>NC_142084.1:72278379-73753379 GCF_054644295.1 Miniopterus natalensis
CAGTATTTTGTTGTGTGTTCACCCATTTTTCTGATGATGGACATTCTGGTTGTTTCCAGTTTGGGACAATTTCAAATAAACTGCATTTGTATACAAGGTCTGCTTTCATTTCTCTCAGTTAAATACCAAAAAGCGGAAAAGCTGGCTCCCATGATGGGTCCATGTTCAACTTTTGAAGAAACTGTCAAACTGCCTTTCCAAGTGGCTGCACTGGTTTGTATATCCAGCAGCGTGAACAAGAGTTGTTCCTCCCCATCTTTGCCAGCACATAATAGTGTCAGTCTTTGTCAACCATTTCTGGGAGGAGTTGTGGGAGAAATGTGCTAGAGGTGACTGGGAATGGAAGATTTTGACAAAATGTGATCCTTTTAGTCATTCCTTCAACCTATAAACATGGGTAATAGGACTTTTTCTTGTTCTCCCCAAGCAGTGACAAGGGCTCATAAGTTGTCCTGTAAAATATTTGTTGAGCACCTACTGTGTGCTCCCTCTTGTGGCAGGCTTTGGGCATACAACAGCAAATAAGACTGTTCCTGCCCTCAGAGTACTAGCTTCTACCTTGGCTTGAATTGGGTTCTCTAGAAGCAGAGCCTGAGATGGGATTCAGAGTCATGTGAGCTTGGGGAAATGTGTGAAGGAGTAAGGGACACAGAACAAGTTAGGGAAGGAGCAGGCAAGGAAGTAGGCTCAACTGGAGTCAAGCCTCAGTCTGATCTGGGTGAGGGGGAGCCCTGGAGCTTGACAACCATGAGAGTGGTCCCATTTTGATGCAAGGGGTCCAGCCTCTTGTGCCCCATATCATTCCATCCTTGTTGTGGGCTTCCCTAGGGTGTGTGTTTTTTGGCAGGGGGGGAGAACCTCCCTGATGAGGTGGCTGTGAGCTGTTAGCACCCAATAATTGCAACAGCTGGCATATGGATGCACCAGCCAGTAAAAAAGTTCTGGTGGAGGCACTCACAACATCCTCTACAAAAAATGGTGTCCATTAGACAAATTATCACACTGACAATAATTTAATCACAATTATGACAAACAGACTATGAAGAAGTCTCCATCAGAAGATGGGAGAGGAAGGTTTTGGGGTGACAGGGAAAGGAGGGCTAAGCATGGGTCTGGAATCCTGGCTACCATGTCACTGGGGCCTGAGGGTCAGCTGATCTGGGCCACATTCCCTGCTTGGCCTCCCTCCTGAGGCACCTGGGATGATTGGATGGCAGGACTGGATTTTACTGAAACCATCTGTTAGACTTGTTGGGATTCTCCCTTAAACTGTGTCTTCCTGGAGGGGGGTGAAACCTAATTATTCATTTTCCATATCCCCACATTTTAGTGCCCAGGAGACCAGAAAAGATGTGAAGAAAAAGGAACATTTTATCATGTCATGACAGAAATACTGGAAAATGAGGAACCATGCAGGATCAGGAACCAGGAGCCCTGTGAGATGACTTCAAGTATTTAGAGAGCCCCAGAATCTTAGGACAGAAAGGGAAGGGGGGGTTCTCTAAGACACTCTACAAAAAAGAAAGCTGAGCCCAGTGGGCGTGACTCAGTGGTTGAGCATTGACCTAGGATCCAGGAGACTGTGGGATCCAGGAGATTGCGGTTTGATTCCAGGTCAGGGCACATGCCTGGGTTGCGGGCTTGATCCCCAGTGTGGGGAGTGCAGGAGGCAGCCGATCAATTACTCTCATCATTGATGTTTCTATCTCTCTCTCTTTCTCCCTTCCTTTCTCTGAAATCAATAAAAACATATTTATTTTTAAAAAAAGCTGCACTTCAAAATTTAAGGAGATTAAGGCTCATAAATCAGTGGCTGAACTTGGACAGCCTTTCACTGAGCACCTACTGTATGTGTTTATTATTCTCTGCATGAGGAAGATCCTCATGGAACTTTACAAATATTAAGGGAGTGACTAAATAGTTCATTTTTTTTTCTGTTTTGTTTTCTTAATTCTCACCCCTAGGATATATTTTCTTTCATTGATTTTTAGAGAGGGAGGGAGGGAGGGAGGGAGTGAGAAACGTCGATATGTTGTTACCTCCCGCATTGCGGCCCCTACTGGGGCCAGGGTTTCAACCCGAAACTGAGGCACGTGCCCTTGACTGGCAATGGAAGTTCATTTATTCTCCACCCCATCTTTTTCTTTTTTCCTTTTAATCCTCATCCAAGGATATTTCCATTGCTTTTCAGAGTGGAAGGGAGAGGGAGAGAGAAACATCAATTGGTTGCCTCTCGAAAGTGCCCTGACCAGAGCCAAGGCTCCAGCCTGCAACTAAGGTACATGCCCTTGGGCCGGAATCGAACCCGGGACCCTTCAGTCTGCGGGCCGACGTTCTAACCACTTAGCCACACCAGCTAGAGCTCTTCATCCCATCTTAATGGTTGTTATTTCTATTTCCCAGGAAATTCCAGGCTCAGAGAGGTGAAGTTACCTGTACAAAGTCACACAACCCACAGGTGGCCAGGTCAGGATTTTACCCTAGAGCAAGTGGTCCCAATCACTTTCCTATATACTGCTTCTGAATATTAATGTCCCAAGCAGTAGACACCATTCCGAGCACCAGGCTCCGTGCTAAGGGCTGTCCTCATTTGTTTATTCAACAAATGCACACTGAACACCTATTATGTGCAGGCACCCTCAGTTTACAGGGGGCGTCTCGGAGAGATGGGGCTGCACCGTCCCGCCAAGCCTCCCCAGCTGGGTGTTCCACCTATGCAGGGTATTCAGTTAGTGCTCAATTAACCCAAGGAATGGAGACCCACTTGTCCCTATAGCCAGCCACCTGGGCAGCACCAAGCAGAGCTTGGGGCGGTACGCCGACGCTCTGGCAGTTGGAAGCCCCGCCCCCGGCGCGTGCGTTCCGGACGTCCCGTCGGCGCGCTATGCTCAAAGCGTCCGGGCGCGGTTGGAAGCGTCGGCGATGAGCGCGCGCGCCTGCGCCGACGTCGGGCTCGCGCACGCGCACCTGCGCCGCCGTCGGGCTCGCGCACGCGCACAGCGGCGGCGGCAGCGGCGGCGGTTTCTGCTGGGGGTTGCGAGCGGCTGGCTGCTCCGAGCGGAGCGGCGACGCTGAGGGCTCACAGGTGGCAGCGGCGACGGCTCGGAGCGCGGCTCACGGCCCGGCTCGCGCCGCGGTGGGCGTTTCAGTCCAGTCCAGGGTCGTGGGCGAGGCGGCGGCTGCGGCCCGAGAACTGCGGCCTAGGCCTCAGCGCGGCGGCGGGCTCGAGTGCGGCGAGAAGCCGGCCTTCGGGCCCTGCGCGGCGGCACCATGAGCGTGGAGGCGTACGGGCCCAGTTCGCAGACGCTCACTTTCCTGGACACCGAGGAGGCCGAGCTTCTTGGCGCCGATACGCAAGGCTCTGAGTTCGAGTTCACAGACTTCACCCTCCCCAGCCAGACGCAGACGCCTCCCGGAGGCCCCGGCGGTGGCGGCCCAGGGGTCCCTGTCGGCGCGGGTGCGGGCGCTGCGGCCGGACAGCTTGATGCCCAGGTGAGCTACACATGGCGGCACCGGAAGCCGGACCGGGCCTCAGCGCCCGCGGACCTGCTCTGGCTACCCGACTCCGGCCGGCCCCAGAGTAACCTGTTCCGGTTCCCTCACGCTGGCCGGATTCGGAGTAATGTTTCAGGACCCCCACTCTGGCCAGGTCCAGAGTAAACTGTCCCGTTTGCCACACTCCTACTGGGCGCAGGGCAGACCTTCTTCAGGTCTCACTCTGCATGCGAGCGACCTGCCTTGAGTATCTCTAAGGCCCTGTCCGGATCTAGCTCAGGCCAGGTCTTAGGTGACCTGCAACATGTCCTCTTCTGAGCATGTCCGAGGTGACCTGCCCTCGGTCCGTCTCCGGTCAGGTCTGCGTGACCTGTCCCCGAGTGTTCCTCCATCTGGGTCCTGAACGATCTGCCCGAATCCCCCCTTCGGCCGAACCGGAGCCCTGCCCTACCCCCACCTGTGCTCGGGGCCATCTGGGCACCCCCCATTCACACACACCGAGCCTCCAGATCAAATTTCCCCAGGCCCAGGGACTCTGGCGGGGAGAATAGAGGGAGGCTCCTGGAGCAGAAAGGGAATTTTTGCCTCCAGTAGAGAACTACATACTCGCTGGCCATTGAAACTATTCTAAAAGCAGGTTGCATTTTGTTTTTCCTTCTTGCATTACCTGTTGCTGAAACCAACGTGTTACATAACGCCATCGCCCTGCCTTGGAAAAGTTGGGTTTGAGTTTGTTCCTCCAGTGGGCAGTGATAGTGGATTTTACATAAATGGGTTTTCCACATCGGATATTTGTTTTTAATGATGTGAACATTTAGTAAAAGCTATCTAGGTGTTTTAAATTTGGGTTTGGGTTATGAGAAGTATCAGGCATACATTTCCTGGACCTGGGTCCCTGCCCTGGGGTGGAAGAGGGGGCTGGCTAGGGTCTTGGGCTGGTGTCCCAGGGAATGTTGCCATCATCCTCTGGATCTCAGATTCCATTCAATAGGTTTTCCTGTGCTTGGCACCTTCCTCGGGTGTATTTTCCTGAATTTTCAGCCAGGGAGGAGCTACGGGGCTCACCTTGTCACAGGTGTCCCATGGCATCAGTACGCAGTGCCAGGGCTAGGGGAGCCACCCCATCGTCAGCCAGAGTGAGCTCAAACCCTGTCCTGGGGGATGCATTCTGGTTGGGAGTCTAGTTGGTTGAGTCACTCCCGTGGGTAGACCACCCACTTGGGCTTTCTTTTAGACCCTAATAGAAGCAGAAAACATTTGACTCATTCTAACCCCAGATTCCTTAAAAATAGAAGCCTGATGAGTGGGGCATCAGGGAGAACAGGTGTGCAAGTATGTATGTTTCTTTTGGTTTTTTTTTTTCATTTTTGTTTACTATAGAGGGAGGGAGGAGAGTGGGGAGAGTTTGCCTGGAGAGAAGAATGAGTTGCTAGAGGTGGGTGATCACACCTGCAGTCTCAGACTCTAGACTTCTCTGTTTCCACAGCTGTAAAATGGGGCATAGCAGTTTTAATTTTGTTACTTTTAAACATACATTAAATCTGAACTGTATAAATGGGCCAGATAGTGCTGTCTGTAACTTGTGCTCGGCATGTCTGGAAGCCCTAGGATAAAGATCTCTTGGTTGAGCAGAGTGCCACCATCTGTGGCAGCTCAGGGTTGTGAAAGGTAATGGTTTTATTACAAATCCTTTTTAACTGTAGCCAGAACAGTAGCAATCCAGGGGCAGCTCTGGTTCTAGTTTTATTCCTGGTATTTTCAATTAATTGATGGCATGTCTTTCTCTTTCAATTGAAATAATCGATTTATTTCCCTGCATCTGAACACTGAGCTGTACAAAATAAAAGCATTGAAACTCTTCAGTGGAGGTAAAAATTGTAGTTGAGCTCACTTGAGTTCTGATATCAAAAGGGATGGTCCTTCCTTACTTTTAATTAGCCCTGATGACCCACCCATCTGTAACCTAACTTTTTTTTTTTTTATCCTCACCCAAGGATATTTTTTCCACTGAGAGAATGGGGGGGGGGGGGCAACGTGAGAGAGACACATCGATTGGTTGTCTCCCACACACACACTACTGGGGCTGGGGGTCAAACATGCATCTGAGGTACAGGCCCATGACTGAGAATCAAACCTAGGACCCTTCAGTCTGCAGGCCAGTGCTCTAACTTCTGAGCCATACTGGCCAGGGCTGTAGACTCACTTTTGATTTGCATTTGGGGGAGGGGAGTAGTATCCTTTGTGTCACAAGAGGACGCCCTAATTTTGAGGGCAGGAAAGTTTGAATAGAATAGGAAAGTGGAAAAAAGTTGGTTATCTCCTCTGCCAGTTGGTGGCATTTGCTGCCTACAACATTTGGGAAGACTTTTCCTGTTTGACCTCAGGAGTTACCTGTGTTACCAACTGTACGGTGGGGCTTCCAGAGAGACTCAAAAAACCTCCCATTCTGAATGCCTTTTGATATGATCTTGTTGGATGAGTGGTGGTAAAGTGTCCAGTGCTGTGCAGCCACTTTTGTATGGACAGACCACATTTTGTTTATACATCTGTTGGTGGACATTTGAGTTGTTTCCACTTATACTTATTATGAATAGTGCTGCTGTGAACATTGCTGTACAAGTTTCTTTGTGGATGTATGTCTTCAGTGAAATTGGTGGTGACTGTGTAACTCTTTCAGGAGCTGCCACGTTGGATAGTCCTGGCTGCCAGTTTTGCACAGTTGGTTTTACCTGAAAGTTTGCTTAGAGGCAGAATGTCTGTTCCGGCCAGAGGTGACACTTGCTGAGTTCTTGAGTTGGTTCAAGTAACACTCATTTTCTTGTTTATGAAATGAAACATAATTATGAAATCCCTCCAGATCCTGGGATGAAAAGTGGTGACACAGCCTTGCCAGGTGTCCTTATGACAGTTTTCTTTTGAGCAGCTGACCCTTTCCTGGATCCTTGCCCCACCCCCACAGGACTGGGAAAGGTAATTTCAGAAGTCCTTTGTCTAATGGCCAGTGTTATAACCCTTCTAGTCTGCCTAGTTGAACTATTTCTTCTTAACTTTTGCTACAATTGTGTTTCCTCTAAACATTGGAATTATGGTGAAAATCTAAGAGTTGGGAATACTACCCAGTCAAATAAAAGAACAAACTATTGATATATGCAACGATGTGGGTGCATCTCAGAATAATTACACTGAGTGAAAACACTTCGACAAAAGAAAAGATGCTCCTTGACTTAAAATGGGATTACATCCCGATAAATCCATTGTAAGTTGAAAATATCATAATTTGAAAATGCATTTAATATACCTAACCTACTAAATGTCATAGCTTAGCCTAGCCTACCTTAAATGTGCTCAGAACACTTACATTAGCCTATAGTTGGGCAAAATCATCTCGCTGCCGCTGCCCAGCTTCATGAGAGAGTATCGTAACACATATCACTAGCCCAGGAAAAGATTAAAATTTAGAGTATGGTTTGTACTAAATGCACATTGCTTTCTTACTATCGTAAAGTCAAAAGATCATAAGTCGGAGCACCATCTCTATATATGATTCTGGTGATATAAAGTTCTAGAAAGTGCTAGCTAACTTTGAGTAGTAGGAAGCAGGTCTGTGGTTGGGGGAGGGGAACAATGACAAAGGGCATTAGGGGGTTTGGGGGTGGTGAATGTGTTCATTGTCTTGATTGTGGGTGTTTACATCCGTTGACGTGTCAACTTATACAATTTTATACTTCAAACATATAGCATTTATTGTATGTCAGTTATATCTCGATGTAAGGTAAAAACCACATGGGGAATACCACTGCCCACTTATTTGAGTGGCTCAGTTTGTGTGTGTGTGTGTGTGTGTGTTTTTAAAGCTGGAAATACCACTTGGAACTCTCATACCTTATTGATGGGATGGTAACCCACAGCTCTGTGGCCCAGCAGAGAAACAAGGTAGTTGCCCAAATGTGGGGCTGCTCAGAGTGTTACAGCAGCCTTGTTCATGAGAGCCCCAGACTGGAAACAACCCAGTGGCTGTAAACAGGTGGCCAGATACACAAAGGCAATTCCTCAGTTGTAGCCCTGAGTACATTAACTTGGGCTTTTTTTTCCTTTTCAAGTGGGAAGATACTTGGATAAAGAGTTGTTACTTGGTCTTCAAAACCGTACTCCTGCTGCCTTCAGAATTCATGGAAGGCTGTCCCCACATATCCTTGACCATCAGGGAAACAGATCCTCTTCTGCTTACTGGTCTATAGCTTATGATGAGGAGTGAGTTTGATACAGTCAGGGGTTCCTAAAAGTGGTGAGTTTAAAATTGGAGTAGGACTTTTTCCATCTGGTTTTGTGAATATGCAGTTCAGCTATGATATGTGCACCTTGAGAAAATCAAAGATAAGAAAGACACTGATAACCTTGCAGGAGCCCCAATAAGTGTTCATCCATCACTTTCCCCCTGTTGCATTTCCCAGGTTTGTTTCCAGTTGATGGGGAGGACTCAACCAGCAATTAGAACAAAGGGAGATTTTGTGTCAGTTAATGGTGAATAAGTGAAATTACTTCTTTCTCAGTTTACCTGTTTCCTCACCCAGATTTAGGAAGATTAGGGGGAAAATTAATGTCAATACAGTACCAGTTTTAACTAAAAACTAAAGTTCTCTCTCAGTCTAGCTCCCACATACCAGAAAAAGGCATCTTTCCAGTAGCTATATTGAAGTATGATCACATACTGTAGAGCCCTCTCATTTGTAAATATGCAAGTCAGTGTCTTTTCTAGTAAATTTCCAGGGCTGTCTGACCATCACCATAGTCACTTGCTGCCTTTGATTTCTCCCTTACACCACCTTTTCTTTCACCCAAGGATATTTTTCCATTGATTTTTAGAGAGAGTGGAGTGAGAGGGGGGAGAGAAACAGAGACATCAGCGTGAGAGAGACACATTGAATGGTTGCCTCCTGTACACGCCCCAACTGGGGCTGGGGATTGAACCTACAATGCAGGTGCATGCCCTTTACTGGGAATCGAACCCATGACCCTTCGGTGCTCGGGCCCACACCACTGAGCCACACCAACCAGGGCTTCTCCATTTTTGTTCTTGCTCATCTTTATAGTCTTTGGTCAACAGCTGAAACAGGGAAATAGGGTGACTGTGCTCAGCCACTCCCAGTCGTACTTTGATGAGATGTGCTAACACGTCTGTTCACATTTACTTCTGTCCCCTCTGCAGGCCATCAGGCCAACCTCCAGCCTGGTCCCTGACTCCTGCCCTCTCAGCAGTTCTGCTTGCTGTGCCCTCCTCAGGCAGAGCAAGCAGTGAGTTCTTTGCCTGCTGCAGCTACTTTGTTAGAAATGACAGGTGCTGCTCAGACTGTGGTTGATCTTAGGGATGGTGAGGGCCCAGAAGAGGGAGTGGTCTGCCCTGCAAATGGAGAGCCTTTGTGAGTGGTTCAGGAAGGTGCATCCACTGGGCAGAGGGGTGGGTGTGGGGTGCTGTAAGGAGCTGAGCTTGGCGTGGAGGAAGAGTGGGTGTGGATGAACGCTGATGTGCCATGCAAAGGGGTTGGGCTGGATCTGGAGCTTCCCAGAGCTGCTGACAGGTGCTGTGACCTCACTTGAAAGGAAGGGCCCTTAGATGGCTGGAGACCCAGTGGAGTATGGCCTAGGCCAGGGGAGAGGTCAGACAGTGCAGTGGTTGGATGTGTGCCTGCGTGCTCTCAAGGGAATGTGTGAATTATCACAGTACCAGGCTGCCACAGTGATCACTCTTCCTCCTGGGCATGTGCTTGTTCTGCACTGGATGTGCCCCATTGCCTTGAGTCCTCACAAGGAGTTATGTCTAGAGTAGACAGGAGTTCCTGTCCGTGTTTTCATCAGGGTCCAGGATCCCAGGGCTGAGGCAGGGCTCCCCTTGAATTGGAGGTGTGAGTGGGGGCAGTGCTAGTCAGTGTACCCTTTGGAGGCCCCACCTGAGAGGGGCAAGAAGCCTTGCTGGAGGGAGTGGCCCCATCAGAGTGACGAGCATGGAGGCTGGAGGGGGCAGATTCTGCACAGCTGTGGTGGTGCAGAACAGTGCAGCCCACAGAGTAGAGCCATGACACCTAGATCAGAGTATGGCCTTGGAAGATGGAGAGGGAACAGTGAGTCTAGCTGAATCTCCAGGTCTCAGGGGGTCCTTGGACTCTTCTTGCCAGAAGAGCTTTCCTTGAGAGCAGAATGCTGCTGCTTCTGAGAAACGTGGGAGGCCAAGTGGACCTGTGGCTTGCAAAGGGTCCTGTGCCTTTTTATGTGTTGGTCCTGTAGCAGCTTGCAAGCTGGACAACTGAGCCAGGCTTCTCAGGATCCCTGTGGACTGTTGCCAGGAGGCTTCTAGACATACAGCAGATGTAGGCTGCCTGCTGAGCTCTGTGAGCCCTTTTTCGCCACTGAAGATGGCACCTCCCTGTCTACTTTAGCTACTTGCAGAGCTCAGCTGCCAGGGATGACAGTGATCCTGGAGAGGTGGCTCTCCTCACCTTGAGTGGGAGGCATTTGATAGAACTTCCGCAAGATTTCAGGTGGCCACCTGTATTGTGTAAAAATGTTTATTATGGATTCTCTCATGTGTAAGTAGTGAAAGTAAACCCCGTCCATCCATTGCCTTGATTTGACAGTTGTGAAGATTTTTCTCCCTCCCTTTTTTGTTTGTCTTCACTGAAATGTTTTAAAGTATCACTTCACCTTCCTTCTGAGGTTGCTCCATAAGAATTAGCATACCTAACCATTGCCCTACAGTATTTAGTCTGCATTTCTAGAAACATAAAAGCACACCTCTCCTTTGTAGCTATACTGTTGTCAGGTGAATAGCACTAACAGTATTTCAGGATAATACTTGGGGCTTCCTTTCTCCACAGTCAGATTCTTCACTGGTTAGAAAGTGGTGCCTTTGCTTGGTCTGGACCCCCTATGTGATTGTCATGTCTACCTGTCCTGCTCTCCAGGGCAGCCCCTTTTCTTTTCATGCTGCTAAGCTGGGGTCCAGTTGAGTCATCGTCCTGAGAAGTATCCCACCTCTGGACGCAGCTTGGCTTCTCCCTGCATGTGTGGGGTGGGTTCCTACTCAGTCCTCACACTCCTTTGGGAGTGACTGACATCCAGAGCTGGGCAGGCAGGGGCAGCCCAAGGTGACTGGGGACATGTCCAGTATCCTCAGAGCAGGGAAATGAACTGTAGAGATGGATTCAGCATGCTTACCAGAACAGGGATCCACTATAAGGGAGAGGAGGGCGAGTGCCTTTTATCTAGAACCCAGTTCTCTGTTGGGTGGGACCATGCCTTCTTTGTAAATCCAAAATGGTGAACTCGCAATTTCATGTGTTAAAACTAATGGATTAGAGGAGGCTAAGAGACATCACCAGTAATGTGTGATCCCTTCATTAGATCTTGAATTTAAATAACCATAAAGGACATTATTAGAACACTGGGGAAATGTGCTTGTGGGTATTAGATAGCAGTATTGTATCAGTATTGCTCCTGAGCATGATGCCTTTATAGGCATGCCTTTGGAGACACTGTAGGTACATACAGTTCCAGACCACTGCAGTGAAGTCAGTCACGCCAATGTCTTCTTTCCCAGTGTGTATAAAAGTTATGTTTACAGTATACTGTAGTCTGTTAAGTGTGCAATAGCATTATATCTAAAAAAACAATGCACGTACCTTAATTTAAAAATACTTTATTGCTATATAATGCTAACGATCATTGGAGTCTTCAGTGAGTTGTAATCTTTTTGCTGCTGGGAGATTTGCCTTCAATTTGTTAAAAGAAATGCTGTGTCTGCAAAGTGCAGTAATACATGGTATGCCTCAATTGTGATTATGGGGAGAAAGCCCTTGTCCTGGTGCCCAGGACTCTGAAGTGGATCAGGAAAATAAAAGTGTGCATGCAGAGTGAAGAGGAGAGAGCAGGTGTGGTGAAATGTGAGTGGCTGGTGGATCCAGGTGCCCGGTATGTGGATGTTTCATTTTGAAACTTTTTCAAAAGTTGGGAGAAGCTGGACCTTATGCTATCCTTTTCCTAGGCGGGACTCAGAGGCCTTGCAGCTCCTTTCTGCCTCAGGCCCCCCTAAGAGGAAGGTGATTTCCCACTCCCTCTTTTATATTTAAACTTTGGGAGTGAAAGAACAAATGATGAATCACTTTACAGCCTTTGTGTTTTAGATGAGATGTATTTATTTAACCAATACTCTGGGGGTCTCCTAGGGTATGGTCTCAGTTCTGGGTGCTAGGGTCATGGCAGGGAGCAGGACAGGTGTTAGTGGCCTCACTGGGTTACCTCAGATGGGTTCAGGGGAGGCCTTCGGGGGGGGGGGGCAGAGACCTGAAGGACCAGGAGTCAGCTGTGCAGGGGCCAAGGGACAGTGAGTGGTATATCTGGAGTATCTACTGACTCAGACCAAGGGACAGAAAGGTCTATTTCATATTGAGTGGTATGATGCTTACAGAGTTTTTCCAGTACATTGAGGGGTGGGTAGTTTTTGAATTTGCATGTTTTTCCTATGTGACCTCTCTTCCTATTGCTCTGATGTGCACCATCTGAATTCTGTAGTGGGTTGTATGGAACTGTCTTGGGCAGAAAACCCCTGCAGGCCTTGATCAGCTTGGCAGCTCATAGATGGACTTCAGATAGTGAGTGTCCAGAACACAGGTGGAGAGAACAATTTCCCCAGTGACGTGGTGCCTGGAGGTAGACTTGGGGTGCCCATGGGTGCAGGGAAGCCCTCCCCCCCTTGAGCCCAGCAGGATCCAGGGGTCCTGACTGGAGGTGAGGGGTTAGTGACCTTGGAGGACCTCAGTCCTGTGCCAGCCAAGGACGAGGACACCCTGCACTCTTCCCATTGTGTCACCTGATGTAGGTTGTCAGCCTCCTCTGTGCCAGGTACTCTCTAGTGCTTTACTCATTTAATTACAGTTTCTAAGGTCAAATGAATTTTTTTATTTTATTATTTTTTAATCCTCGCCTGAGGATATGTTTTCTATTGCTTTTCAGAAAAAGTGGAACAGAGGAAGGGAGAGAGAGAGAAACATGGATGTGAAAGAGACACATTGACTGGTTACCTACTGCAGGTGCCCCGACCAGGGGCAGGGAGCACACCTGCAACCAAGGTACATGCCCTTGAGTGGGAATCGAACCCACGATCCTTTGGTGCCTGGGCCAGTGCTCTAACCACTGAGCACACCAGCCAGGGTGATCAAATGTATTGTTGAAGTTAATTTTATCTTAAAACTTTACAAACAGTAGAGGGAGAAACTAACAATCCAGTTATATTGCCCAGCTGACATGGCTTAGTGGTTGAGCATCGACCTATGATCCAGGAGATCCTGGTTCAATTCCTGGTCAGGGCACATGCCCGGGTTGTGGACTCGATCCCTGGTAGGGAGCGTGCAGGAGGCAGCCTGTCAGTGACTCATCATTGATATTTCTACCTCTCCCTCTCCGTTCCTCTCAAATCAATAAAGATATATTTTAAAAACAAAAACAATCCAGCTATAGAGGTTAGTTTGTGTTGTGGTCAGATTACAGCTGGGCAGGAGTGCAGCCTAGTGGGAGCTAGGAGTGTTTGCACGTGCATATGTGCATGTAGGCACATGAGTGAGGGGTGCCACACCACACTCCCCAGCCAGGAAGCTTCAGGGCCCCGGGTCTTGGGGAATCTGTACTTCTCCTTGGCTTTAGTAGGGGCTAGGAGAGTACCTCTTACCTTGAATCCGTATTCTGTTGTCTCCCTGGAGTTCCGAGAGTGGATTTAGATTTCTGCCCCTTATTAAGCCTGAAGGGGTCAGTATGGTTTAGAGAGGGTTGCCACATGGCTGATCAGGCTCCCTTACAAGCCTCACATGCTCCTGAGGTGCCTGATCCCTCTCCTTGGTGAGGGGAGGTGAAGTGCGAGACAGGAGTGGGCAGGATGAGGACCACCCAGGTGGTGTGCACTTTCCTCTTTTACTTCATGTACTAATTTTGATGTTTGAGGAAAGATTCAGATACCACCAAGAATATTTCTTTATATGTTAAACCTGGTAAGAGATTTTAGGAGTTCTTCTAGACTAGGAGCTAGTAAACATTTTCTTGAAGGGCTAATAGCAAGTACTCTAGACTTTGTTGGACAAGAAACAAAGTTGAGGCTGTTATTAGGTATTTGGTCCAATCATTTAAAAATGTAAATACCATTCTGAGCCCAAGAGGGTGGTCTGCAGGTTGAACCTGGTCTAGACTACCTTCTCAGATGCTCCTACAGCATGATAAATATGCCCCCCTCACTGCCCTGAATTGAAATCCAGGTGCCATGAGCTGGCCACACACTTTCAGAAACCAACACGAACGTGCCTAGGTACAGTCACACCAAGAGCCAGCAGTGCCGGTCCTGTTGGCAGCCTTACACTACGATGTGTCAGGAGCAGCATTACCAGATGCAGAGGTGACTCTTTGAACTGATAACCAACAAAAAATAATAATAAAGTTAAAAATGGCCAAAGGACTTGAATAAACCATGTCTCCAAAGAGGATATACAGGTGGCCAACAAGCACATGAAAAGATGTTCAGTATTAATAGCCATCAGGGAAATGAAAATCAAAACACAATGAGATGCCACCTCGTGTCCATTAGAATGGCTGCCACTGTTTTTTTAACAAGAAGTATAACAAGTGTTGATGAGGATGTGAAGAAATTGTAACCCTTGCACTGTGGTGGGAATGTAAAAATGGTGTAGCCACTGAGGAAAACAGTCTGACGATTCCTCAAAAAGTTAAACATAAAATGACTTTGTGACCCAGTAGCTCCACTTCTGGGTGTATAACCAAAAGAAACGAAAGCAGGGTCTCTTAAGAGATATATGTACACCCGTGTTTGCAGCAGGATTATTCACAGCACCAAAAGGTGGAAGCAACCCAAGTGTCCACTGACACATGGCTGGGTAAACAAAATGGAGTGAATCTATGTAATGAAATACTATTTGGCCTTAAAAAGGAAGTAAAACCTGACACATGCTTCATCATGGGTGAACCTTAAAGACAGTATGCTAAATTAAATAAGCCAGACACAAAAGGACAAATACTGTGATTCCATTTATATGAGAGGTTCCTAAAGGAGTCAAGTTCACAGAGACACAAAGTAGAATGGTGGGTGCCGGGGGGGGGGGGGGGTGAATGGGGAATTAATGTTTAATGGGGACACAGTTTGGGAAGATGGAAAGTTCTGGAGATGGATGATGAGAATGGTTATACACCAGTGTGAATGTACTTAAATGCCCCTGAACCGTATACTTAAAAGTAGTTAAGATGCTACATTTTATGTTAGGTGTAATTTACCAAAATTTTTTTAAAGGAGATAAGGGATTCACAAAGAGGTGCTTGTTATAATGTTTATAGCATTGTTTCCTTTGCATTAAAATCTAAAAGTTGATTTTGATTTTTCCTCTTTGAAAAAAAAATTCAAACAAAGCATATAGTCTTGTAATTAACCTGGTTACTGCCTTCCTGAAAAAGCATATTGTGGCTGACACTGAAGTGGGGTTCTGATCTGGGCTGAGACTATTACAGACATAGGTGTTCTGCGACAGGATGCTGACTTCCTGACATCCCAGATCTATCTTTGAAATATCCAGAATGCCCCTCATGAGAATAGCTATCCTTAGGCTCTTACAGGTGATTAGGCCAGAGTGTGGATAGGCACTGCTGGCTCAGGCTGTGCTGGCTCTGGGTTTTGGTCCCCTGGCTCTGGGTGGCAGGCATTCTTCAAGGGAATAGGGCTGGGTGCCTACCCTGGGGCTCCTATCATTCCTCCCCAGGCTTCCTCACCACACAATGCTCCTGCTGCCTCACCCAGATTTGTGTGGGCTGTGACCCCTGGGAGGAGATGACAGGACTGTTGACTGCCACCTGAGGTTCCTGGAGGGGTGACATTAGGATTCCTGTTCCCCTGGGGGAGCTGAGTTTGTGCACCCCTGAATGGACTTGTGAGCTCATCAGAAGTGCCTGTAAAATTCATGGCTTAGTTGCTTAAAGTTGCTTGTTTGTGTGTTGTTGCTGTTATATTATTTAGTAAAATGATTGCCTGAATTTGGAAGGTTATCCTAACGTTCAATTTCTAATTCATAATCAAGAAGGGCTGCCTTTCCGAGAGGGTACTGGCAGTGGAGAAAGTCTGTCTACGGAGGAGATAACTGCTCTCCTACGGCTCCAGGGCTCATAACCTTGACTCCTGCTTGGACTTTGGAAGGACCCTTCACTGTATGGGATTCCTGGCCCTCTGGCCTGACATTATTGTGCAGCTGTCCCCAGAGGGGACTAACTGGCTTGTAAAAAGTCACCTTGCTCCCTTGGCCCTCAGTGATGGAAATGAAGCATTTTCCTCTACATCCTGGTTGTGGTCGTGGCTCCTTGGGGGTTGGGTCTGTCTGCTCAGGATTCAGAGCAGATAATCTAGGCCAGCAGTGCCCTGTTTTGATCTGGGTAGGTTTGATAGAGAGAGGGTGAAATTTCAAAGCAGAAGGCATTAAACTGTCTCAGAGTGGAGGACAGGCCAGCACTTCATAGGAGGGTCACCATGGTTGCTCACTTGGGGAGAAGCCACATGCCCAATGCCTGGAGGCTGGAGGCTTGCTTGCTGACACTGCTGTTCTGCGGTAGGTTGGAGGACCTGAGGGCATCCTGCAGAATGGGGCCGTGGATGACAGCGTGGCCAAGACCAGCCAGTTGCTGGCCGAGTTGAACTTCGAAGAAGATGAAGAGGATACTTATTACACAAAGGACCTACCAGTACATGCCTGCAGGTGAGCGCCAACAGCAGGGGCACCCCAGAGCCTCCACATTCCAAATGTGTCTGCTGGCTTCACAAGACCATTCCAAGATTGGGGACTGTGACACTTGGTCACATGTCCTTGGGAATAAGGAGGTTGCTCAGGCCTGTATACACATTACTAGGCAGGAGGATGGGTTCAACACCCTCTGTGACCCTTGATTCTTCCAGCAGGTAGGGAAAGGTTCCCCTCTCGGCCTTCCTCAGGCCCTGGTGGTGGTCCTGGTACCTGCCCCACTCACTATTATAGGGTGAATAGAGCCACTAAAATTTCTTAGAGAGAGATTACTGTTGGATTCTTTAAAATGTCTGCCTCCTGAAAAGTTGGAAGTGGATAGTCAGTGTGTAGACCTGCATGTTGACCAAATTTGGAATTCTTGTCTAGAGCAGGGCCCATCCTTTACTTTTAGACTTATTCATGCTTTTTTGTTACATGCACAAGAGAAAATTGAGACCAAAGTGGTGAAATGATCTTGCTTAGGGCACTCAGCCAGTAAGGGCAGCTTTGGGCCTGGCTTCTACTCAGCTGTGCCTGCCCCTTGGGCACAATGCCCCCAGGGCCTACCCACCAAGGGACAGAATGCTCCCCTCCCCCCCATACTTTATTGGCTCTTTGTTCACATTTACAAATGTTTGTTTTTGTGTTTTGTTAATCTTCATCGCAGGATATTTTTCTATTGATTTTTGGAGAGAGTGAAAGGAAGGGGGGGAGAAAAAAAACATTGATGTGAGAGAGAGACATCGATTGGTTGCCTCCCGCACTCTCCCCAGCTGGTGCCTGGGATTGAACCTGCAACCCAGGTAAGTGCACTTGACTGGGAATTGAACCTGAGACCCTTTGGTGCATGGGGCAATGATCTAACTGCTGAGCCATACTGTCCAGGGCTTATTTAGAAATATTTTTGTGTATGTATGTGTGATGTATTAGTGTTCCTGTCATATACACAGTTGCCATCCCTGGTGACACTGCAAGTGGTTGAAGTCTGTACAACCCCTGGCCCTCCAGGCTGTCCCCATGTGTGGGGGGTTGTATGGAAGGTTCTTGGTCAAAGCACATTCTGGTTTGAGACTGTCTTGGCTTCCTACACATAGAGAACTCTTTGGAGAGCCAGTGGTTTTGTTTTTGGTGTGTTGACTTTCAGAAAAATGAGGCCGGGGGTGCAGGTGGGATTGTGGGGCACTCTCTTGTCAATGTGCTCCTTTGGAGCTGAGCTCTGTCAGAACCCAGGAGCCTCTGCTGCAGGGTCTGATTTGAGCGTTTTTTGGAAGCATGGCGCCCTCTGTTGGAGCGTGAATGTGAAGCATGGTCACAGCTCACCTTCCGTGTGCCCAGAGCTACACATGGACACCCGTTTCCCTGCTTATGAGTCACGTTCCTGAAACTTAAGGCCATAGGGGTGCCTTTGGGGTGTTGGGCTCGGCACCTCACACAGCACTTACCCCCCACTTGGAAGGGGCTTTACTCCTGTCTGGGATATCTCTGATGGTCTACACAGCACCTCAACCCATTTCTCTATTCACAGGGCCAGGAAGCCTCAACAGTTAACTGATTGGATTTTGTTAGTAGGATTGTTGAGTTTGAGTATGTGTTTAATGAAAAACTTAAAAATGTTGTAAGAGGAAAGAATTTTACATTCTGCCAAATTAAAACCAGAGAGCGGCTTTCCAGCTTTAACTGTTCATTTTTTACTTTTTTAGTTACTGTGGAATACATGATCCTGCTTGCGTGGTTTACTGTAATACCAGCAAAAAGTGGTTCTGTAACGGACGTGGAAATACTTCTGGCAGGTAGGTATCAGGCTGCCATGTGTCTTTAATCAGGCTATGCTCAGATTTGTGTGTAAATTATGGAAATGCTGAAGCAAAGCACAATATAAAATCACGCTAACAAACCTGGGTTTTTTCCTCCTCTGTGACGGGCTTAACTTGAAACAGATGGTGCTGTGTGAATGCCTTAATGTATTTACCCTTGATTTATTCTCTTGTTCTCTTTATTATGCCGGCATGGTTGGCTTAATTTTCATTCCTAGTTTTTATTTATATTTTTCTGTAAGATGAGCTCCTGGCATTCCTGTTCATCTTTATTATGGGGTACCTGGGGAGGGTGTTCCCAAGACAGTAACGGGCATCCATGGGAGCCACTTCCTGAGGAGGCTCCTTCAGGCCTGAGCTCATCGAGTAGTTCAGAGGCTAACACGGGCCAGATCCTGAATCATCAGATTAAATTAAGTTCATCCAACCAGCAGTGGCTCTGGGCTCCCTCCTGATCAGCAGCAGTTGTGACTGGGCCCGTGTTTGTGTTTGGTATTGGGGTGAGAGCAGCGTGGTGGTGGTGCTTGGATTCTAAGGAGAGTCTGTCTGTCTAGCTCAAGTGCTGGAACTCCTTGGCCCCCACCTCTGGTTCGCTCCACTGCCACAAGAAGCAGAGCAGAGTCTCAGTGGGAAAGGGCTCCAGGCCTCAGTAAGGAAGCAGCATCTTCTGAGGTTCATGTTTTGGAGAAGTAAAGTGACAGAAATCCATAGGCAGGTTTATGTACACAGAGCCCCACCCACCTTTCATGCCTTCAGTAGCTGTGGGCCAGGCCTTACCGTCATGCTGTCTAAGGACACAGAGTGATCAGATCTTGGGTCATCTCAGAGTTAGGATGCGAGTTCTGGATACTGAGCAAGGCAAGAAAGGGGGCTGATGTTTTTAAAACATTTTAACATCTCCAAGGTAACCAAAAGAGATTCACGTCCCATTTTCAGAATGTTCTGAGCAATTTGTGTTACCATGTTTGCATTAGTTCCTCTCCTACAGGAAAAGCAATGAAATAAAACTTGCCTTGGTTGGCAACCCCAGCTTCTGGTCAGCAGAGTCAGGATCAGGGATGTGAGGGAAGGGCCTCTAAGAGAAAACAGGCTTAGTCAATCAGCATCACGTGCTCTTTACAAGGATCAAGTGAAAGCTGATGGACTACCTCTTGTCAGTGTAGTTGGGTGAGGTGGGCACAGAAGGTACAAGAGGAAACTACTTGTTGTGGTAACAAGCCCAGTGGTGGTGGCTCCAGAGAGGAGTGGGGGATTTTGGGGGGTGCTGAGAGTGGTGATGGTTGGTTAGATGATCTGATGATGGACTTTGTGGGGCCAGAGAGGGTTCTAGCCTAACCCTGTGATAGGAGGGGTTTACTGATGTGAAGAGAGGGCTGCCGCAAGTAGTGTTCCACAAACCCACAGCCAGGCTACAGAGATCCTGAGGCAGGACCTGTACCGCCTGTGGCCCCAATGAGGCTAACTTGGCATAGGCCATGATTTAGGTGAGCTGTAGCCTGGAAATGAGAATGATGGCAGAGTCCTGGCCATGCCGAGACAGGGTTCCAGAGGATTTCATTGCATTTCATTGACAGCCCCTTTGCTTCCTGAGAGTAGCCCTGAGTCCCCTATTTGATATTTTTTACTGTCTTCAGGTTTCCAATACATGTGCTTATCAAGTTTCCTGGCCTGTAGCATATTAGGAGAGGCCGTTGCTCCTGGCAGCCAGCACAGGGGCCATGAGAAGTGACTTTGAAAGAAGCAGCAGAGAAGCCACAAAGAGCAAGAGGAGCTAGGAAAGGGGCAGCAGCTGGGGCCCCAGCTGTAGATCTAGTTAGGCCCAATAGTTGGATTTAAGAAAGCAGGAACTGGGGGGTTGGGTTGAAGGCAGAAACTGTGTGAAACGCGTTAGGAAACTTTTCTTTAAAAGTGGTTCAAGGCCGGTTGATTTTTTGCTCTCAGTGGGGAGCTAGTTCAGGGGCGGGCTGGTCTCATGGGACACCAGATGGATGAGGTGTGACCACCCCTGCTAATGGACCGTAAATGGTACCGGAACTTTTAACAGGGGCTCGAGAATTGGAAGTGGTGAAAAGCCAAACTTTGGGTGTTAACTATTTATCATTTCCTGATTTAAGCCACATTGTAAATCACCTTGTGAGGGCAAAATGCAAAGAGGTGACTCTACACAAGGATGGGCCCCTTGGGGAGACGGTCCTGGAGTGTTACAACTGTGGTTGTCGCAACGTCTTCCTCCTCGGCTTCATCCCTGCCAAGGCCGACTCAGTGGTGGTACTGTTGTGCAGGTGAGGGCTCCCCGATTTCCCTGGGGGCCAGTTCTGACTCTGGAACTTTAAAATGGTTTCTGTTGAGTGGCTAGGTGTGAAGATGTTTGGGGGTTGGGGCTTGTTGGAGAGTTAGGAATGTCGAGTAACTTGGGGGGGATGGTGTTCTAGTTAAATCATAAAAACAGTTCTGTTTTTATGAACAGAAAAAATTCAAAGTCTGTTTTGAATTTTAAGAGTTCGGAGCTCAAATGTGTGGGGAGATGAATTTATTACTAACAATAGAAAGGTAACGTGATCATGTAATAAAAGATAGGGACCTTGGGGTGAACTCTGAGTCTTAAGGCGGAAGGTCATCCTCACCGGAGCTCTTCTGTTCTCGGGGCTTCTGTAGGCAGCCCTGTGCCAGTCAGAGCAGCCTCAAGGACATCAACTGGGACAGCTCACAGTGGCAGCCCCTGATCCAGGATCGCTGCTTCCTGTCCTGGCTGGTCAAGATCCCTTCAGAGCAGGAGCAGCTTCGGGCCCGGCAGATCACTGCCCAGCAGATCAACAAGCTGGAGGAGCTGTGGAAGGTGAGGCCTGTTGAGAATGCAATCCACCTCAGCACCAGTTTCCTGTAGACTGAGGTGGGATGGGGGGGGGGCTGTTTTTTCTGAAAGGATTCTGCAGCCTCTACCAGGAGGGGTCCAGAACTAGCCCTGGGCGGCTGTGGGTGGACATGTCCAGAGTAGCCCAGGCCTGAGTAGATAGGACTGTGAGTGCATTTTAAAACCTTGCTGGGCCTTTGACATGTCTGAGCCAGTGTAACGCCAGGCTGCTGGTGAGTGTGCAGTGGGAAAGGGGTCAGAGTCTCAAAGGTCAGAGACGCTTGACCTGATGACTGAAGGAGAGAGGGGCCTTAGGTTTCATGGTGGGGCACCTGCCCTACCTGCATACCCACTTCTCCAGGGAAGCCCTTCCCTGGTTTTGGTTGTTTACTTAGCTTTTATTATAAAGTTTTAATAACAAGGCTACAAGTTTTAATTGGGCACCCATATAACCAGAAATCTTAAATGTAAATTTATCTTTACTTTGAGTTCAAGTTAAAATATTTTTTAGGCCCTGGACAGTGCAGGTCAATTGATTGAATGTCGTCCTATGCACCAAAGGGTTGCTGGTTCAGCTCCCGGTCAGGGCACATGCCCAGGTTGCAGGCCTAATCCCCAGTAGGGGGCGTGTAGGAGGCAGCTGATTGATGTTCCTCCCTGTCTCCTCCTCTCCTTCTTTCCTTTTCCCTTCCTCTCTAAAATCAATAAAAATGTGATTTTTTTAAAAATTTATTTTCAGGCATTGTCTAGCCAGATGACTTTCCATTTCCATTTTCAGGTTGCCACAATTTTTTCTTCATTCCTGTTTATATTTTAGCAGCCCAGATACTGTTCTGTCCCTGCCAGGGAAGAGTGTGTAGTCCTATTGGTGCAGTGTAGGATCAGGACGAAATGGAGAGGTAGGTCACTCCTCTTCACACAGCCAGAGAAGCGGTGGTCTTTCTGGCAGCCTGGAAGAACTACCGTCCTTCATAGTTCAGGGCCAGGTGATTGTGGAGGACGTGGCCATTTGATGGTGTGGACGTGTTAGTTTTGTACCTGCAGTGCCATCACCAAGACTTTCCCTATTGGCATAACCTTGTTAGGGAGTGTTAGGAATAGCAGCTGAGGTGTGATGTGACCAGGACCTCGGTGGGCATCCAGTTCCCTGTGCTATGTGAACTTCCTGATATGAGGACTCTCGCACAGGGTCGACACCACTGACTGCTGACACCCCTCAGCATCAGCCCAACATTGGCTTGTTTTGAGAAGTGATGGGTCTGCCCCAGTCCCTCTGGTGACTGGTGATCTCAATATATTTAATTTCATATGCCAGTGAAACTGGGGACAAACTCAGCGTGGTTTTTGTCTTCTAGGAGAATCCTTCTGCCACCTTGGAGGACCTGGAGAAGCCAGGGGTGGATGAGGAGCCGCAGCACGTCCTCCTGCGGTACGAGGACGCCTACCAGTACCAAAATATATTCGGACCTCTGGTTAAGTTGGAGGCCGACTATGACAAGAAGCTGAAAGAGTCACAGGTGATGTGTGTGCAGGAGGGTGTGGCTATTTTAACACATTTCTCCTGAGACCTGGAGGGTGGTTTTACCTGCAGGCTGCCAGCACTATCATAGAGGGATGGAGCTGTGGATCAAGGGCAGATGCCCTGTCACTCAGAGCTAGACACCAGCCTGAGTGTTAACTGATTTTAAATCCAACAAAAGTCCCCCCTCACAGTCGGGTTCTTAGCCTTTGCCCATAGCCATGAGCGTCAGATCCAAGGAGCCACAGCATGCAGAGGGTGCTCCTTGTGCTGGTCTCATGAAGAACGTGTTTAGGAAGTAAGAGCCCCATGGCTCCTGGGCCATCTCCTCAGCTGTTGGCTTCCTTCTCTCTCTCCGAGTACCTCTGAGAGCAGACATCGCATAGAGGATCCTGGCCATCTTCTGCGGGTTCTTGGGGCCCTAATGGCTTCTCTCCTAGCTGTGCCCTTGTTGGTGTTTCAAGCTGTTGGGTGTTGCTTGCTGCACCCTGGCATCGTGACTCATCAAATTGTCGTAGGGTACACACCTGTGGATACCCAGACACAGGAGTCCAGGCCATGTCTGTGTCACGGGCTAACAGGGCTCTTATTTTTCATGTGCTCAGACTCAAGATAACATCACAGTCAGGTGGGACCTGGGCCTTAACAAGAAGAGAATCGCCTACTTCACTTTACCCAAGACTGACTCTGGTAATGAGGATTTAGTCATAATTTGGTTAAGAGGTGATTTTAAGTTTTAAAATATTTGTGACCATAAATAGCATAAAATTCCTAGTTTTGCCCTTGTAAAGTGTCCCTTAATTTAAACTCTTCATAGTGGTAGTCAAGGGCACATGTTGAAAACGCTAACTTTCTTGCTATCTTTTTCCTGGAAGACATGCGGCTCATGCAAGGGGATGAGATATGCCTGCGGTACAAAGGGGACCTGGCCCCCCTGTGGAAAGGGATTGGCCACGTCATCAAGGTCCCTGATAGTATCCTTTGTGTAAAGAACAGCTTGCACAGGAGACCTGTGTGTGTGTCACTGTGGAGACCAGTCCTGGGCCTCAGGTGGAGGGCATGGCCATGGCTGGAGAGGCCCCGACTCAGTTTGTTTCAAGCCACTGAGCCTTTTTTTCATTTGGACTCTGAGGGCATACTATTTATATAAAACTAATAGAAACACTGCTTTACCTAGAGCCAGAATGCTTTGGGATCTGCACTTCAGGGCTCTCTGAAGCTTACAGTCGGAAGCTGGATTCTCAATGTCACCAGTTCATCCTGGGTGACACCCCAAGGTTCACAGGGTAGTTTGGGGGTTAGGGCTGGCTTCAGGGGACCGGGACACTGTGGACAGAATCTGTCAAAACATGGGTCTCACTGGCTGCGTTGTCACCTTTTGGCACAAAGGGAGGGATCTATCTCCTCAGTAACCAAGGAGGGCTCCTCAGAAAGGTAAACCCAGCTTATGACGAGGATCAGCCTTAACTCAGCTTTGCAGATTATGGCGATGAGATTGCCATTGAGCTGCGGAGCAGTGTGGGTGCACCCGTGGAGGTGACACATAACTTCCAGGTGGATTTCGTGTGGAAGTCCACCTCATTCGACAGGTGTGTCCGCCTCCACCGCCAGCTCTAAATGATTCTCCCTTCCTGGGGGTGGGGCTTACCACCAGCCTACATGAGCACATAGCTGACCTGTTACTTCGCCACAGGATGCAGAGTGCACTAAAGACCTTTGCTGTGGATGAGACCTCTGTGTCAGGCTATATCTACCACAAACTGCTCGGCCATGAGGTGGAGGACGTGATCATCAAGTGCCAGCTGCCCAAACGCTTCACTGCACAGGGGCTGCCTGATCTTAATCACTCTCAGGTTTTCATCATCCTGGGGGTGGTTGGGGCCTTTCCTGAAGAGCTGCTGGGTGGGGACCCCCACAGCATCTGTACCCCTAATGGCCACTTGTATCTGAAGGTTTACGCCGTGAAGACTGTGCTGCAGAGACCACTGAGCCTGATCCAGGGACCACCAGGAACAGGGAAGACAGTGACCTCAGCCACCATTGTCTACCACCTGGCACGACAGGGCAATGGGTAGGGGTCAGCAGGCCTGACTGCAAGAATATCTGAGAGAGTTACCTGCTTACTGCGTTTTACATTGTATTAGATCAGACCTCTGGTTGCTTTTAATAAGACATCCTCACCCGGCTCAGCGGTTGAGCATTAACCTAGGATCCAGGTGATCGTGATTTGATTCTGAGTCAGGGCACATGCCCGGGTTGCAGGCTCAGTCCCCAGTTGGGGGTGTGCAAGAGGCAGCCAATCAGTGATGACTCTCTGATCATTGATGTTTCTCTCTCCCCCTCTCCCTTTCTCTCTGAAATCAGTAAAGATATATTTAAAAACAAAAAACCCTGTAGCCTGTTACTCTTTTTTTTTTTTTTTTTTTAACATTTTTTAGAGAGGAAGGGGGGGAGAGAGAAACATTGATGTAAGAGCAAAACTTCATTTGGCTGCCTCCTGCATGCCCCCTATTGGGGAATCAAGCCTACAACCTGGGCATGTGCCCTGACTAGGAATTGAACCAGCAACTTTCAGTGCACAGGACGTCTAACCAACTGAGCCACACTGGCCAGGGTTGAGCCTGCTGCTCTTAAAGGCAGCTCTGGTCAGTTTGCCCAGGTGGTGCTGTATTGTGTGTATCAGCTTGGAAAGTCTTCACCATGACATGGGAAGGAGTGAGGATGCAGGTCTGTTATTAGCAGTGCTTTGCATGAGTAGAGTGAAAACTGGTTGGGGACAGGAAACCCTGGACTGGCTGGGTTTTTAGCTCTTGCATCATGTGATTCCTGGCTTTAGTATTAGATTTGAGCTGTCTGCACTGCCTGAGTCAAAACAAAATCTTAGGCATGTAGCATTTTGTGGATCTCCTCTGGGCAAGCACTGAGATACTCATTCATCTTATGTTGAAGGCCTGTGCTCGTCTGTGCTCCAAGTAACATAGCTGTGGATCAGCTGACTGAGAAGATCCACCAGACTGGACTGAAAGTCGTGCGGCTCTGTGCTAAGAGTCGTGAGGCCATCGACTCCCCAGTGTCATTTTTGGCCCTGCACAACCAGATCAGGAACATGGATAGGTGAGTGTCAAGTACCTATCCATGGCTGCAAGTGAGGGGGGGTATTCTCTGTGTGGCTCTGGCACACAGTCCTTCATGCCCACTGACATGCCCCTGTGCTTCCAGCATGCCAGAGCTCCAGAAGCTGCAACAGCTGAAGGACGAGACTGGAGAGCTGTCGTCTGCTGATGAGAAGCGGTACCGAGCACTGAAGCGCACAGCTGAAAGGGAGCTGCTCATGGTGAGGGCCTGGGCCTTTGGGTATACAATGGTGCCATTAAGTTCAGTTGTTGCTTGCTTTTGGAAGAGAGCTTAGATAGTCTAGTTTATATGCCTCCTCTGAGACCACATAGGCATGATTTTTGAGTAGTTTCTACTGCCTGCCAGCCTCCCTGCTGCTGGGAGCTTGGGATCCTGGTCTGCACCCTGGGTTGGGTCTGCTATTTCAACCAAAATTGGATCTCAGCCTAGCACCTGTTCCCCGGCTCAGCACTGTTCCTCGGAGGCTGTCTCAAGCACCGAGCCGTCTGTGCTGAGGTTTTCTCTAGTAAGACCCCACCACTTAGGATCTCAAAAGTTTGTGTCACTGCAGCCTGAAAAGTGAATGCTGTCAGGGAGACACAGCTTGTTTTTGTAGTTGGGAGGGCAGGGACCAGAGTGGCATCCTGTCCTATCCTGCCTGCCCTTTAGCACCTGGTAACATGTACTGTTCACACACTCTCTTCCCCAGAATGCGGACGTCATCTGCTGCACATGTGTGGGTGCAGGGGACCCTAGGCTCGCCAAGATGCAGTTCCGCTCTATTCTTATTGATGAGAGCACCCAGGCTACTGAGCCAGAGTGCATGGTCCCTGTGGTCCTCGGAGCCAAGCAGGTGGGCCATGCCACTTCCATGGTGGTCTTGTTTGAAAACTGGTGTGTGTTCTCTCTCATTCCAGTTCTGTATAATTCTTAATGCTGGAGGGTTTTTTTAACGTCCCTGTGAGGCTGTGTGATACCCTGGCAGAGCTCAGGGAAGTATGGCAAGCCCTTTGAGTGGGTCTTGGAGAGTGTCTGTGTGGGTCCTAAATGAAAGTCTGAGTGTGTTTTATGTTTGTGGTGGGCAGTTTTCCCATGCCCAGTCAGTATCTTAACACTGGAATTTGCGTGACTGGGTGGCTATGTGGACCCCGGGCCCCTTAGTCTTCTGAGAGTGGATGTCCCAGCTGCTTGCTTCATGTTTGAGCCTCTCACCTGTGTGGACCTTTCACCACAGCTGATCCTTGTGGGTGACCACTGCCAGCTGGGCCCTGTGGTGATGTGCAAGAAGGCAGCCAAGGCCGGGCTGTCTCAGTCGCTGTTCGAGCGCCTGGTGGTGCTGGGCATTCGTCCAATCCGCCTGCAAGTCCAGTATCGGATGCACCCTGCACTCAGTGCCTTCCCATCCAACATCTTCTATGAGGGCTCTCTGCAGAACGGTGTCACTGCAGGTAATACTCAGCAGAGAGTCAGTGGAAACCTGCGGTCACTTCCTTCTTGAATGGCTTTACCTAGCAACCACTTGTGTATGAGGGGTGCCTCTGAGAGTTATCGTGGTCAGCAGTACAGCATTTCCACTTGGAATATGGATGGCCAGTTCTCAGAGCCCATACCCTGAAGTTCCCAAGATGGGGAGGCAAGACTCCTTTCAGAGTGAAGGTGGCATGTGCCCTTTGCTGCGCTGACACTTGCATTCATGGTACAAAATCACTGCTGGGGGCCAGCGGGGGCCTCAGCAGGAGTCTGGATGGTGCTACCAGACTGCTGTGTCATCACTGCCACATGCTTGTGGCAAGCAGCACCCTAAGTGCATAACCTTGTGACACTGGTGGGTATGCAAGGTGCTTGAATGAAGGGCCCACAGATACACTGGTTGCTCAGATGGGGGGGTAGGGGGGCATATCTATTTTTCTGAAAACAAAGCATGCTGTGGCTTTAAGGAAAACAACTAACAGTATTTATCACCAGTGATAAAATCTGAGGTTCAACAAAAATTAGTATTTTAGAAAACTCGTATTCCCTAGCATGAGTGGACTGAGGGCTCCCAATGCTGAGTGGTTTTTCTGATGAGATGGAGGTGGTGACAGTGTCCATAAGGGAAATCAGTAAGTATCTCTCATCCTAACGGCCCTCAAGGGTGTTGCAAAGTCACTCAGGTCAGAGGCTGTCCTGTGCACAGGGCAGAGTAGAAAGGCTTTTGTCACAGACCTGTAGGGTACCTCCCATTCAGCTTTGGTGGAGAATCTGGTGAATTCCACAGTTGTGGGAAAACTGTAAAACATGTCACCAGTTCCTAGGAGACCGTGTGCAGAAGCAGATTCCAGTGAGCCAGGTAATGTAGTGAGTTGCCCAAATTTACAAAATTTATATTTTAGTGGAAAATACAGTAATTTTTTGTAAAAAAAAAATTCTAAAGTTAATATATAATGGACTTATTTTTATTTAATTTTTCTTTGTTTTGTGTGTGTGTATTTATATTTTTGGTAATGGGCCTATTTTTAAATGAAATAGATATCTTAAGTTTTTAGGTTTTAAAATACAGTAAATATCAGGTATAACTCATGGAAACAGTAGCTATTTTGACTCTTCAATTTTGTTCAGAGTATAAAGGTGCCCTGAGACCAGTGTTGGAAAACTGCTGACTTACATGTTGTTGACGCCAGCAGACACCATGTCAGCCTTGTCTAGCTTCACATTATAGATGAGGAGGCTAACAGTGTTTCCATCCAGGACCACACAGTTGCTGTGCATGGAGCTCCTGGGAGTTGGCTGCCATAACTGCCATCACCGAGTTACTTAGAAAGCTATTGGTCCCTCTGGTGATGGGGCCAGGAAAGGCTAGGCCATGAGGAGCTTGTTGTGATTCTCCGATGTGGTTGGCACTGATTAGAAAGCTACTGCTTAGCTCTAGTTCAGGGACTGGTGGTGGTTCATTGCTGTGGTATTAGTGCACAGCATATGACAGCACCCAATAAGTGTATTATTTAAATTCTCTGTTGAAGCATAAAGAAGCACCCAAATCCTAAGTGTTCAACTTAGTGAGTTTTCACTAAGTAAACACACCTATGTAACGAGCACTTGACCAGTCCCTAGGAGCCCCATCAGCATTGAGGTGACCCCCTGTTTAGGGCAGCGCTGGCGCCCAGACCCATTGTAATGGTGTTTTCACAGCTGTGGTGGGAGTGTTTACACCACAGAAATTGGCATGTGCTATAGACCAGCCCCAACCCCAGTGAGCATTAAGCATTTCCCAGCAGGCCCTCAACTAACAGGCCACCACCCTCACCAGCTGGCCTCTGTCCTCACTTGAATGATAGAGACAAACTTGACCTCATTTTCAGCTTGACATGAAAGGACATCATACTGTGTATACTTGCATGTTGATGTTAGGCTATATTGTGATGCAGAAATAGTTTTCTCACACTGATCTGGTTAAATGTAGCTCCTCCAATCTGGTCTGATAGGATGGGTTGCTCAACAGTGATATCCACAAAAGCCAGTTGTAGAGGCTTTTGGTTCCTGTAATGCTTCTAGAAGGAAACAGGAGAACATCTTCTTGGGGATGAGCATAGGTTTCTTAAACTGGCTATAGAAAGAACTGACCAGTGAGACCTGTTCAGGGAGTGAGCAACTCTTTGTTAAGTGTTATGTGCTTGGCTTCACTCAGCCCTGGCTTCTTGAGTAGGGGATCCATTCGGGTGGCCTCTGGCTGTGTGTTTTTTCTCTAATGGGAAGTGTTGCCTCTTTTCCCTCCCCAATAACAGCGGATCGAGTGAAGAAGGGGTTTGACTTCCAGTGGCCCCAACCTGATAAGCCAATGTTCTTCTATGTGACCCAGGGACAGGAGGAGATCGCCAGCTCGGGTACCTCTTACCTAAACAGGTATGCAGAGGTTTGCCCGCTGCGGCAGCTGGCTTCAGTGGCAGCTTGGCCAGTCTGTTGATAAATGTATGTAATGCTGGTCTGAAACTGCCCTCCTCACTCTGTTCTATTCAGGTTTCTCAGCCCACATCATGTTCTCATTTTGTTTTTCAGTGTGGTTTTTATGTTGAGCAGATTCTTTTTGTACCTATGTGTGGTGAGCTTTTTCTGTCCTCCATGACTCCCTCAATCCAGGACAGGGTGGCCCTTCTATGGGCATAGCTGCCCCTGTACCTCCCACAGCCTTTAGTCTCAGGAGCCCACAGGTGCAGCCCAGGAACTGAATGCCTGATTTTCGTAGGACGGAGGCTGCAAATGTAGAAAAGATCACCACGAAGCTGCTGAAGGCGGGTGCCAAGCCAGACCAGATTGGCATCATCACGCCCTATGAGGGCCAGCGCTCCTACCTGGTGCAGTACATGCAGTTCAGCGGCTCCCTGCACACCAAGTTGTACCAGGTGCGAGCTCCATCCCCCTCTGTCAGGCTGACCTTGAACCACCTGACCAGGGAGGTTTGTATTAGAATGTAACCATCCTTCCTGCCCAAGTCCTGCGAGTCAAGACTTTCTTAAGAGTCAGAAATGTGAGCCAAAGTTCATGCATAAAGGTGTTTTTCTCAGGATACTTTCCAGAGCAAAACTTGAAAAGGCTCCAGGGTTGACCAGTAGAGCTATGTTGTGTGCTACTATGTAGTGGATGTTCTGTACCCATGAGACCACTGTGCATTCTTGGGTCAGTACCTAGGTAAAATGTACAGGTGTCTGTCATGAGGGTGCAGGACAACATAGTTGTTTCTCCATGTGGAAATGAACCATAATGTAGAGTATGGCTCTGACAATGAAATGTGGTCTTTGTTCTGTTAACTTGGGAACAGTCTTGGGTGTTCTGATGAGCAAATATACTTTTATTATTGGGAAACAAATTACGAAGATTAAAAAGACGACCAAAGCGGGAAGGCCAGGAGATCAGGGCTGGGGCCAGGGCTGCTGGGTGGGATTCAGTAGTGCATTTAGACATGCTTCGTGTTGCATATGGGTTCTTGAGGGCAGCCTACTGACTGACCATGACCATGTCCCTCTGTAGGAGGTGGAGATTGCCAGTGTGGATGCATTCCAGGGGCGTGAAAAGGACTTCATTATCCTCTCCTGTGTGCGAGCCAACGAGCATCAAGGCATTGGGTTTTTAAATGACCCCAGGCGGCTTAATGTGGCCCTGACCCGAGCAAGGTACAAGGGTTGAATCCTGTCTGGGCTTGTAGGTGGCAGTTGCCACTGTCCTGACTCAGGGTCCTTCAGAGGGACTTTTCCTCGGGGTCTGGCTTTGGGAGGGTTCTTAACTTCCTGGTCCTCTTATTAATAGTCCTCGCACCCCAGCCGCACCTTGGGCTGGCGGTACAGGACATTGGGCGGGGGGTGGGGGGCCTTCACCAATTCCTGAGGTCCAAGAGCTACAGCAGCAAATTAGAAAGAAGGGCTCACCTGTGAGTTTTCTTTGTTTCTGTGTCCTGATGGTTTTCTGTGGCCTCAGTCATGAACAGTGTCAGTTTTGGCCCTTCTGACCTGAGATTCAAACCCAGTAGGGTGGGGGGGTATCCCTGTTGAGTTGTTGAACCTAGGATTCTAACATTTTGGTCCTGTCTCCTTTTTGGTTCTGGGATGTAACTGCTCTGAAATAGTGGTAACAGCAGAAGACCTGGAGAACAAGGTGGCCCCCGTGCTGCCCCTGTGCCAGCCGGAGGTCAGGCTCACGTTCCCACGTCAGTTCTTCCTCACTCAGGGCACTTGGTTTCCATGGTTACCCCCTTTCTGTTGTATACTCTTGTTAGGTGGCCAGCATGGGGGTGTGTCCCTAACACAGCTGGGTGAGGGTAAGTGTCCACAGAAGCTAGGCCCAGGCTCAGGCATCAACTTACATGCCTTGCCTGTCAGGGTCTCTGAGGCAGCTCAGGAGGCTGACTTGAGGCTACAACAAGGAAACTAGTCTCTGAGGTAACCTGCCCACGGGGGTGTTTTGTCATCTGAGCCCCTAGAAATCCACCCCCAAGTAAATTGAGTGCAGTGTCAACAGCTTGCAGGGTGGGCTCCACTGCCAGTCGTCATGGGCAAGCCAGGTATCTAGGCAGGGAGGCTGAGGGTGGCTTCCAGGGACTTTGGACTCGGGTTTTGAATTTGTTTGGCCTCAGACTGTTCTGTGTAGTATTTGCTTGCCATGTGGCCCTAAGCACCGTGTTCTTTCTCCCACACCTTGCAGATACGGGGTCATCATTGTGGGCAACCCCAAGGCCCTGTCCAAGCAGCCACTGTGGAACCACCTGCTGAATTACTACAAGGAGCAGAAGGTGCTGGTGGAGGGGCCCCTGAATAACCTGCGGGAGAGCCTCATGCAGTTCAGCAAGCCCCGGAAGTTGGTCAACACCATCAACCCTGTGAGCCCCGGCTGATGGGCAGGAGGGCTGGGACCCCTTTTTCCCCAAGCCCACATTTTGGCATCTGGAAGTGAACGATGGCTGATGTGACCTGTGGCAAGCGTGTGCGTGTTAGTGTGTGAAGAGGAGCAATGAGCCCCCCGTACCACTGTCCTGAGGGCTCGGGATGTATGGGATGCTCAGTCCTGGGGGCATTTAGGAATCAGACATAGGCAGTTAGGAAGCCTTGTGAACCCAGGTGCTCTGGGGGTCTGAAAGGTACAGTGCTGCTTGGACCAAAGCCAGAGATAGGATGTTGAGAATCAAAGGTTGAGTTGTTGAAAGAGGAGTGGGGTTTCTCATCTACCCAAACCCTCTGCAGGGAGCCCGCTTCATGACCACAGCCATGTATGATGCCCGGGAGGCCATCATCCCAGGATCAGTCTATGATCGGAGCAGCCAGGGTAAGTCCTCTGGGGACCCGAGCCAGCACTGAGGATATTGACCCTTCCCATGCCTGCCCTGCATCTGTTCACAGAACCCTGCCTGACAATGAGTTCCGTCTCAGCTTCCCTCCTCTGAGATCAAAGAGTTGGTCTTTGGCAGTTTCTAACAATAAGATGTTTTTAAATAACACGGTTCTGCCTGTTTGCCCCGGTGCCCCTACCTGACCTGTCCTGTTCTCCCCTTTCCAGTGGGAATTCACACATGCAATTCTTTCAAGTGGCCTCCAACCTCTTTTCGGGTTTTGCCTCCCTCCTGAAGTCTCTTGCTCTATCAGAACTCAGAGTTGGGAGCATGTTCTCACCTCCTATGTGGAGTCTCTGTCCTAAGGCTGAGTCTCACCCCTGCTGCCTAGAACACCTCTTCCTGCCTGAGCCAGTCTATAGACAGTTTCCTGGAATCCCCCAGGTTCCTGTCTGCTGGGACCCTTCCCTACCCCAGCCCATACAGAAGGTGACCACTGTGCCCAGGCACTCAGTTTAGTGCCACTTGCCCATGTTTTTTACTGTGGACTTTGTTCCCTGCTGTGCTTGCTGTACATCCTGAGGGCAGGCGTACCCCAGCTCCTCCTCCTCGGATGTTCTTGGCAGCCCCCTTTCTTTGACCCTGTATTCTCCTAACAATTGGACTCAGGTTGGAGATCGTGTTCTCTAACAACAACAAACCTCTCTTCACCACATTCAGCAAGTTGCTGTGTAGCTGAGGGTGTCCAAGGTCCGTGCTTCCTCACTTGAGTCCCCCGGGGCTGACCCAGAAGTCTCTGCCCTCAAGTCCCTTGGGGCCTTTTTCTTCAGTGGATCCATTGGTCTGTGGAGCTTAGGCTTTCTCTTGCTTTTTGGTGTGTGTGGCATGAACATATAATTTGGCACAAAAGTACCATTTTTATTTGAAATATTGTGTGGTAGTTCTCAATTTGTCGGGTCCCTGTAGTCATGTTCTCAGAATTCCCAGGGAGAAAAGGTGGTTTCCCAGGCACCATCCCCCAGCAGGTTGAGAAGGGGGATTGACAGAATCTGCAGCAGGCAGTTCTGCTGTGGGGACACCCCAAGAACTGCAGGCAGAGCAGTGACAGGACGGGATAGGCATCCCACTGCAGGCAGAGTAGTTGACTGGAGGCAGGCAGCAGGATCACCTGTACATAGTAGGGAACCCGCCATCCACTCTGTCTTACAGGCCGGCCCTCGAACATGTACTTCCAGACCCACGACCAGCTCGGCATGATCAGTGCCGGCCCCAGCCACGTGGCCGCCATGAACATTCCCATCCCATTCAACCTGGTCATGCCACCCATGCCACCTCCAGGGTACTTTGGACAGGCTAATGGGCCAGCTGCAGGTGAGCGAGCACCAGGCCTCAGAGCAAAATCACTTGTCAGTGAGGCTCAGACCTCCTTCAAGGAACCCTGAACACTGTCTTTCAGGCCGAGGCACTCCAAAAGGCAAGACGGGTCGTGGTGGGCGCCAGAAGAACCGCTTTGGCCTTCCTGGGCCCAGCCAGACAAACCTGCCCAGCAGTCAGGCCAGCCAGGACGTGGCATCACAGCCCTTCTCTCAGGGGGCCCTGACACAGGGCTACATCTCCATGAGCCAACCCTCCCAGATGAGCCAGCCTGGTCTCTCCCAGCCTGAGCTGTCCCAGGTGAGCTGGCTGCACTGAACCAGAAACACATCACACTTGGAGAGAAGTTAGGCTAGCCCAGGGTGCTCTCCACACATGCATGTTTGCGCGCACACACACGACATTTCCCAAAGGACTCGAGCAGGAGGATGGCCTCCTGCATGACCGACCTGAGCAGTGGGGCTGTGTGTTTAGAACATCCTATTCACAACACTGCCCCTTTAAACAGTCCTAGGTCACCTGTTTCAATGGTGAGGTAAACAGTGTGGGTCTCCTGCTGCTCGGGTTTCAGGACTACTTTTTCAGAATCATCTTTGGGCTGGGGAGGGGCTGAACACACAGCAGGTTCTCAAGGCTGCAAGGATATGAGCCAGTTCTCTGACTGGCTGCTCATCTCCCCGACTGTGTCTTTCAGGACAGTTACCTTGGTGATGAGTTTAAGTCCCAGATTGATGTCGCGCTGTCGCAAGACTCCACGTACCAGGGGGAGCGGGCATACCAGCATGGTGGAGTGACGGGGCTGTCCCAGTACTAGAAGGCAAGCCAACTCCAGAGGAGGGCTTCACCGGGACCTGGACTTGTGAGAAAACTCAGGAAATGTGGGAATCTCAAGTCCCCGAGGGGCCAGCTCATCACTGTGACCTGTCACTTCAGGTCCCTGCACCTTTCCCTGTGTCATGTCCTCTCCTGAGAGTCCTAGAACTCCTGAGAAAGGCTGATGTGGAGGCCCATAGCCCCCTGGGCAGGCAGGGAGGAGGACATATCCCTTGCCCTGACTGGCAGCTCGTGAGGATTATGGGTCCTGGCACTAGGTACATAGGGAACTTCTACAAGAGGTGCCTGTGAGTCCTGCCTTGCGGTTCCCATCTATCTGTGTGCCAAGAAAAGTTGTGTGCTGGTGCTGCTGGGAGAAGGGGCGCTACTGTTACCGCGCAGGCTCTAGCCTTAGCTCTCAGCTGCCTTCTCTCTCTTTTGGGGAGTCAGTGGTCTGAGGGCTGTCCAGCACCTGAGGTCCCATTTTACAGGTGAGAACATAGGTGCAAAGTGAAAGCTGGGAAAAGGACCCTTGCCTTCCAGGCAGGGCTGGGCTCCCACCTTCTCTGACAGCTCTTCCTCCCTCTCTGTAGGTGGCGGCAGAAGAGCTAAGCTATGTGGCTTAGTCCATCAGCATCTTATTCTGGGTAATAAAAAATAAAAATAAATGGATACCTGTTTTCCACTGCTAAAACTGAAGCACCACTGTGAGCAACAGGAGAGGGAGAGGAGCACCCGAGGGAGAGCAGCCCGAGATAGTGAGCGCCCACTGCTGGCACCGCGGCGAGGAGACAGGGAGAGCGGAGGTGGGGCAGGCCAGCCCGAGAGCCCTGCAGCCAGCTCGCCAAGGAGGCCCAGCTCGCCGCGTCTACACCTGGGTCTGCGACCAGGCGGAGGGAGGAAGACCCTCATCTCAGAGTAGCCCTTTCCTCTGTTCTTTCTTTCTTTTTCTCTTTTATTGAAAGGGGACTACGTTTTATCAGGAACAACTCACGTTTCTGTGCTGAACAGGCTCCTTGCAGCCGTGCCCGGAGAGTCCCTCCGAGGCGCATGTTCTGTCCACAGTCTTAGACCTTGCAGTCATGCTGCCTGTGTTCTAAGGGTTTTCATTTAAAGAAAATAATGGTGTTTGGGGGTTTTCTGTTTGTTTTTTAAAGATTCTTTCAAAGGAGTACTGAAAAATACCTGAGTTTGTCTCTCAAATCTTAGTGGTGGACCTGGGAGATGCAAGAAGCTTCCAGAAACGAAGTGTAAACGAGCCACACAACAAGGTTAGGGTGAACGCCTGTGGCGTGATCATGGAGAGGAAGATTTTTGTTTTCAGTTTAGTTTCCAGCAGCTTCTCCCTGCGTGTCAGGGTGGTGAGGGAATGTCACCTGGGCCCACGGGCTCCACTGGACTCCGTGAAGTAAGGCACTTCTCACAGGCAGCGGACTTGGTCCCCCAAGGGGCCCCCGGCTAGTTCTGCCATGAGACCCGAGGGCAGGAAGGTGGTTGTTCCTTGCCCAGTGGTTTCTTCCCCACGGTCCTTCCCGAGGATTTAGTGGAAGACATCAGCTAAGAGGATCCTTCCCCAGGGAGGTGCCCACAGTCCCTGTGGCCATCAGACAAGCCCAGCACCTTGCCCCTCTTAATCTCTACCCCACTCCAAATTTGGAGCCCTTCTACCTGTGAGCATAGCTTCAATGAGTTGGGGTGGTTTCTACTTTATTTGGGAAAAGAAGTTTCAGAGATAAGTTGGTTCTATGCTGAAGGCGCCTGGAGGAATTTGCCACTTCAGCTGGTACATGCAGGCGTCAACCAGGATCTGCACTGTGGAAGTTCTTGTGGTTGGGAAAGGCCACCTTTGGGGTAGGTGTTAGTCTCCCTGGTGACCATCAAGTTGACTGTTTCCTGCCTACCCAGGTCCTAGTGACCATGACCCCAGATCCCTTCCCTGTGCACCTGACACTGGCCCTTATCCCAAAGCCTCCAGTTGCCATCTGGTACACGGAGAGACGGGGACACACAGGCACTTTCCTCTGGCAAGGCCTCTTATCCCATGGCTGTAGGCTTTTGGTAGACCACCTAGAGGCATTGCGCTTGGATAGGCTTCTGCTATGACCCTGTGTGCCCTCCTGCTGCCCTGTTCTTTCCTTGGAGTGCTCTACCTCGCTCTGTGCTGTTGGCTTTGTTCACCTTCTAGCAGCAGTTACTCTTGAGTTTTCCAAATCAAGGAGCATCTGTACCAAGGCAGTGTCACTTCTGATTTTTGGTCAATTTGTTTTAAGCTCTTTTTGTCACCAATAAAATGTTAAAAACAACTCTTGCTTGTGTCTGGATGAACTGCAGGGGGTGGGAGAGCACTTGGTCTGGGGTCTTGCAACCTGGAGGGCAAAGCTGAGAGGGGCTGGATCAGCAGCCGAAAGGAGGGAGCACCTCTGCCCCTTGCTCCTGTGCTTGTGAGGGTGATGTGGTGGTGGGGGGTGACTTCCAGGGTCCCCTTACATGTAGAGAACTGCCTAGATTTGGTGCTCTAAGAGGGCCAGTGGCTCCACTATAAAACCGCCCTTCCCCCACCAGCCAGATGGATGCAGCAGTCCTCCCCCAGCCCCAGGTGACAAGACAGAAATAATGCAGCTCAAACCACCCAGTGTTTATTGTGCCCCCTCTTATGCCCGGTCTGTCAGCGGCAGCCACACTCGTCCACCACCATGTCCTCATAGTGCCGCAGGACCACGTTGTCACTGTTGTCGAAGAAGAGCACGGAGATAGGTGACAGGCGCGCAGGTACACAGCAGGGCAGGCCGGCAGGGCCGGGGGCTGCCGAGTGCATGAGTGCGCGCAGCACAGCGTGGTTGAGCGCGGGTGGCCCCCCGGGCCCGGGCAGCATGGCGGGCAGTGAGCACTGGCCCTGGCAGTAGTTTGCCAGGAAGCCACGTGGCGCGATGACCCAGCGGTGCCAGCCCACCTCGCGGAAGCTCACGTAGAGCCGCCGAGCACGACACGAGCCCCTGGGGCCTCCGCCCACCGTGGGCTCAGCTTCTCGCCTAGGCCGGGCTAGGGGGTGGCACAGGCGCGGGTCAAGAGTCACCAGCAACAGCGAGGCCTCGGCCAGGTGCGCGCAGGTACCAATGGCCCGGGGGCGCAGCGCCAGCACCAGGCGGAGGCTGCGTGGTACTGAGGCGTTGTGGGCCCAGGTGGTGCCCAGCAGCTCGGCACGCACTGGCGTCCCCAGAGAGACCACCGCCTGGCGGAACAGCACCGGGCCCACACCCGCGCCCTCGGCCGCCCCAGCCACGCTCAACTCCCAGCCGCCAGCTGTGCCCGCTGCTGCTTCCTCCGCCGCGAAGCGCAGCTCCAGGCGGGCTCGGCTCGGGAGTTCGGTGGGTTCCACAGCTGACAGGTCAAAGATGACGATCCACTTCGGGCACTGCCCTGCGGCCAAGGGCTCCAGGATCCGGGCGTGGGCACCTAGGGAGGCCCGGAGAGGGCTCGGCTCTCGCTGCGTCCCTGCGCAGTGCCTGCCTTCATGCGAGGGGGTCTCGGATAGGGACATGGTGGGGGAGGTGAGTGCCTAGGGCTGAGGGCGCACCATCTGTTACTTGGCGTCAAATGGTATGAAGGAGGGGGAGAGATGGAGTGTGGGCGGGGTATTGCTTGCAAGGAAGAGACCTGCCCAATGCAGGGTGGCCTGCTGGTGTCAGGAACACAGGCAGGGGGCAGAGATGAGTGAACGCCTGGGTAAGCGATGCTGGGGCGGGGTGTCATCTGCAGGAAGGCTTCGAATGGTGTGAAGCAGCGGGAGTGAGGGAGAGTGGGGGCAGGGCTTCAGCTGCAAGCAAGGGGCCTTGCCGGATTCAAGGCAGCCTGGCCTTGTGGCTACTCACCCGGGTCCCCGCAGGTGTCCACGGGGAGGAGGGATGGAGTACAGGGGCTCAGGTTGCTCATGGGCTGAACTGAGTGAGTGGAGACCCTCGGAACCGCTGGAAGCTCGTGGGGGGCTAGGGTGTCCAGGGGGGTCTCGGCCTCCCAGACCCACGCCCCCAGGGCAGGCACCACTCACCACGGTCCAGGACGTGGCGCACGATATTTCCGGCAACCCCCAGCTCCTCCACGTGGCACGGTCGTAGAGTGGCCCCTGAGGACGTCCATCGCAGGCTGACCCTGGCCTCCTGGGGGTCCCGGCGACGAAACAGGCGCCACATGATGAGGGGTACTGACCGGGGCTTGGGTGCGCCCGGGGGCACGTCGCGCAGCCCGAGAGCTTGGAGCAGAGCGGCGGCGGGGCCCAGGGGCGCGGGGGCATAGGCCAGGGGCAGCGAGGGCAGCAGCAGGGCCAAGAGGAGGAGAAGAACGCGGTGGCCGGGACGGCAGAGCAACGGTGGCATCTTTCTCACAGGCCGAGGGCAGGACGAGTGCTCCGGGGTCTGGAGCTGGGAGGGGTCAGGGTCCCGGGGGGGCGTGGCTGCGGTCCTGAAGCTTAGAAGGGACGGATCCCGGGCAGGCTCTCAGGGGAGCGGGGCAGGGGTCCAGGGAGTGGCCAGGGCCCGGGAGGGGTGGAGCTGGACCGGGCCAAGGTCGAGGGGAGCAAGGGAGCCGTCCCAGGGGGCAAGGTTGGGAGGAGCGCAGTCCTGGGGGGCGGGGCGGGGGTCGAAGGGTTCAGAAGAGCTTGTCCTTCACCAAACCGTTCCTCAGCGGTTTCCTGGGGGCCAAAACCCCAGCCGGGTTAACCTAGGGACCCCATGCCCCCGCCTAGTCCCTGTCCCTCCCTCCTTGCGGTCCACACTCCTTTACCCAGCCTAGCTCTTTGTCCAGCTTCTCCCCGCAATTAAACCCTCCCCTCCCCTCCCCCTTTCCTTCCCACCCTGGGCCTCTGGAGGCCACTGGAGAGCAAATGCCACCTACCCACCTCTGCCTGACATAATCCCACCGCCTCAAGCTGGATCAACCCTGCACTTCATTCTCCTCCCCTCCCCAAAATGCAGAACTGGCCAGAGGCCCCTGCCACCCTCCAGGGCAGGCTTGCCTGCTCCAGTGGCCCCCACCCCACCAGGACAGGCTTCCCTGCCCTGTCATTCTCCATCCACCGTCTGTCTATACTGCTGCAGCCCTTACTTTCATTCCATGTTTCTAAAACAAATTACATGATATTTTAAAACTCAAATCAATATGCTAAGTGTCCAGCGTAAGCCCAGAGAAAGGCCCCTAACTTCTAAACAATGTGAGTGGTTTGCGTATTTCAAACTTCTATAAAGATGTCTTCAATTTTCCAAAAATGTGACACTTTTAGATCTCTCCTGTGCCCACTGCTCCTCTCCATTAATTCCACTTTCCCTGCAAGTTTCTGAGGTTCTGATGGGGAGGAGGCCTGTGCTCTGGGGTCTGCCCAGGCCCACCTGCATGGACCTGACAGGGGCTCCTGTCCCTGCTCCTCACCACCTGTGCCAAAGCTCAGAGTGCACCCTGTTTAACCAGCCAGCTGGTGCCCAGATGGCAACTTTCTGCAGCCTAATGTCATGGCCATTGGCCACTCCTGTTCCCTCTTACAGGAACTCTTTATGCCTCTGCACTCGGTCTCCTGGTCGCTGTAGAACTGGGTTCTACAGTGTAGTTTACACACAAATGTATTAAGTTTTTTTAGCTAGTGATACATTCTCATGATCTAGACATCAGGAAGGGTAGAAAACCCACCGTTGGCCCTAGCCACTCCTGGGGTGTGACCTTAAAGACACTAGCAGACACTCTTTCACATAAGAACATAGACTTTCCTTGAGAAGATGGTTTAGGTCACTTTAATTTGTCCTTCCCTTGGGCTCGAGCCGCTGGCTGTCCCTTCCTGGGGGCACTAATCCTATCCTCACTGCTTTTCCTGTGGCTCACTGCTCTTTCTCTCGCCGAACCAGTAGGCGCCCTTTATCTGTGAGGTTATAGATGAGCCCTACACAGATCTCCACGTGTCCATTGTCCTCTGGCTTTGTCTGTCAGTCCTTTAGACAAGCAGAGTGAAGTTCCTGGCTTCTGGACTCTTCTCATACATAGTTTAATTGCCAGACGACAGTGTCCCATTTCTGGCTCTGGTTGGAGTTCGGTTTTCACTTCTGCGTCAACATCTTTGACCCATCGGAGTTTGCCCTGGGAGCGGATGCAAGATAATCTCCAGATGGTCTCCAAGTGTCCCACCATGTTCTCTAACAGTCCTTCCTTCCTTCCCGTGACCTTTATTATTTGCTCAAGTGTGATGACTGGGCTGTGCTCCCACACAGTTTTAATTCCTGTTCTTTTATACTAAGTTTAACAACTTTAGGGATCGGTACCACTGCCCCAATCCTTTTTATCAGGACTTTCCTGGTGATTCTGGATCGTTTTATGCACAAGTTTCCAAGTGCCCCTCCTCCTTCATAAACAGTGGTAGTATTTTTTCGGAAGGGAGGGGTTGTTGGCTTCTCTAGATAACAGAGTTACACTTTTCAGTTTCAGTGCAGCACTGTGGGCAAGAGAATCAGGCGAGGGAGGAAGGCGGTGGGAGATGACAGCCAGTAACTCGGATGGAATCTGGATGTTTGCTGGAGAATAAGGAGAAGGGGAGCGCGGGGGCTTCCCAAGGTCTTCACTCGGAATTGCCGTAAACTCTGATGGACATATATTCAGGAGAGGTAGTGGAGATGGGGTCAATTTGTGATATTTTAAATATATCTTTATTGATTTCAGAGAGAGGAAAGGAGAAGGAGAGAGAGATAGAAACATCAATGATGACAGAGTCATTGATCAAGCCTGCAACCCGGGCATGTGCCCTGACCGGGAATCGAACCCCGATCGCCTGGATCCTAGGTTGACGCTCAACCGCTGAGCCACAGCCGGCCAGGCCGATTTGGGATATTTAGGAAGAATGACATTTTGCTTAGAATGTTAAGCAGACGCCGGAGACAGAATGGTGCTCAGAGGAGCACTTGAAGGTGGCAGAGAAACCTGAAGTTGGGGTGGATTACATGAAAGGGCCCCAGGGGAGAAGCAGCTGGTGGGGAGGCCAGAGACCAAGCAGGAAGTACCAAGAGGTGGAGTGAAGGATGTCAGGAAGTGGGGAGCAGTGGCGCATCTGAGATCTTGCTTCCCTGCATATGTCTTCAGTTTGGCTCAGATAAACTCAGAAAAAAAAATTTTTTTAAAGTGCAGAGCAGACTGATGGATGCTTAAGGGGGTACTGGGCTGGGTGTGAGGTTTCTTTTGAGGGTAATGAAAATGTTCTAAAACTGTAGTAATGGTTGCACAACTCTGTGAATGGACTGAAAACATTTAATTATACAGGGTAAATGGGTGAATTGTATGGTATGTGAATTGTCTCAATAAAACTTAAAAAAAAAAAAAAAAAGAAGGGGAGGTGACCCCAGGTTTAGCACCAAGAAGGCCTTGGTAGAGCGGACAGGAGTGGTCCCAGGGAGTAGTGGGTGGAGGACCCCAGAGTGGGGTGGGTTCGAGAATGGAGGGATTCTGCCGCAAGGGAGGGAAAGAAGTGGGCCAGGCTGGTGAAGGAAGGATAGAGAAAGAGGCTATATCTCTCTGATCAGAATATCCTGAACAGGAAAAAAGCTGGATGTCCCTGGCCCTGGACGGTGGCCTTGGAGGGAGATGGACCATCCACTGAAGCAGCCGACCAGTGCGAGGGTGGATGTCTCATCAGCCACTACTGTTTTCCTGAGGACACAGAGGCCATGTTGTCAGCCACGGGGACGATGGAGACGGCAGTTGACGACTGAGAAGGGAGAATCAAGGAAGAGCAGGAATGCTGCCACTGTGCAGGCATCACCGAGGACCCTCTGGCCCATGCTGGTGCTTCAGCATGAGCCAGACATGTGGGTCACAGCTCATTAGACACAGCAGGGGCAGTGTTGGAAAACTGGATGTACAAAGCAGTCAGGTATCATTGGGTTGGTTGCGGGCTCAGAATGGGGAGAGGGCCCCTTGGTGGATGGCAGTCCCCGCAACCCCTGAGGATGATGCCCTTCAGATCAAGGTGCCAGGTCTGACCAGGGCAAGGGGGCTGAGTCAGTCCAGGAGGATGGTCTACCAGACGCCCAGTGTGGCCCAGTTGTGGGGATAAATCAGGAAAGAGAACAGAGGGAGGAAGGAGGAGTGAAGACAGGGCTGGGAGAGGAAGGGGTCGGTGCTACTTAATTGCCATAGCCTTTGTTTCTCCTGAATTACTTCAAAGTGGTTCTCAGTTGTCTTTTTCTTACTGTTTTCAAACCTAACTGAATTTTTGTCTATATGGTCCGTGTGATCTGGTTCTGAGCAATTGAGGTTACCCCTGTGGCTTGCTATGATCAATTCTGAGAAATGTTCCTGATTTTAAAAAGAACATCGTTCACCCTGCGTCTGAGTTGCTGGGTGAGGAGCACAAAGTATAAACTGTACCTCTTGCGGTCCCATCACTCCGAGGTTCAGGACTGCATCATGTGGCACATTCCAGATCAAGAATTACACTTGAATGTCTCTTCCTGTCCTATGTACCCTGGAGTTGAAGTCTTTTAATTTTTAATACTATAAAGGTAGATTTTTTTTTTTTTAAAGCCAGTCTCTTAACTGTCATGATGTATGTTTATTTGAATGCCTAATATTTGAGATTCTACCCTCTTATTTTGCATTATTTATGCTGCCTTTTCTAACCTTCCTTTTTGCATTTATTTTGTACCTGTTTTTTGTTAACTCTGATAGTGTTAACACAAGTACCTAATAATACAGCCTAAAAGGTAATCCCCACCCTCTTGCAAAATCCTGTTTTGATATTTAATATGTTAGTTCTAATTATTTTATATCTCTCAAGTTAGAGATTTAAAATGTTTACCCAGATATGTATCAGTTTCTCTGCTGATTGGCTTCCTTTTTTTAAAAAAAAATATGCTTTTACTGATTTCAGAAAGAGGAAGGGAGAGGGCAAGGGAGAGGGAGAGAGAAAGAGAAACATCCATGAGAGAATTATGGATCGGCTGCCTCCTACACGCCCCCTACTGGGGCTCGAGCCCGCAACCTGGGCAAGTGCCCTGACTGGGAACCGAACTGTGATCTCCTGGCTCATGGGGGCCACATTCAACCACTGAGCCACACCGGCCGGACTGATCTGCTTCTTGATAAAGCTTTCCTGTTTTCTGAAATATAACTTTCTTAGTGTTTGTTTCTGCCTCTTGAGTAACTTTTTTTGTATGTGTGTTTTTGTTGTTGTTAATCCTCACGCGAGGGTAATTTTTTCCATTGATTTTTAGAGAGGATGGAAGGGAGGCGGGGGGAGGAAAGAGAGAGAAACATCAATGTGAGAGACACGTGGACTGGCAACCTCCCACACACACCCCGACCTTGGAATCGACCTGCAACCCAGGTATGTACCCTTGACCGGAAATTGAACCCATGACCATTTGGTGTGTGGGCCGACGCTCTAACCACTGACCCACACTGTCCAGAGCTTGAATAATTATTTTTAAAATTGTGTACGAAATTCCTGGTTGCTTGTTACTTCATTTTAGCACTTGAGGTGATACTTTACTCCGTGGTCATCTAGCATCCCTTGTTTATCTGTCATTGTTTCGTAGGTCATCTCTTGTTTTCTGTAGCTGTTTCACATTTTCAGTATGATATGTTTGGGGCACGGATGCCTTTTCATTCATCCTGCTTATGATTGATGTCTTGCCACTTTCTGGAAAATTCTTAGCATTATGTCTTCTCATATTGTCTCTCCCCACCTGACTCCCATTAGAATTCAGCTAGAACAGGTCATTCTTAAAATTCTAGCTGCTATAGTTGCCATCTGTTTTTGCTGCATTCTGGGTCATTTCTTCACAGCTTTTAATTTACTGATTTTCTCTTCAGTTGTCTAATCATGTGAGCCTTAACAGGTTTAGTAGATTGAATGGTGGTCCCTGAAAAGAGAGGTCCACATCCTAATCTCTGGAACCTATGAATGTGACTTCATTTGGAAAGAGTCTTTGCAGATGTAATTAAATGAAGGAATTTAAGACAGAAAAGCCAGAGAAAAGAGAAGGCCATGTGAAGAAAGAGGCAGAGATCGGAGTGATGTAGCCACAAGCCAAGGAACACCTGGAGCCCCAGAAACTGGAAGAGACAGGAAGGATCCTCCCCTAGAGCCTTCAGAGAGAGCGTGACACTGCTGACAACTTGATTTCAGACGTTCAGCTTCCAGAACTGAGAGAGAATAAATGTCTGTTGTTTTAAGTCACCCAGTCTGTGGTACTTGGTTACAGCAGCCCCAGGGAAGTAATATAACATCCAATGCTGTTTTTGATGGTCACTCATGCCTTTTATTTTTTATATAAATTTTTTATTTTAGAATTGCAGAAACATTGCAACGATAGTACAGAGAACTCCAGTGTAGCTCTGACCAGCTTCCCAAATGTTAATGTCTTACTCTCCACAGTACATTTGTCACCCTAAGCAACCAATGCTGGGACAATGCTATGAACTAAACTGCAGACTTTATTTGGATTTCCCAGTTTTTCCATGGCTGTCCTTTTTCTGGTCCAGGATCCCACATTGCATTCAGTCCTCTGATTTGGGACAGGTCTGCAGTCTCCTTGTTTTTCACGACCTGATGATTTTGAGGCATCCTGACTACCCCATCTTTATACCCAACTGTGCTAACTTTAGCCATCCTTGGGGAATCGAGTTCTGTTGGTGGTGCCCATGGGGTTGATCATGGCAGTGTGTCCCCTGTAATGCCCTGTCATATCCTGTGGAGTTCACACGCTGCCATCCTAGTGGGAATGCTAGCAAGTACCAGGCCCTCAACCCACATTCTGGTTGGACATTCTCTGAGAGAGACAGAGCAGGGAGCAGCACCAGGCAGCGCTGGGGGTATGATCTTGGCTTTGCATTTACAAGGACTCCACCAGAAGTTTACTGTTCTATAGCAGGAAAACCTTTCAGATTTTTAGATTTGGCCAAGCAGGTGCCTCTCCTCCTCTGCCTCTGGAGTTCTCTTAGCCACTGCTGTTTCTGGACGCCTCTGAGGGTCAGTCACACTCCTTGCTGAGACTTGACTCACCTCTCAGCAGAATTCTCGACTCATGATCCCTGGACATCAATAATCAAACACCCCCCAAAGCAGATGCCTACCCCTTACCCCCACTGGCACACAGAACTCTGCCTGACTCCCATTTTGGTAAACGGCAGCTTGAGCCAGAAGTCTTGGGTCATCTTCGATTCTTTTATTTCAATTTTACCAACATCCAAAGCAAGTCTTGTCAGTTCTACAACAGAGCTGGGATCCGACCACTGGGACACCTCACTTGCTGCCCAGCCCTATGTTCATGATCTTCATTCACCTGTCTGGTCCCACCCTACCCTGGGCTCTGGCTTTCTGGCCTAGGTGCACACCGCCTATAGTCCCATGTTGGTGGGTGCAAAGTGCTTCTCTTTATTTGAACTGGCCTGGAGAGTCCTCCCTTGATTCCACGCTCTGTCCTGGCAATGCCCCAGTTTTCTGCATCTCATCTCGTCTTTCACATAGATTTTAAAAATCTCTGCCTCTCTCATCCTCCTTGTCACCCATCTTGACCCACCTCATTGAGCTGTGAGCCCTCTGCTTCCCCACAACCACCATTCCTAGGTTGGTCACTGATGACCCCCCCAGAGGCTAAACTGGAGGTCCCTGTGGTCAGCACCCTGATTTCCCACCTGCTCAAACACCCCTCAAGTTCCCTCCAGGGCACTGCACACCCTGGACCCTGCTTGTCACTCAAACCTTCCTCTGTTCACTCCTGGGGCCCTTGTAGGCAAGGGGCTCACATCCCAGGACTGAGAAGTCCTGGAGGCCCTGCTCCAGGATGCTTTACCAGGCCTCTTTTTTTCTCCTTCCCTAGGACTCCCACCTGGGCCAGACTGTGTCTGAGCCCCCAGGTCCCAGCCCCATCTCCTGCTTGGGTAGTCAGGGGGCCGGGGAGCATCAACATGGGCAGATCATGGGCTCTCTAAGCTGCCTGTGGCACCCCCTCCTTCCCATCTCCACTCCCTGACCAATGGCTGCTCCTCACCACCGACAGGGCCCTCACTTGCCTGCTCCAGCCACCCCGACCACACCAGCCAATTGGCTTGGCCCTCACTGCTCCATTGACGACACCCTGATTCTTGCCCCTCATCACTCTGCCCAATCCCAAGCTCCCTTTCACCTCCTCAGTATCTATCCTTATAGCATCTAACTCCACCACTACACCATCCATGCCTTTACTGCAGTCTCTGTGTTGGACGAAGGCTCCAGGGGCAGCGTCTGCTACGGCCTCATCCGCTGCTGTGTCTCCAGGGCCTGCCCATAGTGCGCGCTCAGACTGACAGGTGTGACTAAAGGAACGAACCCGGGGCAGCAGCCCCTCCACACTCACTCAGCTTTGCTGGGCTTGGGGCTCGGGGCCTCTGCTGCATCGTATTCCCGTACATCCTTCAGCTCGCGAACCTGGCCCGTCAGCACCTTGGCGGCAAAAGCCACGATGTACTGTGGGAGGGGAAGGCACAGGTGAGAAAAGAGCCTTCCCTGACCATGCTGCCCTCCTAATGGCCATGCGCTCCTGCCACAGGCCCTTTGCATGTGCTGTTCCTATTGCCTAACATGCCCCTCCCTGGATATGCCTGAGAAGGGCCTGCACCTGGACCACTAGCCAGGAAAGAGAATAGGACTGCCGGCTGAGGAAGCAGGTGGGTGAGTAGTTGTAGGAGACTGACTCACCAGGAACCAGTAAAGGTTCATGACAGTGAGAAGCAGCAGGAGTGTGTTGAAGAAGAAGTAGAAGGGAATGTCAGGCACAGAGCGCAGGCTGCAGTGGCATGTGGCATACAGGACCTTGAGTGGGAACCAGTAGAGACGAAACCAGAACCTGTGGTGGGGAAAAACAGGTCAGGGAGGCTGTGGGCAAGAGAGGGAGGGTGGCGCCATACAGTCCCTGTCCAATGCCACCCGACCTCATCTCTCTGTCTCTGCTCATCCCCACCCATCCTTGTCCGGTTGCCCCTGCCATTTATCTCTATTCCTGCTCAGTTGTTTCCTGCCCAACCACACTCCTTTCCAACTCTTTTCATCTCCTGCCCTTCCCTGCCAGGCCTCGACATCGCAGGCCCGTCGCCTTCCCGCAGGCCCGGCCACTTCCCACAAGCTCCGCCCCTCGCTTGACTGGCCCCTCCCCCCCACCAGGCCTGCCTTCTTCCCTGCATAGCCCCGCCCACCCCATCCAGTGCCCACCCCCTCCCACCAGGCCCATCTCAGTCCCTGACTGGCCCCTCCCCTTCCCACAAGCCCCACCTCTTCCCCACCTGGACCCACCCTTCCCGCCAGGCCGACCCCCTCCCACGCCTACTCCGCCCCTTCTCATAAGCCCCGCCCCTCCCGCCCCCGCCCTCCTGCTCACCAGCTGAGGCTGAAGCTGAGGCAGCCCAGGTCCGCAGCCAGGGCGTGCAGAGGATGGTGGGAGCCTCCACGGGACTTGAAATAAACATTGAGCTTGGTGAACTCCAACTGCACGTCGCTGATGTCATGAAGGAAGAGCACCAGAATGCCCACGTTGTGGTACCTGAGGAGGGAAGCGGGGCGGGAGAGGGGAGAGGGCAGGTCACACTGGGTCCAAAACCCTGCACTGAGGACCCCAAGACAGGCCCCTGGGCCACAGCTTCCCTGCCTTTCTGGGCCACCCTCCCTGGCCCACCTGCCTTGCCCATCCCCCTACAGGACCAGGTCAGCTGCAGCACCCAGACTGTACTCACCTGGTGGCAGCCCCACCTGGGCCCTCACCGTCCTCATCTCACTGTCCCCAGGTGGTCCAGGAGCCTTCCTGAAAGTTCTTTCTCTAATCCTTCCACATCTCTGTGACCTCTGACCTTCCATGACCCCTGACTCTCACAGGCCAGGGCCATTCTGTGTCCAGATCCCCCATACACTGGCCAACATTCCCAGGTCTGTAGGATTAACCTGAACTTTGCTGTGGGCTGCAGATGCCTAGGAAATGCAGTGTCCCCACTAGGGTCTAAAGAAGCCTGAAAGCCATCCCCTTGGCCCTCCCCAATATTCCCCTTACCACTGTTTGAGCCAAGGGTCCTGAATTCAGCCTGGATGGGGCCACGGGTCTCTCTCACCATGTCTTGGTCCCCACTTGGTCTTCCTGTTGTAGGCCCGTGCTGTTCCCAGCACCTAACATGCACCTCCCCAGTGTTCAGTCTTCCTTCACCTCCTCAGTCTTTCTCACCTGCCACCTCACCTCACCCACCCCACCTAAACCTCACCGCCCCTGCCGTCCTTATATTCTGACTTGATTTTTCTCCATATTAATTCTTTCAAACAAACTGTTAATTCTTTGCTTTCTTTTTCCTTTTTTGGGGGGAGGGAGCTGTCATTTGATTTTATACTCCAGAGCAGTGCTAACAGAATTTTCTAGAACAGGAATGTTCTAAGCCTGCATTATACAACATGCGAGCTACCACCCAGATGTGGCCACTGAGCAGCGGAAATGTGGAGTTGTGGATGAGGAACAGGACGTGTGATTTTATTTAAGCTTAATTAAAGTTGAAATAGCCACCAGCAGCTACTGTATTGGAGGGTGCACCTAGAGCAGCTAGGCTAATAGGAACCAAACAAGAGTGTAGACCTCATTTTAGATTTTCTATCAACCATGTTTTAAAAAAAAGGAGATTAAAATAATATATTCTAATTAACTCAGTATATCCAAAATATTGTCATTATTGTCATTTCAACATGTAATGGATGTAACAGAGGCCTTGGCAAGATATTTTCATTCCTTTGCCTTTGAAATTGGGGTGGATTTTAAAGCAATCAGCGGGGTTGTGGTTTGGATAGGATCAGTGATCACGTGTGGGCTCTAAAACACCAAAGTTTATCTGTTATTCATGGCTGTGGTCCCAGCAGCACCTGCCACATGGCAGGTATTCAGGAAACACTTGCTATGTGACCTGGCCAAGGGTGCCATCCTAGCAGGGTTGGAGGGGGATGGATGGGGCTGGGTGGGGTGGGGGCTCCCTATACCTTTTCCACCCCATCCCTCTGGAATCTTTCCCCCATGAACACCCTGATGCCTCCTTCCCTAAGACATTAGCTTTTGCCCTGTGCCAGCCTCCTGCCCTTGTTCATGCAGTGCCCTCCACCCTTCTGGACTCACCGGAAGGCATAGGAGGAGATGATGAGGACCAGGGTAACCACATGGTGAACAAGCATAACCACTGAGTCCTTGCGCCAGGCATCCATGTACAGCGTGGCGTAGATGGAATGGCCATAGAAGCTTCCCTGCAGCAGATAGGCGGCTGCGATGTCCCGTGGCACCGCCATGCCTGGTGTCCAGTCTGAGGAGAGCCAGACCATGTCATCAGGGACCTGCAGGGCCTCCAGAATCTCTGAGTGACCCCCACATGCTCTCAAGCCAGGCATGAGTCCTCCCCATGCCAGGGCAGTCCATGTGTCTCTGCAGCTGTACTGACCACTGGTTTTCCATCCCCGATTCTCTGTTATTTTTTATGAATAGGCATTATTTTCTAGATAAGTTTTAGTTTTATAGAAAAAGGTGCTCCTACCCCTGAAATCAGTCCCTTGCAGGATTTCCGACTCTGCCCTGGTTGCCCTTCCTGTCTTCTCTTAATTACCAGGCACTCTCCAGCCAGTGGGCATGTTCCTGTTCCAGCCTCCCCCTCCCCCAGCAAATTCCTAACTGGATGGAGGCTGCTGCCCACCTCATAGTACTGGCACAGCAGCTGAAGTAGACCCCGTTGATGCCAAGGAATATGGGCTCTCTCTAGGTGGTCTCTGGCCTCCCTTGCCCTCCTCCTGCCACCTCCTCCACTCCTGGCACTTGTGCCCACTTTCACTCAGGTCTTGCCCCTTCTTGGCAATGCTGACCCCCCATTCTCCCACCACCTCTCTTCTCCGCCCATTACCAGGACCAAGGGGTCTGCCCATTGACCTGGAACTCTGCTCACTGGCCACTCCTCTGTCCCACCCCTAACTCAGTGACCAGGAGCCAGGCCCTCATGACCCAAGAGCCCTGCTGTTTCCTAGACTCCACCCACGGCCCTGCCTCTTGATAACCCTTCATCTGTGCTCTGGCCACTCCTGCAAATGAGATCCATTCAGATCCCCATCCAGGGTCCCCTCTTTGGTCCATGTCTTGGCTCACTTCCCCAGCCCCCCGCTGCCCCTACCCTCGTCCAGGCACCCAGCACTGCCCCAGCTCCTCCTTGCCTCTGAGTGTGTTCCCAACTGTCCACTGTCCCCATGGGGGCTCAAAGGCTATGAATACACAGATGCCACCACCCAGCAATTCCACTCTTAGGTGTGTGCTCAAGGGGACTGAAAACAGGGACTCAGGCACTTGTACACACATGTCCACAGCAGCACTAGTCACAGGTGCCAAAAACAACCCATCAATAGATAAAGGATGAACAGAATGTGGTCCTTCCACACAATGGAATATTACTCAGCCACAAAAAAGACACACTGACACACACTAAAATGTGGATGAACCTAGAAAACATGAAGCCAGAAATAAACAGTCCACATAAACTTTAACCTTCTTAACCATGTTTAAGTTCTGTAGCATTAGCTACATTCACACTGTTGTGCAACCATCCCTTTCCAGAACTCTTTTCATGTTGTAAAACTGAACCTGTGTCCTTGTTAAACACCCCCTCCCCATCCTCCCTCCTCCAGACCCTGTCTCTAGGAATCTACATTCTGTCTCTAGGAATCTGACTCCTCTCGGGACCTCCTGTAAGTGGACTCACAGTACTTGTCTTTTTGTGTCTGGCCAAAATGGTTAATTTTATATTATGAGCATTTTACCTAATAAAAAAAAAGAAAAAAGCAAAACTCCTACAAATCAGATCTAGTCTCCCCCCAGTTTAACACGTCCAAGGGCTTCTTAAAGCTCGACAGCAAAACCACACTTCGGGAATGCTGCAGTTAGTGGAGGCTCCTCCCCACACACACACACACAACTGCCAGGCGCCTCTGTACCTCCTCGCAATGAGGGCACACAGAGCACCGCGATGCAGAGCCCACTGTGGAAAGAGGACACCAAATTTTCCACCTATTACACAGGCAAGACTTACAGGGAGTGAGCATTCCCCCTCCAGCCTCAGGCCTCATAGCTGAGGCAGGGGGGAGAGGGGGACACATAACTCACCATCCAGACTTCATCTGCCCCTCGCCACGTTGGAGGGCCAGGCTCTGTCCATGGACCTCTAGCCTCCTCTCCATACACGTCCCACCTGTTGCTCTGGATACTTCATATCGCTCCTCCCTCCCTCCCTCCCTCCCTCCCCCCCTCCAATATCAGGACCCTGGGCTTCCCAAACCCAGCTCCTGGTTGCCCCCAGCCCCACCCTTCCTGACCCCCCATTTCACTGAGGGGGCCCAGACCCTCCTCTCTCATACCCACCTCTGGTTTGGTGGCAAATCCTATCAGCTCTGCCTTCAAAACATTTCTCAAATCAACAACTTCTTTCCTTTGCTCAGCCCTGTCCTGGTTGGACCCCCCTCCTCTCCTCACAGGCCCCTGGTATATACCCTTGCCACTCACCTGCCCTCCTCACCCCCCGCCCTGGCCAGGTGAGCTTCTCTCTGCTCCTGATCCACCAGGAATGTGTTTCCTATCTACTTCAGGCTCCTCCAGGTCCTCACTCAAAAGTCACTTTTAGTGGAGCCATCCGCATTGTTGTAGAAAATGCCCCCTCCTCCTTCACACACACCCCGTACTCCTTCCTCTCCCTCCCCAAAGTTTTCCCATCAGCACTTTTCACTGTTAACAGATTTTGTATTTCACTGTCTGTTGGAGGCTTTCTCTGACCTGCTCACAACCTGGTACACAGTTGGTACTCAAAAAATGAGCATGCAAAGAAGCATGGTATCTTAGCATGATTTATAAGATGGCAGAGGCAACTCCATGCCTGAAATTTTAAGAGAGTTCAATTATGGTTTATTTGCATACAGGAAAATTGACTGACAGCTAAAACTTCTCCTCTAGAAATTTACCACGTGGGGAATGGGCATGGGAAAATGGCCATGTGGGTAGCACAATCCCATGAAGACATCTGGGTGCCCAGTAAACCCAGTGCTTGTTACCAGGACCCTGCAATGCAGAGGCTCCATGCCCAGCCCTCCTACGGCACCACCAGGAGCCCTCTCAGGCTGTTTATGTCACATGGCAGGAAGCATGTCCATGATACATGGCCTGGTGGTCAGCACAGGAACAGAAGACCCTGACCTCCCATCCCCCATCACAGGCCAAGATTCCTATACTGGCCTGCCTGTTGGTAATAGAGGACAGTGCAGTCACCCTCCTGCCCTTTCTACTCAGAGCTCAGGCCTTGACCACCCTCACATCTAACCCAATCCATGGATGCAGCCACTTCTCTCCATCTTTATCTCTTTGCCAAGCTGGTCCAAACCACACTGGTCCCTCACCTCCTCCCTGGACCCTGCTACCCAAGACTTTACTGTCTCAGCCCTGGCCGGGGAGCTCAACTGGTTAGAGCACCATCCTGATACACCAAGGTTGCAGGTTTGATCCCCTGGTCAGGGTGCATACAATAATCAACCAATGAATGCACAAATAAGTGGAACAACAAATCGATGCCTCGCTCTCTCTCTTTCCCCTCCTCTCTCTCTAAAAAAAAAGACTGCTGTCTCCACGTGGCAGCCAGAGGAAGCTTTTTATGTTTTTTATCTTCACCCAAGGATATTTTCCATTGCTTTTCAGAGAGAATGGAAGGGAGGAGAGAGAGAGAAATATCGATGTGAGAGAGACACATCAACTGGTTGCCTCCAGCAAAGGGTGGGGATTGAGCCTGCAACCAAGGTATGTGCCCTCGGCTGGAATCAAACCCAGGACCCTTCAGTCAAAGGACAGATGCCCTAACCACTGAGCCAAACCAGTTAGGGCCAGAGGAAGCTTTTTAAAATCCATAAACCATCCTGTTTAGAATAACACTCAAATTTCTGCCACCCTTCTCTTTCTCATGCACCAAGCTTGTGCACACCCCAGGGTCTTTGCATGTACTGTTCCTGAAACCTGGAGCCCCCCCCCCCTGGAACCACACAAGGGATCACCTCCTCTAAGATGTCTCCCTGAACCCTAACTGGGTCAGGTACCCCCTTTCATGTCCCCAGGGACCCTTGATCATGCTTGTCTGGGGCAGACATCCAGCATGGGATGGCTGACAAGTACAGGCTCTCCCATGTACCCTTCTCCTCAGTGTTTAGAGCAGAATCACCCCTCACCCCACCAGGGACCCACCATAGAAGACAGAGGGTGGGTCATGAAAGAAGGGGTAGTCAGTGCCAAAGAGCAGGTAGGCACTGTAGCTCCAGGTGCCCAGATAGAAGAGGAACTTCCATGCGCTCTCAGGCATCTTGGCGGCATCTCTAGGCTGGAGGCGGCACCGCTTGGCCAGGGGCTGTGGGTGAGAAGACAGGTGGCCATCAGAGCTGGTAGCCATTCCTTCAGGGTGGGGAGACCAAGGTCCAGGGATTCCTCAAGCTGGGCAGTGTTGGGGAGGAGCCGTCTGGGACCCACAGCCGCCTGGAGTAACCAGAGCCCACGTGTGCCTGCCAAGGGCTAAACTTAGTGCCCAGCTGTCTGGCTGAGGTGTGCAGAGGGGAGTGAGTGGGGGACCTGAGGGAAATGTGAGGGTAGGCTGTGAGGGGAGGAGGGGGACATGTGAGCATAAAGCAGGGGAGGTCAACGGGGTCTGGACAGGGGAGTCAAGCAGCTTGGGGGTCATGGGGAGCTGGGGGTATGCCAAACAGTAGGGGATTAAAAAGACATGGAGGGGGCTGTAGCAGCGAACGTGTGACGAGAACATGGAAGGTAATACGGGAACACCTGGGGAGACTTGGAGGGCTGGGACCCCAAGAGATCCTCATGTGGCAGAAATGTGAGGGAAAGAGTGCCTCAGAGGAGGAATTTGGGGAGACCAGAGAGGAACAGGGGGTTGGGGAAGATAAAGTGGGTGTTGGGGGAAGCCATGAGGACATTCTCTTTTGTCCAAAAGAGATAATGGGGCAGGGAAAGGACAGTACAGTGAGATGGGGTGACCTGAGGGGACATCAGGGAAGACATAAGGGAAGGGGGGCATGCAGTGGTGAGGTGTAGAGGAATTCGACTCTGGGGTCCTGGGTGGGGCGGGGCTCTAGAGCTGCTGGGCCAAACCCCGCTGGCTTCCCAGAGTCTGAGGGGGCTGGAGCACCTCCAGTTGTCATAGAGACAGCGGGAGCCAGCTCTGGTAACCCCTGGCAACCAGGCTGCTGCCAAGAAGATGAGATCTGGAGAACAACACAGCCCCTCCGCCTATTCTTGGGAAGGGCGAGCCTCGAATTGGGGCGAGAAGCCGGGGAGGGAGGGCCCAAGGAGGGAGCCTGACTTTCAGGGATTCCAAAAGTCAGGGGGGACATGACCAGCTCCCTCAGGAACAACTCCCTCAGGAACTTGGGGAGGGAGCCCATTCTGCCTTGGTCGACCACATCCCCTCTTGAGTACTGGCCCTCATCCTCCAGCTCCTCCCACTTCCCCAGCTGGAAATTGGGAAGGTGGGGGAGCAATAAAGCCCAATTGGGACCAGGGCTAACTATGGAGGGGACTTTATCATACCTGCCTCTGCCTCCCTGAGCAGGGTGACAGCCAGGGTCTCTCCCCCACGTGGGTGATGTGGGGTGCAGACAATGGCAGCCAGACAACACCCTATCCAGACTTAACAAGAGCCAGCCTCTTCCCGGCCAGCAGAGAAAGGCCCCTTTGTTGGTGCTGGGCACTCTGTCCCTGCACCCCTGCCACGTCCAGCCAGACTGGGGGGCATTGACTCCAGCTGGTCCAGGAGGGAGTCACAGCCGAGCTAGGGGCCCAAACACCTTCCCCAGCAGCTACCAAAGCAGACCCCTCCTCAAGGCCAGGCACCAATGTCACCTCATGGTCACTTTCCAGCCGGGGCGGTGGCCTCTCCAGGCTCGCTGAAACCTGAGCATTTCCGTCAAGGCCCCTTGGACGCAGACCCAGGCCCTGACACCTCCCCAAGGCTGCGACCACCAACGTGGCGGATGAGCCCAGGTCTTTGCCTCCCTGGAGGTGGGCGCTGACTCCAGGGAGGCGCGAGGCAGACAGGGCCGCTCTGCCCCTACCCTGTAGCAGCGGGCAAGGGAGCCCTGCCAGCTGCGTGGACCCCGGACCCCCGCTCCAGCTTGGACTCCGAGCCCCCCTCCCCCAGCATGGTCCGGAGGTTCCAGGAGCAAACCGCTCCTGTGGGCCGAGTCTTTCCTGGCTGTACACGGGCTCCCCTGTCCCGCACCAACCGGAATGGGTTGTGCTCTGGTTCCCCCACATCACGAACACCCGACCCCTTTCGGGGACCCAAAGTCGTGGGTTTCCCCCGGCCCGGCCACACCCCCGCATCCATACCCACCCTCATCCCGAACTAACAAGAAAGGGGCACAAGGCGGCCCAGGACTCCGCGTCCAAAGCTCCTACAGCCCGAGACCCCCCCACGTTCTGTGACCCAGCTCGCAGAGACAGAAAGAGGCGCGCGGTGGCCCGGGGTCCCCCAGCCCGGGGCTCCCATGTCCGGGTCCCTAGCTGCACTGACCCGAAAGAGGCGCGTGGTGGCCGCGGAGCGCAGCGCTGTCCAGCCGAGTGCGCCAAGCGCCAGCAGCAGCAGTTCCGGAGGCGCCAGGTGCGCGTGCTCCTCCAGGCCGCGGCGCGCCAGCCCCCAGCCGCAGTCCACGCAGCCCCGCGCGGCCGCCACCGCGCTGCCCCAGCTGCGCTGCACTAACTGCGCGTAGGTCGGCATGGGCTCGGGCCCCGCCGGGCCTGCCGTGGACCCCGCCGCCGCGGCTGCCGCCATGCCGTCCGCTCGCCGGCCGTCCCACTGCCTGCGCCTGCCCGCGGTGGCCGCCAGAGCCGCGCGCCTGGCGTCACGCGCTGCAGCTGGGCGGGGGGCGCCCCTAGCCCTGGGGACGGAGGGGCGGGGCAGACGTAAGCTCCGCCTCAGTGGGGGACGCCGGGACCAGGCGTGGCGTCGGAGACCTGGGGGGTACGCAGGTGCTGAGTCCCGGGGAGGCAACGGCAGGGACCACCGGGGATAGGTCCTGATGTTGTCACGCCGCGTCCCGGAGGCGGACCCGCGCTCAGCCCCATTCTCTAGTGGAGGAAACTCAGGCGCCGAGCCTCCGGTGCTCCCCAACCCCTAAGCTGTGTCTGCAACAAGGGGCACAGTGGGCACCAGCAAGCAGTGCCCTCAACTGGGCACTCCCTCCTCCCCAGCCCTCCAGCCTGTCAGTCCCACCCTCAGACTTCACCATTCCCTGAGGCCGGGTACACAGCCCGTGCATCCAGTGGCCTCACTCTATTCAGGAGCTTTAGTGTAAATGAAGGCCTCTGTTCTCATTCTCAAAGGGATACTAACCACTCAACGGTGAAGAAACACCTGATGGAGACTGCCCTCCAACCCAGGGCTCCTGGACTGGGGACCCGGATGCAGACCCAGGCTTGCTCCTCTGCACCTACCCAGGATTCAGGAGTTTCAAGTGTGAGGCAGGGGCTGCAGGCATCAGGGGGCTCCCTGGAGGAGTGGCCAGGGCGCCTGAAAGTCTAGGTTGTGTCTGAAGGCCACCCAATGCTCCCTGTGACCCTGATGACCTGGCAGGACTCCCCTGCAGCAGGTTAACACAGGCCTTGGGGAGGCCAAGTAAGTGAGTGGGTGCCCCCGGGGGGGGGGGGGGGGGGGTTGTGCTCAGAGGCTGGATCAAGACCAGACTTTATTGCGACCACCTCAGGTAATATTCCATTCACTGCCTGAAGCCCCCAACAGCCATCACTGAGGGCACTGGTCTCCTGTTGGGGACATCACCTCACCTGGCACTGATAGCCCTCATCCCAGCCCCCAGGACTCCTGCCCACCTTTACCCCCATCCCTGGTATTATTCCCTAGCCTTTGAAGTGCAGAACACAGGCATCAGTGTGCGCTCTGCAGGAGCTAGGCTAGGTCCCACGCAGCCACCAGGTGCACAGGTGAAAACAGGGAGTCAAGAGGCCCTCATTTCTTCTTCCTCTCATCTCATCCAGTCCTGCGACACATTCTGTGGCCCCACCTTCGAATGTTCTTGAATCCAGCCACTTCTCTGCACCTGCACAGTCTCATGTGGTCCTGGGTCTACCTGGCATCCTGCACAGAGGTCAGAGGGAGCCTTCTCTGCTTACAGTCCTCATGGTCCATTACTCAGAGTAAAAGCCCAACTCTTAAGACTCACTACCTGCCCTCTTGCCCTTCTCTCCACCTTGTGCCCTCCACTGCAGTCACACTGGGCTTCTCCCTGGTCCTTCAATACCACAGGCACAGTTCTGCCTCAGGACCTTTGCATTGGCTGTTGCCTCTGCCTAGAAGAATGTGGTTCCCCTAGGTACTGGCAGGGCATCTCCTCCTCTAACTTCAGGTTTCACCTACAAATGTCACTTGCTCAGTGTATCTCCCTGACACCCCCCATCAGTCTTCTCCTTGGCACTTGTCACCATCTGTCCTGCTGTACCTATTTTTGAATGTCCAGATAGACAGGGATTCAACCATCTCATTGGATGACTAATGCCATAGCCAACCTGGCAGGCAGAGGGGCTCAGAGGTCCTGGGCTGGCTGGACAGGCCCCCATAGGTCCAGACCTGCCTGAGGGGCAGCCCTGGATCTTCCCAACCACCCAACTCTGCCCTCCCACCCAGCACTATCTGGTGTCCATGGCACCCATCAGTAATGAGAGAGGGCCCCTGCCCACGAGCCTAGCTCAGCCTCTAGTTTCATTCTGGCGAGGCCCAAACAGGAAGCCGCCAACAGGTGGGTGCAAGGCGGGAATGGAAAGTAGCTCCTGGCACTGGCAGTTGGAGACCAGGGCTCCCAGACACTAGGGGCCTGGTAAGGGGCTGCTGAGGTCCCATGGCTGGTGCTCCTTTCCTGCCCCACCTGAGAACAGGCCTCCTCTCTCCCCACTGATGCCCCTGCCTGGGGAGGCCACCTCTGCACCTCTTCCCTGTTGAGCTCCACACAGGCAGGGAGGGGCCATCCCTTGTTCTGCGTCCTGTTCTGGCAACTAACGGCCTGAGTTTGGGTAGCCACATGAGGCAGATGAGGCCAGGCACTGGGAACTCAGGTGTCTTATTTCCTCCCTGGGAAGGACTCAGACACTGGTCTAGGGACAAAAGGCAAGAAGCCCTGTCCAGCTCATGGTGCCCAGTATGGCGCAGGGCCTTTGCCTAGGCTGTTCCTGCTGCCTAAGATGCTCGTCCCCCAGAACCTGGCCTGGCAGCAACTTCTTATTGTTCGGGTGGACATAGCTTGATGGTGACCTCATTCTAGAGGTCCCCTAACCCACCTATCTACCTCCCTCTCTGTTGTCCTGCTTCCTCTTATCTCTCAGGGCAATCACTATTTTATTTCTCTAAGCTGGCGCTCCAGCACCCATGACCCTAATCACAGCAGGTCTCAGGCTTGGCTGATGACTCACTGCACAGCAGCACCAAGGAGCAGGGGCCGGGGGGAGGCTGATGTTTACTTCCATGAGGGCCCAGCATACTCCTTACTCGCTTAGCCAAGCTGAGGTTTGAGCACTTCCAGCCCCCTCACCACCTACAGACCACCTGGGGGTCCTGGGTTTGAAAAGTAGTGCCTCTCATGATGGCTATGACTTCTCTATGCCTCGGTTTCCCTGGATGCAAACTGGGCTTGGGGGACATGGCTGTGCCACCTTCAGTTCAGCAGCATGGGACAGCTGTTTTGAGGGGCAAAGGAGTCCCTGCAGCTGCTGTTCATAGACCCTGGTCTCCAGGACCCCATGCCCACACCCCTCCTCTCCCAGCCTTGGTTCCCAAATGCCCCTCTCAAAGTGGCTAGTGCAAACATGGTTCATATGGGGATACCCAGAGTGGAGACGTTTATTGACAGAAGAGGGCTGGGCTTCCAGCCTCTGCCTCTGGCCAAAGAGAGGAAGAAAAGACGAAGGTGAGTGCCCAGTGGGGAGGGCAGCACGGCTGGGCCTCATCTTCCCACTGAGGAAACTGCATCTGGGGCCGACCTCAGGCGCTGGGGGTATATTGCAGTAGTAGCCGATCAAAGTCGTTTTCCTTCAACATGAAATAGAGGGCAAAAGAGAAAGGGAAGCACACATGAGTCAGACTCTGAGTTCCGGGCCCTCCCTGGTGGGCCTCGGGGGGGTCTGGGAGCTCACCTTGGCCTGGTACTCCTTGATGAAGGGGTGGGACCTGTGTGCGTCCTTCAGCTGGGACAGGTAGCGGTTTGTCACCTGTTGGGAAGGTAAGGCTGCGGTTAACTGAGCACAGGGACACCCTGTGGCTCTGACTGGCAGGGCAGGGGTGGGGTAGGACAAGGGCCACTAAGCAGACTCCCTGGCAGGAGCCCTGATTTCCCCACATGTACCCCACTGCCCCACCCTGAAACAGTGCCAGAGTTTGGCACATGAATGGAGGATGCACCACAGGGTTCACAGGAATGGACTGCGCAGGGACCAGGGACCTGGCAGAGGGTGGGGAGCCAGGAAGAGTGGAGGGCAGGGCAGGGGGAACGGGGTTGGGAAGGGAATGAGTTTGATGCACCCAGAGGTCTGGGGACTGAAACCCCAGCAGAGCCTTTGCTGGCAGCCTTGCCCTACCCACCAGGTCTAGCCCTGACTATATGGGGCTAAGGCATTTGTCTGGCTCTGTCTCCCTGAGACTAGGAGTCTAGGTCTGTTTCTGGGGTGAGTAGGAAGGTCATCCTATCTGTCCTGCACCACCCTAGCTGAGGCTCCCTAAGAGTTTTTCTCTAAGGGCCAGGATCCCCAGCTGGGCCAGTCACCTAAATGAGCAGTGTTCCGGCATCCTCCTTCCTCCCCACACTCAGACAAGGTGGATCGCTCCCGAGCCCCTCTTCCATCCTGTTAGCCACCCCCCACCCTGGGGTAGCACAGGTTGGGGTCCTGGCCCTAATGCCCTCTCTGAGCCTCAGCCCACTTGTCCTTAGGACCCATGGGAGCAGCTGACCTGTGGCCCTAGCGAGGGTTAGGGACCTGGGGGAGCACCCACAACTCCAACTCCCCAGGCCCCATCAGTGATGGCAACTGTACCTGCCCATGGGGAGTGGGTTTTTGCCCATACCTCAGGCCAACACTGAAGTCCAGACCCTGAGGCCCTGAGCTTCCTCTGGAGCTGAGGCCACACCAGAAACCGCCAACTACCCCAGGCTGGCTTTGCGAGGGCCAGACAACCCTCCTGCACCTGGTTGGGGGAAGGGGCCTACCTCAGGTGGCTTGCCCAGGTGCTGAGACAGGACGATGAGGTTAACCAGCGTCTCTGGATGGCCGCTGTCCTGAAAACATAGGGACACTGGGAAAACAGGGTCAGCACCTCTAGACCCCCAACTTGACCTGCTCACCCCCATCTCAGACAGGATGATGTCCCTTCCCCACCACCCTGGGGATGCGGTGGGGATGTGACCTGCACAAGGTTACACCTTCAGAGGTAGGACAGGGTCAAGGCTCTAAAACCCTGAGTGCTCCCCACACTAGCCACTCTGCATGACAGTGACCTCAGGGACCTCCTTCCTGACCTCCCACTTCCCCATGCCAGCTGCTTCCCCTCTTGAGCTAGTTGACTCATCAAATCAGACTGGGATAGCGCCCCCTGGCCTGTAACAATTTGGGAGGGCCTATTTACCACAAGAATCTCAAATCTCAAAGTAACAAAGCCTGGCCAAAGGCAGCCTCAGTGTTGCCACAGCCCAGCTGTCCCTCGTGCTGGAGGATGAGGTCTGAGACCACAGGCAGACCCCACCTGCCCTGCCTGTTCCCTGGAGGCCTTGGCAGGAAGCTGCTGGGAAATTATCAGAACCTCCAGGAGGGTGACATCACCCCACTGGCCCACACTGGGCTCTGAGGCACATGGAATCCTGGTAACCAGCTGGCCAATACCTTGGCCAGGAATCTCAGCCAGAAACCCTGGTGGCTGCAAGGCAGGGATATGCAGGGAGCTTGCTAGGGCACTTGGGGCAGAGGTGCATCACCCAGGATGCACGGCCACCACAGGGCCGCTCCACCCCATGTTGCCCTTCTTTGCAGAGATCTAGCTTCTTCTGTCAGCATAGGGCACCCTGAGGTGGCTCAACAAGTGTAGCCTGAGGATACCAGCCCATAGGACCACCGGACTAACATCCCTTTGGCCCATCTCCACTCTGCAAACAATCTTTTGATAACTCAGCCCCTTGCAGAAATGAAAAGGGAGAAAGCTTCCTACCGCTGTCAGTTTCTCATTATATTAAAAGATGTTTTCTAAAAATGGAAGAAGCTTTAATGTATTTTCCAGTTATAAAAATATAGCGAAAAGACCTCAGATGTCAGTGGGGAGAAGAGAACTATGGCCACCCCAGAGGACAGTGTTCTTGGTCCCTCTTCTTGACAGGGTCCAGGCACCACCTCCTGTCAGCAGCCCACTCTCCCTTCCCTCATAGTGAACAGTGGGTGTCTCTTCCAAATACAGACCAAGGTGAGGCATGACATTGAGGTCCCCAGACTAGGCAGCCAAGGTCACAGCAAGGAAGGGCTGGGCATGCATGTCCACTCAGCTCAGGCCAAGTCAGGCCCCAGCTGATGAGGCCCTCCCATTTCCAAGAGAAGCTGGAATCAGGGTTTTTGTTTGTAATCATGAGTTTTAGCTGATTCACATTAAAATCCCCAAGTGACCCATGTCACCTGCTGTCCTCTCCAGGAGCCCGGGGGTATGGGCTGGACCTCCCCTACCTTGTCCAGTGCCTCTTGTAGCACGCCCTCGGCGGCCTCCCAGCGGCCCTGGGCCATGTGGCAAGCCGCCTGCCCATTGAGCAGCAGCAGAGTGGACAAGCACTTGTCAGCCATCTCCTGGAAAATGTAGTAGGCGTCCTGTAGCTTTTCACCACCCTGTGGGGACAGCTGATATCACTGCTTTGTCACCCTGCTGCCTGACCCTACCCCGGCCCGCTGCCTCAGGGCAGAGCAATTCCAGCACTCTGCAATAGGTGATCCCAGCACAGCCAGCCCATGGCAGTCACTCCTTGGACACTGCCCCTGTGCAGAGACCCCCACACAGCCTAGGCTCTGCCAAAGAGACCAAAACAGCACGCAGTCACCTCACCCTTAGCTCCCCAATCCTCAGTTTATAGACTTGAAGCTGAAGCTTCAAAGGGAGAGTTAGCCCATGGACATCTGGGCCAAGGTCAAGTGGACACCACTGGGTCACACTGTGTGTCAAGGCAGTCTCTTCTCTGTAACCAGCAGACCCAACCCTGCCCACCAAGTTCTGAGTTCTGTTCTTTTGCTAAAGGTGCAGGGTCACACTTGCAAGGGAGCATGAGACCAAGGTGTGCTTGTAAAAATAGGCAAGGCTACCAGAGAGTATTGTCGGTGGGTTCGTCGAACTGAACTGAGCACATACTGGAAACCTGCCTGGGTGAGGCCTCAACCCCCGAGGGCAGCATAGACACAGATGGGGAGCACATTTTAAAAGGCTCATACAAAAAAGCAACTCGGAAAACAGTAGCCAAGTGCCAAAAAACAGAAAAGGGTCTGTTGCCAGGAGACGGGAGATGGGGTGCTCAGGCATGTGAGGAGGGGGCTGGGCGCAGGGGAAGGTGCCAGGGGACACTGGCAACCACCCAGTGCTAGGAGCCCAGAGAGCAATCTGAGCAGCTTCTAGGCACAGGGTCAGACTCTGGAGGAGAGGGCATGTCCCTGGGAAGGTGTGTGGGCAGATGTGCTCCAAGTCTGGTTGGAGTCCCCAGTTTGTTCACTCTGGCTCTGGCCAAGTCACTCGGCTGCAAGAAGCCCTGAACAGGGTTAAGACTGAGGCTGAGTGAAGTGGGAAACATGCCAGGGGTGGCCTGGGCTGGGGGGTTCCTTTGGGGGATGGGACCCTGGTCCCAAATAAGCAGTAGTCCAGTGCATCCCTGGAACCCCACATCTGTATTCCTCCAATGGGAGCAGCAGCTCTGGATTCAGGGGGCCACCTCCTGGCACTCTGATGTTCCTGCACCCTGTCCCCAAGCCCCGTGTGGCCAGGGGCTCACCACGGCTAGGTTGACCCAGGCAGTGGCCAGCTGGGTGAGGGTGGCGTCCTCGTCTTGGTCTTGCATTTTCTTTAGCTCCTTCCTGGGGATGGAAGAAAGAGGTGGGAGGGAGCCAAGTGGTTTGGCTGGTGCCCCTCCAACACACTCCTGTTCCTTGCTCATGGGGTGTACACACATACTGGCTCACAGACCCTGGCCCGGCCACCCCCCCTTGACTCGTACATGCTGGCCCCACTACACTTGAAAAGCCCACCCCAACACTGCCACACCACCTACATCACAGAGGGAAAACAGGCATGGACGTTGCCACCCCTCATTCCTGTAGAGAAAGGTGGGTAAGGATAGTATTCACCCAACAGACTGGAATGAAATAACTGGAGAAACGATCATGCCACCATGTTCTGGGTCTTGGGGTGGGTTCTGGAGCAGTCCCCATTCTGAGTGCCTCCTTGAGGGCAGAGGACTGGTTTCTGGAGAACACAGGGTCCTGATGTGGACTTGTCATTGTTCAGAGAGCCCTGATACATAGGCCCCAGCATAGCAGCCCCAGGTGGGGATAGGTAGACAAGGGCTTACCGGGCGAGGTCCACGCGGTCCAGCTTCAGCAGGATCTGCACAGTCATGGCCATGCTGTGGGACAGGGCAGATGGTCAGTAAGCACCCTCCCCACTCCACGCCCATATGCATGTTACCTTCTAGTACATTCTTATGAGTGCTCAGGCCACCAGTCCTGCCTTCAGACCTGGGCATTGCTCACTGGGCCAAGCCCTACTCCATCTCTGAGGCCCTGGCTTCCACATCTTGCCACTGACCATGCTTGGGCTGGGAGCTTCCATGGGGTCCCCAGGGTGCAGGCTTCAGGCCCATGGGTACCCTGTCCAGGCTGGGTACCATATCCGTGTCACAACCCCGCTCCTTCCCAAATTCAGTCAGAGATGCTGCACTGAGTGAGGGCAGGTAATCACCCCCTCAATTTCCGAACCCACTGCCTCCCTTTCAGCCCTAGACAGCTGTGACTGCCCACTACTTATATGGCTGCTCATTCCCAAGTTTTCCCACCAGAACATGACCTAGCACCCAGAGCAGCCCTCAAAGCAGCCTGAGAAACACAGAGTCCACTGCCTTGTTAGCCCTGCACTACATCTGTTTCTAAACTGATGCAAACCCCCTTTCTGGAACAAGGTAGAACATAAACAGATATGTAACAAATGTATGGTGACCAAATAACTGAGGGAAGGCAGGTACCAAAGAACTCATGGGAGAGGGCAGCTGCAACCTCTGGGGCGAGCTCTGGACACAGCACCCTGGATAGGCCCAGAGTGACCTCCTGGGGTAGGGGGTCGAACTAACTAGACAGTGCACTGGGCCCTAAACAAGGGTCAGCCTCAGAAGGGACTGGGGGGACCCAGGGAGTTTGTGGAAAGGCCAGAGCAGAACACAAAGGATGTGTATGTGCAGAAACCACGGGCAGAGACAAAGGTGCTTTCTGCTCTGCTGTCAGAACAGGGTTTTCAGCAGTGGCCCAGCTGTGAAGAAAGGAGTGTCTCCTGGACCAAAAATGGGAGCTGCAGCCTGAATGGGAGGACTGGACCCTGCAGATCTCTCAAAGCAGCCTCTACCTCACCATTCCCATGACAACAGACAAAGAGGCCCTGACCAATCTGGAGACTGGAAGGGCCACTCACCACTCCAGGCTGTCCCCCTGGTGCAGGGCACGTAGGGCAGCGTCTGGGTTCTGGTCATGGAAGTAGATGGAGGCAGCCATCAGCAGGAAGGTAGTGTTGGTCACATCCACACTCCTACTCATCTCTCGGTCCAGCTCGGCTACGATTGTGTCCCTGTTAAAACAAGGTGCTTAGGATCCAGGGCAGGAGGCAGCCTCTCTGCTTCGAGAACAGACATACTCAAAGTGGGTGAGGTAGGCCCCCAGGCGTGCATAGCAGCAAGGGACAGAACAGGACCAACTGTCTCTGACTAGCACCAATGCATGCCAGCCTCACCACCTTCCCATGAGGCACTTCTCACCCTCACACAGACAGGGAAACCAAGGCTAGGTGCTCCAGGCCTTGTGGGGGAGAGTGGTGCAGGAAGGGCCATGCCCACTAAGCAGCACAAATGATGACCCAGGCCTAGGGTCCCCTGGCCCTCAGACCTACTTGGCTGCTGTGTCCACTCTGCCCGACAGAGGGACAGGCTGACTCGTCAAGGGTGCCTGTGCAGGGACATGAGGCTGTACAAGTGAATCTCACACCAGTGATGTTGCCGCCTTCCCGAGGAGTCCTATGTCCTGGCCCAGCTTGCCAGCTACTCCTGACAGGTGGGCGACATGCTGGGCCTGGGGCCGGGGACTGGCAGCCCAGGTGGAATCAGGGCTGGGCCAAGGATCAGCTGGACACCCCCACAGTCCCAGTGGGCCTGAACCATGGTTTGCTTAACTGGAAAATGGAACTGAGAGCCCATGTTTCAAAGGGCTGCTACACAGTTAATGAGAGAAGGGAGGTGTGGGTCCAGCCTGCCTCACCACCGCTATTTAGGGTCCAGTCTCTACAAATGCATATGTGCTATTCAGGTGTTGAGGAACTATTGACCAAGAACCTGTGTTTGAGGGCCCCTAAAGAGCACGGACATGCCTGTCACTGTTCACACCCACCAAGGAGGTCCCTGAAGGACAAATGACTTCACATATGAGCCTGTTCTCTGTCTTGCATGGTGGGATCACGTACAAGGATCACTTGGGATTGGCATGAGGGGCCCCTGAAGCCACCTCTTGAAGCTTTCTGCCTAGTCCCTGGCACACAGGGTGTGGACATGGTGCCTGCTGTTGTCGTTGCAACGTTAGTGTTGTACATTGTTCCTGTCATATACTGTAGTTATCCTCATGGGGTCTGGTACTTTCTCCACTGTCTTCTTGCTGGCTGTCTGCAAGGGGCAATAGCTTGTGCTGTCAGGATGGATGCACCATGTGCCACTCTGCTTTCCTGAGACTCACCTCATGCCCTGTGCTTCTTGTGGGTTCTTTTCTGTAATGCTTACAGCAGCCACTGCTCCTGGAGGGCCCCCAGGGTTATCTCCCCTTCTATATGAGAATGGGGCTTGTTACCCTGGCTAGTGAAGTACAGAGTGGGAGAAACGATGGCCTCAGGAGGCTGCTTGTCTTAGTATCTTGGGGCTGTCGACACAAAGCACAATGAACTGGGGAATCAAAACAGGAATTTATTCTCTCAAAGGGAGGGAAACCAGAAGTCTAAGATCAAGGTGTGGGCAAGGCTGGCTCCTTCTGGAGGCTCTGACAGAGAGTCTGTCTCAGGCCTATTTTCTGGTGCTGCTGGTTGTGGCAGTCTTTGGTGTGTCCAATTCACCCCAATCTCTGCTTCTGTCTTCTCCTGTCTCCTCTTCTGTTGCTTATGAGAACATCAGTCGCTGGACTTTGGGGCCATCCTCTATCCAGGATGATCCCAAGACCCTTAACTACTTATATCTGCAAAGACCCCATTTCTAGTGAGGTCACATTCAGTTTCTGGGTGCCAGGACATGGACATGTCTTTTGGGGGGCACATTCAGCTGCCACTGCTCACAAGCAAACCCTCTCCCAAGCCTTGGGCTTCATGGGTGAAGGAGCCCAATCACAGGAGGTGGCGACAGGGTGCTGCCCTCCAAAGAAGCAGAGGTGTGTGTATGGGTTCATAGCAAATAGTCTCACCCACAGCTGCAGCAACCCATGAGGGAAGTGTGGTGTCACCAAGATCAGGACCACATCCTGGTGGAGGAAACTCCAAAGGACAGAGACTGGGAAAGGTGAGGCATCAGGTGCTGTGGGTGACTGGCTAGGGTGGTGGTGGGTTTCTGGGGCTGCGATGAAATGGCTGCTGGCACACAGAGCAAAGCACAACAGCAACCTGTTGTGGGCTTTGGAGCCTGCTGGGTTGTGTGAATGCTCTACACACAGGTAAAGCAGGGTCATCCGAATCCCACCCAAAGCCAAGAGGCATAAGCTCACACGCACCTGGGTGAGCATCCCTGCGGCGAGGGAATAGCCCATGAAAATAGCCTGTAAAGCAGGAACCACCTAAGGCGAGCACACTGGTGGCCAAGCACAGGTGGGTCTAGTCCTGAGGAATTTCACCCTGGCTCTGGCCATACTGTGGGCAGGCGAGGCCCACCATGCCCTCCCTGAACCACAGGAGGGTGTGGCATTTATGGGTACCCACAGTCTCTCCCCCAACCTCTCCTGGCCATTGCCCTCAGGAGTTTGGCAATTGGTGGTCTGCAGTCTGGGGTGGACCCACAGCTTAGGGTGAGGTCTTGGTGTAACCCCACCTGCACTCCACCTGGCCCCTCTCCTGAGGAGACAAGCAGCAGGTGGTATAGCCACCTCCTCTGTCATGCTGAGGGTCCCTGCCCTGTATATCTGGGGGAGGCCCCAATTTCATTACCCAGGGCTGTACATTCAGGGAGCCCCTCAGAGTCCCTGAGGGCATCTACACATGTACCCTGTCTCTGATCCCCAGACTCCTTTGAAACACAATCCATCACTGCCCCAGACTGTGCAGGTGGGGGAAACTGAAGCACAGGGAGATGAGGGGGCAGGGAGGAAGGCTCCCCCCCCCACCCCACCCCCCACAATCCTCACCTCTGGCTGTCGCTGGACAGGTACTCTGCAAACATGCGCACAGCCTGGAGCTCAGGGGCTGAGGAAGGCTTGATCTCATCCAGGACCACGCCATACTTCCTCTATGGTGAGACAAGCACACTATCAGCTCCACTCGCCCTGCCCTGTAAGAGCTTCTTGGGGTTCCCATCCCCCAACAAAGCCCCAATGCCTGGAACCAGCAGCTACCGCCCTCAGGGACCCCCTCATCCTGCCAGGCGCCCCACCTCCACTCAGCACTGTTCCTTACTCTCCCACCCCAGGGATGCAGGCAGTCAGCCCACGCTCACCTGTGCGAGGTACGCTCTGTATAGGAAGACGTCCCTTTCCACATCTCTCTCTGGACTTGAAGGCTGTGGAAACAGAGGTGGGTCAGGACCTACAGGGCCATGTGCGCTATGGGCCCTCAGAGGCCAGGAGCAGACAGCTTCCCTGGTGGAGTCCAGGCCCTGGCTCTCAGCTTCCTGTGCCCTTGGGCAGCAGGAGGGCAGCCTCCGCTGAGGGAACACAGCATGGCAGGCACCTATCTTGTCCTATCCAGACATCACCCAGGGAAGGAGGCTTGATTGTCAGCCACTTGTCCAGGTGAGGAACTGGGCACTGAAAGTGCCACAACTGCTCCAGCCACAAGACAAAGGGACGGGTGATGCTGCAGAACAGATGGGACCAGGGTGGAGATGTGTGAAGAGGACCTTATTTTTGTTACAAATACTTCCAGGTAGCTTACTCCTGTCCTGCTTTTGTTTTAAAACATTCTTTAAACATGACACGCGCCCGGCCGGGCATGGCTCAGCGGTTGAGTGTCGACCTGGGATCCAGGCGATCAGGGTTCGATTCCCAGTCAGGGCACATGCCCAGTTGTGGGCTTGATCGATGACTCTCTCATCATTGATGTTTCTGTCTCTCTCTCTCTCCCTCTCCTTTCCTCTCTCTGAAATCAATAAAGATATATTTAAAAAAACCAAAAATTAAAAAAAAAAAAAAACATGACACCAGAAGGGATGAAAGTCTGCCTCACTCAGAAGACATTTCTGGGAGAGCTCAGCTCCGCTGCTCCAGCACAATGATGTCTGTGTCTAGCCTGGGCCAGGTGAGAATGAGGGGACCTCCCTGTACTTGGCGACAAGGTCCACGGGCTACACTGCCTCAGCCTAACCACCACAGAGCCGAGAAGCAGAAGTGAGGTGACCTCACACAGCATTCACTGTGGGACTGTGAGAAGGTCCCAGGAGGCTGCAGACAGGGAAGGGACTCTCTCTTGGGAGAACAGCTTTTGGACCCCTGGGTGCTGGCCAACTTCCTGGAGGCCCTGTGGTGCCTGCAACAGGAGGACACAGAGGAGCAGTGGGGATGGAACAGAGGGTGTGGGGGCAGTGGCACAGGCCACCTGAAGGGCTGGCAGAGAAAAGTGAGGTGGGAAGAGGGGCCTCTCCAACAAGCCCAGAGAGATGGCCTGTATGGCTGCCACAGCACAGGAACAAAGGGTCTGGAGCTCCACAGGTAGAACACCAGGACTGCCCTTCCCCAAGGTGAGAACCAGATCCTTGTCACTATGCCTTCTTCTCCCCAGCCTGAGGGGTGGGGGTGAGGGTGGTGACCAACAGTGTCCTCCTAAGCCATGGGAGAGACCACAAATAAGTAGCCTGGCTCCTGGCCCCAGCCTGACTCAGGCCAACTTCACTGCAGGGTCCCAAAAGCTTTCTTTGGCTTGGTGACCAGGCTGGGGATCTGGCCATGATTTAGAACACAACGTCTGCTAAATAAGTGACTTTCAAATGACCCTCAGAGATAAACATTGGTGTGAACAACCCATCTGGGGGTCCTTACACTATCTTCAATTAAAAAAATACACATGCTGGCTCTTCGTGTCTTCGAAGAAAGGACACAGTGGGGGAATCCGAGGAGGACCTTAGGTCCCAAAGGCAACTCTGAGCTTCAACTGCCCCATCTGTAAAATGCCCCATCTGTGGGTACCACCACCACAGATCCTGTAGGACTGCCAAGGTCTCACCAAGAGGCCACATGTGAATGCTTGGGACCCTCTCAATTAGCCAGAGAGAGAAAAGCTTCTGGGAGGGGTAAGAACAAACACAGATGCACAGACTAGGGGCACCAGGTGAGCGCTCTAATACTCAGTACTGACAGCTCATCAGAATCATCTGGGAGCTCAGAAACCAGCAAAGCCAGGAGGCCCATGCCTATTAGTGCTGCCTGAACCGGGGTGGTCCTACCTGCCCCCAGGCAGTAGATAGGTTCAGTGAAGCCTGAGAGCAAGAGGTACTATGTGGGAGGCCAGTGATGGAGTGGAGGTCGGGGGTTGCGTTCCCTCCCTTACAGGCCATGAGAGTCACCTGACCACACTAGATGGTCAGCTCCTCTGAGGCTTTCTTCTGTTTTGTCCCCAATACCTGGATGGTGCCTGCCATCTTGTGGGCACTTGAAAACTGTCTGACAAACAGGAACATCATGGTGACGTAGTGCTAGGACACACCAGTGTTCTACCTGGAGCCACTTCAGGTGATGCCCATCTGAGGTTCCTGGGGACACTGTACCCAAACTACCACAAACTGAGGGCTTAAAACAGCAGAAAATTATAGAAACTTATTCCCTCACAGTCCTGGAGGCCAGAAGTCCAAGATCAAGGTGTCAGCAGGGCCACACTCCCTCCAAAGGCTCTAGGGGAGAATCTTTCTTTGCCTAGTCCATCTTATGGTGGCTCCAGGCATTCCTTGGTCTATGGCTATATCACCATAAACCTCTGCCTCCATCTTCTCTGTCTGCCTCAAAACCTTCTCTGCCTTTCTCTTAGAAGAGAAGGATAGGATAACAGTCATTCAATTTAGGGCCTTCCTAAATTCCCGCTGATCTCATCTAGAGATCCTTCATTGAATTACATCTGCAAAGACCCTTTTTCCAAATAAGTCACATTAACAGGTTCTGGGTTGGACATATCTTTTGGAGGATAGCACTGAATGCAGTACAGGCTGCCTAAGAGCTTAGGTGCTCCATGGACCAGAATTAAATGATATTAAATGGCTCAGTGCTCCCATTCTCTGCATGCCTCAGGGATAATGACTTGGCATGTCCATGGCTCAGAAGCTGAGTTGTGTGTGCCTCCAGCCAGGGTGACCACTGGCATGATTTCCTTTCTTTTCAGTCACTCTCTATGTACAGCAGATCATGCTGGTTCCTTCAGCAGTAATATAAAGTTTGCATATTATGATGTGAGAAGACTCAAATAACACATTGCTATGATGTAAGCAGCACAGACACATGGCAGAAACCAAAAGGTGAACATAGCCCGGCCGGCGTGGCTCAGAGGGTGAGCATCAGCCTATGATACAGGGGATCCAGGTTCGATTCCCAGTCAGGGCACATGCCTGGGTTTCGGGCTTGATCCCCAGCAGGGGGTGTGTAGGAGGCAGCTGATCAATGGCTCTCTCTCATCATTGATGTTTCTCTCTCTTTCTCCCTTCCTATCTCTGAAATCAATAAAAACATTTTAAAAAAAGTGAACATGAGTACAATGCTGAATTTTACAGTGACCCTACTGAGGTGTCCTTGTTCCCATTTGACAGGAGGGGAAACTGAGGCTCAGCCCTGGTTGCAGAGACAACATAAAAGAGTGGGAATCTGAGCCCAAGTCTATTTCAATCTTCTCACAGTCTACACTACTCCAGCAAGGAGGCACATACAATTTTGGTGGTGGGCTAAATAAGGTTCCCCAGAGATGTCCATGCCATCTCTGTGAACAGCTTGCATTACATCATGAGGGACCTGTGAACAGCTTGCATTACATCATGAGGGACTTCGCAGATATGATTAAGGTATGGACCCTAAAATGGGGAGTCTGCTGATTATCCAGGAGGGCGAATTCTAATCATGAAAGCCTTAAAAGCAGAGACAAGGCAGAAGGAAAGGAGCAGATGGGGAAATTCGAGAGACTTCAAATGTGAAAATCCTATGGCTGGTTCTGAGATGGGGGTTGGGGTGAGGAGAGTATATGCAAGGCTGAGAATTGGAGAAAAGCCTCTAGGAGCTAAGAGTGGCCCCAGGAGGAGAGCCCACAATCTGAATGTGTCTAGGAGCAGATTTTTCCCTAGAAGCTCCAGAAAAGACAAAGCCTGGATGACACCTTGAATTTAGCACAGTGAGAGCCGTACTGGACTTCTGACCTACAGGAACCATGAGAGATTAATAAATTAGTGTTGTCTTATGCTGTCTGTTGTAAACTGTCAAGGCAGCAACAGGAAATTAATACAATCGTGCAAATGTTATCTCAACAAACTCTAACAGCTTCCTGAAATCTGTTTGAGGTTTTATCCCCATTATACAGATGCTCAGGGATATCGGGTTCATTGCTGAAGATGAGAAGCTATGGAAAGCAAGCCTTCTCTACTCAGAGTCCAAATTCCTCCCAGTCATCTGGTTGCCTCTGTGTAGATATCTACCACACCCTTCTTTGGTGCTCTGATGGCATCCCACACCTTCGGAATAAAATCCAAACCCCTGCTGTGGCCCACAAGGCCCTTCCTCTCACCCTGCCCACATCATTCTCCATCCTGCCCCTCGACACCGCCCCCCCCCCCCCCACACACATACACTTCTGCTACACTGGCCTCTCATGCCTTGATTACCCTGATCTTGCACCTGCCACAGCACCTTTGCAGCTTTGATGCTTCTCAAAGTTCAGTCTCAGGTTCAAATGACAATGGGAGAGGCAATGCTCGATCGGGCCACTCCCACATAAAGCAGCCAACCCTCCCCCAATTTTAGACTGAGTGCTTTTTATCTCCCTTTGCCCGCACATAGTGCTCAAGTTCTAAGTACTATTCACTCACTTCTTCGTTTACTCTCTTTGGAACACTAGGCTGTGAACGCAGGCAAAGAACCTGCTATGTTCCATGCTCTTAAAAATTCTCCAGTGGTTCACTCAAAGTGACAGAAGACCCATGTCCTTCCCTTAAAGGTCTTGCTAACAGCTCTTGCTGTCCCTCCTGCCCTGGTCATCAGCTTCCTCTGGCTGAACCTGCCTGCAGATTTATTTTCTAGCTCTCAAACAGCCAAGCTAATTCCCTCACTCTATATCACACCACCTCTTGACTTACTCATTTATTTACTCCTTTACTGTCTCCCTTGCCAGGCTGAGATTCCCAAAAGAGAGCTGAGAGTTTTGTCTATTTTGTCAATGTTTTGAGCCCAGCACGAACACACTGCCTGACCCATCCAGATGCTCACTGAGGAATGAATGAAAGAGCGAGTCTGGGGAGAAATAACCGGGCTAGTGGGGCAGTGTAACGTCGACGAAGTCATTTCTCTTTTGAAAATCGGTATTTTCATCTGTGAAATGAGATAAACAATTCCTACTTCACGGGTATTGAGGGTATGGCGCCCAGAATGGGCGGCCAACAAATGAGAATTACTACCATTATTATTACTATAGTGGCATAAACGCCTCTTTTACTCAAACGCCTTCCAGGGCGCAGAGCAAGGGCTCTAAGTAAAAACTGCTACTGCTTCGGGTGATGTCATGGGAGGAGGATTAACTCCTCACCGCCTCTGAAGAGATGCGTGAGGTATAAATGCCACCAAAAGAGAGTTTTTAAAAACAGAGCGCGACCCGCGGCCACCAGGAAGCGGCCTCCATCTGTCCCCGGCCCCAGAGCCGCCGCACCTTCACCCTCTGCGCCTCGTTGATGCACTGCTGGTAGCTGCCGATGTAGAAGGCGTTCTTCACATCGAACAGCTCGTCCACTTCCCCAGAGCCGCCGGAGGCCAGGCCAGGAGCCGGAGGAGCCATCTCGCTCTGGTATAACCCTCTCCTCTTCCGGAGCGACACGTCCACAGGAAGCGGGGATCCACCGCGGGGCACGCCGGGAAACGTAGTTTACTCGTCCGGCTTGAAGATGAGCCAATGGGAAAGTCCTAAACAAGGGTAAAGGGGCGGGTGACACAAGTGCATCTCGCATGGCATTTAGGGAATTGTAGTTTGATTTAATCTTGCGAACCAATGGGATTCGGAAAAACATGGTAAGGATGTGACCTAGGCTGGGAATGGCAGAGAGAGCTTAAGAGGGTGGAACCACGCAGGAGTAGCATCCAATCAATGGTAAAAAATTTTATTACGCAATTGGCACGCGCCGGAAGCGCAGCTCACAAGAGTTCAAAAGCTGGCAACGAGGATGGCCGGGTTTGCTGAGCTCGGGCTATCCTCTTGGCTCGTGGAACAATGTCGGCAGCTGGGTTTGAAGCAACCCACGCCCGTGCAGCTTGGCTGCATCCCAGCTATCCTGGAAGGTGAGTGTAGCCCGGCCTCTTCCCCAGGAGGCGTCTCCTTTCCTGTCGCCCCCTCCTTTCCCTTTATCCTTGCTGGTCCTGCTAGGCGAGAGCAGCCTCGGGCGTTTCGGGGAGCCTGGGTTCCGGAGACAGACCAGCAGTGTTGTTAGCCTTTAGGTTACGCGACTCACTCACTGTGTGTCCGCGCACAAGTGATATAACCCCTGAAACTTCCATAGTCTCAGAACTCAGGAAGGTGTTGGTGAATGACTAACTGATAGTACTGGCTAAATTGAGTACGACTTGCGCTCTGCCGTCTTCATTTTACAAATGGAAACTGAGGCTGTCAAGATTACTGGTAGATCCAGGATTCTGATAGCGTGACTGCTCTTCTCCCCATTCTTCTAGCCCAATCTAGTTTTGCCATTGCAGAGATGCCCTCAGGAAGCTTAGGACGTGAGAAGTTGACGGATTAAATTAACAAAGGTGAAAGAATCAATAGGGAACATAAGATGCAGATTGGAGGAGGGCATTACAGGTTCCCTAAGCTCAGATGATGGTGGTGGGGGGGAGGGTTGTCAAAATGAGGTAGCGGTTAGTAGCATCTTGGGTCATGGATGTGGGTTCTAGTCCAGCCTGCTACTCACTGGCTGTATTCCTGGGCAAATTTCTGAGTCTGTTTCCTTTTCTGTTAAATGAGAAAGATAATGGTCTCTCCTTCCTAGAATTTGTCAGTATGCCCAGAATGGAAAGGGCATGGGCTAGTACCAAGCACACAGTAACTACTCAATGGAACACCTGTCTACGCCTAAACTATTGATGTTGCTTTGCCCTCTGCCTAGGTCGGGACTGCCTGGGCTGTGCCAAGACGGGCAGTGGCAAGACAGCAGCATTTGTCCTGCCCATCTTGCAGAAGCTCTCTGAGGATCCCTATGGCATCTTCTGCCTTGTCCTTACACCCACCAGGTGAGCCCCCCACAGGCCTCTTGGATGTGTTAACCAGTTGTGTTCTCTTGGGCAAGCAACTTTACTCTCTTTGCCATACTTTTCCTGTGTGCAAAATGGGGACAGAAATCATGCTGCAGAATTAAGATAGTGTGTGAAAAGTGCTGACCACAGAGCTTGACTCAGGGAAATTGCTGACCAGACAGGAGCTGTCAATAGCTTTATACCTTAAGAATAGGCACATCTCTTGTTTTTGGTTAGAAAGACTTGGTGGTTGACACGGTAAGTTTTGTAAGAGGTAGACACTGCATGCTGTGAATGTGGTGTCAAGGAAGGCTTCAGTCAGGGGTGCCTTAAAAGATGAGAAGGGTCTCTCAAAGCGACAAGTTTGGGGAAAGGTAATCTAAGCAGAGGGAACCGCTAGTACATTCATGCAGAGGTTTGAGAGGCAGGGAACAGAAAGGGTATTGGGGGCTGAACATATTAGAGCCAGCTTGAGAAGGGCCTCAAATGCTAGGTTAAAATTGATTCTGAAGGAATGTGAGCAGGAGAGGGCAAGACAAGAGGCCAGGAAGTGGGGACATGGGCTGAGGAGAGGCCTGGTTAGAGCTGGGGCCAAGGAGACTTGGACACTAACTAGCCCCAGAGGAGAAGGGACTGATGCTTGGGTTTCAGGCTTTGGTGAGTGGTGTCAAGGTTAGTGCTGAGAAATTGGGAGGAGGAGAGGCTAGTTTGTGTGGGGAGGGGCTGGTAAGGGAGGGGCCATGGGCTATTCTGGGGCCCAGTCTGGTGAGGGGGAAGGGTCCTTGCAGGCCTCAAACACTAATTGTGAGAGCTTTTTTCCAAAAGAGACTGGAAGCTGTGGAGGGTGTGTGAATAGGAGAGAGCGAGTCAGGAAGCTCTGGGGGTGGAAATGAGAATGGGAGACGGGCCCAGAACCTCTATGCGATCCAAACTGGCTTCTTCACACCCACAGGGAGCTGGCCTACCAGATCGCAGAGCAGTTCCGGGTTCTGGGGAAGCCTCTGGGCCTGAAAGACTGCATCATTGTTGGCGGCATGGGTATGGGGCCCCCAGGGAGGCTCTGGGTATGGGACCCCTGCAGCCTTGGACCACCTGCCCAGCTCTACCTCTTGCCCTCCACCTGCAGACATGGTGGCCCAGGCCCTGGAGCTCTCCCGGAAACCACACGTGGTCATCGCCACTCCGGGGCGCCTGGCTGACCACATCCGCAGCTCCAACACCTTCAGCATTAAGAAGATCCGCTTTCTGGTGAGTTAGCCTGAGCACTGATTCATCTATTTGGAAAACAGATGAATCCCACAGGCCATCCAGTAGAATGTTAGGAGTAAGACAAGGATAGCTCAGAGACCCACACGAGGTAGCCTGTACCAGCGAGGGTGGTTAGGAGCAGGGCCTGTCTGAATAAGTGACACTGGAGCTGAGACAGGTGAGGGCGCAGGACCTCCCAAGACCTCGAGGGAAAGTGCTCCCAGGCTCATGAACAAAGATGGGAAGGTGGAACAAGGGGGATGCCTGCCAGCATGGGACAGTGCACTCACCTCAAACTCACTACCACTACCCCCTGCTGCTGGTATTGCACATTGCAGGTGATGGACGAGGCAGACCGGCTGTTGGAGCAGGGCTGCACTGACTTCACTGTGGACTTGGAGGCCATCCTGGCAGCTGTGCCGGCCCGCAGGCAGACACTACTCTTCAGTGCCACCCTGACTGACACACTCAGGGAGCTGCAGGGCCTGGCCACCAACCAGCCCTTTTTCTGGGAGGCTCAGGCCCCGTGAGTCCACAGCCACATTCCTCGGATGGCGGGTGGGGGGCAGGAGGTGGTGGTGGGGAGTTATACCCAATACACCCAGTGGAGGTTATTGCCCATAGGTGGGCAGGGCATTGTCTGAATTCAACAGAAGGGGAAACTGAGACCCACCCCTTCCCAGGGTACGCACAGTAGAACAGCTAGACCAGCGCTACCTACTGGTGCCTGAGAAGGTCAAGGACGCCTACTTGGTTCACCTGATCCAGAACTTCCAAGATGAGCATGAGGACTGGTCCATCATCATCTTCACCAACACATGCAAGTGAGTTTGGTGGGCCAGCCTCCCACAAACCATGGAGGCTCAAGAGATGGCCTGATGTCACAGGTGGGAGGCACACAGCCAGCCTCAGCACTCAAGGGCCTCTGCTCAGACCAGAGGTTTTGGAAGATTTGCTCAAGGAGGCTCAGAGAGATCAAGCCACTCACCAGGGTCACCTCTTTTAAAGGTGGAGTCAGGATTTGGGGTTCCTCACATCTGCCCTTAACCAGGGGTCCCAGGCTGTCCCCACCCTTGGAACAGCCTATTCACTGTGGTCTAAGGGTGTCACTGAGGCCCAATATAGCAGCACCCACACCCAGGGCTGTTCTCCTCATAGTCCCAGGGAGCTTTAGAATCTTCTGATTGACAAGAAGCTGTAGACTGTTCTAACGTGAGCCAGTAGATGGGCAGTCCATACCACGTTGATGGGACCTCCTAACTGGTGCTGCCCCCGAGAATTTATTGGCTACTTGAAGAGAAAGGTCTGGATGTGGCGCTAACTATTACTGGCTTAGGCTAGGAGAGGAGTCAGCAGAAAGGACATCAGTGGGCAAGATATCCTGCACCTTTGCTTGTCCTTTCCTGTCTGTGCAGGGCCACCTGCTTGTGGTCCTAGGCAGGGGTAGGGGCAAGAGCACTTTCCCAGGACCCCAGCTTTGGAGGGCCTGACAGTGTATCCTTTCCACCAGGACCTGCCAGGTACTGTGCATGATGCTACGCAAGTTCAACTTCCCCACTGTGGCTCTGCATTCTATGATGAAACAGGTGAGGAGACCCCCACCTGCCAGTCTTGCCAGAGACTCCTCCTCGCCTCATTGCCTTTGCCTAGGCTCTTCCCTATGCCTGGAACACTCTTCCTGCCACCCATTTGCCAAGTCTGGCTTTTTCACAGTTATTCTTCCTCACTGGACTGTGAGCCCTGTGAGGGAAGGACCATTCTGGCTTCCGTCCTGTCCTAGGCCTCATACAGTAAGTGCTCAAATATTTACAAGATGGTACCTGACCCAAGCCCCCCCCCCCCCCAATTCTCTCCCTGATCTGGCACAGAAAGAACGCTTTGCTGCCCTGGCCAAGTTTAAGTCCAGCATCTACAGGATCCTGATCGCAACAGACGTGGCCTCCCGGTGAGCAGCCCGGGGTACTTCCTCCCATGTGTTCGCCCAGTGACACCCCCATAGAGGGGCCAGAGAGGGAGGCTGACCTCGGGCAACACCAGCTTCACTGCTGAGTGACCTTGCATGAGTCCCAGCCTCGGTTGCACCATGTGGACAGTGGTGCTCATCAGCTTCTGCCTCTAGGGGCCTGGACATTCCCACAGTGCAGGTGGTGATTAACCACAATACCCCTGGGCTCCCAAAGATCTACATCCACCGAGTTGGCCGGACAGCCCGTGCAGGTAAGCAGGCAGGGTGGGGTGGCCTTTGGGGAGCCATCCCTCCAGCTTGCCCACAACATGAGGAACCAAAGTCAAGCTGGTGGGACATGGGGGATATAGCCCATAGGTGAGAGATGTTAGAGGCAGCATTTGGAAGTTGGAGAATTGTCCTTTGGCTTTTCCATGTGACTTACACACTGTCTTCTGTGGACATAGCACAGTGCTCCAGTCCTTACCACTCCCTGTTGCCTCACTCTAGTCCTCTTCACGTGTCAGGGCTGCCAGTTGGGACCTTGCAGTGAATGGGTGCATGAGCCCTGTGGGATTTGTTGTTCAAGTTTAGCCCCTCACTGTGACCGTAGCCAGGGGCCAAGGAGGCATCCATCTCTGCTCCCCAGCCCTGCCAGGGAGGGGCACTGCATTTGTGAGATTTTCTCATACCTGGAGTGGAGAGAGAGACATGGTTTCTGGGGCTGTACTGGTCCTGTCCCTTCTTTCCTGCCCTGTGGCCTCAGGCAGGTCACATCAGCTTTCTGGACTTTACTGCTTTGTCAAATGATGGGTGATGCCTGTTTGGGGCTGCTCCAAGGATCATGGGCCTTGTGAACTGTCAGTGCTGGTCTAGTACTAGTCATTGTCACAGAAACAGGGAACAGAGAAACCGGCATGAAGAAATCTAGGCTGAGGCCTGTCACAGCTTATTGCTGACATAACTCAGCCTAGGCTCCCTGGCAGCCACGCTGAAAAGGGAAATCAGCTGCATTGCCTGCCTTTGCATACAGGCAAGCTGGCTAGAGAGCCGCCTCTCCCTGGTGTCCTGCAGCTCCCCTGGGATAGATAACCCACTACACAGGTCTGGCTGGGGGTCAATCCCTGGGGCCCAGGCTTCCTTCACCTGCCCCTACCTTCCCACCAAGTTTTGTTCCCCTCAATTAAGAGGAGTCTTGACCTGTCTCTGTTGACCCCTCATCCTGGCCCTTGGCATACAGCAGGTAACTGTGATGTGTCCTCACAGGGCGGCAGGGACAGGCCATTACACTGGTGACACAGTATGACATCCACCTGGTACATGCCATTGAGGAGCAGATCAGTGAGTAAGGGGGCAGGGGTGGGACACCCACCGGCCTTCTCACATGAGCAAACTTAAACTGCACTTTCCTTTCTTTACGCCCCAATGAAGTTTTTTTCCCTAGTTATTGAAATAGAAACTCCCCATAATGGCAGTAAGCAGCCGAAAGCCATGTCCAGTGGGCAGGGATTTTTGTTTCTGAGACCATGTTGTGTGGATGGTCCTTGTGAATGGGTCAGAGGCCCTAGGGATGGGGTCTGAGTCTGTTTAAAACCCCCTCGGGTAGTTGAATGTGTATAGCCAAGACCAAGAACCACTAGGGCATGTCCAATCACCACAGTGACTGTCCTAAAATTCAGAAATACTTTGACTTTAAAGAACAGTGTCCAAAAAATATATGTATTTCTAGTCCAATTTTTAGTGTTAGTAACCACATACACAAAAGGGAGAGCAATCTATACCTTACTTAGGTATGAAATCCCAGATCTTGCCCACCTAACTTTTATCTGATATAACCTGCAGATGCCCTGCATGCCCCACCACACTGGGAATTCACTGTGTGACTGTAATTCTCTCTGTCATGTCTGCCCTCCCCTGGCCCCCCACTGTCCCCACAGAGAAAAAGCTGGAGGAGTTCTTGGTGGAGGAGGCTGAGGTGCTGCAGATTCTCACGCAGGTCAATGTGGTGCGGAGGGAATGTGAGATTGTGAGTGTCCGGGAACTGATCCTTGGGACCCAGGGTGCCCCCTTCAAGATGGGTCTCCCTTGCCCCTCTCCCCTTAACAGCCTCTCCCTCTCTCCCCCTACCCCAGAAACTTGAGGCAGCCAACTTTGATGAAAAGAAGGAAATTAACAAGCGGAAGCAGCTGATCCTGGAGGGGAAGGTGAGGGCTGAGCCAGCAGGTGGGAGGCAGGGTTCCTGAGGTAGGGGATGACCAGCTCAGCCACCTTCCTGTCCTCCCCGAGCCAGGATCCTGACCTGGAGGCCAAGCGCAAGGCTGAGCTAGCCAAGATCAAGCAGAAGAACCGGCGCTTCAAGGAGCAGGTGGAGCAGGCATTGCAGCGGCAGAAGGCTGGTGGGAGGGGCCACAGGGGCCGTCTACCCAGGGCCCAGTCTGAGGCCCACTCAGGTCCTACCTGCCCCGTCTGAGACTCCTTCATCAAACTGAGGTTGGAATGTCAGGGGGAACTTCCCCTGTTGATAGTTCCCCCCTCCCAACCTGCCCAGCCCCTCTCACTGGAGCCCATGAATACCCACGTTGTGTAGTACATGGCTCCTCCACCCTGTGACCCTGGCTGGCCCCTTCTCAAAGCCTTTGCCAAAAGGCTGCAAAGGAAAGAACACTGGCCATGTGGTTGGGCCCATCTCCATAAACAGTGACTCCAGCCCAGGGTAACCTTATGGGGGTACTGTGGGACCCAAAAGTGAAGGTGTGTCATTTGCGGGAGATAATAAATGGGTCTTTCAACTTACTCAGCCTGACTCTCAGGGAATGGGCAGGAGAGGAGGATGTGGCCTCCTCCTGTGCCTTTTAAGTCTCCGGAACCTCATGTCACTCAACCCCATCCCCAGTTCTCCATTCCTCTTGGGCCAGACCCAGAACTTTGAACTGCAGTGCTGGCTGTTCCAGCTGGGTGACCTTGGGTTGGTGAAGCCCCTCAGGGCCTCAGTTTCCTCATTTGGAAAATGGACACAGCAACTGCACCTCCAAATGTGGCCTTGAGGTTGGTGAGACCATCCCCTTCCCTGGAGAACATGGCTGTGGTCTAGGAGCTTTAATGCCTGCACATTGCATCAAATCTAAGGTTTACAGCCAGAGTGAAGAGGGGCTTAACCAGGGCTACCTAAGTCCAAACTGGTCTAGACAACATGGGCTGAGCCCCAGGGGATGGGGGCAGCAGAACCAGCAGAGGCGTGTAGTCTAGGCATCCCCTTTGGCTCTGAGCCTCACCCTGTTCACCTAAAAGTGCTTTCCAGCCCTACACTGACAGAGGGCAGCTAGTATGTACCAAAGAGGAGACAGGAGAGTCCAATGATGGCATTTAGGTGCCCACATACCACACACACACAGAGACATGCTTAGAAATGTAATCTGGGCACCAGCATGTGCCCTGGGGAGTCTAGAAATCCTATACAATGAAAAGTCCTAACAGCCCCTGAACTGTGAGCGGCCAGGCCCTTCCTGGGCTGAGTCAGCCCTGGTCCCTGCCAGGGCAAATGGCCTGCTGGGCCGCCTGCGGCCAGCCCATGCCTCAAATAGGAAGCATTTGTGTAAAACCTATAGGCTCCAGCTCTTGCAAGGATTGGCGGGTGGACCAGGCTCAGGGTGCACCCTCGGCCAAGCGGGCCAGGCCCTCCCGTAGCTCGCTCAGCTCGAACAGTCTGACATCCAGCAGCTGTGCAGCCCGGCCCACCTCAGCCCTTGCCCGCTCCCGCTCAGCCCGAGCCTCCTCCAGGCTTCGCTCTGTCACCCGCAGCTGGTGTTCCAACTCCACATTGCGGGTTTCCAGGTCCTGCAGGAAGAGGGTGGGCAGGGTTGAGGGCCCTCACAAGTGTCCAGGGTTACCAGCCCAGACCACTGGGGCAGTCAGTTTCTGAATGCCATCTCTACAGACCCCACTGTGGGCCAAGCCCCCCTCCATCTCTTGATCTCCCTGCCACCTGTGCTGAAGACACTCCCTGGTCCCCTGGCCAATGTGAACATCACAGAACTGATCACATCCTTCTGAAAGCCCTCTGGGGATAAAATTACCCATCCTCCTCCTCTCCTTTCTCCACCTCAACCTCACTGGCCTTGTGGTTACTTGAACACCCTGATGTCCTCCCCATCTCAAGGCCTTTGCACATGCTGCGCACTCTGCCCAGGAACCAATAGGGAGCATTTCTGCAACCTCTCCCCAGGACACTTGGGGGCACCAGATCCTTTAATACCTCTCTCTGCAGACTCAGGACATGCCCTGTGAATGTTTCTTGGATAAACTTTTTAGCAAAAGCCAGGCCAGCCAGACCTGGGTTCAAATGCAGGCTCCTGACAGGCTGCAGAGGTGTGAGGACTGGATGGGGTCAAGAAAAGAGCTTAGGCCTGGCCAGTGTGGCTCAGTGGTTGAGTATCAGCCTATGATCCAGGAGATCAGGGTCCATATGCCCCGGTTGTGGGCTCCATCCCTAGCAGGGGGCGTACAGGAGGCAGCCCATCAATGACTCATCATTGATGTTTCTATCTCTCTCCCTTCCTCTCTCTGAAATCAATAAAAGGAAAATAAAGTAACAGGAGCTTAGCAGAACTCAAAAATTGCTTGTTGACTAAATGGGTGGATTTTAAAATACTGAACCAATAACAACCGTTTACAAACCACCTCAGTCCTCTCATGTATCTGCTCTTCCCAATCCTTCATCTTAGATAGATGTCTTCCTGACCCCATTTACAAGTGGAGAAACTGAGACTAAAAGGGACTGGCCAGGAAGGGAAGGTACCAAGTCTGTCTCATACCAGAGGCTGGCTCTCCCATGTGCAGTCATCCCACCCCCTGGCAACCACACACACCTGCACCTTCTGCTGCGTCTCCTCCCGATCCACTGAATCAGGGGCCTCTCGGGGACCACCAGCCTGGCTCTTGAGTGTCTGAATCTCCTAGTGGAGAAGAGTTACCAGAGTGTTTTGGGGGTCCTGGCTCTCCCATGAGAGGCCAGGGAAGGTGAGGCTTGGGGACACACATACTCACATGCTCAGTGCTCACCTGGTCCTTGGTTTGCACTAAGGACTCCAGCTGCTCCAGCGCTGGGCTTGGCCCCTCCTTCTCACTGACTGGGGTTGGCTCTGTGGCTGCCTGGGCTTCCAGCTCAGCCACCTGCATGGACAGAAAGGTCAGCACCTCCCTGGAGAATCTGCCTTCTGCTCAGTTCTGCCCATGACTGGGCATTCACCCCCTCTGTTTGGAGTTACCACCCCTGGCAGGAAAGAATTTAGGGTCTGACACACCTCTGAGGTGGGCCCTAGCTATATCAGACCCATTTTACAGAGCACGAAACTTAAGGCTCAGGGAAGTAACCTGAGCCAGTGGGTGAACCCAGGACAGACAGGACGTGTGCAGGCAGGGGCTCCACAGTTTTCCCAAGCCGAGGGGTCTCTATGAGGAAGGGGCCCCTCACCCGCTGCCGCAGCCGTTCGGCCTCTGCGCGCTGGGCCTCCAGCTGCTGTCTCCACTGAGCGGCTGCTGCGTTGGCCTCTCTCAAGGCGCCCGCCAACTTGTTGTTGCTGTCCTGCAGCGCGAAGAACTCGGCCTCCCACTGCACCTCGCCCACAGAGCTGCGGGGACGCACGGGTTGGCCGGGGGTGGGACCAGGCAGGCCCGCTCTAGGCTAGGGGCGGGGCCGCACTAGGCCAGGGGCGGGGCTAGGGCGGGTAGTCTAGGAGGCCGCACTAGGCTAGAGGCGGGGCCACACTGGACTGGGCGCTTGGAACCGTAATATGGGCGGAGGAAGGGTAGAGGCGGAACGGTGCGTGCGGACGGAGCCGGGGCGCGGAAGCCCTAGGGAGGCGGGGTCACTCAGACAATGGGAAGTGGCGTGGGCCCGGGGTCAGCCAGAACTGGGTGGGGTGGGGGCACTGGTGGTTTAGAACTATCCGGGGATAGGTGTGAGCGGGACAGGGGCGGGGTCATCCCCTGGAAGGCGTGGCCAAAGCCGGGCGCGTGGAAGGGCGCGGTCGGCTCCGGAAGGGGCAGGATTGGGGTTAGCCGCCTCCTGGTCCCCAGGCTCTGGGTCCAGAGTCAGAGCCGCCGCCCGTCGCGCCCCAGCGGTTTCTGGGACGCTCCTCTCGCAGCGCTTTGTCGGGCCGCGACCTGTACCCGCCCTACCCCCTCACCCCTCTGACAGCATCTTCTTGAGCCGCTCTCGCTCTGCGGGGCCAGGGGCTTCCGCGCTCTGGCTGCGGAACAGTTTCTCGTCGCTGGGAGGGCCATTGGCGCTGATGAGGGGGCTCGGGGGCACCTAAGGGTGTGGGCAGAAACGGGGTAACGGGAGGGGGGGGCGTCAGTCAAGGATAGGTTAGAAGATCATGGTTAGGGCCAGGACTGATGTTACTGGGGTCATGGCTGGCTGAAGGCAAGCCATCCTCCTCCTCCTCCTCACCCATCTTCCGAGGTTCCCCATGGTCCCTAGACCGGAGTTCCCGGCCAACCTTGCCTGCCTGAGCTCTCATCAATTCCCCAGGAGCAAACCTGATGCAGGTTAGTCTAAACCCACTGAGATACTAGAAATCTACCGCAGGGGTATGGAGAGAAATCTGAAACCCTAGGAAGAGTACCCTCTGGGGCCGAATTTCAACATCCATTTCAGATCCCACCAGGAAGCCCTCTCCACCATGCTGAATTTCTTATGATCCCACCTAAGGAGCCCTGAGGGCAGGGTCCAGCCTGCTTTTTCACCTCTATAACCCCAGTCCAGCCCTGGGCCTGGCACACAGTAGGCTGTTAATAAATTACACTGAATAAATTAATGGGGGAAACTGCCCAGGAACAGTTCTTTACTCTGCTCCCTCAGCCATCTCAACTTCCAGATTTTGACTCAACCATCTGAGCTGGCTTTTGGGTCTTCTCTGACTCAAAGTTAGGCCAGATTCCTCCTGACATGCTCCATGGCACCCATATTCCTCCATGGTCCCTGCCACAATTTGTGAGCATTTGTTTGGGGAACCAGCACAACACAACCCAGGCAACCCCCCCCCCCCATATTGCTGGGTAGGCATGGGATAGGGAGTACTGACCTGGTGGGTGGAGAGCCCCAGGGCTGAACTGGTGAGCTCCCCCCCATCCTGAGATTTCTCCCTTGCTAGCCTGGCTGCTTCCTTCACTTCCTGGAACTTCTCAGCAAACTGAGGAGGGGGGACAGGAACAGATAGTCAACAAATCCCTGACCCCCTCCCCTGAGGCCCCACCAAGTTACCCCCAGCCAGAACCATTCCTGTCACTTACTAAGGGACTTTAGGAACTCTGTGTATCCCCTCATCTCATGAACTGGAAAAGTGGGAAGAAGGCTTGGAAAATGATGCCCCAATGGACAGAGTGGGTTTGAGGGTGGGATGTTCATGGAGGCGGCATACATTGAGCCACCCTGAGAAAGGGATCTCCTCTTCCTCTCCATCAGGCTTATTTCAGCAAGGAGAGCCTCAGGTGGATGCTAATCTGTCTTTAATGCATGGAACATGTGTAAATATCCTTGTATGACAAAGAGAAAGCAAGTCTTGGGATCTGAGCCCTATCCAGTACGAAAGTGATTGTCCTGTTCTCATTTTTGTTGTATTAATGTTTTTACGTTTGTTGCCCCTACCAGCTTTCCAGTTAGGGTAGAATACATTTTTTTTTTTACTTTAAAATAAATTTCCTTAGTTTGAAAATAACTTTTTAAAGGAAATATTTACAGACATATAGACACATGATTTGTGCAAAAGGACCAGTGCAATTCACTGGGTGCAAATGAATCTTTTAAAAAATGGCCCAAGATCAACTGGATACTCATGTGAGAAAAAATACTCCTACCTTACACTACCCGCAGAAATAAATTCAAGACCTAAATATGAAAGGAAAACAAAAGCTAATAGAAGAAAATTGTCATGCCCTCAGCAGAATTCAGAAAGCACTAACCAACCATCCAGGAAAACAATGGATAAAACAATACTGATGTCTAAAGACAGCAGGGGGTGGAAGGAAGCAATGATGTAGTGCTAGAGTGTATAGGGAGGCACCCAGTCCATCCCAAGAACCCAGGGAGGGGCAGGGTGTGTTGAAATTGGAGCAGGTGTCCTGCAGAGCTGGGATGTGAACCAGGGAACAGGGAAGGGACTTCTGGCTTGTTCAGTTCTGCAGCTGGGAAGGTGGAGGCCCAGCACTTGACCAGAAGCCCCAGCCCCAGCCCTGTCCCTCCCACCACATACCCACAAGACATACCTGGGTCAGATGCTGTTCAGAAGCAAAGCCAAGGCCATAGACAGTGTTGGCACGACTGTCTGCCCACTGTCCGAACTTCTGGGAGGTTTTGGTAAAGGTCATGTTGGGGGTGACAGTACTGTTGATAATGGCCTGGGGAGAGGAAAGTTCAAGGTCAGTGGAATTGTTAATAATGAACATGAGACCACTGGGATATCACTTTTTTTGGTTTGTTTGTTTTGGGGAGGTATCTCTTTGCATTAGTGCCTCCAAGGTCCTTGGTCTGAGCCATTTCAGGAGGCAGAGACTAAGGCCCAGAAAAGGTGAGGGCTCCCCCAGACCTGCCCTGGGCACATAGCAAGTCAACAACCAGACCTAGGCCTGCCACCCCAACCAGGCCCCGCCAGGACCTTGGCGCCCCCAATGCTGATGATTCGGTAGACGTTGCGGGTGGCATCATAGAAGTAGGAAACAGTGAGTGCATGCTTGCCCGCAGGGATCCAGTTCCGCTTGGTGGCTGGGTCGATCTGGAACACATGTGCCCTTGTGCTGAAGATGGGCTGCTCCCTGTGTGGGGAGAGGGCACTCAGTGGAGGCCAGGCACCCCCCAAAGAGCTCAGGGCCAAGCTGATGGAGGCAGGGACTCACCTGGCTGTGGACATTGGTCAGGCTGGGCTAGGTGGACTCCAAGGGGCAGCCAGAGGGGTGGCAGGAGTTGCTGGTTCAGCCTCTGGGGTAGAAAGAGCTTGTGAGTGTCCCCCCAGGAGGGAGGGAGGCCAAGCAGGTCCAACCTCAGGACTCACCACCAGGTGCACCATTCATAGAATTTCTAGCAAAAAAGTAAGGGAATCAGTAGATCACTCAGATCAAAGAGACCCTGACTCTCTCCAACTGGAGAAGCTCCCACAACATCCTGGGCAGGTAACGGCTCTCTGAGAGGAGCTGGGTGGCCCCTGACATCTCAGCGTAACCCTGTCATCATCTGGGTTATTGGATCCTCAGTGAAGCCCCTTCAGCCTCAGGTTGGGTTGAAGAGGCCAAGGCCAGCTCCTGCTCAGTACTTTTCCACACATTCACCCATGGCTCTTTAAACCAGGGCCTCCAGCAAAAAGTATGGCATCACCCGGTGCCTGCTGGGACACCAGCAGGCACTGGCTCCACAGAGGGACCTCTCCACTTCCACTCTAGGGCACTCTCCACTCAAAGTCAAATTAGGGAGCCCTCATCCTTGTGAAAAAGACAAGATGTAGCCAAACAGGACCACCCTGGTGCCCACCACCAGATCACGCATCACCACCCACTCCCAATACCATGGGGGGCTAGGTGGAACCCAGGTTGGGAGATGGGCTCCCCAGTCTCTCTGCTGGTTCCTCTAGCCACCATCCCACAGAAGCAAGGAACATCTGCGGGGAGTGGTGGGGGGGGGACGGGACTTCCTGGCCCTCCCCCTGCGTCCTCAAACTTGTATCCAGGGGATCTGCTGGGCACTCAGGAGAGACCTGAGGGAAAGGAGGCTAGCTGGAGGAAGGGAGGCCCTGGCTTAGTGGTCTCCCCGGTCAAAGGGGGACTACCCCGCCCCCCACCCAGTCCTGGGCAGCTGCTGTCCTGGTCACGGGGTCTGAAACTTGAGCCCCTGATGGGGGAGGGGCGGCAGTTCTGGCCGAAGTTGGGGGCAGGTCCTGGGTCGAGCTGGGGCTCCGGGGCTCAGGGGTCCCAGGAACTCGGGCCCTTCAGGCGGGGCGCTCCTGCTGTGACTTGCGCGTTTGGGGAAAGTTACTCACCAACTAGTCATTCCCCTCACGCTGCCGGCCGCAGGGCTCCCGGAGGGGGCCCGCCCCCGCCCGGTGCCCCGGATCCTTAATAGCTTGTGGGGGCGAAGCCCACCCCATGTGCCCTGGTCCAAGGGTCCTGATATTCAGCCAGGATCGAGTCCCCACACGCGTCAGGAGTGGGGCGCCCAGTGCGCGACTCAACTTCGGGATATGCGGTCCCCAACATTGGAACTTCCAAGATCCCCGTGACGACCCCGATTCCGGGTTCAGAACTTCGGGGACATAAAATCTGCCTCCTCCAAACCCAGGTCCGTAACTTCGGGGATCCTCTGAGCTGCCCCGATTCCTGAATTCTGGGGACCCTCTGCCACCCTTCCACCCCAGGTCCAGAATTTCAGGGTCCCTTCGCGCCCTCCCCCAGGTCTGGAACTTCGGAGACACCTTCGCAGCCTCCAGCGACGCTGGGCGTGGAACTTTGGGAACCCCTCTCACTGTCCCCTTCCCGACCCGAGCTCCCGAACTTCGGGGCCCCTGAGCCCCCGCAAGACCAGGCACTTGGGAGCTTCCCGGGCCGCCCCCAGCCTCCGCGTTCAGAACTTCGGGGACCCCCGCGCCTTCCCCCGGCCCTGGAACTTCGGGGCCCCCGCGCCAGCACGCAGTCTCGGTCGGCCGGGCTCACCCTGCCGGCTGGGCGCCCCGCGAGTGTCCCGGCGGAGTCGGGTGCGGCCCGCAGCGCCGACTCCCCGCGCCCTCCGCGCTGCCTGCGCCTTTGTCTGCGCTGCCGCTGCCGCCTGCGCCGCCTCCGGTCCCATTGCAGCCTGTCCCGACGCAGCCGCCGCCCGCCCCGCCTCCCGCCACCCCGCCTCCCGCACTCCCCGGAGTTGGCCGCAGCTCCCCCTGCCGGCCCTCCGCGGCGGGAGAGGGGGGAGGAGGTTGGGGGAGCCCGAAGGAATCGGGAGAGGACTGGGGGGTGGGGTAAAGGTGGGTAAGGGGCCTGGGGTGAGGGTGGGACACTGACCCAGACCCAGAAACAGAGATACGGGGGAGATTGGCAGAGACACAGGAGAGGGTCAGGCAGAGAACTGTAACTATGTAACAGGATAACTGTGACAATGCCAATGATGGTTGGATGATATGTGTTATAGGGTCCCAGAATCCAGGGTGGAGGGAATGAATTTTGCTGTCCAGTTCCTACCAAATAGGTGAGTCCCCTGGAGGTCCCCACACCTGGTTTGCACCTCTGGTCAGAGGGAGTGCACCGTGCCAGGAGCAGATCCTTCTTCCAGGACCTGAGCTGTGATCACCTGCCCCAAGTCACACAATGCTATCAGGTCCATGGGCAGAGGCACCCAGGTTCCTCAGACCCAAGGCCCACAGTTCCCCAAAGCTCTGAGCCTCACCACAGTTAAGCTTTCTGACAATTCAGAGGTTTTGCTTTTCGGCTCATCTGTCACATCCCCTTTCCCTCTTCTTTCATTTATGTTCCCCTGACAAGAATCATACATCTGAGCTTGTAGCTACCTTCAGATTACTTTTAGGTGAATTCTGGAGACTTATTCCCAGGCCAAGATCTGAGTTTACTCCCTCCAGGACTTTGCCCAAGCTGTTCCTTCTACCAGGCATTCCCTTCCTGCAGGCTCCTATTCTGCCTTGTCCTTCCAGGCTTGGCTCCATGGTCACTCTCTAGAAGCTTGTCAGACCAATCTGGACTTGGATCTCCCCTACCCTGCCCCATGCCCCCATCCCTTTCTGTGAGATCCCTGATGTGTGTTACCTGTTTATTTGTTCAATTGTGGCCAGATATGGGCACTCCTGGAGGGCCAGCCCATCCTGGATTCCCAGCCTCACTGGAGAAATTAAAGCACAGACTCAGTTTCCTGGGCTGCTTCTAACTTCACAAGGCATCTGCACAAGCAAAAGATTTGGCTTTGTTCTCAGGCCCGAAGCCACAAAATGCTTGAACACTATGGGGAACAAAGAGAATACCGTCTGTTCTGTGCAAAGAGTGACTTTTCCTTATTACCAAAAAAAATAATTTAAAAAAATAGTAACTGGAAAGGCGCCGGCAAGGCCAAGGCTTCTGGAAGTCATTCAGGGTGTGCTGAACGCCAGACTGCTACAGCTTTGCAGCTAGGGCCACTTGGCCATTCTGTGGGGAGGGCCCAGCGAGGGGCCTAGGCCAAATTTCCTCTTTGTGTGGGCAGAAGGCAACAGCATGAGAGAGAGTGGGAGGTGAATCCTTTCCTGGGTTCCCATCAGGCTCTAGGAGGGGCCTGGATGGTGCAGGCCTTGAGCAGCCCTAACCTGATATTGTCTTAGTCAAGTCCAAATTGAGGGAGTGGCTTTGTCAGTTTTCTCATCTGGAGAATGGGCTGATGCTCACAGGGCTGAGGTGAGGGAGGAGGCAGGGGGGATCCAGGTGACACAAGTAGCTTCTCACTGTCCTCTGGATATAGACAGGTAGGGGGCTGCCCTGAGCTGCTATCCCCACCACAGACTGAGGCTTTTTCTCCTTGGGGCTATCCTTGCAGGGCAGGCAGAGGCCAATACCCTGGGATGGCTGACTAGAAGCAACAGCTTTCCCTTTAGGTAGAAGAAGGACATGAGGGAATGAGCAACCCGTTATAGGAAGGACCAAAAATGAACTAAAATGGCTTGTTTGGCTCTAGAGAAGCACTTTGCAGAGTGACTTAAGACCTCTGCCTGGTTAAATCTGACCCGACCTTTGAACTTAAGCTTAATCCTCTCTGTTCCCTGGAGGGTTCCTCTCTCACCAGATCAGGGGAAGTCTGTCATTCTTCCCCAAAACCACATGCCCAACCACATGGCATGGGTCACCATGGCCACCTAGATTTGTTATGGCACAATTTAGTTACTGTCCATCTCTTCTATAGCTTTGCCCCAACACCTACAGCAAGCCTGATCTGCAGCAGGAACTCTGTAAATGCTTCCAGAAGAAAGGGATTCCTAGGCTCCAGCCTTGGTCCTTGGTTGTCTCCAGAGTCACATGAGCTAGAAAGTGACTCCCAGCCCTGCTGCCTTTTGCCAGCAGTGTGACTTTAAGGAAGCTAGTTTCCCTCTCTGTGCCTTAGTTTTCCCATCTGTAAAATGTGCATAAGAATGCTGTCCACTTCTGAGGTTTCCTATAAGTCCTTGAGTGAAGAAAACATGACCCTAGGAGCTTAATAAATGCTCACTGTTATAAACATTATATTTATCCTTGGCTTTTGGGGCATGTGGTTTTGATCCTGAGCAAAGTTCTTAGGATATTCTCTTTTAGAGTTGAAGGGTCCCAATCTGGCTTGAGCTCAGGTCCAACCTGGTGTAATATCCTCTAAATCTTTAGCTCTGAACCCCTATGTGCCCTTCCAGTCCTCCTCCTCCTCATTCCCCTGCAGCCAGCCAGTTGGACCTTAGCCTTGGGGAAAACTCCTATTCATCCCACAAAGCCCCATCTCCAATGTTCTCTTCTCTGAGAAGCCCTCTCTCCTCTTTCTCTAGACCATCCCAACACCCTTCCTCCTTCTGATTCAATCTTGACCCCAAAGGCCTGGGGATGCTTGTGTCTAACTCTGACTCCCCCAGCCTGAGGGCACCCTTGGGTTTTTCATCTCCTGGCATTGGGTGGATGTATGGGAATCATGGCAGGGGAGTTTGATAACTCAATATTGGTGAAAGTGGCCCTGACTGGTGTGGCTAAATGGTTAAGGGAGTCGGCCAGCACACTGAAGGGATGTGGGTTTGATTTCCAGTCAGGCATGTACCTGGGTTGCAGGTTCAATTTTCATCCCAGGTTGGAGGCAACCAATCAATGTATCTCTCTCACATTGATCTGTCCCCCTCCCTCCCTACTTCCCTCCCTGCCACACTCTCTAAAAATCAATGGAAAAAATATACTTGGGTTAGAATTAACTATATATATATTTAGATCCAACTCAACTCTTACCCAAGGCCAAGGTTAATTCATTAAACAAACAGCACCCCAGAAGTAACAGAGCCAGGCACCCTCAGGCCCAGGAACAAAGGGGCTTGGGAATGGGGTCAAGCACTCAGTTGTGGACTCGCATTCCCAGGACCAGGAGAACCCCCTCCTAACTCCAAACCTGGATCTGTGGTCTGGATCCCACAGACCTAATTACCCTCATTGCCACGTGCACTAATTACCTCTTGGTGCCAGGTGGCTGGGCGGAGCTGCTCTACTTTTGGGAGGTAGGTCGCCCGATTATTTTTGGCTGTGCTGTCCTTGAAGGCTCCGGCATCTGCCCGCATGAAGGGCAGAAAGTGGGGCATAGAAATTGCAGCCACTTCAGGAGGGGCACTGGGAAATGTGTGTTGGGTTGGCCCAGGAGCTCCCAAGCAGGGGCTTTGGACCTGAGGCCTGAGGTTTGGAACACAGCTGAGGTGGCAAGACCTGGAGGGGCTGAGAATCATTTCTGAGGTGGACTGTTCTGGAGGTCTATTTTAAATGTGGCACCGTTGGTGGGAGATCGCTGGGGGCAGGGACTGGTCAGATGGGCCTGGGTGTGAACTGCTATGTGTTTCTGGGCATACAACCTCCTCTCTTTGCACCTTTCCTGAGGGATTAAACACTGATGATAAGTCACAACGAGTGCTCTGGGCAGAGGGCACAGCATATGCAAAGGCCCTGAGGTAGGGATAGGCTGGGTGCATTGGAGGAACAGTGGGGAGACCAAGTGTCCAGAGCAGAGTGAGTGGGAGGAGAGTAGGGAGAGTAGGGGGTTCTGTGGGCTGAGGGGCCAGGTAGTGCCTCATGGGCCCCATGGTGAGGTTGTGGGTTTCATTCCAAGGGTACTGGGGAGCCTTGGGAGGGTTTAGAGCCAGAGAAAGAGGGATGTGATCAGATTTATCCTGCAGGTTCCAGGCTGAATTTCAGGTCTTAGGAGGGAACCGGGGTACATGTGCAGAACGAGGCAGACCCTCCTTTTCTGTGAGACTCAGTTTCCACATCTTGGACAGAGTTCTGAAGCTCAGACAGCCCCAGCACACACTGAACCTTTAGCCAGGGAAGCTCCTCTCTCCACAAATTCCCAAATTCTGGCTGAGCTGCCTACATGGCCTCTCCTTCGCCTGCCCTCTCCTCCTACTCTCCTTCTGTGGCCTTGAAGGAACAGCTGTGGGAACAGAGAGCAGGAGGCCTCAGGGAAGGCAGTGAGGAGGGGCCCCGGGGAGAGGGGGAGCCATGTTCCTGCTTGGTGACGGCCCACGTGGGGCCGCCCAGTGCCGAATGTTCTTGCAGGAACTGGGTGACTCAGATGTGGCAGCCTCTTCTCTTGATTTGCTAGAGGAAGCCATTCCTGGTCTCCAGGCGCAGGTTGGAGTCAGGATTTACCTCTCTGGGCCACTCCCAAAACAGCCCTCCCTCTGCCCCCTGGACCCCTTTAACTGGCTGCATTGCTCACTTTCTTGCTCTGACACTCTCCATGGCTCTCCTAGAGGCTTCAGAGGGAGAATCTATCTCCTCATCACCATTGGCAATGACATATAAGCCTCCCCTCCACATCTAAGCCTCAGCTCCATCACCTCCTCCTCCAGGAAGCCTTCCCAGACTCCCCCTACTCACCCAACCCTGACCCCATAGGGGTCTGTGTCTGCCTCTGCTTCCACCTCAGACTGCGGCTCCTTGGAGTCCAGGTGTAGGCCAAGGCCTCTCAGGGCCCCAGTATGAGAGGACACAAAGGGAACACTGGGGTGGAGGACACCTGCTGTGGCAGTCCGAGGCAGGATCCCATGGACCTGACTTCTAAGTTCATTTTTATACAAGAGAAAGCAGAGACTCAGGAGGCTTAAGCTGATTGCCCAAATCAAAAGCTGGCTAGGTGGAAAGTTTAGCTTGCTCCCTGCAGCCTTTAGAACCCTATTTACTTACAGGAGGGGAATTTAGTACAATTTGGTCTCAGACTCCAGGAGTCCGACAGCCCATCTCCATGGATGCATTGGGGGCCTCCCTGGGCCTCTGTTTCCTCCTCTGTAAGATCGAGGTTCCTCATCTGTAAACTTCTGTTTATTGAGCACCTACTGTGTCTCAGCACTGTGAGAGGCCTACCCTGAGGTGGAGTACAACTATCTGGTGGACAAGATGGATGACAGATTTGGTCAAGTAGGATGGCTTCTGAGAGTTTTTTGCAAAAGAGAGGAAACTAGACAAAGCAACACTAAGACAGGTGGTCAGGAGGTAGTGATTTGGGGAACAGCATGTGCGTAGGACCTGAGGTGGGAATGTGCTCAGCCCCTTGGAGCAGCATCAAGGAGGCAGGTGTGGCTGGAACAGGGTGACTTGGGACGTTAGTGGGGAGCCAGGTGGGCAGGGAGCTCCATAGTTTGGGTCACAAGGAGCCTTGTGGCCCCAGTGAAGGGTGTAGGCTTGATACTCAGAGCCCTGGGGAGCCATGAAAGGCTTTTGAGCAAGAAAGGGACATGATCTGCTTTCACATGCTTTAGATAAGATTCACCAGAGTGCCACATGACAAATGGCCTGAGGAAGGTGATTCTAAGACTTTCTTCCTTGGTTATCCAGATGCAGAGGGTACCCTGGGTTGTGCTTGATAAACGATTGCCATTGTTATCAGCACTATTATTATATCTTTGGAGTTGGCCACAGGCTCTGTGCTTGAACCCTGCCCCCCCAGGGCCTCAGGGAGGAAGCCTGTCTAAATAACCCCCTTTCTGCCTTGTCTGGCCTTCCTTCCTCTCTCTCTCTCTCTTTCTCTTAAGGCCCTCTTATCACTGAAATTCCAGGCCTCCAACTGGACGGAAACATCTGCTTCCTGGAGAGTAGCCTGTTGTCTTCCAGGCTGGGGGAGGAGGACCATTGAGGGAAAGCAAAAAGGGTCACACATTAGGCACCGGCTGCATACACGGGGGAGACACAATGGACAGGCTGTCCACACACTTCCCAGGCAGGGACTCACGGCCGAGCACCGAGTGAGTGCTTGTTGACAGATCCAGCAGGGGCAGCACCGCCTGGCTGATTTGCAGGACCCAGCGCAAAAGAAAACTTCAGGGCCCCTTGTTGAAAAATTATTCAGAACTTTAAGAGAGTGACATCAGAGAGTTAAACTCAGAAGCTGGCCCTGTTGGGAGCTGTCATGGCCACCTTCTACAGCTGCAGAAAGTCTGAGAGAGGGAGGGAGGTGTGCCAAGAGCTGAGGGGCCCACCGGGACCCTTCCACCTTCTGAGACGGCGATAAGTGTGCTGAGTGGCTAGTGGGCTGGTGAGTGCACCCCAGAAACTGGGATGTACCAACCTCATCCCTGGTGAGAGGCCAGGAGGAGCTGTGGCCTCCGGGGTGCAGGAGGTGAGGGAGGGCGGGGACATACATGCATACATTTTCTAACATACTCAGCTTTATGTATTTTCTCTTCTGATTGCCAAAGTGATACATACTCAGTGTAAAGTCCATTTCAGAGGAAACACAGACAAGCATAACATAAATAATGTAAATAGGTTCCTTGTCATAGTATTTAACTCCCTGAATGCACTTTCGTTACGAACTTACAACGTGCCTGGTGTTCGCTGGTAAGTTAAAGCACACTGGCACAGGAAACAAACTAAATTCAGATGCCATCCCTGCCTTCGGTGGGCGTGGGCTGGCACACACCAGGTGCTCCGTAAACATCTGTTGAGTGAATAAAATTTTAAGAACAAAGTGAGTGCCCCAAAAATCACTGTTATAGCACGATAGTCTATTTCATTCTAGATTTTTTTTCTTTTTTCCTCTTCTAAGCCACAGTGCAATCATACTGTACCCATGACTTCTCAGTGGAGGCCCATTTTCCACACCCATCCATATCAGTCTGCCCTCTTGTGTTGAAAGATTTTATCAGGGCTCTTCCATGATTTGTTAAATTGGGTCCCCTATGGTTGGGCATCTAGGGCGCTTCCTCAAGGGATGCTTTTGGGGGATGGCCTCAAAAGTGGAATCATACATTTTCAAGGCTTTTAATGGACACCTAAGGCCACACCACCTTCCATACCACATGTGCCGTATCTCACTCTGTGTCTGTTTCTCTGAACATCTGACATTTGCAAATAAATATTAGAGACATTGGCACTGCAAGAGATGGATTAAAATCAGAGTCTCCCATAGGAAGTTTGGGGAGTGACTTCTTAATAGGTACGGGGTTTCCTTTTGGGAGGATGAAATGTTCTGAAACTAGATACAGGTGGTGGTTGCACAACATTGTAAATGTACTAAGTGCCACTGAATTATACACTTTAAAATCATTAATTTGTGTTGTGTGAATTTTATTTTAACTAAAAAATGTGAAAAAATCAGAGGCCCCAACCTGGGGGGTCTCTGGCTTCCAGAAAGTCTCCCAAACTCTGCTCAGTGTCACCTCCTTCAGGGAGCCTCCCCTCATTACCACGTCAACCCACCATGCCCCTTCCAGTACTTTTCATCTGTCCTCTTATTTGTCTTCAAAGCTCTCATCATTCCCTGGCATAGTTTCATTCATTCATTCATTCATTCATTCATTCATTCATTCATTCATTCGTCAGAGGAGTGCACAATTATTGTTATGCCTGTTTTCCAGAGAAGGAAGCGGAAGCCCAGAGCACTGGGGCTGCCCCATGGCACCAAGCCAGGTGAGTGTGGGGCTGGACTGCACCCTCATCCTGCCCTGGCCCCTCCTAGAGATGCCCAGTGGCCAGGGCCAGGGTCTTCTCCGAACTGGGGAAGGTATACAGTTCACCCACTGCTACTGTTATACTGTCACTGTGTAAATAGTAGCTGCATCTCAGAAGTTCTTGTGACTTCTGGTCCCTTAATCACTTCAGTCCATTCACTTGTACATCCATTCACTCATTCATTTTTCAAAGATATTTTGAGGCCTAACCATGTTTTGGGCCCTGTGCTGGGTCTGGGGGTTACAATGAGCATAAAAGGTAAATATATAAACAAGGAGAGGTCACATGGCAGCATGTACTGAGAAGGAAATCAAGCAGGAAGCAGCGATGGCCTGGAGAGCATGCAAATGAGGGTGAGGGGTGAGGGAGTGAAGGGGGGCTGCCCTACTGTCTCCTGGATGTGCAGGGAGGCCTCTCTGAGGAGGTGACATTTGAGCTAAGGCTGGAAAGAGGAGGAGTCAGGCACAATGGAGCAGGAGGAAGGGCATCCCAGGTGGAGGGCACAGTACGTGCAAAGGTCTTGAGGTGGAAAGGAGCTGGGTGTATTTGAGGAACATCAAGGAGGATGCTGAAGCTGGAACAGGGTGAGTGGGAGGGAGAGGAGGCCAGGGAGATGAGCAGGGGCTGGGCCTCCTTAGGGATCACAAGAAGTAGGTTCAATTCTAAGATAATGGGAATCATAGGAGAGTTTTGAGAGGGGGAGTAACTTTGCATGGCTTATAAGTTCTGGAAAGTTTCCTGTGGCTGCTGTTGGGAGAAGGGACTGGGGGGATGTGGTGTCAGGGAGACCAAAGATGAGTTGGGGCAGCCTCTGGGGGAGAGATGGCCTGCCTGAGTGGGGGAAGTGATCATGAGAAGTTGGCCAAGGGTTCAAGGGGAATGTTCTGGAGGCTGAAGGAGGAGAGGAGTCTAGGAGGCTCTTGGCTGTTTAGATGTTTGATGGAGTTTCTCCGTGATTTGGGGAGTACTGAGCAGGTCTGAGCATGGCCTGGCAGCCTCACGTTCACATCTCCTAAGACCTTGAACTTCTTTGGCAAAGATGTGCATGAGGAACACACACATATAGCCGTATTTCCACCTTTCCCCCAGTAGAAGACAGGAAAAGGAAAAAATAAAAAAAGGTGGGGTTGGGTGGGCAGAAGGCTGAGTGAGATGTTTCACCATTCTGTGGGAAGGAAGCAAGTTAGAGCTGGCCTGCACCTCCCCGCCCTGCTTCCTTTGACAAACTCTCCCAAAAGTCACAGCATTATGCTGACAGGGCAAAGCATGAGATGTGGAGACTGTTCCCAGTTGAGTCAGCCGTTTCTGGATTGGAATCTCTGCCCCACCCCTGGTTACCTGTATGAGCCTGGACACGGAAACACTTTTCAAGAAACTGTTCTGGAGCTACCAGATTCCATGTGGAACAAAACAAATGGTCCCTACCTCACACCATCCACAAAAATTCAATTTTGGGTAAAGACTTACTTACTTTGAACCTCTTCTGGGAGATGGTCCCCACCTCTCAGAGCTGTTGTGAGACTGGGTCCCAGTAAGCCTGTTGTGCAGCTGGCACTCAAATGGCTACTGCCATTTTTATTTCTTTAACATTCTATGAGGCACACACATGAGTGCATACACAACTGAAGAAGGTCTGTCAATTGTATTGATGTCAATTTTCTAGTTGTGATACTGTACTATATTCATGCAGGGTGTTCCTACTGGCGGAAGTGGGGTGAAGGGTACACCAGATCTCTGTATTCATTTTTTCAAAAGTTTTATTGAGATGTAATTTACATACCATAAAGTCCACCCTTTAAAAGAGTTCAATTCAAAGGGCTTTTAGTATATTCACAAAGTTGTAAAGCTATCACCATTATCTAATTCTAGAATATTATCATCTCCCCCGAAAAGAAACTTCTTGCCAATTAGCAATCACTTCTCATTCTTCCCTCCCCCTACCTTGGGGCAGTCACTAATGTACTTTCTGTCTCTATTGATTTGCCTATTCTAGGCATTTCAGATAAATGGACCATATAATATGTGGCCTTTTATTTTATGTCTGGCTTCTTTCACTCAACATCATGTTGTTAAGATTCATCCACGTTGCAGCTTGTATCACTTTTCTTTGTTTTATTGATTTTAGAGAGAAAGGAAGGGAGAGGGAGAGAGAGAAGGAGAGAGAAACATTGATTAGTTGCCTCCCATAGGCACATGCAACTTGGGCATGTGCCCTGATTGGGTATGGAACCTGCAGCCTTTTGGTGCATGGGACAACACTCAACCAACGAAGCCACACCAGCCAGGGCAGCCTGTATCACTTTTCATTCCTCTTTTTAAAAAAATCCTCACCCAAGGACATGTTCATTGACTTTTTTTAATTTTAATTTTTAAAAAATTTATCTTTATTGTTGAAAGTATTACAGATGCCCCTGTTTTTCCCCCATTGACCCCCTCCACTCTGCTTTTGCCCCCTTCGTTGACTTCAGAGAGAGAGGAAGAGGGAAAGAGAGAGAGAGAAAGAGAGAGAGAATCATCAATGTGAGAGAGAAACATTGATCGGTTGCCTCCCACGCTCACCCTGACCAGGGATCAAACCTGCAGCCCAGGTACCCTGTATGTGCCCTGACTGAGAGTCGAACCCGCAACCTTTTTGGTGTATGGGACGACGCTCCAACCGAGCCATCTGGCCAGCACTCTTTTCATTCCTTTTTTGAAGCTGAATCATATTCAACTGTGTTGATGTTTCATTTTTTATTCATCCATCCATCCATCCATCCATCCATCCATCCATCCATCCATCCATCAGTTGGTGGACATTTGGATTGTTTCCACTTTGACTATTTTGTAGTCACATATAAGTTTCTGTATGAACATATGCTTTCAATTCTTTCTTATTTCTTACTATTACATGTGAATATAGAGTTATTTCAAAATAAAAACTTTAATGAAAGGGAAAAAAGATCTGCAATGCTGAAGATTAAGAGCACACATTTAAAATAATGGAAAACAATAAATATTATTTTGTCAAGTGAGGGCAACCTCTATGAAGATCCAGGAACAGATCCAGAAAAAGCCTGAGAGATGGACCAGCTGGCCTAAAAGAGCAAAAATTTCACTTTAGAGAGACCCAGGCAAAAGAAAGAGATTATAGCAGCTGACAATAAAAAGGCACTTTCTCCTCATGGGACCCTGAGGTCCCTTGGTGGCCATCAGAGTAACCTATGGCCTTGGTGGTCCCTTTCACAGGTGAGTCAGTGGGGGCAGACTCCAACCCACATTTTTTATTTGAAAGCCTGTGGCATTGGATCTCTGGTCTACCCAATCCAAGTGGCTATTTAACAGGGTTAAAAATAACCATTAGCCCTGACCAGGTAGCTCAGCTGGTTAGAGTGTTGGCTCAATACTCCAAGGTTGTGAGTTTGATCCAGAGTCAGGGCACACAGAAGAATCAACCAATGAATGCATAAATACAGGGAACAACAAATCGATGTTTCTCCACCCCTTCTCTCTCCCTTCCTCTTTCTCTAAAATCAATAAATAAAAACTTAAAAACAAACATTTACTGACAGTCCTCAGTATGTACCCAAGAGATGTGAAACATAAAATTCATAATAGTAAAAAGGTGGAAACAACCCAAGTGTCCATCAGTGGGTGATGACTAGACAAACTGTGGTCCAGCCATACAATGAAATATTACTCAGCTATAAAGCAGGACTGAAGCACTGACACAGGCTACAACATGGATGAACCTCGAAAAACATGATGCTGAGTGAAAGAAGCCAGGCACAAAAGCCCACATCTTGTATGATCCCATTTCTATGAAATGTCCAGAACAAGCAAGTCCACAGAGACAGAAAGCAGATCAGTGGTTGCTAGGGGTGGGGGAGGGGAAGTGGGGAATAACTGCTAATGGGAAAGGGATTTATTTTGGGGGGTTGATTAAAGTGTTTTAAATTGACTGGAGTGATGATTGCACATATCTGTGAATATCTTTTTAAAAAATATATTTTTATTGATTTCAGAGAGAGGAAGGGAGAGGAAGAGAGAGAGAGAAATATCAATAAGAGTCGTTGGCTGCCTCCTGCATGCCACCTGCTGGGGATCGAGCCTGAAACCCAGGCATGTGCCCTGACCGGGAACTGAACCTCCATCTCCTGGATCATAGGTTGATGCTGAGCCATGCCAGCTGGGCATCTGTGAATATCTTAAAAACCATTAATCTGTATACTTTAAGTGGGTATAATGAATGGTATGTGAATTATAGTGTAATAAAGCTGTTTTTAAAAATGTTCTCCAAAACTTTACATTTACTGAGTACCCTCTGTATAGCAGGCACTGAGCTGGGTGCTAGAACAGAGTCTAGAGGGGGAAAAAGAGTCATAAACAGATGATCATGGTGCTAGTGGATTTCTCTCACAGTACAGAGAGGGGAAAGATGTAACATTTGTGTGCGTGTGTGAAGAATGGAGGAGGGAGTGACTGTTGGGTTTTGAAGGATGAATAGGAGTTTGCCAAATTGAAGTTGGGAACCAACAGTGAACTCAACTTTATAAAACCTAATAAACAATAAAAATAATCATAATTTAAAAATCAAAATGGAGCTAGTATCTTGAGAGGCAGACACTATCGTGAGAGGAAGCCAGTATTGAGAGAGGCAGCAAGCATTGGGAGAGGCAGCCACTGCCACGAGAGGCAGCCACTATAGTGAGAGGCAGCTACAGGAGCTGGACTATGTCATGACAGAAAAATTTTCTATATGTATCACTGTAATTTTACATTTATACTGAATAGGTCTAGTAAATGAGTGCATTCACCAGTCACTGGCAGTACACAAATGCATGCGGCTGAGGCATAGCTTAGCGCAAGTCAGAACACTGGCCTGCACTTTAAAACTGGTGCAGAAAGTCAAGCCACAGTACTCACAGGATGCATGTGATCACATGCTAATCATTGGGGGAACACTGTTTACGAGAGGTGACTCTTGGATTTAAATATGTAGACCAAAGTTGTGGATATGTAATATTTACTTGTCAGCAAAATTACTACAGTGTTTTTTCCAACATATGGCCTATTAGCTAAAATTTGTTAAAAATAACAGTGAATTAATAACAAAGAAAAATAGCCTGTTAATTTAATTATAAGGAAGTCTTGGTTAAAAGCATTTTAAAATTAACAGGGTGTTAATTTTCACATATAACATACGGACCAGAAATTTTGTCTGTTAAATCTGAAGTCCATTAAATCAAGGTCTGAAAAATCAAGGGTTTACTGTACACCCAAAATATAACTAAATTCCATCAATCCATTGTCTACTTCCGCAAGCGAACTTCCTTTATAGACGTACTCACACACACACGCACAAGCACATGCACAGAGGTGAACAGAACTAGAAAATGCTTTTGGTTCCAATCTATTGTACCCATATATTTAAAATATATATACAAAGAATAATTTTTGTTTATTTTCTGTTGAAAGACAAGTACCATATGATCTTACTCATATGTAGAATCTAATGAACAAAATAAACGATTGAACAAGATACAGAGATACAGAGCCATGGAGCAATCGGACAAATTTCTGAGGGTGGGGGGTGGGGGAGAGATTAACCAAAGAACTTAGATGCATATATACATGACCTATGGACACAGACAATAGTGTGGAGAGGACTTGGGGGGTTGCCTGATGGAGGGTTTCAATGGGGGAAAAAGGGGAACATCTGTAATACTTTCAACAATAAAGAAAAAATAAAATAAAAAATAAAATTTTAAAAATCAAAATGAATGCATACTCATTTGTCTGCATGATCTGAAGGAGTGATTGTTTTTGGACACTTCACAACCCACCCTGAACCACACCTGGCTCACCCAGGCAAACTTGGAATGACACTGTTCATGTCTACCTCAAAGACAGTGCTGAACCAGCATGTTCGTCTCTGTTCTTCAGGGGTATGGAGAATCGGAAAATTTGGGCCACCTGCACTCCTAGGTGCTGTCCATCAGGATAAACAGAAGGCCAAAGGCCAGGCCTGACTGAGAACCTTCCCCGAGGACCTGCCTTCTCTCATTCAGGCTGGGTTCGTTCTGGCCTCCCTTCCCTCGCTGTGGCCAGCACATGGCTCTGGCACGTTGCCACAGAGAGTGTGGAGGACAACGTTCTCATCTGAAAATAAGTCATGACTCTGAATGCGTAAACAAGAAACTAGGGCGGAAGAAGGGGTGCAGGGGGGAACTGAGGGGAAAGAGAGAATTGTGCCTTTCCTGGGAAGATGAATGCAGCCTTCAGATGCTGGCCTCCCAGTGCTGGGCCCACAGCCACATGCTCTGCCTCTGTTGTGCCCCAGCTGTTGCCAAGCACCCGGTACCCACTGTGCTTTTGCTGCTGAGTCCTGACTCCTGGGCCTGACACCTCGCCCAACGTGTACCCCATCGTCACTCAGAAAAGTTCCTTTGCACTCTTAATGTGGATCTTGCTTTTTGTAGAACAAGTGTGACCTTTAACTGTTCGCTGAGCGCAAGGTGCTCCCTACTGTGATCCATTTTACACAGAGAAGGGGAGAGGGCAGGAGTGGGACTCAGTGGGGGGTTCAGGGGTGCTCCTCAGCCTGATTGACGGTGATATGAAGCAGGAGGTGTTTGAAGGGGTGAATGTCTTGGTCGAAAGCAGCTGAGATGTGTATAGCTCAGGGGTGAAGGGTTGATTTTGTGTCTGTTCCTGCTCCCTCTGGGAACAGTATCTTGGCGTGTACAGGGCTGGCCCTTTCCCCTGTCAGGGAGGTGGCCCAGTGAACCAACAGATAGAGGGATGGAGGCTACTGAGAAACTGTCAGGGAGATGCTGGAGGGACTCACAGCAGCTTGCAAACCGGGTCCTGGAAAGAAGTAATGGGAAGAGACAGTCTCCATTCAAATCCGGTGCTTTCCCCCCACAAGACCACAGCTGCCTCCAAAACAAAGGCTGACAATTGCCGCCAGCGCGTGCTTCGTCATTTTTATTTCCTTTGAATATTCTTCAGTGCATTTTCTTTTTAAACTGCACAGGCAAGCTCTCTCTGTGCAATGAGGCACATGGCTGGGGGAGGGGCGGGAAGAGCACCCCTGCCCCCCTTTTCTCAGGGCAGACATTTTGGAGCAGGCCTGCCTTCTCTTTGCTCAAGTACAGTTCACCGTCCCTGTATATGGGCATCTGTCTACATTTTACATTTCTACAAAAATCACATCTTACTTTAGCTTTTATCCTCCAGCATCAAACTCCTTTTTCCAAAGTCCCACTATATTTCACCTCCAAAGCCCCCTTAAATTTTCCCTTCCTTCCCTCTATTGGCTTTGTCCCCAGGATTCACCAGCACAGCAAGGCTCCTGACACATCTGTGGACATCAAGAATCACACCCTGGTTTGACGCCAGTGGTTTGCCCCATGGAGCAGAGGGGCACTGGTATTTAAAGGCACCAGCCCAGCTCGGTTGACAAAAAGGCTGGAGTCTGGTGCAACCCCTGTAGAAAACAGCTTGGTGGTTTTCAAAAGGTTAAACACAGAGTTACCATTGATCCAGTAATTCTACTCTTAGGTATAGACCCAAAAGAGTTTAAAACAGGGTGAAACACAAAACTTGTACACACATATTCAGAGCAACTCTATCCACAATCACCAAAAGGTGAAAACAACCTAAATGCCCATCAACAGATGAATGAATGAGCAAAATGTGGCCTATCTACACAGTGGAATATTATTCAGCCATAAAAAGGACTGAAGTACTGACATATGCTACAATGTGGATGAACCTTGAAACATCATGCCGAGTAAAAGAAGCCAGACACAAAAGACCACGTGTTTTCTGATCCCATTTATATAAAATGTCCAGAACAGGCAAATTCATAGAGATAGAAAGTGGGCTAGTGTTTGTCAGGGGCTGGGAAAGGAGGATGGGAAGTGACTGCTTATGGGGGCGGGGCCTCCTTTTGGGGTGATGGAATGTTCTGGAACTAGGTAGAGGTACTGGTTGTACAATATTGTGTGTTAAATGCCACTGAATTGTTCACTTTAAAAAATGGTGAATTTGCCTGGTTGGTGTGACTCAGTGGATGAGCATGGACCTGTGATCGAGGAGATCGCAGTTCGATTCTCTGTCAAGGCACATGCCCAGGTTTTGGGCTTGATCCCCAGTGGGGGGCATGCAGGAAGCAGCCGATCAATAAGTCATCATTGATGTTTCTATTTCTCTCTCCCTCTCTCTTCCTCTCTCTGAAATCAATAGACATATTTAATTTTTTTTAAATGGTGAATTTTATGTTATGTGAATTTTATATCAGTAAGAAACTAAAAGGTTGGGGTTATCCTCATGGAAGCCAGCAAGGAGGGGTCCCTGCCAACACAGGCCAGCCGTGGGCGTTAGCAATTCTGACATTTCTCTGGGCTCTTGTCAGTGAGGGGACACCTCTACTTGGGTATTTATTGGCTCTCTGTATGGCTTTCCTCCGAATCTTTTTCACATACATGCTTCTCAGCTGATCCCCTGGACAGGAAGAACATCCACATTCTACAAATGAGAAAACTGAGGCCCTGAGAGGTGAAACGGATTTGCAAGGTCACCCACGGTGGCCCTTCTATCACATCATGGGATTTAGGTAAGGACTTGAGAATTTTATTTTTAGGAGGACAATTGGGCTGACATGAAACCTCAGTGACAGTTTCCCAGTGACACAGAATGATAGAAATGGGTCATCTGACATCTGTGAGCTTCATGGAGTACTGGCACTGATTCTCAAAACCCTGGTGGTAGATACTACTATTCTCCCATTTCACAAATGAGGAAACTGAGGCTTACAGAAGTGGATCACTTGCTCTAGGTCACACAGCACAGGAACCGATTCCTGACCCGAGGGGTCACTTCTAAGTCCTAATGACAAGCTGGAATGGTTGCTGCTGCTGCAAAACAGTGCCAGCCTCTACTTGGATGGGGAAACTGAGGTTTGAGCAGGCATGGTAACTGAGAGAGGGCTTTGAAAACCTCATTGTGAAGCCTGGGACTGGCTCTTTCTCTTTTTGGGCCTCAGTTTCCCCATCTGTACAACGGGGTAGAACAGCTGGCAGAGCTGTAGTTGTGTGGGAGTTTGGCTTCAGGCCCAGCGCTAATCATCCCCCAATCTTCCAATCACATGGAATTCCACCATGTACCCCTCTTCTGGCCAGATGCTTGGCCTTGGCCCCCTCCTTTGTCAAAGGGGGGTCAATGTGAGGGTGCAGTTCTATCTTCAAGATGGTGGTGGAGGGGTGTGTAGGGTGCACTGTAACGGGGCTTGGGGATGCTCATGCACAAGGTCTGCTTCACAGGTGGGGAAATTGAAGCCCAGGAGGGTGGAATATGGAAGGATCAATAACAAGACCAGTCCCTCTAAACTCTCCAGGGGCAGTCCTGGGTTACCGTATTTAATCCTGCCAGCCCTCTGCCCCATTTCACGGGAGGAAATCGAGGCTTAGAGTTTCAACATCCCATGGCCACAGGGAGGGCATCTGCAGCCCTCACGATCACCCTGTGCGTTGGCATCAGCAGTCATTAAATAGAGGAGGAAATCGGGGCCTGGAGGGGCAGGAACTCCTGCCCAAGCCCACAGCTTCCTCTGGGAACTTCATTGCTCAGGATAGTCAAGGTTTGGGGTGGTCAGGACGGAATGATAGGGTCAGAGAGAGGAGATGTGGGGAAAGGAGAGAGGGATGGCAGCAGGGCCGTGTCCCAGTAGGGCTCAGGGATGTGGTCTGGAAGGGTCAGGGCTGTGGTTTGTGGCAGAGTGCTTCTCAGGGTCCATGGTACCCACCATGTCCTGGGGAGGCAGGCACTGCTAGGAAAACAGGAGTGTTGACAGGATCTCCCCTCACCCCCCCAAGTCAGATTGCACAGGCATGCTGTGGAGGGAGAGCCCCTTGGTCCCAGAAATGACATTTATAGGGCTTTATTCACAAAGAAGAGTGTTGTAGGGTGTAGGGACCAATCCTTGAGAACGTTTGTGAGATAAAGGACAGTCTGTTGCAAAACATGCTTAAGTTTTTTAGGGAAAATTTTTAAGTAAAAAATAATCAACAGAGTAGCATGTGCAATGAAGTGTAATTTGCATCTTTAAGGTCATATCTGAAATGTGCCTGAACATATGATAATCTACATGTAGGGGCACCCAAGACCTGGGTTCCGCAGGTCAGGAAAACTAAGTGTTCCTCAGAAAACATGTCTGTACTTTTGGATTCTGGCCAGTGTTACTTATTCACAAATAGCACTTGAACATTTACTCACATGGAAAGACTGCTGAGACCTCCAGTCATGTGAGGAAGCAAGTCTCCAGGCAGCATGCACAGTGTGTGTCTTATTTAAAAAATTTAATTTTCTATTTTATTTTATTGATATGTGAGAGTGGGAAGGAGAAACCTCTGTGCTTCGTTCTGCATATATCTGGGTATTTCTTTTCTTTTTAAAAAATTTGATTTTTAGAGAGTGGGAGGGAGGGAGAAGCATAGACCTATTGTTCCACCCATCCATGCACTCACTGGTTGACTCAATGTGCCCTAATCAGGCATCGAACTCCCAACTGTGGTCCATCAAGGCGATGTTCCAACTGAGTGAGCTACCCAGTCAGGGCTGGATTTTTTTAGCTTTTACAAAGAAAATGTACTCGAGTTGCTTGGCCATGCGTGTTTGCACATATTATGCATACATGTGTTTTACACATGTGGGTATATGTGCACACATACATGCAAAACAGAGGCCTGCTTTTTTTTTCTTTCTTTATCAATTTTAAAGTGAGAGGGAGAGAGAAAGAGAAACATCTATTTGTTGTTCTACCTATCCATGCATTCATCGGTTGATTATTTTTATTTTTTAATTTACAAAAATGTTTATTTCTAATTACATATGTCATTTTTTAAATCCTCAATGAGGATATTTTTTCCTTGCTTTTCAGGGAGAGTGGGGGGGAGAGAGAGAAACATCAATGTGAGAGAGACATGTCGATTGGTTGCCTCCCTCACATGCCTAGGCCAGGGCCGGGGATTGAGCCTGAAACAGAGATACATGCCCTTGACCTGAATTGAACCAGAGACCCTTCAGTCCATGGGTTGACGCTAACCACTGAACCAAACTGGCTAGGGCTGTAAATTTTTTTTTAATATATTTTTGTGGATTTCAGAGAGAGGAAGGGAGAGGGAGAGATAGAAACATCAATGATGAGAGAGTCATTGATTGGCTGCCTCCTGCATGCCCCCTGCTGGGAATCGAGCCCGAAAACTGGGCATGTGCCCTGACCGAGAATAGAACCTCTATCTCCTGGGTCACAGGTTGATGCTCAACTGCTGAGCCACGCTGGCTGGGTTGTAATTTTTTTTTAATTTAATTTTATTGTTGACAGTATTACAGATGTCTCATTGGTTGATTCTTGTATGTGCCCTGACCGGGGATCAAACCTGCAACCTTGGTGTATTAGGATGCTCTAACCAACTGAGTTACCTGGCCAGGGCAACAAAGGCCTGCTTTAATTATTTAAAATATATCTTTACTGATTTCAGAGAGAGGAAAGGAGAGGGAGAGAGAGAGTTGAAACATCAATGATGAGTCGTCATTGATTGGCTGCCTCCTGCACCCCCAACTGGGGATGGTGCCCGCAACCTGGGCACGTGCCCCAACTGGGAATTGAACCATGATCTCCTGGATTCTAGGTTGATGCTCAACCACTGAGCCATGCCTGGCCGAGTAAGGCCTGCTTTAAAACTAAAGATTGGAGCTTGCTGCCGCTAAGATTGAGATGGCCGTGAGACTTGCCACCTTTAAGAACACCTAGGCCAATGAGCCAGTGCTGGTCGCGTTCTTCACCACTGGAGGTCTTAATATAATTCTGCGCCCCTTCAGCACACAGCCATGATCAACCAGGTTACACCCTACAACTACCCAGTGTCAGTCCGAGATGATGGAAACATGCTTGACATACCCAGCCGGCCCCAGGACTCTTAGGGCCCAAATTGGAGTAACTGAAGAAACTGTGAGCACCTCCACTGACAGGCCTCCTCCCCTGTGGCCCCCAATAAAAGTGTGAAAACAAAAAACCACACACACCCAAAACAAAATAGAAGACTAGAGCCTTTCCAGCAGCACCCTCTGCTTCTCAGAGAGCCCTGGGGCATCCAAAAGGCTTCCAGGAGAGGAGGCTGGGGAGAAGGGCACAAGGAGTGGCATATTTAGGTCCCATTCAGCCCTAAATTACAAGGTAGCAGAGGAAATTTTACCTTCTGAACTAGAAGAAATCCTTTTTCCAGATGGCAGGGGAAACTGAGGCCTGAGGTGGAATGACCAGCCTGAGGTCAAAGCCTGGGCCATGTCTCAGGCTGAAGACTCCATACCACATGTCCTCCTCTAAGTGATCTTCACCAGTCTGCTGGTGAAAAGGGAGCTGGGGGGCTACTGGAGAGCAATTCCAACTGCTGCTCACCCCCCACCTCCAATCTGCCCAAAGTGGGTGGGTAATTGGAGGTTGTGGCTGACTTTCCAGGGTGTGGCACTAAGGGCCACATCACACATCCACCTCTCAGGTTCTGGTGAAGATGAAGGCAAATGTGTGGGAGGTTTTGGGCTGACATTAGCTCCCATTATGGTCAAATGGGCCCCTACCATTCCTGAGTGTAGCACACAGTGGGGAGAAAGAAGGCTCAGGGGTCCCACATCAGCTTCCTAAGGGGCCTTTCTCATCTGTCCCCCTCTAATCTGCCAACAGATCCCTGCCCCAACCCTTCCCAGTCTCCCTGGTGCTCTGGGTTAGTCAACAGCCTGGCTCCTGCCTGTCATGCCATGTTCAAGTGGAGGCCCTACAGGCCCATATGTGCTGGGCTCACCTAACTGCTGTGATCTTTAGCTTCTCTCCCAACCTAAAGGGCCAGGGGTAGCTGGTAGAAGAATTCAGACACAGACTGACAGTACATAGGAACAGCAAGGAATTTTGGAGACACCCACAGTTTGGCTTCTTGGTCAAAAGGAGGCCTAGCTGTGCCTTGGTCTATCTCTGGCAGCTGGAACCCCAACCCTGGGAGCAGCAAAGCCTTGCGGGGGACAGGCAGTCATGGGTAGCTAAGGCAGGGCTCCCAAGTCACGGCACCCTCTCAAAGGTGGGTTTCTGTTCCCAGCACCCCCCTCCCCCCCATATGGGGTCCTAATCACTACCTGCTATTGGCACCTTCTGGGCTTTCCCGGTTATTGACCAGGCTCCCACCCTGGCAGGCAGAGGACATGCCCCGAGGCAGGGTGTTTATGATCTGGTTCCATGTAGGCACCATATCTACCATGCATCCCCAACTGGCCTGATTTTATAAATACATCAATGGAGACCATGGAAGGTTGAGTTCCTCTACATTTATTGCAACTGCTAAATGATTAACATTCACAACTTCTTCGATTAAAAAACAAAACAAAAACAAAAACAAAACTTCCATTTTATAACATCACAAACGTCTTCTAGGTTTTACCAAGGACCAAAAACACTAAAATTCTCTATTTGATTTCCAGTGATGGAAACAAGCCAGAGACAGTAAGCACCCAAAGTGGTGAGATAGCACTTTCCGGATGCCTGTTGTCCTCACGGGAGAGACCCTGGAACTAGAATGACAGAAAAGACGCTGTGACTTTGACAAGGCCACATACCCGCACACACACTCACAAGTTCCCTGCAGAGCGGCCTCTGCTGAGAGAGCAAAGTGGCCCAGAGGGCCAGCAGCTGGCACAGGACATACCACCATGCTCCACCCCTGTACCTCCAACGCCTCAACGTTGACTCCACAGGAGAAATGTCACTTAAGTGCTCAAAAGACTTTGCAGGCTCAAGACGTAGATGTTTCCTTTAATATTTGCCAAAGGCTCACAAACAATGTCAGCTCAAACTGGGATGTCCCCAGGAGGAGGAGTGGCATGAGGCTGTGGGGACAGGATTCTCATCCTGGGAATTCCTAAAGCATTTTACTTGTGAATAAAAGTAGAGAAAGCCAAGAATGAACACACTAGGACAGAGCGAATGTGACATTCAGAACTATGCTCAAAGAGAAAGAGTGAGAAAATGTGCTGGGGGATGCACGTCTCACTCAGGCCAACAGGTACTTTGTGACCAACAGGTACCATGGGTGACCAAGGCCCTGTTCTCAGAGTTCCATCTTGTGGCCCAACCCACAGCCAACATGGAAGGCTGATGGAAGGACTAGGAAAGAGAGGAGTAGAAGATGAACTTCCACAGGTGTGGTTCTCCCAAACTACACCACTCTTGCAGGCTGGTTCACCTCTGCTGAAGGACCACCAGCATTGCCACAGCTATGAAGATCTGCTGGTGCCAAAGCAATAGAAGTGATCAGAAGTAGGCAGATATCTGGGGGCTATACCTGACACGAAGAGAGATGGACCCAGGTAGGTAAGAAGACATGGTGAATGGCAGGACAAACAGATAAGAGTACCAAAGAAGCAGGACTGTAGCTGGGGGGTCTATGCTCTGAGAAAGAAAGGATTTCTTGTCAGCAGCTGACAAGGTAACTTACTGCTGTGTTCCTCAAGCCTGTACTATCAGTACGACCAAGTTGTCTAGAATTTAGCATATATTTAAAACTTCAACACTGCTGTTTTAGAAAGAAGGGTTGAGATTACCACAGCCTGAGAATTTAACATGTAGTTGCAAAGCACTGGGAGAAGCTGGAAGAGGTGGCAATCATACGCCTTGAAATAGCAAACAGCTATGGAGCCCACCCCAAGAGGATCCTTCCTGTTCTGTAAAAGGGCCCTAACAAAACAATTATTTCCACTGCCACACATACAAAAAAATGAACAGTCTTGAAGAGTTTACCCCCACCTCTTTGTAGGAAACTTCCTATGTGGTTTAAAAAGAAAAAACTGTAGCTTTCTTTGTGAATTCTAAAGAGAATTATAAAGTTGGGGAAAGTTTCATCAGTGTAGTGACTACTCTCCACTGAATACAGCTGTGTTATACTGTTGCTAAATTTTGTTAAATCTCTTGGGATGCATTTAAGAGATGAGACTCCATAAATAACACATTCATGGAATCAAGTATCTCCACTTGTTCAGAACTTCAGTGCTCCCACCGACAGGCTGTGGTGCCAGAGTACAGATTACATCCCGTTTAAATTCTGGAAACAATAAGAAGACACAATTGGTAATCATTTCAGCATCAAGTTTGCTAACAGAACACTTCTGGAGAGCAACGTGCCAGGGCAGCACCACCTTCTGATAGAACCAGGAAAGACTGGGAGGGAACTTGCTGCCCAAAGCACTTGGAAGAGGAGGAAAGGCAAAAGCAGGTTAGAAATGGGGCATTCTTTTTTCTTTAAGACAAAGAAAAGCCAGCAGAACCTCTGCACCAGAAACTGCAGAGACATTTGTTTTTCATGTACACACCGAACTGACTTGGGCTCTGGCTCCAGGGTGGATCCGGGGCAGAAGTGGCGTTTTTAGAGTAATTGTTGCTTCAAGGCTTATCTTTCTCACCAATGGTTTTCATCTATTCAAGGAGAGAACGATTTTGTTCAAAACTGAGCTGGAAATTATGGGTGGGAAGGGAAACTAAAAGGAGAGGAGAAAGATGAGGATATTCACAGGGCCAAGGTCCTTCAGAAGGAAAAGGATTTGAAGGCCCTCAGAGAGGGAAACTGTCCTCTGCAGCCAGCTTCCAGGTCACCCTTACACTTGTGGGATGCAAGGCCACCCCTATGGCAGCCTGGGAGCCCTGGGCTGAGGCCTCGCAGGCAGGCCCCGTGCAGTTGTGCTTGGCGAGTGTGGTACTCATTCCTTCAGCCAAACCTGGAAGGTTAGAGGGAGGACAACATCCACATCCAAAGACTCCTTTTGTTTCCCTCAAAGAATTTTTTGATTTTTTTTTTTTAGTAGTTTGGGGTGTGGGAAACTCCAACTTTTCGGGAGGAGCCGTCGCTGCGTATCAAAATGCCAGCTTAGACAGGATGCCCAACATGCCAGCTCGTGTACATACCTATTTGTTGGCCCTTTTGTGCCTGTACATCTGCATCATCCTCTGACGGAAGACGTCAAACGTGTCTTCCTTGTGCTCCTGCCCGTCGGCTCCCAACCCCTCCCCTTCGGAGGCCGTACCCCTAAGGAGCAAAATGGAGAATTAGCCACACCCACACCCAGTCCTGGCGACCAAGAGACTGGAAATGGCTTGAGCAGTCAGAGTGGACGAGAGTATGTGGGATGCACCACAATGACAGCAAAGGAGAGGGAAAGTGCACTGTGACCCCCACAGTGCAGGTGCTCAGGAGCCCAGATTATAGCAGAAAGTCCCAACCCCTCCCACAGGTGCTAAACTCAGTTATAAGTGAAATAAATGTCTGCTGGGTGTTAATGGGCTTAGCCAATTCTGGGCCAGGTTCCACCCAGGCAGGGCTGCATATGGGTTCCCAGAAAAGGAAGGTGCTTCTTGGTACAACTACTCAGAATCACCACTCAGCTTTTATGACAATGTGGCCAACATGCCAGGGGCCAAGAATCCATTTAAATAGTCTGCACAAGCACAGCAAAGAGCCAGGTGAACACTTGCCTATGGAAATGTCTGCTTCTCATCTCATCTGAAGACTCCCTTTGCTAAAAACAAAAAACAAAACAAAACAATCCCCACATACACCAAAAAACTTCTAACTTTAAACTATGTTCACCATGAGGGCAACCAAGAATTAGGCTGTAGGTGAAAGAACTTAGGACCACAATTCCAAAGAAAGCCTCTTCTTCTAGGCACAGACACAACACTGTACCCCCCTCCCCAGCCCGAAGTGCCTGCTACATACATGCCAACGGGCTCCCTGATGCCCTTCCCACAGGAGCCCAGGCCGTGGCCTTCTTTCCAGCCCATCTTCTGCAGCATCTGGAACCCCAGGTTCTTATCAGTCAGCTTTTGCTGGGCAAAGTCAAAGTCCTTGGGTTTCTGAGGAGAGAGCAGAGTGCAGCATGTGGGTTGCAGCAAAGTGCCCAAAGTGAGGGTCTCCAGCATGGTCCAGCACTGACACCCACTGATACCCCAGACACTCATGTTCAAGTCATGGTCATCTCCCTAGTTCTCACCCTAGAGAGGCACTGAGAGTCCATTAACAGGAAGGAAGTACACCCTGAGGTATGAAGCAGTGTGTGCGTGCGTGTTTAAGCGTGTGCATGAGTTATTAAATGAATCCGGAAGAGCTGGGAGGCAAGGGGGTGTTGGCAGGATGGTGGGTCAAGGTCCATCTACAGGGCATGTAAGGAGGGATGCAAAGGTAGGAGGACCTTGCTGTTGGCTGGGGTAGGAAGAAGGGACAAACAGGAGTGCAGGAGAGATGTGCACAGGCTGAAGACAAGGGGAAAGCCAGGGGAACGATGGGCAGGAGCTGCTAGCCCTGAGGGTGCCTCCTACCATCAGGAAGTGACCTAAGAACAGAGGAAATGGAGCCTGCTACTAAGATGACAAGAGGTGCCTATCATGCCCTCCCAGGCCCAGAAAAGAACAGCTAAGGTGAATGGATGGTGGGGAAGGCAGGGCAAAGGCTGGCTGAGGGTCCCCAAATGGCAGGCCTTCCCCGATTTAAGAAAGCACTTGGTGCTTGGCCAGGTGTGGCTCAGCGGTTGAGCATCAACCTAGGATCCAGGAGATTGGGGTTCGATTCCTGGTCAGGGCACATGCCCGGGTTGCGGGCTCGATCCCCAGTTGGAGGCGTGCAGGAGGCACCTGATCAATGACTCTTTCATCACTGATGTTTCTATCTCTCTCTCCTTCTCCCTTCCTTTCTCTGAAATCAATAAAGATATATTAAAAAAAAAAAAAAAGCACTTGGTGGGAGCAATGGGAAGAACAGGGGTCAATTGGGCCTGGGAAGATCTCATAAGCATTAAATCTATGTCAGAGTCACCCTATTCAGTTTCCTTGGGCTAAGGTGTGCACATAGAGCTGCAGGCAAGACTTCTTCCCTGCCTGCAGTTGCCCCAAGGACAGACCATGTCTGCAGGACACATGATGCACACAGGGTTAACATGCATTTCACTTAATCCTCAAGGTATCTCCTACTTGCAGGGTAGGTGTGACTGCTCCTATAACAGATGTATAGATGGAGGAGGCTCAGGAGTTATACACCAAGATTAGGTGCCAGCCTGAGCCTAAACCCAGCTGCCCCCCTCACCAGGCTGCACCCTCACCCAGGCTACCAGATGGGCACCTGGGTGCTGGCTCAGCCTAAAACTGAGTGTACCAGCAGGACCACGAGCTCTGGGTGCAGAAAGGCACTTCCTCCTGCTGTAGTTGGGGTCAGAGTGATGCTTCATCTGGCTGCTGAGGCTTATGTGGTGTACTCGGAAATGGTCTGACACATTGGAGGCCACTGCATTGGCTTTTCCTTACTGCCAGCAGGGATATCAGCAGAGACTCCCAGCAACCCACTCACCTCTCTGACTTCTAGGTACCTGTGGTGCCTCCATGTGTCCTGGATGATTTCACCTGGCCATCTGGAATTCAACTCCATCTTCTGATAACCTGCTCCTCACAGGGGCTCCCCAGTTCAGCAAATGGCAGCTTCATCCTCCTAACTGCCCGGGCTAACCACCCTGGGGTGGCTTTCGCTGTTCCACATCCAATTCATCTGCGAGTTCCACCAGGTCGACCTTCACCCCTCCTGTCCTCCGCTCTACCCAGCCTCTACCCCACAGGCTGCTCTCAACACAGCAACCACAGTGGCCACACGTCTTCCACCCAAACCCCACCACAGGTCCCCAAGGGCCTCTCCCAGAGAAGGGCCATAGTGCTTCTGTCTACAGGCCTATGTGACCCGAGTCCCCACCACCTCTACTTCCTCACCTTGCCATCCTCATCACTCCGCTTGGGCCCAAAGAGCTCCCTGTTGATCCATGACTACCCTGGGACTTCTTCCAGGCTCTCCTGCTTAAATGGTACTCTGACCCCACCTTATTCCCTGTCAAACTCCTTCTCTGTATCCACAGTACTCCCATATGACCTAGTCATACACATTTCGGCCCTGCTCACTGCTGCCTCAGGGTGGACACATGGGGCCTGATGCATAGGAGGTGCGAACCATATAATTAATACACACGCTCTGTGTAATGGTTTTTTAAACCACATTACAGCTCGGCCGGAGTGGCTCAGTTTGTTGAGCATCGTCCTGTGCACTGAAAGGTTATCAGTTCAATTCCTGGCTGGGGCATGTATGGAAGGCAACCGATCAATATCCCTCTCTCACATCGATGTTTCTCTCTCTCTCTCCCCCTTCCTCTCTCTAAAGCATGCTCATGTCCTCAGGTGAGGATTAAGAAAAAAATAAAAAACAACACATTACAGTCTACTAAATCTGAATCGCTTGAGGATAGAGACAATACTTGTTCATCTCTCCATTCCATTGTACATATCAGGTCTCAATTATCTGTTAAATGGATTACCCTCTGTGCTTTGGACAAAGCTAAACAGTTTGTTTTTAAAAGCTGCTGGAGAGAAAAGGCACTTGTGCTTTGTATATTCATACTCAGTCTGAAGTATAAGTACAGCTTAATCACAAGCCATAGTGTCCTTTGAGACTATGACAAATTCCAACTAACTACATCACCCAAGGACTCACAAAGAGTCACACTCACCTTCTTTTTGGACACAGGTCGACCCCGAGGCCTGTCATAGGCAATGCGAACTGGTTCGTGAACTGGAACACAAAAGAAATATATATACATACACTATATGCGTTTTCCCCATATTTCTGAAAGAAAATGAGAGTGCTACAATTTTGGCTAAAGGCCCTCTGCTGACAGAAGGTTGCTATGACCTGCATAAGGCCAGCTGCTTGGCCTGGCTCCTCTCAGGAACCGTGTGACTATGCAGCACAGAGGCTGAACACGTGGGCTCAACTGAGGGCCCCCTGCCAATAGGGAATCTCCTTAAACATAAGATGCCCATGTTTACAATGAAGGACCAAATGTATGGATCATGTTTCCTGACCACAGGACTACACTTTGCTTCACAAACAATCTGCAATGCTACGTATGCCGTCCAGCATCACTATTACTATCCTACTGATAAAGAATTAAAGTCCACATAGAACTTTCCAGCAAAAACAAAGCTCCAAATCATATTATTACTATTATTATTTGGTGATGAAGGGGAGATCAGCAGGACTTGTTTTGTCTCATCAACCACTCAATCCATGAACTGAGAGCTTCTGAAATAGAAAGGACTCCACTTTCCCCCATGAAGGACTTACTTAAGTATTCTGATACGCTACCACCATCTGTAGTAAGAGTTCAGTAGAACAGTTAGCAATCCATTGCAACACCAAAGTTTCCAAACACAAACTGTGGAACTGTTCTGTTAGTGGGAAACTATATTTAACACTGCTGGGTGTAAATGTGACAGTCTCAATGATGTAGAATAACACAGGTGACAAATGACAGGGCACTGTTCACCACTACCACCACCTTACATGCAAGTATCACAGCATCAGTTCCACACTTGAAGCATGGCCCAGGCTTGGCTTTGCAGACACTTGGATGGGTAGGGGTATGAGGATTAGCCTGGGCCGTGACCAGCCCATCAAAAGGCCACACATGATACAATTCCACTTACTGAGCCTAGAAAAGGCAAGGCCAGAAAACAGTAAGTGGTTGCTGGGGCCAGGTAAGAGAGGGGACTGTAGACACTTTCTGGGGACAGGCTCCAGCTTCACTGTATTGGTGGGTTCATGCCTGTACACATTTGCCAAAACTCCTTAAACTGTTCACTTGAAAGGGGTGCATTTTGTTGTTGGTAAATTGTACCTCAAGGACCTTAACCCTCCACACAGGAGAGCAAGAGATGGCCTCCACAGAGCACAAGACTCCTGCTAATGGCTGCATGAGACCAGCCTGTCCCATCTCCTCCCACCTCACTGTCACTAGGGAAGTGTCACTATACCCTAGGCCTTCCTTGGTTCAGAAGGCTGGGCACCCCCCAAGGCCATGGGCTGAGATGACCCGGGCCAGTCCCCTCCATAGTCAAGGCTACCCTGCTGGAATCTGAGCAATAATGGAGACCCTGAGCAATATGTGGGATACTAGAAGCCACAGGCTACTTGGTAGCGTCTCTTCAGGGTGCTATCATTAGACCAACTGGAAAAATGAGTTTCACACAAACATTTGCAGTGGTATATAAAACCACTAGGACTGTGTTAGGTTAAAAAAACACAAGACCAAAGAACCCCCTATGTTGAGGAGGATTTGGGAGGTAATGTCCAGGTTGGCAGTTGGAATCAGAGGTGGGAAGGTGACAGGGGCCTGCTGATTATCTTGTGGCTGAGGGTCAGCAACTTCTTCAAAACAGGCAGGCAATGTCTCCACCTGTTTCCACAACCAAGTACCGCTAACTCCTCCTCAAGTGCTAAACGGAAGACTATGCAGGGCTCTGTGCCAATACCGACGCTCACCTTTGGGCTCTTGGATGAGACACAGCCTTTTGGGAGCTGGAATCATGCCGACCTTCAATGATTTGCTGCTGACCCTCTTCCGGGGAAAGCAGGCCTGTGACAGGGCAGGCGCGCCAGCTGGGCCATCCTCGGCCGCCTCACTTGGAAGGCCATCGGTGGGGGGGCTGCCCGCGGAGTCCTCGGACCTGGCAGCCCCTCCTGCAGCCCTGGAGGGCCCTCCAGGAGCAAGGGCCTCCTCGTCCTCATCCTCGTCCTCCTCCTCGTCCTCCTCCTCCTCAGGCATCGCCTCTAGGCTCTCCAGCTCCGCCTCCTGCTGAGGAGGCTCATCTGCAAACACTCCTTCCCCTCCCATGGGCTCTAGAGCGCTCTCACTGGCGTGGAGGTTCAGCGGAGGTGACATAAAACAAATCGACGGGCACAGTTCAAATACCTTCTTTCGATAGAATTTGAAAGCTGAGCTATTTTGGTCATGTAGAAACCTGGGATAAAGATGATACACACTGGTTACCCAGACAGTTCTCTGAACATTCTTATTTGCTCAAACTGTCCGAATGGACCCGATGAAGCTGGGAGTGGGGCAAAGGAGTGAATTACCTGACCTCTTTCTACCAGTTATGGCCGATGGTGCAGCTTTGCAATGAGATAGAAAGTCTGAGAAGCCAGAATGTGAGGCCTAATTGCTTTTCAGGGGAGGGAGGTGGAGGAACAAAGTATGCGGGGATGACCAGGGAATGTGCTGGAATGAGCTCTAACACAGCCTGGAGATCCGATCTGGCCTCACTCATCCCTTTCTAGTGATGTTACTGGCCCTCTGGACCTCTGAGTGCTCTCTGTGACTCTAGGGTCTCTCTCACATATCCAGGTACAAGATGGAGGAAGTGCGTCACCCACAGAACCTCCTGCCTCACGTCCTGCAGAGAACCTATGTAAACATGATGGCAATAAAGCCTCTCTGAAATCTGAGTCTGAGGACCACCTAGACCTATAGTCATAGCTGGGGGGGTGGGGAGGGGGTTTGGCTGGTGTGAAAAACCAAAACATGCCTGAAGATACAAAATACACTTGGACTAAAGGAAAGACAGCTCTTGTTCCTGGACAAGACAACTCGACCTCATGAAAATGTCAGTTCTTCCCTAGTTAACGTATTAATGCCTAAAAGTATCTCAATAAAAGCACCATTTGTTTCTGGATCTGGACAAGATTATTCTAAAGTCCGTACAGAAAAATAAATACGCAAAAACATCTGGAAGAACTCTGAACAAGCTCCACCAGACATTACAAGGTGTGTGATGCCTCTACAGTTAAAATAGCGTGGTACTGAGATTAAGAAGTACAAGTTGGTAGTTGCAAATTAGTCACAGGGATGTAAAGCACAGCATCGGGACTACCGTCAATAATATTTTAATAACTATGTATGGTGCCAGTTGGGTACCAGAATTATTGGGGGATCACTTTGTAAGTTACATAAATGTCTAACTACTATGCTATACACCTGAAACTAATAAAATAATATGCTACACACCTGAAACTAATAAAATAATATGAATAGATGAACAGACAGACCAAAAAAAGAGCCAGAAACACAACATCTGATGTGTTTCAAATCTCTCCAAAAAAGACAATCTTTTCAACAAATGGTGCTGGGACAACTGGAAAGCTTTTAAGAAAAATATTTAAATTGGATCCATGCCACACCCCCTGCTCCCAAGTAACTCCACACAGATCGGGGATCTAAATGTAAAAACCAAGATGTACAAGTTACGTAAGAAAATACATAAATGTCTATATAACCTGAGTGTGGGGAGATTCTTTCTTATTATGACTCAGTATGCAGGGGTAATAAAAGAAAAAAATGGAGAAATTTGAATACATTTCTGTACTGCAGAACCCATACACAAAGTGAAAGAAAAACATCAAAATAAGAAGGAAATATATACAACTACATCACAGATAAGAGCTCTTAAAAATCAAGAAAGAACCCAAAAAACCCAACAGAGGAAAGGACAAAAATGAAGAACTTCTACCCTCCAAAAGACATTGCTGGAATGAGAAGACAAGTCACGGACTGGGAGAAAATGTCTGCAAATCACACTTCTGATAAAGGACTTGTATCAAGAATACACAGTGAGCTCTCAAAATTCATTACCAAGTAAACAAACAACCCAATTTAAAAAAAAGGGCTGAAGACCTGAAGAGACGCTTCACTAAAGAAATACAGAAAGCACACAAGCACACTGGAAGATGCTCAGCACCATTAGTCCTCAGAAATGAGAACCACAGTGGGATACCCCCTCCCCCTCCTGGCACTGGGACATTAAAAAGACGGACACTAGCAAGTGCTGGTGAGGCAGGGAGGAATGGAACTCTCACCCAGGCTGCTGAAAAGGCAAAATGATGGAGTCACTTGGAAAGGAAGTTTGGCAGTTTTCTCAAAAGTTAAATGTGGACCCACAATGGGAGCCAGCCCTTCCCTTCCTCGGTATTTATCTGAGAAATAAAAGCAGGTGTCCACAGAGGTCCTTATACATGTATGCTCACAGCAGCTTTATCTGTAATAACCCCCAAATGAAAACACTTCAAATACTGTCAACAGTAAATGGGCGAGTAACGTACAGTGGTCCTACTTCTCTCAGCTTACCTTTTATAATTTTTACAACCATGCAAATGCTGTACTTATTTTAAAAATTAAATAAAAAATGCCCTGGCTGGGTGGTTCAGATGGTTGGAGTGTCGTCCCATACACTAAAAGGATGCAGGTTCAATTCCAGGTCATGGTACATACCTAGGTTGCAGGTTCGAACCCTGGTCAGGATGTGTTCAGGAGGCAACCTACTGATGGTTCCCTCTCCATGTTTTCCTCTCTCTTGCTCTCTCAAAAAAATAAATAAAATAAATAAATAAATAAATAAATAAATAAATAAATAAATAAATAAATAAATCAATAAAAAGCATGTCCCTGGGTGAGGATTAAAAAAAAATTTAAATAAAAAAAAGGAAAAAAAGGCCTTAAAACTGAATATCCACAGAAACAAGTGGACCTGACTTGTGTCAAATTGATGACACAGACACACATGCAAAATGAATCAACTCAAATAACTGCTGAGCACATCAGATATATAATTCTTTCAAGGAAAAAGAAACCCAAGGGTATCTTGGCCTTGCCCAGTACAGTGAGTTTCAAACTATTTTATGAGCATTGGGAGACAGAACACATTATCCCACCTGATGTTGCTGTAGGATCCAGGACTCTCAGTGTGGGTAAGGAGGGGACAGCACTCTCTGAGGAACATTGCTCAAAAAAGGCTGCACAGAGGGTAAGGAATAACCCCAAACCCTAGCGGTACCAAGTGCCCAGGATGATGCAGAGTTTTTTTGCAAACTTTAGTTCTCATGGAGGGAAAAGGAGGACTGACGAAAGTCCTGGCCTGTGTTGCTCATTGGTTAGAGCATCGGCTCATGCAACAAAGGATTGGGGGTATGATTCCTGGTCAAGGGCACATACCTGGGTTGCAGCTTCGATCCCTGGCCCTGGACAGGGTGCGTACGGGAAGCAACCAATCGATGTGTGTCTCTCACATTGATGTTTCTCTCTTTCTCTCCCTTTCCTTTCCTTCTACTCTCTCTAAAAATCAATGAAAAAATATCCTCTGGTGAGGATTAACCAAAAAAAAAAAAAGGACTAATAAAACACTCCCAGCTTCCCTGTATTGAGCTGTCCCCCTTGCCTAGCCCTGCCAGGGCAAGATCTCACATGCCACAGGCAGCCCCACTTTGAGACCTGCAGGTGGCAGTTCCTGAGGTCATCAGGCCTGTAAAAGGCAGAACCAGGCAGAGCATTTGCAAAGCCATCAGTGCTCTAGGCAGCTGGTCTGGGTCTCCCAAGAAGCAGAGGGTACCCCAGTGCGGTGCCCAGTCAAGGTCCCAAACAGGCTAGAAGAGCATGCTCAGTCACCACTGGGTCTAAGACATGCACTAGAAAATGTGAAGTTTTTAACTGTATTCTTTATTAGACTAAGGCACAATTCTGCAGCATGCTGGGAGCAGGGCAATGGTCCAGAGCCCCAACAGACTGTAGGATACAAATGTACACAGCATGAAAACCCCCTGCTCCCTACACACTCCCCACCAGCTATGATGGGAGCCCAACAGAATTATGGCTCAGTAATGGGAACCCTGAAGGAGGAGAACCTGCATCCCGGAGGCAGAGCTACTTCCTGACTGTGTGGTATTGAGTCTAAGTAACAGGGAGGGTACTGGTGCTTCTCCCAGCCCAAGGGTGCCAGGCTGTCACTGCATGAAAGTGCTTGCTGCCCACACTTAGACCAGGGACCACCATCACTCCACGAGGAGCAAATTCTCATCAGCCCACAGCAGCCAGTGTGAGCAGGGGGCAGTGCCCTCCTCTCCTCCTCAGGCTTTTGGGTGAGGATGCACCCTCCCTCATTCACCACTGTTCGGCCTCTGCTCAGGTCACTATCTCCCCTCCCGTGGAGAACTCCTACTTGGCCTCTGAATCCATCTTAAATGTCCCTCTGAGCTTTTCCTCATCCCCTCCAATCCCAGAACAGACACTCCTCCCTCCCAGCCCTGAGCTCAACAGAAGTCAAGTCATAACTTATCCTGGCATGACCCCTGGGGCAGGAGAGTGTCTGCCAGGCCACCCTTTGGGCTCTCAGGACACTTGTGGGGTGAACACACTCAAACCAGAAGGGTGTGATAGGTACGTACCACAGGTCAGGGTTGTCGGTGCTGTTTTCTATGCTGAATTGTTCAATCTCTGGTCCCACCTGAGCAACAAATTTGGCCAGTTTCTCTGCAGTCTCCATAGTCTTCGAGTCAACTACAAAACAAAGCAACTGTCACATGTATGAGCTGCCACTTCCCATATGGACATCATGGGACTGTGAATACTAATTACAGAAAGTCCCTCATGTCCCCCTCCTACATATTTGCCTTTTGCCATGTGACTCTGTAGCTCTGTCCAATAGAGGTGGACTCTCCTCTCCCCTGAACTGGGACTAGCCCCAACATTCCTGCTAGCCAACAGATGTGGTAGAAGTGCTGAGCCTGGGGCTCAGAGGCCTCAAGCACCTTCACTGTCTCTCCCGAAGGCCTCACACCAACCTCAGGTGAACCCATCCCAGCTGGCTGCTGGGAGGTGACAGCCACATGGCCCAGTCACCCATATCACCTCAACCAGCCTTGGACAACCAGCCTCAGACAACCAGCTGCTGCCTACTAACACATGTGCAGGCCCAATCAGACATAGCTCCTGTGTGAAGCCACAGTTTGGAGCTGCTCGTTCTGCAGCAATAGCTGCTCATTCTGCAGCAGCAGCTGGATAGATTTTTCCCCCCTCTACATTCCCACCTAGTGCTGAGTGGGAAGCACTGGTCAGGGGCAGGCCTGTTGCAAAAGCAGAAGGTAATAGCTAGGAGACACAGAGAGGTTAAGTTGGTAACTTCAGAAGAAACTGCAGGTCAGCTAACCCTGAGGGGGGAACAAGGAGACCTGGGGAGAAGAGGCAGAACAAGAACAGGGCAGCCCTATGGAATGTAGAGCAGGGAAAAACAAAGAGAAATGGATCAAGGAGCTCAAAGCCCCAGGCACAGGCACACAGCATGACCTGGTGGTCAGCAGTAGGACCCTGCAGGGAGGTACAGTCACTGGGCAGCAACCCGAGTTAGCTCCTCAGGACAGGAAGAAGAGTGCAACAGAACTCTCAGGCTGCCCCCCTCGAGGAAGCAAGAGGAGAGAAAGCACCATCTTGTGCACCAATCCTCACCAGGTCCCCATTACTACTGCCCACTGCCCACACCACTGAGGCCAGTCCAACTCTGCAGAGACCCCTGGAGATTGGATATTCAGGGCTGGGGCCCAGAGGAGGGAGACAGGAGCGAGCACCCACCATCAGCAGACAGGCAGGGAGAGGAACTCTGAGGGGCTTCGGATATGTCCACTCCTGCTGGCTTGGAGGATGGGCCTGCAGCTTCTAAGCTGAGGTCCTGAGATGGCCCGGCAGGATCTGGTGGGCAGTCCTTGGTGGCATCATTTCCATCTGGCTGGGTTGGCTTTCCCTGCAAGGAGCCTGGAGCTTGCCGGGTGTGGTGTTTCAGCCTGGTGCCCGAGGAGAGGAGGGTCTGGGTCCCAGTGGTTGCTCTCCTCACCTTCCAACCCTGGAGCCCTGGAGCTCGGAGCAGCCCCCGTCGCCGCCCTGGGAGGAGCCTCTTCTTGAGGCTCTGGACCGCCCGCGCATACAGCATGGCCCGGACTGCACACTCTGCAGCCATTGGCTTCCGACCCACTCCTGGTGTGGTCTGGCTTATCCGCTGTGCTTCTGCCAGTTTTAGCTTGTAATATTTATATTCCAGACTACTGTCATCAGACAAAAACCTATATAACAAAACAGGTACAGTGGGACATTGCTAAAACACCAGCATGACCAAATCATTGCTGCAAATACACTTCCGCAAATCCTTTCTACATGATGGCTTCTCTACTGTCCGAGGTTCCACTGAGGGCCCAGAGCGGGTCCCAGGTCATGTTTTGCCCAGAGTGACTGCAGGGCAACCAGGAGCTTTGAGCACTGGTAGAATCCTCCTCCATTTGCAACATCAGCAGCCATGAAGGACTTCATAGCTCCTGGAGGCTTAGCTATATAAACCAGTTACCTGGAGCCATGGAAGCATTTTGCTACCAGCACACGAAGGCCATTGCTCCTGAATTTCATATTCAAAAGGTGACACTCTTCAAATGGTGGGTGCTCAGTGACCTTTCAACTATATTAGTTACTCTAATAAGTATTCTATGATGAAAACTTTAATTTTAAAAAGTTCTATTCATGTGAAGAGGCAATAAAGCAAAACGAGGACAGTTAACACATAGTAGCAATAAATCACAAACAGCTGCTATGAGATATCCCTCATCTTACATTCTTTGCAGGCACATCTTAGCTCATCCTTAAGCCAGCATAGCAGGGACGCAGACTTCTAAGACTGGACGAGAGAGGGTCACAGGGCAGGTCTGCAGCAGGGGTGGTGCTTGAACCCACGTCAACCTGATTCACTCTTATGCTCTTCCCACTGGTCAACACCACTGCTCAAAACAAACACCTCACTCTCTGCTCTGGATACCATCAGAGCAACATAAATGTTGCTGTGTGCTCTATGGGAGGGATTCGGAGGGCTGATATTTAAAGACCTACCAGTAAGCAGGGTCCTCCTTGAGAAGAGCTCTCTCTTTAGGAGACAGGCTGCCTCCAACGACACGTGTGACCAGCTGGTCGATGGTGTCCACCACTTTGTGATCTGCTCGCTGGGGGATGGCTGGAACATACAAAAGGGCTTTTCTCAGAAACACTGGGCCACATGGTGCCTGGAAGACCAGGACAGAGTCAGGGGCTTAGGATGAAGCCTAAGCAGGCACCAGCAACCGAAATCCTCATTCATGAGAGAACGGCATTGATAAGAGGAAAGTAGAGTGTTAAAATATCCTCCCAAAAGCTCTAACAGCATAACCACCAGGACAAAAACAGTCACAGGCTTACAATGACAATACAGAGTAATGTGTGTATATATTCTACCGAAGGAAATGGTATGCAGCACTCCATACCACTTCTTGTGTGTCACTTAACTTAAATGTTCACAATATTAAGGAGAAAATATAAAGATATAGCATGTATTTAGGTATAAAACATGTAGAACATTTGTCTAGGTTGTGATTCCCAATAGGAAGGAGGGAAGAAAAGATACATAAATATGGAAACATAGAAAAAAAAGAAAATATACCAGAAAGTTAACAGATGTTATCTATAGGTGGTAGATTTATCAGGATTTCATTCTCTTTGTGCTGTATCTACAAAATACAAACATACATGTGTTCCATAATCAGAAAACATACATATATAAACTTACAAAGAAAAATTTCCCAATTAAAAAAGTCAATGGTCCCAAAGTAGGTGTTCACAGAAATATTTGCTGAATGCATGAAAACATTTTTTAAAGTGCGAATTTCCTCCAATATGGCTATAATTTAAAATACCACCAGAAACGGAAGAAAATCTGTGTCCTCAAATAACAATAAAGATTGTTTAGTTTTCTGATATTTGCCAGTTTTAATAGCACAGAATGGTCTATTCGTTCCCTCATTCAATAAAAGCCACCCTTGAACTGGAGAGGTTTTCCAGTTTGTTCTGTGGAGTAACTGCACTGTCCTGTTCTTGCCTATGTCTGAGTTGTAACTTTGAGTTTATTTAAACATCAGTAGGAGCTCTTTACACAGGATAAGTCAATCTTTCAATTGTCATGTTTTTGCAAGTATTTCCCTTTTGAAATAGTTTTCCTTTCTTTTTGTTATTGGGTTTCATTTTACAGAATTGCTAACTTTACATGATTTTACAGAAAAATAAGAGGCCTAAAATAGGCAGCTTTCAGAAACAAATGCAATTTGTGGGTCACTGCAACCACCTCCAGAGAAAATGACCATAGCAAGGGCCAGAAAGTGGGTCCCAGCAATCCTTCTCTGACACTATATCCTTTTAAAAGAGGATTTTAAAATTAAAATTAAAATAGTAATAATCAACAAATTTAACCAAAGATGTCATCCCAGCGATTCCAACATACTATAATGAAAGCAGTGCTGGGGCAGTGCTGGTGCTGTCCACCTGCTGTCCAGATAGTGGAGGCTTACAGATGCCAATTACAAGGGACCCTAGCTTTGCTCAGCCTCAGAAGCTTGTAGTAAAAGGCAATGAGTCCAACATCAAGGGAAAGATGAGATCATTTATGTTGGGTCAATATCATGATGCAGTGAGAGCTGTAAAAACACAGGAAAGACTGGCCAGTTTTGCTCAGTGGTTAGAGCATCTGCCCAAGGGTTGAGAGTTCGATTTCCGGTCAAGGGCATGCACCTTGGTTGCAGGTTCGATCCTGGCCGGGAGACAACCAAGTCAATGTGTCTCTCTCACATCGATGTTTCTCCCCCTCTTCCCTCCCTTCCACTCTTCTCTGAAAATCAATGGAAAATATATCCTCTTGTGAGGCTTAAAAAAAAAAGCAAACACAAAACCAAAAAAACACAGGAAGGGCCTTTGACAATCCTGTCAAAGAGTAGGTGGTAGTATTTTCAGTATAGCAGGCTACACAGGCAGGCCCACCTGTCTACTAGCACGAGGGAACAGTGGTGGGCAACTTTAGATTATAGGGACTTTTTCCCTCCAGTATCATTGTTACATTAACTTTCTCCTCCACTGCTCTGGGGGGTATGCAGAAGAAGGGGCCCACTTCAGCCCTGAGCTGCTTCTGGAAGGCTTCCTCTCTGGGAGTAGCTGTGGCTGCCCACCTGTGGTGGGCCCTACCAGTACTAGTGCAGTTGGGGTTCCACAAGGGTGTAGAGGAGTGAAGAGATTCAGGAACAAATGAGACTTCCCCACTGGGTTGGGGCAATGGAAGTGGAAAACCATGTCAGGAGGAAAGAGGACATGACCACTACCTATGAGCATGAGCCCTGGGAGGTTTGGGCTGAGAGCAGTCATCCTGGGAGCTAAGGGAGAGGGACAAGGAACACCCAACAGCAAATCGTGTCTATTACCTCCTCATTGGCCTGCACCTCTCCATAAGCCAACTGTTAACTACAGGTTACCAGGTGTACCTAAGTGATGTCGACCTTTAGCCAGTCTAGAAAAGTGAGTGGGTGACTGTCACCTGGATCAACCTGGTTGATCCCTGTCAATTCCTCAAAATAGCTCAAGTACGGCCTCCCTTTGGCATTCCCAACTCCCCAGGCTGGGACCTCTTTATGTTCCCTTCATCCCAGCACAGGAGGGGCTGGTGATTTCTTTCCCTCAGGAGCATAGGGGTCTGCTTAGAGACAGTGCCAAGCATTTACTTTTCCTTCTAGGAATACCCAAGGGGGGGCAGCGGCAGTAGGAACAGGGTTTCTTAACTTTGGCTGCAGGACGGTAGAAATCCCCCAAACGCACAGGCAAAATTGTTCAAAATATATGTGCATTTTTGTGGCAAGGGCTGTGGCTTTTCATCAGATTCCCAAAGGAGTGTCTAAGGACTTCTGCGGTAAATGGAAGATTCCTCATACATGCTTATGGAATGAACGGCAGATAGGCATGTACACAGGCCAATGCGAGTTTTCTGCTAAAATTCTGATTTGTTTTCAGTTGGCTAAAGAATTTTTTGTAAAAATGTCAAAGAGAGTCAGAAATATTACAACGGTAAAAAAACACACGAAAAAGAAACAAGTCACAACAAGTAGAAACTTTTGCTGCTTTCCTTACCATCACTTAGACCACTCAGAGCCTTGGCCTGAATTTCAGGTTTGGTAGGAAGAACCGTTTTCTCATCTTGAGTTGGCTCAGGTTCGGCTTTCTTGACTTGGAGTGGACACCCACTGCTGACCAGCCAGGCCTTCAGGTGATCTATATACTCTCTCCCAAACAGAGTGGAGTCCTCAAAGTTTGGAAATGCGGCAGGAGAGGGAGCTATATCTTGGAGGCCGACAGCTTCTAATATTTTCTCTTGCCGGAAAGAAGAAGCCAAGGAGAATGTCTGTCCCAAAAGGGCCAAAGACTTCCGGCAGAGAGAATTGGTGGTCTCCAGGGCAACAGCCAAGTCCAGGGGGTTACTTAGGGTCTTCATTTTGACACTCAGTTCATAGGCATTGCAGGCCATGAGCAGAGGTGTGACACTCTTTAGAAGCCGGTCTTGAAGCCTCATTATGTACTTGTCAAAGGGCTTTATGACTTCAAAAAAGCAATTTTTGGTCTTCACAGCACCTTTGTCTAAAAGCATGTTTAAAAACTCATTATCAACTCTGGGTGTTTTCAAAGCAGAGTGCTTTAAAAATTTGATAGTAAAAAAGCAAAAATCTCTGTGCTCTGGTTTTAAGGAGCATTTAAATGAGGCAAGCATTTTAGCACAGGTTTCAGTTTCAAGTTCAAAGAGAGTCTGGAAAAGCTGGGAAAATTTAACATCATCTTTTATGGTGTGGAATCCTGCCCATTTGATTATTTCTATCCCAAATCTTGAAAAAACATCGGACTTATCAATGAGGTCAAAACTCATCTTTCTTCTTGGGAGACGAATGTCCTTCAGATTGAGCCCCAGAGGGATTTTCTGAGGGGGGAATTGGATATCTTCCGTCCCTGGGTTTGTACCTAGGGTCACATCAGAACTTGGGGTGGTTTTCTGGATTTGGTTAGTGCCCTGAGTTTTGGGAGTAATACGATTTATAGTGGGTACTTTTTTTGTGCTCATACTCCTCAGCGTGACAAGTTTCCCGACCCCTCCTTTAGGTGTAAGCAGGCCCTGAGACTCCCCCTTTCCTAGGAGGGCACCCTCCTGATCAACAATGTTTAGACCTCGGCCTCTGCCCTGGACTTGGCCACTGCCCCTGAGCACAGAGTCTGCCTCCCCTGGACGGTCCACGTCGTAATCCCGACTCTCTTTTTCCAAACACTCTTTCTCAATCAGCCTAGAGGACCCAAAGTCCCCTAGTAGTGAAGAAGGCCCAAAATTATACTCCTGTGACCAGGATGATTCTTGAGAAACTGGGTGGCCAAAGTCTTGTTCCCAAGAGCCACGGAGTGTAAATTTCCAGTCCGGAGAACGGAAATGTCCCAATTTCCGGTGGCCAAAGACCTGCTCTCGGGAATCAGGGTGGGAAAATTCTAGATCCCGGCCACATTCTTTGCGAAAGTAATTGTCTTCATTTACAGAAGGGTTGTTTGATCTGAAGGAAGGTCCTGGAAACACATCACCTCTCAGGCCTTCTCTTCCAGCATCTCGAGAGTGAGCTACGGATCCGCCCAGAGTATATCTGCTGTCACTGTGAATGTCATCATACATATCTGCTCTGACTCTTGGCAGTGTCCTTATAAGATCTGAAATAATCCAAAAGGAAACACAAAGGTACTTTAGACAAGAGGGTGCAAATGGACGGTTCACAGGTTACCAGCCAGCTGGAGCACTTTATCTGCCTGAGTGCATTTTATTTTTTCTAATTTTTATTTATTTATTAATTAAATGTTTTTATTGATTTACGAGAGAGGAAGGGAGAGGGAGGAAGGAAGAGATAGAAACATCAATGATGAGAGTCGTTGATTGGCTGCCTCCTGCATGCCCCCCATTGGGGGACTGAGCCCACAACTCAGTCATGTGCCCTGACCAGGGATCAAACCCTCACCCCCTGATTCATGGGTTGATGCTCAACTGCTGAGCCATGCTGGCCAGGCTAGGCATCAGGGTTTTTAAAAGGTCCCCAGATGATTCTAATGTGCAGCAAATTTAGGGAGATGTGGATGGAAGGAAAGTATGAGGTTAAGTCTGGTCCTCAAAGGAATACTGGAATAGTCTGAGTAAAATGGAAAGCCACAGATGGGCTCAGAGCAGAGAGATAATCTCACTGGCTACTGTGAAGACGATACCAAAAGGGATGAAAACAAATGTGGATGTTCCAGCAAGAAGTCCATTGGGATAACCTAGGTATTGATGACTACTGATGGTGTGGTGAGGGAGGTAGCATTTGAGATAGAGTGGTAGCTTGTTTCTGCACAACAGGATTTTCTGAAACCTTGTAAACCAAGGCATCAGAAAAGTGCAGAGTAGAACAGAGACAAAGTCCAACTGATGAACCATGCAGCTCTGTGACAAAGAGATGGTTCTAGAATCATCTAGCATCCTGCTTGGTTCCCAGTTCACCCCTCCCGAAACTTTCTTAAGATAGCAATGTACATATTGGTGTTTGAGTCTCTAGATAGAGGCCAAGATTTATGTCTCCACATACAGGGTGTCCCAAAAAAATGTATACACACTTTAACAGCTGATAGCTTATTTTTGAAAATGAAATGTATTTTAATAAACACTGCCTCTATAATTATTTAAAGTGTGCATATACATTTTTGGGATACCCTATGTACATATACATGCATACATATGTACATGTAAGTATGTGTCTCTCTGTGTGTATATATATAAGTACATAAGTATTGAGGATTATATATTGCTAAAAGAATTGAAGGATGCACAGATCACCATAAATACGGTTACTTCTGAGGGTTAAGTAAGCAGCTAAGAAGACTTTTACATTTTACTCTTAACTATTTCTCAAGTCTTCCAATCTTTTATAACAGGTACGTTTCTGTGCACTACTCATATAATTTTTGAAAACTCAATCACCTGGTCTCCAGGTCGAAAACATGTAACAACAGTTATCCCTACTGCAAGCACTTAAGACTCATTCATTCAATGCTAAGAATCCCTCCTCCATGCCAAGGCTGGCTCAGGGGCTGTGTAGCAGCAAATAGCACAGGCCCAGCGATGAGTCCTGAAGGAAACCAGTCCACAGCAGAGGAGTGAGCCAACAATGTACTTCCCTGAGGCCGGGAAGGGCAACCAAATCAACCTCAAGATCTGCTGGGGCTTCCTGGGGGAAGGTACCTGTGAACTGAGTCTTAGTGCCTGAGGGAATCAACCAGGCAGAGCTGGGATGAGAAGGGATTCAAAGCACAGACAGGTGGCACAGTATTACTGAAACATAAAGCCCAAGGCAAAGAGTAAGGGTTGGGAGCCTAGTGCGTGGTAGTAAGGGACCTCCATGTCATCCTGTAATCTGTGTGAGCACCGTTTTTTATTCTGCTGGAATGGTGTTTCAAAATTCTCCAAAGGGAAATGTTTTCAGGCATGGTCTATTCTCAGTAGCTCCATAGCTTCTTGCCCCACCCTCCAGTCTTGCACACATCACTGTTACCTGATGCTCCTGCATGAAGCAGGAAGCCCCAAGAGTCCAAGCAGGGCCTTGGCCCAGCAAGGTTGGCATTAATAGATCTGTAGTCAGGGCAGATTTGAAAGGAATGAAGCCAGAAGCTGAGAGACCATTCGGGAGGAGATTACTGAAATAATCCAAGTCAGAACTGAAAAGAGCTCAAACCTGGGTAGTGGTGGTGGGGATACAGCCAAAAGATTGATTCAACAACCTTTTTGTAGGTAGGAGAGGGTTTTGGGGGAGAAGAAGCTCCAGGTAATGACAGTATCTTCTTCTACACAGTGATTTAATACGCAAACCCAGAGAATACTTCATCTCCCTTTAACAAATAAGGAATGTAGCATCAGAAGAGTTACATAGTTTGCCAAAGGGACTGAAATCCTCCTGCTCTGACACTAAATGCCCTACTACCCCCCCCCCCCACTGGCCCCCAATTAAGCACTTTACCTTGAGCTTTAAATTGCAGAGCTTCACCTACAGCTTCACCACTGGGGTCCATGTGATATCGGTTAGCTTTTTCTTGTAATACAGCATCAAAAGTCTCCTGCGCAATTCGCCTTGCTGCCATGTTTCTCTAACCTGTAGTCAGAGGAGAAAAAACACTAAGAACGACAACTAATGCTCAGAGAGCCGGTTCTCTATTTCATCTAATCCTCAAAGTAATGATAATTCATAATCCAGTACACTACTTCAGAGAAAGGTTGTATTATTTCAAGGGGCCTCTGCTCTCAGGAAGCTCACAGGTGTTGGCTGAGGGGGAGCAAGATGAGCATGGTGATCTTGGGCAAGTTATTTTGCTTCTTTGAGCCCATTTCCTCAGAATTCCTTTAAAAGTTCTATGAAAAAAGTCCTTACCTCCTTGGGTTGCTGGAGGACTGCAAGAAGTAACACATAACTGAACATAACAGTGTAGGGGAATGGGAGCATAACCCTCTTACATGGTAGTTAGGAAAGATGTGACTGTTCCCATTTCCCAAACAGAGCCAAAAGGCTCTAAGAACCAACTCCCCTTAGAAAGAAGCCTGCTGGAGGAATCCCTGACTAGTAACAATGAGCTAATTGTGTAGGGAAGGGACTCCCATGATCTCCTTTACTTGCAACAATCCAGTGAAGTGGGTCCTGTTGTGAATGACATTAAACAGAAGAGGAAATGCGAGCTGCAGGCTAAGTGACTCAGGCAAGGTCAACGATCCAGGGCTGAAACCTGTGGGGACAAAGCCTGAAAACTAAATAGAAAAGGACTCAGAAAGAAGCAACACTGAGGAATCCTGTGGCGGCCAGTCCTTAACCACCAAGATATTCCTTCCAACTTGAAACCTCCAACCCAAGACCCAAGCCTGCTCCTGCCTTACAGTCTTCCTGATAACCATCACCTCCTTTTCCATCGTTTAGCCCTTTTCCTAGGGCGGCCCTTTTCTCTACTGGCAAAGGGAAGGTCCTCAGGCCAGGCGGCCCAGGACCAAATGAAACGACCTAACCTTTCTGTACCTCCGTTTTGACCATCTATGGAATGGGCAGCTAATGGTGGGGGCTGCTGTAGGGACTGAACCCGTTAAAAATGGCAAAGGGCCGGATACAGCACCCGGCCTCCGTGATCGTCTTACGAGAAAGGTCCCTCCGGGGTCGGGATGAATGAATGAGCGCGGGAACGAATGAACCCCTGTGGGTGAGGCCGACCTGCTCCCGGCCTCGGAGGACGAAGAAAAGGGGGCGTCGGGCCCGAGAGGCCGCAGACCGCCCCACCAGGCCGATCCACTGGGGACGCGGTCATCTTGCAGCCCGAAGGCCTAGCCCGCGGCGCAATGGCAGGGACCAGGGGCCCGCTTGGGGCCGAGCCCGAGCCCCCCGACCCTGGGGCCCACCCACCGACAACGCCCAGGCCCGGGCCTCACCCCAAGCCCACCGAGTGCAGAGTCGCCCCCGCCGACGACTGAAGCTCAGCCACCGCCTCCGCCGCCGCGCGAGGCGGGGTCATGCAAATAAGCCAACGGTCTCCGCAGCGCCGCGCCGCGCAGGCGCAGGTCCAAGCCGCGCCCTGGTGCGCAAGCGCACGCGGCCGCTACCGCGCCCTCTCCCACAGGCGCGCTTCCCGCTTCTTCAAGGTGGACGCCCCGGAGGCGAAAAAATTTCACTGTCGGAGGGCGGCGATAACAGAGAACATCCTGGAAAAAGTGGCAGAGACGTCGTCGCCGCGCACCTGTTTGCCTTTGGACTTTACCTGCGCTCGCAGTCACCCTTGGTCACTCGGGGAGCGGATCGACTAGCTGAAAAAGGCGGAGACGAGGCAGCGCCAGGGCGCCTGCGCGGTACGGCAACCAGAGAGGGCCAGAGGTGGCGCCGCGGCGGAATACAGACGCGAGCCCCACCTTTTCCCACGTAGCCGCGAACTCGGTGAGAAGCTGCAGCGCCGGGCCCCTCGCGCGCGGGCGGGGAGTGGGCGCCCCAGGGTCGGGCTGGTGACTGTGGGCACTTCTTGAGGTTTTGGGTAGTGACAGACTCAAAACCTCCTATTTCCCTGGCCTCCGCTTATTCATGCGCTGCCTGTGTACAGAGTGCCTGCTTGTGCCCCCCGGCCCTGTCCTAGACAGCGATGAGAAGGTGGAGAATAAAATGGATTGGGCCCAGCTCTCATGGAGATTGTTTCATTGGGGAGGCGGCTAGACAGTACAAGCAAATAAATAAACGAGCCATGCCGTTGTAGATAGAGATAATATTCAAATAATAGAGAGATGGAAAAGGAGATGAAGGATGTGCTTTGGCTAGTTGGGAAGGTTGAGAAAGAGGCAGGGAAGCACAAGTGAGGAGGTTTAGGTATGAAAAGAGCTGGTAAGGAGATTGGGTTTTGTTTTCAGAGGATTGGGACACCACTGCAGGATTCTGAGCAGGTGAGAAGGTGGTCTCTTTGTGGAGATGCTCAGGGTGTGGGGGAGGAAGCAGGGGGGCCACCCATTGCTGACGACGGAGGACGGTGCCTGAAACAGGTGGGTGTGGCGAATGGAGGAAGATGAAAAATCATTCAGTCTCTCATGCTTCCATGCACCATTTTCTTGATGAGCAGAACCCTGGATGTCAGATGGGGGCCTTGCTGATTCCCTTCCTGCCCCCCAACATCATGGACACATTGCGGAGGCTAGCCCCTCTTCTGGCCTGTGCTCTTCCCCAGGTGACTCCCAGAAGACTATCCTCAGGCACCATCTTTCTCATTTGCTTTAGGTTGATACTTTTGTCCCCCATCTAGCCTAGTGCTGACCTAGGAGATCCCGAAGGACCTCAGAGGTGGTCCCAGAGCCAGACACTGATCTCCCCAGCTCAGGGCTGGGCAGAGGGAGGTTCGTGGGGTGTGCAGAGCAAAGTCAGAGAGCACAGGCTCTATCTGAGTGTTTAGGGAAGGCTCTCAGGGGAGGTGTCCGAGGGGCAAGTTCCTAAGGGATACCCCAGCCTAAGGGATACCCCAGCCAAGAGGGTTCTGGGCTTCACACAGGAAATAATTCAGGATGTGAGCCAGATGAGCTTAAAGCAGAAGCAATTTTATTGAGCAGAGAGGATAAGCAAGAAAAACCATTCCACAGACAGAGTGGTGGACTCTCCTCACGAGAAGGAAGAGAGACTCCAACTGTCTTTAGAGGTTGAGTTTATATCTGTTTGTAGTTGCTATGATATTTTATGGTAAATTACTGGTATGCGGAAATAGAGAGTGGGGAAAATTTTGGGATTCACTTTAACCTTTACAAGGTATATTTTGTGGTCTGATTTTCTTTTATGGTATGGCTAAATGATAAGGTATGGGTGAGTAGATATTAATAAGTCATTGCAGGAATTTTTTTTTTCCAGAGGCTCTTCTTGGTCTCCTTGCATCTCTGGTCAGCTGAGTACTGTGTCAGACAGCATGTAACAGGCCCCTGACTTGACTTTGTTTGACTTTAGTTAATTTATGTAGTTCTCATGCCCCTCTCCTATATTAGAAGTTCCTCAGAGGACACAAGTGAAGGAAAGGTGAAGAATGAGGCAGGATGGCATGGTGGCCAGGCCTCTTAGTGCCTATATGACCTCTGGTGGGTTCTTCCCTCTCTAAGTTTCAGATTCCTCATCTGTAAAGTATGCATCTCCCCCACCCCCCTTTTTAAAATTGGTTTTAGAGAGAAAGGAAGGGGCGTAAAGAGAGAAACATCTATTTGTTGTTCCACTTATTCATGGATTCACTGGTTGATTCTTGTATGCTCCCTGACCAGGGATTGAACCTACAACTTTGGGGTATTGTGATAATGCTCTAATCAACTGAGCTACCTGGCCACCAGCCTGGACTCCCCACTGAGAAACTATCTCAAAACAGAAAATCCTTATTGTTTTCCTTCACCTTTGATCTTGAAAACCCTTAGCAACCCCTAAATAGACTCCCTGTTCTGGGGCAGAAGGAGTGGGGACTATCTGCAAGGGAGTAAGGTGGGTTGTTTGATGCCCTTCCACTGTCTACCTCCACAAATAAATTGTCCATATTACCTCTTAAGCAACAAAGGAAAGGAACTAATAAGTAATGTTTATTAAGCTCTTACTCTATGCCAGATCCTGTTCTAAGTGCTCCTTAGGAATTAACTGGTTGAATTTTCACTATAGCCCTATGAGGTAGAGTCTGTTTTTATCCCTGTGTCACCCATGAGGGAATTGAAGAACGAGATAAAGTGGAGGGCTTGTGATTTGAGTGCTCCCCCTTGCCCACCCCAGAGCCTGTCCTCCTACCCCCTGGAGTGTCTGCACAAACATAGGTGGAATATTCATATCCTGTGCCACCTCCACAAAGAGGAGCATGAGCCCAAATTTACACTTGGTCTTTTGCCACAGTCCAGTGCCCCTGTCCTAGTACCCCCCCCATACCTTTGTTCTCCTAACACACTTTCTGTGCTGTGTGATTCTAGATTGGACCCGGGACCAGAAACAAATTGTTTTAAAAGACCATTTTAAGATAATCAAGGAATTTGATCAGGAACCATTAGATCTAAAGCTGTGCTGTTTAATAAGTTAGCCCCAAATCACCTGTGGCTATTTACATGAAAATGAATCACAATTAAGTATATGTGCTGCTGAAGCGAGCACTACAATTAAGTAAAAGTACATGTTCATTTCCTCACACTAGCTATGTTTCAACTGTTCAGTCCTGCATGGACTGCACAGATGTATAACACTGTTATTGCACAAAATTCCACTGGACGGGTGGTCAGATTCAGGTCTGAGATTTTGGCGGAATGACTTCCCAGGTGCATTTCATTCTGGGCAGGAGGCAGGTGGTACTGAGTTTTTCTTTTGATGACATGAAGTCATGCAGTGGAAATAGGTACCGTGCACCTGATGTCAGGTTCCATATCAGTTTTACACCTCATGGTTTTGCAGCCTGAAGAGATCATTGTCTAGATCTGTTCTGTTTGGTCAGCTGAAATTCATCTATAAAGCAGAACTTTCCCTCGTCTTCTCTTTATAACTTGGTACCTACTTGTGTGAGGGAAGCAGGATAAACGCTGAATTCTTTACTTGCCAGTTTTCAGAAGAATGAGCTGGGGCGGTTTTAGTACTACTTATTATGAATGCACAGATTTTGATTTTGATATCTATTGGATTTTTTTTCTAATGTTCACTTGCCTCATCTTTGGGTGAGGCAAAGATGGGTGAGGATTTTTTTCTAATGTTCACTTGCCTCATTTTCACTTACCTCAGCTAGTGGATGCCCCTTAGGGTTTGCTCCCAAGTCCTTTGACATGACTTTAGTGTCTTTAGAAGCTTCCTTACATTCTCCTGTCACAAGATGCTCCCGGCTCCTCTGTCCTATTTCCTACCCAGACCTGTAATCAGCCATTTCTCCAGGAGCCCTGTTTATGGTAGCTAGAGACCACAGTTGGTGTTTGGAGTGCTTATTGCTGCTGTGGTGTCATTTTCTCTAGGCATTTTCAATTGATATAACTATAAATGGGGAGGGAGGTTGCTTAAAAGAATATATATCATAAGTTTGTATTGATACTACCAGTTCAAATTTAGGAATTATGAGTTTTTACTTCTTTGATTTTCTTATGTTAGAACTTCTTTTCTTTTATGTCATCATGCTGGTACCTAATGACATAAACCTTATTACTTATTTGCTACATCTATAATAGTTTCAGAATGATATTAATATTTCCAATAACATATTACTGAAAGCTATTGAAGATTTTCTTTTGTATTTTATACTATCCTTAGCGTGTATGTCAGTAAGAATGTATGGTCATATCACTGTGTTTTAAAGTCACATGAAGTGGTCTAATTAGTGCAGATACATTGTTAGATTCGTGGGCTTCGTTTTACTCTTGCTTTTTAAGGATTGCTTTTATTTTTATTTTGGCTTATTTTGATTTATTTGTTTTCCTAACCACATACAACATTTACATGGGTTCCAAATGCAAACCTGTAAAACAAGGTAAGGTCAGAGAGAACAATCCAGCCTCTAGTCCTGTCCTCAGCACCCTTTTCTGTTTCTCCTTACAAGTAACTATTTTTATTAGTTTTTTAATTTAGTCTTTTTGTTTATTTACTTTATTAATTTTTATTTTAAATTCTTAGTATAACAGTGCATTATTATAATATAATATTGCCTTATTTTATGGTTGCATATAATATAACTGTAATAAAGTGACATATAGTTATGATAGTCTATTTTACAATATATACTATCATAATCTTATATGTGATTATATTACTATATATCATTACGTATTATAATACTATTTTGTTATTTTATATAATATTGTAATCCTTTAACAAAAATATTATTAAACTATTATTTAACCCTTATTGTTATTACTTTTTATTATAAGGACATACATTATATTAACATTCTCCCTTTCTTTAAAAAATTTTTAAAAATTCTCACCCAAGGACATGTTTTTATTGATTTTAGAGAGAGAGGAAGGGGGAGAGAGAGAGAGAAATAAATTTCAGTGTGAGAAAGAAACATTGCATATCGGTTGTCTCCCATATGCTCCCTAGGATGAAGGCGCTGATCGGGATCAAACCCACAACCTGGGTATGTGCCCTGACCAGGAATCCAGCCAACTGAGCCACACCAGCCAGGACAACATTACTCCTTTCTTATAAAGTGTAGTAAATTGCCTGCCCTCTTTTGCACTTTTAAAAGCTCTAGGGATGTTGGGATATCACCTTATCCTGTCATCCAGGTTGTGAGAATTTTTCCAGGGTGTATGTACAGCTCCAGTCCCATTAGATGCTCCTTAAATGGTGGCCAGGCTCCCAACTGCCCTCTTGCCTTCAACAAAGCTTTCTTCTCACCTTAACCTCTCAGCTCAGGAGTGTCTGTTGGGCAGCCCATGAGGAAGGGATGAAGATGGCCTCCAGGCGCATTACCCAGGAGACCTTTGATGCAGCTGTTCGTGAGAACATTGAGGAGTTTGAGATGGGGCCAGAGGAGGCAGTGGCAGAGGCTGTGGAGCAGTTTGAATCACAAGGTAGGGTGGTATGGCTCAGTCTCATTGCTAGTCCAGCTGTTTACCCGACAGTCCCTTTTAGTCCACTGCTCTTAACATGTGAGAGTGCTGTCTTGCTGTGGCCCCACCTCACTTGGCATGGCAGTTCTGGCACCTGTACCCTCTCCATGCTCTGACCTGGGCAGACTGGCTGCTTCCTGCTCCTACCTCACTGGCGCCCACCCTCTACTTGCTTGAACTTTACCCAGATATCTGCAGGGCTGGATCTTTCGAGGTGGGTCTCATTTTATTGTCAGTTCTGTGAAGAGACTTTTCCTGACCAAGTCCCAAGAAACAGGGCCTCCTGCTTCCCTGCCCCATCCGCACCCGAGCTTGAGCTCCAGAAGGCATAAGAAAACACCTATCTGTAGAAACAGGTGTCATGCTCAAACCAGGCCATGGAGGGGAGTAGTTAAAAAGAGGTTGTTTGTAGTGGTGCAAGCAGGAGTTAGGAGACCCTACAGGCCAAGTAGGGACCTCTTCCACCCCAGCACAGGCCACAGCAGGGGACAAGGGTCATCAGACAAAGGCAGAGTCAGGGAGCTGGGAATGAACACCTGCCCTACCACTCCACATCAAGAGTCCAGCTCCCCACTGGCCAAACCCAGTGAGATGCCAGAGGGCAAGGGAGACCAGGTGTTCAGCCTCAGAGGTCAGAGGCTGGTGTCCAGGGCACAGAGTGGATATTAGACACTGGGCAGGGGCTGGAGGAGTACCCAGAAGTATCCTGTACAGTGGGCACTTCCTTTAGAAGTGCCAGTGAGGGCAGGGAGATAGTCAGGTTGAAGAATAATAGGAGCCCCAAGGGAGAAGGCTGTGGGATCCCCTCCCCTCTCAGCCCACAAGGCAGAATGTGCCTCTCACTGTGGTGATGGTGTGCAGCCTCCCTACTATTCTGCTCCTATTGACTGGACAGGGCTGAGGAGTAAAGACCCCTCCTTTCACCCCATACCTCCATATGGACATGGCTGTTAAGTCTGGCCTGGGTGGGGAAAGCGTGGGATAGGCACCTGGGCAGATCCCCGAAGTCCTCCTGAGTGGGTGGTACCAGCAGAAGGGACATGAGGTGTGACCCTGGCAGACCCGCAGGGATAATGGCTGTCACTTATTTTCTCACTCCATCCCCCTGCAGGGGTCGAACTGAGCAACATTATAAAGGTGGTGCCCAAAGTCTCTGCAGATGGATCACAGGAGCCCACACATGACATCCTGCAGGTAGGAGGGGGCAGCCCACATGGGCAGGGCTGACCCCTTACATGTGTGTTCCCATGTCACCTTGTAATGGTCTGTCAGGGGCACCTTTTCCCGGTTCCCACTTGGCAGATACAGGCTCTGAAAATCAGGGCCTGACCAGTGTTAGTAGGTGGGCCTGAGTTTGCAGCTCCCTGAGTCCATGTCTGAGGGTCTCTCTGGTGTGAAGGGCACCATGAAGGAGCCTCTTTCTGGCTTTCTGACCACCAGGTTTGCTCAGAGAGAATGGGATTGTTGTAAGGCTGTCACCTATTGAGTAGTGACTATTTAACAGCACATTACAGCCTTTCCCCTTAGCACTTAAACTGGCATTTAGAGTAGGTGGTGTTTTCCCTGATGGGGAAACAGAGGCTCAGAGCCTGCCCTGGCTCTCCAATGACCAAACAAGGAAGTATAGCTCACAGTGGTTAAGTCTTTTCCTTAAGGTCATCCATCAAACAGTGGTAAGCTGTTGTAAAACAGCAGAAGGTTCTAGTGTTTATTGAGAACAGGCTATGGACTCAGTTCTGTGCAAGGTGCTTTCTTTGTGCTATTTCAGTTATTCTCCCAAAGACACCTGCAAGGTTGGGATTATTATCCCCATTTTGCAAATGGTTAAGTTGAGATCCAAAGAGTATAAAATGACTCTCCTGGCAGCAAGGGAGTGTAGTGATAAAAGAAGAAGTTGGGGTAGACAGCCCTGGGTGTGATCCCAGCTCTGACTAAAGCAAGATGCTTGCTTCTCCCTTCCTCAGAGTCCTCACCATCTTCTGCTTTATAGAGGTTTTGTGAAAATCACCATATTGTTTTCTTTTGACTTTCTTTGCTACTAAGGGTGAATGTATTTTAAAATGAGCTTGTCTTGCCCTAGCCTGTTTGGCTCAGTGGTTATAGTGTCAGACTGTTGACCGAAGGGTCTTGGGTTCAGTTCTGGTCAAGGGCACATACCTCAGTTGCAGGCTTGATCCCTGGCCCCGGCTGGGTCAGGATATGTGCAGGAAGCTAACAATTGATGTGTCTCTCACATTGGTGTTTCTCTCTCTGCTTCTCTCTCCCTTCCACTCTCTCTGAAAAGCAATGGAAAAAATACCCTCGGTTGAGGATTAATAATAATAATAAAATAAAATGAACTTTTCTTCTGTTAATTTCTCTTTTGGGTGGTTTATCTTTTTTCTTACTGATTTGTGGATGCCCTTTTTATATGAAGGATCTCAGTAACAGTGATCTCTAACAGTCATTGAGTACTTCTGAAGTGTTCAGCATTGTACTAAATGCTTAAAACTCAATCTGTGATTAGCCCATTTTGCTGATCAGGAATCTGAGGCTTCCCAAGAATAATTGACTCACCTATGGTCACAGCCAGTGAGGGGCGGAGCTGGAACCCAGATCCACGTCCCTCTCCCAGGGAAGCCAAGCTCAGAGAATGACTTGGAGGTCTTCTACCAGCAGTATAGGAAACTCCTTGTTTGTTTACAGCCTTTGCTCTTTTTTTATTCTTAATTTCATTCTTTACTGCAGAAAAAGAATGTGAATACGTCCTGGCATAAAAAAGTCAAGCAATACTCAAGCATTTATAGTAAAATTTGAAACTCCCTGTCCTATACATCTACCAGCCTCCTTCTCACCCTTTCCTGGGAGTGGTGCCACACACATTGGAGTTCGACTCTCCCAGCCCTTGTTCTCACTTTGCAACTTAACCAAGCTCCTCTCACACACCATGACACCATTGAGCTCTTGCTTGCGTGTCGTGGTTCTAATGCTTGAAAAATGCTTATCCGAGGAGGGAGAAAAAGTCAACTTTGTGATGCCTTTTGAAATGAACCTGCTAGAGTTATGAAGTTTGCTGCAAACAGACTTGTAAAAATAAAACCAAGATGAAGGCTTAGAACTCTCTGATTAGAAAGTGAGCCTGGCTAGTTTTATATGTGGGAAGTTGCAAAAATAAGTCAGTCACAGAGAGAATGACCCCCACGGTTGGTGGACAAAGCTCTGTCACCACGTTGAGTTGTCATATGTGGAACACAGCAGGCTCTGTCACCTCCACATTAGCAACTGGCTCTGCTCAGCCAGCCTGCGGGGTGTTGGGGTTGCATGCAGCACCTAGGAACCGTGAAGACAACCCCCTTAGCTAGCTGACTCAGAGACTCAGCATTATGATAAGATCCAGGACAAGAAGAGATTTCCTGTAGATTTAATGGATACCAGTGTGCAAATATTAGTCATATTCTTTTCCTCTCTTATCTGACTAAATATAGAGTAGTTATAGCTTCAGTATTATGTGTTCTCAATGGCACTTATGTCATATGCTTTCCAAGTTACTTATAGGGTTCCTGCTAAAATCCCACCACCTCTGTTTTTGTTTTTTTGTAGTAAAATATACATAACATAAAATCTACCATCTTAACCATTTCTAAGTACACAGTTCAGTGGCGTTAAGTACATTCACATCATTGTGCAGACATCACCACCGTCCATGTCCAGAAATCCTTTATCTTCCCAAACTAAAACTGTCCCCCTTAAACATTAACTCCCCTTAAACATTAACTCCCCCAGCCATGGCCGTTGGGACCCACCATTCTACTTTCTGTCTCTGAATTTGATTACTTTTGGAACTTTGTGTTAAGGGGAATTTTGCAGTATTTGTCCTTTTGTGTCTGGATTATTTCACAGAGCATAATGTCACATATATCTGTGTTGTAGCATGTGTCAGAATTTTCTTTCTTTCTATGGCTGAATAGCATTCCATTGTATGGATGGACCACGTTTTGTTTATTCATTCATCCATTGATGGACACTTAAGTTTTACTTCCACATTTTGGCTATTTTGAATAATGCTGCTATGAACATCGATATACAAACATATCTTCAAGACCCTACTTTAAATTTTTTTGTGTGTGTACCCAGAAGTGAGATTGCTGGGTCATACTGTAATTACATACTTAAAAAAATTTTTTTAAAGAGTTTTTTATTGATTTTTAGAGAGAGAGGAAGGGAGAGGGGGAGAGAGAAACATCCATGTGAGCCTGGCTAGTGTGGCTCAGGGGTTGAGTGTTGGCCCGGGAACCAAGAGATCATGGTTCGATTCCCCGTCAGGGCTCATGCCTAGGTTGTGGGCTCAGTCCCCAGTAGGGGATGTGCAGGAGGCAGCTGATAAATGATGATGTTTCTCTCTCATTGAAGTTTCTATGTCTCTGTCCCTCTCCCTTCCTCTCTTTCTAAAAATCAGTAAAAAACATATTTTTTTAAAAAAAGAAAGAAACATCCATATGAGAGCAAAACATTAATTGGCTGTACCCTGCACGCCCCCACTGGGGATCAGGGATCAAGCCCATAACCCGAATCAAACCAGCAACCTTTCAGTGCACAGGATGATGCCCAACCAAGTGAGCCACACTGGCCAGGGCATATACTTAATTTTTTGAGGAACCACTAGACTATTTTCCAAAACAGCTACACCTGTACAAGGTCTGCAATTCTCCACATCCATGCCAACACTTGTTATTTTCTGTTTTCTTTTTTTTAGACTTACGATTCTTGCAAAACACCTCAAATTTTTCTCATGGTACAAAAGTGTTTAATAGGTGCCATATCAGTACAGAAAACACGATCTGTAGCTTATCCATTAAAAAACAGAATAGCCGCCCGGCCAGGCGTGGCTCAGTGGTTGAGTACCAACCTAGGATCCAGGAGATCGAGGTTTGATTCCCTGTCAGGGCACATGCCCGGGTTGCAGGCTTGATCCCCAGTAGGGGGCGTGCAGGAGGCAGCCGATCAATGACTCTCTTGTCATTGATGTTTCTCTCTCTCTCTCTCTTTCTCCCTTCCTCTATCTGAAATCAATAAAGATATATTTTTAAAAAACATAAAACAATAGCCAAGTGAAAAGTCAATACAGATTCTTATTTTTCCTTAAAATAAAATCTAAGGTACACATTGGAAATTAAACTGTTTTTGTTTTTTCTTTCTAGAGATGTGACATCCATGTTTTCTGGTCAGTAATGTCCTGTCAACCATTGTGCTAAGCCAGTGTACTAAATCAAAGCAGATTCATGAGCAGCAAAGCTGTTTGCTGTCTCCTATTCCTGCTGAGCTAGACTAGCAGAACACTGTCTTGGTAAGGAGATTTTGATATGAAGAAGGAATTGCAAACCCTCTACCCCAACAGAAAACCTAATGAACTGATTTATACAGAAAAAGTTTAAGCAAACCTGCACAAACACTTAATATGCTGTAATAAAAGGAGAAAATAATACCTTTAGTCTGCTTCCAGCATAAGCACACATTCACTGGTGCTCAGTAAAATAGGAACGCCAACATAGAAAACATTTTCACTTTCATAGCACTGACAACTAAAAAGCACACAGCATATAATATATTGATCTTGAAGTGGGTAATCACGGAAGTTCCAAGATTATATCCACTAGGTTAGCCTGAGTATTCATCTGTTAAAGTATTTTTTCAAAAATGCTTAAAAGAGAGTTCTAGAAACAGTGGGACTACATCAGGACCAGCAGAAGACAGCGATGCAGGGACTGCAGATGTAAGACTAGGAATTGACTTTAACATGTAGCTTTTAGTAAAGGACATCTCTCTCAGTTGATTCCTACAGCCAAGACTCACTGTGACAGGCAGCTGGCTTGCGTAACACCCTAGGTAAATGCTTCCCAGTAAAAACCCTATTGAGGCTGAAGGACTGAAACATCACGCTCACACATGTATGCTAGGGAAGGCCCCCTAGGTGGATGTGGACTTACTGCAGAGGAGCCTGACTCAAGCCCCGAGAGAGAGGCCCACTTAGAGAGGAGTACTAGGGTTACTGAACACAAAGGTTTTCTGAAGAAATGGGTCCCAGGAGGGTCAGGTAATTTTTTTTTTTTTTTACCCATCAATACTTGAAGAGTTGCAGAACAGAGCCAGCCTCTCCAAAATCTATTCTGTCATTAGATGAGGTCTCTCCCAGGACACCGCTGCAGATGTCCAGAACAATCTCATTGCCTGGAGGTGGGACCTAGTGCTGAAGATTGTTCTGTGAAGCTGGCATAAAGGATGATTTGCATAATGAAGTTACCAGTAAACCACTGCTTAAGTCCAGTCCTGGCTTTCTTTTTTGGCTTTGTAGTCCAGAAACATTTCTTTAAAAGCCAGAAAAATCAGTAAACATGAGCAGCATGTTGAATATGTCAACAGCAACTTCATCTTTATGGTGTTATAAAGTTGTGAAGGCTGCTATGTTAAATTGAGTAATTTGTTCCAGCAGCTGTTCTTCCATATAATTTTCTATCAAAGAAATATATTCGTTTAAAATAGGTGTGTAGGTGACTATTCTCCTCTGTGTCTTCAAACATCTGTTAGTACTTGTCCATGAAATTTCTCTGTAATCACTGGAACTAGTCACCCATGATAATGTCTTCTAAATATCCAACCACAACATCAAATTCTGCACCAGAGGTGGAAGAGGAAGATAGTGTGAAGCTCTTTCTCTAGAGCAGAGGTGGGGAATATCTGGCTTGTGGGCCATATACAGTCCACGAAATCATTTGGTCTAGCCCTGCCAAGGCCTCACCAAAGAGAAGCAGTACCAGCTCACATTACAGGTGAAGTAATTAAGTGTTTGACCAAATATAGCAAGCTAATATTTAAGTTGATAATTTTGTATGGCCCACGAATGATGTTATAAATATCCAAATGGCCTTTGGCAGAAAAAAGTTTCCCCTCCCCTACTCTAGAACGTCCATTGCTGCTGCTGCCACTTCCACCCCATGTGGGTCCAACCTCCATTCTGCACCATAGAGCCCCAACTGGAACAGGGGAGGCCTTGCTGCTGAGGCCACGGTTAGGTCATGGCCCAGCCACACACCAGCTGGGCCTTTCTGCCCAGCCAGGCCTCTGCGTGAGTCGTTGCAGCCGCTGTGTGGGCCTGGTGTAAGTTTTGCAGCCATCAACCTCTGGGCACCATGCCACCTCTTTTCTGTTGTTTTGATAGTAGCCATCCTGAAGGGTGTGATAGTATCTCATGGTTTTGATTTGCATTTCCCTAGTGATTAGTGATGTGTGGAGCACCTTTTCCTGTGCTCCTAAGCCATTTGTGAGTTTTCTTTGGAGGAATGCCTGTTTAAGTTACTGCTCTGGTTTTAACTTATTTCTTAATCTGTTTTCATTATAACATATACTTAGTTAAGTCCACAAATCTAGCTCAGTGAGGGTTGGCTGACAGGCACCCTTGCCTTTCAGGACATTTGAGCAAAATCAAAGCCCTTTGGGCTGATGGTGTCTGTAGAACTGTGCTCACTGGGTGGAGTACAAATGATTTCAGAAGCTCCAGGCGCACAGGTTCGTCTTTTTTTTATTTAAAAAAATATATATATCTTTATTGATTTCAGAGAGAGGAAGGAGAGGGAGAGAGAGAGAGAGAAACATCAATGATGAGAGAGCCATTGATCGGCTGCCTCCTGCACACCCCCTTACTGGGGATTGAGCCCTCAACCCAGGCATGTGCCCTGGCCAGGAATTGAACCACCATCTCCTGGATCATAAGTTGATGCTCAACCACTGAGCCATGCCGGCCAGGCTGTCTTTTTTTTTAGATTGAATTTATTGGGGTTACATTGGTTAATAATAGGTTTAAGGTATACAGTTCTGTAATATATCATCTGTATATCATATTGTGTATTCACCATCACAAATCATGTCTCTTTTCCCCTCTCCTGCTTTCACTCACCCCCATTTCCCTCTGGTAATGACCATACTGTTGTCTATGAGGGGTTTTTGGTTTTATTTTGTTTTGTTTTTTTAAATATCTCTTTATTGATTTCAGAGAGAGGAAAGGAGAGACAGAGAGAGAAACATCAATGATGAGAGAGTTGTCATTGATCGGCTGCCTCCTGCACACCCCGACTATGGATCGAGCCCGCAACCCAGGCATGTGCGCTGACTGGGAATTGAACCACGATCTCCTGGATCCTAGGTCGATGCTCAACAGCTGAGCTATGCCCGGCTAGGCCTATGAGGGGTTTTTGTTGTTTTTTCCTTAATTCCTTCACCTTTTTCACCCAGCCCCCCCCATTTCCTCCCCTCTGACAGCTATGAGTTGTTTCTATTTTGTTTGTTAGCTTATTTTGTTCATTAGATTCCACATATAAGTTAAATCATATGGTATTTGTCATTCTCTGACTTAATTTCACTTAACGTAATATTCTTCAGGTCCATTTATGCTGTCGCAAAAGATACGGTTGCCTTCTTTTCTGTGGCTGAGTAGTATTCCATTGTGTAAATGTACCACAGCTTTTTAAAAAAATATTTTTTGTTTGTTTTTGTTGTTTTTTAATTTTTTTTTAATTTTACTTTATTTTTCAACTATAGTTGACATACAGTATTGTATTAGTTTCAGATGTACACCCCAGTGATTAGACATTATAAAACTTATTAAGTGATCATCCCGAAAAATCTCATACCCGTCTGATACCATACATAGTTATTAGAATATTATTGGCTATATTCCCTATGCTGTACTTTACACCCCCATTACTACACTATAACTACTAATTTGTACTTCTAAATCCCTTCACCTTTTTTGCCCATCCTCCCAACCCTCCTCCCATCTGGCAATTGTCAAAATGTTCTCTGTACCTATGAGTCTGTTTCTGTTTTGCTTGTTCATTTATTTTCATTTTTAGATTCAGTTGTTGATAGATTTGTATTTATTGCCATTTTATTGTTCATATTTTTGGTTCTTTTTTTTATTCTCCTTCTTAAAGAAGATCCTTTAACATTTTATGTAATACTGGTTTGGTGGTGATGAATTCCTTTAGCTTTTTCTTGTCTGGGAAGCTCTTCATCTGACCTTCAATTCTAAATGATAGCTTTGCTGGGTAGAGTAATTTTGGTTGTAGGTCCTTGCTTTTCATCACTGAAAATTTCTTGCCACTCCCTTTTGGCCTGCAAAGTTTCTGTGGAGAAATTAGTTGACAGTCGCATGGGCACACTCCCTTGTAGGTAACGAACTGCTTTTCTCTTGCTGCTTTTAAGATTCTCTCTTCATCTTTAACCTTCGGCATTTTAATTATGATTTGTCTTGGTGTGGACCTCTTTGGGTTCATCTTGTTTGGGACTCTGTGCTTCCTGGACTTGTATGTTTATTTTTTTCACCAGGTAAGGGAAGTTTTCTGTCATCATTTTTTCAAATAGGTTTTCAATATCTTGCGCCCTCTCTTCTTCCGGCATCTCCATGATGCAAATGTTGGTATGCTTGAAGTTATTCCAGAAGCTCTTTACACTGTCTTCATATTTTTGGATTCTTTTTTCTTTTTGCTGTTCTGATTAGGTGTTTTTTGCTTCCTTATATTCCAAGTCATTGATTTGATTCTCGGCATCCTCTACTGTTGACTCCCTGAAAATTATTCTTCATTTCAATTAATGTATCTTTCATTTCTGACTGGCCCTTTTTTATGTTGTTGATGTTCTCACTAAGTTCCTTGAGCATCTTATAACCTTTGTTTTAAACTCTGTATCTGGTAGTTTTCTTCCATTTCATTTAGTTCTTTTTCTGGAGATTTCGCCTTCACTTTCATTTGTGACATGTTTCTTTGTCTCTGCATTTTGGCTGCTTCCCTGTGTTTGTTTCTGTGTTTTAGGTAGATCTGCTATGTCTCCTGGACTTGGTAGAGTGGCCTTGTGTAGTAGTTGTCCTGTAGGGCTCAGTGGCTCAGCCTCCCCAGTCACCTGAGCTGGGCACTCCAGGTGCACCCCTGTGTGAGCTCTGTGCACTGTCCTATTGTAGTTGAGCCTTGAATGATGTTGGCATCACTGGGAGGGATTTACCCCAGGCCAGTCAGTTGCGAGGATCGGCTGCAACTACAGTGGAAGAGCTGCTGTGCAGAAGCCAATCGTATGGAACAGGAATTGTTTTAGTGGGGCTTTAGTGCTCACCGAGTCCTCTCCTTGAGTGTGTTGCTCATGGAGGTGGTAGGGTTGTAATCTGCAGTGGTCTGAAGCTGACCAGGAGGTACAAAGCCAGCCTCTGCCTGTGCCCTGCGTGGGGCCACTCAGCACGAGCTACAGAGCCATCTGCAGATGGCTCCTGCTTGTGTTGGGCTTGGAGGTGCCCAGGAGAGGCCAAGCTGTGAACCAAGGTGGGCTGCTGCTAGTGCTGTGCCTGGGGCCACTTATTGAGAAGTATGGGCACGTTGTGGCCAGCTGCTGCTGCTTTGAGAGATTTTAGGAAAGTCCAAAGCATGAAGCAAGAGAGGCCAGTTGTATGGAAAAGCCACTAGAAATGGCTTGGATGAGCCTGCAAGTAGGGAGGGGCGGGGTCTCAGGTAATCAATTACCAGGGCAAAAAGCGTGAACCAGGTTGAAAAGTGTGAACCAGGTTGATGGAGATTCAGATATGGTGCTTGCCTATTGGCTTTGTAGTGGGGAGGGCTCAGCAAAGGGACAATGTCCTCTGTCAGCACTTCCCTCCGTCTCTTGCCCTGATTCTAGACAAGTTAGTTCCTCCCTGTATGTACCTGTTTTCTTTCAAACTGCTACCCCAGTGCTGGAACTCAGAGGGAGTGAGTCCGAATAAGCCTGAGCCCTTGAAGAGGAATTGCCTAGGACTCCAGCAGCCTTCATGTCACTCAACCTCAATCCCTATTGGTTTTTACAGCCTGAAGATATGGGGACTTCTCTTCCCAGCACTGGAATGCTGGGCTGGAACCCCTTGCTCCTCAGGAGAAACCTCCACAGGCAAGATATTCCTCCCAATTTTAAACCCCCACACGTGGGTGTGGGACCAGCTGGTTCCATGACTCCACCCTACATCTCCACCCCTCCTACCAGTCTTGATGTGGCTTCTTTTTTTTTTCTTTTTTTAAAATATATCTTTATTGATTTCAGAGAGAGGAAGGGAGAAGGAGGGAGAGAGAGATAGAAACATCAATGATGAGAGAGTCGTTGATTGGCTGCCTCCTGCACGCCCTCTTACTGGGGACTGAGCCCTCAACCTGGGTATCTTCCCTGACTGGGAATTGAACCCCGATCTCCTGGATCCTAGGTCGATGCTCAACCGCTGAGCCACGCCTGGCTGGGCTTGATGTGGCTTCTTTAATTCCCTAGTTATAGGACTTTCATTCAGCCAGATTTCAGGTGGTTCTGAATGATGGTTGTTCTATAGTTTAGTTGTAATTTTGATGTGGTTGTGGGAAGAGGCAAATATCGCATCTGCCTACACCACCATCTTGACTGGAACCTAAAAATATTTTTTGAATATGTTTTTTGTTGATTTTAGAGAGAGAGGAAGGGAGAGAGGGAGAGAGAGAAAAACAAAACAAAACACACCTATCAGCCATCTCCTGCATGCCCCCTACTAGTGTTTGCGCTTGCAACCCGGCCATGTGTCCTGACTAGGAATCGAACCAGCAACCTTTTGGTGCACAGGATGATGCCAGCCAACTGAGCCACACAGGCCAGGGCTTCTTAAAAAATATTTCTATTGATGTTTTATTTTTATTTTTTTTAAGAGAAGGAGAGAAAGAAACATTCATGTGAGCGTAACATTAACTGGCTCCTACATGCCCCCTATTGGGGACCAAGTCTTCAACTTGAGCATGTGCCCTGACCTGGAATTGAACCAATGACCTCTTGGTTCATGGGCCTATGCTCAAACACTGAGCCACACCAGGTGGGCCATTTTTAATTTTTTGAGGTTACTCCTTACTGCTTTCCACAGTGGCTCCCCCTGCCTGCATTCCCACTAAGTGCATGAGGGTTCCCATTTCTCCACATCCTCACCAACACTTGTTTGTTGATTTATTGATGGTAACCATTCTGACAGATGTATATGAGTTTGTCTTAAGATTTCTGCTCAGGCAGGCACTGAGGTCATGGAGTTGAATAGCAGCTAGACTTGTCTGTCCTGCTCAGATTGTTTTCTTTCATTATTATTTTTCCCCCAGGCACTTAGAGTTAAATTTGAGTGAATCAGCTGTGCATATAGTGTGGTTTTATTTGGCAGATGCTTGGCAAATATCTGTGGAGTGAATGAGAGAGACAAACAGGAGACATGGTGTGGGCAAGTCTAGTGAAGGTGACTTTCACCTTTGGAGAGCTGGCCATTGGAGGGTGCATTGGTTAGTTATGGATGCATAAGAAGCAACCCCAAACAACAGCCATTTTATTATTTCTTATAATTCTACTGGGTTGACTGAGTTCAGCTGGATAGTTCTGTTTGTCTTGCTTGGAGCCTCTTAGACGCAGTGGCAACCAGGACTGGAATGTTGAATACATTGCACTTGTATGTGTGGCTCTTTGGCAGGGACACTGAGAGGGCTGAGCCTCTACTTCTGTGTGACCTCTGAAGCTCAGGGCTCCTAAAAGCACAGATGTGGGAGCTTACATGGCTGGAACTGGCCAGTGCAGGCCCAGACTGCAGAGGTGGGGATCCTGCAGGGATGCAGCACTGTCACTGTGGCCTTTGGGCTGAGCTGACACTGAGGTTTCTCCCATATTTCCTAGATCCTGGAAGACTTGCAGGAGTCCATGGTCTGCTGTCACCCCCAGGAGGTGTCAGCACAGCTTGCCCGCTTTTGCGAGCAGTGCAAGCAGCACAAGGCCTGCCGCTTTCTTGCAGCTCAAAAGGGCGCCTACCCCATTCTCTTTGCTGCCTGGAAGCTGGCTGCAGCGGGTGACCAGGTACTCCTGCTCCAGGCCCTCAACGCCCTGTCAGCACTGATTGATGGCCAGCCTGACCTCCTGGACACCCAGGGCCTGAAGCTGCTGGTGGACACTCTGGCCCAGAATGCTGATGCGGCTAATCTGATGTGTTCTGGGATCCGCTGTATACGCCATGCCTGCCTGAAACATGAGCAGAATCGGCAGACTCTAGTGAAGGCTGGTGTGCTGCCCCTATTAACTGATGCCATCACCCGGCACAGCCCCTGCGCCGACGTGGTCAGGGAGGCCTGTTGGGCCCTTCGCATCATGACTTTTGACGACGACATTCGTGTGCCCTTCGGCCACGCCCATGACCATGCCAAGATGATTGTGCAGGAGAATGGAGGCTTGAAGGTACTCATCGAGGCTGCCAAAGGTAGGAGCAGGTGTGGCAAGAGTTAGAGTCAGGGCTTAGGACTGATCCAGGCATGGCTGGCTCCAGGCTCCACTTGCCTCTCTTGGCTTCATCCCACCTGCATGGCAGCCCTTGTGGACAGTATCCTTACTCCTACTTGCTCCGGAGAGATCCTGTGGACATTTCTAAAGCCATTTGGGAAGGGTGCTTTGCTCTGTCCAACCAGATTGAGAGTGGGGAAGAGCTCCCCAAAAGGAAAAACAAGGGTGTTTCCCAAAGATGGGGGAAGTATTGCTGCCATTCACCATGGCTGGTCCTAGGTAACAGTTTACACTTTGGTTCACACTTGGCCACAAATTCTTGTGCATGTATGTGTTTCTAACTCCAGGGTAACTATAGTGAGCCAGTGATGGAAGGTTGAAATGCTGACATTCAGACCCCAAAGCACCAGCCCCCTGTCCACTGCACCCACCAAATAACGCCTGATGGGTCTGGTGCACTGAAGGTGCTAGAAGAATGAGTTCCCTTTCCCCACCTGTTTGTGGTTCTGGCTCCATGGCCAGGCCTGTGTACAAGACTCTGGCCCTGTCTGCCAGAGACATGGGCCTGCCTCAGTCTTCCCTCCACACCCCTGGAGAGGGTGGAAACAGGTCCTGATCGTCTTGGAAGTCAGGCTGCTTTTCTGAAGGGTCATTTGATTCTTATTTATTTATGGAGCTCATTTCAGTTAGGGTTCTGCCAGAGATACACAACCAGGATATGTGGGATATAAAGAGAGTTATTGAAAGGAGTTGGCTCATGTGGTTATGGGGCTTTTGAGGCTGAAATCCATGCGGCAGGAATTGACACCACAGTCCACCGGGGTGCTTTTTCCTCCTCAGGAAGACCTCAGTTTCTCTTGTAAAGCCTTCAGCTGATTAGATGAGGCCCACCCGGACCATCCAGGGTCCACTTCTTTTAGTCAGTTGGATGTCACCATGTCTAGAGAACACTTCCATGGCACACCCAGATTAGCACTTATGGAATCACTGAGGCACATGAACTGACATATTAATTCTGCATAAATTATGGCTCTCCACCCCTCCCTCAGGAGAGGCCTCAGTGCAGCCTCTCCTCCCTCTGCCTCTGAGCTTGGTCTTCACAACTGTGTTCAGTTCTGCCCTGTCAGCTCTATCCATATGTCTCTCTATGGTTTCTGGGTTTCCTGTTGTACTTAGAAAGGTCATTCCCACCCCCAAGATCATAAAAATAGTCCTGGGTGTTTTATTATAGCATTAATATGGTTTTCTTTTTTTAGGTATTACCATCAGTTGGTCTGGAATTAATTATCTGGGACACGGTGCAGAGGTGGGGGGAGCAGGGCATCCAGTTTGTGGTTTTCCTCAGCAGTCAGCAGGGGGCACTGCAGGTCCATACTGCCTGTGGTGTTCACTGGGGCTTTCCTGGTTTAGGCAATCACACTGCCAGGCAGAGGGTCCAGCAGGATTCAAACCAGCACCGCTGGCTCAGAGCTGTGGCTGGTCCTCTGCCCCTTCCTCACTTCCACAATTCCTCTCCCTCCTTCTCTGCAGCGTTCCCTGATAACCCCAGCGTCCTGAGTGAGCTCTGCAGCACTTTGTCCCGTCTAGCTGTTCGCAATGAGTTCTGCCAGGAGGTCGTAGACCTCGGGGGCCTTGGCATACTGGTGGCCCTGTTGGCCAACTGCAGCAACCATCAGGTGGGCATCCAGAGTTGTCTTAGTTTGCAAAGCTCCCTCAGGTTTCAGTTTGACATTTTTCTCCATGCCTGGGGGAGGATCCAGCCTCTCGGGCAACTCTGCCCCTTTGGGCCCCTGCTAGCCATACAAGCCTGAGTCAGGACACGCCTGGCCTGTCTGCTGATCCCAGAACCAAAATGTTGTTTCTACTTCTCATGTACCCGTAGGTGGGAACTAAAGCTTGGGGGCAGACAAACCCACCCACCCGTTCTTATTGTCCTTTAGCACCTTGTATTTTCTACCAGGAGTAGGAGGAATAGGATTGGGTGTCATGGGGGTTGATCCAGACCTGAGCTCAGCTGTGTGATGCTTGAGTGAGGTCCACCCTTACTTCCTGGGCTTCCCCATGTGTATAACAGGGCAGGGACCCCTGCCATCATTCATTTATGTAGCAGTCACTTATCAGCCCCCTCTCCACACGCCCAGCCTAGGGCCATGGATCCTGGCTGCTAGCAGCAATGATTTTGCTGTCCCTGACTCCAGCCAGAGACAGCAGCCAGTCAGGTCAGTCAGTGCCCACCCTGAGCTTGCAGCCAAGGCTAAGAGATATCTGGTGTTCTGATTGCTGACCTGAGCCAATGCCCCCTCTGTGTGTGTGTGGATGGGGGGTTCAAGGTAATGGGAACCACAGGGTCCACCTCCCCTGCCTTCTCTATACAATGACTAGTAACCCTGCTGTTACATGCTGCCTTTGTGCCCCAGGGCAGCCCCTCCCATAATACAGCAACCTAGCAGTTAGTGCCTGGTGCAGCGGGAGGGGGGCTGGCTGCACCAGGGGGTGACCCCCTTGTGCCCTCCATATAGGACCTTGTGAGACAGGTGCTGAGTGCCCTGCGGGCCATCGCTGGCAACGATGATGTGAAGGATGCCATTGTCCATGCAGGTGGGACAGAGTCCATTGTGGCCGCCATGACCCGGCACCTGGCCAGCCCCCAGGTACCACCATCGGGCACGTGAGGTGGGGCAGTGGGTCTGGAATCCCAGTTCAATCACTGTATCTGCATGATGCTCTTTCCATTTCCTCAAGTAGGAGTGAGAGAGGGGCAGGGACAGGGAGAATGAGGGTGGGTAAGGGGTAGGACCAGGCAAGGTGAGGGTGGAGTGGGGCCTGGTGAGTGAGAATCAGGGAAAGCAGAGGGAGGCAGAAGAGCTTGGTTGATGTTTCTGTCACTCTGATACTGTTCCTGTTACTGCTGGTCCAGGACACACCTGGACTGACAGTGGTCTGTCCAGGTGAGGTCTTGGGGCACTCATCTGGAAGTTGGCGATGATGAGGGTCTGCTGGCCTCGTCTCAGCCATCCCTTTGACCTACCCTGCAGGTATGTGAGCAAAGCTGTGCAGCGCTGTGCGTCCTGGCCCTGCGCAAGCCAGAGAACAGCCGGGTTATCGTGGAGGGTGGTGGGGCTTTGGCTGCACTGGAGGCGATGAAGGCACACCCGAAGGAGGCTGGTGTGCAGGTGGGTATGGGGGAAGTAAGAGAGGCAGGAGCCTACCATACAGGTGTGGGGAGGCCCTGTCCCAATCCCCGTCCCCATCCCCATCATGTCCTAAGCCTCGTGGGTTCTTATTCCTTTCCAGCTCCTCTCTTCCTGCATCTACATGCCATCCTCCGTAGTATGCTGTCCCTGTTCCTCTATTTCTGCATTTGGTCTTTTGTTACAGGATCTTTGTAGGGATCTGGGGAGGAGGAGGGGATGGGGAGAGCAGATGGGGCTCTGCTGGGATTTGGGGTGGTTCTGCCCACCTTGGGTTGCTGTCCACACCTCACTGGGGAGTCTTCAGGGCTGATTATAAGCGGAGCCATGTGCACACTCTGACCTGAAACCCACGCTGCTTCTTGTAGCACCTGGTTCTCCCACCTCCCACTCCTATCTTCCTGGTACTGGGGCCGCCTCATGATCCTTAGACACACCAGGTAGTGGTCCCTTTGGGGCCTTTGCTCTCCTGCCTCTTCCAGGGCATTGTGCCCTTGGCTGGCCCATTACTTTGGCCTTTCCTAACCACCCTGGCTAGGAGCCCTCACACCTCACCTACTCTTCATCCACTCACTCACTGGTGGTAGAAGCCTTGGGGTGCATTTAGGCACCCACCCATGGCAGATACCCAGGGCACAAAGGTTAACTGAAGGACTACTGATGTAATTGAAAGATAGGCCCTGTGCACACCCCCTCTTTTCTCTGTCTTACTGCCCTCCTCCTCTGGGGCCCCTGCCAGGCTCTCTGAGACTAAGAATCCATACCTGAGGGATCATCCCCACCTGCTGAGCCTTTGGCCACCCTGAGCTTCAGTCTTCTTGCCTGGGAAATGGGGAATTATCCCTGCCTCTGGGGCTGTCAAGAGGATGAAGTGAAGGGATGCATCTGGTCTGATGAGTCGTAGCCTAGCACCCAACGAATGCAGGCTGTGGTCATCATTGACCTATTGTGTCAAGAGGATAACTTCAAGGTCAGAGTGGATCCCACCCCAGGATCTCATGCGCCAGCCTACAGCCTTCACCTTCCACTCTCCCTTCCAGAAACAGGCCTGCATGCTGATCCGAAACCTAGTGGCCCGCAGCCAGGCCCTCTCACAGCTCATCCTGGACCTGGGGGCTGAAGCACTCATTGTGCAGGCCCGTCTTGCCCACCGAGACTGTGAGGACGTGGCCAAGGCAGCCCTGCGGGACCTGGGGTGCCGTGTAGAGCTCCGAGAGCTGTGGACTGGCCAGAAGGGCAACTTGGCACCATGACCAGCCTTGGTCTAGGCTGTGACTCTGGGTGAGTCATGTGACTTGGGAAATGGAGAGATCTATGTCCTGCCACTCTGCCCACCGGATTCCTTGCCCAACTCAGTGAGAGGTGTTTTCTGATGGGCACCAGGTACAAGCTGGGGGACGAGCACTGGTAAGGCATCTACACTGGGTCCTGTGCTCCCATTACCAGCCAAGAGCATTGGTATCACCCATCCTGCCTCACCCCAGCTCTTTCCTTCCAGAAGGGCCTTCACAGCATTCTTGGGACGAAGGGCTATCTGAAATTTGACAGCCACACTGACCAGTCTCAGAGTGGGTCAGGGATCTTGCTCCTGCCTCTTCAAGTCCATTCTTGCCTTGCTCCTGTTTTTTTCACCTGTGAATGGGTCGAAGGTACCTTGCTGTCCTGGCCAGAGGGCGGGAACTGAGACTGGTCTATCTCCGGGGCCCCAGACCAGCCAGTGCTGCCCGGTAATAAAAGAACATTGCTTGCCCTGGCCAATGTGGCTCAGTTGGATGAGCGTCGTCCATGTACCAAAAGGCAGCTGGTTTAATTCCTGGCTCGGGTTGTGGGCTTAATGCCTAGTAGGGGGCATGCAGGATCAATGTTTCTCTCGCTCATCAATGATGTTTCACTCTTTCTCTTCTTCTCTCTTTCTAAAGTCAATAATAAAAAATACATATATATTTTAAAAAGCCCTAGTTCAGTGGTTAGAATGTCGGCCTGCACACTGGAAGGTCACGGGTTCAAGTTCTGGTCAAGGGCATGTACCTGGGTTGCAGGTTCAATCCCCACCCCAGTCGGGGCACTGGTGGGAGGCAACCAATTGATGTGTTTCTCTTACATCAATGTTTCTCTCTCTCTCTCCCCTTCCCCCCTCCCACTAAAAATCAATGGAAAAAATATCCTCACTTGGGTAAGGATTAAAAAATAATTTTTTTTAAAAAAAACCATTGGTTGAAGTATGGAGGGGTCTCTTCCATGGCTCTGGGGGGTGGGGGGCTGCAACCAGTGGTCTCAGAGAATGGGAGGAGTGGACGTTTGGGCAGGCCATGGGGTTGCTGAGGAAGGTGGAGAGGTTTTGAGAACAGCCTGGGTATAGGATCTGATGTTGCCCTCAGACAGGCAGACTACTGAGGCCACAGTTGGCATGAGCCTGGGGTCTGCAGGTGCCTAGATTGCTGCTTCTCAGCGTGCATTTCCTTGGGGAGCTGGGGAGTTCAGCATCCAACCCCTACTCAGCTGTGTGGCTTTCAGTAAGTGACTTAATCTCTCTGAGCTTCTATTTGATCGTGCGTAAAACGGAGTGGGGGGAGGGATAGAGAACCCCCCCCCTCGGTATTGGAGTGGAGCTGGGACATAGGTGGTACCTGGTTGTCTTAGCTTTACTTTGGTCACCCCAGCAGGACACTCTTCCATTCCCCCTGCTGACCACCTTGAGGTCCTTGCTTACTGATGGCTTGAGCAACCTGCCTTCTCTCTGAACCTGTTTCCCCATCTGTAGAATGGATATCACAGTTGCTACCCTGATGCCCACTCCACCCCTCAAGTGTTCTTGGATCTCCAGGTAGCTGTGCCTGGCAGATCCCAACTTTCTCTGCATTTACACTCAGGGGGCATCTTGTGGTCACCTGGCAGCTTATGCATTCCACATGGTCCAGTTAGGGTCAGAGCAGCCTCAAGACCCCTGGTGGGCTCCTGCCTGGTCCCTCCAGCATGCACCTTGGAGCCCTCTCCTCTCAGAGTACCTACTCCTCTACTGGTCATTCACTTCCCCTAGCTTGAGGAGAGCCCCAATTCCAGTTTTGACATCAGCTCAAGGCCTTTTCCCAGAAGGCTTCTGGTTTCCATGGAAATTGGCTGAGACAAATAGCTGTGGGGACATCACCCTGGTTCCACCTCCCTATGGTGTCCCCACCCCCAACTGTGCTGGCCCTGCCAGCTCAGTGGGGTTGACATGACCCTCTGCCCCAGTCACCCTGCCTTACCCCTCTCACCAGAGATTTGGCTAGGGTGTAGGAGAAGGGACCCTGCCTGGCCTAGGCTGCCCTGACTTTGACTTCTGGGCCAGCCAAGTATGTGACATTGGGATAGTCCTGTTGCCGGCAAGACAATGAGACCTGAGTTCTTGTCTTGAAGGAAAGATTTCAACCAAGAGACAACATGCAGCAAAGAAAACCAGAATTTATTGGCTGCAGCAAAAACACATCAGTAAAACAAGAAAGGACATAAAAGAAGCAACAGGAGAGCTTAGGCTGGGCTGCTTTGACTCAGTGGGAAGTCAGAGAAAAGGGGACCTTGGAGACAGGTTCTGGGGTAAGCCCAGGACAGGCTGCCGCTGCCCACTGCTCCCCTGGTTGCAAGTCTTGTGGGGGTCCCTTAGAGTTTAGGTGATACGTGACTGTGGGGGAAGGAGAGGGGAAAAGGAATGGCACAGGAGTGCTCCCCTTGGGGAGAGTGTGAGCTGGATCCTTTGCCTTGACGGTATTTATCTCTTGCAGGTAGGAATCTTAGAGGAGGTCTCAGGGAAGGGTCTCAATAGGATATTCATCAGCTTTCCAGATGTGCTCTTTCAGGGTCATGGTCTCCACTGATTGGTCAGCACCAGGGCAGGGCATCTATGGTCAGTGCAGCTGGTCGTGAGGCAGCCATGGTGTCACTTGTCTGGTTTTGCTGCTTTTCTGGGCCTGGAGCTGAAATGCAATTGAGGCCTAGATGTTATCTTTAAGGAGGAAAAGGTCAGGGTATCTAAACTGCATGACCAGTGATGTGCTAAGGAAGAAAAGGTTACCCTGGGAGCGAAGTTCTTGTTTTCCCAGTTTTGCCCCTTGCTAGGTACCCAGGCTTTACACCCTGGTGACCTTGTGTATGTGGCCTGTCGTCCTTGCTGTGTTCATGCCTGTCTAACTGCCTATAAACACTGTCACCTTGGGGCAGCCCTCAGGCCCTGTGAGCCTCATGTTTCTTCATCTGTCACATGGGCAGGAGTACAGAGTGAGAGGGAGGGTGGGGGGGATGCTGCCAGCTAGTTTCTGAGGAAGCCTGAAGTGCTGCCCTTGGCTCCCCATTGCCCTCCCTGTAAAATCAAACTATACTCCAGGCCCTGTCTACTCCCAGCCTCATCTTCCCCATGCTCTCTTTTAATCATGATTCCAGCCATACCAGCCTCCCCACCTCTGGGCCTTTGCACATGCTGTGCCCTCCCTTTGGAGCACCCTTCCCTCTGCCCTCTCCCATTCCCAGCGCCACAGTACCATCACCCCTTGTGCTATGCCTCTGACCTCTGATGCCATCTGAGGCCCCTTTGTATGCTTTCCAGTTTGTCCCCCACTGTGTGTGTATAGGCTCCCGTCTTCCCCCCTTTGCTCCAGCTTCCTGTAAACATTTCTGTCCATATACGTGAATAAATTAATAAGTACATAGGGTGGTTGGAGAAAAGGCCTTCCCCACAGCCCAGGGCCCACCCCTGGGCTCTTGGCCAGCCTTCCTGCAGCTGCAGGCTTCTTCAGGGATGGGTGGCTCCTGTTTATCAGTTCTTCCCACCTTAGCCTGAGGAAATGGGCATCTTCAGTGGGTGCACTCAGGGCCTGTTTGGATGTCCTCAGAGTAGGTATCCCATGCCCAGCTGAAGACCCCACATTTCACAGGGGTTGACATGCTTAGGTTCTTGTCACTGCTCTGCCACCTCAGGTTAGCCTTGGTCTCCTCAACTAAAAATGGGCTAAGTGTGTGTCACTGCACTAGGCCACAGCTTCCTGCAAGGCCTGGCTGGGGGTGGGCCCAGCACAGCACCCCCCTAACAAGTGCTCCCGACCTTGTTGATGACATCAGAATGTGGGCTGAGGGGGATACTACTGCAAGGAAGGTGCCAGCATATTCAGGCTGTGCCTCTGTTGCTAGGTGCTCTTGGATGAGTGGCCAGGACTCAGAGCCTATGGGAGACTGAAAATGCCTTGAGAAAAGTCAGGCTTGGCTCTAGTCACTGTTGTTTCCCTCCAGCCAAGGAAGGACCTAGGCTCCTGGGTTGCAGACACATCTGTAAGAGGCCGAGCCTGTGAACCCCATTTTCCAGATGGGAGATAGACTCACTGGCATTTGGGGGGCCACAACAGGATGAGAACTCAGCTCGGCCTACCTCTGCCCCCTCTTCTGTTGCCAGTGTTGCTAATCTGACCATGCACAGTTGGCTCTCTGGTCTCAGTTGATTAAGCCCTGTCACTGTGCCTGGGCCTGGCTCATTCCTGTGGTGTGAGATGATTCCTGGGATCCCCAAGAAGTAGAGGGAACTAGAGGGCAAAGAGGCAGTGGCCTGCTCAGGGCTAGCCAGGCCAGCTCGGAAGAGCCAGGATCCTGAGCACCCTGGCCAGGCACAACCAAGGTTCCCATGGTGGGGGTATCAGTTGCTGATGCCAAGGGGCTTTGCCTGACATTGTTGTAAAGCTATAGGAAGGTTTGCTGGTGCCAGCCTGCTGACAAACAAATAGAAGCCAGAGCCCAGCCAGTGTTTCTGGCACCAGAGGAGAAGCAGCTGGGTGCTAGGTCACTGCCTGACCCTTGCCTCAGTTGGCATTGTCCCTGGGGGTACCATGGGACTTTCCAGGAGCTTGCTGCTTCCCTCTCAGGGCCTGGCAGGTGGGTGGTGTGAGTTCGGACTCCTTCGGCATTAATATCTCCCTCTTTGGTTGGCAGACCACACCCATAGTTGGTCTATATCCACATTCCATAAAGTGCTATTTATAAAAAGGGAAACAGGGCCCAAGAATAATTTGTCCATCACAGATGCTCAGCGAGTGCTCACTGCAGACCAATGCAGTTGTGAGTTTTACTTCCATTCAACTCATTAATGCTGTCATCAACCCTGGGAGGTAGTTGGAGAAACTGAGGAAGGGAATTTTAGTCACTTGCTGATGGTCCTGTGGCCAGCAAGTAAAAAAGAGCAGGGATTCAAACCCAGCCCCGCACCCTTCCAGCAAGGAACACTTGTCACATGAGGCTAGGTCTTCTCATCTGCAAAGTGGGCACTGTCACCCCCATCTGGAAGTCATGTGGTGACACAGTGTTTGGGAAGTACCAGGCCTGGCAATGACCTGACACTTCAGTAGGTGTTGGGCAGCCTGGTTCCTTCTTTTCTCTGGAGGGCAGAATGGAGACCAGGGCCTTGAAATTTCAGAGAAGCAAACCACAGCTAGGAAGTATGGGAGAGGAGGTAGGAATATCATGGGAATATCAGAAATCAGATGGTAGCCTTGGGCTAGTGATTTCCATGGTATGAACCCCAGTCATTTCTTCTAAGAGGGCCCTTTGAGAGGTCATGGATTAAGTACTTACCAGGGGCTAGTACAACCCTGAAATGTGAGTCCTTATAAAGGCTTAGCTCAGCCTTGCTCCCTCCCAGGACTCCCTGGTTCTGAACTGAATCTCCACCAACCCCAGCCTGAACCTGGAGTAATAAGAGCCAGTATGTGGGAACATTTGTAATCCTCTCTGTCCTGGGGATTAAGGGAGTCAGAAAACAGGTGGGCTCAGGGGAGGTGCCAGTGACAACAGAGCACTGGATGACAGATGGCTCCCTAAACTGCTTGTGGCTGTCTGCAAAGAATTCCATGAACCACAACCTCACAGAGAAGCTGAGGCTCACAGGCCTAATGTGACCTACTGTGTGTCAGAGGCATTTACCAGAAGATCAAGGCAAGGGCTGAAATATAAATTCTCCAGGTGTAGGAATCATTGTCCTATGAGGAAACAGGATCAAAGTGCCCAAGGTTATGCGGTGGGTCAGTGGCTGAATAGGAATTGGAACCCAAGTCTCTCAGGCCTCCAGGGCTATTCTTTGACACTTGCCTTACCCCCATCTAGATTCACACCCAGATCCAGCCACTGAAGTGCTTTGTGATGTTGGGCAAGGAGCTTGACCTCTCTGTGCTCTGGATTCTGTAAAAGGGGGCCAATGGTTGCTTTGAATTAATGGGATTGTGGTTAAGATTATCAAAAGGCTTACAATTCACAAAAGGCTTATCAGGGAAGAGGCTGGACTGGGATGTCATTGGATCAGGGACAGAAAGCTTGAACTCAGAGTAAGTCAAACACTTCCAGAAAATCACAAAGCTTGTGAGTAGGATTCTACCTCTTTCCACGTCTTCACACCAACCTGGAGCTGCAGAGGGAGAGCTTAGTGAACTCATGAGTTGCCCTCTCCATGTCATTTGCAGCAGAATAGTGGGGAGTGATTACCCACGAATCCTTCGGCTAAAGTTCACTCTACACAGCCCCAGGGGACCTCACGCGGGGCGTCCGAGGGCACTTCTGGCCGCCATGCTCAGGGCCTAACTTTGCACCTTGCACACTCGAGCCACGCCCGTGGCACACCACCCACGGCCCCTGCGCAGGGCTGGCCACCGGACCTACCCTTCGGCTTCGCAGCCAATCCTCGCTGCCCTCTAGGCTACTCCCTCTGTTCCACTTGCGCCAGTCGCTCCAGCCATTTCGGAGGCCGGCTCTTTTTCCCCAGCGATTGGCCGTCAGGGCTGCCTGTCTTCTGCCAGTTCTCCAATTCTCGCCCGCCTCCAGGCCCTCACCTCCCAGCACCTCACGCCCCGCCCCCCACATACACCCTGAGTCTCTCCCTACAGTCCCGCCTTTACCCCTTTAGCGATTGGCGTTAGGGGTTGCCCGTCTGCTTTATACCCACCAATCATTACGATGTCCATCACTGATTGGTAATCGCACAGCCAATCGGAGTGCGTCATGGACCCCTCCCGCGGCGCGCTGTTGGGGGTACTCGAGGCGGGGCTGTGGTGGCTAGAGGCGACGGTGTCGGTGACGGCGACGCGTCCTAGCAGGTGAGTGGGTGCCCTGGGGGGCGCGGGGCGGCGCAGGCGTCGCGGGGCCAGTGCCCCTCAGATCGAGCCTGAGGAAGGCACGGCCCAGTCATGGGTCCCGGGACGGGGGCGGACGAGGTGGGCATGACAGCAGCGTCGCGGGGGCAGGGAAAGGACAAAGCCCCCCCTCGGGTCTAGTGCCCCGTGGGGGCCCCCACAGCGGGATCAGAGCCCCTCACCGTCAGCCCATGCACACCTGACACCACGTCCATTTTCATTGAGTTCCCTCCCTCCCCCCCAATACACCTGAGACTGTCCGCCTCGGTGACATCCTCCGAGGCCGCTTCCCCAGGCACCCAACACAGTTAGGTCTACACCCCCACATTCATCTGAGTCTGTGCTCCCACTTATGGTCCCTCTCACACACTTGATACCGCACCCCCACTCATGGACACCTCCCACATCTCCTGAGACTGCCTTTCTTGATGATACCGCACACCCGGAGCTGCCTCCTCCTATACACCCCACCCCACCCCGCCTCCACAACTGGGCCTGCACTCCTACACCAACACCTGAGCCTGTGACCCCAAACTCAGGGCCCTCCACTAACACCTGGGCCTGTTAGTATCCCTTCACTGACTTTGCTGACATCTAGGTCTGTGCCCCTCCCTCTGCCCTTCCCTTCAGCAACTTGGGTCAGGGCCCTCAGGTACTCCCCACCACTGCCACCTGCTCTGTGCCCCTAGCAGCACTCAGTTGCTTCGCACCCCCACTCAGTGCACCTGCAGGTATTTTCTTCTACATGCACCTGTATTTGCACCCCTTTGTAATCCTACACACACACACACACACACACACACACACGCACACACACTGTCTTTTTATTTATGATGGTCCATAAAGTGATTTCTCAGTTTAGAATAATCCTATCCCAGACAAAACCAGAATTATCTCCATTCTGTTTTAAATTTAACAAACCTAAAGTGACTTGAATTGGGGAGGCAGAGCCCACCCCTTCCTGAGCATTACTGATCCTTCTCTATGGACCTCCCCCATTTTTGCCCATCTGTTTTGTTTATCTCTGAAGGATTGGCAGGGGAGGGGACCCCCACCCTTCTTGCAGCTGCTCTTCAGGCATCATGACTTTGACTGGGTCCAGAAAGACTTAGCTGGAAGGATAGCCCCTGGTCGATGCTGGAGAATGAGTCTCCCAGCCCTGGCGTGGGGGCGCTGGGGGAGTGGGACTTCAATACCTGGGGTGCTGCCTCTGGCAAGGTCACTTGGAAAGGAATTGCAGGGCCTCTGGCCCCCACTCTTGCAGACTGAGGCCCCTCACTGACCCAAGGGAGCTCCTTGGTCCCTTGAAGCCAATGAACCCAGTGTAAGCAAACACTTCAGAGTGAGGGAGCTAATGTTACAGACACTTAAAGCTAAACTGCAAAACCGGAGCCTGGTATGGTGCTGGGGATAATAATTTTTCTGGAACTTTTCAGTCCTGGGAGTATGATTTGCCTGTGTGTAGCACAGAAGGAGACCAGTGTCTTTGTTGTTAAAAAAGCAATAAGGTGCCCTTTCCTATAAGGCTTGCATAGCACCTCTTACACAATCACTCCCCCCACCCCGGCACCCGGTCTCTCCCTGCAAAGATGTTGCTGGAATGTTCTGAAGGGTCATGTCACTTTCAGCTTCTCTTATGGAAACCAAAGCCATTGAGGTTTCTTGTCCAAATTCAAAAGGAGTCATTTAAAATGTGTGTGTATGTGTATACATATATGTAGATGTTGTTATACACAGATATACATACATATATATACATATATGTACATATACATATATATTTAATTTTTTTTAAAAATTCTTGATTGCAGAGAGGGAGGAGGGGAGCGAGAAACATCAGTGTGAGAGGGACACATCAATTGGTTACCTCCCAAACAAGGTCTGGGGATCGAGCCTGTAACCCAGGTACCTGCCCTGACCTGGAATCGAACCCTAGCCTTCCAGTGCATTGTAAAAGGACACACAGTAAAATAGGCAGGTCTTTCCATACCTGCACCCCATCCCCTTTCAGATACACCATAGTTAATTTCTTAGGTTTCCTTCCAGAGTTAGTCAATGTTGGGGAGGACGGAGGAGAGGCGAGGGGAGTATATCCCCTGCCCCTTTTAACCACTAGTACATTTGCATCAGATTTTATCAAACGGGCATCTTGATTTTGTACCCAGTCTTTCACTAAGTTGTCACTCGTACTTTCTTTTACAAACTGAGCTGCACTGTACAGATAGACTCATGCGTGAGTGAATATGTAGTGAACCTGTGTGGCGCAGGCACTTTGAAACCTCCAGCTTCATGAAGCTTACATCCAATGTAGCGACTTCCTAGGAGTGGCCAGGCCAAAGGGCATGTCCATTAAAATGGTTAATGTTCCTCCAGAGAGGTTCTGCGGTCAATAGTCTCTCAGCTGTGAAGTTGGAATGCCTGTTTTCTCCTCCAGTAGCCAGGATATTTTGTTTTTTTCAACCAAGTATTCCTGTCTCTCCAATCTGATACGTAAAAAACAGCTCAAGAGATCCTTTTGAATGTTGCTCCCTTGCTTCCTGTCCATCTTTTAGGGATTCTGGCCCATGTGGTGGCAATTAAATGTTAGATTTCTGTTTCTCTTCCACAATTAGTCTAAAATTCAGTCCAAGAAATATTTGAGTTCCTCTTCTGCAAAGCTCTGAACTAAACCTTGGGCTTGATAGGGCATCGCCTGGAGTCCCAGGAGGGCACATCCTGAGACACTGACACAAGGTACCTTGACAAGCATGAGGTACCTTAACAAAAGCAATTGGCTAGAAGAACTCTTTAGCTGTTGCTAATTTTTTTTTCCCACCTGGATCCAGCAAAAGAATGAAAATGTCAGATGAGATTGAGAGATGTCAGATGTTAAATCTATTTGGAAAGCTGTCTTAAGATTCAGTTGTTGATGATTTCCCATTATTTGCACCAGGTGGAGGATGTCATCAGACTGAGGTCAGGCCTTTTCCCACATGCCACCCCATTTTTTGTTCTTTTTTATTTGGCAGTCGGACGTTAGAGGCATACTGTGATGATCAGAGAGATTTATTAGTTTTTTTGAGTTTTATTTGGGCTTGTTTGGGTTTTATTATTGCTTAACAAAAAGTATATAGTGTGTACATGAAAAGAACCAAGGTAGAAGGAATAATGAAACTAATGCTCAGCTCAAGAATTAGAGTGACTCCCCACTTCCCCCAGCCCTTCCCAGGTCACTGTGCTATTTTTAAAATATGCTTGTCAACGTTTGTTTTCTTCACTGAGTACTTTGCTCTGCAGTTGAGTGCTGGGATTCCAGGGTCTCAACAAAGTTCCCCAGAAGCCAAGTTTTCTGCTGAAGCTCTGCCAGGAGAGTGCCCTTGAGGTCCAGAGAGGAGAGCAGTGACCAGAGGGCCAGGGCCAGGTCACTGGCCAAGGGATGGGTGAAAACTGGGAGGTTTGGTCTCAGGCTCTGCCATGTTAGTTTCCTGGGGTAGCTGTAACAAATTACCACAAACTAGGTGGCTTAAAGCAACAAAAATTTATTCTGTCACAGTTGTGGAAGCCAGAAGGCCAAAATCAAGGTGTTGGCAGGGATTATAGACTGAATGTTTGTGTCTTCCCTTAAAATTCATATGTTGAAACCTAACCTCAATATGATGGTATCGGGGAGTGGGACCTTTGGGAGGTAATTAGGTCATGAGGGTTGAGCCCTCCTAAATGGGATTAGTGGCCTTACTTATTTTTTAATTCTCACTTGAGGATATTTTTTTCATTGCTTTTCAGAGAGAGTGGAAGGGAGGGGGAGAGAGAGAGGAACATCAATGTGAGAGAGAGACATCGATTGGTTGCCTCCGGCACATGCCCCAACTGGGGATCAAGCCTGCAACTGAGGTACATGCCCTTGGCTGGAATCCAACCCGAGACTCTTAAGTCCCCGGGGCCAATAATACTGTAACTACTGAGCCAAACCAGCCAAGGCAGATTAGTGGCCTTATAAGAGACCCGAGAGCCCTAGCCGGTTTTGCTCAGTGGTTAGACCATTGGCCCTCGGACTGAAGGGTCCTGGGTTTGATTCTGGCCAAGTACTTCTGTTGCAGGCTCAATCCCCGGCCCTGGTTGGGCACATGCAGCAGGCAGCCAATCGATGTGTCTCTCTCACATAGATGTTTTTCTCTCTCTCTCTCTCTCCCATTCTCTCTAAAAAGCAATGGAAAAAATATTCTTTGGTGAGGATTTAAAAAAAAAAAAGAGAGAGAAACCCCAGAGGACACCCTAAACCCTTTCACCATGTAAGGACCTGGTGAGAAGATAGCCGCTGAACAGTGCTGACTATCAGAGCCTTGATCTTGGACTTCTAGCCTTCAGAACTATGAAAAGTACATTTATGTTGTTTATAAGCCACCCTCTCTGTGCTTTTCTATTACATAAGCCCAAACAGACTAAGACAGCAGAGTTGGTTCCTACCAACAGCAACCCTTGGGTTTTTTGGCTTACAGCCCCATCACCTTGATCTCTGCCTCCATCTCCACAGGCCTTCCTTGTGTGTTTGTGTATTCTACTAAGGATACCAGTCATTGGATTTAGGGCTCACCCTAAATCCAGGATGACTCATCTCAGTATAACTTAACTAATTAATTACATCTGCAAAGACCCTATTTCCACATAAGGTCACCTTCTGAAGTTCTGGGTGAATATGAATTTTGGGGGACCCAATTTAACCCCTACAGCTATGAAGCAGCATTCCCATCAGGACATTATTCGAGGAAGTGCTTATCTAACTGCCTCTGTTGTTTCCAGCAAGACGAGGCCAGCAGGGTTGTGGTACATTTTCCAGCCCTCCATGTGACCAATATGGGCAGCCCGTGTAGGCTCCCTTGATCACCTGACTCTGTTCCTTCAGGTGGAGGCATCTGCCCAGAGTTAATAAGGACCCAGAGAAGTGAAAGTATATGTCTCAGTTTTGCTTTTTGCCACCTCTTGGCAAGTGCTTACTGGGCTGGGAGCTTGGTCCTAGGTCCTCCCAGTTTTACAGAAAGGAGACCAAGGCTTGAGGGTTTTGACCAGAGACACACAAAGAGATCATAGGGGAGCCCAGGACAGATGTAGGTTGTTCTAAATGCAAACAAGTAGCTATAGCACCATGCTTTCAGTTGCTATAAACTGTCCCAGAATGCTGCCATCAGTATTGCCTCCAGAAGTAGAGCAAACTCAAAGCCTCATTCTACAATCTAAATATTTGTGTTCCGGGCCTGGGGACAGGTGCAGAGGAGTCAGAAACACGGGCTCAGAAGGGAAGGGTGTGTGGATCAGACCCTCACCAAGTGATTAGGGCACTGTAATTGATTGGTCCTGATCAGAGGCTGGAGTACTAATTCAGAGGTCCAGAAAGGTTCCCCAAGATCCGAAGCCATTAAGGAGTTTGCTAGATGGCGAAGTGTTGTAAGCAGAGGGAAGGAACAAGCCTGGACATGTGGGACCCAAGAGAAAGCTGAGGGGTTGGGAAGCCCAAGAGGGTCCTGAGAGGGACCTGGTCTGTGGTGCTGGTGAGAGATGCAGGAAAAGCCAGCAGAGGGGAGTGCTCACATTGAGGCTGCTGTTGGCTGGAGTGGTCAGTGGACCTGGGGCTCAGAGCCTCTGATGACCTGTGCCTTCCGGGCTGTGAGATGGGTACCTGGACTGGACACCAGCCTTGAGAAAGATTTCAAGGCTTCCATGATGAAATGAGCCCTACAGATGTCAGAGCTGTTGCTCCCTCTCCAGGCCCTGTGCCTTTGCCATGGGATGAATTGGAAAAGTGACTGTGTACATTTCAATTAAGCATTAATTACAACCATGCTGACCCAAGACCCACTAGGTCTTTCGTATTTGTCAGTGCAGCGTGTCTCCCCCTCATTCTGTCTAAAGGGCTGATTGATTCCTGGGCCTTACTCTGGTGACTGTGACTGAAGAAGTCTGGGGTGAGGACTCGAGCCCTGCACAAGTGTCCCCAGAGATTCTGGGACAGGTGCTCCGAGAAACACCTGGCAGAATAGTTCAGAGCTGGAGAAATATGGGAGACCCTCCCCCTCCCCTGTTGTTGGCAAATCCCTGTGGCCTTGAGAGGGGAGGGAGCAGGGTGGCACTCCTGGCTTGCAGCAGTATAGGGAGAAGCTACCCACTGCTGGTGAGGCTTCAGCCTATGGCTGGCCTATCTTGGATCTGGCAAGGGGGTGCATAAGAGCCAGGCCTTGAAAAATGAGCTGGTTTGGGGGCTTCTCATGGCCCTTTTTCCTGGAGCACATTGGCCAGAGCCAAGTGTCCATCAGAGATTGCACCACTGTTGTGCTAGGTAGTGAAGATGATGTGAGCAGAGGGAAGGAACAAGCCTGGACATGTGGGACCCAAAAGAATTCAGGGAATTAATGCACTGTATCCAGCAAATAGTTAAGTAGGTATAAGTGCTGTTCTGGGCTCCATGTGGCAAGTGCTTGGTGGGGAACAGGCACTTCCTAAATGACCACCATTTGATGGGCAGCAGGGTACTGCTATCCACGTTTGTTCAACAGTTGGGGGGGATGAAATTGGAGGAGGGAGAGTTGAGGGGGGCCTGGATTCCAGAGACTGGGGCTCAGCTGAGTGGTGAGAGCTGGGAGATTGGGTGGTGGTAGGTGGGCTCCCTCCTAGCCCCTTCTGACTGCTTATTAGGCAGAACAATACTTAACAATACCTGTGACCCACTCGAGCAGCACCAGCCTGAGAAGATAGTGACAGGTGGGGAAACTGAGGTCCTGGGAGGTTTAATACAAAGTCACATGCTAAACCCTGTCTTTTCACAACACCAGCATGGCATGGCAAGAAGCCTGTATGGGCTTCTGCTTGGGGAATGAGGCAGAGATAGAGGAAGTGCCCTTCCTGAAGGGCAGGATGAACAGCAAAAGCATCTGTCTATAGGTGTATGCCCCTGCCTCTATGCCAGGCATGAACACTGAGCATGATCCAGGCCCTGGCCTTCCTGGGACTCTCAGCCTAGCAGGGGAAGCAAATGAAAAGTGGCCCCTCGCAACACAGCAGGGAACCATGGAGTGTTCAGTGAAGGACAGAACAGCTAACTTTGGGGAGTGAGGCCGGGATGTTTAGGATGGGCTTTGAAGGATGCAGAGGAATTTGCCAGGCATGAAGGGACTGCAACCAAAGCAGAACTTTGCCATGTTCAGGGAATTAATGCACTCATCCAGCAAATAATTAAATAGGTATAAGTGCTGTGCTGGGCTCCATGTGGCAAGAGTGCAAGACTTTTGGGGTTTGAACATAACACAAGTGCACCCTCTTAGTACCATCGAGTACCTCAGTTGTTTTAGGTTTTTCCAAGTGTAGTTGGCAACAGGTGTGGCAGCATTGTCTGCAAGGACCAAGGACAGTGATTAACCATAGAATGTTCTGGATTTTTCTGTATGTTGATGCTTTTGTGTCTGACCTGTAGGACTGTAGCACAGGGTTGCAGTGACCAGAGTTTGTATGAAAGGCACACACAGAAGCGAATGCAGCCTGGAGAAACACACAGCCGCCTGCTGGGTTGGGGCTGACAGGGAGCAGTGGTTATGTAAGATGCTTCGGCTCTCCTAGGTGAAAGTTAATGCCCATTAGCTGGAAAAAGAAAAGGCCTTTATCAACAGGCAGATAGGATGTTAATTGGTTTCTGTTTACCAAGACATTATGGTATCTGTTCCGTAGCTGCTTGTAAACTCTATCAACCGAGAAATTGCCCCTATTTGTGCAAACATGTCCCACAGGATGCAGCACACTGCTGTGCAGTGCTCCCACTACATACTGGCATGAATAGTGGCCCTGGGCAAGAAGCTTCCAAGGGAGTTGGGCATGAACATGTGTGCACATATGTGCGTGTGTGTGTTAGGACAGCCATGAACAAGGAGCAGCTGCATCGTGGTGCTCACAGGCTGAGCTCCCTAAGATCCTGTGACCCCAGGTTCACAGTTTCTAGACAACGCTGTTGAGTCAGTTATATCGCTGAAGTGGCCTCCTACTCCGCCCCACTTCACTTTGTTTTTTTGTTTGACAAATGAAAAGATTGCCAGAACAGAACTACTATGTGAAAAGATTAATGTTTGTTCACTGGGGCTGGTCTGTGAATGCTACCCACCTGTGACAGGTGGGAGTGGCTAGGGGGAGTAGCCTCACTGCACCTGGCCTCTGGTTTTGACCCCACTACTTGGGAAGACACACCTGAATCCCAGTTCATGGTACTTGTTAAGGTGCCTCTGGAGAGTGTGCTGAGGCTGGGCCCACTCAGGCAACAGGATGCTGTGCCTGTGGTTAGAAATGCAGCCCAGGGCTGGAGGAGGGGAAGGGAAATATACAGGCCTGGACTCTGCAGGGAATGGAAACCCATCCTGAACTGGCTGAATCAGAAAGGGGACTTCTTGGGCTCCAGAGCAGAAAAGTCACTGCCTTGGGATGACCTACTTCCCTGGCCCAGAGGCCCCCTCAAAATCTCTTTGGGTCCACACCCTGAACCCAGGAGTATGAGCTCATGACCTGGCCAGGGTCCCCCAGGTTACTGTGGAGTCAAGGGGAGGGCAAACCCCCCTTCTCCAAAGTGACAGAGGGTGGAGGGGCTGCCCAGGGTGCTGTCTCCAGGAAGGGGGCTGGACATTCAGTACGAGTGTTGGCCCACCTTCCAGCTTAAACACCCTCCAGACTTTCAGTCGTTGCCAAAATTATCAGCAGGTGTTCTCAACAGGTGACGAGGAAGGTGAGTGATAGCAAGTAGGGCACATTGTCCCCCTGGTACCATTAGAGTTCCCAGGGAGTTAGGAACACAGTGCTCAGGGTCAGTGGGCCCAGGAGGGACAGGGCAGGTGTGGGTGGGTTTTTTCTTACTGTTTAAATGTTTCTTTTTTTAAAAAAATATGTTTTTATTGGTTTTAGAGAGAGGGGAAGGAAGAGGGAGAGAGAGAAACATCAGTTGGTTGCCTTCTGTATGCACCCTGACCAGGTACTGAACCCAAAACCTGGGCATGTGCCCTGACCAGGAATCAAACCAGAGACCTTTTGGTACATGGGACAAGGCTCAACCAACTGAGCCACACTGACCAGGGCTAAAAATGTCTTTATTGCAGTATAACTTACATATAGTAATCTGAATAACTCCTGAGTGTACAACTCAAGGGATTGTTACACATGTTCATTGTCTTATCATGTAATTGTTATACGTGTGACCAGACCAAGAAACAGTGTTTCAAGCCTGCAACTGGCTCCTTAGTGCCCCCTCCCTGTCATACTCGTCAAAGGTAACCCCATTCTGATCTTTATTTCCACCAATGAGTTTTGTCTGTGCTTGAATTTTTTAAATTGTGATTAAATATATACAACATAAAATGTACCACCTTAACCATTTTAAAGTGCACAGTTCAGTGGGATTAAGTACATTCACATTGTACAACCATCACCATCATCACTGTCCATCGCCAGGACTTTTCATCTTGCAAAACCGAAACTCTGTTCCCATTAAACACTAATTCCCCATCCCCGCCTCCCAGCCTCTGGCACCCACCTTTCTACTTTCTTTTTTTTTTCTTCAAACTGGAAGAGAAAGCTTAATTAGAAAGTCACAGAGGTAGAAGAAATGCGCTCAGAAAACAAGTTACAGAGGCAAAAGGAATGCCCTTGGAACTTCAACTTTGTTTCTATGAATCACTACTCTAGGGACCTCATATAAGTGGAATCTTACAGTATTTGTTGTTTTGTGACTGACTTATTTCACTCAGCATAATGTCCTCAAGGTTTCCATCTGTGTTGTAGCATGTGTCAGAGCTTCATTCCTTTTTAAGGCTCAATAACATTCCACTGTGAATGGACCACATTATATTACTGTGTATATTTCACTTAGATGGGATCATACAGTCTTTTGTGTCTGGCTTCTTGTACTCAAAATGTTTTTGAGGTTCATCTGCATTGCAGCATGAATCAGTGCTTCATTCCTTATATTATGGTTGTGTAATATTCCACTGTATGGATGGACCACATTTTGTTTATCTGTTTATCCACTGATGGACATTTCGGCTGTTTCCACCTTTTGATGACTGTTACTAGCGCTGCTGTGAACCTCGTGTACAGAGATTTGTTAGAAGACTTGTCTTCAGTTTTGACATGTGCCCAGGAGCGGAATTGCTGGGTCATGTGGAACTCCACATGCAACTAGTTGAGGAGCCTGCAGGCTAATTTACACAGTGGCCGCCCTATCTGCATTCCATGTATGAGGACTCTGGGTTCTCTGGGCAGGTTTAGGCAGACCTTGGCAGGATGAGTCAAGAGAACATGGTTCTGCCCTAGCCAGTTTTGCTCAGTGGTTAGAGCATTGGCCTGCACGCTGAAGGGTCCTAGGTTCGATTCTGGCGAAGGACATGTCGTACCTCGGTTGCAGACTCGATCCCCAGTCAGGGCACATGCAGGAGGCAACCAATCGGTGTGTCTCTCTTATATCAATGTTTCTCTCTCTCTCTCCCTTCCACTCTCTCTGAAAAGCAATGGAAAAAATATCCTCGGGTGAAAATTGAAAAAAAGAGAGAACGCCGTCCTGTGTTTGGCTCCCTCACTCACCAAGTGGTGCCACAAGGTCCTCAGGAGCTGGTGAAGGGCAGAGTCAGCCTTGACCCTGTGACTCTGCCTTCCCAGTTGTGCAAAGAGACATTCCCTTGACCCATGAATAGGAGCAGATTAGGTGTGGCCTTCCTTCCACCACTGGAGCCCTGAGGAACCACAGGGATGACCATTATGACCTGCCTGTTTGGGGTGATGAAGCAGGGTTGAGTGGATAAGGGTAGCGACACCTAGACAGGACCCACATGGGTGGCTTTTAGAGTATTTTTAAGACAATTTAGGTGCTTTGTATGTTTTGTTCTCATACCCTCCCTGGTGGTGTGATGGGACTAAGTAGTACTAGAAGTCCTGACAACCTCTTATCATTTGGGAAGCTTAGAGTGGGAGAGGTAGACAAAGGCCACTTGTCCCTTACAGGGACATGAATGAGAATGCTACTGACAGGGAGGCCCTCACACAGTGGCCTCCTGCCCCCACATTGGAACCACCTAAGCCTCCTCCATCCTCTCCCAGAAAACAGCCCCCCCAGGTCTCAGGCAAAGCTTGGGCGGACTCCTGAGCCCCTCACCGTCTCACCTGAGTGACCCCATAGGTGTCCTTTCTGGGCCTTCCTGCCTCACTGCATCCCTCCCCCACTGAAGCCCAGAGTGACTGACCCTTGCTTCCCTCAACCCACACTCTCTTCCCCTCTCACTGGTTAGTTAGTTATAGCCCCAGGGCCTTTGCACTTCTTGTTTCACCACCTGGAATGCAGCACCTACCCAACTCCCTGCCTACTTCCTGTTTACTGGGGCCTCAGCTCCAACACCTCTCCTCAAGGAGGCTGGCCCAGCCACCCAATCTTGATCTGAGCCCCCTTCACATAGTCATCTCCTTGTTTGCCTCCTTTATAGATTGTGCCACTCCCTGGATTGTCTTGTTTGCTGCATGAAGGCAGGCAAAGTACCTATTCACCACTGTGCTCTCAGGGCCAGCAGGCCTGGCATGGAGATTGTGAATGACCATCCTCCCCTGGCAGCTATTGGACTTCAGGCAGTAGTGCTGTTCTGGCATCTCACTGTCTTACATTGACCAGGAATCGGCCTACCTGTGACTCCCTTGAGCTGTCCACAGGACCCTCACCCCCAAAAGTTGCACCTCTTCCTTGTGACAGCCTGTGTCAGTGTCCTGTGGCTGCTGTAACAGACTGCCACACATGCAGAGACTGAGAGTAATACAGGTTTATATTTTTCAGTTCTGGAGGTCAGAATCTATAATGGGTGTGCAGGGCCATGCTTCTCCTAGAGACTACAGGAAACAGTCTGTGTCCTGCCTTCTCCAGCTTCTAGAGGTACCTTTACACTCTGGCCAGTGGCTCTTCCTCCACCTTCAAAACCAGCACTTCACACCTCTCTGAAGTAGGCCTCGGTTGTCACATCTTTTCTGACCCTCCTGCCTCCCTCTCATGAGGACTTTGCGATGACATTGAGGCCAGCCTGATAATCCAGGACAGTTTCCCATCTCAGGATCTTTAACTTGATCACATCTGCAGAGTCGCCTTTGCCATGTAAGGTAACATGTTCACAGGTTCCAGGGGGTTAGGACAGACATCTTTGGAGGCCATTATTCAGCCCACCACACCCCTTTAAATATCAGACCAAGGTGGTCCTTAGGGCTCCCTTTCCTAGACCATTTCCCCCAGTGTCAGAACAAGAGGATTCCAGGACCTTTGGCCCCCACTCATGGGCCTCCTAACCTGGTCCTGCTAGCGGTACCTTTCCTCCTGTCGGAGGTCTTCTTATCAGGAGTGAAGGAGTGAGTTCCCTTCAGTGGCCACTGCCTAGGCTCCAGGTCCTGAGTGCCCTTTGGAAGTCTGGGCTGTCACAGGAGGCTGGGCAGCACAGTGAGCATTGGGGTGGGGACAGCAAGGACCAGGATGCATAGCAGGAACGTGCATCCTATCCTGTATTGCCACACCCTTGTGCCTGGAACCACCCTGTCCTCCGTCTGCGCAGTCAGGTTTCAGACCCACAGGCACACATTGACATCTACCAGTTTAGCTCACCCAGACTGGCTCCTGCAGCTGCCAGGATCTTTTGGCTTTGCCAGTGCCTGCAGGGAACCTCTGAGTCATACCCTAGCATCTGCTTCCCCTGCACTGGAGTTCTTTCAGGGTAAGGAGAATCGTTCAGGATGAAATGGTGTTGAGGCTGCCTGGGGGCCGGGCTCCTTGGAGAAGGACATGGGCAGGACTTTGAAGCTTAGTTGTTGTGTGTGTGTCAAGACTGGGGTTCCCTTGGTCCTTGGTCTAGTCAAGCTTCTCCAAGTCTCATTGCCAAAGTGGGGAGATAAGCCAGCAACACCCCAGTGGTTAGCAACGATGGTTAGCACCATAGTGGTCTCAGGCAAGGGCTCTACAACAAGGACTTGCATTGCCTGCCTCAGCCTCCCCATCTGTGAAACAGCCCAAGTACTCGTTGGTTAAGACTGGCTGGATCAGAGAACACAGGGCAAAGGGATTTAATAAACAATAGCTGCCATTTTGTAGAGCATCTCTCTTTATCCCATTCTTACCCCACATGCAGAACCAGAGATAGGCCCCAGTGAAGGCCTTGGCCTGAGACCATACACTTGCAGACCCTCAACACCCTGCTCCAAGGAGAAGCCAGAGTTAGGGTGTACCTGCCAGGAAGAACACTGATCACCCCACAAACCAGAGCGAATCTCTTGCATGGGGCTCCCACAGCTGCTGATGCGTTTCTCTGGCCCACCATGCTGAGCCCCTGGCTCAAACACGTAGACTGGACAGAGAGGAGCCAAGTCACTGGGCCAGCACCTTGATAGCCACAGACATCTGAAATGTGTTTTTCTGAAAGCTTCGGCACACCCTAGAAGCTCCTGGATTTCTCAAGACATTTTTTCCAGCTTTATTTTGGAAATAATTTTAGACATATAGAAAAGTAACAAAAATAACTGAGTCTCTGTATACACTTCACCTAGCTTACCCCAATGTTAGCATCTGTATCACCACATTAGTTATCTGAACCAGAAAATTTACGCTGATGCAACACTGGAAACTCATCTCTATACCGAATTCAGATTTCCCCAGTTTCCCCCCCTTCTCCCTACTTTTTGCCCCAGTGCTCCCATTCTGGCCTAGGCTCACACTTGCACTTAGTCTTCTGTCTCCTTAGTCTCTGATCTGTGACAGTTCCTCCATCTTTCCTCAACCTTCACACCTTTGCTGAGAACTCAGTCATTTGTAGTGTGCTTCAGTGTGGTCTGTCCCATGTTTCCTCATTAGACTGAGGCTGTGTGTCTTTGGCAGGAATCCCACAGAAGCAATGTTGTGTCCTTCCTAGTGTTCCCAACGTGCTTCTGCAGGATTTCCCCACTCATTTAGTTACCTGTGGAAATAAAAGAAGACTTCCCGGCTGAGAACAGAGCCTGCTAATCAGAGCTCAGTAGACCCAGGGAGTCAGCTGCCACCCCTGCACTTGGCAGAGACTCAAGGCAGGCAGGGGAGAGGGGGCTTTATGGTGGAGAAGGGGAGGCCTACAGCCCTTGTTGGAGGCTGTTGGCGTGGGGAAGCCTATGTGATAGGTTAGGGGGTATATTTGGTGTTCTCTGGTTTGGCCCTGAGTTGAAAGCAGGAGCAAAAATTAGGGCCCTAGCCAGTTTGGCTAAGTGGTTAGAGCACTGGCCCGCAGACTGAAGGGTCCCAGGTTCGGTTCCAGCAGAGGGCATGTACTTCAGTTGCAGGCTTGATCCCCGGGGCGAGTGCAGGAGGAACCAATCGATGTGTGCCTCTCACATAGATGTTTCTCTCTCTCTCTCCCCCTTCCACTCTCCCTGAAAAGCAATGGAAAAAATATCCTCGGGTAAGGATTAAAAAAAAAAATTAGGGAGGCTGTGGTCACTGACCAAGTCCCAGCTGCTTTAGGCTGATTGCTACAGGGGTTGTGGCCTACCCATCAGAGCTTCACCATCATGCATTGTCTGGTCTTTGTTCCTGTGTATATTGTCTTTCTTACCTCAAGGGTGGGGGTATTTTTTGCATTTTTTATTGAGATATAATTGACATGTGACATTATGTTCGTTTCAGGTATATAACATAATCATTTTATATTTGTGTATATTGAGAAATGATTACCACAATAGATTTAGTTAACTTCCATTGCTACACATAGTTACAGATTTTCTTTTCTTGTGCTGAAGGTATTTTTAAGAAAATCCCAGACCCCACCCCAATCCCTCACATAAATCCCCCAGTTGTTCTGCATAAGCGTGAACCACCCAAGACCATGCAGATGGCTCATTTCAGAGGACCCTCAGCTTTCACTCTGAATTGAAGAATGTGCAGTTCAACTTTAAAATGGATTTTCTTCTTGAGGGAGAGAGCCACAGGGTAGCACTATAACCACCACACTATGACAGACAGCAAGGGTATTCAAGCACATAACCTTTCTAGTGCTGACTAGGTAATTCCAGATTGACTGGTTTAATATTCTACTCCTGGGAGAGGTTGAAACTGTAAGTTAGATATTAAGTCTGTTTGCTGATTTGGGGCTTAGCACAAGTGACTCCATTTGGGGCCTTTTGTCTCTTTTTTTAGTAATAAAGAGCTGAAGATCATCTCTTTAACCAGAGCCTATAACACAGTGGTTTAGGTTTGCTGGTTGAGTCCCATTATTTATGAAATAAATTTAGTTGGTTGTGATCAGCTTTCTTGAAATTAAATAGGGAAGAGGAGACAGGAGATGGCAGAGCAAGTGGCTCTTTAAAAAGGCAATCTTTTACTTCCTGAACTTTTTTCTTTAGGGCATGCATGCATAAGTGTATGTGAGTATAAGTGAATGTATGATGTAAAATGTATTTCTTAGTGTAGGTTTTAGTTTAAAAGATTTCTTAGAAGAAATAACTGTTCAGCTAATAAAAATATGAAAAAAAATTTTAAAAAGAAAGAAATTTGGTATTACTAGTGACAAGGGAAAAAACAAGGTCCAATAGAAACAAAAGAACATTAAGAAACCTCCTCTCTCGGTTGCCTACCTTGGTGCAGAACCCTGGCCTGTTGCTCCGGAGAGGGGGAGGGTAGTAGGTGCTGCAGAGACTGAAAGCAGTCAGAATGGGAGCAGGTGGCTCTGGCACATGGATTGCTTGTGCCAGCTGAAGCCCCCCACCATGCTCCAGGCCTCATTTTGGGCCACATGGGCTGATGGTCACTATTTAACTGATGACGAGCTCCATGTGATGCCCAAGGAGCCCATGCTCTTGAGCATAGATGTGGGGCTGAAGACACTGAGACTTCGAAGGCAGCCTAAATATCCTTGGAAGATCGTACCCAGGAGAAACAAGCTTGACCACTATGCCATCATCAAATTCTCCCCAACTACCAAGTCAGCCATGAAGAAGACAGAAGACAACAATACACTTGTGTTCATTGTGCATGTCAAGGCCAATGAGCACCAGATCAAACAGGCTGTGAAGAAGCTCTGTGACACTGACATGGCCAAGGTCAACACCCTGATCAGGCCTGATGGAGAGAAGAAGGCATATGTTTGACTGGCTCCTGACTATGATGCTGTGATGTTGCCAACAAAATTGGGATCATCTAAACTGGTTCTAGCTGGCTAATTCTAAATATAAAAATTCTACATTGTAAAAAAATAAATAAAACTAAAAAGTCACAGGGATGAAAACTACAGCATAGAGACTATAGTCAATAGTGTAATAACTATGTATGGTGTCAGATGGATGCTAGACTTATCAGGGAGATCACTTCATAAGTCATATAAATGTCTAATCACTTTGTTGTTACATGTGAAGCTAATATAATACTGTATGTCATCTGTAATTGGGGGGAAAAAGTCTGGTCCCCTCCTACCTCATCCCCTGCTGCAACAGCACACTATAAACACCTGTTTTCCTTCCAGTCTTCTCATCTGGGAAGCACCCCACCTGGATCCAGGTAGGTTCACCCATCAGTAAAAAGCTAGGTGGTACTCTCCCATGGGGACACAAGGCACATATTCCCCCTGTTCCCCTCCTCCCTTTCACTGGGACCAGCAGCTGGCTGTGGACTTACTGGCCAACAAGTCTTTGTGTTCATGTGTTGGGGGCACAGCACACATTCCAAGGCAGAGGTGCCACCCTCAGCCTCTCCTTACACCCCCCCCACCTTGTTGCACAGTTGATATTATTGCCCCATACATGCAAACAGCCCCTCACTGAGGATCACACCTGCCTTCCCATCATGAGAACAGGCGGGCACCTGTCACATTTTTAAGTTACTTCATTCTGGTTATCTGGCTGTTTCTTTGCCTTATTTTGTCTCGAGTTGTGTGTTTTTTTGTTTTGTTTTTTAACTGATTTGAAATAGCAAAGAGGTCTTTATTTCTTAGAGAAATTAGACTTGGCCTGAGGGACAAAATCTTGAGACAACCCCTGCCCCCCAAGGCAAGTACGTTCTCCTCTTCATCCTGCAATCCTGGGGAGCTGCCCTGGGGTGCAGGAGCCATGATGGAAGTAGCTGTCAGACTGAGACTACCTGCTCTGCTGGGGTGGTGGGGACTCTGGCACCCCCCAGATTCTCCCCTAAAAAGGGCCCTGGCTTAGTTTTCAGTGGCTGCCATAACAAATCACAAAACTGCATGGCTTAAGACAAGGTTCAGAAATTAATCCACATAGTTTTGGAGGTCAGAAGTCCAAAATTAAGGTGTGTGTGGCCTACTCCCTCCAGAGGCTCTAGGGGAGGGAGGGACTATAGTCAGTAAAATTGTAATATTGTCTCTTCCAGCTTCTGGTGGCCCCAGGAGTTCCTCAGCTAGGGAGGGTACCACTCCAGTCTCTACCTCTGTCTTCACAGGCCTTCTTCCTGTCCGTGTCTCCTTTTCCTTCTGTCTTTTAACAGATCACTTGTCCTTGAATTTAGTACCCATGCTAAATCCAGAATGATCTCATCTCAAGATTCTTACCTTAATTACATCTGCAAAGACCATTTTCCAAATAACATCACATTCACAGGTTCTGAGTGGACATGTCTTTTGGGCGTCAGCTCTCTGTAGATACCTTCCCTGTGACCTACCTCAATGCTCTGTCACCTGCAGTACATGCTCTTATAGGTCTGCACCAGGTTGTGTGGTGATTTTGTTTCTAACCATTTCTATCACACTGAGGCCCCTCTCCAAGCCGTCTATATTGAGATATCATGGCAGGTCCTCATGAGGTCCAGTGGGCTCCATGAGCAGCCCTGGGTCTGAGCCCATGAGCACCTGCCTGCCTGGGGAAACATTACAAAACTGAGATCTGGGGAACTTGGGGCAGGAGGTAGGAGAGGGAACCCAACCACAGGCACCTCACCCACTGCAGGTGTGCAGAGGGCTGGATCCTTTCTCAAGAAGTTTCCACAGAATGTGTTCACATTCAACATGCTCACAAGATACAGCACCATCCACTCCCAGATGCAAGGACAGTCCCCAGGATCCACAGTGTTAGGGTGGTGTGAGCCACAGCTGGAGGTGCTAGAGGTGGTAAAGCAGTCTCAGTAAAGCATCCCACAGGCTGACACCCCAGCAACTGGCTTGAGAACACTGCTAAGGCCTGGTTTATGCTTGTGAACAGTTTCAGATTTACAGAAAAATTACAAGGTAACACAACCCATAAATTCCACACACCCAGTTTCTTCCATTTTAACATCTAACATTATTATGGTACATTTGTCACAACTAATGAACAAATTCTTAACCTAAAAATAAAGGCCAAAGTGAGAGGCAACAAGCATTTATTTGAGATCAAAAGGAACAGCTATTAGGGAAGGACCGATTCAGGCAGAAACCCAAAGAGTGTTCCAATTAGGAGACAAGGCAATGGGTACTTATGGTAAAAGGGAGGGGAACAATTATATCAATAGAAAGAAGGCATTTCTATTGGTTCAGATAAGCTCGCATAGTGACACTAATTCTAAACAATGTTTTTAATTTTTAGTCCATTTGGCTTTCTTATTATCCTTGCAAACAGTTGTTTGGGACACAATGTTCTTGAGACCCAGTCCAAGGGTAATTTTGCTATTTTAACATTCTGAAGGTTTGAGGCATAAGACACGCAAGACAATTCCTCTGAGATGGCAGCTCTGGCTTCATTTTAAAGCTGTTCTATTTGTGGGTTTTGTGGTTTTTGTTTTTTTCAAAGTACTGATACATTATTATTATTATTATTATTATTATTATTATTATTATTATTATTTTTAATCCTCACCTGAGGATATTTTTTCCATTGCTTTTCACAAAGAGTGGAAGGGAGAAAGAGAGAGAGGGAGGGACATCGATTGGTTGCCTCCCGCTCGCGTGCCAGCCGGGGCTGGGAATTGAGCCTGCAACCAAGGTATGTGCACTTGACTGGAATTGAACCCAGGACCCTTCAGTCTGTGGGCCGACACTCTAACCATGGAGCCAAACCTGCTAGGGCCTGATACATTATTATTATTATTATTTAAATATATCTTTATTGATTTCAGAGAGAGGGAGAGAGAGATAGAAATATCAATGATGAGAGAGTCATTGACTGGCTGCCTCCTGCACCCCCCGACTGGGGATCGAGCCTGCAACCCGGGCATGTGCCCTGACTGGGAACCCCGATCGCCTGGATCCTAGGTCGAAGCTCAACTGCTGAGCCACACCCAGCCGGGCCTGATACATTATTATTAACTAAAGTCCATAATTTACTCAGATTTCCTCTTTTTCCCCTAATGTACTTATTCTGTCCCAGGATCCCGTACAATATTTAGTTATCATGTCTCCTTAGTGTACTGTAGGCTCCTCTGGGCTGAGACAGTTTCTTAGGCTTTCTTGATTTGATGACCTTGGCAGTTTTGAGACCTGGTCTTGACGGTTTTGAGAAGTGGTGAGGCGTTTTGTAGGAGGCCCCCAGTTGGGATTTGTGTGGTGTTTTCTCATGGTTGGAATGGGGTGATGGGTGTGGAGAGGAGGACCCCAGAGATAAAGTGCCCTTCTCATCACACTGCGACCAGAGCACGTGCCATCAACGTGACTTTTCACTGTGATATTGACCTTGATCCCCTGGCTTAGGTGGTGTCTCTCATGTTCTCCTTTGTAAAGCTTCTCTCTCCCCCCTTTCCCTTACCGTGTGGAAGGAAATCATTATTTACAGCCCACACCTAAGGCTGGGAAGTCCCGTTCCCCTTTTTTGAGGACAGAGCATCTGCACAAATTATTTGGATTCTTATGAGAGATTTGTCCCTTCTCCCCCATTTATTTATTTATTCAATTAGTTTATACTAGTGTGGACTCATGGACATTTTATTCTTTGGATTATAATACAGTACTGCTTTATTGATTTTGTTGCTCAGAATGTTGCAGTTTGGCTACTGGGAGGTCGTTGAATCAAATCAGCTCCCATAATCACACCCCCTCGGTCTTGGTTTCTACCTCAGGGTACCCTGGCCTCATCCCTATGTTCCCTGCTCTGCCCTGGAAGCAGCCATTCTTCCAGAGCTAGGCCTGTTTTGAGTAGGAAACAGTGGCAGAGGGCCAATGGAATGGATTTCCACTTGTGCTTTCTAGAACCTTCCACACTGGCACTGATGTGGAGTGCTTGGGAGGACCCAGAGGGCAGGAGGGGCTTCCACCGCCTGCTCAGGGCACATCTGCATCCTTTGCATCATTTTACAGGAAGGTATATTGATTTATTGGATAATTTTATTATTTTTTTATCACTTTCCCATCATTACTCCCATAGAGGTATCAACATAAGAACATCAAAACCTGCAGAGAATTTTTATAAGAGTTTATTTGAGCCAAACTCATGACATATACTGGGGAGCAAGGTCTCAAATCTCCCGATTTATTGGATAATAATAAAGCATGGGAACTGAGACCTCAAAGGACACTGGTGCACAGTGGCATCTTGGTGACACCTGTCCTTCACCCTTCTTCCTCGAGGTCCCCTATGTGGTATGCTTAGCTTTGTGTGCACTTCCATCTGGAGGATAAGTGGGTTTCCAGCAAGGAATCCTCAAGTATTAGGGCCTTTTGCTATAAGCTTGGCTGCAAAGAGGAGGCAGCCACACAGTAAGAAAAGATTAATTTTCTAAAATTGTTTCCGTGGGCAGAAGCTTGGGTCCAAGCTGTCTTGAGCCCAGTGGGCATTTGGCTCTGGGCAGGTGGGGCCCTCCCACCTCTCTGCCTCACAGCCTACCATGCCCCTGCCTCCTGCTATGTAACCTCACTGGGGTGGCTTAACTTTTCTGAGCCCATCTGCCCAGTTGGTATCGGTTAAAAAGGCAGATGACTCAGAGGCCTGTTTGTGACGATCAGATAAAAAGCCTTTTGTAAATAATTAAGTCATCAGTGGAGGGGATTATAGCATCTGGATGCTGGTACAGCGTCCTTTCCTTGCAGAGAGACAGACACCAGGTTAGGAAAATCACATTGACAGTTCTTGCTTCAAGTGACTGGGGCACGAGGCAGATGGGGGAGGCCCTTTCTCACCGGGTCTCGTGCCCCCTCTTGCTCCTCAGGACCGAGCCTCCACTGTCCCCAGCAGCCTGGAATGGGTAATGGTGTGAAGGAAGGTACGGTGCGATTGCATGAGGATGCCGAGGCCGTCCTGCCCTCGCCCGTCTCTTCAAAGGCAAGTACCTGGCCTCCCCATGGGTGTTCTCATGGGTCCCTCTCATGTGCATGTGCACCCACCACAGATCACCCCCACACACACACACTGGTGAGGGGCTGCATCAGTGTGAGGCTGTGGGTGGAAAAGATGCTGGCTGCCCAATTTGTGAAGTGAATCTCGCCCCCAACCACTTTGCAAGAAGCCAAAACCTTACCCAAATTTGGCTGGGATATCAGAAGGTGTCCTGGAGCCCCTTTTCTCAGATTTGTGAACACAAAAGAATCAGCAAACTCGGGCTCATTCGTGAGGAAGGGCCCTCACAGGCCCATCCTACTCTCAGGGCAGGGCTCAGGTGCCTCAAAGTCCACAAGCTCAAAGGCTGAGGTAGTAATCCTCCCAACCCTCCAGACCTTTTCTAAATTCTCGGTGGCTCTGCGGAGCACCAGGCAGGAGGGAGGACTGGTTTGTGGGCCTGTATGTGGGGCGGCCATCACTGCACCATGTGGGGCAGCAAGGGTGAGCCTACAGCAAGTATGTGTGCCCCTCTCAGTTTAGTGAATTTCCCAGCAGAGCTTGAGGGACACTCAGCCTCTCTGCTGGCCAGTTGAATCCCAGCAAAAGGCCTGTCTGTTCCCGTCACATGCCTGGATATCCAGTGCCCATCTTCCTCTGTGCTGGCCACACATCTGACATCAGCCTTGGTCCACTTAGCCAGCCTGATGTGGGAGCTCACCTTGTAAATCCTGTTTCTTTGGTTAAGAAGTCCTCTCGCAGTGCTCGCGGCTGTGTGGCTCATCTGTGATGGCCCACGTTCTCTGTTGGACTGTCTGCCTCGCACTTCATTTGCAGGATCCCCCTATACAGTCGACATGGACACATTGACCACTTGGTGATATCTGTGCTGAGGTCCTCAAAGGATAAACCACTGTGGTCAGTAAGAGCCACTGGAAGCATCTGCTGGAGGAGCAGCCCCCTTCTCTGCTGAGGCCAGAAGTGGACTCATAGAGCATCCCGGAGCCACCTTGAGGGCAGAGTTTAAGGACATGTGTTCAAGAAGCACAGAGCTGGCCTTAGAGTTGTAAGAACCACAGATTGCACAGGAAGTAACTTGCAGAAGGAAGCACAAAGGACATATTGGCTTCACCTCCAGTGCCAACAGGCACATGGGCTGTTTTGGGGTGTTCCTTTGGCTCACAGCGCGGGTGAGCAATTGCTCATTGGTTCACAAAGAGGAATGAGGCAGGAAGCTGGTGCTAGGAGTACCACTGAACCTTCCAGCATCTGACATCCTTACCTCTCAACGCCAACAGGACCAGATGACCAGAGCCTTGCTGTGTGACCCAGAAAAGGCAGAGGTCCCCAGTGCGGGCCTGTGTGAAGCAAGGAGCAGATGGAACCCTCTGGTGAAGCTCTGCCTCAGAAACACTGGAGGAAAAACACTTCTCTAGAGTTTGTTCTTTTAGGGAGGGGTGGGCTAGGCAGGTGGAGGGGGTGCCAGAGCATTAAGGGAAAGGAGCTGGAGCCATATAGGGGCGGGGGCCAGGTTGCAGGGCACACAGCCCCTGGGAGCACCTGAGACACACAGGAGAGAATCTGGGGGTGGGACCTGGACCAAGAGACAGCACTCAGCATGTCAGAGATGAGGAATGGGAGACCAAAGAGGCCATCCTCTGGTCACTACTGTCAAGACAGAGTCCGGAATCTGGCCAGAAGTGTGGACAGACTCAGGGCCCGGCCCTTCACCCCTGGGCTACTGCTGAGCTGAGCAGACTTGGTGAGGGGTTGCCCTGAGCCCCATTATATCTACTTAGACCCAGGCTGCCAGTTTTACCTCCCCAAATGCCATCACTGCCTCCCCGGTTGCACCCTCCCTGTCTCAGCCTCTGCCACTCCATCTTGATTACTGCAGGAGTCCCCAGAGGGTCATAGTGAAAATGGCCTGTCAACCTTCGGTGTTTCTCCATGTCTCTTTGGGCAAAAGCCAACCTCCTTGTGGGGCCACCACCTGGACTGGCGATTGTGCACCTTTGTCTGAAGATTTAGTTCATGTCTTGCTCACTCTCTAGACTGGTGGCCCCGAGGGAGAGTGGGGGGCTCATATATACCCTCACACTGCACTGCATGTCCCCAGGCCCCTCAGGGCACCTGGTCTGTATGGGACTTCATGGATCCCTGGGATCATTGAACGACCTGACCCTTGTCATTCTTGTTCATTGCATATGGAGGAAAGATGGGGGCACCTTCAGTCCAGAATGTTCCAGAGTGCTCCCTGTGGTTGCTTGTGAAGGTCAGATGGAGGAATATAGATTTCAGCCTGATGAGACTGCTCAGGACTCAGATGGACATATAAGGAAGGAAGGAAGGAAGGAAGGAAGGAAGGAAGGAAGGAAGGAAGGAAGGAAGGAAGGAAGGAAGGAAGGAAGGAAGGAAGGAAGGAAGGAAGGAAGGAAGGAAGGAAGGAAGGAAGGAAGGAAGGAAGGAAGGAAGGAAGGAAGGAAGACTGTGCAAGGAGGACTTGGAGAGCCTCCAGAAGACAGGGGGAAGCCCTGGCCCTGAGGTTGGCCGTGGGAGCACTTGATGCAGGTCAACCACCATTGCCATCACCCACTCCTTGGCTGAAGAGCCACAGACACCAGTCCCTGAAGTCCTGACAAAAAGATGTAGAAAGGGGACACACTGACACAGGCAGGGTCCTCTTGCCCAGCACCCCCTACCAGTTCCCCCCACCACCACTACAAGGGCCCTCGTGACTTTGCACTGAAACACTATAATGCAAAAGTCCAGCACACACAGGTGGACAGAACCAAGGCTTGCAGGATGGGTCAGGGGTGATTCTTAGGTTTGGAGTCAGTCCCATTGTGGTCTGTCTCCATGAACACAGACCCTCACTGGATGGCCCAGACAGTGCATCACCTCTCATATGGATGGTCCCTGTCATCCTGTGAAGGCTCTGTGACCCCTCGACCCACCACTGTTCACCCAGAGCCCATTAGGGTTATAACACTCAAGCTGCTGTGCATCTCTCAGCCCTGGACCAGGGTAGGGGAGTAATAAAGGGATGAGGAAAGGTGATCCTCTTGGTGCCACCCCCAATGGAGCAGACTTCTCCCCTCCCTCTCTGACAACAGACCGTGTGTTCATGTGTTTTTTGCAGAGGGATCACAGACAAATTCTCAGCTCCCTCTTGTCTGGGGCCCTGGCTGGCGCTCTTGCCAAAACAGCAGTAGCTCCCTTGGACCGAACCAAAATCATCTTCCAAGGTAAATGCTGTCTGACTCTCTGTCCCTCTGTGATAGAGATGCTCCCAAGCAGTCGCCCTCCTCACGGCCCTCCAAACTGCACTGCAAACTGGTTTTTAAACTGCCTCATAAATCCACTTAGAAACTGTTAGTGTCCTGGGTGGCCGGCACACAGTACCACAAACCAGGCAGCTTAGAAAAGGAATTTACTCCCTCACATTTCCAGAGGCCAGAAGTCTCAACTCAAGGTGCTAGCAGGATTGGTTCCTTCTGGAGGCTCTAGGAGAAGAGCCTTCCTGTCTTTTCCAGCTCTGAGGGCTCCAGGTATCTCCTTGGCTTGTGGCTGCATCACCCCAATCTCTCCTTTCCCTTTCTTTCTCCTCTCCCTCTTTTTTTCTTTTTATGTTTTTATTGATTTCAGAGAGAGGAAGGGAGAGGGAGAGAGTGATAGAAACATCAATGATGAGAGAGTCATTGAGCGGCTGCCTCCTGCACGCCTCCCACTGGGGACCGAGCCCGCAACTCGGGCATGTGGCCTGTCCAGAAATCGAACCGCGATCTCCTAGATCCTAGGTCAATGCTCAACTACTGAGCCACGCCAGCTGAGCTAACCTGGGTTTAATTTAATGACATCTGCAAAGGCCCATTTCCAATTAAGATCAGTCACAGGTACTGGGGGTGAGGACATGGACATGTCTTTTTGGGGGACACAGTTCAAGAAACTATGTCTCTCTCCTTAGGGTTAAGCAGGCACAGGGGCCCCTGAAGATGAGGCCTTTCATCTTGCAGACAGTGGCCAGTGCCTGCTTGGCACCAGGCAGGAGAATGGTTATAACCTGGGACCCCCGTCTCTCAGCTGTTTGGGAAGAGAAGCCCTCCCCAGTTCCTTGAGCTGGTCCCCTAGCCTCTCTGTGCCTGTTTCCTTTTCTGTACAATGAGGACAGTAACACCAACCTCCTCCCCAAAGGCTGTGGGAAGAGCAGGCATGAGGCTGAACTCCCCCATGTTCCTTCCCGCACGCCAGCTGCCTTTTTACCTGGTAAACTTGAAGCGTAGTGCCCTGAAGGGAGCTGCATGTAACTCTGAAGGCAGTATGTATGCACACACGTCCATGTAGACGAGAGTGCAGGGGTGTCTCAGGAACAAAGCAGGGGCTCAGGAAGCGAGTAGGGGGAGGCTACAAGACCGAGACCCCTCACGGCCTGTGTTTCTGGATCCTTGTGGCCACTGTGGCTCCAGCCCTTAGTGACAGTTCACCAAGGAGCAGGGGAGTGAGCCAGGCAGCTACGGAAGGTAGGAGAGGCAAGTTAGGGGCACCTGTACCAGGCCATTGAGAACAGAGGGCAGACCTCAGACAGAGGCCTCCCTGGCCTTGTCCTGGGGTAGTTGGATCCCCTAGACTGATCCCCACACAGCTAACGGCTGTGGCACCTTCCTCAAAGGAGTTTGGTTGGGTGGGGATGCTGAGTGTCAACCCTCCAGAGGCACATCCTCCCACAGATCCCTAGGGAGACTCTTACTGTCCTGGGGGTCAGATGGCAGTTCATCCCCCCTTCCTGGGGACAAGTTGGCATGCAGAGGGGCTGGGTACATGGGGTGAGGAGTTTCCTGGGAGGAGAGTGACCTTGCTGAGGACACTACCCCCTCAGCCCTTTGAGAGTGGAATATTCTCAGGGGCTGCTGTTATTCCGCAGCTCCGAACAGTTTCCTGTAGTGGGGGGTCATGCAGACTTGGGGGTTCCTGTCCTTCACATCTAATGGTCTGTGTTGTGTTGTTGTTTTTTTCCCCCAGTATCTTCAAAAAGATTTTCTGCCAAGGTGAGCCACTAGGTCACCAACTCCTGGCTCTGGGGCTGTCACCAGCTGCCCTGCTGGGCTGGAAGGAGGCTGTGGAGGCCTGGGGGTGGGAGAAGTGGGGAGATGCTTTTCCCTTTTGGAACCCCCCAGGCTGGTTCCCAGGAACCCTGGTGACTGAGGCTGCCCCTGCCAGGGTTGGGACCACTTGTCCTGGCACCGTGAGCACTGCCTGGATGAAGCCCACCCTGGGAATTGATTGACAGGAGAATGCCTATCTATGGGTCAGTGGTGAGAGGACTTGACATTTTAAACCCATGTTTTCATATTTGATTGATTTTTAAACACAGAGCAGGTGTTACTTAATAAAGAAAAAAGAATATTTTTAAAAGCTAGACTACCAAACATCAACAAAACACCCTCTGTGTGGGGCTCAGAGCCTGCTTTGCAAACCTGGTCTTCCCCTCTCACTTTACAGTTCCCAGGGCCAGGGGACTGGGGGTGGGCCGAGAATGTCGTGGGTAAGGTGGGGCCCTCAGGCACAGGGCTGGACAGAGTAAATCGAGGTGTTCATGGAGCCGGGAGGGGAAAGGACAGGCGGAGGTATTGATGTTGCCCCCCCTCCAGGAGGCCTTCCGGCTGCTCTACTTCACCTACCTCCACGAGGGCTTCCTCAGCCTGTGGCGTGGGAACTCGGCCACCATGGTGCGTGTGGTACCCTACGCTGCCATCCAGTTCAGCGCACACGAGGAGTACAAGCGAGTCCTGGGCCGCTACTACGGCTTCCGTGGAGAGTGAGGCCCCCACCCCTCCTAACCCTCGCAACTCTCTCCTGTCCCCCTGCTCTCCTGTCTTCCTTTCACATGCTCACCACGTCAGAACCCAGGTTCCAGGAGGGCTGCAAGGGAAGGTCCCTACCATTCATTGATTGAATCGTCCACCGTCTCAGCTACCAGGAAGCCAACCCGCCTGTCCTTGGTTCCCCCACACTGAGAGCTGTGGGCCTTGGGCTGGGCCTCCCTCCTTCGGTCCTTGGGGTCTCACCATCTCTCTTCACCCCTTCCCCCTTTCAGTGCCCTGCCCCCTTGGCCTCGCCTCCTCGCAGGGGCACTCGCTGGAACCACAGCTGCTTCGCTTACCTACCCCCTGGACCTGGTCCGAGCCCGCATGGCCGTGACCCCAAAGGAAATGTGAGTCCTACCACAGCGACCTTCACCAGCACAAGGGGCTCTTTGTCCACTGGGGCCCCCAGGTTGAATCCCTCATCACGCCCCTGGATTTGGGTCTGAGCCTTTGTGTACAGCCCACAAAGGAAGCTGTAGTGTCAACAACCACCACATGGACCCTGCCTGGTACATCAGGGCGGGCCAGGCATGCCATTCTGCAGCTGTTCCAAAAAGTTCTCTAAGCCTGGGGGTCAGTTCTGCTTCCATCAAACTTGAGTCTTCATTTTGAATTGGTCACAAATGCATTAAAAACACACGTGAACACTAGGCGAGGGTTGAGCACCCAGATGATCCCAGTGGTGACGTCAGAATATGGCTTTGAACACCCATTTCCCCCTCTAATGCCAAAGCTTTTGCAAGGTAGTTATGTTCCTCAAAGAAGGAAATTGTCAGCATTCAGACCTGCCCTCTCCCCACTGAGAAGTAGCAGAGAATTTGTGAGTTGAGGCCAGTGGCTCCTCCCTGTGCAGAGTCCGCAGCCCAGCTACTGGTCCCTCTGTCCTGACAGGTACAGCAACATCTTTCACGTCTTCATCCGCATCTCCCGGGAAGAGGGGCTGAAGACCCTCTACCATGGCTTCACGCCCACCGTGCTGGGGGTCATCCCCTATGCTGGGCTGAGCTTCTTCACATATGAGACACTCAAGAGCCTGCACAGAGGTGAGGAGGGGGTGGGCCAGCACCCGCGGGTCACATAGACCTGGAGGCCAGGCTCTAGGACCCCAGGGTCCAAATCAAGAGAGGACACATGCTGTCAGGCCACCCCTGAGGAACTCAGACTTATGACCTTTATAGCCCAATTTTAAGAGCAATCTTGTAAAGTCCAGTGTGTTGCCCAGAGTGTTGATGGCCACTTGTGCAACCACAGGTACCTGCACAAAGCCTATGGGCAGCCTAGATGGAGGAGTGCCCTTTTGTCTTTTGGTAATTTTGAGAGGCTTGAAAAATATAGAGAACACTATAACCACTCCCACCCCAAGTGCCGGCCACTTCCTCTTCCTTTACTTAGTATGTGTCAGGAACAGTCCCTCTTCTTGTTTCCTGGTTATGAAAGGTAGAGTTGTCACTTTCCACGCCTCTGGGTAGTGCAGCTCTGGCTCAGCGGGTAGAGTCCAGCCTGCTGGAGGTCTGTGGCTCATCATTTTAGCCTGGGGTCTGCCCCTTGCTCCACCCCCTCCCTCAGGTAAAGGGAGGCGGCCTTGGCATTTAGGCCTTAGCAGATTTTCTGGAATCAGTGGACATCCAGGAGTGCCTCCTTGTGGGGATGCAGGACTCCATTTTTTGTTTTATTCTTTAGGGTGCTCCACATGCCTGGGGCTCTGTCCCCACGTTCAGCTCAAGTTACTTAATGTTACTTAATGTTTTCCCAATGTGGTGAGTGAACAGTGGTGTCTCCCGTTTTTAATTCCTAGTTATAAATTTACAACACATGTTTGGAGAACCTCTCTGTTGATGCGTTGCACATCCTTGGTCTCTTTGGACCCAGGAGGCAGTTTGGGGTGTTCACGGTTCTGTGTTTGCTCTCAGGCCCCTGTGCAGAGCATTAAGGCTTGGGAGGGGAGGGGACAGGTCATGGACACATTGATATATTTACTAGGGGGAAAACAAGAGTGATTCAGTGGGAGCTCATGCTGGGTCTTTGGACATGGTTATATGATATGATTTGTGGGCTTTTTCTCTTTAAAAAAACAAAAAACAAAACAAAACAAAACTTTTATTGCTCAATTTTTAAAAAATGACCAGGAGGTGAGGAAGTAGCCTGGGTGGGAAGGCACACGGGACCCCCTTCAGGTCCTGAAACAGAGGGCCGACACAGTGCCGTGTGTGGGTGCTCCTGTGGGTGCGGGGGCGCTCCCAGCAGCACCCTCATACCCCTCCTGGCCCTCCCCAGAGTACATCGGCCAACGGCAGCCCTACCCCCTGGAGCGCATGATCTTCGGGGCCTGCGCTGGCCTCATCGGGCAGTCAGCCTCGTACCCGCTGGACGTGGTGCGGCGGCGCATGCAGACCGCTGGAGTTACAGGCCACCCTCACTCCTCCATCGCCGGCACACTGCGTGCCATAGTGCGGGAGGAGGGCGCAGTGCGTGGCCTCTACAAGGGTCTAAGCATGAACTGGCTCAAGGGCCCCATCGCCGTGGGCATCAGCTTCACCACCTTCGACCTCATGCAGATCCTGCTGCGGCGCCTGCAGAGCTAGGGGCCCGCGCCTGGCTGCTCTCGGGACAGGGAGCCAAGCTCCAGCGCGCGGAAGACGCTGACCCCTGATGTTTTAGAGCCTGGGGAGTGAGAGGGCGCTTCACTCTGCCCCAGAGCCACGTGGGACCGCCTTGTGGAACAAGCAGGCAGGCCAGGGGTCCTGGGCTCAGCACCCGTGGGTCTGCAAGGAAAGCCAGAAGCCCTTCAAGTCAGTGTTGGGGTCGATGAGCACACAGCCTCTCCTCTTCCCTCCTCCCTGGGCCTGGCTCTGCTTCCTGGAAGTGCCCCTCTGACGCAGGAGTGGCCGTTGCCACCTCCTGGTGCTCTGTGTTTTTGGACACGCTCCTGCTTCTAGTGACCCTGTCCCCACTAGGCTCAGAGCCAGACTCCGCCTGCCCCTTGTTGGGCCCTGTGTATGCTCACTGCTCAGGGCGGAGGAGCTGGGGAGTGTGGGAGAGGCCCAGCCTCGGCTGTTCACAAGGGACCAGTCTCCTGCTCAGTTGCGGCTACAGATTGCTGCCTCTTGCCTGCCCTGCCACACCCCTGTCCTGCCTTTACTTCCCAGGTGACATGACTCCTCAGCCCCCAGAGTCTCCTGTTGGTGAACAGCCTTCTCCAAGTGATCCTGATCCTGACTTCACTCCAGGGTGAGGCCCTGGAGCCAGTCTTACCCTCTGTTGCCCACCCCACAGCTGCACCCACAGAGGCCGAGCCTTGGGCCCTGACTCTCTACCTGTAGGCACAGCGGCTTCTGGGGGGACCCGTAGCATCTGGCACATCCTTGGCTCCCCACCTGAGTGGGCACTTGGCATGGACATGGGGCAATTTAAGGCCTGTGGGATTGTCTGATTTCCATGAATGGGATGCGTGGAGGTGGGTGGCAGCCTTGATCTTCCCCAAGTGGAAGCCCGTGACAGTGTATGGCCTGGGGTGGGAAGTTCAGAAGAGTGGAGGTACCACAGGGCCCCCCAGGGAGCTGGTCTCAGAAGTTCCCAGGCCCCCTGGGTATCACAAGGACTCAAAAACACCCATTTCCTAGTGACATTTGGAGTTTCTTGACCTTTTTGGTTTTAAAATTTGGCCAGCCCTGGTCTAGTCGCAGTACACCCTAACCAGCCCGATCCGGCTCCAGGGCAAGGTCCGCTCAGCACCTTGATATGGGAAATGACCTGTGTGCTTGCTCCAGTTCATTTCCAGCCATGACTCATTTCTTACCTTTGTTCTGCCCTTGTCTGTCCTTGCCTTGGACCTGTGGGGTGTCCTTCCTTGCATGTGTCCACTGGCCAGCCCTAGTATCATTCCCAGACTCTTGTCCCCAGGGCTCAAGCAGCCTGTGATTGCTGTCCTATTGGGTGTTTCACCTCTTCTCCCAGCCTTGCCTAGTGCTCAGGAGAGGCAGGGGCACCCCTTACAGGGAGATGAGATGGAGGCCCAAAGGCAAGAGAGAGCATCAGGAACTGGGAGCCCACCCCAGGTGGGCGAGACCAGGTGGCTGGTTGGGCTGCACCCTCCTTTGAGCTGCAGGCTGGGCAGGAGCAGGAGGGTCCTCTAGGTCCTGCTGGCCCATGTGCCCCCCAACATGGCTCCCAGCACCGTGGGCCTCGGCAGCACCATACCCACTCCCCAGCCCCACACAGCCAGGCTGGCACCCTCCGCAGTCACACCCCTCCCCACTGGCTGCCTGGCCTGGCCTGGAGCTATTTTGATGCCATGAAGAGACTTTGTTTATATATAATGTTTATATATTTTAAAGATTTGTGCCAAGAGAGTATATTTAATAAAAACTAAAATAACTTTTCCTCCTGCCCATGTCTCTTTTCTTAGGCTCTGACCCCCTTCCCCCCACCAGGAACCAAAAACAGGGTTGAGGTTATTTCAACAGATTTTAAAATAAAGTCATGAATAAAACTTTTTAAAATGTAATTGTTTTCATTGTTAATTCATACTTTGATTTTCTAGAAAATGCAAACTGCATGAAAGGGTTTATCAAGTTTGGTGGGTCTCCCAGCTCTTTCTGCAGGGGCACCCTGTTACCAGTTCATTGTGTGTCCTTCCAGAGATCCTGGTCGTAGACACTTGTGCCCTTGGGGACATCAGTCAGGATGGGCTGTGTCCTGCTCAGCAAGTGCGGCCCCAAAGTCCTGAGGTTTTTGTCTCCTGCACCCTGTCTGGCATGTGCTAGGGGCCCCTGTCCACACCTGGATAAGGCCTTGGGTTTAAGTGTTGCCATCTTCAAGTGCAGGAGTGTGAGGCCACCAGAGGTCTGTCTCAGTGGCCATGGCATTCAGGGCAACCAACCAGAGGCAGGAAGTGGGTACCTTGCGTGTAAGTGGTGAGTGACATGGTATTTACGTACTTACTACTTAACCTCATTTATTTACTCAGTCCGGGGTCAGCTTTTTGTGGTGAAAAATAATGCTGTGACTGTGACCCTGGCTCCTGCACCCACAGGTGAGAGTCTCCAGGATGTGTCCCTGAGGGACCACTCAGCTGTGGAGTCATCTCTTCCAGGTACCAAAGTGCTCCCCAGTGCAGTTGTGTGAACTTAGGTACCCACAAACATTGTGCAGTGTTCAGGCCACACCCTGGCTGGTGGCATCTGACTCCCCATTTGGGGGTGTCATGTGGTACCTCCTTGCTGTTTTAGTCATATCTTACTGTGATCCCTTGCAAGGCCCGGCATCTCTTCATGATTGCTGGCCACTTATTTCCCTCCTTTTAATCATGCTGTACACTGTAGCCCAAGACAGCCGGCCTGGTAGAAAGGTGTAATGTTCTCAAGTGACCTAAGCAGGAATCTTGTGTTTTGTGTTTTTGTTCCCCAGCAAGGCAGCAATGGATGTGACACAGACACTCTGGAGAGAAGTGGCTGCAGCTTCTTCACGCAACTCCGCCAAGCCCCAGTGTGCAACAGGCCTTGAACACCTCCAATGAGGTGTGAGTCAAGGTTCCCAGACTTGGGTCTACCCTGGGGGATTCTACTAGGGACAGGCAACATGATGGGTGATGCTGCTTTGGCTCTTGATGAGAAACATCTAAAAAATATGCTGTGGAGCCCAGGGGAGTCAGGTGGGAATTCTGGAGGGCAGCTGAGGGAGCGAAAGACCCCACCTGAGGTACTGGGAAAAGCCCTGAGGCCTGGAAATTCTCTGCAGGGTGGGTGTCGGGCAGCAGCTCTGAGACTGGCACTGGAGAGCCATGGAGAGTGTTTGAGCAGATGAGGAAGATGGAGGGGGCGAAGCTCAGGCAGGGAGCCAGGCTGAGGTCTGAGCAAGGGGATGGGTGCAGGGTCTGTAGGCTGAGCTTCCAGAGGACTCTGGGTGAGCGGTGGAACCAAGAGCACCCCAGGGCCTAGCCAGGGCACTTGCCCTCAATCAGGGAGACCAGATCCAGACTCAAGTCCCTAATTTGTGTCTTCCTAGGAAATTGTCGCCTCCAGATAACTTCTGATAATGCTAATGTTGCCTCAAGATCTTACTGTCTTTGCCTTGGTTGTGATTCTTCTGCCTTCTCGGCTTATTTTTTATGGCATTTTGGGTGGCCCAGGTCCTGACTATTTTCTCTTCCAGGCTGTCATGGACTTATGTCTCCCCCAGCTCCCAAAATCCCTATGTTGAAACCTAAAGCCAGTGTAGTGATGTTAGGAGGTGGGGCTTGGGGAGGTGCTTAGGGTCAGATGAGGTCATGAGGGTGGGGCCCCCATGATGGAATTGGTGCCCTTATAAGTGTCACACCAAAAAGCTGGCTTCCCTCTCCATCTTCCACTGTATGTGAAGTGGCACCTACTGCCTAGAAGTGGGACCGCTCCTGGTCATGCCAGTGCCCTGATCTTGGACTTCCAGCCTCCAGAACGAGACATCAATTTCCTTTGGTTGCCAGCCACCCAGGTTATGGCATTTTGTTATAGCAACCAGAATGCAGTCGCTGGCAAACTGTCCTCCTCTAAGTCATGGCCCGTCTCGCTTTTCCCAGCTCTGTTCTAGCCGTCTGCATGGCAAGAAGTCTGGGTTTTTCTCTCAGGAACTAGGTGCCCTTCAAAGCCTTCATGCTCCGTAATTGAGGTGGCTCCTTAATTAAGAAGTGGAGTCTCTCACAAAGCCTGCTTCTAGCTACAGGGCAGAGCGGTGTGCAAGGGAACAAGCAGCTATCGCCAAGCAGGGTGGTGGCAGGGGTAGGGAATGCCTGGGTCAGGGTGGTTTTGAAGATGTTCCAGACAGGTTTCCCGATAGGCTGGGTATGAGGAGAAAGAGAGGGGTAACAGAAAAGATGGAGCTGAGGTGTAGGGGAAGGCCAAGGGCACTGGACATGCTGGCCGAGCTGCCCAAGATGCTGAGGGCCATAGAAATAAAACGGATTTGCTGACAAACATGTAGGGCTCCACAAGTAAGGGTGGAGAGGGGAGAGGGGAGGCAGGAGCCTGCAGGGGGTAAGGGGAGCTGTAGGGGCAGCCTGGGAGGTGGTGACCGGACAGTGCCTGGTGGGGAGGGGACAGCGAAGGCAGGTGAAAGCTGGAGGATTGACAGTGAGGTTGTTTCAGATGTCCACGGGCGAACCTCAGGTCCTGCTTCAGTGGGGGTATCTTTTCTCTGCACCGGTTTTCTCCTTGGCTGACCTCTCGAGCTAAAAGTTTGATTTGTTTGGGGGTGGGGTTATTTCTCCTCTTTTTCTTCAGGTGGTTTGAAAATTATAGTCCCGTTCTTGTGATGTAAAGTTTCTCAGCCTCAACGCTACTGTCTGGGGCCAGGTAACCCTGTTGGTGACCATCTGGGTGCTGTGGGGTGCTGAGCAGCATCCCTGGCCTCCACCTACCAGATGACGTTAGCCTTTCCCCCCCTCCGGTTGTGACAATAAAAATGTCTCCAGACATTGACTAGTGTCACTTTGGGGCAGAATAATCCCCTCCTATGAGCAGCACCGATGTGTCAGTTACCAATGACGTGTCAACAAAAACTGAAATACGTATCCTCCCCCTTGAGGACACAGGATCTTTCCCACCACCTTCCATCTTCCCTATTTTCCTGTCACTGTGGCCCCGCCTTATTTTTTCTCATTCTTACTTGCTTTGTGTGTGTGTGAAATGTGCACGAAGATGCCTCTGTGGTTTGGTGCACGGCAGTGAAGGCTGTAACTGTCACTGGTTCTTCCTGCCTTGGATGCCCCATGAGTGCAGCACCCCACTGTGCCTGATGTTTGTGTCAGTCACTGTTTGCTTTTGTTTATGGCATTTCCACCTTCCTAAGTGTCCCTAAACCACGTATTGAGCTCCATAGCAGAGCACACACAGCTGTGGTTAGGCAAGCAAGGGGCCATGCAGCTTGAGGCACCACTGCAGGAAGCACTGTGCCCAGTGGGTTCAGGGACCACCAGGTGCCAGATGAAGGGGAGTCCCTGGTGACTCCTGAGGTGCCAGGGGACAGTGCAGGTCCTGCAGAACTGGGAGACGATGTTCCATCAACTTTTGATTCCTGGGCCACTAGGGGTGGCCTGTGTTGTCCTCACTGGGGGCTGGTTTTTGTTCTGGAACTTCCCAGAGATGTGCCGTGGGATGAGGCATCCCAACACTGAGGGCCAGCGTCAGGCACCTGGAAACTTCTGGTCCCTTTGCTTTGCTCCATAGAGTGTTCGCCCTCTGATTGTTTGAAAATCATTCTTCTGAGCCAATCTTCTAATTTCCTTTGTCAGTTCTGGTTTCGTGTATCTTTTATTTTTTTGTTCCTTCTGTAAGATTTCCCCAACTTTATCTTCCAATTGCTTTTTTTTTTTTTTCAAATCCTCGTCCGAGGATACTTTTTCCATTGCTTTTCAGAGATAGTGGAAGGGAGGGAGAGAGAAACATTGATGTGAGAGAGACATCAATTGGTTGCCTCCCCCACGTGCTTCAACTGGGGCAGGAGATTGAGCCTGCAACTGAGGTACGTGCCCTTGGCCGGAATCAAACCCAGAACCCTTCAGTCTGTGGGCCGACGCTCTAACCACTGCACCAAACTGGCAGGGCAATCTTCCATTTGCTTTTGATCTCCAAGAACTCAAAAAGAGAACAAAAAAGGTACATCAGATGTTCCTTTTTAGTAGCATTGTTCTTGTTTCATGAATACAATGTCTTTTCTCTCAGAACATTCTGGACTGTTGTGGGGTTTTTTATTTTTATTAATTTTTTTTTTTTTTTTAGAGAGGAATGGAAAGGGAGTGATAGAGAAACATACATGTAAGAGAGAAACGTCACAGAACTGCCTCCTGCACACCCCCTACTGGGGATCCAGCCCACAACCGAGGCATGTGCCAGGACTGGGAGCTGAACCGGTGACCTTTCGGTGCATAGGATGACGCTCAACCAACTGAACCACACCAGCCAGGGCATGGACTGTTTTTTATTTTGTAAGTTCTCTTCTCCCTGTAGAGTCAATTTCCTGAAGTTGTCTCTTTTTTGTTTGGGTCTGTTTTCCACACGGGACACTTCCTCAGATCCCTGGACAATCCTGGTTGTCTGCTTACAATGAAGAATAAGGACTGAGATAGGGAGGTTGGAAGACCAAAGGAGTGTGGGGAACACATGGACTCACGCCTAAGCTGGAGGCTGATGGGAACTCTGTGGTGCCAGTGTCATTAGGACTTTCTGCTTGGACCAGCTAGATTCTCAAGAGGTGTTCAGTCTCATGCATGGAAGATTCTGGAATCTGCAGGCAGGGTGAGGGATGGTGGCTCTCTCCATTTAGCATTCATTATGTGTAGTCACCTAATCCTGCTTGCCACCACATTGCCTATCAAGTCTGGCTTCCCTCCTGGCTGTGCAGTGGCATCATGGGAGGAAAACAGGCACCTGAGAACTTTCCAAACTTTCCTAGCCAGCAGCCTGTGTGTCTCACCCCCATCTTCAGCCTGGCCTATTGAGACCTGGTGTGGCCAGAGCCTCTGGAAGGTTCTACGGGTAAATTCAGCTGTTTCCTGGGCTTCGGGTTTGGCATCATGGGCTTGGCAGTCAATTGTGGTTCTTCCCTTAACTCCACCTTCTGGAACATACTGCAGCCTCTGTACTTTTACTGGGGATTTGAGAAGGATCAGAATTGGACGGTGCAGCCTGGCCGGGTGTGGCTGTGACTGAGCATCGACCTAGGATCCAGGAGATCGAGGTTCGATTCCGTCAGGGCACACGCTCGGGCTGCGGGCTGGGGTGTGCGGGAGGCAGCCGATAATGACGACTCTCTCATCATTGCTGTTTCTCTCTCTCCCTTCCTCTCTGAAATCAATAAAGATATATTTTAAAAAACACCAAAAAAACAAACCTGGATGCTGCACTTAGTTTGCCTCAACCCAGATTTTAACCCTTGTTTTTAATATACTTTTCATGTTTATCCACATAACAAAAGCATAAGATGCTACCTGATTCATAAGTCATTGAATAAAGCCTATTAAGGTCATTAAAATTTAGTCAGTTGACTTTTGGATTTTTAGCCACATGTATGTTGTTATACATACATGCATCCATACTGGGTTCCCACCGTGGACACAAAAATTCTGGAGTCAGAGAAGACCCTCATCCTCTTTCCCCTGGGTCACCATGGCCTCAACAATGTGCCCATTTGCCTGTGTATGACCTTTCTAGGAAAGCAGTCCCATGTACCTGTGGCAGAGGGCAGTAGCCACTGTGGCCTAGCCCAGAACCATGGGCCCCTCCACCTCTCTCTCCCTCCATCTCCCTTCTGATTCTCTTTTTGTAAAAAGCCACCCCTGTTATTGCTCTGCTGTCAAACCTGATGTGCACATGCAATCCAAGAACGACGACTGTGGGACTCTCTGCCACCAGCCTTGGGAGATAGTTTTGAGGCAGAAGCACAGGGTCCAAAGGGGGCCCAGGCAGGCACTGCAGTGAAGGGTTGAGCACAGCAGGGACTCCCAGGCCCCGCTCGCACCTGGGGATACTGAGGCACACACAGAGGAGGCGGTCATGGGGCTCCAGGAGTCTCTTCAGGTGGCTAGGAGCCTGCCAGGTGCTGGTGGAAGTAGAGGCCAAAGAGGCTGGAAAGCAGCTGGCAGGCAGCAGTCCACCAGATGAGGAAGGCCAGGATGCCACGGAGGAAGAGGGGTGTGAGCAGGCCACCGAGGGCCCCAGTGATCCGGGCCACTGCCTGCTGGGCCTCATCCCCCTTGGGGCCCAGTGGGCCATCTTGGGCTGCTTCTAGTACTGGGGATAGCGGGAGGGCCGGGCCCAGGCCCCAAGAGTAGCCACCTGTAAGAAGAGAGTAGAGAGAGGGATGGTGTAAAGAGGGGGGGTAAATGGGGGGGAAGGGAAGCAGGTGAATGAGCAGCAGGAGGGAGGGGGGCCGAGGCCAGGGCTGCCTCAGGGACCCCCAGCCCACCCTCACCCCATGAGGCAGCTTCCTCTCACCCAGCGTCTTGAGCAGAAGCGTGCAATTGAGGGTGAGGATGAGCGGCGTCAGGTACTGCAGGCTCACCACCGTCAGGTAACAGTAGACCCGTACCACCTGGTGAGCAGGTAGCAGGGGCAGGTGACCTTCTGGGCTCCAGCTGACCCCATGCTTGGAAGGACTGGAAGGCCTGCCCTGCACCCCAAGTTGCCCGACAGGCACCCGTACCCGCCGCTGGATCTCGCAGGCCTCAATGCGGCCGGCCTCCCGCCTCAGCTGCTCCACGCGGGCTTTGGCCAGGCATAGGTAGGCCTGCAGATGGGGCCGCGTTACCGCCAGCCGCAGTAGGCACAGTGCCACCAGCACCCAGAGGCGCAGTGAGTCAAAGGCTGAGTCCGACAGCCTGCACAGAAGATGGTGAGGGGGCTAGTGAGGCCCCCTTCTGCCCCAGGATCTTTCCCCAGGACCCACAGCTCTCTCATGGCTCCTCCCTGAGCTTCAGAGACTGGAGTACACAGAGGGGTCCCCCAGCTGCCCTCCCTCCTGGCCCCACCCCCATACACACAGGAAGAAGGTTGTGCCCCCAAAAGGCGCCTGGTGCAGGAAGTCCCGTGCAATGGGCTTAGTCCAGAACCACAGGATGAACAGTGGGGACAGGAAGCTGGTGTGCAGGAGAAACCTGGGTGCAAGGATGCAGCGGGTGAGGCCGAGGCATCTACCACCCCCCATCCTCTCCCCTAGGTTCCCTAACCTCCCACCCACCAAGTCCCCCACGTAACTGCAGCATGGGCCTGTCTTCTGACATGGTCAGTGCATCTCGGTGGGTCTGGGCCAGCCGCAGACCTGGGAAGGTGAGGAAGGCACCCAGCATGGAGCCTAGGATCGAAAGCCCCACACGGATGACCAGCTTGACCAGAGGAAGCCTGGGAAGAAAAGGCAGATCAGGGAACCCCACAGCCTCACAGCCTGCCCCTGCCCCCTGGCTCCCTTCCCAGCACTCACATCCAGTCCCAGCCCTGCGTCTTTAGAAGTGGCTCCAAGTTCTGGGTCATACTGGCCAGGCCTGGGGAAGATAAGGAGAAAGGTAGGGATACACCCCTGGGGCCTCAGAGCCTACTCTGCCCGCCTCCCAGATGTCATTTGCTCCTCAGATAGGACCGCACCAGTGGCATCCAGGCCCCATGCCAGGCATGAGGACCACTTAGTGCTCTAATGACGAGTGGCTCTTTCCAAAGAATAGGAGAATGGCCCTGGCTGGGTGTCTCGGTTGGTTGGAGCGTCGTCCGGTACACCAGAAGGTTGCGGGTTCAATTCCCAGTCAGGGCACATACCTAGGTTGTGGGTTCAATCCCTGGTCAGGGCACATATGGGAGGCAACCAATCAGTGTTTCTTTCTCACATCAATGTTTCTCTCTCTCTCTAAATAAAAAAGGAACAGGAGATTGTGCCAGGCAGACCCTTGATTGGACTGGGGGGCATGGGAAAGGGAGCACAGAATATGAGCTTCCAGGATTGCACCAGGAATCAGGGACATGAATGGCTCCCACAGGAGAAAACCAAAGTCCTGGAAAGAACCCTCAGATTTTCCACAACGTAAAAGCAAGTAAATATGAATGCACAACCAAAATCACCAAACACACAAGGAAACAAATCACCATAAAGGAGGATCAGCAGAAAAACACAAAAGACCAGTTTAGACCCCAGGGACTTCAGAAATTGGTGTTATCAGTTTTGTATGAAATGACTGAAGAAAATAAAAGCTGGAATCACAGAACAGGCGACACAAGACTACCTCAGATGATCAGGTAGATTTGCAGAGAAACCAATGAAACTTTTCCAAAGGGAAAATATAATTACTGAAAGAGCCAAGGAGGAATTCATGAATTGGATCTGAAGACATCACTCAAATTCCAACTCAAACACAAGAAGGTGGGGAATATGAAGCGAGGTGAAGAGAAAGGAGAACAGAATAGAAAGTCCAGCATAAGTCAAGTCAGATCCCCAAAAGGAGAGAGAGGGAGGGAGAAGGAGAGGGAGAGAGGGGGAGGGGGGAGAGAGAGAGAGAGAGAGAAAACAAATGATATTGCAAGAGAATGATTGAGAAGTCTGCAGAATGGATGCCGCACACAAAGGACATCAAGCCAGATAAATACAAAGAAATCCATACCTAGACATACTGGTGAAATTGTAGAGTACCAAAACCAAAGAAATTGCAAAGCAGCCAGGGAGTTAAAACGGATCACCTATAAAGGACAGACAATTAGGCTGGCAGCCAATGTCAAAAATAACAACAGAAAAGGAACAAATATAGCCCAGCCAGCGTGGCTCAGCGGTTGAGCATCGACCTAGGATCCAGGAGATCATGATTCGATTCCCGGTCAGGGCACATGCCCGGGTCGCAGGCTCGATCCCCAGTCAGGGGCGTGCAGGAGGCAGCCGATCAGTGACTCTCTCATCATTGATGTTTCTCTCTCTCTCTATCCCTCTCCTTTCCTCTCTATGAAATCAATAAAGATATATTAAAACAAAAACAAAAAAACTAACAATGCATTTGTTTAGCAAGGTTGTTTCATGGAAAAAACTCAATGTGATCCCTACTCATAACACATATGTCACCTCACAGGTTTAAGGGCTTGATGAAACTTGAAATGCTCTGGAAGAACACGTAAAATGTCTTTGTGATCATAGGGAAGGGAAGGGAATCTCTCCAAGACAAAAATCAACTGAAATAACAAACCTCTTTTTGTTCATCAAAAGACACCAGGAGTGGGCACTTCCCTCGCACAGAAGAGCTGAGAGAAACTCCTGGTTTCCAGCAGACCCAACCAGCCTGCCTAAGAGGCACCCCCATCCCCCCACCCTGGCCAAGGACAGAGAAATAGTCAGGGCACACACCCTCCTCTGGCCTTAGGGTCTGGTGCTGCTGAAAAGCTGACCTAGGAGCTCAGCTTGGCCCCTCCTGTGGGCAGACAAGCCCAGTAAAAGCAGCCACAAGCCGTGCGTGGATTGCTTAAAGCTTCAAACAGGATGCTGAGGGCCAAACATGGACAGCTTCTGACATTGGCTGTCACAAAAATACATCCCGGGAGGCCTGAAAGCAGCATACAAAACACTTAGCCTCAGACAACATAAGAGCAAGATCCAAAGGGAAATCCTAGCACGCACTAAAATCTGCTGACATGAACTCTACTTGGTAGGGATTTTTTTTAGTCTTTTTTTTAAAAAATTTCTTTTTTATTGCTGTGGTGTTATTACTGTTACTATTGTCTCCTCTTTTCTCTCGCTTCTTTCATATCTCTTATTTGCCTCCTTCCTTTTCTTACTCTCTCTACATTTCTTTTTCTTCTCTTCTTTCTCTTTACCTTTTCATAATTTTTTTCTTTCTATTCCTTGTCTTCTTTACCGTTTTCCTTTTCAGATTCTTTACTCTTATTTTTCTCTCTCCCCTCTTTCCTCTTCAGAATTTTTTTCTGCCCCTTTTATCTTCTAGCATTCATTTTTTTATTATTTTATTAGTAGTATTAATATCTTTTTCTTCCTTTTTCTATTATTCTTGTTCTCATTTCTCTTTCCTAGTTCTCTTTTCTCTTGTGGTTGCTTCTGCCATTTATGCTTTGGTTTGTTTCCTGTGTGTTTTCTGCTGTTTTGCCCGGTCAGCACCTGTACAACAGCTCCCGTGACCTGGGTGGGGGTGAGCCTCAGGGCCAGCCTGAGAGGAGATCCACCCGCAAACAGAACGACAACAATCAAGACCCGATTACAACAGGAGAGTCCAAAAACCCCCGAAAGGGTCACTCCTAGAGCACCCAGTGCAGGAATTCAAGGAGGCCACACCTGGGCCCCATAAGACACTTACTACAAAAGGCCACCCCGCGAAGACTGGGAGCCATAGCAGGTACATCTCATACAAAGAAACAAACACAAAGAGACAACTAAAATGGGGAGACAAAGAAACCACCCCTACATTAAAGAAAAAGAGGAATCTCCACAAAAAGGCCTATAAGAGATGGAGGTAAGTGATTTATCAGACAGAGTTCAGAGTAATGGTTATAAAGATGCTCGAGAAACTTAGTGAGAACTGCAAGAAACTTAGTGGGAACTACATCAGCATGAAAAACGATGTAGAATCTATGAGTAAGAACCAGGTGTGAATTAAGAATACCACACTGACATAGGAATACACAGGCAGGCCCTGGCCGACGTGGCTCAGTTACTCGAGCATTGACCCTTGCACCAAGAGGTCACTGGTTTGATACCCGGTCAGGACATATGCCTCGGTTGTAGGCTCGATAGAAGGGGGGAAAGGGGACATCTGTAATACCCTCAGCAATAAAAATAAATTAACTTTTTTTAAAAAGTGGTAATGGGCCCTGGCCAGGTAGTTCAGTTGGTTAGAGCGTCGTCCCGATACATCAAGGTTGCGGGTTCAATCCCCAGTCAGGGTACATACAAGAATCAACCAATGAATGCACAAATAAGTGGAACAACACATTGATGTTTCTCTTTCTCTCTCTCCCTTCCTCTCGCTCTCTAAAAGTCAATAAATAGCCCTAGCCAGTTTGGCTCAGTGGTTAGAGTGCTGGCTCGGGACTGAAGGGTCTCAAGTTCAATTCCAGCCAAGGGCACATACCTCGGTTTCAGGTTCAATCCCCAGCCCCGACTGGGGCTCGTGTGGGAGGTAACCAATTGATGTGTCTCTCTCACATCAATGTCTCTGTCTGTCTGTCTCTCTCTCTCTCCCTTCTACTCTCTCTGAAAAGCAATGGAAAAAAATGCCCTCGGGTAAGGATAAGTAAATAAATAAATAAATAAAATAAAAATCAATAAATAGAAATTTTTTTTTGAAAGTAGTAATGGCCTAGCCAATGTGGGTCAGTGGTTGAATGTGGACCAAGAAATTGCCGTTCAATTCCTGGTCAGGGCGCATGCCTGGGTTGTGGGCTCAATCCCCAGCAGGGGGCATGCAAGAGGAAGCTGATCCATATCTCTCTCTCTCCTCTCTCTCTCCCCCTCTCTTCCTCCCTCCCTTCCATTCTCTCTAAAAATCAATGGAAAAAATATGCTCGGGTGAGGAGTAATAAAAAAGTAGTAATGCGCCCTGGCCAGTGTTTCTCAGCGGTTAGAGTGTCAGCCCACGCACCAAAGGGTCAAGGGGTTCGATTCCTGGTGAAGGGCGCACACCTTGGTTGCAGGTTCGATCCTCAGTCCCAGGGGCGTGTGCAGGAGGCAACCAACAGATGTGCCTCTCTCACAGTGATGTTTCTTTTTCTCCCCCGCCCACCCCCCCACCTCCCTCCCTTTCACTCTTTCTGTGAATGAGGAAAAGCAGCATTTAGGCTTCCTCTGGAGATAAGAACCACTGTGAAAGGGTAATTTCCACTCTTGTATTTTATAGATTTTGTACCATTACCCATTTCCTTCCAAAAATTAAACAAAAATAGGTAAATATTAAATTACTGTCGCTGCTCGGTAGAGGACAGACTGGAGGGGAACAGAAATGCCCATGTGAAGAGCTACAGCCACAGGCGTCTGTCAGTGAGATAAGATGTTCTCTCATCCCCAAAGCCCAAGGGGCGCCAAGGGTGGCGGAAACCCATAGACTGTCTGGCCCCAGGAGTCCCCTCTCCCATCTTCAATGTGCAGGTAGATTAAGCCATTTAAACCCCACACTTGTCAGCTTACAGGAGGGAGGGACAGGTGTCCACCCCACGCCCCTGATGCACGTACCTGGCTCCAGGCCTAGCTCCAGGGTCTCCTCTGGCACCACCTGCACCAGCATGGCAAGAAGCAGGAAGAGGAAGGCGAAGGTGAGGCAGACAGAGCGCTCACCCCCCTCCTCGGCGCTGAAGTACAGACGAGTCACTGTCAGAAACACCTTGCTGGGGGCAGAGTTAAGGAGGCCTCCACCTGTGATGCCCCTGCCCACTCTACCAGCCCCAGCCAGTGACACCCCAAATCCAGAGCACAAACACCAGGTTTGGGCTTGGGCTCCTGGGAGCAGGAGAGTGGCCAAAGAGAACAGTGAGCCAATAAACAAGCCCAGGACACAAGGCAAGAATGCCGGTCACCCCTGTGTCAGCAGTGCGGGGTCTTAAGCATGGCAGGTACACCTGGGCTGGGCCTCCAGCTTGGCTTATCACACACTGTGTGGCCAGTTAGAAATGGCACCAAGTCAGTCTCTCCAGGAGATCCTGCCTCCCTTACTCACCCAGCTTTCCAGCTATATCCATAGCAGGTTCCTTTGAGAAGTTAGCAGATGCAAAGGCTGTGTCTCCAATCTGCCCTGAAGAGACCTCAGGGCTTTTAGGAACAGTGTGGACCCCAAGATGGGCTTTCCTTCTTCCCAAGCCCACTGCACAAGGACATTTTCTTCTACTTGGGCCCCTAAAGTCACAGGTTCACCTCAGCGTTCTGTGCAGCTTAATAACAAAATTTGAAAAGGGGGCATCTCCTTCCCAGCCCCTGCATCTGAGCGGGCCTGGTGACTTGCTTTGACTGAAAGGGTGGACAGGGTTAGGGTGGGCCGGCTTCGGCAAGGCCTCAGGAGGCCTGCAGCGCCCCGTCTTCCTTGCTGCCTTTCTGCGGCTACAGTGTGGGAACCTGGCCTAGCCTGCTAGAAGGGGGACCCTGGGAGCAGAGATGAGGCCACCCAGCTGAGCCTGGCCCAGGAGAGCAAATGAAATAGGGACTGCTTTACTCCACTGAATTTTGGGGAGGTGTGTGTCACAGTAGTCCACAACCAATTACCAATTTAGGGGAGACAGGAAGCCTCAGTCAGGTTCCCACATGCCTCCCACCTGCCCTACCCAGAGCTGGAAGGATACATGGAGAAGGCAATGGTAAGCAGACACCAAAACACAGCAATGTTTGTCTCCCTGGCTGGGCCCAGAACATAATAGTAGGCCTCTGTGAAAAGGTACACGCCACCCGAGTACACAGCAAAGTCCACGAACCACTGGTATTCCAGGAAGAAGCGCAGGACTGTGGGACACAGTGCTCAGCTGGGGCTGCCTGCCCAGGGCCTTCTCCCAACCCTGTCCACCCAGGGTCTCCCCCTACCCACCCACCCACCCTGCCAGGGTATGGGCAAAGTGAGGGGAACTGGGGACCCGCTGGACTGTTACCAAGGGCATCCACGGCAGTGAGGGGACAGGTCTCCAGCTGGAAAGGGGCATCTCGGGGGACACACAAAGTCTTCTCTTCACTGTAGCCATTGGCCCACCTGGAGAAGGGGGGAGGTGGTTAGAGCAGCACCCTCTGCTTTTCCCTTCCCAGTCTAGCCTACCTCTCCCTATGACGGCCTGGGAGGCTGAGTGCCACAGAGAGCACAGGAACTGGCCTGGGAGGTGCCTTCTCCCCCAGTTTTGGTGTCCAGGTTGCAGGCACCACCCACCCACGGGGCTGGCCCACAGCAAACTTCCAAGCATTCAAAGCCGACTGAAGGCAGCCCAGGCATGACAATAAAAATCATTCAGCCTGGGGTGTCCCTGATTCTCCTGTGCCCAGAGCCGGAAGGGCAGGCCCTGTGCCCCTCAGCTTTCCCTAAGGTTGGGGGCTCACTCACCTCTCCCTCCTGCCTCTGGGCCTCTGCTTCCCTGCCAGGGCCCGAAGCTCTTCCTCGGAAGGGTGCTTGTATCGGAAGAGACTGAGAGCAAAGACAGGCAGGCAGTCAGGAAAGCTCGGGATTAGGGGGTAGGGACTGCAATGTCAAGACAGTGAACCCTAAAACCAGGTACTAGAGTCAGAGGGAGGGCTGGGCCCTAGAACACCTGGTGATAGAAGGAGCAGGGACCATCGAAGGCCAAGGGAAGACATGGGAGGTGGGCTATGGCAGCGCAGCGGGGTCATGGACACCCCTGAATCTGCTGACTAACTCTCCTAGCAAAGCAGGTGTGCACACTGTCCTAAGGAGAGAATACAGTTTCCACCAAATCTCGGGAAGGGTGCCAGACTCAAACAGGGACAAAAAACATTTCAGGAAACATGTACAGTGAAAGTAGAGTGGAAAAGGGGTGAAGTGGGAGAAACAGAGGTTCTTCGAAGTATGCAGATGGTCTTGTGTGTATATGTGTGTGTACATCTGTCAGAACTGATCCAACTGTGCACTTCCAAAATATGCAGTTTACTGTACATTAACCACATCTCAAAAAAGTTGCTTAAAAATAAAAAACTACCTACAGGGCCTGAGGCAGGACTGGGGGTAGGGCCAGAGCAGTCTAGGCTTCCCCCCTCCCGCCACCTCAGGGAGGTGCTGTGGCTCACCTGCCATTGCAGAGCAGCCAGCGTGCAAAGGAGCAGTGAGGTGCCAGCCTGTGCATGAGAGTGGCAGTGAGCAGGGTCACCACCAGCTGCACTCCGAGGATCGCCTGGGGGAGGGGACATGATAAGCAGTGCCAGCCAGAGAGTAACAAGATCAGTCCCCAGGAACCCAGCTATTTATAGAAATGCAGAGCCAGGTGGGGGAGGGTGGCCTCCCTGGCTCCAGAGGCATCTTGGGGTAGACTGGGGTGAGCTCAAACCCAACCCTGGCAACCCCTGTTGAGCATGGAACCCCACACCTGGCTACAGAGGATGAAGAACATATGCTGGGGCAGGTAGAGGTTCAGACATGTTCACTTCCAGTCTTTGCCATGGATTTCAGGTACATGTATTAATCTCTCCAGCCTGGTTTTCCTCATCTGGAAACGAAGTGCTTCCTATTTTGTTTCTTGTACTCTCATGACTGCCTTCTGGACCTACAATGACCTGGTACATCCAGTGAAAGTGGCTCCTCTCCAACCACAGTCCCAGCCTTGGCGCCAACTGTCTCAGGCCAGCTTCTAGCTTCAACATTCACCCTGGTGGCTCTGTCTTAATTTATCCCTGATGGCTCCATCACCCTCTCTCCCTCTATACCTCTCTTTGCCACCAACCTCCTCAGCCGGCCACTACCTGTTTCAGGATAAAACTTAGACATATGAGTGGGATAACTTTTTTTCATTAGGAATTTTCTCACCAAGTTCTACATAACAACCTTTTAAACAGTAATTCATAACACGTTTTCACATACTTATTTTTAAATGTTTTAGGAGAAATACTTTTGGTAATCAGTCTGAAGCTGAAGCTGCCTGAATGTAGTAAATACCGAATCTGCTATCAGTAATTATGTAATTATGTAAAATGTGTGCAGGAGAGTTGCCTACTAGTATTATAATATTATAATCAACAACTAAAATGAAATAAAGATTATATTAATTATGAAAATTATTCTTTAATCAGGCAAAAATAAGTTAACTTTATTTTTTTAATTTTTTAAACAATATGTTTTTATTGATTTTAAAGAGAGGAAGGGAGAGAGAGAGAGAAACATCAATTGTTCCCTACCTCGGATGGTGGCTGCAACCCAGGCATGTGCCCTGACCAGAAATCGAACCAGCGACCTCTTGGTGCATGGAACAACGCTCAACCACTGAGCCACACTGGCCAGGGCAAAAAATAAGCTAGCTTTAAAAGGAAAAGCTCTGGTGGGATAAACAACAGGTCTAGCACTGTAATTGAGAATGACTGCTGAGAAAACCATGATTAAAATAACCAACTCAGAATATTTTCTCTATGCCTGCGACTTGTAAACTGAGACCATAAGTATTTTTTCAGTAATGAGGGTAGGGTGCCTTCTTTTTGATCTCTAAATATCACCGATCTTCTAGCCTCACTGTTTACCCTCCCCCTACAGAGTACAAACTGGCCAGCAGAAACTAATGACCACGGCATTGTCAAGGTCTGTGGGCACCCCCAAGCCCAGAGGGCCAGGCTTTCCCACTCATCCTTCCTCCCAGGGCCTCTTCTCCTTTCCCCTGGGGACTCCCAGTGCCTCCCACCAACACTCTCCAAACTTCCAAGCCTCTGGGTGCCCTTGTTTGCTTTTCTCCCTGCTCTGCAGGCCTCTCTCCTATGGCCCCATCCTCTGCCAGGGTTCTAACCATTGATCTGACCCAGCATGTCCCCAACAGAGCAGTACCTCCAGCCTGGACCTCTTTGCCAAGCTCACAGACCTGGGCTTCCCAGGCCCTTTCCAGGAGCCCAGCACACACCCCTCACTGATGAGGACACAGCATTCAGCTCCTCCAGGGGTCCCAGCCCCTTACCAGTCTCACAGTCAACATGGGACTCCGCTCCACAGCTTGCAAGGCGTGGCAGGGCCAGCTCAAGACCGCCACACCTCACTGCCTGGCTCTCTCTCCCACCCTCCTTGCGTCCTCCAGACCCCGGGGCTCTCTGTCACTGATCCCATTATTCCCCTGCACACACACACACCTCCCAGTGTGGAGCCCAGGGTTCAAACTGCGGTCCCAGCACTTAGGACAGGAAGGAAGAACGGGGGGAGGGAGGGTAAGAAAGAGAGAAGGAAGGCATGTGTCCTCCATCTAAGGGTCCTCCACCTAAGGCCTCCAGGTCTGTCCAGGATGTTTCTTATGCCCGGCCCTCAGCAGCATCCTGTCTCCAGGCCCATGCTTGTAGATCTCCAAAGATCTCCTGGAGCCTCCCACCCGCCCATTCCCTCCCTTGCTCAGAGCCTTTCCCTGGATCTTTCCTCCATCCCAGTTCTGAGAGCCCTCCTGTCACCCCCCATAGTATCCTGCACCCAGCCTGGAACGATGCCCACTTTCAAGTATCCCCTCCACCAGAGCTCTCGCTTCAGGCCCACCTCCACCGCCCCTCCTCTGGGACATCCCTCCCCTCTCGCCCACAGCAGGGTCAGGTCGCCTGGGCCCCTCCAGGCTGTTCTCCTTCTGCCCAGTCCGAACCCATAAGGGCTGGGAGGGACGGGGGGCGGGACCCTCGGCCTCGCCAGGCACGAGCCTGGCCCACCAGGTGGGCTGAATTTGAAGAACAAACTCAAATTTTGAATCCAGAGCCGCGTGAGACCTGAGGGTTCCACTCTGCTGGCTCCAACATGGGACTAACGCCGGCCCTGAAGCCACCCAGATCCCCTCGGCTTGGTCCCCTTCTCCCTGGAGCTTCTGCTCATGCCCGGACCCGCAGGCACCGGTCCGCGCTGCCCCCACGCTCCTGCAGGACCCGACTCCTGAGTGGGCCCCAGCGGGGCCCCGAACGTGCTCGGCTCCTCAGTCCCCTCGGTGGGATCCCAGGCCCCTAGAGGGTATGACCCCCAGAACGCTCAGGGGCTTCCAGTCCCCTCGGCACGACGCGTAACACCACCCCTTCCCCCCGCCCCCCATGGGTCCCACAGCGAGATGCTGACTCCAGAGAGGGACACACGGCACTCGGCGCGATCCGGAGTCTCTTAAAGCCCTCAATCCCCACGAAAGGACCTCCGTCCCTTCGGTGTCTCCCTGGACTCCCACGGCGGGACCCTGAGCCCCTCAGGGCCCCCACCACGCCACAAGACACCCACTTACCATGTCGCTGGCGGGACCCCAGTACGCGGACCCACGAGCCGCAGCTCAGGGCACTTTATGGGAACTCGACCAATCAGAGCCAAAGCCTAGTCTGACAAGCAGCTCGTGCGACCAATCGTCAGGCTTGTGTGCGGAGCACACGCCGAGAGACCAGGGGTCACTGGCGTTGCATGCCGGAAGTTGTAGTTCGAAAATACCCAAGGCGCTCACGCCGCCGGCGAATCAGGACTGTATCAGGGACACCTATGTGACCGCTCGCTCTGGGGCTCAGTCTCCTCACCTGCACCTGTCTCACAGGTCTGCGGCCAATACATTCATTCAAGTGCTCGGACTAAATTCAGGCCCCTCTGCCTGACTTCAATCCGCCGCCAGTACTGCTGTGCACAGTATAGTACAGCTTGCCACTAGCCACTCTATCTCATACCTCCAGCCTCCGTAAATGCTGTCGTTGGTCTTGGAATGCCTCCTTTCAGTGGCAAAAGTCGTATTCATCTCTATCAGCCAGGACTCCGGTTGTCTCTCACACACACACACGCACACGCACACGCACACGCACACGCACACGCACAATCCAACTCAAATAGGCTCCAGCAAAAAAGGAAAAATTTTGGTTCCTGTAACAAAAAACTCAAAAAGTAGGCTCAGCTTCAGGCATGGCTGGATCAAGGACCAAATGTCAGCCTCAGAAATATGATGTTTTCTTTTTTTTTCTTTTTTCCAATACAAGTGAAAGTTTATTTAGAAAGTCACAGCGGTAGAATAAGTGCCCAGCTGAGCTGCATGGACTTGGGAAACAAGTTACAGAGACAAAAATAGGGCCCTTGGAGCTTAGGGGAGAGAGAGGGCAAAGGTATGTGCCTTGAGGGAAGAAGAGGGGAAAAGGTGTGGGCAGCATGTTCCAGAGAGAGAAAGGGAGACAGAGACAGAGAGAGAAAGAGAGAGAGAAATATATACAGAGAGAGAAAAGAGAGCACAGGAATCTTATGTTTTGCCATTTGTTTCTATGGATGTGTGTCTGTGTGAGTGTGGACATACAGGTGGGTGTTACATGGTCTTTATGGCGCTGGATACCTGTTAGTAGGGTCTGTATAGTTGATTGCCTCATCTCTGTGGGTGATTTTGTCTTTGTGGATGTCTGTTTTCAGGGGATTCTCTTTGTGACTTTAGTCCTCTGGACTCAGTGACCCTTTGAAAGAGGATGGATGACAGGGGCAGTGAGGGTCGCTGGGATTTCCCAGGATCTACGTGGGGGTCATGACATACCCCTCAGGGCCTGGGCATACAGATGGGATCCAGGAAAGATGAGATTTGGAAAAGCTGTCAGAAAAGAGAGAACAAGAAAGAAAAGGTGGGGTGTGGGGGGTATTTGCTGCAGGCTCACTGCATGCCATGCTGGGAGTGCCTCATGTACTCCCTCCAGCAGGCCAGGGTGGTGGGACAATTGTCTCCATTTAATTGATAAAAATAATGAGGCGCTGCAAAGCCCAGATCTCTGCTTCTACCTCACCTCTCTCGGGCACTGGGCTCTTGAGCGCAGGTGTAACAGTGTCCCACGTGGTGAATCACAGGCAACTCACACACCCTGGCCTCAGGAGCTCCCAATCTTCTCTCCACCATCTCTCCATCTTCTTGCTGCTTATCCAAAAACCCTGGAGTTGGCCTTGACACCTCTCTCACCCCACACCTAATCTGTCAGCTCCTCCTGATGGCTCCACCTTCCAAGTGTAATCACAGTTCCACCAGCTCTCACTCCCTTCACAGTCTCCACCCATTATCTCTTGTCTAAAGTCTCCTCCTCCCTGGTCTCTGGCTTTCATTCCCCAACCACCCCACCCCCAGTCTATTTTCTCCTGAGCAGCTTGAAGGCACCTGCTAACACTTGAGCCAGACCTTATCCGTCCTCTGCTCACAAATATCCATGTCTTCCAACTCATGTACAGCAAAACCAGTCTTCTCTTCTACACTGGAAGTTCTCCGTGCTTCATTCTTCAAGTTTTGCTCTCAACATCTCTGTTCTCCACTGGACACTCCTCAGTGTCTGTCCTCTCCATTTCATATTCCATGTGCCCTGATCCTCACTGGATGCTTCCTATGTCTGTTCACACTAATGTCCCATGTTCTCTGACCATCCTGAGGTCCACACTCTCATTCCAAACTGACCTTTTCTCCATGGTGCTCTAAAAAAATGCATCTCTCAGGTATCTGACTTTCATCATTGTGTTTGTGCTCAGGCCACAATTCCCACAGTGTTTCCAACCAGTGATGGAGCTCCTGGGGAACTTGGGGCCCTCTGATTGTAACATTGTCATCATGGTGTCCTTAGCAAGGCTGGCGATAGGACACTTCCATACAACCCTCCCTGCTTCCTTCCCAACAGAGCCACGGGGGCATATCTGGGATCTGGACTCAGAGGTGTTTCTAGAATCCAGTGGCCTGCCCACCTTCCCTTCATGGATTAGGACACCACAGACTGTATATGTATAATCACACACACACACAAGACATGACATAGGCTTTTACTGGGTCCCCAGGTTGGGAGCCTAAAAACATGAGGGTGGTGCCGTTGAAAGCCAAGATGAATTTTATTTATTTATTACTATTTCTATTTCTATTTTTAAATGTTGAGTGGGGAAGCACAGAATTCAAAGCACATTATTGGGCGCCACCTAATGGCAGATGGCAAAGTGCAGCCTCCGGGGAAATGGGGAAACAACCACATACACCTGCCCTGGGGTTCCCCCAGCTTTTGAAAGCAGCACATTTTTAAGAACCCCACTGTGGGCACAGAATTCAGGGACTGGCCTGGCTTCTTGCCCACCGAGAGGGTGAGATCCAGAGACTAAGCTTCAGTTTCCCCCAGGGGTCCTGTGTCTGGTTGTGTGGGGAGCTGTGACTGGGACACTATAGGGGCCACCAGGTAGGAAGTTTATACACCCTTCTGTAGATGGCCAGGGTTCTTGCAACCTGAAGGAAGGGATTCCCAGAAAGGTAACCCAGTGGAGAATTTGCACCCTTAGGGTGACCACCATGACCATGCTTATAGTGCTGCTGGAGGAGGTTGTATGTGCAGCCAGGATCCCTAAGTTCACTGTCGTAGGCTGGAGTGGTGGCAGTGGTTCACCCCTCCTCTGAGGGTGGACGGGGGCACAAGGGAGCAGGTGGAAAGGATTTAGGACCTGAATCTGAGATGGATGAGAGTATTCCCCAGCCTAACTTGGGCACCCTACAGAGGCCTTGAGTTCACCCCACACCCCCTGCATTCTCTGCAGGCCTCCCAGTACAGGTGGGGAGGTCCCCTAATATCCTCATCAGAGCCATTCAGGGTTCCTGGTGGCTTTACCCCCAAACACATCTCCTTCCTAACCCTTCAGCCTCTTGCTGCTACTGCCCGTGGCCCTCCACTGCACCCCCCTGCCACAGAAGCCCTGAGGAGGGAAGTTTCGATAATGCCATGCTCCTCCCCTGGAAACTGGGGCCCCAAAGCCCCTACTTTACTCGAGTGTCAAGTACTGTGAAGAGCCATGGAGGACAAACCCTAGCATGTGGGTAGCAGGGTGTTCTATACATGGCCACTTAGAATGCCCCCACCTCACATAAATGTCTGTCACTATACATATTCTCCCTCTCCCCGACCCCTGGAAGGAGTCAGCCCTAAGTCTTGGTGACTACAGGAGAAGAGGAGGTGCTAACTTCCAGGGCCTGGGACTGACTTTGAAGCCTGTTATGTACATGCTTCCCCTCTGCATCCACCATCTGTGACTGTGTGCGCTAATGGTGGGATGCAAGGCATTGGATTTTGCTAGAAAAGCACCTCTGTGGGGCGCTGGCATGACAAGAGGGGATAAGAGTCTTCAACAGCCAAGCTGCACCAATCAGCTTTGGATCTTTGTAAAATGGGACAGGGGAAACAAATCTTTTAAGTGCTGATGCCAATACTCTGTGTTCTCCACATTCCCTTTCAAATTGGTGATCTGCACTCAACAAACCCTAGCTTAACTTAGCAGTCGGAGCCATTTCTCGGCTTGGGGCAGTGCAGAGGCCTTCCTGGAGGAGAGGGCATGGAGTTGGGCCTTGGAAGGTAGGAAGCAGTCTTTTAAAAAAAAGGTGAGTTGGGGGTTGAGGGAGGTGGTTCCAGAGGGAGGACCAGCATGGTCCTGGGGAACTGCAAGTGTTTCTAGGGGGCTCAGAGCAGGGGATAGTGTGGGGGACATGAGCAGAGTGGGTGGGGGCAGCTGAGGAGCTATGAAGGTCAGGAGTCAGATCTGACTGTCATATCTGAGGCCCTGGCCCAGTAGCTGAGTTGGTTAGAGCATCATCCTGATATGCCAAGGTTGCAGGTTCAATCCCTGGTCAGGGCAAATGCAAGAATCAACCAATAAATGCATAAACAAGTGGAACAACAAGTCGATATTTCTCTCCCTTCCTCTCTCTCTCTAAAAAAAGAAAAAAAATTTAAGATCCCACTGAGACCACCTGCAGGGTAGTTGGAGTTGGGGTGAGCAGATAGAGCTCCCTTGGTCTCCTGGACCCCCAAGTCAGCCTGCACATGGGGCAGGCCAGAGTGTGTGCCTGTGTCGAGGGGAGGGTCATGTGCCCCTTGGAGTAGGTGGATAAACACCTGGCTCCCTCCTCCCTCTAGTGGAACAAAATTGCTGAGTCAAGGGATCAAGGGATTAGCCCATTTAAAAGAGGAACAGCATAGTACCCCAACATTCAAGGTTCCCAAGTGCCTCTTTTAATTTTTGTTGTTATTAATCCTCAACCAGAGGATTTTTTTTCATTGGTTTTTAGAGAGAGTGGAAAGGAGGAGGGGAGGGTGTACGACATTGCTTGGTTGCCTCCTGCATGTGGGGCCAGGGATGGAACCTACCACCCAGGTGCATGCCCTTGACCTAAAATTGAACCCTTGCCCGGCCGGGCATGGCTCAGCGGTTGAGCATCGACCTAGGATCCAGGCGATCAGGGTTCGATTCCCGGTCAGGGCACATGCCTGGGTTGTGGGCTCCATCCCCAATGACTCTCTCATCATTGATGTTTCTCTCTCTCTCTCTCCCTCTCCTTTCCTCTCTCTGAAATCAATAAAAAGATATATTTAAAATAATAATAATAAAATAAAATAAAATTGAACCCTCAACTCTTTGGTGGGCTGGCGGAAGCTCTAACCACTAAGCACCACCGGCCAGGGCCCCAACAGCTTCTTGCTGTAAGCAGTTGTGACCAGCCTGGGGATTTCCCCCTTAGCCTACCACCTGACAAGTTTGAGGGCAAATAGCCAGGCCCTTCTCTGGTGGGGTGGAACCATTCTAGGGACATACTTCACACAGTCCCCCAAGGCCCTAACAGCCCAGCTGCCCACCATTGTCACCTGCTTGTTTGCACCCCCTGCAGGGCCCCTGTCCTCACATTGCCACCTCCCACGAAACTTTCTCCCCATACCCCACCTGCACAGGAATCCTCATCTCAGGGTGGAATTCTGGCGGTAGTACCTCAAACCCAGACAAGGCGAGACTGAGGCCATGGGGAGGAGATGGGAGGACAGGGCAGAGGTAGGGGTGGCTCTAAGTAGCCACGGATCGTTTCATTCACGGAGGCCACGTGTGTTTTATTGGTGGGTACACACTCAGGAAGGGGAAACAGAGGCCGGGACCATGGATCCTAACCCAGACCCCCACCATGGAGGGGGGCGTATCCACTGGGTCTTCTCTAAGGACACCCAGAGGGAGGTTGGGAGCCCAGGTGCCCTCGCCCGGCCTGGTGGGGGCGCAGGGCCAGCACCATCCCCGGGTCCACTACCGGGGCCAGCCATCAGCAGTGGGTAACCGGCGCAGCCCAGGCCCAGGCCGCAGGGGCTCTGCAAGGGGCCGGGCCAGGAGCAAGGGGTAGGGGAAGGTCTTGGAAAAGTCGCCGTGGCCCCCGGGTGCTGGCGAGAGGCGCTCGGACTTGATGCTGACTTGGGGGGTCGGTGAGGAGGCACCGCGGGCTGAGGGGCCCTCCTCGCCCAGGCTGCGGCCCCCACTGCAGAGAGAGAGAGATGAATGAGAATGGGGGTCGTGAGCTTTGCGAGGAAGGAAGGGAAGGAAACCAGGAGGTGGCACTGCTTGGGCAAAGGCTCCGCAGGAGGACCTTGGGAAAGGAGGGGGTGGCCATCCCTCTTGGGGCCTCCAAAATAGAATCCACCCCCTCCCCGCCAGCACTCCGGAAGGGCTGAATGCAGAAACAGGAGCGGCCACCAGGTGTCAGCAGTGGCCAGGGGCTTTGGAAGACTAGGAAGGGGCCCACCACGGAGCCTGACTGGGATTGGGGGTGGTGGTTGGGGCACTTACCTGGGCTGGGCAGGGCCCATTAGGGGCCCATCACCCCTCGAGGGCTGCCAGGGGGCCAGAGTAGGGGGCTGCAGCAAGCCGGCGGGCGGAGGGGGGTCTCCCAGGCCATATTCTGGGGGGGAGGGAGCGGGGACAGGAGGAGTAAGCTGAGACTCCCACCTCTGTGAGCCCCTTGCCCAAGCCTGACCCACCCCACCAGCCAGTTTTCAGTTGGTGAGGGAGTATGGACTGACCAGCGGGCAGGTGTATGGATACCTCCCACAGTAGGGCTGGTGGGGGGTGCATACCTGGGGGGCCTGCTGGGAGGAAGGGGAAGCTTCCAAGTGGGGGTCCTGGAGCTGCAGCAGAGCATGGACTCTGCAGGCTACCATAGAGGCCTCTCTGTGTGGAGAAAGGGTGAAGGGGAAACTGAGGCCCACACTCAGGCCACCCTGGCTGCCCCCATCAGCCCTGACATTCTTTTTCCTCACTCACTGAGGTGCTCAGTCCCCCTCGGGCCCCTGCCAGGCCTCCAGGCAGGTCTGGCCTCCGCCCATCTGCTGCCAGGTACAGGGGTGGTGGTGTCTTGCTGGCAAGGTGGCTTGGTGAGAACAGAGGATGGGCCAGGCCTGTGGAGCAGGAGACCCCCAGAGAGAGGGCAGGCAGACATGTGATCTACTGAAGTCTGAGGTCCAGAGGTGATGAACACAGCCAAGGAGTGCTAGAGCCAAGATCCCCACCCCCACAAGCTCCCCTGGGACCCCCACCTTCCCCAAGGCCTATGCCCCATGCTTACCTGGGGGCCCAGCTTTGGGGGCTGCTGGCCTGAAGGGGGATGGGCGGCTCTGGGCAGGCAGGGCCTCCCCAAGCCCATTGGAGTCACAGCCTGGTGGGGGTAGGGCCCCATATACCATGTCAGGGCTGGGCATAGTGGGGGCTGCTGGCTGAAGACAGAGAGGACAGGACAGGTTGGAGGAATGAGAAAGTGGGGGCATCAAGGCCAAGACAGAATATCCCAATGAGTCAGGGGCCAGCCTCCACCTTTTGGAAGCCCTCACTACTCCTCCCTATGGCCTAACCTCACATGGCTGGGCATGCCTATGTCTGGCTCTGTTGCTCCTGGACAGCTAGGCCCAGAGCTGAGGCTTCTTACTCAGCATGAGGTTGCTCTGAGGGGGCTTCCCAGGTGTTTGATGAATAAAAAAAAGAAAGAAAGAAGGAATTATCTGCCTGTTGAACTCATTCATCCTTCAAAGCCCCAGCAACAATGTCCACTCCTCCAGGAAGCTTTTCCTGCCCACCCAGGCAGAGACCTACCACCAAACTCTAGGTTTCCTGACCCTTTTTCAGTCTCAGCCTTGACCACTTGGGCCTCAATGGGGGGTGGCACATTCATGGCAGGGCAGGGAGTGACTTACATAGAGCCGGGGTCGGGGCAAGGCTGGCTCACCCCCATCACCTGCCAGCCTCCGCAGCTTCTCTCCTGGCCCCTCAGGTCCCTCATCTGGCTCCAGCTCTGGCCCATCAAGGCCCACACCCCTCCGCTTCAGTGTCTGTGGGGAGAGGACACAACAGAATGAACCTCTCCCCATCCCAGCCAGGGAGCCTGGTTGTATGGTGAGGGGAGAGACCTAACCCAGCTCTGTGGGTGAGGCAGAGGGCAGGCAAAGCCTGCTCTAACCAAATTCCAAAGCCCCCAGTGAGTTATCATCTGTTAAATTCCAACTGTGTGTGAGAGAGGGCCTGTCCTGCCCTGAAACCAGAGATCCACCCAGGCCTTCTGGCACTGTTCTAACACTCCTGAATACAACTCTGGTATCTCTATTCTGCATCCACGTGCTGCTTTAGAGTCTGGCATGCAGTAGGTGCTTAATACATGTCGAGAAACTGAGCACCTGAGGACAACTTTATAGGATTCTCTGAGCTACCTGGGACCAGTGACTGGTCCTGGACCTCAGCAAGGTCAGCTTGCTCCACAGTGCCTTTTATTTTCTGTTCTTTACTCACCAAATGGGTGATAGGATTAAATGAGATGTGTGTGAGGGGCACATAGTACAGCCTTCAATGTGTAGTGGTTATTTTTTTTAAGATTTTTTAATTGATTTTTTTTTTTAGAGAGAGAAACATCGATGTTAGAGCAAACATTGATCGGCTGCCTCTGCACACCCCCTACCGAGCCCGCAGCCCCGGGCATGTGCCCCAACAGAGGATCGAACCCTCAACCTTTTGGTGTACAGGACCATGCTCCAACCAAATGAGCCACCTGGCCAGGGTTGGTTGATGTTTTTATTTCTACTATCCAGGTAACTGCCCCAGAGGGACACTCCATTACCCCAAAACCTGCTTTAACTGGCAGCAACGCCAGAGTGCAACAGTCATCTTTTGTACAAACCAAGGCTCCCTAAGCTCTGAGGGAGCAGTGTTCTGGCTTCGTGGGGAGGAGGGTCCAGGGTACCTCGAGGATGTCAGTGTTGGTGCGGCTCTCGTGGGGTTCGCTGTACTCCGTGTACTTCAGGAGCACACGGTCCATGTCCGTGCTGGCATACTGGAAGAGGCGATTGGCGCTGTTGAAGATGATGAGAGCAATCTCACAGTCGCAGAGCACACTCAGCTCATAGGCCTTCTTCATCAGCCCGAACTTCCTTTTGGTAAATGTCACCTAGACCCAGGACCCACAGGTGAGAAGGAGAAGGCAAAGATTCGGGGTGGCATGGGGGGATGGAGGGGCCTGTTTCGTGAACATGCCTCATGATTCTGTGCCTCTGCATGTGCTGTTCTTTCTGGCTGTACTTCTCACTTCTCAGCCTGGCAAACTTCCGTTAATGCTTCAAAACCCAGCCCAAATGACCTCTCCTTTGGGAAGTTTTCCTTGGTCTCCTAGGAAGAGCCCACACTCCCTTCCTGAGCTTCCCCAGTTCTGTGCCTCCCTCTAATCCAGCCCTCTGGGTTGGGTGTGTTTGTGTAAAGCTTCATCTCCTCTATGACCAGGACTTCAGTAAATCATCATGAAAATGAGCAAGTGCTACATCTCAAACTCTAGACATGGCATCAAGACTCATTCCCCCACAATTCCCCAAAACAGCTAGGCCTTTGCCAGGCCCTGTCCCCTGCCATGAATGCCTTCCGACAACCACCGTTCCACCCAATGAACTCACCTGACGATTCCTTTGGTCCAGAATGCGTGAGATCTGTATTTTTTTCCTCCCCATCGTCCCAGGCTGGGCAGAGCAACCTTGGTCTGGGGGAAAAGGAAAAGAGGGGGCATAGTGAGTGGGTGGAAAGTGGGATCAGGCAACCAGCCTTCCTTCTGTGCTCCACCTCCCCCTGCCAGGCACTGAGGGGAATTGATGGAGGAAATCAAGGCAGGTTGGGCCACCCCCACGACCCCCATTCTCAACTAGCCCAGGATGCAGTAGATGCTCAATGAACACCTTTGCACCAACTCCACCTGAGGAGAAGGCTGACCCAGCATGAAAGATGGTAGTACAAATGCTCCTGCCCCAGCATCTAAAAAAGTACCCCCTGGTAACTATGGTACTTCAGAGAGGCTGATCTCCCTGGGCACCTGTCTGTGCAGTAGGGATGACAGCATTGTGTATGGCTCATTGTTGTTGGGGACAAAATGAGCTAACTACATCTGCCCAGCACACAGCAGATGCCACATACATACAGCTATTATGAATATTCGCAACAGCCCTCAACAGGCCAGGTTGGAGGGACATCCGATGCAGCACTCAGTAATCCTGAGCCTCTGAAAGTGAGCCAGGCCTGCCCATCGGACGTCTTTCAACTCATTCAACACACAATAGCTCGAATCAGATCGAGGGCTGTGGTTACAAAAACAAAACAAAGCACACATGTAGCCCTGGTCCGTGTGGTTCAGTTGGTTGGAGAGTCGTCCCATACAACCAAGGGTGGAAGGTTCAATTCCCAGTCAGGTTCAATTCCTAGGTCTTAGGTTCAATCCCTGGCCGGTTGCATGTGGGAGGCAACCGATCACTGTTTCTCTCTCACATCGATGTTTCTCTCTTTCTCTTCCTCTCCCTTCCTCTCTCTCTAAAAATCAATAAAAATATTTAAAAATTAAAAAAACACACCCAACAACAAAATTAAAAATATACATTTAAAAATTTCATTGAGTGTGGAAAAAAGACAGAGGAAATACTCATGATGGGAAACACTGTCTGATGGAAATTTACCGGTGAGTTTTCCTTTTTTTAAAAATTGTGGTGCAATTCACATAACACAAAATTCACTGTTTTAAAGTACACAATTTAGTGGCATTTAGTTCATTCACAGTGTTGTAGAACCATCACTTCTATCTAGTTCCAGAAATTTTTCATACCCCAAAAAGAGACTCCATTCCCATGAGCAGCCACTCCCCATCCCTGTTCCCCAGCCCCTGGCAACCACTGATCTGCTTTCTGTCTCTAGATTTGCCTGTCCTGGACATTTCATGTAAAAGGAATCACACAATGTGTGGCCTTTTATGTCTTTTATTTTTCCTTTTTGATTATCTGAACTTACTAACTTTTCCCCTGAGTGAATATGGACTATTTCTGTTAAAAAAAAAAATTTTTTTTAATAACAGAAACCCACTCCTGCCCCACTTTCTGCCAGGAGGTGAGGATGTCCTGGAAAGGCCTCAGGCTTGGAGGCCTCAGGCTTGGAGCCCTCAGGCCACGATTTGGGCCCAGGGCAACTTGAGAGACACCCTGGACTCTCCTCACAGGGATTTCAGATCTCCCTGGTGTGGTCCCCAAAAGAGAGTGGGCAACTCAAGGAGGGCAGCATGTCCCCAAGACAAACAGCATGTTGGGGTCCAAGGCTTCCCCAGTGCCTCCCATGCAGGAAGCATTGGATCAAAGAAACCTGTCATGCCTCACCCATCATGCTGTACAGTCAGCCACCCCAAAGCCTCTGAGATCCCTGATACCCCTCCATTAATTCTGTGACGCCACTTGACCCCCAGCCACTCCTGTGTCACAGGTGACTGAGGCAATGTCACAGGCCTATCCAGGGTAAGTGGGCCTGAGCTCAGGTCCTAGCTGGTCTCTGACCCACTGGGCAGCCCTCAGCAAAGGGGCCTCTCCCTGGGCCTCAGATTGCTGTCCTGTGAATGGGGTGGGTATGAAATGCAGAGCACCTGGCAAACACCTGGAAACAAGCTCAGGGAAGTGTAGGGAAATGTAGGTCTGCCTCCACAAGTAACCACATCTGCTTCTCAGACCTCAGCCTGAGGAGTCTGGGTAGGACCCCTTTCATCCCAGAGTCCCAGGGCCCAGGAGAGTAAGATGTTTTGGCGATCATATGTAGCCCACTGTGTGACCCCTGGAGTGCCCTCTACCTTCTCTGGGCTGGGTTTCTGAGCAATCACAACTATACATAACCGAGTGATGAGAGCCCCTGCCCCAGCCCCCTAGCTTCATATTGATTTGCTAAATTTAACCTCTGGGGCTATTTTAATCCCTGGCTGGAACCGGGCGCGTTCCCACGGTTGGGATGTGTTGCCCTCACCCTAATGGGTCCCTGGGGACAGAAGCGGGGCACTGGCCTGGAGGTCCTGGTGCCAAGATGACTCCGGAAATGCCCCCCACGCCTGGTGTCCCATGGGAACGTGGAACTTGAGAATCTGAGCCTGGAATATCTGACTCCAGCCCCTTCTCAGTCTGTCCCCATTTTAGACAAGGACATCCCTGCTAGGACAGGGGTCACATAATGGGGGAGCCACAAGAGCCAAAAGGTCAACCCGAGAGCTGAGACAGGAAGTGAGTTCCAGACAGAAGGAAGAGCAGGTGCAAAGGCCCTGAGGAGGGACGAGACACAGTAACAAGGCCGGAGTGAGGAGCTTGAGGGAGAAGCCGCAGAAGCAGGGCCACTCTGGGTCCTCTGAACTGTGGGGAAGGTCCTGAGTTTGGGTCAAAAAGCGATGGAGAGCCATGGTAGGGTTTGACTAAGAAGAGATGGAGTTTGATTTATCATTGAAAAACCTTTCCACGGCTGCCATGGTGGGGACGGGACAGGATAAAGATGGCAGGATACTGGAGGGGTGGCCAGGGCTGCATCCATCTGGGCAGAGACTGGAGGTGAAGTCACTGTACTCCAGGGCTCTTTGGGTCCTTCAGAAGGTACCAGATCCTCTGCCATCTCTGTGGCCATGTCTGAGAGGCACAGATGGGCTCACACAGGAGTTTGACTCTTCTGACCCTCAATGACCCTGGAACTCCCAATCCTCACACAGGAACTAAAGTCATCCTCAGCTTTGGCCCTAGTGGGATCAACCCAGCACAAAGCTTTGATCATGACCCTCCCTGCTCACACACTCTTCATGGTTCCAACTGCCATCAAGAGAAAGTTTCAGTTCCCAGCCTGGCATTCAAGGCCCTGCCCCAGGCAATCCCTGCCCATCTTTGTCTACCTTCAACAAAATGCCTCTGCCTGGAAAGCCCTTTAGCCCCTTCCTCACCTGGCCAACTCCTATTCACACTTCAAAGCCCAGCTCAAAAAATCCATCCCTCACCCTGGCCTGTGTGGCTCAGTTGGTTGAGTGTTGTCCCATGCACCAAAAGGTCACGAGTTCGATTCCTAGTCAGGGCACATGCCTGGGTTTTGTGCTTGATCCCCAGTAGGGGGCGTGCAGGAGGCAGCCGAGCAAGGCTTTTCTCTCCCTCTCCCTTTCTCTCTCTCTGAAATCAATAAAAAAATAGTTTTAAAAATAGTTTAAAAAAAATACACCCCTCCAGGAAGCCCTCCCTGCCCTCATTCTGGACTGCTACAGCTCCCATCCTTCCCTTCAGTTCTGACCCCATGGGGCTGCGGATGTGCATATCCGTGGGGCTGGGATCCAGACTAGAAGTCCCTCAGGATCAGATTTAGGGGTCGCTGGATAGATTTGGTGAATGGAGCAGGTCCAAAGAGACAGGTCAGGCCCTAGCCGGTTTTGCTCAGTGATTAGATCATCAGCCCACGAACACTGAAGGGTTTTGTGTTTGATTCTGGTCAAGGGCACGTACCTCGGTTGCAGGCTCAATCCCTGACCCCAGTGTGGTGTGTGTGTGGGAGGCAACCAACCCATGTGTCTCTTTCACATTGATGTTTCTATCTATCTATCTCTCTCTCCCTCTCTCTCTCTCTCCCTTCCACTCTCTCTGAAAAGCAATGGAAAAAGTATCCTCGGGTGAGGATTTTTTTAAAAAAGAGACACGTCTGAACTACCCCCAGCTTCCCTCAACAACTTCCTCTCAGACTCCCCCAGCTGACTCCCTACCCAGAAATACACGCGCATGCAAATCCAGCCACTGAGTGGACCTGTCTCAGACCCAGGTGTGAAGGGCCAGCCAAGGAATGTGGGGGTGGAAGACCCAGGGTGTGCATATATATTTGTACTCACATGCAAATCCCCACCCCGAGCTGCAGACAGACCAGCGACAAGTTCTCCAGATGTTGGCGTGATCGGAACTGCTGGGGGGAGGTGGCAGTGGCTGCCGAATGTGCCAGGCACGAGGGCAGAGGCTGAGGTTTGGGGAAGCCTCTTCTGTGCATCCCCCACACCAGTGTCCAGCCAGAAAGCAGAGAGCTTATGGCATCTGCCTAGCAGAGAGGTAGAGAGGTGGACCCGTCGACAGGAAATGGAGCAAGGAAGAAGGTTCAGGAGAAATCCAAGAGGGCACCTCAGAGGAGGAAGCATGTAATCGGGCCTCAATGGAGAAACTGGATGGGGGCAGCCTGAGCAGATGGGCAGTGGGGTGGACATTTGAAGCCAAGAGACCAGCCCTTCCCCACTGCTTTCTTTGCACCCTCATACTTAGCATTTATTAAGATCAACAATGTTTCAACCACTGTGATAAACAGATCTTAGAAGTAAAAAGTATAAGTAGAGTAATGGCCATGGAAGACTGGAAAAGTGAGTGAGACCTACCATAAAAAGACAATAGGCCCAGATGGTTGTATGGCTGTTTTATCAAACTTCAAAGGACAGGAAAGTGCAATGTTATTTAAACAAACTCGGACCTTTGAAAACAATATGAACTGCCCAGGTCATTTTTATGAATTCTCGTTTGTCAGAAGTCCAAAAAGAGCGAAGTATTGGTCCTGAAAGGGGCAACGTTAGCCAGGGATTTTGAGAAAGAAGAGGTGACATTTGGGCTGAGACCTGAAGCATGAGAAAGAGACAGTCAAGGAGGAGTCAGTGGTGGAAAGATCTGGGGGAAGGGTAGTCCTGGCAGTGGAACTGCAAGGGCCAAAGGTCAGAGTGATCATGAGTTTGGCATTAAAAAAAAAAAAATCAAAGAAGTCTGTATGGCTGGACAGCGTGGCGAGGGGGAGAGGCCAGGAGAATGGTGGTGGGAGGGTTGTAGAGGTTGGGTCATATAGGTATTTGTGGGCTTTACTCTGAGGGCAATGGGAAGCCATGCAGAGTTTGGGGGCAAGGGAGGGTCAGGATATGATTTTACAGTTTTAAAAATCCCCTTGTACTCACATGCATTGTTGGTGGGAGGGAAAAAGGTACAGCGACTGTGGAAAAGTGGCATTTACTAAACATGAACATATGTCTACCCTGTGACACAGTCATCTCTCCCCTCAGTGTTCACCCAAGATAAATGGGTCTATGTTTTACCAACGGACACAGACAAGAGTGTTCTCAGCAGCTTCATTCACTATAGCCCCAAACTGGAAACAATCCAAATGCCCTCAATGGAAGAATTGGTACATACTTTCTGGTAGATTCTACCATGGACTGCTACATTGCACAGAAAAAGGATGCGCTCTAGCCCCATGCAACAGCATGGGGGAATCTCCCAGACCTGTGCCAATTCAATAGTGCCGGACTCCACAGAGGAGACATGCCATGTGAGTCCATTTACATGAAGTTCCAGAACAGGCAAAACTCACTTACGGTGATGGATGTCTGCACAGTGGCTGCAAGGGCAGGTGCCGTGACAGGGCAGCAGGAGTCCTAGAGGCTGGGGTGTTCTGGTCCCTAGTCCAGGGTCTGGGTACAGAAATATGTTCCATTTGTGCAAATTTGTTAGTTCTACTTGGATGATTTCTCTGATTTATCTCAATCAAAAGATTTTTTAAAAAAGCTCCGGCCAGCTCCTGGTTGTCATGGGGAGCAGCATCTGTCTAGGCAGGAGTGAGGTGACAGGGAGAGGCTGGGCAGGTGTCCAGGCGAGAGAACAGGCCTCTGAACTGAAATGGGGATGCAGGTGGGCAGAAGTGCATGGATTGGTTGTCAATAGAGGGGACAGGACACACTGGTAGCACACACCTAGCGTGGGGAAGGAACCCAGGGTCCCAGGTTTGAGCACTGTGTAGGGGAAGCGCTGGGGGTATGAAGGAAGATTTTCAGGAGTTTCTGGAGCACCACAAACTCTGTGGTGAGACCTTTGGTCATTAAGTCAATCAACAAATATCTCTGGGATCCTTCAGGCCATGACTGTCACTTCCCTGGCCTAGTGAAGCCCCGTAGCCCCTGGTGATGGGGGGGGGGGAGTGAAAGGAATCCCACCCTCCCACTGACCCTTCACCCTGGCCTCTCTCCACGGGAGGACTCAGTTTTCTCACCTGTAAGTGGGAGTAAGAATCCTTCTTCCACCAGCTGGGGAGGGGGGGTAGGCTGGTGCACACAAAGTGTCTCTGGACCTCGTCTTGTGGCCTCTCAGAGGTCAGAAAGACCCGGCCTTGGAACTGGGGACGCTGAATCAGCGTGCCATCTTGCAAGACCATGGTGACAAGCACAGGACACACTTGGCAACATCGAGCCCCCATTTCCTGCCTCATAAAATGGGTCACAGAATTATGGCCTCAAAGGCTTTGCAGTGAGGGTTTGAGAGAAAAGATCAGGAACAAATCAAGTTCCTCTTCTCAGCTCCCATTGGGACTTTAATAGGGGGATGAGTGACAGCATGCTGCCAGACCCCTGAGCCCAGAGGCCACAGCTTGGCGGGGACCCAGGCCGGGAAAGGAGGGTAGGAAAGGAGAAGTGAGAAGCAGGTGGGTGGTGGGGGGAGGTGAGGGCCCGCAGGGACTCTGCGAAGCGGGGAGGGGGCGCTGCTCCTGGGCCACTGTGCAGCAAATCAGGCCAGCGGCCTGCCTCACGCAACCCAGGCAGTAGTTTCATCACTTGTTCCCCAAGTACCTCATTACTGGCAACAGGAAGAGCCCCTTGGAAAGCCAGGACCCCCCCCCCTTGAGGGTTCTAGTGGCTCTGACCCCAGCTGCCAAAGACCCTCCCTCCAGCCAGGCTCTGGGCCTGCCTCCTCCCTGGGACCTGGGAGACGGTGCCTTAGACGGGGGGGCACTGTGGGTGACCTAGGGGCTGGCTCAGCCCACAGCAGCCCCTGGAGCCCCATACCTGCCCTCGGGGACAAGGTGGGCTCCAGCAGTGCCTCTCATGGGGCCAAACTTCTCTGGGCATCAGTTTCCTGCCCCAGAAAATAGGGAGTCAGGGGTGCCCGAGTTTGGTGGGGCTAGGAAGTAGGTGTTCTGTAGATGCTATTTTCCCTCTTCCCGTCACTGGGCTCTGACCTTAGGGTGACTGCTCCTTAGCCGGAGAGGGGACACTCAGCTCAGAGTAAGGGCCCCAGGCAGATCAAGGAAGGCTAGGGGACAGGGAGTCGGGAGAATGCCTATTTCTCACATGGACTGATGGGGCAGAGGTAGAGAGGTTCCCCTAAACACATGCAGAACCCCAGGTGCCTAAAAAAATCCACAGGTGCCTAAAACATATGGAGCCCCAGAAACATGCACGTGGATCCTACATACAAAATACCCCAAAACATGAAGTCCACAATACATGCAGACTCCCCCAAACCACATAGCTCTTCAAACACCCATGTTCCCAAACACAGATTGCCCAGCACACACAGAGCCTTCAACACATGTTGATCCCCCAAATGCACATAGATCCCCAAACACACTAGGCCCCCCAACAACATGCAGACCCTTAGAGCACCCCAAACATATGCAGATTCCATGTTGGTCCCCATTACATTCAGGTCCCCACACACAGGTAGGGCCCCATCCCTACAGTGGTATCACCCACCCTCTGGCTTCCCGAGGCAAGATAGTCAGCACCCTCCAAGGAAGCTGGGGGTTTGAGGGTGGGGTGTGTCACCGAATGCACCTCTGAATTCTAGAAACCCAAAATGTTCCAGCTGGAGAAGACCCTTTGGGATCCCTTTGTTCCTAGCTCCCTCTGGCACCCATGAGGAAACTGAGACCCATTGGGGGACCCTCAGACTCACCTTCATAGACCCCTCCCCAGGCCTGCTCCAGGGAGGGGTCATTGTTGCCATGCACTGAGAGGCCAGGGCTGCAGCTGTGGGCCTGGCCAGACCAGGGTTCTAATCCTGGCTCCACCACACACTCATTGCCTGAAGTGCTCTGAGACTCAGTTTTCCTGTTTGTACAATGGGCCCCTGTGAGTTCCCTCTGCACTCCTCCCCCTTGTTCCTCCTGTTGGGGAGGTCTTAAGTACCGGCAAATTCCCAGACCACCTCTGTCTTTCCAGGCACCTGACACACCAACCCCAGACAGCCCTTCTACTTTCCCAAAGCCTAGGCTGTGGCCACCCCTGGAATGCTTGGGTCTGAGGAGACATCCTTCAAGGCTGGACAGAAACCGCTGTTTCTGGAAGCACCAGTTTCCCCAGGCAGGATCCATCTCTCCCTGCAGCACTTGGCCCTACTGGATATTTTTTATGCTTCTTTGTTGCTTTCTTTGATAATCATGTTCCCCCATGAGGATGTCTACCCTGTGAGGGGAAGAATGGCCTCCTTAGCACCTGGCACACAGTAGGCCCCCAGTCAACCTTCCTAAATGAATGAACAAACAACGGCTTAACAAATGGAAGAACCACTGGCAACTGGTTCACTTTTCTTTTAAACACCTTGTGACCCACAAAACACATTTGAGGCTCACATCTGTCTCACAGGCTGCCAATTTGAAACCCCTGCTCTAAAGAGCCAACAGCACAACAGCCAACTGGATAGTGTTTGTGCTCCTCTCAGGCCAAGGGACTGATCCTCTGAAGGTCCCACTGCCACATCGGAACCATGTCCTGAGGATGTGCAGGTCCTACCTGGCACATGCTCATCTGCCACAGAGGCCAGTTACTCTGTCACAGACAATGCAAACAGAGGTCCACTGCCTCATCCAATCTCTCGAGAGACAGGATCCTGACTCCTGGGGTCAGAGAGACTCTACATTCAGGGCCCAACCCTACTGTCCAAGGCAGATTGGAGCCCAGGGCTAACCAAGGCCCCCAGCAAGGTCCTGGAAGCCACAGTGCAGCTGCAGGAATGGCCCAAGGTTTCCCTCTTTGTTCCAGAGAAAGATCTCCCTGTGGGGCCCCAGAAAGTCATCCCCAGAGGCCCAGGGCTCCCTGCTTGGGAAATTAGCACATCTGTCAGTGCTGGGCAGAAGGGACTTGGCCCACGGCCCCATAGACCCAAGACACAGTCAGCAGAGACTCCAAGTCAGGGCTTTCAGGCATCCCTGGTCCCCCCTCTATTCCCCCAGAAAAGTCTGGGAGCTCACCAGGTACCAGGGACACAGGGGCAGGGAGAGAACAGACCCAGACTGGTCTCCCCCATTGCCTAGTCTTGTGGGGGAGGTAACAACAGACATAACTGTCAGGAACCGAGGCCTTCAAGGAAGAAATTCAACAGGGGTAGGCAGTGGGGTGTGTTGTAGAAGGAGCTGCTTTGAACAGAGGGGCCAGAGGGCTTTTCTGAAAAGTGTGCCTCAAGGATGAGAGGACACCAGCCATGTGGGGACGTGGGGGAGAGGCTGCCTGATGGAAGGAATGGTAGATGCAAAGGCCCTGAGGCGGGAACATGCTGGGCAGATTCCAGACACAGGAGAAGGCCAGTGTGGCTGGGACAGAGTGCGTGAGGGGCAGATGGAGACCAAGGATGGCAGAGAGGCTGCTAGAGGCCTGGGGGATCAGGGTCAGAGGGTAGACGATAGAGCAATGAGGAGCTATAAAGGGCACATGAGCAGGGGAGGGCTGTGGTTTGATTCAGGATTTTCAGCAGAACCAGAGGCTGCAGTGGGGAGAAATCTTGTCTGGGCAAGAGGTTGGGACAGCATCCATCAGGAGGCAGTGGGGGTTGTAGGTATGGAAAGTGGACAAGGTAGTCCTGTGCCCATAGCAGTGGCTCCTTATTCCAACCAGCCTCACTCAATTGCTCCCTTCCAAGGTCCCCACCTCGACCTTAGGTGAACTTGAGCCTAGAGAACAGAACAGGGAAGCCAATGGACCTGAGGCCTCCTTGGCCCCTGACGGAGGGTGAGGTGCGATGGACCTGGATAGGGCTTATAGGCACCTCTGCTTGGTCACAGTTCGGATGGCACCTCAGGCCTGGGCCCACGCGTCACCTCATTTACACACAGGACCCACCTGACCCACAGACAGCCCGGTGAAGCAGAGACAGCTGCCCTATTTTACACAGGATAAAGTGGGCTTCTTCCCAGGGCCACACATCAAGAACCCCTAGATCCCTACTCAAGCCCGGGTTTGTACCCCAGGGTGGTCCTGTGACCACCCAGTCTGGGAAGTGGGCCTGGGCACCGCTGTGGTGCAAGACATTTGTTCCTGAGCCTAAGGGTGACGGGACAATGTCACAAGCACCCATGATATATGCCCAGAGAGACTCTTGGGGGATCAGAAATGGGACCCAACCTCTGTGTGTACCCCATGGGTACTTCGGGGCCAGGACTGGGGTGAGCTCTCTCACTCCAAATGATAACCCAAAAGATATACGATAAATTCTTTCTAAAAAATGACATCTGTCTCCAGGTGCATGTGCCTCAAATCTTCCAGAAGGCCAAATCTCCAACATGTCTACATTCATTGCATCTGAGTTGGGGTAATAAATGATTTTAATTCCCTTTCTCCTCTTAATTTGCATTTTCCAGATGTCTGCTTGGTTGGGTAATGATTTAATGAAATAAATCATTAGGTGGAGATGGGAAGTAAGATGGAGCTCATTTTGCTCAGGTCACAGGGGTGGCCACAGAGCTCAGAGAGGGGCAGCAACCTGCCTGAGGCCATACAGAGAGCTGGAGCCCCTGGCTTTTGTTCTCTCAGAGGGCTGGGGGGCCATCGTGTGCTCCATCCTTTCTCTGAGGTGCCTGGGTGTCTGTACCTGGCCTCAGTCTTCTCTCCTGCAAAGTGGGACTTCAGGCCAGGTAATCAGCTTCCAGGTCTTGTGAGACCCCAGGGCCCTAAATATCCAGAAATTTCATTCCCTGGAAGGCAAGACTCACTCCTCAGCTCAGACAGGTGGCGTGAGGCAGGCATGGCACAGGAGAATGTGAGGCTGACTTCAAACTCCACACACCCGTCCTTCCAAGTCTAAAGACTTTTATGAACCTAGTTCTTTCACCCCGAGAGTTCTTGTACCCGGATGCCAAAGGTCCAGAGTTCCTGACATTCCCAATGAGGCTTTCTCACTCATGCTAGGCAGGAGGCCTCAGCTATTTCTGACTTCTCAGGTCTATAGCTGGGGTCTGGGGGTGGCCAGGGACCGCAGTCGCTGACCAACATCTGCAACCCTGGACTCTGAGAAAGACGGAGAGAGGGAACCATGACTGTGAAAGTAACAGCCACCAGTTTGTCATGTGCTCAGTATTGTCCCTGTACCCATGTACCAGATGGGGACACGGGGGCACAGGGAAGGTGGTAGCCCCCCTTCAAGGCAACTGTGACCTACCACCCAAGGGCTCCATACCCACCACATGGGTACCCCGTGGGCCCAACAGAGGCCCCACATTTGTTGCATGAGGCATAGACACCACCATGCAGGTGAGGGTCATAACAGTCACAGGCACAGAGATTGTCACGCCACATGGGGGTCTGAGGCCGTGACACATGAGGGTACACCCACAGCAGGAAGGCACAGGGTTATGCACAGAAGCCTCAAGGGTATGAAGAGGGGTGTACTTCAGGAGAGGAGGACACTACAGCCCACAGACCAGACACACAGCTCACAGACACACAACAGGGTCTCGTGGCACCACAACTTTGGACACACAACTCCTCCCCAGCTGACATCAAAACCCTCCGACACACACCCCTTGGACACACAGCCTCTCAGAAACACAACCCTAGGACTCACAGCCCCTCTGATACAACCTGCCCCTCAGGCTCACACCTCTCGGACTCACGCCTCTTGTACAGACACTCCTCAGATACACAACCCTAGGATTCACACCCCCTCGAATTCACACCCCTCAGACCCACACCCCTCGGACTCACACCCTTTGGATACACAACCCCTCGGACTCACAATCCTAGGACTCACCTCGTAGACACACCACTTTCCAAGCACAGCAGCACACTCAGACCTTCAAACCCAGCCCAGCCCACAGGTGACATTCAAAGGACACCACAAGAGCCCCGTCCTGACAAGCCTCCTGCCGACGCACACGCACCTGCTCCGCCTGGACCGTCGGACGCGCGCGGATCTGCAGCGGCGGCACAGAGTGCCCGGCCTCCGGCGCCACAGGTGCCTTCAGAGCCTGCGGCCCCGCCCCGGGAGCTGATTGGGTGGGGCGTACATTTGCATAGAGGGCGGGGACTTGGGTATGGCCCCGCCTCGGGATTTCGGGGACTAGGGCTCACACTGGGGAAGACACTGAAGATGCGTGTGGTGAGGGAGAGGGACAGGGGGAGGGGAAGGGGTTGGATTAGACCCGCTAGGCTTTCCCCGCTCTCACTGCCCTCTCCGACCTTACTGTGACCCTCACCCTAATCTGGATTGTCTCTAATCACCACCAGCCTCAACACAGGACTTCCTCCATCCTGAGCGAAGTGCAACTCTGTCCCTGATGGTCCCAGAGACCGAACTTTTCTCAAAGCCAACACTGACTCTTGCTCTCACCCAAATGGAGGGACTGCAGAAAGAGGCTCCGGTGTCACCTGTGTGACCCCTCCCATCTACAGGAGAGTGACAGATCCCCTAGGCTGCTGGGTGCCCTTCTCTACTTCAAAAGTCAGCTGACGGGGGCGGGGGAGGGGGGGGGCGGGGGAGGGGCGGGGGAGGGGGGGGGGGCGGGGGAGGGGCGGGGGAGGGGGGGGGGAGGGAGGCGGACGACGGACGACGACACGGCTTCCGAGACTGGGCTCCAGCCCAGACCTCTAAATCCACATCTTCCCTGGGATCCCAGCACCACCCAGCACTGGGCCAGGCCCAGAGGGGTGTCAGAGGAAGGTTGGTGAGTGAATCAAGGTGAAAAGAATTACAAGATAATGTTGGACTAGGTGATCCTGAAGAAGCCCCCAGTCTGAAGGAGGCAGAGCAGCCACCACACACTCCTCCAGCACCACCCCTCCCTTGGGATCAGGATGTCAGGAAGCGCTTCCCAGAAGAGGGGACATTTTTATACTGGACCTTGAAGCCTGAGTAGGAGCTTGCCACTGGAAGAAGAGTTTTCCAAGATGAAACAGCCCTTGCAAAGGTGCAGAGGAAGAGTAGTGTTCTTTGGTGGGAGAAATGAGGAAGATGAAGCCAGAGCAGGAGTAGATGGGATTGGGAGCCCAAGGAGCAGTTGGAGATGGAGAGGAGGTGGTCAATTTGGGGCAGATGAAGTGGGGTACAGGGAGATTACATGGCTGTCTGGTGTCCACCTTCTCAGAAGACAACAGGAGGTGGCTGCAAGCCTGGACTCAAGGGTGAGAATGTGGAAATATCAAGTGTGGAGGACACTAAGGCAAGGGACAGGCTTGTGCTTCTTCCTTACCTCAGTTTACCCATCTGTGACATGGGCAGTTTGGATTCCTAGCCTGAGCACATACTCCTCTTTGGACATAAAGACTAGGTTTCAGCCCATCCAGCGTGGCTCAGTGGTTGAGCATTGACCCACGATCCAGGAGATCTCGGTTCAATTCCCCCATCAGGACATATGCTCCAGTTGTGAGCTTGATCCCCAGCAGGGGGGCATGCAGGAGGCAGCCAATCAATGACTCTCATTATTGATGTTTCTCTCTCTCTCTCCCTCTCCCTTCCTCTCTCTCTGAAATCAATTTAAAAAAACAAACTAGGGTTCACACTGTATCATAAGGTAGGGGTCAGGGGTCCTGCCTCTCCCACCCCTGCCACCATTGCCCCTCAGTGTCCAATGCAAGACACTCAGGTATCCCAAGAACACACCAGGGCCCATGCCAATCTGGGGGCTTCTGCCTCGACTCCAAGATACAGAACAAGGCTTGGGGAGCGTGGAGGTGGCTGGGGAGCCCAGGCCCCCCAAGGGCCACTCTGTTTACCTGCTGCGGCCTGCTATCTCTGATGCAACAGGCAGGCTCTGGTTACATAAGGGCAGCAGCTGGAGCAGCTCTGGGAGCAGCTGTGGGTGGTGGGAAGAGCAGGCCTGAGCTGAGCTGGCTGGGGCTGCCCCCTGTACACCCACCCGACTCCTGCCCCCTCCCACCATTGGGGTGCCCTCCTATGCTCCTGCCCCTCCATTTCATCTTCTATCATTCACATCCTATTTCCTATAACAGCCCCTCATTTTTTTCCTTGCCCCTGTTCCTATCCTACACTCTCCCCATCACTGGCTGTGTCACTCTTTGTGGGCCCCTATCTCCCATTGGAACAGTCAAAATTCTCAACCTCAGTCTTTTCAGATGACACCTTAGTTACTGGAGTAAGATGTTGGAGGGTAGAGGGGTGGGTTGGGACTAGAAAGGGTTGGAGAGGGCCAAAGGTGAGGGATCTGGGAAGGGGCCCTGAAGATGGGGGAGATAGGGGTGGGGTGGTGGCGAGGTGGAAAAGCTGCTTCCTCCAAGTCCCCTTTTTCCAGGTCCTCTCCCACTATGTCAGCAGGGGAAGGCTTGAAGGACTCTTCATGGCAAGGGCAGTGTGGTCCAGCAGGTAGAGCCTCAGGTTAAAGAATCCTGGGTCCCCATCCCAGCTCCAATGCCCACTCACTGTGTGACTTCAGGCCAGTCACTTTGCCACTTTGAGCCCATTTGATCACATGAAAAGTGGGGACAATAGCAGCTTCTCTTTTGGGGGGCCTTTTAAGGTCCACCTTCAATGCCCCTTCCTTCAAAAGCCTTCTATATCCTCCTCCCATTCGAGGTTCTTCTACCCCCACCCCTCCTTCCAGGCCAGCACTGACCCGGGGGGTTTGGAGATGTCTGTGTCCAGCTCTGTTTCCCCCAGCCTAGGGATTCCTTGGGACCAGGCCCAGTGTGTGTCAGCACCACAGGGGCATCTCCACTGGTTTCTTGCACAACCAGAGAGCCCAGGAGAGGGTATGAATGGCGGAGGGGCATGAGACCAAGTTTGGGGCATCCAGAGGCCTCACTGGGGGATATGACAGGGCTAGGAGGGGACTTCCCAGGGGCAGGACCCTCAGAGCAGAGCTGAAATAAAACCATGACTTGGACCAGGGGATGACAAAAACCAAACTCAAGTCTGACTTCCACCTTGACCACTGCGGACCAACCGGGGGCCTTGCTGCCCTCTTGGGCCTCCTTTTCCCCCATCTGCAGATCTGAAGGAGCTTTGGGTGGGCTGGGAGGGGTCAGTGGAGAAGCCACACTCTGCCAGGGCTGGGATCCCTTCCAGATCACCCTCACCCTCATGAGTACTGGACCCTTGCCCCAAGGCACGGGGAGCTCACTGCCTTTCTCCCAGCTGCCCACCTATCTCTGGGGCTCTGCTAGGAGCAAGCAAGTCCTACTGAGCTTGAATGCCACACCCTGAGGAGGGAGCACCAGCAGCGTGTGACCAGGAACGCCTGGGGACAGATGCAAGATCCTGCTGAGTAGTCCAGCCTCAAGGAGCCTTAGATTGCTCTCTGAAAAATGGAACTGAGGACATACAGGGTGAAAAAGAGCTAAGGGTTACAATGCTCCTACTGCAATCAGCCAGGACTGAGGACAATGATCAGTTAGAGGCCGAGTGCCCAGCCAAGCCTTTGCCTCTTGCGCCCCCTGGCTGCCTGCTGTGATGGCCCGTTCTTAGGGTGTGAAGGGAGAGATGGCCAGGCAAATGAGATGCAAATCACCAGCCCCCACTTCTTCCCCTGAGGTCCCTTGGGCTCCAGTGTGGGGGGTCTGATAGCCCAGAGTCCTGCATAGACCTCTTTGTGAGAACTATTAGTTTCTGGCTGAGGTTGCATCCAGGGGCTGTGGGTGGCAGAGAGCCTTGGAAAAGTCTGGGGCACCCCATAGTTGCCCCCTACTACCTCACAGTGCCCTTGGGATATGTGCAGTTACCTCGCTTAGCTGCCTTCGTGTCCCCCAGGTCTGAGCCATGGAGCCAGGGCTGACCTGTCTTGCTCACCAGGGCATCCCCTGGGCAGGCAAGGCTTGACGCACAGAGGAGAGTCAATATTTGCTGGATAAATAATTGCATGGTGGACAGGTAGGAGAGACAGACAATTAGAGGTACTTTGAGAGCAGGTAAGAAGACTCTGGGGGTCACACACCAGTCACACACCAGAGCCTCAATAACATGGACCTGAGGTCCCTCTCTCCCCTCAAACTGAGCTGGGGTGGTGGGGAGGCTGAGGCATAGAGGCCCCACACTACACCTTAGGAGGAGAACGAGAGGACTGACTCCCATTTCCTGGCAGTGAGAGGTGGTACTTCCTTGACACCTCCTGTGTCCTTAAACCCTCTCCCAGGCCCTCAGGCTCAACAGCCCTGACATCACACCAGGACCCTCTGTTGCCCCTAGGTTGCCCCTGGCCGTTGCCACCCTTCTTTCCCAACCACCCACAGTGCCAAGGGAAATATGGGGGGGGGGGTCCTCCCAGAGCAGTGGGTCTGGGACCCCAAACCACTGCATTCTGATCTTCCTGATACATTTTGCTGGATACTCTGTTGATACACAGCTGGCCTTGAAGGTGTTCAGACTATAGGACATGACCTCCCAGGCCTAGAATTCAAAGGGATCAATGTAGGCTCTTCTGCAGCTAGCAGAAAGACTCAAAGCAATTTTGGCAAATACAGTAATTTAGGGACTAGTGTTAGGTACAGCTGGATTTGGGGTCCCATGGTGGGCTCTCCATATCACCTAAGCCTGGGGGGGTGTTTCTGCTTGAGGCAGAATGCAGGCCAGGCAAGCTAGTACATGAATGTCCACCTCAGCCTGTATAGAAGGTCCAGTCCAGCTTTCCTTGTCCAGATGGAGAAAGGGAGGACCAGAGGCGGCCAGTTCGAGGCCCCATGTGACACAGCATGTCAGAGGCAAGGCTGGGACCAAACCAGGCAGGGTTTGCTCTCCTCTAACTGTGTGACCTTGCACAAGTCACATCACCTCTCAGAGCCTTTTTTCCCATCTGTATTTGAGGGTGATACCTGTCTATAGGGCTATCTGAGGATGAAAGATGACCATAGCAAAGCCCTCAGCACAGCATGATCAATGGGGATTAACACAGTGGCAGTTATCGGTCCAAGGGAACATGGCTGGTATCGGGTAGGAGTCTAGGGGCAGCAAAGCCTTGTCTCAGGACATTTACAGCTGGCCTGAACGCTAGAGGCAGGAGCAGGAAAACTGAGCGGACCACACCTGCTTAGTCTTTCATCCCTGCCAGGTCCCACAAGGTTGTGTCCAAGGGCCCAGCTCTGGCCAGGCTGGGGGATGAGGGACAAGGGATGAAGGTCAAGGCAAGGAGGCCTGAGAGGCCCCAGGGCTTCAGGGTTACCCCAATGAGGCAGGAGCCTGATGGGGCTGGGGGAAGAGATGAAACCTGGGGTGGGGGTGGGTTGGAGGTCTGGGTGTGACTGTACCTCACCCATCGGGGCCTCAGTTTCCTCTTCTGTAAAATGAGGCTGTATGTAGGACCCTGGAAGAGGCAGGTGGAGAAAGAGGCTGGGGGAGGCTGAGACATGACCCCCTGAAAGTCACCAATGACCCCAGGGGGAAGCAATTGGGTGGGGGAGTAGGAATGGAGGCTCTGAGAGAGGAAGTGGGATAGCAGTTCTGGGGAACAAAGCAGGGCCTGTTGGGACAAGGGCTGGATCGGGAGGAGCATAGAGCATTTTGCTCAGCAGGGGTACAGCAGTGGAAGGACAGCAGATTGCGGAGGATGTGGGTAGTGCAGCAGGGCAGTGTCCTTGAAGTATAAGGGTGGCAGGAACCAGGGCACAGGGGATGGGACAGGTAGACATTTCAGCAGCCCCTCCCAGATGTCTTCCAAGTGATCCCAGAGCCTGTGGGATTGCTCACCGCTCCCAGGCCCAGGGCTAAGCCTGATACTTAGCAGGTACCCAGTAAGTGCTCTCTGACCGCACATGTGTGAACTCTGCTGCCTCTTGGTTCTCGGGGCTGCCGCTCAAGGGCCTGTGGGGTCCCTGTCCATGCATCCACAACCCTCAGAGAGGGCCTCCATGGTACAGAGTACCATCATAATAGATGGGCAGGGGCTCTGAGAGCTACACAAGCCTGCTGCTCAGTACCTTGGGCACCTCTGATTGGCCAGGGTCTGTCCTGCATGGGAACAAAATAATACACCAGGCCTTTCTAGGTGCCACACTCTCCTCAGACGATCAACTACACCTCCCAGTGTTGATGCCTTGCTTCAGTTCTCTCCCATCCAGTTTTTGGCCTGGCCACATGGCTGGCCTTGACCAATGGGACACCCACAAATGTGAAGCAAGTAGAGGCGAAATGAGCCCATGTGCACTGGGGCTTCCCTCTTGGTGACCAGCCACCAGACGCCCAAGCCAGCCTGCTGGAGTGGGCACGTGGAGGTTGAGAACTGGACCCCTTGCAGCCAACAGCACCAGTGAAGAGTCAGATGTGTAAGCCATCTCTGACTGCTGGCCCCACGGAGCTCCAACAGTGCCACACAAATGGCCCCCAGCTGAGCCCAGCCCAAATCACAAAATCATAAGCAATCAGATTGGTGCTGTAAGCCACTGTGTTTTGGACTAGTCTCTCATGCAGCAGTTGACTGCTACACTACACATCACCGAATGCAGCAGCACTCTCTGCCACCTGATGAGTGACTTCCACAGAAGGGAAAAGCAGAGACCAGAGAGGGAGGACTTGCTCAGGGTCACATAGCAGGTGGAACGAGGAGTCCAGAGTTGTGTGGTAACTGCCATGCCGGGCCCTGTCTGAGAGAAGGTGTGTAAGTAGAGCAAGCAGCTGGCATTTGGCAGGGGAGGGAAATGTGGGATCTCCTCTGTTCTGGAGGGGTCCTTGGGATCAGGAAAGGGTTTATGGCCTGAATAAGGGGCAGGAAGATGGCAGAGAACGCACTAGGAAGATGGGCTGACAATGACCCTGAGCAGGAGTCATTGTCAGCCCCTCCCCCCTCCCCCTCCTGACCAAACCATCCTACAAGCCTGAGTGGTTAGATGGTAGGTCACTTCTTGGACAACAAAAGGGTGGGTTAGTTCAGAGCATGGAGCGCAGGAAGGCTCCTGGCCTCACTAAGCACTGACCTGTTTGGAGGGGCCAAAGCACCTCCAAGTGTCTTCCGGGATCAGGCTGAGGAGGGCAGGGGCAACTCCTCCGGGCTGGAATAAAACACGTGCAGTACTCATGAGGCCAAAGTCAGAGGCCATGAAGCTGAGGTCAGAGGCCAGCAGGCCTGATCAGCTAGGCTGGAGTGTGCATGGGGTCATCCTCCCAAGACCCCTGGCCTGAACCTTCAGAGCGTCCTAGGTAAAAATGGGACCAGCCGCCCACTTCAGAGGTCATGGCTGGGCCTCATGGATGTCTGGGTACTTCAAACCCACAAGGCTTGCACAGAGAGGTGTTAGCAGCAGTTTGAGGCTTTCAGAAAAGCACTTTGCATTTTCATAACAGCAGGGAGAAGCAGGGCATTTGAAAGCACTTAGGAAACCATGAGTTCAAAGTAAAAGCTTGGCTTTTGAGGCCCTACTGAGTGCAGGGAGCTGTGCAAGGCACTTTACAGTCAACTCTAGTGAGGGCTGTCACCAACCTGCAGCAGAACAGGCAAAGCTGGACAGTTATTTAATTCAAATAAACCCAGATAAACCCTCATAGGGAAGATTGCTGCACATCCATTTTACACATTCACATTTTATTTTATGATTCTCATGTCTTAGGTTCTCCGACACAGCAACACAAAGGTTTTCTTCTTTCTAAATACCTGGTGGGGTTTGGGCAGGCCAAAACCCCGAACTGCAGGAGCCAGACACATCTCAAAGTTACAGCTTATAGCATGTGTATGTGTATGTTCAAACGTACATATATTAAGTTATAATAAAAACATGAACAAAAAGAACATCCCCAAAAACTCTCTCCCCAGTGTGCAAGGACTGTAAGTGCTTTTCATTTTTAGACCATCTGGTCTTCAGCTCAAAGCCTCCTCTAGCTCTGGGTGCTCTCCCTGCTTGCTGCCTACCTCCCTGACCCCATCTCCCCCTCACTCACCTGCTCCAGCCACACCCACCCTCTAGATTTTCCTCCAACACACCTAGTTCCCCAGTCCCAGGGCCTTTGTCCTCACCACTGTCCTGCCTGGAAAATGATCCCAAGTCATTTCAGTCAGCAATTCTTTCAGGCCTCCGCTCACACTTCCTCTGACTTATCAGAGAGGACCCATATTCCCTTTTTCCCTTTGCACATGTCTGAAATGCTCTAGTCTGTTCCGTGTGTACCTGGTTGCTTTGTGTCTCTCTGTGAGACCACAAGCATGCCTGTCCTGGTCACCTCTCTGTCCCCAACACGCAGCCCAGGACTAGGCACACAGCAGAGCTCAGGATCGGGGTACTGAGTCACTGAACTCTCCTGCCACAGACACCAAAGGACAAGAGGAAGCGACCAGACATTGTGAGATGAGGAAAGGGGGCTGTCCAAGCAGCGATAAGCGGCAGTTCCTGGCCGAGTAGCAAAGGTCCTTACAGCAAGGAGGCTGAGAGCAGCAGGGGCAGGTGGTCCTGGGAGCTACCTGTGGCCCTGGGTGGCAGTGTTCATGTGGTCCCGGATGCTGATGGCCTGTTTGAGGAGGCCCTCCACACTGCGGAAGTAAACGCTGCTGTCGACAAGGTTCTTCACAGCACTATAATGGGAGGATAAACAGTAGGCACTGCCCTGCCTCGCCCACCAGCTGGAGCTCAGCAGGTACCTGGGGGACTCTATGGGCCTCTCTGAGGGCTCATCAGGAGCTCAAAGTTTAGATTTCCCCGCCAAGCCTAGAGGACATTATGACAGTCCCTGCTGACAGGCCATCTAATGTTCTAAAGGAGCTAAAAGCATGTAAAGGTGGCCTTGAAAATATCTCGCTTTCCTCTTAGATAACCTATTCCTGCCTCCAAAGGAGGTTTATCAACTCAACTGAACAGCTCTGGAGGTGAGTGTAAACTGAACCGGGATAACTTCTTATCAGTTAGGGGGCACTGCTCAAAGGTGCACTCAGCTCTGGAATTGGTACCACACTGTTGAATATCTAATGAAAATGTCCTTTCTACCCAGATGGTGTGGTGCAGTGGATTGAGCTTTGAATTCTGAACCAAGAGTTCACTAATTTGATTCCAGGTCAGGGCACATGCCAGGGTTGCCAGCTCAATCCCCAGTAGGGGGCATGCAGGAGGCAGCTGATTGATGTTTCTCTCATCCATGATTCTCTCTCTATCCTTCTCCCATTCTCTCTTTCTAGAATCAATAAAGCACATTTAAAAAAGAAAAGAAAACGTCCTTTCCGATGGCAGTGCAGGAAAACATTTACCAAGACATGAGGGGCCTTGCTAATGCCAGAAAGTCACCTGTGCAACATCTGCAGTAAAAATAAAAGTGTCGCCCGGCCAGCATAGCTCAGTGGTTGAGCATTGACCTATAATCCAGATCACAGCTCGAATCCTGGTCAGGGCACATGCCCGGGTTATGGGCTCGATCCCCAGTTGGGGGTGTGCAGGAGGCAGCCGATCAATGACTCTCATTATTGATGTTTCTTTCTCTCTCTTCCTCTCCCTTCCTCTCTCTGAAATCAATAAAGATATATTTTAAATAAATAAATAAAAGTGTCATGTTTTTTTGTTTGTTACTTGTCACCTGAGGATATTTTTTCCAGATTTTTAGAGAGAGCGGAAGGGAGGGAAAGAGGGGAAAGAGAGACTGAGAAACACAGATGTGAGAGAGACACATCAATCAGTTGCCTCCTGCACTCACCCCAACCAGGGCTGGGGATCAAACCGGCAACCCTTCAGCGATGGGCTGATGCCCCAACCACTGAGCAACACCAGCCAGGGCTAAAAGTGTTGTTTTAAAGTCCTTCGGTTAAAGAAAAAAAAATATCTCTTCCATTTATTATCAGTCAGAGACCTGCTTGAATATGGCCATGAGATCAAAGGGAGGAGCGTTCACTGTTAACTTATTTTACGCTACCAAGTGCAGTCAGCTTTTCTAGCATTTGATTGCCCAACTTTATTAAAAAACTCAATAAAACAAGAAAAAGAAAAAGAAATGAAAAAAGAGAAAACAACGTCATTAATGTAAGCTCACTATTGAATAGTTTACTCCAATTTAACATCTTTCAATTTTACACCAACCATTAACACGGCATAAAGCACTTTGAACAACTAAAAGCCAAGGGCTTGCCCTGGCCGGTGTGGCTCAGTTGGTGGAACATCATCCCATGCACTGAAAGGTTGCCAGTCTGATTCCTCGTCAGGGCACATGCTCAGATTGCAGGTTTTATCCCTGGTCAGGGTGCATACAGGAGGCAACTGATCAATGTTTCTCTCTCACATCAGTGTTTCTCTCTGTATCTCTCCCTCTCCTTTCCCCCTCTCTCTGAAATCAATAAAAACATATATATATTTATTTAAATATATCTTTATTGATTTCGAGAGGAAGGGAGAGGGAGAGAGAGAGATAGAAACATCAATGATGAGAGAGTCATTGATCGGCTGCCTCCTGCACACCCCTGACTGGGGATTGAGCCCACAACCCAGGCACGTGCCCTGACCAGGAATCGAACTGCCATCTCCTGGATCCTAGGTCAATGATTAACTACTTAGCCACGCCAAGCTGGGCTAAAAACATATTTTTAACAATAAAAAATAAGAGCTAATGGCTCTCTCATGTCCATAAAGGAAACATGTTCTTTTAGCATTAGAGAAATTCACATCTCACCACAGAGAAGCACTCAGAGATCAGGGTACACTGGCTTCCAGCCTAGTCTAACATGGTCCAGTGGAACTTTCTGGAACATGAGAGACACTTTTTTATCCACTGAGGTAATTGCTCAGCACTTGAAATATAGCTAGAGAGACTGAGGAGCTGAATCTTTCATTTTATTTTATTTCATTTATTTTATTTTATTGTTAAATGTTTTTCTTGATTTTAGAGAGAGAGGAAGGGAGAGGGACAGAGATAGAAACATTAATGATGAGAGAGTCATTGATCGGCTGACTCCTGCATGCCCCCCACTGGGGATCGAGCCTGCAACCCGGGCATGTGCCCTGACCGGGAATCAAACCAGGATTTCCTGGATCATAGGTCGACGACACTCAACCACTGAGCCATACTGCTGGACATTTTATTTCATTTCAATGCATTAAAATTTAAGTGTGCAGCCCTGGTAGCCCAGGTTCCTGAGCTGGATGGTGCAGTTAGAGGAACCAGGAAAAAGTAAAGACTTTGACACAGTCTTCCTTTAGCCTGGGCCTTGCTGACGAGGTCATGGCTGTCTGGGAGCTGTTGGGCAGCCTGAAAGAGAAACTCCTATTTCTTTTCTACTCTTCCCCGAGCTAAGGAGGGTGTTTGTGACTGCCATCCTCAGGAAGACGCCATTTGTCCAAGTCACCCCGTCCCAGTGGAGGGGCTAGGGCTGTTGATGGCAGAACACTCAGCTCAGTGGCCCCGGCAGCAGACTTCCTGTCAAGGAACCTTCACCCACACGACAGAAACAGGCAAGCAAACCCCACAGTGCCACAGATGAGAAGTGTTAGGAGTGTCCAGCCTCCACCAAATGACCCACAGGCCATGCCAGGTGCAAATGGTACCTATAAATAAAGGGGCCAAACTCCTGAGGCAAATGGAACAAGCCAGGGCTTTAAATACAGTTCAGGGCACCAAAAGAAGTGCAGGAGAAAATGCCGGCAAAGCTGCCATATTGCAAAGAAAAACCAACTACTATTTTTCGCCCTCAGGCATCTTCCCACTGGGGGGGGGGAGGGGAAATCTGAAGATTTAAAGAAAATTAAACAAAAAACAAATGGAACACCCACATTCACAGCAGTGTTATTCACAATAGATAAAACATGGAAGCAACCCAGCCCTGGCCAGTGTGGCTCAGTTGTTTGGAGCTTCATCCCTTACACCAAAAGGTCGTACGTGGGTTCGATTCCCTATGGGGGAACATGCCCAGGTTGCAGGATTTGGTCCCCATTGGGGTGTGTATCAGAGGCAACCAATCGTTGTATGTTTCCCTCTCTCTTGCACTGGTGTTTCTTTCCCTCTTTCCCTTCCTCTCTCTAAAATCAATAAACATATCCTCAGGTAAAGATTAAAAAAAAGAAAAAAAGAAAACAAACCACGGAAGCAACCCAAATGCCCAAAGACAAATGAATGGATAAACAAAATGTGGAATTTTACTCAGTCTTAAAGATTAAAGAGAAAGAAAATTCCAACACGTACTATAACATGGATGAACCTTGAGGTCATTATGCTAAATGAAAGCAGACACAAAAAGACAAATACTGTGTGATCCCACTCATGTGAGGTCCCCAAAGTAGTCAAATTATAGTAACAGAAAGTAGAATGGTGGGTGCCAGGGGCCGGGGGAGCAGGAATGGGGAGTTAGTGTTTAAGGGAGACAGAGTTTCAGTTATGCAAGATGAAAAGTTCTGGAGATAGAGGGTCGTGATGGTTGTACAACAATGTGAATGTACTTAATGCCACTGAACTATATACTTAAAAGTGGTTAAGATGATAAATTTGATGTTTCCCAGGTACACTCTCTTATGACAGATGGGGAGGAGATCAGAGCTGGGGAGAAGTCTGCCCACAGAGAAGCTGAGAAAATAGTGAGACGCGCAGGCCTGGGCTAGAATCTACTGTGTGGCCAGGTAAATTGAGATCCACATGCCTCCTCACTCAGGTAGGCTTGGCAAGACAGGGCTCACAGGGAAGCTGGCTGGGATGCTCCTGAATGCCCAGGAGTTGACCACAGGGCATAGTTGGGTGACCCTGGCAATGGGGAGGCTGTAGTGCTCACCTGCAGGCGTACTCCACTGTGTAGATGGCTCCCTGGCTCTGCTCCTCCCACCGCTGCATGTCGGCCTGCATGGGGGGTGGTGGTGGTGAGGGGTGGCTGTTAGGTGGAGGTTGGGGGGAGGCTGCCATCTCTATCATCCCAGCTCTCTGGGATGGAGCACCCAATAACTGTGGCTGCAGAAAGTGGCCCCCTCCAGCCCCCAATCTTTCTTCCTACAACTCCCCACCTTCACGACTCCAGGCTTTCTGTGAACACCTGGCTACTATGTCTTGGGGCCTTTGCATTAACTGTTCCCTCTCCCTGGCATGTTCTTCCCTCCAGTCTTCACACAGTTGCCTCCTTCTAACCATATAGGTCACAACTAATCTAGGCCTGCTGCTCCTTCTTCCAAATCTGTCCTATATCTGTCCACCCACAGCCCCAACCTGGCTCAGTGACCACATGCCTCCTTGCTTATGTCCCAGCTTTGATTCTTAACCCAACAGCCCCTGCTCTACCAGCAGGCCTCAGCTCAAGATGTGTAGACCCTGTGGAGTTTGGTGGCAGGGGTGCATGGGACTCACCTTATGCTGGGCCAGTTCTGGCAGAGAGCGGCGCACGTGCTCCTGGAGCCGGTAGAGGGCCACAGATGGCTCATTGGCCAGGACGTAGACGCTCTCAGTGAACTTGTCTGTGACTGGGTCCAAGATTGACAGTGGAAGTCCAAGATTGATAAGGGAAGAAGGTCCACAGACACAAAGAGACAAAACATAAGATTCCTGATTGCTCAACCTATGAGTCTAACCAGAGCTGTGAAGAGTATCTGGTGTCCCTCCAGCAGCTGGGTCACCTGTGGCCCAGGTGATACGTTGAAGGAGATGGTCACAGAAGGCCTCATTCATACTATCAATGCATCCAGTGAACTCATGATCTGTCCCCTCCCAATCTCACTTGTAGTGGACATTACTGCTGCCCACTCGGATCCCCTCACATTCTTTTTACCCCAGTGAATAAATCTGAGATTCATCCTTGAAGGATCCATTAGTTACTGGATCTGGAAGTGCCTGAAAGTTGATTTATATCCCTGGGTGGCCCTCAGCCATGACTGACCATCGTGGCATATGAAAGTCTGTGTCCCTTGCTGTGTGTTGGGACAATTGGGAAGAATGATTCGCCTCCACTAAACCCCCTTGCCAAATGAGGCTAAGGCCTCCCTCTGAGGGATTTTTGCTCCTTGCTCAGGCTCTTCCCCAGCCCAGTTCTGTTCCCCCTCTAGTCTGTGGGGCTCTCCTGGTAAGTTAATTACATACAAATCCTCATCCCAGGGTCTGCATTCCCAGCCAGCTGGTCGTCCATGCCATCCGAGGCTAGATCCTTCTAGTTCTGCTACAAAACAAAGCCCAACCTCACCCATGCTTACCACTTCACTGACCCCACCACTGGTCCTGGTATGGCCATCTCCTACCTGGATGCCAGACTCAGCCCCTCTTGGTCTCCCTGCTTCCCCTCCTGCCAATAATCCCATCTCCACACAACAGATGGAGTGAACTCCTAATGAACACATCAAATACATCCCTCCCTTGCTTCGAACCCTCCCACTGCTCCCATCAGCCAGAGAATAAAATCTGCTTTTCTCACCATGGCCCCTAAGGTCCTGTGTGTTCTGCCTGCTGTTGACCTCCCTGTCCGCTTTGCCTTCCACCTAGGCACAATGGCCTCCTGGCTGTTACTTGGACATTCCCAGCACTGTCCAAAAGAATTTTCTGAGATGACTGAAAGGTTCTATAACCTATACTGTCCAATAAGGTAGCCACTAGCCACAGGTGGCTACTGAGCACTTGAAATGTGACCAGTGTGACTGAGACACTGAATTTTTAACTTTACCTAATGTTAATTAACTTAAATACCCATAAATACTGTGACCAGTAGCTACTGTATTACAGCAAAGCTCTGAACACTTTGCCGCCTCAGGGCCTTTGTATCTGTCCTTCCTGCCACTGATACACCCCATCCCCACCCTTGGCTTCATCCCTCCTGTCTCAGCCAAAATGTCACCTCCTAGGCAAAGAATTCCCTAATCACCTAATCAGATGTCCCTCATTCTCAACCTGAGCACCTTGTTCATTTCTCTTATATTTAAATTCTTGTTCTTTACTAGGTTACATGTGTAATGACAAAAAAAAGACCTTTCTTTTTCTTTGCTGTAGCCTTCCACAATTTATGAGAAGCACATGGTAATTAAACTCCAAGGTTGTTGGCTCCTCTAATTCAGTCTCTCTTCAAACTGCTAGATGAGATAAGGTACTCTCCAGGCTACATTCTTGCATCCCCCCTGCTCTGCTGTTTTTACAGCTCAAGGATAATTAGCACCAAGGAGTCTCTAGTTAATAGAAAGTTCCCTTTCCCCTTTGAACAAGCCCCTTTTCAACTCTCCATAACTTTTGCTCTAAGCATGTTTTAAGACTTGGGAAAAGTACTGATAAGACATCTGCCAGACTGTCTCCTGGAAAGTGATCAAAGTATAACTTTTCAAGACAACTTCCCTGGTATCTGCTCACCTTCAACACACAACCCAAACCCCTCCCTTCCTTGTCACCTAGCAACAGCACCTGCTTAAAAGAGCAGGCCGGCCCTTTATTGATTAGCATGCACCAGCCATTTCCCTTCTGGAGGAAAGTAAGATAAACTCCCTCTTTGCAACTCTCACTCCTCTCCATTGTGAAATCCTTCAAGGCCCGCATCACTGGCCAAAACCATAACAACATGTTTACAGAAAAAAATTAAAGCTTGGCTTCTTGAAGGCAGGGGTTTCTCTGAGCCTGTTTCCTCATCTGTAAAAATGCAATGATAACAGTACCCACTCTCGAGGTTTGTTACGGAGATGAACCCTACACTACTGCCCAGGGCAGTGTGGTTGGCAAGAGAGAGAACTCTGGCGTGTCTGGGAGTCAAGGGAGGTTGTGCATGAGTCTGTCCAGTGTGAATCAGTGCAGCTCATGGGCCCAGCCTGCAACTTTCAAACTGTATAGATTATAGAACCTTTTACCCTCTCAGGCCTTCTCCTTTCAAAAATGAGCATGTAATAGTTTACACCTCAGTGTTATTACAAAAGATGTGGAAAATGTATTTGTGCCACTCTAGCAAGTTTGGCTCAGTGGTTAGAGCACTGGACTGAAGGGTGTCGAGTTCCATTCCAATCAAGGGCGGGTACCTCGGTTTCAGGCTCCATCCAGGCCCCAGTCCTGCGAATTCGGGAGGCAACCAATAGATGTCTCTCTCACATCAATGTTTATGTTTCTCTCTTTCTCCCTCCCTCCCTCCCTCCCTCTCCCCCCCCCTTCCACTCTCTCTGAAAAGCAATAGAAAAAATATCCTAGGGTAAGGATTAAAAAAAAAAAAAAAAGCAAGCTTGTGGCATTTTGTAATTTGTAACTATGTGATTTATAAATATTTGGTAAGTCAATGTAAACATACACAAATGGTTAACTCTATAAAGCAACAATATGCACGATTGCCATGCCCCAAGCTTTCTTCCAGTGAATTACAAGTATCAGGTCACTGAGTTCTCACAAGCCTGTGAAGGGAGAGGGGAGACTATACTGATGACAAAACCGAGGCACGGGCGCTTTAAAGGTTTCAAAAATAGTTAGAGGCGGAACCAGGATTCTATAGCAGTTCAATCTCTGCCCCTCAAGCTTCCTCCCTGTCTTTGCCCCCTCCCTCCCTCCGTCAGGTTGCCCCTCCGTCAGGTTGCCCCTCCGCGAGTTCTTGGGCTCTTCGTCCAGCCGGGGGCCTCGCATTACCTTTCTTCCCTTTGAGCTGCATCTCCGGTTCCTCCATAGCGACAGCGGCCCTTGAAACCTGAGAACCGGAACCGGAAGTCTGGAGGTGGTGACAGTTCCCTAAACCTTCCCCTGAGATACCGCACTTGGCGCTGTCACAATTCCAGCGCCCATTGGCCTGCCCTCTCCGTTTTTCCGTCTCTACTTAGAGTGAGAGAGTGGGGAAGGGGGCACATCGGGAAGCAGGTGAGGAGGGGGCAAAGACCCCATGAAGCTCCAGGAGGGACATCGAGGAGGGGAGGGGCAAGGGCGCCTTCCCTTCCTGAACCCCCTTTTCCAGGGGCATTTGAATTGCGGCAACGCTCCACCAACCCCTCACTTCGGGCCGTATAAACAGCCTCTTTGTACCCCACTGCTGCTATCAAACCCCTGCACATGCTCATGAGCCCCCGAGACCGCAGAGGGAACATTGTTATGGACCGGGACGACAGTGGAGTCGCCCCTTTAAATCCCGGACGCCCCCGCCTGCTTCCTCCCCGTAGCCCGCGGAGGAAGCCCCGCCTACCCGCCCGAAACTGGAGCGGATTGGCTTCTAACAGGCGCAATGAGATCTTCCGAGCCCTCTGAAGGTCCGCCCATTTCTCCGGACCCTACCGGGCTTCCTCCGGAGCTCCGGGACTAGAACGCGCAGGCGCAGTTGCACTTCTCGGACCCTAGTGGAAACCACGCCCCTCCCCCAATCCTTAAAGGGCCAGAAGCAACTCCTACTGCTCTTGCCCTTCCGCACTTTTGGGGGGCAGGGTGCGCAGGCGCAGTGGGGAGCTCTGGGGTGGGGGGTAGTGGTTGAGTATCAAGTTGCTCTCTGTCCCTGCAGAAGAAGCCAGGGCGCCGAGGGTCCAGGCTCCAGTTTGCTCCCCCCTACCTCAATTGGAGGAGAAAAGTTTGTGAATCGGGCTTCCAAGTTTTGGGGGACCCGGGCTCGCGGCGAGGGGTGACAGAGAAGGTTCATTGGAGGTGAGTGGACATCCTGTTTTGGCTTGGAGGGGCGGGTGGGATGGAACCAGTTACATCTTTGTTGATCCTTCAGCCATTCTGGGGACCACCCTTCAAAAAAATAACCAGTGAACATTTATTAAGCTCTGCGGATATTTAAGGCCCTCTCCTTAGCTATATACGGACATGATTTCTTTTAGACCTCATTTCCCCACTTATTAATGAGGATACAAGTTCAGAGTAGTTAAGGAATGTGCCCAAGTTTTCACAGCCTGTAAGTGGAAGGATTCTAACCCAGATAGTTGACCCCTGAGCCAGGGCTTTTAAGCAATGACTATTGTATGTGCCTTGCTGGTGGAGAGTGGGCCTGAAAAGTAATTGGTGTCAGATTTAATTTCCCCGATGAGCCGGAGTTTACTCACCCTCACTATGCAAGGTCAGTTATGCAGTTAGTGCCTAATTGAAGAGCTTTTCATAATTATTGTCATCTCTGCCCTTTTGGTGCCTCCACTAGCTTCCCCCATGGAGCTCACCCAGCCTACAGAGGACCTCAGCCTGACCCAGCAGCCCCCCATCCCGGAATTTGGGGACTCTGAAGACCCCAGGGATGAGGCCCCGGATGGCTCAGAAACAGTGGTGCTCAGTCTCTTTCCTTGCACCCCAGAAGAGCCTGGGAATCCTGAACCGGATGCTGGCGCCTCTTCACCTCAGGGTAGATACTGCCTTGGGCTCTAGCCTCTGGGATGCAAGGACTGGAATGTTAGGCCCAAGATGTGGCCTCTTGTCTTCATGTCCCAGCACCTAGGACATACATGTCTTCCTGCTCCACCCAGTAAGGGATTGCTTATTTGTTTTTATTGTGGTAAAATCCACATAAGTTACCATTTTAACCAGAATTGCATACAATTCAGTGGCAGTAAGTACATTCACAGTGGTGGGTAACCCCAACCTCTATCTGTACTTCTAGCACATTTCCATCACCCCAAAAGGAAATCCCACCCGGGCCACTCCTCAGAAACCTGGGTCATGACTTCCACACAAGCAGCAGGACCCTAGAGCTGCCAGTCTTTCAGGAGATCTGATGGCCCGTACCTTATTTAACATCTCTGGTGACAGGCAGGGCCCAGGACCTCATTCAGAGTACTCCGAGAGTTGCCTTTTCTGAGGAGCAACAGAGTCTCCAAATTCTTCAGGTTTTCAGATGACTGTTGATGTCTATGGGACATCCCCAGATTGGCCAGTGGGTCCTGTAGCTTCCAGCTTCTCAGGGCTCACCTCCAGTAGCATCAGTGGAGAGTGGATGGGGGAGTCACTCCCAGTGTCTTTGGTAGCTCTAAGCCCCCAGGGTCTAGCTTGAAACCCCAGAACCCTTCCTCTTTCTTCCACCAGGCAGCTCCCTGAAGCACTCCACGACCCTCACCAACCGGCAGCGGGGGAATGAGGTCTCGGCCCTGCCGGCCACCCTGGACTGTGAGTAGCCCCCATCCCCAATGGGGGATGGGACAGAAGGGTGGCAGGGCTGAGAGGAACAACTTGGGACAGGAGGTAAACTGAGGCACAGAGCAGGGATGGGATAGGTGAGGACGCTGCCTCTCTCTGGCCCCAGCCCTGTCCATCCACCAGCTTGCGGCCCAGGGAGAGCTGAGTCAGCTGAAGGAGCATCTGAGGAAAGGTGTGTGTCTACACCCATGTACTAGTGTATCCGTGCTGCTCATCTGACCTCGTGTGCTGGTGTGTGCATGTGGGTGCTGTCGTGACCTGTGTCCATATAAGCCTGTGTCTACACGTATGTATAAGCATGGCCACTTGTGTGTATCCAGGTGTCCCCCCATCTGACCCCAGCTGCCCACCTGATCCCCACTCCCACAGCTTTGGGGAGAGTGGGCAGGGGTGCAGCCCAGTGGTACCACCCCCTCCTGCCAGGCGACAACCTCATCAACAAGCCGGACGAGCGTGGCTTCACCCCCCTTATCTGGGCCTCGGCCTTCGGAGAGATCGAGACCGTCCGATTCTTGCTTGAGTGGGTGCGTCCCTGCCCAGCTGGGGGCTTCCAGGGACTCGAGGGCGGGCCAGGTCTCAGCTGAGTCTGCCAGTGATGTGGCTGCCATGGGGACCACAGGATTCCAGGGGATTCTCCCACTCCTCCCATCACCACTCCTTCTGCTCACCCCAGGGTGCTGACCCCCACATCCTGGCCAAGGAGCGGGAGAGCGCCCTGTCACTGGCCAGCACAGGGGGCTACACAGACATCGTGGGGCTGCTGCTTGAGCGTGATGTGGACATCAACATCTATGACTGGGTGAGGCACCACATGCCGGCCCTGGGCTCCTTGCAGGGTACCAGGCCTGCTCTGTATGTTAAGAACACAATACAGACTCATCCCCAAGCCTCACAGAGCTCCCAGTTTTGGTGGGAGGGGAGGGGAGGAGCCAATACATAAACAGTCAGCTGAGATGTGGTGAAAAATGCTGTGATGGCAGTCACACAGGCAGCTGCGAGAGCCGAGATGGTCTGCACAGCCAAGAGAGGTCAGGGAGGGCCACCTGGAAGAGGGACATCTACTGAGCCCCAAAGGAGGCTAGACAAGGGCCAGGTGACAAGCAGAAGGAAACACATTAAATTGGAGGGTGCTGGGTGGTATGAGAATCCAGTAAAAGTAGTGCTGGTTGCCCCTGCCTCTGACAGAATGGAGGGACGCCACTGCTCTATGCCGTGCGTGGGAACCATGTGAAGTGCGTGGAGGCCTTGCTGGGTGAGTGGGAGTAGAGGCTGGTCCTGGGAGCCCTCGAGCCCTAGTTGGCACTGCAGGAATCCTGAGGGCCAGGGAGGGTCAGAGTGCTACTTCAACAAATCTTGTCTGCTTTTGCCAGAGGGTTGATCGGGGGCAGAAGGTGTTGGGACACGACAGGGGTCTGGCCTCAAGGACCCTGGAGGTAGGGGTTCTGTTGTCCACATTCTGAGGAGAGCTCAGTCTCTTGTCCAAGGCCACACAGGCAACCAACCAACCTGGGGCTTCATCATTGGGGGGGGGGGGTGTCACTGGATCTCCAGAGTCCTGCCCTGTAGCACCTGCTCTGCTTTGTAGCCCGAGGAGCTGATCTCACCACTGAAGCTGACTCCGGCTACACCCCAATGGATCTTGCTGTGGCTCTGGGATACCGGAAAGGTCAGTCTGAGACACATGGGGAAGTGACAGGGTGCTGTAGGTGGGATGACCAGAGAGGGTACATGGGGCATCCCTCTTGGATGTCAGATGCTGGCAAGAAGAGTGTTCACGTTAGCAAACATTGAGTACCACTGTGTACCTGGCCTGGGTATGTGCTAGGCCTGGTTCTCAGGGGGCTCCCTGTAATTTGGGGGTGGAGGCCAATGTGTATCAGTGACTGGGGTCATGATGGGGGACACTCAGGCACTGAGAGACCCAAAAGAGACCCTGGCCCCACCTCAGGATGGGGTCAGGGAGGGCTTCCTGGGTACCCAAGGGGAGAGAGGATGGTCCAGGCTGGAGGAACAGCACATACAGAGGCCTGGCAGGGTGAAGACACCCAGAGGGAGGGGGCCAGGCCACAGTGCACAGGGCCATGAAGGCCACCCTCTCTGAGGTAGGAGGTGGGTGTAAGTAGAGACCTTAGGAAGACCCCGGTTTGACTCCCCACTTCACCCTTTGCTTCCCCACCCATTCTGTGACCCTAACAGAACCAACCCCCGGGGTCATGGGGGGGATTGATGGCTTGGGAAATATCCCCTCCTTGCTTCAAGGAGTCTTCCATTTGGGACAGATCAGTCCTCATAGCCCTTCTTGTCCTTTCTTAAATATCACAGCTTGCCAGTTTTGTTTTGTAAGGAATATTTTTGTAACTCTGCAATGCCTCCAAAAACACATTTTTATAAACTTAGGGGAAATTGAGGTTCCTGGGATAGGGGCCTCAATCTTCCTGGGAGAGGTATGGATTTCCCTATGTATGAAATAGGTCCTCCATCCATGTGCCAGTGTGGGAAGGCCCCTGTTCGTCCCCAGAGGGAAGGGTGCAGTTCTCAAGGCAGGAACCCCCACCTCAACCCCTGAAAGGGAGGGTGCACGTGGGCCTGTTTCTCTGCAGCCCCAATTCCATTCATGGCCCACCTTTTCCTTTTCCTGTTTCCAGTGCAACAGGTGATCGAGAACCACATCCTCAAACTCTTCCAGAATAACCTGGTGCCCGACGATCCCGAGTGAAGGCCACCAGCCCCACAGGGACTCAGACACTCAGGGAACAAAATGGTCAACCCAGAGTTGGGGGAACCCAGAACTGGCTTCAAAGGCAGCTCCTGAACAGATGGTGGGAGGGGATCCTTCCCAGCAGAAATCAATAAACCTGTGCAGAACTTGAAGGACTTTGCTGCGCTTCCATGAGGGTTTCCTGGAGGCGGCGGCTGCCCAGTGGCCTCACACCTTCTCCCCCAGCACTCTCAGGTGGTAGATGACCACACGGCCAAAAAAGTCAGTGGTGTCCTCAAACGTTACCTTTAGCTGGTCCACTTCAGCAGCTGGTACAGGGAAGGTGTGAGCACAGCAGTCAAAGGAAACAGGTGGCTTATCATTTAACTATCAAACCCTACCCAGTCCTGGCTCAAACATGCCTTGGGTCCCTGAGCACACAGAACAGGTTACCATCAGCCCATTTCACAGATGAAGTAATGCAGGCCTAGAGGCTACTTGCTCAAGGTCACACACACGGCCTCAGACCACCCCCACCCGAGTCCAGGATAGGATATCTGAATCGAGTTGTTGTCCTCAGGGTAGAAGTCCACAATCTTACTGAAAGCCTCACTCCTCTGAGAACCTGCAGCAGGGAAAGGGGCAGACTGTGAGGCCAGGTTGTCCCCTCCAACTCCCTCTCCCCCTCTTCCAGGGCCTTCCAGTACCTTCCAGGCAGCCCCGGCGACTGGAGAAACCCCCCTGGAACTGGATCTGCAGCTGGGAGACACGGATGCGCTGTGGGAACTCTAGTGTCACCCACTGGGAGGGGCCCTGGAAGCAGACAGGGAAACTGAGGCCTACAGTCACTTCAGGCTCAAAGCAGTGCCATGCCCTCTCACACAGTTGGGAGGAGGATTCAGCACAGGTTCTGTCCTGGCCACCCCACTGAGCCTCAAGGACCCTGGACCCCTGAATCTGATTCACATAAGAGGGGAGGACCTCACCTGGTCTGAGTTCCAGCACGTCTCCTCGTCCTGGTCGAACAGGTGCTTCTTTCCAAACTGCCGGGTGTTGCGATTCAGCACTGAACTCACCCTGGAGGCACCAGAATTAGGATGAGGAGAGGGGCTGAACCCAGCACAGAGGGCCCACCCACCACGGGGTCGGCCCCCTCCTCACCACCGACTCCACAAACCCCCAACTCTGTCTACACAGAGTTCAACCCCAAGCTGAAGAGGGTACCACCACTGCCCGCCCCCACCTCCCTGGGCCTTTACCTGCTCACTGTGTCTGCACAAACCAAGGAGTGGGTCATTTCAGCTCCACAAGGCCTCAGGCGTCAGGTCAGAGTTGGGCTCAGCACGGGTTCGAATCCCCGCGCCAACGCAGCCACAATAGCAGACCTTGACCACGCCTCCGAGTTTGAACGTCCTCACCTGCAACACGAGGCAAGAACCCCAACTATTCCAGTCCTAAATGTCACTTTGATCACCCCCCTCGCCGGAAAAACGGGGGATTTCGGGGAAACTGCCAGTGACGCGAGGCCAGATGTTCTGTGTGCTTTGGGGGCGGTCGCTCCGGCTCCCAGCCTCAGTTTCTCTGGGAAAAGAACCAAAATCTGGACCCGGAACCGCTTGGACACCACACGGAAGCAATGAGGCTCGCGCCACGCAGCCGCCGTTCCCGGGGCGGGGTTTGACGTGAGCCCCGCCCCTCAGTACCCGCCTCTTAAAGGGCCCGCGTTCAGTGATTGAGTTAAAAAGGCAGGCGCCTAAAAGCAACTGGATTGTATGTGGGACGCTGTCCTTTGGTGCCCACAGGTATAGAGCACTGGTTTTGGAGACCGATATACTTCTTATAATGATGTGATCCTATCTGGGAAAGTCTGCTAAATCCATCTCCTAACTGCTAATGCAACCTGGGAACCCATGTACCTTACTGCCTCCCAGAAGCAAAAGATAGAGAACATGATATTGCAGGTACAAGAAGTCTTCATCAGCCTCACGTGTCCTGGCTGGGATATAGGAGGCCAGGTCTTCAAATCTGTCTTCCTAGTGAATGCTGCCTAGGATGGGCTTTTTGGAGGAGGGGGCATGTGAAGTGGAGTTTGAAGGATGAACAGGAGTTTGCCAAACCAGATTACACAAAGCCTCAGATACCAGGCTAAAGATTTGGTTCACGGATTCACTAAACAACTGCTGCCACTCCCTACTGCCCAGCCCTGTGTTGGATGGTGCTGGGGACTGTGGGAGGCCTCAGTTCCAGCCCTGCACTTGTTGAGCCCCCAATCTGGGTAATATAGAACTATACATACACACTCCTAGCCCCATGGAGTCAGGGCTGAGCCAGGGGGAGAGATAGTACCGGGGTGGCAGAGGTAGGAGAGCTTCCTGAGAGATGGGATATTGTACCTACACTTTAATGGGTGGGTAGGAATTCACCAGGGTAAGAAATATCTGGGGACTTTGGGGGGGGGTACCCAGGGGTCCAGGCATGGAGAACAGAATAACCAAAGGCCTGGTTGGGTGAAAGAACATGAATTTGAATAAAATATGTGGAGCCAGATCCTGCTGGGCTCAAAGCAGTCACAGAAGGTGTTTGAGAAAGGGCAGGACACCATCTGATCCGAATGAATGGAGGGTTCTGAGACAGATCAGCTACTGCCAGGAGGCTGTGGTTCCTGGCTTCAGCTGAATGGTCTGGGGCCCAGCCCCTTTCTTCAAGGGCTGGGGGAATGGACCTCCTGGCATCCTACTAGCATCTGCCCAAGCCCGTTCCAGGAGGGGGTGCTGGCTGGGAAACTGGGACACTAGCGGAAGGGCTGCCCCATCAGTCCCTGCCTGCCAGAGTTTCCTGCATTCAGTCATGATCTGGTGCCATCCAGACCTGGCTCTGCTGGCCTCAGGATCAGGGTTGGATGTGGCAAAAAAAAAAATCTCCTTTCCCCCAGAGGAAATTAGGAAGAGCATGGACCTTAGAGGGCCCAGTTCAAATCCTGGCTGGGCCACTCACTAACTGGCTGTGTAATTGTGAACAAGCAAGTGGACCTATGAGCCTGTCTCTTCATCTGTGAACTGGAGGGAATTCTATCTCTAGAACTGCTGGAGAATTTAGTGGGCTCTTTAGGATGACACATGACAACAGTGCTGACCTTTGTTGAGAGCTCACCCTGTGTTTAACTTGAAGCCAAGTTTTGTCTCTATCCACTGGCTCATTAAACCTGCTGTGCTGGTCCATGTCACCAAATTTTATAGCTGAGGGTACAGCCACTTGGGCCAAGGATATGCTTACCCCAGGGCCCTTCACACCATTCCTGGTCTTGGCATGAAGCCGCCTTGCCCACTGGGTTGAGGCCAGCTCATACTCTCTTCCCACCTCCTCACCCCACTGGCGCCTGGGCATGAAAGAGCTTCCTGTTTCTCCAAGGAATTACCAGTTGTAAGCTCCTAGCAGGGCAGCCAAAAGTGGTCCATTCATTTGCCTGAGTGAGGAGAGACTGGGCACTCCCCTCCCCCTCCCCCTAAAGGATGGAGCAGAGAGCACTCTAGAAGAACCAGGAGCTGCAACTGTGGGTCACTGAGGGAAACTGAGGCACAGAAAAGCAAAGACATTTGGCTAAGGTCACTCAGGGGCACCAGGATTTAAACCCTAGTCTGACTCTGGAGTTCCCTTCACTGGGCTGAGTTCTGTATTTTTCAGGAGAGGAAATGGAGACCCAGAGAGGGTCAAGGATTTGCTGAAGTCACACAGCAAATATGGGCCAGCAAGGACTCTCTCTGGGAAGGCAGCCCCACCCATGGCAGAAAACAGGTCACACTTCCCATAAGTTTGTCATCCTTGAGCAGGACAGGGAAAGGCCCTTAAATAGCTTTGAGCCTTGGTTTCCTCCTGGGGAATAGGTTTAATGGTCGTCCCAAGGCCCCAGTCTGGAGAGTCTTCAAGGGTGAGTGATGGGGTCCCCTGACCAGCAGCCCTCTAGGGACAAGTCTGGGTCTGATTTATTCACTGGGGTCTGCCTGGGGCCAGTAGGGCTGGCTCAGAGTAGACAGACGCTCCCTTGGTGCCAGCTGGACTTGTCAATCCTGACAGGATGGGAGCCTGGGAGTCTGGGTGAGTGGAGGTAACATTGGGAGAGAGAGGAGTGGCCAGGCGTGAAGGGACTGAGCTCATGTGGGAACACCTTGGGCCATGACTAGCTGTGTTGAGTGGTGAGCTTGAGTGGCGTTGCTGAGTGTGGTCCTGGGAGGACTGTATGTCTCCATGTTGGTGACATGGTGCCAGGTGATCATGATTGGGTGCTGGCTGGTCGTAGGTGTACCCAAGGCTGCAAACATGACTGGGTGTGGACAATATGGGGCAAATGTGGGGTGTCTGTGGCAGCCAGGAAGGCTGAGGTACAGGGGTTTGTGAACAGCAGTGGGTGTTTAAGTCTGAAGGGACCCTAGGTGGGGCTGGACTCAGCTGTGAGTTTGGTTGTGCAGCACGCATGACTTGTGTATGGCAATGGGAGGTCATGTGTGATCTGTATGACTTATATGTGGCCTTGCCAGCTATGGTTGTATATGAGCCTCCTGTGCAGTCACTGTGTGTCTGGGATGTAACCGTGTGTCACTGTTGTTTGTGACATTATATACGATAGATGTGAATCTGGATGCAAGTGCTGTGTCTGTGTGTCACCTTGGGTATGTTGAGAGGACACTGTCCACCCCTGAGACCCAGTTCTTCTGACGGTCCAGCCTGCTCTGGCCCACCAGCCTCCGCCCCTGCTCCCTCCACCCACTCAGCAGCCCCTGGCTGGGGCCCCAGTGTGGATGGGACAGAGAAGGCACTCAGGGCTGGGGGATGCTCACCCAACTCTAGTGCAGGTCTATAAATAGAAGAGCTCTTTGAGCCCAGCAGATTCCCAGGCAAGGATGCCTCATTCGAGCACCTGGCAACAGCCCACCCCTGGGCCCCAGGCCAGCCCCTCTGAGCTCAGCCCTGGCACCAGCCAGGGGGGCGAGAGGGTGGAGAGAAGGGGGAGTTGAGGGATGGGGGGAGTTAGAGGTGGGGGTCAGCTTGGCTCTGAGGCCACAGACCTGGGCTCCCACTGACCCATACTGTGCAACCGTAATCCTTCCCCCTGAGCCTCAGTGTTCCCAGCTGGAAAGTGGGCAGCAGCATGATAGCAGCTGCCATCTTGTGTACTTACTTCCCATCTCATTCCCCTAGCAACCCTGTACAGTAAGGATCCTTTATCTTTATTGATTTCAGAGAGAGGAAGGGAGAGAGGGAGAGAGAGAGAGTTGAAACATCAATGATGAGAGAGTCATTGATCGGCTGCCTTCTGCACACCCCCGACTGGGGATCCAGCCCGAAACCTGGGCATGTGCCCTGACTGGGAATTCAACTGCATTCTCCTGGATCCTAGGCTGATAACCGCTGAGCCACACCCGGACAGGCAGTAAGGACTCTTAATTATCCCTGTTTTAGACAGGGAAGTTGAGGCACAGCAAAATGAAATGGCTGGCCCAGAGTCACTGTGTCAGGAGAGGTGAAGAAGGGTTTGAATGCAGGGCTCGTGGAAAGTCAAGCTGCCTGCTCCCAAGCACATCACCCTACCACACCCAGGCCCCAGGCCCCTGTTGCACCCTGTCACAGCAGCCTGTCACCTGCAGGCACATCAGCATGATCACTGACCTCCATCCCTCCTCTGTGATGAGGAGTTAGACAGTAAACGAAGCACTCACCTCCAGACTGAGAGGCTAGGTCCACAGGCATGAGAATCGATACATATGGAAGCCTGGGCAGTCCTGTTTCCCCGGGGTCTTCCCTCATCCTTCACTCATTCCCACCACCTCTTTGGTAATTTTGCTGCAAACATCTTGTCCCCTGTTTTTCTGTCCCCCCACCAGACTGAGACCCACCCTCAGAGAAACGCAAACACACCCATATACACACATACACTACACACACAGATGCAGGACCTTTGGTGGACATACAGACCCTCTGCCCAGCGCAGTCCACTGTCAGCCCTGAGAGACTAGGACCGTGGGAAGGAAGAAAGGGGAAGAGACTGACCTCTTTAAGCCCCCCCCCTTCATTTCCATTTTTCATTGCGGTAAAATACACAGAACATAAAATTTACCATTTTAAAGTGTACAATTCAATGGCATTAAGCATATTCACATTACTATGCAACCATCACCTCTGTCTAGTTCTAGAACATTTCATCGTCCCAGAAGGAGACCCTGTACCCATTAGCAGTCACTACCCATCCCCCCTCCCCCAGCCCCCTGGTAACCACTAATCTACTTTCTGTCCCTGTGGATTTGCCTGTTCTGGACATTTCATATGAACAGGACCACAAAATATGTGGCCTTTTGTATCTGACCTCTCTCAGCATGTTTTAAAGGTTCATCCGCATTGTACCATGTATCAGTGCTTCATTCCCTTTTATAGCTGAGTAATATTCCATTGCATGGACCTAGGCTTTTTAAGATTGGGGTCTCCCTGCAAAGACACACACACGCCCCCTGCTTAAAGCAAAAGTATTCCTGTGACAGCAGTACCTGGTCCACAGCAGGTGCTCTATAAATGCTGATTGGACAAAGGAATGAATGAATGGTACATTCTGGCTGGAGCTGGTGACAACCGCTTTGGGGTGTGACACACCTGAGCTTCCACCTTGCATGTCTTCTTATCCGCTTTGGAATCCAGGGATCTTCCTATTCTCTGAGTCTCAGTTTTCTCTCTTTAAATGGAGTAAAATAATAACTATCAAAACTGCTTCAAGCGTGTGCCCTGGAGAGTTAGGCGGTGGCCAAGGTTAGAATCCCAGCTCCGCCCTTCCCCTCCACGTGACCTTGGGATTAACTTTGTGTCCCTGGGGCTCAGTTTCTCCATCTGTAAGATGGGGCACGCCCACCGTGGAATAGCTGGGGACATTTAACTTGGCTCCTGGGGGGAGGTGAATGAGAGGGAGTAAGGCGCAGTCTTCCCCAGTGCGGGGCAAGCCGTGGAAGGACCGGGCGGAGAGCGTGTTTTAGGCAGAGGGGGCCCCTCCCTCTCGCAGCCGGAGGCTTCGGGCTGGCATGGGCGCATGCGCAAAACAGCCCCGCGGTCCCTTTATAAGCGCCGTGGCGGCGCTGGGGTGAGCTGAGCCGAGTGCTGGGCGCAGGGGCAGGACCTGGCGCGCCTGAGCCAAGCTGAGCGTCCTTTGTGCCAGGCGACCGCCCCGGGATGCATCCAAGCTAGGAGCCAGGTGAGGGTCCGTCGCAGGGAATGGGCTATGTTGGGGGAGAGGTCCTTGGGATTGGGGAGGGAGCCTGGGATCAGATAGATGCCCCCCAAATGGGGAGGGGGGCTATGGGAAAGAGGGAAAGGAAAGCCCCGGGTTGGGAAGGAAACGCAAACTGGGAGGGGGCTTGGTAATGCCTGAGGCACTCGGATTTGGGGGTAAGGTTGCCTAGGGAATGCTGAACTGATCCCATGGTGGGGAAGGGGCCTGGTTAGGGGTGGGTCTCAGAATTGGAGAGGGGGCACTGGGAACCAAGGCCAGAGGAGGGACACCCTGAGTTTAGAGAGAAGAGGGGCACACCAAGATGCCTTGTGGGGACCCTGGGACAGGGCACCCCAGTGTCTGAGTTGAGACAGCCTAAGATTTTAAGTGGGGATTCCCAGTTTGCAGATGAATGGAGGATGCCTGGCTGGACTGAAGCAGGAGGGGGCCCCCATATCAGCCTTAGCCTGATGAAAGGGGGTCTGCACTGAGAGTGAAGGGCCAAGGGGAAGGGGTACCCTGTGGTCTCCCTGTCTTTTTGGCCCATGTTCTATCACCACATCCTGACTCAGGGAGAAGGCTCTGGGGGCTCCATCCCAAGGTGGTCCCTGTTGTTCCCTCAGACCAGGAGTTGGGGTGCTGTCCCTTCTCCCAGGGAGCATATTGGGTTTTCCAGGTGACTACCTGGGTCAGAGCCCCCTAAAGCACCAGTCAGAGCCCCTTAAAGCACCAGTTATGGATCCCCAGGACCTGTGAGGGGCACCAGTCTAATGAAGGGGGCTACCACAAGCACCTCCATATCTGACGGTGTCCTCACAGAGACACAGACCCCTGCCTCACCCCTACAGTTCCATCTGTCCATATGGTTGCATGTGGAAGTCATGGTTTGGTTTGGAGGCACAGGCGCTGGGAAGTAGGGGGCTGGGACCCCAGACCCAGCCTGGGCAGCAGCGGCCCCCATCCCTGTGCACAGGGCTTTGTTCCTCTCAACAGCATTAATGGGAGACAGCCAGGCTGAAGAGAGGGTTGGCTCTGGGCCCCAGTGGGGAATTGGGGGAAGGGAAGGGAGGTGGGGTGGGAAGACCATGGGACCCCAGAACCCAGCAGCCTCCCTGGCTTCTGCGCATTCCCAAATGGAAGATGACCCCCCCCAGCAGATGGGAGCTTTCTGTGTGTCTACCCCATGCCGGGAAAGGGTATATACCCACGGGGGAGGGGGGGCCTGGGATCCTCTATGAATCTAATGTGATAGAGATTGTCTTTGTCAGGAAACTTGTACCAGGGGCCACGATACCAGGTAGCAAAATGATATGTGCCCATCAGTCACGAAGGCCACATTTATCTAGCCAGGGCTGTGTTGGGGCTGGCATTGCCATGTGTGTGTGTGAGGAGCTGTGTCTGATGGTATGGCCTCATCAAGGGGTTTATATGGGGAGCCTGAGAATGTGGGTGTGTGTCTTTGTGCAGAAGACATGCTGCCTGCCTTGTAAGTGCCCATATTGTCTTTGTTAATGTCACTGTGAATCTTTATGTATGTGTGTGTGTCTCCTGGGCTCTGAGTCTGGGGTGCATGGCTGTGTTTGTGTCCCATGTATACAGTAAGGGTCCTCTCAATGTGATTGACAGTGTGAACCCTGGGTATGGGAGTTTGAGATATGGTGTATGTGCAGAATTGAACACTAAAGGGGAGACACTGGCAGGAGGTTCAGGTCCCAAAGGGGCAACCTGGGATGATTTACTGAGCCGGCTTCTTTTCTCCTCCAAGGAGTTCCACAATCATGCCTATACACTCATATACTCCCTGACTCCCTGCCAAGAGGCACTCAGACCCACAGATCCAGAGACTACAGGGGGTCTACTATGTTCCATCCAATGCACAGAGCTGCTGGGGAACTATGCACAAGTTCCCACACCACAGGGCACAACTCCATGGATATCCTTACCTGGACACAGTACCTCTTGCACACTCAGGCACAAACACACAAAAATGCCCACTGGCAAACTCACCCTCACTCAGCATCTACTGAGACAGGAGGTGGGTGTGAGAAGGGATGGACACACACACACGCATCCCTCTGCCACCACCCTGTAGACCCCTACTTGCATATTCATGAAGCTCATGTATTATTGATGAGGGGACAAGCCCCAGACAGCTCTGTTAATGTTCACCTCTGAAGGCCCTGGGGAGGAGATATTTTAAGAGAAGGGGTGTGGGTGTGTGAGGGTGCAAGTAGAGAGAACTGACAGTGTGTAGGAGGGCATATGTGTGTGTGGGGGGGTACCCGAAACTGTGTCTGTCACCATGTTGGACCACTTCTGTATATTTGAGTATGTACATGAGGCTTTGTGCACAAAAAACTTTTTTAATTCAACACTTATAGGACTTTAAATATATTAGCTCATTCTATTCTCACAGCATGAGGTACATGCAGGATAATCCCCATTTTACAGGTGCGGAAACCGAGGCATGGAGATAAAGCAGTCTGCTAGGATCATGTAACATGTAGGGAACAAAGGCAGGGCTTGAAGCCCTGCCATCTGAGCTCTTAATCATAGTTGGGGGGGGGGGGTGGAGAGAGAGTTCTCAGAACTAGCCTTCTTCTAATACCGTCCTGGGGCAGGTGGAGCCCAGAGACCTGTCCCACCCTCTAATACCCAGCCAGATGGTCCCAGTGTCTGGCTTCTACCCTGCTGTGCAGCCCTAAGCAAATCACTAGCCTTCTGGGCCCCACCACAAGTAGACAAAGTGGGCATAGCTGCGCATTTCTGCCCGAGTTCAGCACCACGGACAGGTCCCGGTTCGGCCACCCAGCAGAGGCCTTTGGGATCTGGGAACAGCCTTCTGGAGGGGCCAGCTCTCCCCTACAGCCCCCCATTCTGGACTCCACCCACACTTTCCTCTCAGGGCTATTATTTTATTGGGTAGAGGGGTGCAAGGGCTGGGTTTATAGGTGATGTTCTAACTCTTCATCTGCCCCCACCTCCTGAGCCCTGTTGAGTCTGTCCAGAGGGGCCCCCTTCCTGGGGTTTCTAGTCTCTGGAACAAAGTTAGGTCAGGGAGGCCACTGCTATGTCCTAGTGCTTGGAATGGGTCTTGCTTACAGTTCAAATTCAATAATTGTCCATTTTATGCCCATGGGCCACAACCCATGTAGAAGGCTGGACTCATGGCCAGAATCTCTATAGACCTAGGAGGCATCTTTGCCAGGCAGTGTGAAGTCAGGGGGAGGGGAGGGTGGGCAGGGGAAAGGCCCATCCTCCAGCTGGGACTTGGCAGTACCTCAAAAATCCCAGAAACAAGAATAGAATCTTGGCGACAAACAAATCCTGGAATTGAAGCTGAGAATGGTGTCATTCACAAAACCCAGATTAAAGGCTGGCTTGGAGGCCAGCCTGTTGCCAGGACTGGGGACCCAGGCAGACTGGGACTGGCTGATGCCCTTTAGGAGCTACCCCCCAAGTCTGATGGGGGAGGACAATTTGAAAAGTGGGATTTTGATCTTGCCTCTGTTAAGGTCAATAATAATAATAACAGCTGAAATCTACTTCATGCCAGGCAATTCTAAGCATTTTTATATGTATTGGCTCATTGATTCCTTTCAAGTACCTCATGTTATCCCCATCTGACCTACAAAGAAACTGAGACACAGAGAAGCTAAACTATTTGCCCAAGGTCACACAGTAAGGAACAGACACAGAGAAAACTCCAGGTTCTGATTCATTCCAGCACCCATACTTCTGACCATGAGACATCACTGCTGGGATTCTGAAGTCAGGTGGTCCTGGGTTTGGATCCTGGCTTTGCCCTTGCTTGCTGCCTGTGTGACTTTGAGTGACCCACTGGCCTGTCTGAATCCCCATTTCCAGATCTATAGAGGGGGGACTTAATTTTTCCATGCCAACCCTCTGGAAGGGTTGTGTTCACACCTCCCTCCCTTTCCTTCTCAATCCAGGTCCAGGATGGGGGCCATACCTGTCTGGGCCTCGGGCCTCCTGGTGCTCCAGATGCTGCTCTTGGTGGATGGGGAACAGGGTGAGTTGGTCTGTGCAGTGGGAGAGGTTGGGGGTCTGGACAAGATTGGGAAGCTTTTTAACTCGAGTCTTCTCCTGCTGGTTCCCTGGCTTGGAGTGGAAAATAAAATGAGAATAGATGAAAAGGTCTTTGAACAGTCAAAAGCCAAAAAGACACCTGAAAGGTTATTTTTAGTCATTGCCAGCAAAGGCTGGAGGTTCCTGCCTCTCACCATTTTGCTATGATGAGCTGGGGAGAGAGAGCAAAAGGAGGGGGAGGGAGGGATGGAGGGAGAAAGGGAAAGAAAGTGGAGGAGGGAGAGGGAATGGGGGAGGGAGAGGAAGGGAGGAATGAGAATAGTGTGCACATTGATTAGTGATGTCTGTCATGGACAGGGCAGTAGAAATAAAGGTCTGTGTTCATCTCCCTGGCATCTCTCCAGTGATGGTCAAAAGCCCAGGCTTTAGAATTGCTCTGTGACCATAGGCAAGTACAATAATGTCTCTGAGCCTGAGTTTCCTCAGCCCCCCCAAAAGAGGATGATGAAACATAGCTACCTCTGCAGATGGTTATGAAAATCAGATGGGTTGCTTGCTATCTATACGGTGCCTGTTACATAGAAGGTGCTCCACAACGTATTTCCCTCCCAGTGGCTACCTTTCCCTTAACTTCTGGGGAAACTGTGGCTCAGAGAAGGACCGTGACTTTTCCATGGCTACACAGTGAGTTAGTGACACAGAGAAACTGGCCTCTGGGACCTGGCCTCTAAGTGGAAGCAGAACTACAAAGAGATTTGATGCCATCCCTCCTCTGCTGCTCACAGATTGGGGTGCAGATCACAGATCTGTGCACTGCATCATGATGTGAAAGCATCCTAATCTCTCTGGCCTCACTCTCCCTACCTATAAAGCGAGGGAAATAGTCTCTGCTGGTCCTTGCCTCTGCGTTAGGTTTCTCTCCACCTTCCCTACCCCAGGTACACAGGACACCACTGCTGTTGCCACTGCTGCTGCTGCTGCTGCTGAGAAGGGGCTCCGCATGCAGAAGGTGGGGTCTGGTCCTATGCGAGCTGCACTGGCGGAGTTGGTGGCCCTGCCCTGTGTCTTCACTCTGTGGCCACGGCCAGGTGCAGCTGGAGAAGCCCCTCGGATAAAGTGGACCAAGGTGCGCACTGCATCAGGCCAGTGGCAGGACTTGCCCATCCTGGTGGCCAAGAACAACGTGGTTCGAGTGGCCAAGGGTTGGCAGGGACGCGTGTCTCTGCCTGCCTACCCCCAGCACCGGGCCAACGGCACGCTGCTACTGGGGCCCCTGAGGGCCAGCGACTCCGGGCTCTACCGCTGCCAGGTGGTGAGGGGCATCGAGGATGAGCAGGACCTGGTATCCCTGGAGGTGACCGGTCAGTTGAGGGCAGGGGAGGGGCCAAGGCGGGGAGGGGGAGGAGCTGAACCTGAAGCCCACCCAATGAATATCACCTTAGAATTCACTCCCTGAACAGTGATTCCCTTTCAATATTTCTGATAAAGTCACAAAGCAGGTCTCAACAGGTACTACTCTTGCTCAGTCTCTTGTGGACAACAGGATTCCATAGGATTTCACAACCTTGGTTTAAGTCCCTAACAGTCCTCAAATACCTGTTTAACTAATTCCTGTATTAAATTCTTGCTGTTGAAATATCCAGTGTAGTTTCTGTTTTCTTAACTTATCAAGGTGAACAAGGCAAATAAATTGCTTATTATTAAAGCAAAGTTCTAGAACAGAGCGTGGCACAGTAGATGTCCAATAGATATTTGACAAATGACTTAGTGAATGGATTGTGTGAAAAACATCCTGTGAACTCCTATGGGAAGTCAATGTCGCTTAACCTCTGTTGGCCAAGGGCAAGTCCCTGCATCCCTGTCCTGGACTATAGTCTTCCCCACCCAACAGTGTCTCACTGCATATTTTATGGGGTTAACCAGTCATCCCTTTTCCAAGGCCTTGCTTCTCAAAACCAATAAACATCAAAGAAAACTAGTAAGTGATGAAGGAAGGGATTTCCACTTACGGGTTTGTTGAATTCATTCATTCTGCCAAATATTGAGCACCTACAACATGCCAGCCTGGTGCTAGGGACATTATTATGACTGAGATGCAACTGCCACCTCTCAGTTTGAAAGATGGAGCAAAATGTTTCATTCCTTTGTCTTGCTCAGCCATTTCTTTCATCCCTAAATCAGAATTGGAGTCACAGAAAGCCCATTCAATAATGGGCTTTGGGGCCTGACTTACATGTCACCTCCTCCAGGAAGCCTTCTGTGCCTCCATTCCTAGACTAGGCAATAACTGCCTTTGATCGTCCATTGCTGCCAGTGATTCCCCTATCAATGCATGTACTTAATTCCTAAATGGCAGAATCGCTCACTCTTCTCCATGACTCCTGTTATCTCAAGAGTCTAGCCCTGGGCATGAAGAGTGCTATCTTTGGAGTCAGATCTTCCAGGATATGAATTCTGACTCTGCCTCAAAATGGCTGTGACCCTGGCCATGTCATTGAACCTCTCTGAGCCTTAATTTCAATGAGATAATGCTTATAAATGCCTTTTACATAGTAAATATTTGAAAATTCTAGCCCTTTATGGCCATTGTTATCAGTTTTCTCATCTGTGAAACGGGGGCATATCAGTCTCACTCCCCACCATTGCCCTAGTGCCATGTCTGGTGCTGAGTGAACAAAGGTGGTACAGGGCAGTGTAGAGCAGCAGTTTTAGTATTATTATCAGACTGAGGAGTTGGGGGGGGCATTCTGTAGAGGGAGGTCTGTTCTTGAAGATTCCAGAATAAATCTGCGCCGATCCCGAATGTTCCTTCACAGGTGTTGTGTTCCACTACCGGGCAGCCCAGGATCGCTATGCGCTGACCTTCGTCCAGGCCCAAGAGGCCTGTCGTCTCAGCTCAGCCACCATTGCAGCCCCACGACACCTGCAGGCTGCCTTTGAGGATGGCTTTGACAACTGTGACGCTGGGTGGCTCTCTGACCGCACTGTTCGGTGAGGGGGTGCACAGGGTGGGGAGATGGAGAGCTAGCCCCTAGGGAAAGATGGTTCTTGGGGGCCCTAGGAGCACACATCCTTGTCTTGTCAGGTATCCTATCACCCAGTCCCGTCCTGGTTGCTATGGTGACCGTAGCAGCCTTCCAGGGGTGAGGAGCTATGGGAGGCGCGACCCACAGGAACTCTACGATGTGTATTGCTTTGCCCGGGAGCTGGGGGGTAAGTCTGGGGCTGACAGGACCCTCCCTTTCCCTGAGACACTGTTACCTTCCCCAACCTAGATCCCCCCTGTCTCATCCTTCTTTAAACCTGCAGCGAAGATGTGGGCCCACCCCTTCCCTGAGCGTTGCTCCCCTCCTTGAGCCCCTCTCCTTCTCGGTGCCCTTTCCCTCTATCTGCGCCTCTCCCCTCTCAGAGGCCCTGTCCCCTTATCTGGGCTGCTCCCCCTCCCTGCGCCCCTCTCTTCCTTCCTATCCGCCCTTCCCCCCCTCACCGAGCCCCTCCCCCTCTCTGAAGCCCGAGATACCTCATTTGTAAAAAGAAGCTAAAGCGACCTCTTGGATCAGATCCGGGCTATTTGAAGTGAGCCCCACCTCCCGGTTAGGTTCCAGGGTAGGGCTCCCCAGGCACCCTTGATCTCTGCTTATGCCTTCCCGCACCTTCCCACAGGCGAAGTCTTCTACGTGGGCCCAGCCCGCCGGCTGACCCTGGCCGGCGCGCGCGCCCAGTGCCGCCGCCAGGGTGCCGCGCTGGCGTCGGTGGGTCAGCTGCACCTGGCCTGGCACGAGGGCCTGGACCAGTGCGACCCGGGCTGGCTGGCTGACGGCAGCGTGCGCTACCCGATCCAGACGCCGCGCCGGCGCTGCGGGGGTCCCGCCCCGGGCGTGCGCACCGTCTACCGCTTCGCCAACCGCACTGGATTCCCCGCACCTGAAACGCGCTTCGACGCCTACTGCTTCCGCGGTGCGTGAGAGGCGACGCACCGGGCAGGGCGTCCCTGGTGGTCACGCCCCCGAGGGTGCGTCAGTGGCGGCCTTGCCCAAGGGCTTGCCCTCGGCAAGGCCACGCCCCCGGGAGCGCTGCTTTCTGGTGGAGGCGCGATCTGGGCAGGGGAGGGACTCGTGGCAACCGCTCCGCGATAAGCCACGCCCCGGGTGAAGGACCCGCACCTGAGCCGGGCTTTCCCTGGAGCCCCACTCTTGGGTTAGTAATGGGCCCCAAGCTCTGGCTGGAAGTCTAGTTAGGGAATGGGCTATAAGTCCTGAGGTCCCTGAAAAGACACGTCCTCGTATGGAGTGTGTCTTACTTGGAGCCACGCTCAGAAGCACCCCTTGAGGAAGTGATACCTCGACTAGCCACGCCCCCTGGGCCAGGCCACCTCCCCAGGGATGGGACCAGGAATGACCCTTGCACTTGGGTGTAGCCGCAGCCTCAAACTGCAAACCTCAACTCAGAAGAGTTAAGTCTTCTACTTAGGGGGTGGGGGGAAGAAATCCACGCCCCTCAGGCGCTTTCTGCCCCCCACCCCCACCCCCCGGGGTAAGGAGCCAAGGCCCAGGTCTGACCTGCCAGGAGAGGTGAACACTGCCTGAGCTTCATCCACCAGCCAAGCTGTCACTTGACCCTTTGACTGGGACTAGTTGACTCTGACCCTGAAGTGGGTGCAAGCCTGAACAGGGGATAACTGCACCACCCTCTCTCAGTCTGGGAGATTCCAGAAACCACCCAGAGAGACAGACAGCCACAGAGAGACACACACACAGAAGGTTTGTGCTGCAGTATGCTTGAAGAACTTCCCAGCCCCTGAGCCTAACACAACCTCTTGTGCTTTCTCCCACAGCTCATTACCCTACACCACAACATGGAGACCCAGAGACCCCCTCGTCTGGGGAGGAGGGGGAGATTCTGTCAGCAGAAGGGCCCCCAGCCCAAGAACTGGAGCCCAGCTTGGGGGAAGGGGAAGTGGTCACCCCTGACTTCCAGGAGCCTCTGCTGTCCAGTGGGGAGGAAGAGCCTCTGATCTTGGCAGAGAAACGGGAATCTCGAGAGACCCCCAGCCCTGCTTTTGGGGTTCCCACACTAACCTCAGAGCCTTCCCTAGAGGCTAAGGAGGTGTGGCTGAGCACCTTGGAGCCCTGCTCTAGCAGCCCAGAGGCAGGCACTTCAGCTGGCATGCACAGCAAGGCGACTCCAGCCAGTCTCATGCCCAAGAGGAGGGGTCGCTTTAAAGGGTTGAACGGGCGCCACTTCCAGCAACAGGAATCCCAGCAAGGGCTGGAGGGGAGGCTGGTGGTCAGTGCCCCGCCCCCCACCCCAGAAGCTGCTGGGAATCATGTGGAGCCTCCCTTGGCCACCGGAGCCCCAGACTCCTTAGGGAGTGGCAGGAGCCAAAGCCCCTGGGCTGTGCTGTCCAACGAGGTGGATGTGCCTGGAGCTGGTGAGTGGGGTCCATGGAGGAGGTGAGACATGAGTGGGTGTCTGAGGGGGACAGGGGGAGGAGGCTCTGAATCCCTGCTGAGTCCTCTGGCCTCAGAAACCCTCTATCCCCAGGCAAAACCAAAGAGACACTCAAAGGAAGGAGCTGCTGAGAGATAATTGTCACTGTTGATATTGTTGCAGGTTCCCCTGGTGGCAGGAGCCCCCCAGAGCCCTGGCTGTGGCGCCCAACAGTGGTCCTACCCAGCATCCCAGGCCCCAGCAGGGCCCCTGGCCTTGAGCTGGAGGAAGCCAAGGGCCCCAGTGTGAGGCTGGCTACCCCCAAACTTCCCTGGTCCTCCTCAGAGGCCACTGCCCTGGCTCCCGGCCCCTCAGAGGATCCCAGCAGTGTTCCCTGGGAGGCATCCCCCATGGTCACTTCCCTAGACCTCCCTGTTATGGCCATGCTTCGTGGTCCCAAAGTATGGCTCCTACCACATCCTACACCCCTCCCTACCCAGACCAATGGGGTAAAAGGCCATAGTGAGGCCATGGCTGCTGCCCTACCTTCCCTGGCCCCAGAGACCCAGGCTGGTCCCCAGGACTCCATCCATCCAGAGGTATATTCCTTGCCCCCCTCCTTGGATCTGACAGGACAAGGTAGAGAGGCCCTGTTCCTGACATTCAGTGACCACAGAGCAGGAAGTCCCACGGCCCTCTCACAGGTAGCCATAGACACACAAGCTAGAGCCAGTCCGAATGCCCCCAGGGCAGACTTTGAAGAAACTGGAGGGACCAGCCCCACTGGACTCAACAAAGCTGAGCACCCCAGATCTGGCCCACAGGCTTCTGTGGTTGGGAATGTAGCAGCAGATTTCACTCCCACAGAGACAGATACTGAGCCCATGGGAGAGAGAGGAATCTCGGGGTCTGAGTCCGGGGCCTTCAACACAGCAGAGAGCACCACTTCAGGCTCACAGGCCACTGTGGAAGAGGCACAGGGCACATGGCCCTCACTGCACATTGAGGAGCTGGACCCCCGCCCCCCCTCTGCACCGTCGGGGGACCCTGGAGTCTCCCTGAGTTTGGAGCCTTGGGCTGCTACAGATGAAGGAGGTACAGTGGGTCCCATGGATTCCACAGCCACAGTGGACCCTGGTGATGCTGGTAGGATTTGGGAACCTGCATCCCTCATGGTTGAAAGAGCTGAAAGCCCCACCATGAACCCTCAAGTAGCTGTGGATACAGACGCGACGTCCCTCATGTCTCCGGACCAGGGAGACAAGGGTGGTGTCCTGGCCACATCCACAATGGACTCCTTCAGCTCCCAACCCCACCCAGAGCCGGAGGGCCAGATGGTGACCCAGGGTACCCTGGGAGCTTTGGCCCCTCCACATGAGGGCAGCCCCCTGGGGGACCCCACTCTTTTTCCTTGGACACCTGTGGCAGCCAGCATGGACAAGCCTGTGTCAGTGTCCTCAGGGGAGTCAACAGTGCCCTGGGACTCCCCCAGCACTCTGCTTCCTGCCCCTCGGGTCCTGGACAAGTTTGAGCTGGAGGTCCTTGCAGGGAGTGCCAGTGTGGAAGAAGCAGCAAGTGGAGAGGAGCCCGCCCTGCCAGGGACCCCTGCAAATGGGAGTGCAGAGCAGAGTGAGTTCAAAGTTTATGGCCTCATCCAGCCTACTGTGGTCAGGGCTTGGGGACCAGGGTGCCTGGGGAGCTCAGAGTGGGAAGATTTCTAGCAGGGAATGACATTGGAGGTGGGAACTCAGGTGAGTTGAATTGCAGAAAAGGTGCTCCTGAAAGAGGCACCAGCCTGGGCAAAGGCACAGTGAGAATTGGGGGAATGATGAGGCATTGAGTGGAGTTTGATTTTGGTTCAATTAACAACTCAGGTTCATGGCCACAGAGCTAGACGGTGCTGTTTAATGCTGAGGGCTGGCCTTCAGTGATGCCCCAGCCTGAGGAAGACAGAGCTAGACACAGACATCCTCCAGGTGGGGCCAGATGGAGGAGGCATAGTGGGAATTGCAGCTGGAATTCAGTGGTGTGGTTTGTGGGGGACCTTGAGCACAGGAAGAGTGGGCACTGGGGAGAGGTGGGAGTGGGGGCTATCACCCCCACTACAGACAGCAAACTGAAGCTCAGGAAGGAATGTCACTACCAACTAGTCAGTGGCCAGAGTTCAGTGGGAGCCCAAGTCTGCATAAGCCTTAGCTGCTCTTTGCCCAGCAGAATCCAGAAAAAAACACCACCCTGTTCTCCTGGAGCCAGGTCTGCCCAAAGCTCACCTGCAAATTCTGGCCCCTTTTTTAGATCCTGCCTATTGAGCTGTTTTTTTGGTCAAGTAAGCTTAAAAAAAAAAAAATCAGCAGCTAATTAAAAGGCACTTTTTCTGAGTTGTAAAACATCCTTATTAACACAATTGGTTTTACACTTGCTCCCTTTTTTGAAGACAAAGTGTACACGATGGAAATAGCAGGTACAGGGTTTCGTCACCCACCCTGTCACCTCTGGGCTGTGTCCAAGGCTAGATTTTCTTTTCTTAGATGCTCAGGAGGCAGGCAGACCCCTGACAGAGACACATGAATTGATAAAGGCTGATGCTTATTGGTGACTGTCCATGGTATTTGGCTTGTTTGAGCACTTGACTGGAATCGTCTTGGTTAATCCATATAATGTCCTTGTGGAACAAGTTCTAGTATGATCTTCACTGTAGGACGGGGCGACTGAGGCACAGGGAGGTCAAGTGACTTGTGCAGAGTCATACAGCTGGGACTGTCAAGGATAAGGTTTGAATCCAGGCCAACTAACAGCATGGTCTCTATCTCAACCACTAACTAGGCTGTACAACATGTATTTTGTTTGGGTAAAAATAAAAACCCAAAACCCTGAGGTCTTGGGAAGGGTGAGTTTGCTCTGGAGGGAGCAGAGGAGATTAGCTGTAGGGAATGGGCAGCGGGAAGGAGACTCAATGCCAAAAGACCTACAGAAGGGGTGTCTGAGAGGTGGGAGGGAGACTATGCAGAGGGGTGCAAAGGAAAGTGCGTTTGGGTCTCCCTCAGAGCCCATGGCAGTCGGGTTGGAGTGAAGCTGGCAGCGCTGAGGGGCAGGGAGAGGGGGGAGAACCTGGGTGCCTACCCACCCCAAAGCTTGCTGCAGAAATGCTAATGAGGCCAAAAATAAATGCAGCACCAGCAAGTGACTCAGTCACCGCCAGTCCGTGGGCAGCTGTCGGCAGCTTGGGTCACCTGGCGGGGCTCACATAGTCCCATGCCCAGCAGTCCCACGCATGTACACACACGTGCTGGGGCAGCACTAGGAACAGACACAGCCACAGGCCCCTCTGGCAATCCATGGGGGCACATGCCACCACCCCAGGGACTGGCCTCTGTCCCTGCAGGAAGGCCTGCAGCTACCTTCACTCAGTTAGCAAGCAATTATTGAATGCTGGCTGCGTTCCTGGCCCATGTTGAGACCAAGTTCTTGTCTTTGGAAGCTGACATTCTAGAGCAGCACTCTAGAACTTTCCCAGTGATGGAAATGTTCTGGAGCTATGCTGTCTAATACACTAGCAACCAGCCACACGTGACTACTGAGCCCTTGCAAGTGGCTAGTGAGACTGAGGAACTACAATTGTACTTTTATATGCTTTTAATGAATTTAGACTTAAATAGCTATATTTCCCTGCCATGTGGAACATCACTGCTCTGGGGGGAGGCACAAACACATAACAGCGATCCTAATAAATAACAAAATTATATTTGAGGTTAGAAACTGATCAGGCAAAGAGACAAGTGAAGCAAGAGATGGGGGATGCCAGTGGTTGTTTCTGTTTCTAGAAGGGGAATAAAAAAGCCCTCTCTAACCAGATGAAATTTGAACAAGCCTGAAGAAGGTGAGGAAGGAGCCATGCAGAGATCTGGGGAAAGAGTGTTCCAGGCAAAGGGAACAATCTGGGCAAAGGTCCTGAAGCAGAAGCCTGCCTGACATGTAAGAACAGCAAGGCCAATGTGGCTGGAGCAAAGTGAGCATGGGAGAGAGCAAGAGGTAGGGCAGGGAGATGTTGGGCAGATCTTGCAGGGCCCTGTGGGTCGCAGTGAGGACTTCACTTGTCCCCTGAGGGCAATAGGAAGCCATGGAAGGATCTAGGCAGAGAAGGGACATGACCTCACTCAGGTTTACATACGCTCCCTTTGGCAGCTATGGGGAGAATATGGAGGGTGAGGGCGGAGACCAGGAGACCTGGGAATTGGTGATAGCTTGTTACCACCTCAGTTTCTTGTAAGGCTTTGGACAAGCCCAAAACAGAAACAAATTCTAGGTTATAGGGGCTAGAAAGAGGGCCTTAAACTGGGTTACTGAAGCCCTGGAATTCAGTTTTGGTTCTCGTATTGTCCTGCTGTGTGGCACTGAGCCAGGCCCTTCCCTTCTCTGGGCCTCAGTTCTAGTGTCTGCAGTGAAAGTGCTGGACGCTGCCCTGACAAGGGAAGGGGGTTGGTTGGGGTAGGATGGGGGTTCTTGATCTGCCTTTCCCAGGCTTCAGGGTAGAGAATACCCACCAAGGCATCTGGGCCCCCAAGATGGGGAGGGGAGATCCTCCTACCTCCAAGGAAACTCAGCTGATGGAGGAAATGATTGGGGAGGGGGACAGGGACCCACGTTCCTAAATGCACCCTGGGTGCCTGGTGTATGCTGAGCAATGCTGAGACCCCTCAAGAGGCTCCAGGTTAATATATACAGAGCCAGATATGGCATTATGATGAGGGCTGTGAGAGAGGTAAACTATTTTTATTTCCATTTTGTAGATGAGGCAACTGAAATTCAGAGAAGTAATTTGTCTAGGGTCACCTAGTGAGGGGCAGAGCTAGGGATTGAACTAAACTCTCTGACTCCAGAGTCCATGGTTATAACCACTATAATCCACCACCTCTCCACAATGTAACTACTGAAATTGCACCAAAAGAGGTTGAGCCCAAACGAAGGAGATGATGGTTCTCATTCTTCCTAGTGCTATTCATACCCCACCATCTGGAACCTTATGTCTACCTCTGTGCTCCAAATTGTGAGAAATGCAATGACCAGCAGTGTATGTCCAGAAGAGAGGGACAAGTCAGAGAGGACACTTAAATCCATGTTCTAGAAGATGCCTTTTTAAGAGAAGCTTTGGGAAGCCCATTCCAGTTCAGTCAGAGAAAGGACTTTGTCACAGGCAGGGTAGCCCAAGATGCCTTGAGGGCAGTTTCTGGAGGGAGTAAGCTTGTTACAGGGGCACATGAGAGGAAGGTGGTGACTACCTATTGGGAAGTTATAGAGGGGACTCCACAGAGAGGGATTGAGCCAGAGGGCTTTGGGTGCCTGAGGTCTGGATTCTAGGAAGGCAGATCTAGTGGCCTGACTAGTCCTCAAACATGTCCCCTGTCCATCCTGCAGCCCCCTTGGATCCCTGCGAGAACAACCCTTGCCTGCATGGGGGTACCTGTAAAGCCAATGGCACTATATATGGCTGTAGCTGTGACCGCGGCTTTGCTGGGGAGAACTGTGAGATCGGTGAGTACCCAGACTCGAGATCTGAACCTGAACTCGTCTGACTCCAGAGCCCTGGGGTTTGTTTACCCCAGTGGCCATCCGCATGAGAACTTAGAGTTTACAAAATGCTGGCTTCAGATGCTCCCTTTCCCTCCTCACTCCTTAGATCCAGTAAATTGGCCCCAGGACCAGCCAACTGAGCTGTTATCCTGGAGGCCCAGGCTCTGGTATGCTGCTTCCCATTACTACCAGGCAGGGGTAAGGGAGGAGAAGACAAAGGGATGGTAAGGCTCAGATCCCTTCCTGCCAAGGGCTCCAGGGGATCCTGCCCTCTCCTGGATGGGCAGGGGAGTAGGTACCACCAGCAGAATGGTTGGATGCTAGCCCCAAACCCCAACACAAGAAATATGACAAATTATGAATTTATAACAATATAAATGAGACAATTTCTTGAGCTCTGTGCATCATCTCATCAATTTCATAACCTTCACAACTATACTAATTATAAAGATATAACAGTAAATATAAGTGATATAAATTCTTGAGCTCTTCCATTGACTCTCCATTCATAACCACCCTTGAGGAGTTACCATTATTATTAACACTGCGAAAAAAGAAACTGAGTCTCAGAGAGTGGAAGTGACTTGCCTGGTATTATATCTGCCTCAAGCACTGCCTACACAGGGGTGGTAGAAGAGGAAGTTCAATTGGATATCTGTCTCTACCAACAGCTTTGTGACTCTGCAAGTCCTTGCAAATGCTCCGGAACCCAATTTCCCTAGGTTCCACATCCCAAAAGGACCCTCCAGCTTTGACATTCTGTGGGTCTGTGGGCAAGAGTATAACCTTCATCACTCTGAAGCCAGGTGGAATGCTCTGCACACCCTGGCCCCAGCCAGCCCGGTGGTATCTGCTCTCATTAATGCTGTTATGTTAATCATGTGAGGCTCCACCTTCTTGACCTCCAGAGACATGGAGCCATTTGTAAGGCCACTGCTGCTGCACTTAGGTCCTGGATTGATAGGAGGATCATGACCCCATCTTCTGCCTGGTTTCCTGTGGGGACTGGGAACCAAGGGGAGGCTGACCTCTGATTCAGCCCCTTCCTTTCCCCTCCAGACATTGACGACTGTGTCTCCAGCCCCTGTGAGAATGGAGGTACCTGCATTGATGAGGTCAACACCTTCGTCTGCCTTTGTCTCCCAAGCTATGGGGGCAGCCTCTGTGAGAAAGGTGAGACTCTGCTGAGACCCCAGAAACAGAAGGGGGTGTGGGTGCCTGGCCACAGGTCTCCATCTCTGGTTCCATGGCTGTGAGTCCAACAGGAGACAAACTGTTTTTTTTGTTGTTGTTTTCAGATAAAATTCACATAACATAGAGTTAAACTTTTTAGAGTATACACTTCAAAAGGAATTCAGTATATTTACAGTGTTTTGCAGTCACCACCTCTAGCAAGTTCCAAGATATTTCCATCATTCTAAAAGGAGACCCTGTCCCCATTACTAGTCACTCTTCATTTTCCATCTATCCAACCCTGGTAACCACTAATCTGTTTTCTGTCTCTGTGGATTTGCCTGTTCTGGACATTTCATATAAATGGAACCACACATTATGTGTCTTTTATGTCTGGCTTCTTTTACTCAGCATCATGTTTTTGAGGTTCATCCACATTATAGTACATGTCAGTGCTTCATTCTTTTTTTTTTGTCTGAATAATATTCATAGTATGGATGGACCCAATTTTGCTTATCAATTCATCACTTGATGGGTAATTTGGGTTGCTTTCCCCTTGAGGCTAATATAAATAATACTGCTATGAACATTCATGTACAAGTTTTCATTTGAACACTTGTTTTCTTTTTTTAAAAAATATGTTTTTACTGATTTTGAGAGAGAGAGGAAGGGAGAGGGATAGAGAAATAGAAACATTGATGATAGAGAAACATCATTGATTAGAAGCCTCCTGAACACCCCCTACTGAGGATTGAGCCTGCAACCCGGGCATGTGCCCTGCCCGGGAATTGAACCACAAGCCCCTGGTTTCTGGGTTGTCGCTCAACCACTGGCTGGGTACCCCTGTTTTATTTTTTAAAAATATTTTTATTGATTTGAGAGAAAAAGAGAAGGGGAGAGAGAAACATCGATGTGAGAGAACAGCAGCAATTGGCTTCCTCCTGCACGGTTGGGGGTCAAGCCAGAAACCCGCAACCCAAATAGAACCTGCAACCTTTTGGTGCATGGGACAGTGCCCAACAAACAGCCACCCAGCCAGGGCAGAATACCTGTTTTCTTTCCCCCCTTCCCCCCCATTCTTTTTGGTTTATACCTAGGAGTGGAATGACTGGGTCATATGGTAATTCTATGTTTAACTGTTTGAGGAACCACCAGACTGTTTTCAACAGTGGCTGCCCATTTTACATTCCCACCAGCAGTGTACAAGGATTCCAATTTCCCCACATTCTCACTGGCACTTATTCTTTTCATTTTTGAAAATTATAGCCATCCTAGTGGGTATGAGGTGATATCTCATTGTGGTTTTGATTTGCATTTCTTAATGACTAATGATTTTTTCATGTGCTTCTTGGTGATTTGTCTATCTTTTTGGGAGAAATATCTATTTGGGCCCTTTGCCAGGATGGAAACTTTAGGTCTTTCTGAAACTATTTCCTGAGTTCCTAGGTCCACACTGAGGGTGTGGTCCTGCAGATCAGAGGAGACATCAGAAGTGGGACTAGAGGGAATGGGTGTAATGATTTTCCAGCTGAATCTGTGGCCAGCAACAAAGAAAAGAAGTGAATATGGGAGGGGTGGGGTAAAAGGGAGAGACCAGAGCCTCAGGGGGAGGGGGTTGGGCCCAGGGAAAGGGGTGACACAGCTACAGAGTGACCTTGGATAGGCCCTCTCTCTGGTGAACTGGCTGTGCTCATGGCCAGCAGGGCAGGCCTCTCGGGCCAAGGCCAGCCCCCCTCACACTACCTTCCTGCTTCCCAGACACGGAGGGCTGTGACCGCGGCTGGCACAAGTTCCAGGGCCACTGCTACCGGTACTTTGCCCATCGGCGGGCCTGGGAGGATGCTGAGAGGGACTGCCGCCGCCGAGCTGGCCACCTGACCAGCATCCATTCACCTGAGGAACACAACTTCATTAACAGTAGGGACTCTGGGATGGGCAGGGGTGGCCCTGAAGTCCTTTTGCCAGGGAAGTCCCCAGGATCCTGAAGACATCACCTTTCTGAAGCTGTGCTCATTAGTGCAAGCCGTGGCCACTTAATAATTTCCATGTGTTTATTCATTTGTTAATTCATATATTGACTTCATTCATTCATTCATTCATTCATCATATATTTACTGAGCATTTGTTCTATGCCAGGCACCATCCCAGGCACTTGGACGCAGCAGTGAGCAAGATGCACTTTGTCCTGTCCTCAGGGAATAACATTCTTGTGGGGGACATAGGCAGACAAGTAAATACCCAATTAAATAAGTTTATACTATAATTTAGCTGGCCCTAAATATGCTGATGACAAATAAAATGGCCAGGGGATAGAGGGCAATGGGGAAGCATTTGTGATGTGTGGGATAAAATGAGGAAGGAGCTGTCCAGGGACCTAGGAAGAGTGTCGCATTAATTAAATCCAGCATTTATTGATTCATTCATTAACCCTTCTGCCATCTGTTCATCCATCCATTTATTCACATTTCCTCTATCCCATCCCCTAATTCTTTCTTTCTTTCTTTTTATTTTGGCTTTTAAAAGACTTTATTGGGGAAACATACATGGGTGGGAACTGTCCTGGGAAACATCTCAGGACACTGTCCTCCATCTCACTGGGCGGCTGCAGTCTCCAGGGGCCCCTGCTCAGAAGCATCTGACCAGTCTCAGTGGGGGCCTCATCTGTGACTCCTGGAGGGGCCCAGCCCAGGGGGTGGCCACTACCCCCTACCCCCCACCCCCCACTCCTGTCCCTTAATTCTTTCATTTGTTCATTCCCTGGGTCACTCGTTTCTTTTTCTTCGCTGCAATCAAACATCTTCTTCTACTTCCTCTGTCCTCAGTAACTAACTGGTTCACTGGGTCTCCCTGCTGCCCTGTCTAGAGCCACCTGTGGGCTCTCCTGTCCCTTATTCTCATTTCTGCAAAGATCTGACGTGTCTTTGTTTATTCCTTACTCTGGCCATTTGTTTAAGCCACAAATCATGGCAAGGCCAGTGCCAAATAACAGCCCTTTCTGTGCCCCACCGCTACTCCTCAGGTTAGAGAGCAGCCAGAGCCCCAATCTGCTGAGAAGTGGGGGGACCTGGCCTCCAGCCTGTGCCCAGGCTGAAGGAGGGTGGGTCCTCCCTGACCCCTCCTCCTACCTTTGGTTCCTACCCCACCTCCACCCTTCCACCTCCATCCCCTTTCCCCTCCAGTCCACCTCCAGGCGGGGGAAGGGGCTGGGTCCTCCCCTCCTATCCCCCCACCCCGCCTACAGCTGGCACCCTAGGCATTGGGGAGAGGCAGGGGCCCAGCCCTGAAGAACCCCGAACCCCGCAGGCTTTGGGCGTGAAAACACATGGATTGGCCTGAATGACAGGATCGTGGAGAGGGATTTCCAGTGGACGGACAACACAGGGCTGGTGAGTGACGGGAGCCTGGGTCTCTGCTACCAGGCTGCTGACTAGGGTCCCACCTAGAACAGAGGGATATGGGTGAGCCCCATGGCTCTTTGCTTTGGCCTCACTTTACCTGGTTGTGCAGATCAGCCATCAGAGGTCTGGAGTGGCGAATGAACTTCAGCGAAGCCCCAAAGCACCCAGCTTCCTAGCCCTGTAGAGGGCCCATCCATCTAGTGACTGAGGCTAGAAACCCTGGACTGGGGACAACTCCTTTGCTCACACTGCCTGGCCCTCCAGCTGTGGGCTCTGAGATGCTCCCATTTCCCTACATGCCCCTGCGGGCTCAGCCTATGTTATCCCTCACTGGGACCCCTGCAGCAGCCCCCACACTCTCACACACACCTGCTACCTACACTCCTGCCCCTCTACCTGGTGGCCATGGGGACCTTTAAAAATTGAGGTGAAATTCACATAATAGAAAATTAATCATTTTAAAGTGTATAATTCAGTGGCATTTAGTATGTTCACAGCATTGTGCAACCACCATCTCTGTCTAGTTCCAGAATACTTTCAGCACCCTGAAGGGAAATCCTGTACGCGGGACCTTTTAAAAGCCATACACCAGATCAAGATTCTCCCTGCTTGAAGCCCTGTCAGACTCTCCCCATGGTTCTCCAGATAAAGACCCACCTTCTTGTGCTGTGCAGAACAGTCTGGCAGTTCCTCAAAAAGTTAACCATAGAATTCACACATGACCCAGCAATTCCACTCCTAGGAATGTGCCCAAAAGAAGTGAAAGCAGGGACTCAGATACTGGTACACACATGTTCACAGCAGCACTGGTCATAATTGCCAAAAGGAACAACCCAAATGTCCATCAACAGATGAACACATACACAAAGTGTGGTCCAACCAAATGATAAATACAGTGAAAAAGGAATGAAGCACCGACACACACCACAATGTGGATAAAACTGGAAAACATGATTCTCCATGAAAGAAGCCAGACCTGGCCGGGTAGCTAGCTCCGTTGGTTAGAGAGTCATTCCAATACACCAAAGTTATGGGTTTGATCCCCAGTCAGGGCACATACAAGAATCAACCAATGAATGCATAAATAAGTGGCACAACAAATCAATGTTTCTCTCTCCCAAAATTCATAAAAAAGTGGGTGATCTAAGAAAGAAGCCAGACTTAAAAGTACACATATTCTATGATTCCATTTTTATGTATTTGCCCTGTTCTGGACATTTCATATAGACAGAAAGTAGATTTGTGGTTGCCAGGGGCTGGGGGAGGGGGGATGGAGAGTTACTGCTAATGGGACAGTGTTTCTGTTTGGTGTGATGAAAAAGTTCTGGCAACAGACAGTGGTGATGGTAGTACAGCTTTGTGGATCTAATTAATGGCAATGAACTGGGCACTTAAAAATTATTAAAATAAGCCCTGGTTGGTGTGCGCGCTCAGCGGTTAGAGCGTCGGCCTGCACACCAAAGTGTTGCAGGTTTGATTGCCCCTGATCAAGGGCAAGTAACTGGGTTGCAGGTTCAATCCCTGGCAACCAATTGATGTATCTCTCCTACAGCAATGTTTCTCTCTCTTTCTCTCCCCCTCCCTCCCTCCCTTTCACTCTCTCTAAAAATCAATGGAAAAATATCCTTGAGTGAGAATTAACAAAAAAATTATTAAAATGGTAAATTTTGTTATATGTATTTTACCATAATTGAAAAAGAATCCACCTCTTCTCCTCCACTGACCCCTGCCCACTCTCTGACCATACCCAAACTCCATCAAGCATCTTCGAACCCACTAGCCTCTGTTCCATTCCTCAAACAGGACGAGTTCAGTCCTGCCTCTGGGCCTTTGCACTAGCTGTTTCCTCTGCTTGCTCTCTGCCTGCATCATTCTTTTCCTTGAGTCTTCAGCTCTCCTGTTGCTTCCTCAGGGAAGCCATTATGGACTTCCAGGCTGAGGTCACCTTTTGTTCAACTATTTATCTAACCCATATTGGAGTGACCCATATTGGAAACAGACTATCAGGGAGCAAGACAGGAGGGAGGGACATGAGGGAGGGGGGTATTGTAGCCTCCCAGCCCGAGGAGAGGTGACTCAAATTGCACTGGCAGCCACCCTCAGGGCAGGCAGAACAGTGCCCATTATAGAGATAGAAACACTGAGTCCCTAAGAGTTTGAGTGGTCTGCCAGGGGAGCCCCATGGTGGACAGTGCCAGAGTCTGAGTCAAGATACTGGTTCCCTGAGCACTCCCCGCTCCACGTTTCTGCAGCAATATGAGAACTGGAGAGAGAACCAACCAGACAATTTCTTCGCGGGCGGGGAGGATTGTGTGGTGATGGTGGCACATGAAAGCGGGCGCTGGAACGACGTTCCCTGCAACTACAACCTTCCCTATGTCTGTAAGAAGGGCACAGGTACGATGTCACCCTCCCCCCTTTCCCTCCTGTGGCTCACATTCCCAGGTTCATGGTTTTTTTCAAGTGTGTAAATGTAAGAGTCAGCCCCGCTCAATTTTCACTCTCCAGCACTGTATGGGAGTGCCCATTTTTTCCCACCCTTGCCAACTTGATGCATTCTCAAACTTTCTGTTCTTTGTTCATCTGAGTCAGGGGTGGGGAATGTCTGGTCTGCAAAATCATTTGGTCTGGCCCTGCCAAGGCAACAGCAGCCGGGACTTGAAATTCAAGAAATTTAGGAGCTTTTTCATAGTTAATTTCTAAGTTGATAATTTTGTATGGCCTGCGAATGATGTTATAAATGGCCTTTGGCAGAAAAAAGGTTCCCCACCCCTGACCTAAGTGATGAAAAAAAATAGTACCTCAGCGTTATTGTAGTTTGCACATCAAGGATGAGAATGACGGGCTATTCATATATTGATAGACTATCTATATGTATTTATTTTCCTGTGACCTGCCAGTTCATCTCCTTTGACTAATTTTTTATCAGTTTGTTGGTCTTATTGATTTGTAAGAGCTCTTTACATATTAAGAAAACATTGTCATGCATTCTCATCACCACCTTTCTCTTATACTTTTGTTCATTCTTGCTTCCATTTCTTTGCAAGTTATCATATCCTGACTTCCTTTCATTTGCTCAAATTATTCTTACCTCCCATTTCCTTCATTCCTGTCATGCCTAGGAATTGGGGGGTGGCATGTGTCCAGAAGGTGTCTGCCTGGAAGGGGCTCCTGGTCTGGGGGGAAGAGACAGACACAGTCGCTTCTAGAGCCCTGTGAGGTCACAGCTGTGCAAAGGGCAGGACCTGGATAGGTGTGTCATTCCTAACAAGAAGAAACCAGTTCAGCCCCCACTGGGGCAGCTTTCCTAACTGGAGGTTGCTCTGTCCCCAGTGCTGTGTGGTCCGCCTCCAGCAGTGGAGAATGCTTCACTCATCGGTGCCCGCAAGGCCAAGTATAACATCCATGCCACTGTGCGCTACCAGTGCGATGAAGGATTTGTCCAGCACCACATGTCCGTCATCCGGTGCCAGAGTAATGGCAAGTGGGACTGGCCCCAAATTGTCTGTACCAAACGTAAGTGGCTGCCCCCAGACAACCCAACATGTTTCCAGCTATTTGTAGTCTCCAGTTAAAACATTTTATGACTATATACACTGATTTGACTAAATGCCTGCCTGCTAATACAGCCTTGCAGATAAGTGAGAACTTAGCAGCTTGCCTGATGTTTCCTCCATTTGCCCTCCCCCCCCCCCCAGGAGGCCCGCTGCCTCAGGCCACTGCCTCTTACCACCTTTTGCTACTTCCCTGTCTTCCTTCGTTTCCCTGCAGCCAGAAGGTCCCATCGGATGCGGCGACACCATCACCACCACCAACACCACCACCAACATCACCACCACAAATCACGCAAGGAGCGCAGAAAACACAAGAAACACCTGGCGGAGGACTGGGAGAAGGAGGAGGGGAATTTCTGCTGAAGAACCAGGCAAAAGAAAGCACAGCACCCTTCCCACACCTCCTCTGGAGCCTTCCCTGGGGAAACAGAGCCCAGAGAGAAACAAGAGGGTCCAGAAGCCCCTGAGCCCCCAACCACATCCCCCATAACCCTTTGTAAAAAGCTCCTCTCTCCTCTTTCTTACATATAAGGTCCTCGTGGCAGGTGCAGCCGTGTGTCTGAAAACCCAGTTCTAGTCAGGCTGGACTCTGGGAGAATCTCTCAGTGGAGGGAAGCACAATTGGCAAAGATCATTCTTTGCACTGGTTTAGTCTTTTGTTGGCAAGGCTAATTGCCAGTTGTTGAAATGAGGCTTTGATGAGGGTGCAAGACTGTATGTTTGGATTTGCACTAAGGATTTACTTTTCACACCAGAGATTCAGGCTTCGTAAACTGTCACATGTCCTAAATGCAGCCTGACACCTTTAGTGAAAGTCACTGGCTTTGGGAGTAGGAAACTACATGGAAGCACACTGCTTGAACTTGACAACTGCTCTTCCATTACCTTGGACTTGAACCCAAGTTCAGTCTTTGGTCTTGGTGGATAAACAGTGTTGAACTCCTATGTACTGAATTTTAGGAATGTTTTTAGAACAGCTTCCTTCCATGCCCTCAGAGTTAGGGGTCAGAATAGTCAGGGCAATATGTGGGCAATGAAGGGAAGGTACTGCTTATCCTCCCAGGTCTTGTCCCAAAGCTGAGATTTGGTGGTTCTGCATGTGTGGTGAATCACACACACACACACACACACACACATACACACACAGATGAGAGGATATTTAGGGCTTGACAAGCCCAGATTTCTTCCCCCTCCATCTCTCAGGGAGACAAAGAGCCTCCTTCCTGGACCAAGGAGGTGCCAAGTTTTCTAGATCAGTGCCCATACCCATCCCTCAAGCAGACATTGGTAGTGCACAGCCCTGGGTCCTACCCCTACACCCACCCCGTCCCTGTCTCCATCCATTGCCTGGAAGACTAGAAATGCTTAAAAATTGAAGTAGTGACATCTGCTTGCAGTCATGTTGTAGAGAGAGGCAGTGTTAAAACTGAAACACACACACACATTTTTCTCTCATAGTTTTTTTTAAAGCTTTTTTTAAGTGGGAAAGAACTCACCTGGCCTTCCTCCCCCAATCTGCAACCTATAGAAGGACTTTCCAAGCTGAATGCCAGGACCCAGCTCCCTTATCTCAAGGAGGAAAGATCCACAGCTTTTCCTCCATGTTTTGTCTACTGTTAGCCCCTCCAGTCTGGGTAAAAATTTTTGGATTAGTGTTGAAAACCACAGTGAAGAATGACTTGCCAGCAGGGGCAGGGAACCTTTTCTCTGCCAAGGGCATTTGGCTATAACATCATTTGCTGGCCATACAAAATTATCAACTTAAAAATTAGCTATGAAAAAAGCTCCTAGGTTTCTTGAATTTCAAGTCCGGCCTGCAGTTGCCTTGGCAGGGCCAGACCAAATGATTTCGCAGGCCTTTTACAGAGCCGGCCGGGTGTTCCCCAACCCTGCTCTACAGGAAAGGGAAATAAGCAAATATACTGTCCATCTGAGGGTTCAGCAGAGAAAGGAATGTGTTGACTGAGCCTATATCCCTCCTGGGAAGTAATAACTATAGTTGACAACTTTGGAGTAGGTACCATACTAATAACTTACACACTATCTCCTTGAATCTTCTCAACAGCCCATTGACTTAGGAACCATTATGTTCTCATTTTACACATGACAAAACAGGCTCGGATAAGAGAAAGGCACTGGCTTGAAGTCACAGCTAAGAGGGAAATAAGGATTTGGTCCTGCCTCTGCCTGACTCTAAACACTGCTCTCTACATTGGGGAAGGGATTGAAACATGATTGCGCTCCTTCCCACACACAAAGATTGAGAAAAAGATTGAGAAGCGCATACTAGACCCTCAGCCTTGACAGGGTCTTCAGTCTTCCCTGCTATAGACATTACCCACTGTTCTACCATATGGTTATCATTGAGAAAGCCCAGGGTTATAGGTTTGCCTTCTTGCTTTGATAATTCTTGGTTTAAAAAATATAATAACATCTTCAGTCATCCATATCATAAAAAATTTTTCCTTTGTTGGGGGGGCTAGGGATGCAACATTTTTGGGGAGGGTCTTAGTTTATGCTCCCTGACTTGGTCCCCTCAGCCCCTTGCCCTGCCCCTACCCCAGCTCCATGGTGGGAGGGTCTCTGGTCTTTTCGAAAGTGGGTGGCTTGTCTTTTGGTCTTTTCCTTTGGGATGTGTGTATTTGTGTGTGCCACATGTGTGGCATGCGTGTGTGCGTGTGAACAGCGTTGGGTTCCACTGGTTTTGCTGTGAGCTGCAGTGTTCTGTGGGTCTGTAGTATCTGACACTGTGGATATTAATGTACTACTTGGACATTTTAATAAAAAATTTTAACAGTTCAACATGCCTGTCACCTCCTGACACTTTCTTCATTCATTCACTCAGCAGGTACTTACTGAGAAGCTATTATGAGCTGTATACTGTGCTGGGTGCTGAGGAGATAGTGGTAAATAGGACAGACATGATACCTGGGAGGTAGTCAGGGAAGGCTTCCTAGAGGAGGCAGATGAGATCTAAAGGAGGAGTTGCATTAATTAGACAAGGAAGAGAAGAAAGGAAAAGAGTTTCAGGCAGAGGGAAGAGCAAAGGCAAAAATCCTCTTGCAAAAGGGAACATGGCTCATTTGAGAAACAGTAGAGTGACAGAAATAGAGAGTAGAGGGAGGTGAGGGCAGAGAGGCAAAAGATGGACTATTCATGGCCATGTGGACTGTAGTGAGGAGTTGGGGCTTTATTCTAAAAGTGATAATGGCAACAAATACCATAAGCCAGGTCAAAAGGCAAATGCCAAACTTAGAAACAATTTTCAAACAGAGGTAAAGGACTTCTTGTCTTCATAAATAAAGAGCTCCTACAAATCAATAGGAAAAAGAAAGCTTAATAATCCATCAGCCAAGTGTGCAAAGGATATGAACAAAACATTCACAGAAAAGGAAATACAGATGGCTCTTAAACTACAACATATGCCAAACAAAATAACACACATTTCGCATCAACACCAAGATAAAGAAGAGCATATTTTTAAAAAAGAGAATAAACAAATCTACCAAGAGAGGAAGCTTTGCATAGACCAATGATGACAATATACCTAAACTGACAGTGGTTTATGATTTACTCAACCACCTGCACCTAAGATCAAAGAGGAGAATGTTCAGCTTCACACATAAGAGAACTGCAAGTGACAACCACAGTGAGATACCACCTTCACTTATGTTGGCTAAGGTAAAAAGTGATAACACGATGCTGGGGAGAACGTGTGGAGACAGCAAGTACATCTATTACTGATGGGATATAAATTGGGCCCACCTCTAAGAAGGGGTGGAGATCACTATCAAAATGGCAAGTTTTGACCCCTTGATCGATCAACTGATAGCATCCTCCAGTTGTACTTGTGTGAGATGATGTGGGTGCTTATTACTAACAGCAAAATATGGGAAACTAAGTGTCCACAGGAGAGTGGCTGTAAAAATTATGGTGCAACCAAACAATGCAAACTCTGCCAACCTTCAAAAAATGTTTTGGGGGAATCCTTACATGTTGATGGAAACTATCTCAAAAATACATTACTAAGTAAAAGAAGAGTTACTTTTAAAGTGCATATGGTACACAAATGTTCATAGCAGTGGTGTTACTCACAAACTGCCAAAAGGTGGAAAACCCAAATGCCCACCAACTGATAAAATGTGGTCTGTACATACCATGGAATATTATTCGGCCATAAAAACAATGAAGCACTGATACAAGTTACAACATGGATGAACCTCAAAAACATTAAGCTGAGTGAAAGAAGCCAGACACAAAAGGACATATATTGTTTGATTTCATTTATATGAAATATCTAGAATAGGCAAATCCATAGATGCAGAAAGTAGATTAGCATTTGCCAGGGCAGTGGGGGGAGGAAAGAATGGGGAGTAATTGCTTAATGGGGGGTGGGCTTTCTTTTGGGGTGATGAAAATGTTTTGGAGCCGGATGGTTTGCACATTATAAATGTGCTAAATGCCACTGAATGGAACACTTTAAAACGTTTACAATGGTGAATTTTATGTTATATAAATTTTACAATATAAGAAAGTATATGCTGCCAACATTTGTGTAAAAGTGGGGGAAAGAAACATATATGTATGTCTGCTTGACTGAACATAAAACAGCTCTGGAGGGACAGGTAAGGAACTTTGTATGTCTCTGGTAAGTAAACTGGGTGGTAGAGGATGAGGGGGGGAGAGGGGGAAGAGGGAGGAGAGGGAGGAGAGAGAGAGAGAGAGAAAGAGAGAGACAGAGACGTTTTTCTGAATACCTGGCTTCAGGGAGTGTTCCATGCTAGTTGCCATCCCTTAGCTGTCCTCCTGGTGGACCCTGGTGGGCTCCAACAGTGCAGTGACCCCAGTAGAAGGGAGGTTCCCAATCACCCACCAAAATCCCAGGGACTACATCTCATTGGTCTGCATGGGTCCGAGTCCATCCCTGGACCAATCAAGGCTGCCCAGGGAGATGGGCCATATCATTCATTGGCTGAGCTGGAAGGGGGTGGAGTCAGTTCCTCCATATCTTATGTGAGGAGAGAGTTACATACACACCGGAAATCAAGGAGCTAGAATGGTGGGAGAAAGGATGCCAGCCGGGAAAAGGCAGGATGAAAGAACTCCTATGCACAAATCTCTGGAAACATGCCCCTCACCAGTCCCCTATTTGAGGAGGCTAAGGCCCAGCTGGAGCCCAAGGCAGTCTAACCAAGGAGCTGGACTCTGCATTTAGAGGAATGGTTTGCATCTGGAAGCTTGGTCAAGTCCGGTATTGAAGGATGAGCAGTTACATCGACCATCTCACATTTACAACCAAATCACACTTTTTTCTCTTGTCCCTTTGTTTGTATCCCAGAAACTCCCAATATTCTTCAGCCCATACTACCCCCACCCCACTCCACCTACACTTTGGGAAAATTTGTAGCCTCTCTGCCTTCCTGAAGTGGGAACTCCCCATTCAGTTTCACACACTTCCTGCCTGGGTATTAAGAGGAACCACTGGGTTTGTCAGTGACCCAATCACGACAGGCCTGAGCAGGGCCAGGCTCATCGGGGTAGCTCAAAGAAAAGTGGGGGGGGGGGGGGGGGCGGGGCGGATGGGCAAAGGGAGAGGAGACTGAGGAGTGGGATGTGGTCCTGAGAAATGACGGGAGACTTCTGACTGAATTATCATCAAGTACCCCGCACTGGGAAACATTTTGTCCACCAAACTGCATTTTGTTTTTTTGTGATTTTTTAATCCTCAGTCAACGATATTTTTTTCCATTGCTTTTCAGAGAGAGTGGAAGGGAGGGAGGGGGCTTGAAAGAGAGAGCGAGAGAGAAACATCGGTGTGAGAGAGACACATTGATTGGTTGCATCCTGCAGGGGCTGGGGACCGAGCCTGCAAACGTGGGCCGACACACTAACCACTGAGCCAAACTGGCCAGGGCCACCAGACTGCATTTTGAAGTTAATTATTCACTGGCTGCCTCTTTTTCTCATTCATAAAAAATAAAAATAAAAATAAATATTGATCTCTTCTGTATGCTTTGAACTCACTGGGACCTCAGAACAGCCCTGGTACAGAGAAGGAAATAGGCTCAGGGGTTTTGCCACTTGGTCACAGGCAGGATTAGAACCCAAGCTAACCTGGTTCCCAACCCACAGATGGGTTTCCTCGAGATGGATGGGACAGTAAAGAGGGATCTAGGAGGGTCCTCAGTGCTACTCCAGGCAAGACCATAGAATTGGGATTTCCCATGGCAGATTGGTTCTCTACACTGGGGAGTTTGGCTGGGTCCTGACTTCTTAGCAAGAATCTCCCCTTAAGCCCTGGCCAGGGAGCTCAGTTGGTTAGAGCATCATCCCAATACACCAAGGCTGCAGGTTTGATTCCTGGTCAGGGCACAAAGAAGAATCAATCAATGAATGCATACATAAGTGGAGCAAATCAATGTGGTTTCTTTTCTCTCTCTCTCTCCCTCCCTCTCTCTCTAAAATCAATAATTTTTTTTTAAAAAAAAGAATCTCCCCTTAAAACCTGGAGCTCAAAGTGGATTTTGAGGTTTAAGACATTCTATCTCTCCTGGATTTCTAAGGAGAAAATTGGGGGGTGGTGTTAGGGAAGGAGAGAAGAGCTTGGTGAGAATGGGGATGGGATCTTAGAGAGGAAAAGGGGAGCCCAGTGCTTGCACAGCTCAAAGGGCCAAGGCATGCCAGTGCCTGGGTTTGCTCATTTGTACAGAGGCAATGAAAACACCTGGGTGTCCCAAGGGTGTGCTGTGCACAGCTGCTGTCTGGGATATAGTTAACGTGCAATTGGAGGGTGTCCAGCAGCTCCAGAAATCCAGCCCTGTCTAGGGAGGCTGCCTGCTGCTGAGCCCACCTGGTGAAGGGGCAGCCATTAAGCCCTATAGGGTGCAGCTCCCGCCCATGGTGAGAAGTTCCTGAGAGAAGGGGGGGTCTGTTGTCATGGGGATGACATTAACAGTCTCTATGGTGACAACTTGGTGGGAAGGGCCCTGCCAACAAGGAAAAGCCTAGGGAGACAGGTGTTCTGTTACCTCACACTCCAGTTTGGTCTCTATGGCAATAGGTGTGGAACTTGGAGGGTGGCAAGGAGCTGGGGTGGGCCTGGATAAAGGGCAGCCTGTTTCCATGGTGAAAGCAGAACCGAATGTTGGTTCACTCTCTGGACAGTTGGAGGGAGGGTGGTCTCCATGGCTGTTGGCCAGGGTGGGGACAACTGAAGTGGAGTTGTAGGACTCTGGGATGGGAGTTGGTGAGATGGGAATGTGTGGTATCCATGGTTACAGCTAGAGGAGGGAGGCACTATCTCCATGGGTGTGATTGACAAGGGAAGCGCTGTGTGCCTCTAGGTGACAGGTAAAAGCTGGGCTGGTGACAATGGGAAGTGGGGTGGCTTGCCTTCGTAGCATGGATCTTATGGGGCCCCTGTGTCCTTAGGGATGGTCTCTTTGGTGACAGCCAGGAAAAAGGAGGACGGGTGAGGGTGGACTTGCCCTTCCAGAGAGATACCTGAGGGTGGGGCAGCCAGTCATGCGAGCCAGTTGGGGCGTTTCAATCTGTCTTAGCAGTGACAAAAGGTAGTCTTTTCTGAAACTGGAGGGATGGGGCTGTTCTCGATGGTGACCTGGGAACTTGGTCTGTTACTGTGAAAATTTCAGGGAATGTGTGTGTGGGGGGAGCAATGATAGGAGTAACCAATTTCCAGGTCACCCTGGGGAAGAGGACAGGAGCCCACAGGTCCACCTGTAGAAATCTGCGGTTTTTAGTTTCTCTACAGGTGATGGGAGGATGGTTCAGTTGCCAAGTGACTGTTAAGTCTTCAGTCTCCAGGGAGATGCAGAGGGCATGCGGCCAGTCTCCAGATAATCTCAGGGGTTTCAGCCTCCAGGTAACCACAGTGGTTCCGTCTGTGTCCGGGTGACCTTAGGAGGAGTAGTCTTCAAGAGATCTTGGGGTCTGTTGTCCTTCAGGGGGTGTGTCTGCTCTGCTGGAGAAAGTCAGAGGAGGAGGGGAAATCCACTGTCCGAGAAAGGGGAGGTTGGTCTGTGTCCGGGAGCCTCCAGGGGACTTGTCTCCTTGGACTGGCCAGTCTGGGGGTGTGGTCAGTGATCATAGGAGCCTGGTCAGCCTGCAGGGTACGGCAGGAGGCGTGGTCCGTCTCCAGGGGACAACAGGGAACTCAGCCAGCCCCCAAACCCCCAGCCCTCCGCGCCGGGGCCTAGACGCGCAGTGGGGTCCAGGCAGCCGGGTCACGTGCTCCTCCGGCCCAGCCGCCGCCTCCGGCCCAGCCCCAGCCCCAGCCCCCAGGAGCTGGGTCGGGTGCGCCAGGCGCGCGGTAGCAGTAGACGCCGAAGAGTCTTCTCGCAGGGTCGGGAAAGCCGAGGCTGCGGACGCCCGGCCGGTGGCCGCCACAGCGCGCGCGGGGGTTCACGATGGGGTAGCGCGCGCTCCCATCTGCCAGCCAGCCTGCGGTGCAACGGTCCAGCAGTTGCAGCTTCCACGCGGCGAACAGCTGCCCCACCTTGGCCACAGAAGCACCGCGCGCTGCACACGCACGCGCTGCTCCAGAGAAGGGGACCGGACGCAGGGGCTTCAGAAAGAATACGCGTCCTGAGGGGGGTTGGGGGAGTGGTTAGAGCCGCTCTCCCGACCTGGCCCCCTGGAGATTCAGGACTCCCCCCCCCCCCCCCCCGCCACCCTGCAGCCTAGGACGTCAGCCTCGAGATTAAAGAGCATGCCCTGCCCGGCTACCCGGGACCCCAGCCTAGGCGCGAGCAGCGTTGATTTACGCGGTGTGGCAGTCTCAGGGAAGGGATCTCCTGGTCTGTCCCCCAGAAGGCAAGGGTGGGAGAGAGGAAACTGGGGATGGGGTGGGAAAAACAAACTGACAGGTAGGGGGACGCGGAAGAGACATGTCTCGGGAGGAGAGCGCGTCTTCCCAGGGGCGGAGCCTACGCACCCGGGAGGTTGGACGTGAAGCAGAAGGCGTCGTAGCGTTCCCCCACGTTATGGCGGTAGCCATAGTTGCGCACGCCCCCGGAGGAACCTCCGCCAACCCCAGCGCTGAGGCCCCCGCCCAGGCCGCCGCAGGGCTCCCGGGGCTGGCTGACCGGGTACTGGACCGAGCCGTCGCGCAGCCAGCCGGCGTTGCACCAGTCCAGGCCGTCGCGCCAGGCCGCGTGTAGCTGCTCAGCCGACGCCAGGATGCCATCCTGCTCTGCGCATGCGCGCTGTGCCTCTGTGAAGGTCAGCTTGTAGCGGCCTCCACGCGGGTGGTAAGGGAAGACCACGCCTGGGAGGACACATAGGGGTCAGCTCAGGTTCCCCAACCATCCCCCACCCACCTGACATCTGGGGTGTCCTGTGTCTCTTCAACCTAGATCTTCTAGTCCATCCCTCACTCTGGTCTCAGACCTGACCATGCTTTTTCCAGCTCACACCCCTTATGGCTCCCTTTGCCTTAAGCTTGGTTCACTTGACCCTCCTTAACATACTTGATCATGTCTACCCCCTTTCCACCGCTGGAGACATTTGCTCATGTTCTTTCCACCTGTTGAACTCCTATTCATCCTTCAAAACCCAGCTCCCACAACCCTCCTCCATTGTGCTTCTGACATTCTCTCCCAGCACTGGGGCCTTCCCTCTAATCAAGCCCTGAGTCCACAAGGCTGGGAATGTCTATGTGCTGGCTCCCCCACACTGGGAACCCCTCAAAGGTTGACCCTGGGCAAAACTCCCTTTGATCCCCAGCATTGTTCAGGGCAGTACCTTCCACCGTCAGTCGTTATAACTCATCCCTCATCAGATTCGCAGTCAATTCAGCTCACGAGTGTTCTGTCTGTGTTTGAAGGGCGGACCTTGGGGGTGAGTTGGGTACTCTCAGCAGATGCAGGAAGGAGACAAACAAGGGGCCTGGGAGAAGACCTGGAGCCTGACAGACCAGGATTCAAGTCCTGGCTCTGCTACTCATTATGATATGCCCTTGGCAAGGGTCTAACCTCTCTGAGCCAGTTGAATCATCCTCAGGGGGGTCGGGAAAATTAAATGAGAAACTCCAGAGAGCTCTTTACCAAGTGCCTGGCATATAGAAAACACCCAGTGAAGGAGAACTGCTGCTATTATTGTTGTTATTTGCTATCATTGGGAAGTTTGGCAAGTGAAGGCCCTAAACTCTTTCCAAGCATCTTCTAAATGACTGAAGAAGGCAAACCAGGTGGAAGGGAATTCTTCAGATAGAAACACCACCTCCCAGTTCCACTGTCAGCCAATCAGAGCACCCCCAGTCTCCCAGCCAGAGATGGGCCCATGACTCAAAAGCTGGGCCCAATGAATGACAACTCTGAGACTCTAGCACTTCTAGAAAATCAGTTGCTAAGCTGGGAGGGTGGAAGCCTGCCACGAATTTTTAGTATCATCAGAGGAAACTTGCAAGAGGAAAACCCATCCAGTGAAGCAGAGCTGAGGGACGGATTCCTGACATGGTGTGAGTGCCTGGATCTCACTGTGCCTGAATCCTATTCCAGGGTTTCCCAACATCATCATTATTGGTATTTTGGACTGGGTCATTTTTTGCTGTGGAGGACTGTCCTGTGCTTTGTGGTATATATCACAGTATCCCTGGCCTTTACCCACTAGATGCCACCAGCACCCTTTTAGACATTATAGTGTTCCTGGGTAGCAAAAATCACTCTGAATCAAACTCACTCCACCAAGCTTCTAAAATCCTTCAGGCCAAAGATTTAGTTTCTCTTCCTTGCAATACCCTCCCCTCTCCTCCCTTAGAAATGTGTCTCATCCTGCCCACAGATTGGTCACCTTCCAGGTCCAGCTTGACCATGCCAGTGTCATCTTCTAGTTCATTGGTGACCTCGCACTCATAGTGCCCATAGTCCTGCAGCGTCACATTTCGGAGAACCAAGGAGGCGTCCCCAGGACCATCGCCCTGCAGCTCTGCCCGCCCGCGGTAGCTGCCAAACGCCCGGTGCTGGGGGCCCAGCGCCACGAAGACATCGGTAAAGGCCAGCGGCTCCACCACTTTAGTCCACTTGAGGCGGACACCTTCATGGCTGTGGATGGTTGCCTCGTAGTGGTAACGGCAGGGCAAGACGATGGTGCCACCCCGGTGGCTGACTACCTGCCCGGGCGCTGTCTGCACCACCACCGAGCCCGACTCGCCCTCTGTGGGCGACCAAGAAGGGTTCAGAAGAGGTCCTAGGGGTGGGGTGGGAAACCTAGGGAGGGGGGCCCTGGAAGGGGATGTGGTTATTAAACTTGAGTGGGGGTAAACCAAATGGGTAAAGGGGCTCAGGGAGGAGAACTGGGAGGGGGAGGAGCTGGGGTGACTGTGGCCTTCAGGAACGCCCAATCCCCCCACCCCTACCCCGTCCATGCACCCTGGCGATCACACTTGGCCACTGCTCGCTGACTTACCGAGCACGTGTACGACCTTCTTCCGGCCGCGCTGCGCCCCTGCGGGGGCCACAAGCAGCAAGACTCCCCAGGCCGCAGCCCAGAGCGCGCAGGCACCGAGGGCCGACGGGGCCCACACCTGGGGGCATCGGGCACTCAGTCCAACCTCCTGGCCTTTGCCGTTAGGAAGACTAGCCCCTTGGCCCTCCTCCGCAGCGAGAACTTCTCAAGTGCCACCCTCGTCCTCGGCTAGGGTCCCAGAGGAACCTGGCTGGCAATGCCCCCCGTCCCCATTCCCTCTCCTGCGACCTCCTACCCTCGCTCTAGTGCAGAGCCCACGCCCCTGAACTCACCTTCCTTCAGTCCCGCCCGATCCCCCAACCTCAACTCGGAGCTCGGAGCCCCGCCCCCTTCTCTTTCGCGCCGGAGCAGAGCGAGCGGGAGGAGGGAGGGGCCGGAGCGGCGGCGGCGGCAAGGTTATTCCTGCGCCAGGAGACTGCAGCAAACCCGGCCGGGGGTGGGGGGACGGGTGCGGGGAAGTCGTGGAGAGAGGGAGAGACACAGAGACACAGAGAGACGAAAGAGTGAGAGAGAGAAGGGAAAGGGACAGAAAAGCAGGGAGAGATGAAGACGGGAGAGAGAGCGAGAGGGAGTAAGAAGAGGAAGAAAAGTCGGAGAGAAACATGCAGAGGGAGAGACAAAGATGCAGAGGGAGCGCCAGAGACCGAAAAGGAAGAGAGAGAGAGAGAGGAGAGAAACACAGACAAGAGGGAGACGCTGGGGTAGCGAGAGACAGAGAGACTCAGAGAGGAAGAAAAAAGAAATCAGGAAAAAAAGAGGGAGACGCAGAGAGTTCGAGAAGGAGGTCAGGAGACAGAAGGGATGGGAGAGGGAGAGGGACTGGAGAGAGAAACACGGAGGGGCGTAGAAACAGAGGCAGAATCCCAGAGAGGGACCTACCCGGACCCGTGAGGTGGCCGCACTCACCATGCTGCCCGTACGGCCGGCGCCGAGCGGACCCTACGCGCCAGGACTGCTCTCCTGGCACTTACAGGAAGGACTAGGCAGGTCTCAGCGGGCGCAATCCGGGCGACTGCCTGCAAGGGGAGGAGGGAGGCGGACAAGGTGGCGAGGGTAGGGGTGGGGGGTTGTTAAAGGGAAAGCGGAGGCGCGAGCTCGGCGGAAAGGAAACCCGGGAGCGGGCGGGGGAAGGAACACGCTGGATAGCGAGAGCAGAACCAGTTCCCTACCCTTTCTGGCTGACTGTAGGCCCGCGGAGGAACCTCTCTGGGGCTCAGTTTAACCATGTTTAAAACGCAGGAGTCGTCCACCTCAGATACCCTGCGTGGGCAGGGAGCTGAGTAACCGGAGAAAGGGGCCTGCAGGTCTGTGTTCCCCGTTTTCCACTGGGTGCCCATCCCGTTGTCCTGGGCTCTGGTATGGAAAAGGGGCTCATTCTGCGTGGTGGGGGCCCCACAACAGTCACCCACTCGTGCAGCAACAGACCCAAATCCAACTCTGCCCCTCACCCACTCTGAGACCTTAGAAGACAGTTTGGTCTCTCTGAACCTGTTTCCACCTCTGGGACATGGAGTACTGATTCTTTGGTGAAGGTCCAGTGGCTAGACATACAATAGATGCCTAATAAGTGTTGGCAGGGGTGAGGAGCAGGGGAGTCTGATCAAGCCCCTGACCCTTCTCTGGGTCTGTCACCCCTGAACCTGCCTTTCACCCAGGTTCAATAATCAAACCAGGAAACAATGAGCTCTTCCCCCAACCTCTTGACTGCCTGCCTCCCCAGGCTGTTTCCCCAAAGTACGAGCCAACCAGACAGCAGAGAAAGGGTTATGGGCTTTGTGCTTGAACTGGCCAGGGCTTGGTTCCTAGCTCAGTTGCATCGGGACGTATGACCTCAGACTAGGACCTTCACCTCCTGCAGGCTCAGTTTCCCCATCTGGAATATGGGCTGAGATCCAGCATATTATAGTATGTGAGGTTAACCCTCAGCATGGTAAATAGTAGGTGCTTAATAATGGTGCCATACTATTATTATAATTCATCAGGCTCTTGTCCTGATTGTGACTTCAGGCAGGTTCTGATCCTCCCCAAGCCTCTATTTTCCCCATTTGGAAAGTGGAGCTGTGCACACCAACCAGAGGCAGACTTCTGCTGTCTGGCACCTTCAGCTCCTGACAATCACACTGGCAGTGATGGTGGGCCTTTGTGGGGTCTGAGAAGATAGTCCCTCACCCCTGCCCTCTGAAACACTCAGGCAGCAACATTTTGGGCATCAAAAGGGCTTTTAGTAAAAGGATCCATGGGGGAAATGGATAAATTTGGCAAGGGAGTAAAAGAATCAGTAGGGGTTAGGGACCAGTGACAGCTGAGCATGGCTGTGGCCCTCTGTCTGAACACCTGGCTTTTGGGTCTCTCATCCCACCCGCTGGCCTTGAAACCACCATAGCCAAAAACAAAGACACCAGGGATGTACCTCCTGCTTCTAAAAAACCCAGCCCATCCTTCTGGGGGCAGGGCCAGCTGGGTGTGTTAAAGGAGTCCTGGGGAGTCCCATGGGCCCCCTCAGTGCTGCTTCTTGTGGGAGGCTGGGGAGCCTGGGTTCAGGCGCAGGAAGAAGGCTGGCCACAGCAGGCAACGGTAGGCCAGCAGGTGGGGGCCCAGCGCATACAGCATGTTGCACACGAAGAAGCAGGCCCAGGCATCCTCTGGCACACGGTAGGTGAAGGGTGTGCGCAGGTGCATGGAGGCACCCATGTGTGAGAACTGCGCCTGATGGCCACACAGGGAGGATAGATGTCAGGAGCTGGAAGAGAACCAGTCCCAGCACCACCAACATTCCATCCTGGGGAGCCCAGAGGGTCCCCGTCCCCATCTCGCTGGCTCTGCTGACCTACCTGTCTCCCCTGTCCAGTCCATCTGTCTGTCTCTAAATATCCCTGTCCCTACAGGTCCTGTTTGTCCTTGTACATCTGTCTGTGAGCTTCTCCCCAGCTGCCTAACCAGAACCATGTTCACTCTGTCTGCTGGACCCTGCACCCCATCTCTCAAACCTGGGTCCAGCTCTTCCCCACCCCAGGCAGCTGCCCTTGACACAAATCTTGTTGATTCTACCCCATAGATGTCCTCCTGGTTCCCACTGCTCTGACCTTGGCCCAGCCTTTATCATATCCCATGAGGAACCCAGAAATACCCCCCCCCCCGCACACACACTCTGAGTCCTCCACTGTTCAGACACCACCTATAGCTCTCCATCTTTCTACACACAAGCCCCCAATGTCAGAGTTCAAAACCCTCAGCATCTAGCTGCCAATTTCTCTTGCCTCTGCCTTTATCACTGCCCCCCTCTGTGCCTTTCCTTATGCTATTCCCATTCCTGGAATGCCCTTTCCTGCCTGGTGAACTCATACTCATTTGTCTAAGCCCAGTTCCTATGCCCTCTCTTTTAAGAAATCTGTCCCCTCTGTAATTCCTCTCAGCCTCTATCTCTCCCTCTCTTCAATCCTGACCCCATAGGGTTGAGGGGAATCTGTGTCTGGCTCTTTCTTCTCAAGGCTAGGGAATCCTGGGGTACTGACCTGGGGCTAGGCCTCTCAGGGGCCCAGCACCACCCTGCTCAGGAAGAGCACAAAAGAAATTGATGGGTAGGCAGCAACTTTCTTCCTATGTACCCACTCTCCCTCCCCCCCAACACCCTACCCCACCTCACCTGGCCGATGGCTCCAGCAAACACCAAGGCCCAGTCAGGCAGCCAGGAACAGCCAGGGAAGATAAGGGCATAGGCAGCCAGGCCATAGAAGGGTAATGCATAGAACATATACACCAGCATCTGGGGGCATACAGCCAACAAGATGAGCAGATGCTCCAGATGGATCTCCCGAGACCCTTCAGGAGGGGGCGGAGGATCTGGCTAGCCTCTGACCCCACCCAGGATGGAGGCTCTCTGTATATCCTACCCTGTGCAACCTGCACCTCTGTTTCCTTTTGGGATCCCCCCCATGCCTCACTCCCCCCACACACCCACCAAGCCCACCCACCTTAACTCCTGGCCAAAATGATCAGCTACATGATGGTCATGTGATTCAAACCTGGCCAATCAGAGACTGCCTGCCACTTGTACTTAAGCTCTGGGGAGATAAGGACTCACGTTCCTCTGGGGTAGCTAAGAAGTGCAGAAGGAAGCCTGGAGCTGCTCAAGGCTCTCTCTGCCATCCCACAAAGGGGCCACCTGGGAGTGGAGCCCATGCAAGGAAAGCAGAGCCCAGAGACAGAGTTCTCCTTGAGCTCCCAGATCCAGCCACACCTGAGACTATGCCTATACTTTTTTGATAGGACAGTAATTCCATTTGTGCTTCTGCCAGTTTGATTTATATTTTTAGCACCTGCTTCAAAGAAGCCCAGTGGACCCCTACGCATGACAAGATCATGGTCCTTTCCTCACCTGCACCTTTGGGTAGGCCACAGGGTCCCGCAGATATGGTTCATACTGATAGATATAGACAAAGCAGGCATCTGTGGGGCAGTCAAGCACCACCTGGGGCCAACAGACAGACCAACAACTCACCTCAAACATCCCTCCCACAAGAAGCCTTCTCCCAGGCGAGGCCCACACCCCTCACTCTGCCCTCCCCAGCTCCAGAGTCAGCTCAGACTCTGGAGCTGGGGAGAAGGCTACAGGGAGTGGGGCTTTGTGATAAAACACTCAGGTCAGACTCAATGAAGAACTTCCCTGATGATGAGATGGGAGAGCAGTGACCCTTTTGCACTGAGTAAACATATGTGGGAAGGGAAGGCCAGGGAGGGAGGCTGAAGGCAGGAGAGGGGTAGACTAGCCAGACTCACAAGGCCCCGGAAGAGGGTGAAGAATCCAGCAAGGATGAGGTATATGACGAGGGCCAGGTCAGCTGGGCGCTGCAGGAGGCCCTTTCTTTGCTCCTCCTGCACCTGCTCATGGGAGAGAGACTGTGAGAAGTTGACAGTCCAACAGGCACTCCATAAAGGCTCATCCCTTCTTTCCTAATGACCAAGGAGATCCTTCCAACGAGATAATGTTTTTGACCAAAAACAACTCAAATGGGGGAGACTGAGGTAAGTGGACACAGGCCTGTCTGGGGGCAAGGTACTTACTACATTGGGGGTGCAGTAGGTTGGTGCCCGGGACTGGTTGAAGACCCTTATGCCAGCCCAGCATGGGACCAGCACATAGGGGATGGTAAGGAAGAAGGCAGGCCTGATCTCTGAGCCGTATTTCCCTGTCATGGTAGGAGAGACAAGTAACCCTTACTAAGGATCTCCCATGCCTGGGTGGGCCCTAATTTAGGTGGGCCATGCCAGAGTCCCTGAATGGAAGTCACAATTCACAAATACCATACTTGCTCAAGCTTTCTTTTTCCCTTCTTCTTTTCTTTATTTTTTTTCTTTTTCTACTTGCTCAAGCTTTATCACGTGTGGTTCTCCAGTGCCCACAAGGTGATGTCCATGCTCCTTAGACTGGCCTACCTCAATTTACCTGATAACACAGCTCCTACACTTTAGCTGTTCTTGGCTCCCCCTGGAAACATCCCTCCAAGAAGAAATGGGGAGAGGCAGGCAGGCTGCTGGCTTAGGCTATGCATGGACAGGCATGTGGGGCCCCCTGCAGACCTTGGGGAGGGAATGGAGGACCCAGTGTGGGTTCTAGGTGCAAGGCAGTGACCCAGCTTGGGGAGGTGGGATTCCCCAAAGCCAAGTCCTTACCAAGGATGTTTCCTGGGAGAAACACCAGGATGCTCATGACAAAGGACCCCAACCAGTACAGTCCAAGGTTCCGGTACCTCTTCCTGGGTGGGAAATGAAGGGATGGCAAGTAGATACCCATCCCTGGTCTTAGACCACTAGCCAGGACCCAGGGTGCACCCTGGGCTCCCCAGCTCTGGGTCTTTCCCAGTTTTGCTCAGGATGAAAGGGACAACAGGAAGTTAAATGAGGGAATGAACAGTCAGACTCTCTATCCAAGGACAGAAGTGGCTACCCAGGTGCACAGTCATACGAGAAGAGAGCCGACCACCTCTGTCACCTGTGACATTCCCCAGAACCTTCTCCCAGCCACACCTGGCTGGAGCCCTAAAGAGGCCTCCGAATTTCCCCTACTTCTGGCTCCACCCCAGCCTGAGACCCCACATGATGACTTGACCTGCTTCCCAGGGTCCAGGTGCTACCCCACCCATCCCTCGCACCTTCTGCGGATGGCACCAGCCATGGCCAGGTAAAGGAGGTAGTGAACGATGCCATCCCAGTAGCAGATGAAGACTCCGTGTGCAGTGCGCAGGTATGGCTCACCCTGCAGAGGCAGGTGCAGGGCTCAGACAAGCAGCCAGGCAGGGGGTATCCCAGACTGACCCCTACGTACCTCTTTGGTATAGAACTCCATGAAGCCCACTATGTAGCCATCTTCCTGGAGAGCGATAAGGAAATCTACCACCGAGGTGAAGGCAAAGACTGCAAACACTGCAAGAAGAGTTTCAGAGCAGTTCTGGGTATGGGCCGGGCCTGAGGCTGTGGCAGGGACCCAGATCCAATCATTGACTCTTGACCCAACTACTTCCAGTTCCCATTCCACAGGTCACATGAACCACAACCCTCCCTCAAGCAGAGGCATAATCCTTGCCTTTGGGGTTTCCAGTTTGGGAGATGCACTGTCCCTGCCTTCAGGGGACCCCAGAGTGATGAAAAGACAGTTCCTGCTCTCAGGAGCCCCAAGTCTGAACAGGAGGGCCCTTTGAGGTTCCCCAGTCAATGGGGGTTTTTCATTCTGAAGTTCTCCAGTTGTATAGGAGCCCTTCAATGCCCCCCCCACCAGTGTGATAGAGAAGCCCTTGCTCACACAATTCTCTTCCCTACAACCTTCCCACTGACTCACCAGCATAGAGTGGATCGTAGTACATGTCCCCTCGGGACAGGCTATAGATAGCCACAAAGAGCTGACCCAGGATCAGGGCACTCATCAAGGCCACCCCAAGGGGGCTGTGAAGAGAAAAACCAAGTCAGGGAGGCCAGACCCAGTGCTGAGGCCCCATCCTACCCTGGTGAGGGCAAGAGCAGACTCCAGGAAGCTCCAGGTGATGAGGCTGAAGCACCTGTCCATTCAGAAAAGCCCTTCCCTTACACTGCCCTTTCCCATCACCTGGCTTTTACCCCAGCTTTTTCCGCCTCCTGGAAATTCCTTCCAGATGGCAAACTTCTACCCACCCTTCATAGCCCATCTACATTGTTCCTCCTCCAGGAAGCCTTCTCTGACTCCTCCGAAAAGAGTATTGCCGGACCAGGTAGACAGGGCATCTGTCAACCCCTTCTGATTGTATGATTTATCCCACCACTTGCTGATATATTTGACTCAATTCACTCAGTCATTCTACAGCACTGAGCCTCTCTGTGGCCAGACCCAGCGCCCACGCCTGCCAAATGGTCTCTAGTGCCCAGCTCTGTACACCTACCTCACTGTGTGAAGCTCCTGACTCCTCCCAGCTAAAGTCCACCCCACCCCTACCCTGATCTGTCCCGACTGACCTGATAAGACAGGTCAACCAGTTGCATAGAAGCCAGGTTTCCAGGAAGCCCCCAACACTCGGCAAGGCCCAGAGAGGGCAGATCTACCCAAGGTCACACATTCTCCCCTTCCCTCTATTCTCTGCAGAACCCTACCTTCTCTGGAATCCCTCTAATGGCTAGGATCCCCATTCCTGGCCCCATCTGACCAACAATGACAATTATAGTAATCAGATGGGACCGTACCAGATTCTGTACACAATTCGTGATCCTTAACTCTAACTATGGGATGAGATTTAGGATTATGTTCATTACACAGTGAAGAAACTGAGGCTCCCAGAGGCAATCTGGAACACTTGAGGTCCAGAGGGTTGGAGCCAGGACTTTATACACAAGGAGCCAACCCCATGGTCAAGACTCGCTCCAACCCATTCTTGGTTGAGCTGGGTTTAGTAGTGTGAGGGGTTTTGCTGATGCCTGGTGCCCAGTGGCTAGATCCACAGGACCCAGGGCTAAGGTTAGGAGACAGAGACAGGGAAGTATGAGGCATGTATGGGGAAACTGAGGCTAGGGACAGGGTAGGCTAGTCCTGAAGAAAGTCCCAGGCCTTAAACAGGAAATGGAGGCACTGCCTGGTAGGGGTGGTACAGCAGAACCTGTGTGGCAAGAGCCAGGTCACCAGGGCCTTATCTGGGGCAATACTTTGACCCTTGGCGACTTTGGAGTCTATGCTGGGCACATCTCTGGGAAAACCCGAGAAACCTCCAAAACCCTGCCCTGTGTGGGGGTGCTCTGCTTCTGAAAGTTCCTACTCCCCCGGTCACAAACGTCTCAGGGGCGCCCCCAACCCCCAGCCTCGGGGTCCAGCGGAAAGAGGACTCCCGGTTGAGGGTTCTGACCCAGACCCCTGGCGGGAATGGCCAGGGGCTCAGGGTTCGTCCGGAGCCAGCCCCACCTGGGGTGCCTCCTCTCCCCCGCGCCTTCCACGCACCCCAGCGCGGCCCGCTGTCCCCCGCCCCCCGCACGCACTGTGAGAGCTCCGAGACGTGGTTGAGCGCGTAGGACACAGGGACGGCGCCAAGCGACAGAGCCGCGATCTTGCCCGCCAGCGGCGGGATGTCCATAGCAGCGGTGCCCCGACCCCGGCACGGCCCCTCACGACCTCCTGGGCTCTCGACTCCGCCGCCGCCGCGCTTCAGGGCGGGAGGTTGCCAGGGACTCGGCCCAGCCCGGGCCCGCCCCGCCCCGCGCAAAGGTCGCCACAGCTGCTACCCGGTCCTTTTGCGGTCTTGGCCTCCCCGCGTGCTCCGGAGGCGCCTCCGAGGCCCTGCCCCTTCGCATTGGCCCCTCCCGCTCTACACCCTCACCGAACTGAGAGCGATCCTCAGTGGCAGACCCCGCCGCCCAGCCAGTTTCCCTCTGAATTAAAGGCTAGATCACAACGCCCGCGTCCTGCAGATCCCGGGCTGGCAACTTTATTCAGAGAAAATTCGTTCTTCTGCCCCGTACTGCTTTTCTACTTTCTTCATCCTAAGGTACCGGTGTCCCAGCCTCGACTCCCGACTTTCCCCAGACCTCCCTCCACCCAGGATCAAGTGGCATGGTTCTTGCGCGGAGAAGGAGGAACCAACCTCACCACTTGGGTGCAGTTCCCTTCAATGTCCTTGGATTTGAATTTTCACTCGGAGGCCACAGACTTTACAGTCGGAAGGCCATCTCAGGGCAGCCGGCTACAGCCCTGGGTTGGGGTCCCTTGAAGGACTCTGGAATTCCTTGCTCTGAGAGATCCTTATAGTCAGGACGCCCCGCGGGCAGCTAGGACAGGGTGGGAGGGGCTGCTCACGTGGGCGGGGACAAAAGGAGGCTGGCTGAGATAGTGAGGATGGAGCCCGTTTGGTGAGAAACTCCTGGCAAGAATAAGCAGTAGAAAGGAAGATCCTGGGGCTGGGAGGGTTCTGAGCAGCATGGAAGCACAGCGGAGTCCAGGGAGAGATGTAAAGGGGGGAGGAGGGGAATGGACCTGGGGGGGGGGGGGCTCTGCACAGTAGGGAATTAGGTGTTTGTCACTATCTCCAACCAGCCTCAGGCTCTCACTCCTGTAGGAATTACGGCTACCAGAAACGGTGTGGTGCCGTGCCCACCAGATTCCTTCCCCCAGGGGTGGAGAGGGGGGCACATCTGGGGTTAGGGGGTGATTGAAACCCTCACCCCTTTTCTATGCAGCCCCTTGACCTTGTGCCAGCTGGGTCCTATCTCTGTCTGAGCCTGGGTGACATGATCTTCTGGCCTTCCCCAGGTACCCCTTGCCCATGGGGTGAGGTTCAGGTTTCTCTGGGCTGACCTGAAGCTCCAGCCTGGTTTCTTGACTTCCCCAACTCTGGCAGTGCCAATAGCGCACACATCTCTTTCCTGTATACAAGATGCATCCTGGTATATTTCCTCACCTTTTAAAGCAGAACCCAATGTCCCCTCCTCCAGGCAGCCTTCAGGGCCAGCAGTGTCTAGTTCAGCTTAGTCTAGGGGCCTGGCTTTGCACCCCAGGTACAGGAGGCACTTGCAAACACACATACATACTCAGCATTTGGAGACCTCCTTTTCCAACTCTCCCAGGACATGGAGGTAAAGTCCATGGGCTGAGTCTGGTTAGCCTCCCAGTCACTGAGAATTCAATGGAGGCGTGACCCTGACCTGCATGGTGGGGTGCCTGGGAACCGCTGGCTGCCCACAGCTCCCCCCCTTGCTCAGGACCCCAGCAAGGGTCACCTCTTTGCCCGACCTGGGCACAGCATCTATGGAAGGGGAATGGTGGCATGTGTCACCCAATTTGTGCTCTCCTGTTGAGACCGTCCCAGTCCCTGAAGCCCCCATCGAGACCCTGCCGAGGTCACCTGCACCACAGCTCCCAGTTTCTCCTGACAGCATTGATCAGTCTCAGATTGTTAGGGGTTCACTGCCACATCCCCATCCATCTGATTCACAGTTGGTGCTCAGTGTTTGCTGAATGCAGGCTGGCTCAGGAGCCTGATTCTAGCTTAAGTCGAGCCCATGAGCCCACATGGATTGAGCAGGACCCACTGAGCGCATATGTGGGACAGGTGGGTGAGCTGTGGTCCCCTCACATTCAGTCTCTGATACTTCAAGCATGGTTGCAACTGAACAAGATCCCTGGGTATTTCTGCACAAACGTGAGGTGCTGGCTCTGGAGAGATGGGTAGCTCTCAGCACACATCTTGGCCCGGGCCACCCACCCTCCTATCCTCTAGGAGGTGACATCTTAGCACACAGCTGTCCCACAAAGGCATCAGCTCCAGCAATGTGTGTACATCACAAGTGGGACCCAGGGCAGCTGGGGCAGCTGGGCTGCAGCCATCACTGGCAGGGGGGACCACTTGCCAGGAGGTGGGAAGCATAGGTGTGCCCTGGGGAAGGCTGGGCCCTGCCTGGAGACCCCTCCCCAATTCTCTCCCACAGCATAGTGCTAGGCTGGGAGGGCCTGCCACTCCCCTGGCCCAGGCAAAGGTCCAGGTGGTGTTCCGGGATTCCTTGGGCGCTGGAGAGCCTTCACACAGCACTGCATCCTCACCGCCCAAGCCAGTCCAGCTGCAAGAGGGGTCTCTGGTGATGGCACAACCAGGCTCCCACAGTGGGCAAGCACTGGGACTTTAATACATAGCATGACACTCGAGACAACGGGAAGGGCAGGCAGAAATGCAGTCCAAACATTCTACAGTACAAGAACGCTCAGTTGGTCATCTGGAAAGTGTGTTTGTGTTTCTCCAGAATACTCAGTAGTAAGGCCGTCTGGGGTTGTTCTGCAGGAGGCAAAAAGATAAAAGGGAAGCAGGTTAATGCTAAAGAGAGAGGGCAGTTCCTCCCATCCAGAACCTTCTAGGGGCAGCTGAACTCACATCCTTAAGTTGGGAGGACCAGCTTTGGGGAGGAAGGGGCTCAAATGCAGGTGGAGTGGTGTGTGAGGGGGGTTACTAGTGAGACCTGGCCTAGGGAAAGAGGGACACTTCTGTTACAGCACTGCCACCCCACTCCTGTGGACAGTGAGGAACCACTGGCCAAGACAGAGCAATGTGGGGAGTAGGGATGCACGCACCAGGGGGTTGGGCCGGAAGCGGTAGGCCAGCATCATCCTCTTGCGAAAGGCCTCGTACTCGTCATCCTCCTTAGAAAGCTCTGCTGGACGGTCAATGCCAAAACCAGCACCATCCACTGTGGTTGTGCCCCTGCAGGGGACAAAAGGGGGGTGGTGAGCAGGAAAGCAGGTGGGTACCAGGGGAGAGCAGATGTCCAGCCTGAGCTGGGACAGGAAGGCTTAGTCCCCCTTTCTGCCTAGGATCATCATCAGCAACAACTCGAAGTGGGGCTGTGGGGGCCATGCAGGTAGTGTTGGGCGGGGGAACATCTATGTGGGACACATAGGAGGAGGAAAGAGCCTGAGCTGGGATAGCAACCAGAGTTCACAGTTAGGTCTGACTCTGGCCCAGGGACAGGACTAGACATGAGCCCTGGGCCTTTGTCTGTTTGGGACATGCTCCACCCCAAATCTACATCAAGGGCCACACTCACTTGTTAACCGGGTTCTTGATGCCCTGGCCCTCGGAGCCTAGCCCATCACCCTCCTTCCAGCCCATCTTCATCAGCATCTGGTAGCCAATGTTCTCCACCGTCAGCTTGAACTCCTTGTACTCAGAGTAGTCGGGCTCACGGCCTTCCTGTGGGGCCAGGCAGCTGTCATCCCCCAGGGCCCAAAACATGTCCCATATGGCCTCAATGGCCACTAGCTGGGACCACTGGACCATCTGACCATCTGCCTCCCACCTCAGACCAAGCTTCTCCTCCTCAGGGTTCCCATGGTCACACTTAGTGCTCACTGGCAACCAAGTCAAAGAGAGCAAGGTGACAGTCACACAGGCCTCCTCTCCATGGGCAAGATTAATGATTCACCCGCAAAGAAAAGCCCAGGTTCTGAGGGTGATTTGTTACACGTAGTGTGACAAAGATGCCATGGTCAACTAGGTGATGAGCCTTCGTGCCCATCAACTGTCTCTACATGTGCATAGGAGGAATGGTGAACTCTCGTTCTGAGGAGCCCAGTCTGTGGGGGCCTGTGCCTAAGAAATGCTTTGCCTGCACATTGCACTTAATTGGTTCCACTGGAAGCAGGATTTCCCAAAGCCCGAGGAAATGTTTCTAAAGTGGCAGCTGAGCTATTTGTGATTTCCCCAAACAGACGATGTCTGCCATGAACAGATGCTTCCTGTGGGAGGGGGCCTGGTTCCTCCTGTGTGTGAGGAGGCCACCTGCTGGATAGGCCCACAGCATGGGTGATGCTTGGGGACTCTCTGCTCACCTTTAGGGCTTTGAATGTCTCCATGAACTTCTCTAGCTCATCTGGTGGCAGAAAATCTCCAATGAAGTGCTTCCCCCGGCCCATCTTCGTCAGCTGCTCAGCCCACTCTGCCGAGATAGATAGAAAAGGTAAAAGGAGGAAGGCGAGAGCAGCCACAAGGGAGGAAGGCAGCTGATAGAGACCCTGGCCTGAATCACCCTGCTCCCCCAGGGCAGCCTTGCACCACTCCTTTTACTACTGAGGAAACTGAGGGACAGAGAGAGAGGAGCCAAGTCTTGTGGTAAGTGGGGCTTCTAACTTCCCCCCACACTGGTCCCCAGCCTGGTGTCTTGGCACACCCCGAGTCTTGTCCATCTCCATGCGCCGCAGCTGGTGCTCCCAGGTACCCAGCTCGCTATCCACCTCCTCGTCACTGTCATAGCCGTGCTGGTGCTGCTGTAGTGCCTTTTCCCATAGCAGCTGCATGTCCTGCATTGCACGCTTGTGCTGCATGATCATGTCGTACATCTGCTGCATCTGTGGGGCAGCACATGATGTGAGCAGGGCCTGCACCACATGTGTGCAGGAGGGGCCCTGGCCTCCCCTGTGCATGTCAGGGATCCCTCCCTGGGGCAGGCATGTGAGCAGGGCTTGGAACAAGTGCTTAACAAGGCACCAAGCCCTGTGCAAGAATCTGCCCTGATCACCCAAGTCCCTGTGATGAGCAGAAAGGTCCCTCCTCTGCGTCACCCAAAACTGGAAACCATCATCATGGAATGAATGAGGGTAACTCAGGCTCCTGACCCCTGGGAATGTTAAGGGTGATATGACAGGGCTGCTGGCCTAGAGAAGGTGGCCAGGATGAGGTGTCCCCAAGAACTGACAGGCCAGTGCCTCTAGTTCCCAAGGGAGGCAGCAAAGAGGCTGAGCCGACCCTCATCCCAACACTGCCCAATACCAGCTGAGTAACCCTCATATCACTCAGTGCACCCAGTGTTAGCCAGGCCTGTCCAGGACTAGATGCTAGAGGGAACTGGATGGAAAATTTAAGACCATGGAGTGGGAATAGCCCACAGGCACTATGTGGAGTAGCTACTGAGCACCAGCTGTGGGGGTTGACAGGCCAGCATGAGGAAGCCTGAGCTCTGGGCCCCGATGCAGGCTGGGGTTGGCATTCCATTGATAGGGAAACTGCCTGCCCAGGAGCCTCTCTGCTGACCACTGCACCACAGGTGATGGGGGGTACAATCTGCCACCAGCAGCTGTGGAGCCTGCCCCACCCTCTGGCCTTACCTCCTGCTGCTCCTTCAGTTGCTTCTTTTGGGCATCTGACAGTTCCGTGACGCCCACTAGGCCTACGGGCTTCCCCTTCTCATAGCCTAGCCCCTTGAGGTCCTGAACTGGAAACAAGACACAGGCAAGTCAGTGATAGACACATGGGCCTGGCTCTACTCTTGTGTGCGGTGTGGAATCCACTGGTTGACAACACCTGAGGCACATGGAGCATGCACAGCAAGGTTCTCATGTAAGTTCAGTTAGTGTCCCATGTCACATGAGGACCAGAGTCACACCTTGCACGGTCATGTTTACCCAATTTCATTCCCATGTGCCCTCTCCAGAAAAGTCCCACATCCTCATGTTGCAGATGCCAACACCAGAATTCAAAAGTCAGGGCCTCAGTTAAGGTCATATGACTAAAGGGTGACATGGTAGGGATTTTGCAGAGCCAGAGACATGAAAGCAGAGATGAGAGTGCACGTGCACACCTGCACACTCACAAATACTGGCTCTTGGAAGTAAGTCCTATGGAGGACAGACACCCAGTACAGACATACACAGATGCAGAGTCTGGTGTAGGACTCAGCTTTGTGGCTCTCTTAGCTTCTTCTGGGGAGACAGACAGCTGTCCTCAAAGCATTTATTTTGGCATCAGCTTCGGAGCTCAGCTGGAGTTCCAGCAGTACTGATCCACATGAAGATGCTATGAAGGCCCATCCGGGTGGTGAGAACAACTAGCCCTCAGGTGGTGGCTTCTGGGGGAGAAGCCAGTCAGAGGGGGTGGAGAGCTTCCTCTAGGAAAGATCCCAATGGCTGGGGCTTCGCCAGCAAGAACCAACTGCAGGTGCTCTGTGACCCCAAGACTGCACCTCAATCCCTCCTTGAAGGTCTGTGGGGGCTCTGAACTATGTGGGAGCCCTGTGCAGAAGGCTTTCTATGACAAGAATGAATGCAAGTACTTTAAAGCTTAAGGGAGACAACAGGATCTATCTACATACCATTTATAAGAAACTCAGTTTAGATACATAGATACAAAGATACAAAGGGGTTGGAAGTAAAAGAATGGGGAAAAAAAACCATGTAGATAGTATCAAGAGAGAGCTAGGAAGGGTAAACTAGTCTCAGACAAAATAGACTTAAAGTCAAATAAGATTACAATATATTGACTCAATGGTGAAAGACTGAAAGGTTTAGGTTTCCCCTTAAGATGAAAGAGGCAAATATCCCCACTTTTGCCATTTCCACTCAACATAGCACTGCAAGCCCTAGCCAGAGCAATTAGGCAAGAAAAAGACATAAGAGGCATTGAAATTAAGAAGTAAAATTGTCACTATTTGCAGATGACATAATCTTATATGTAGAAATCCCTAAAGAATCTACAAAAAGACTGTTAGAGCTGATAAATGAATTCAGCAAATTTGAAAAATACTAATCAATACACAAAAACTAGTTGTATTTTATAAACTAGAAATATATAATCCAAAAATAAAGTTAAAGAGACAATTCCATTTACAATAGCATCAAAAAGAATAAACCGCCCAGCTGGCATGGCTTAGTGGTTGAGCATCGACCCATGAACCAGGAAACGGTGGTTCAATTCCCAGTTAGGGCACATGTCTGGGTTGCAGGCTTGATCCCCAGTAGAGGGTTTGCAGGAGGCAGCCAATCAATGACTCTCATCATTGATGTTTCTATCTCTTCCTCTCCCTGAAATCAATAAAAACATAATTTAAAAAACAGTAACAAATCACTTAGGAACACATTTAAACAAGGAGGTGCAAGGATTGTACAACAAAAAGTACAATGTTGGCCCTGACTGGTTTGGCTCAGTGGTTGGAGTGTCGGCCCACAGACTGAAGGGTCCAGGGTTCGATTCCGGCCAAGGGCACTTTTCTCGGTTGCAGCCTCAATCCCAGCCCTGGTTGGGGCTCATGCAGGAGGCAACCAATTGATATGTCTCTCTCACATCGATGTTTCTCTCTATCTCTCTCCTCCTTCCACTCTCTCTGAAAAGCAATGGAAAAAATACCCTCAGGTGAGGATTAAAAAACAATACAAAACTACAACATGCTGGAATAAATGAAGACCTAAGTAAATGTAGAGACATCCTGTGTGTTCACAGATTGGAAGACTTAACTATTGTTAACTACCCACAGGGACCTACAGATTCAATGCAATCCCTATCAAAATCCCAACAGTGCCTTTTGCAAAACTGGAAAAGCCTATCTGAAAATTCATGAAAATTCAAGCCCGCCTGGGCGTGGCTCAGCAGTTGAGCGTTGACCTGGGATCCAGGCGATCGGGGTTCGATTCCCGGTCAGGGCACATGCCCGGGTTGTGGGCTCGATCAATGACTCTCTCATCATTGATGTTTCTGTCTCTCTCTCTCCCTTTCCTTTCCTCTCTCTGAAATCAATAAAGTATATTAAAAAAAAAAAATGAAAATTCATATGAAAATTCAAGCCCGCCTGGGCATGGCTCAGCGGTTGAGCATTGACCTAGGATCCAGGCGATCGGGGTTCGATTCCTGGGTCAGGGCACATGCCCGGGTTGTGGGCTAGGCAGCCGATCAATGACTCTCTCATCTTTGATGTTTCTATCTCTCTCTCCCCCACTCCTTTCCTCTCTCTGAAATCAATAAAGATATATTTTTAAAAAAAAAAGAAAAAGAAAATTCAAGGGACCCTGAATAGCCAAAGCTTGAGAAGAATAACAAAATTGGAAGACTAACACTCCTGATTTCAAAACTTACTACAAAAGTACAGTGATCAAAACAGCGTAAAGACAGACATACAAACTAGTGTAACAGAACAGAGCCCAGAAATAAACCTTTACATCTATGGTCAACTGATTTTTGACAAGGGTGTCAAGACCATTTAGCAGGGAAGAACAGTCTTTTCAACAAATGGAACAACTAGATATCCACATGCAAAAGAAGAAAGTTGGACCCTTACCCTACATCATATATAAAAGTTAATTAAAAATGGATCAAATACCTACATTTAAGCCCTGGCAGGTGTGCTAAGTGGTTAGAGCATCAGCCCACACACCAAAGGGTCATGGGTTGATTCCCAGTCAAGGGCACATACCTGGGTTACAGGTTCAATCCTCGGCCCTGGTCAAGGTGCACACAGGAGGCAACCAATAGTTGTGTCTCTCTCACATCAATGTTTCTCTCTCTCTCCTTCCTTTCTTCTCTCCCTTCCACTCTCTCTAAAGATCAATGGAAAAAACATCATCGAGTGAGGATTAACAAATACCTAAATTTAAGAGCTAAAACTATAAAACTCTTAGAAGAAAATATAGGGGCAAATATCTTCATGACCTTGTATTTGGCTATGGTTTCTTAAATATGACACCAAAATCCCAGGCAACAACAACAAAAATAAATTGAACTTCATTAACATTTAAAACTTTTGTGTATCAAAAGACAATATTAAAAGGGTGAAAAGAAAACCCAAAGAATGGAAGAAAATATTTGCAAATAATATATCTAAACAGGAATTAATACCCACAATACACAAAGAACTCCTACAACTCAACAAAATGAAAAACACCACAATTAAAAAGTGGAAAAAGAACTAAAACAGACATTTCTCCAAACATGGCCAATGAGCACATGGAAAGATGCTCAACACTAACAGTCACTAGGGAAATGCAAATCAAAACTACAATGTGATCTCACTTTATATCTACTGGGACGACTATAATAAGACGAGGATGTGAAGATATTGAAACTCTTGTGCACTGCTGGAGGGAATGTAAAATGAGGTACCTGCTGTAGAGAATAGTTTGGTTTCTTAAAAAGTTAAATGTAGCCCAGCCAGTGTGGCTCAGTGGTTGAGCATCGACCCATGAACCAAGAGGTCACTGCTTTGATTCTCAGTGAGGGAACATGCTGGGTTGCAAGCTCAATCCCCAATAGTGGGCGTACAAGTGGCTGCTGATCAATGTTTCTCTCTCGTCGATGTTTCTCTCTCTCTATCCCTCTCCCTCCCCCTCTCTAAAAATTAAAAAAACATATTAGAAAAAAAGTTAAATGTAGAATCACCATATGACCCACCAATTCCACTCCTAGGTATACACACAGGAGAACTGAAATCCGGGATCCAAATAGTATGTGTATGAGCATGTTCTCAGCAGCACTAGTCACATTTGCCAAAAGGTGGAAACAACCTGGGTGTCCACTGACAGATAAAGGATGAACAAAAGTGTAGTCCATTCACACAGTGGAATATTATTCACCATAGAAGGAAAGGAAGTTCTGACACCTGCTACATACAACACAGATAAACCCTAAAAATTTGATGCCAGACCTCTTGACAAAGCCCACCTGACAGGGGTGAGGGGGTGGCGTCTACGTCTCTCTGCACCAGCTCAGCAGGTGGGAGCTCCACCTTGTCCTCCTCAGGCCCCCATCGGCTCTTCCGCTTCCTCTTCACAGTGGCTGTGGTGGCTGGCTTTCCATGGATAGCTGGAGCTGGGGTGATAGCAGGCGAGGGAGCAGATGAAGCGAGGCAGGTGGCAGTGGGGAGCACAGATCCTGACGGGGTCTCAGGAGGGGGTTTGCGTTGAGGGCAGAGCTCGGGCACCATTTGGATGCCTGTGGGGCCCGCCCTTGCTTTCCGGAACTCCTCAAGCTTCTGGCGGTAGTATTTGTACCCCTGGCTGCTGGGTTCGTATAGAAAGCTGCAAAGGAGAGTGGAGGGGCACACTGTCAGCTGGAGCAGGAGTAGTGTGGGTCTTGTGGAAGCACCCCCCAGGTCAGCCAGGGTCACTTCAAAGTCTCCACTATGACCTCCTGCACTGCCAGGCCTCAGTGGCTGCTGGCTCTAGTAGCCCAAACTTGAAAAACAATGCCACAGCCTGTCACAATACCAAAGGCCACACCAACCCCCCATTCCACCTTTATCGGGCACCTGTTATACCATCATTAATCCCCTGCTTCCAAGGAAAAGGGGCGGATTCCCTCAGATCTGCCCCAGGTTCTGCAAAGCAATTCCCCTGCTGTCCTAGAGGAGCACTAGTGCCTTCAAACCCAAAAATTCTGAGATGCGGGAGGCACCTGGTACTAGAAAGGTCAGAATTTGCCCCAAACTGCACAGGGCACTTTTTTCTGATGCACCTGTGAGAGGTGTCAACAGCAAACAGAGCCAAAAGAAAGACAGTGAACATCGGAACAAATGGGGACCTGGACTCAAACCCAAGGGCAAAAGCCCCTGCCTTGCTGGAAGTCACAGGTCCCCTCAGTCCCCTAAGGGGTGGTCTCCCCACCCCAAGTTAGGAACAGATAGCACTGAGTTCAGAGCTGGCAGAGCCTGCAGCTCCCTCTGCACCTGCCTGGTATCTCTCAGACTATGTGCGTCCTGAGCCCACAGTCCCACCCCTGGGGTCCACATAGGAGGGAAGAGTCATAGCCCATCTCCATGTAACAAAACCTGTGTATATCACAGGTCACATGGCCCTCAACAAGAAGGGGCTAGATCTACATTCACAAACCTAAAGGGATTACAAAAGCAACATTCAATCTCAGGGATGCTTTTCCTTTTGTAAAATTGCTTTTGTATAAAGACAACAGAAAGAAACCCCACACGCTGTTTCTATGTGTCTATACAGAGAGCCAGGAAAGGGGTAGAAGGACCCCTAGGCATGCTAATATTGGTACCTAGGGTGGTATGGAGGGACAAGGAGATGGCAGCATCTTCTTTGTACTCCTGGGTCATGACACAAGCATGTACACCCTTTAGAAAACCCAGTAAGTGACATTGGTAAAAATTATAGGAAACAAAGGTCAATAAAATCGTTAAGCCTCTAGTCAGGCTAAGAAAAAAAAGGAAACAAATTACTAATCACAGAAATGAAAGAGGGGACATCACTACAGATCCTATAGACATTAAAAGGGTAATAAAGCATTACTATGAACAACTCTATGCCCACAAATTTGATAACCCAGATGAAATGAACCAATTCCTTAAACGACACAATCTGCCAAAAACTCATACGAGAAGAAATAACCTAAAAAGGCCTATTTCTATTTAAAAAAGTTGAATCAGCCCTGTGCAGTTGTTGCTCAGGGGTTAGAGCATTGACCTGAGGACCAAAGGGTTGCGGGTTTGATTCCTGGTCAAGGTCATGTACCTGGGTTGCAGGTTCAATCCCAGACCCCAGTTGGGGCGTGTGCAGGAGACAACAAATTGATGTGTCTCTTACATTGATGTTTCCCACCCCCCTTCCACTCTCTCTAGAAATCAATGGAAAAAATATCCTTGGGTGAGGATTAACAGCAACAACAAAAATGTTGAACCTGTAATTAATAGCCCCTAAAACAGAAAGCCCCAGGTCCAGGAGTTCACTAGTGAATTCTACCAAACATTTAAGAAGGAAATTATACCAATTCTCTACAATTCCTTTCAGAAGACAGAAGCAGAGAGAATACTTCCTAACTCATTCAATTATCCTAATACCAAAACTAGACAGACATTACAAGAAAACTACAAACTAATACTTCTCATGAATATAGATGCCAAAATCCTCAATAAAATATTAGTAAACTGAATCTACTAACGTATAAAAAGCATTATACATCATGACCAAGTGGGACTTATGCCAGGCATATAAGGCTGGCTCATCATTTGAAAATCAAGTAATGTAATCCATCACATCAATAGGCTAAAAAATAAAAATTACAAGATCGCCCAGCCGGGCGTGGCTCAGCGGTTGAGCATCGACCTGGGATCCAGGCGATCAGGGTTCAATTCCCGGTCAGGGCACATGCCCGGTTGCGGACTTGATCAATGACTCTCTCATCATTGATGTTTCTATCTCTCTCTCCCTCTCCCTTCCTCTCTCTGAAATCAATAAAGATATATTTAAAAAAAAAAAATTTACAAGATCATATCGATAACTGTAGAAAAAGCATTTGATAAAATCCAACACCTATTCATGATAAAAACTCTCAATAAACTAGGAAGAGACAAACTTCCTCAACTTGATAAAGTATATGTACAAAAACACCCATAGCTAACTCATACTTTTTTTTTTTAATATGTCTTTACTGATTTCAGAGAGAGGAAGGGAGATAGAAACATCAATGATGAGAGAGAGATATTGATCGGCTGCCTCCTGCATGCCCCTTGCTGGGACTTGAGCCTGCAACCCGGGCATGTGCCCTGACTGGGAATCAAACCGTGACATCCTAGATCATAGGTCCATGCTCAACCACTGAACCATGCTGGCTGGGCACTAACGCATACTTAATGGTGAGAAACTTGGAAACTTTCCCACTAAGAACAGGGACAAGGCAAGACTACCCCACTTCACCGATGCTTTTCAGCATCGTACTGGAAATCCTAGCAAATGTAAAAGATGAGAAAGGGAAACAGGTTTACTAATCGAGAAGGAAGAAATAAAATTGTCTTTGTCTGCAAATGGCATGATAGCCTTACACAGAAAAAATATACGAAAGAATAGAAAAAAGGCACACACACACACGCACACAAACTCCTGGAACTAATAAGCTATTATATAGCAAGGTTGCAGGGTATAACGTTAATATACAGAAGTCAATCACTTCCCTATAAACCAGCAATGAATAAGTGGAATTTGAAGTTAAAAACACAATACCATTTACATTAGCATTTAAAAACATGAAATACTTAGGTATAAGTCTAACAAAATATGTACAAGACCTATATGAATAAAACTGTAAAACTCTGATGAAGTTCAGCCAGCGTGGCTCAGAGGTTGAGCATCAAACTATAATCCAGGAGACCAAGGTTCCATTCCTGATCAGGGCACATGCCTGGGTTTCAGGCTCAATTCCCAGTAGGGGGTGTACAGAAGGCAGCCAATCACTGATGTTTCTATCTCTCTCTCCCTCTCCCTTCCTCTCTCTGAGATCAATAAAAAAAAAACAAAAAACAAAAAAACTCTGATGAAAGAATTCAAAGAATAAAACAAATGGAAAGATATTCCATGTTCATTGATAGGGAGACTCCATATTGTCAAGATGTCAATTCTTCCCAACTTGATTTCTAGATTTAATGAAATTCCAGTAAAAATGCCAGTAAGTTATTTTGTAGATAATAACAAAGTGACTCTGAAGTTTATACTCAGAGAAAAAAGACCTAGAATAGTCAACATAATACTGAAGAGCAAGGTTGGAAGACTGACACTACCTGACTTCAAGGCCTACTGTAAAAATACTGTATCAAGGCAGTGTGGTATTGACGAAGGAACAAACTGATCACTAGAACAAAATAAAGGACCCAGAAATAGACCCACATTAACATAGTCAACTGACCTTTCACAAAGAAGGAAAGACAGTCTTTTCAACAAATGGTGCTGGAACTGGACATCCTCATGAGAAAAAAAAAAAGAAACTAGACATAGACCATACACTCTTCACACAAAAATTAATTAAAAATGGATCACAATCGGGCTGGCATGGCTCAGTGGTGGAGCATTGACCTATTATCCAGGAGATCTCGGTTCGATTCCCAGTCAAGGCACATGCCTGGGTTGTGGGCTCGATCCCCAATAGGAGGCCTGCAGGAGGCAGCTGATCAATGACTCTCATCACTGATGTTTTTATCTCTCCCTCTCTCTGAAATGAATAAAAACATATTTTTTTAAAAAAATGGATCACAGACCTAAATGTAAAATGTAAAAATATAGAACTCCTAGAAAATAATATAGGAGAAAACCTAGATGACCCTGGGTATGGCAAAGACTTTTAGATACAATACCACAGGCATAATCCAAGAAAAAGGAACTGATAAGCTGGACTTCATTAAAATTAAAAACTTTTGCTCTGTGAAAGACAAGGTCAAGAAAATGAGAACACAAGCCACAGACTGGGAGAAAATAACTAAATATATCATACTATCCAGCAATCACACTCCTTGGTATTTACCTTAAAGAGATGAAAATTTATGTCTACACAAAAACCTGCCCACGGATGTTTATAGTAGCTTTCTTCATAACTGCCCAAACTTGGAAGCAACCAAGATGACCTACAGTAGGTGAATGAATAAACTGTGGTACATACAGATAATGGAATATTATTCAGTGCTAAAAAGAAATGAGCTATGAAGCCATGAAAAGACATGGAGGAAACTTTAGTGTGTATCACTAGGTGAAAGAAGCCAATCTGAAAAAGCTACATACTACATGATTCCAGTCATATGACATTCTGGAAGAGGCAAAACTGCCAAATCAGTAAAAAGATCAGTGGTTGTCAGGGGGTTAGGAAGTAGGGATGAATACTGGATCACAAAAGATATTAGGAGATCATTCCTCCTTAACACCAAAGTTAACATTTGGGTGTCCTTCCTTCCAGTTTTTTTTTTCCAGTGCAGATTTATCTGAAGAGAGCTGTGGTTCTAATTTCTGTATCCTGATTTTTAAAAAACTTTTTAACCCAACATAAAGCTTTCTCATTTAGAATGCAGTGGAATGTGGTGGCAAAGGCACTTCCACTGACCTGCCTCTTTGCCTGTTTCCTCACTTGTGAGAAAACAGCACACTTGTAAAGAAAAAGGTGGCTCACACAGGTGATGTGTTAGAGATGCAGTTATAGGAGTTTAGCCCACTGGGGCTGGAGACATTCAATGTGTTACTAATTTTTCATAACTATGGATGATGCTGTATTTAACATTATTTCTGGGGATGGTATCTCAGAAGTGGGATGATTGGTCAAAGGAATGGGTGAACAGTTATAGCAGACTGTTTTCCAAAACACACAGCTGCTGGGGTATGTCCAGACCACTTGGGGAATCCAGAGGGCAAAGGGCTAGAGCAGCAAGTACACTAGGTGGCTGTTTGATCTGTGGGAGAGAGGAGCTGTCTCACATCTGACCCCTCATGAAGATTAAACAGGCCTTATGGTATGAACCTACATACCCTGACCAGGCCCGAATACCCAATCATCTCCCATTTACTCCTCCCTAGCGAGCAGAGCGTCGAATGTGGTCCCTCAGGAGCTCACCTTCAGCCACTTCTCTGCAGGGCACCCTAGGGTCCATCCTCACCCTAGGTACCCCCCCCCCCCCATAGCTATTCCCAACCCCTTAGCAGCCTTCCGCAAACCCCCTGTGCTTCAACCCTCAACCTGGAATGATTGATCACCTTCCATGACTACAGCCAGTGATCCTGGAAGCACAGTTGACCCCATCACTCCCTATACAGACCCTCCAAAGGCCCTCAATGAACACCCGAGTCCTCTGGGACCTGGCTCTGCTGGGCTCCACAGCTGGTCTGCAACACAAGCCAATACTCACCCTGCACCCCAGCTACACTAGCACAGCTGCTTCACTCCTGCATAGTGGTCCTTCTAGATACCCTCCTGTTCCATGTCCAGCTCCCGTTGGCTCACATGTAAGAGACTGGCTGCCTGCCTAGCATCCACTCTTGCTTCCTTCCTCCTGAGTCCCTGATGGTGTTTCTGAATCAACCAGCCCAGGTGGCTGCTGCTCCTGCACTTTTTGTTATAGTCACCATCACATCTCTTCACTAACTGGGTGAGGACTTGTGTTATTTGTGGCTAAAAGTGTCCTCACAGGTGCATCACCCCACACTGGGTTCAGTGTCCACCTCATGAGTCTCTGCCAGTACCACCCTGCAGCAGTGCTTGCCCCTCCCAACTCCACAGGCAAAGATCAGGTACTAAACCCAATGAATGAATGAGTGGCTGAACAGACCTAGCCTGAAGGGCTAAGGTGTGACTTCATGGCTCAGGACAGTAGCGGGGCCAGGCTGCTTGTCCCATCCCGTCCGTGGAACCTGCATACAGGCTAGGGATTCCCACTCCTCAAAGCCTGAGGTACCAGATTCCTGCTTTCTTGTTATTCCCCTCATTGTAAAGGTGACACCCTAAGAATACACACAGTGAGCAACATAGTTCTGTGAGGTTGTCCTGGAGGGCATGTCATGCCTCGAGCCTGGGGCTGCTGTCTGTGTTATAAAGGGAGCAGGGTAAACACTAGAGACTTTCTCAATGAGGCACTGGAAAAACACAAGGCTCCAAAGGCCCCCACACACCCGCCTCAGAGACAATTCAGGACAGCAATGTGCACACTTGGGGAGTACCTGTAGGGTGGGAAGGCTGGCCTCTGGGGTCAGAAATTCCTGGAGCTGAGTCCTAGCCCTGCCAGCTTCTCACCACAGGACCCTAGCCTGTCTCAGGAACATGCCAAGCCTGTGATCAGGGTGAGGGGTTACCTCCCTGGTGAGTCCCTCCTTACCTGAATGCCTGGTTCTCACGATTGTTTTGGAGGGCGATGGTTTCCACCTCAGGACCCCCATCTGCTATGAACCTGGCCAACTTTTCTGCAAGGTTCTTGACCTCTTCATCCTCTGGGGGTGAAACTTTAAGCAGGCTGTCAGTACTGAGGCTCAACTCACCACACCCAACAGCCTAATTTCTGCTAAGAACCCCGTGGGCAACAAGAGGGGTTTATTTTAGGAACAATGCAAAGAAAAACAGGCAAATGGGAATCAGATTACTACACTGGGACCAAACAAAGAGTTAATACTACAACTTATTCCGAGCCCCCACCCTCTGCCCCTTCCCACCCATAGGTCTTGGGGGGCCTGGGACATAGGAGCAGAATGTGAGTGGGAAGGTCTGCATCAGGGCCAGAGGGAAGATGGGAGCCCCACCTTGGTCTTTCTACATCCAGGTCACATGGGGAGTTGAGCGTGGCTCTTCTCCTGGGGAAGTCAGGGCAAAGGGCCACAGGAGACACGACCAACCTCTGTGCCCCATGACAGGCCTAAACCTCAATTCCTACCACCTACCAGCACTTGGCTGGGATATTCATTACAGCTGGAGACCATCCAGCCTCTTTCCCATCCCCTGACACTCATCCCACCAGGATCTCACCAACTGATTGTTTCTGTCCCCTGGCCCCCTCAGCCCCTGCCCCAAGTGTCAGGCACTACATTTGTTTCTAGGGTTGATAGGCACTCATTGACACTTGTTAAAATGACCATGAACCAGTAGGCTAGCATACCTTCCCTCTGCCCCCTTTGCATGTACAGGGCTGAGCTCCTGAATACGACCTTGACCTTGGCCCCCAGACCTCCCATCTCCTCAGAGCACTGGCCAGGGTGGTGGCACCAGCCCCAGCTTGACCCTGGCTGCCAGGGAGGGCACAGACCTATGACATCAGTGCCACTCCATGCCAAGGCACCCTCTAGGAACCCCGATTTCACATGGGGCACAATTTGTCTACACACCTCCCCAGAACCTCCCACCCCCCTACCTTTCTGAGAGGCTGTCTGCAACTTCTGTGCTTCCTTTCTTATCTCAGCCACCTTCTTTCTGTAGTAGAGGAATTCCCTGCTATTCTTATCGTGCAAAAACCTGAAGAAGAGTTTTGCAAAACAGAGAAAGGAAGATGAGCAATGAGGACGGGTGGACTTGTGTAGCTTCTGAAGACCTGTTATGCAAAAGCAAGCTGACAAGCAAAGATGCCTTGACAGGGCCCAAAATTAAGTCTCCGAGCCACATTGGAAACTCTTGCAACCTTTGGTGTGAGTTATGAAGTGCAGGAAACAGTGTCTGGCCCACACAAGCAAGCACCCAGCCCCAGCCAGCCTCAGTCACCACGAGGGTTTTATGAGAACATCTGCACATACTGCTGTGTGGCAAGAACATTAAGTACCAGTGACCTCCCCCTCCCAGAAATACTTACGAAAATGCCGGGTTATCCTTGTAGTTCTCCATAGCTACTTTTTCTAACTCGGGGCCTCCTTCTGCCACAAAGCGGGCCAATTTCTCTATCACTTTCCGAGTCTCGATTCCCTCTGGGGGTGAAACTTTAAGGAGGCTGTCAGTACTGGGGTTCAACTCACACACCCCACAGTCAACAGGCACACTCTCTCTACGGACCACAAGGACAGAGGGGTGGGGGGAGAAGAGGGTGAAATGCAGGAGGTTGTCAGGCGTCCCCGGTCCATGCACAAAGCACTGTGACGAGAGGGGAGTTGGTCTAAATAGTCTTCACGAGACACACTGGGTGGGAGAGAAGTGTGTGAGCCTCTCAGAGGCCGAGCCGATCCAAGCTGGGAGACGTCGGAAAACATAGCCAGCCTCCCTTTTTTTTTGAAAGTTTAAGTCTTTTCTTTATTTACCAGTATTCAGTATAATAAATTGGTTCCCTTCCATCCTTCAAAGATGACAAATTCTTTTAAAATATCATTACAAACTTTGATTTAAACACATTGGGTGGGTTTCAATCCACTGCAATTAATGTCATTATAGAGGCTCAATAGTCCCCTCTGTGGCTGCTGGAGCCTCTTCAAGTTGGCTACTGAGGCCTTTAGACATGACCCCAGGCGTCTTGATGGCCTCCTGGCTATCTGCTGGAACAGGGCGCTCCAGGTCATCTCATACACTTCCTGCCCAGACCTAGAGCCAGCCATTCCTCCAAGAAGTCCTGGTTTCCGTGAGTGAAAAAGTGTTTCCAGACCACCATCTGGGTGCTAGGGAGGTTCACTGCAACGAGCTTAATCATTACCTTGGGGTTTTTTCAGTGAACAGAGGTATAAAAATACATTTTTGTGTATTAGCCTCCCCTTTGAGCCACATGGAACTTGGAACTTGCTTTTGTCTTTTTTGCTGGCCTGTTTCTGAGGCCAAATGTCTGCCATTATACAGTCATGTCCCTTTTGTAAGAGCTCCCAAGAGAAAGTTCTCGCTGTCAGTGCCTAGGAATGTTTGCTCCTCTTGGCAATGGGGCTAGACACTGAGCCTGTGGCCAATCTTATTCCCCTTGTTGCTTGGGCTGCCAGGAAGCTGGGGGAAAAGGGAAGGGATATGTGACTTCACCCTCCTCCTTTATGCCTGACAATGACCTTGACCTGATTGCCATTTATAAGCACAGGTGCTCTTCTGAGGCCTCATCAACAGCAGGTCCTAACAGGCCTCAAGGGCCTTGAGACACCCACTGCCCCATGGCAAGGTATGTTCAGAGCTGCCAGGGGACCTCTCTGACGAAACACCATCCTCCCTGGCTTCATTCTAATGCTCCAGACTTCAAGGTTCGCCACTGATCTACTCAGATACATGACCTGAAGCTGGCACCCTCATCCCAGAGCAAAAGGGGTTTAGAGGCTATTATGGCAGACCATATGGTTACTTCAGTCTGTACTCAGTCAGGGTGACATGACCATGCAAGCCAGCTTGGGAAGAAGTGGCCTAAAGCTCCACATGGCTCAGGTGGCACTGAGGCGTCATTCTGAAGGTTGACAGGGCTAGTAGTACTAGGAGTGCTACCACTGCCACCCTCTGCCCTCCTACACCTTGGAGCCTAAACTGGTTCACCTATTACTGTCCTTCCCAGGGCAGGAAAGTGAACTGTCCAACCTGTAGGCTTGTACCTCTGGCCCAAACTGGCAGGGACAGGTAACCACATTAAAAAATAGGCTTCCGGGCCTCAGAAGGCTCAGAGGACATGTACCCAGACTGGGGAACCATGAAAGGTTCTCCACATGTTGGGAGGAAAATGCAAGTGAACACTCACAGAGGATACCCTTGCACTGGCTGGAGACCAGCCTCCCGAGTAGACGGTGGGTCCCAAGGCTCCCAGGATGAAGCCCATACTGCAGCCCCTCCTCACACCCTTCCTTCACCCCATCACCCCTCACCCCAGAGGGCCTCACCTGACTGAAGTCCCAAGTACCCCACACTCCTGGCCACGTTTTCCCTGCTGACTGTGGATCTGCCCTGGAGCTGGAAGGCAGTGGTGGAAGAAGGGAAGCAGCTCCCGCACCTTACCTTTGATCTCCAGCCACTGCTCGTAGTCCTCCTCCTCATCCTCATCGGGAGACTGGAAGACACTAGGGCGGCTGGCCAGGGGCAGCTGCTTAGCGTGCACATAGTTCTTCACTTGGCTCAGTGGGCTGCTGATAAGGGGAGGCCTCTTCCCGGCACGGGGGAGTACTCGAGGTGGGACGCTGGGCACACTGGGGGGAGTATCTTGGGAGAGAAGGAAGTATACCTGTGCTCCAGCTCTGCAGTGCACCTTTCCCTGTCTTCCCACCTAATCCGAGTGCCGTTAGTCCCTGGGGGCTGGGTCCTCAGCTTCTAGCACAGCACCTGGCGGGTGGTGGGTGCTCAGAGAAGACATCACTCCCATTATACAGATGAAGAACTAAGGTTCAGAGATGCATGACTCTTTGGTTATCCAGCCCAGGACTCTGAAAGCAGCAGGTCTGGGCAACCCAGGGACACCTGAATCCCACACCCAGCTTATAACCATTCCCTCTGGTTGTCAGTGGTAAGTTGGAACAAGCCTATTCTGGGCTTTTCAAACACACCTGGTGACCTGTGACCCTACGATAAAGGGCAGCCTGTTCTCCCTGTCTCTGGGTGAATTTGGTCTAAACTTTTTTAGCTGTTTCCTAGGAAACCTGACAAAGGTCAAAGGTCAGTTGTTTCACTATTAATTTTCTTAAAATAAAAATGAGCTCTGACTGGTGATTGCACAACCATAGTTATGGGTGGGATCCCCAAGGGCAGTGATTCTTATCCTGGCAAGTCTCATGGACTCCTGTGGGCCAGGCAGCTATGAAAGAGGGCCCCCATTCCTCACACCTGAGTTGCTCCTCTGACTACAGCCATGGTCCCACAGCCCTGGGCCTGCTTAGTCCTGGTCCCCATGCTCCTGGACTGAAACCTCGGTTGTCTCTGCTCCTATAGGGTAAGCACTTTGAGAGCAGAATCCATGCTCTCCCCCTGGGTGTTTAGTGTGGAGATGAGCTCAATGAATTTGGGATGAGAAGAACAAGTCTGAGGCAGCACTTGCCATTTCTGGGAAGCCAGGGATCCCCAGGAGGAGAGAGCAGGCAGCATGAACACGAGCACGAGCCTGAGCCTGAGCCTGAGCCTGAGCCTGAGCCTGAGCCTGAGCCTGAGCCTGAGCCTGAGCCTGAGCCTGAATAGGAGACAGGATGGAAAAACTCCACTCACCTGTGCTAGTCTGCGCCTTCTGCAACTTCAGAAACTGCTGCAAAAAGCTGCCATCATTGGCAAACTTGTTGGAAACGGAAGAGTTGTGTGCGTTTGCAATTCTAGACCCAAGACAGAAGACAGAGAGGGTAAACTTCTAATGGAGGGGCTAGGGCATGCCTTGCCTCTCTCGGCCCCACATCCACCAAGTTCTTACCTGGTAGAACCCAAAACCAACCCCCAGAGATGTCTGGGGACTGCTGAGTGCACAGAGCAACTTTCAGAGTAGTAAGATGGGAACAATCTTGTTCTAGTCAAAACAATACTACACATATTGATGTCAACTCTATCCAAATATTGACCCTCCCACTCCAAATGGCCTCCTCGACTTAGAACCACCTGCTCTCATTCTGCACAACCCCTATCCTACCTGCTATAAACTAATTATCTGGGCTGTTCCTGGCTCCCATGTCTGTATCCTCAGCTAGACTTTAGAATTCTCCAAAAAGGGCATGTGTATGTGTCTGTACGGTGTCTGACTGTATTTCTGGGCCTGGGTCTGCCAGCACTTCTGTGAGGAATACACACACACAGGAAAACACCCAAAGCAATCTCTTGGTGGGAGAATTACAGGGGGATTATATATTTTTATTTTTTCTCTCTTTTTACAAATAGTATATTTTACTTAAGAAAAATTTTTAAATCTATTTTTAAAAAATCAGCACAAAAGCAAACCCAGGGGCCTGTTTAATTCAAATTCATCTTCCCCTATCATAAAAGTAACAGAACTCATTATGAGCAAACGAGAATGCAAAAAAATTGAAATATAGAAAGCAAAGGGAAAACCCAAGTCTTCCCACCTCACAATAGCTACTATTAACACTTTGGTACAGTATTTCTTTGATTTGCCCATAAATTAGAAACAGAAGAAAATAAGGCTGTGATCATAGAATATGCCCTACTTCCTCCATTTTCTATTATAACATACCATCCTGCACCAACCTCAAAAATTCTTCATATATATAGTTTCTCAAAGCCGAGTAACAACCCATCATACAGATACACCCAATAGAGAGTAAAGCTCAGGGATCCCACAGGTCTAGCTTTTTTCCTTTAAAATTAACTTTTACTAGAAATGTTTTAATGGAGTAACAATGGAAACAACCTAAGTATACAATAAGGAGCACTGATTAAATAAATCATGGAACATTGACAAGGCAGATGGAGCAGCCATGAAGAGTTAAAAATTTAAAGATAAAGCAATCATGTGCAACATTAAATGAAAAACAAAAAGTCAGGGTGTTAACAATATTTACAGTATGGTTGTACTTACGTTAAAATATAATTGAACTTAAAATTGTTAGAAACACTGCCCTGGCCAGTGTGGCTCAGAGGTTAGAGCATTGGCCTGCACACTGAAGGGTTGTGAGTTCAATTCCCGGTCAAGGGCATGTATCTCGGTTGCAGGTTCGATCCTAGGCCCAGGTCAGGGCACGTGCCAGAGGCAACCAATTGATATGTCTCTCTCACATCAATGTTTCTCTCTCTGCCCCCCTTCCTTCCCTCCCTTCCACTCTCTCTAAAGATCAATGTGAAAAAATATCCTCAAGTGAGGATTAACAAACAAACAAAAAGTAATGAAGCCTTCACAAACGCTATGTGATGAACCCTGAAAGCATTATGTCCAGTAAAAGAAGCCAGATACAAAAGTCCACCTATCATATAAAATATCTAGAATAGGTAAATCCATGAAGACAGAAACTAGATTAGTGGTGATTAGTGGTTACCAGAGGAGCTGGGGGAGGAGTAATGGGGAGTGATGGCTACTGGGTATGAGGTTTCTGAATGATAAAATGTTCTATAGACAGTGGTGATAGTTGCACACTGCTGTGAGATGCTGTGAGCATACTAAAAATCATTTAATTGTAGTTTAAAAGCTCAGTTTTATGGCATGTGAATTATATCTCAATAAGAATAGATAAAACCCAAGAACTATGATGGCTCTGAAGAGTTATAATTCAGGGAAAAGTTTTTCTTTTCAACAGTGTGTGTGTGGGGGGGAGTCCGGCTGGTGTGGTTCAGTGGTTGAGGAACCAAGAGGTAACAGTTCAATTCCCAGTCAGGGCACATGCTGGGTTGTGGGCTCGATCCCCTGTGGGGGTGTGCAGGAGGCAGCTGATCTGTGATGTTTCTCTCTCAATTGCTGTTTCTATCTCCCTATCTCCTATCCTTTTCTCTCTCTCTCTCAAAAAAAAAGTGGGGGATGCCTTGGCTGGTTTGGCTCAGTGGTTAGAGCATCAACCTATTGAATGAAGGGTCATGGGTTCGATTTCTGATCAAGGGCATTTACCTTGGTTGCAGGCTCAATCTGTGTGTGCAGGAGATAACCAATCGATGTATCTCTCACATCAATGTTTCTCTCTGTCTCTCCCCCCACACTCTCTAAAAAGAAAAAATCATTGGAGCCCAGCCAGGTGTGGCTCAGTGTTTGAGCATTGACCTAGGATCCAGGAGATCGAGGTTCGATTCCCGGTCACAGCACATGCTCAGGTTGCGGGCTTGATGCCTAGTAGGGGGTATGCAGGAGGCAGTCAATTGATGATTCTCTCTCATCATTGATGTTTCTAACTCACTATCCTTTCTCCTTTCTTCTCTGAAATTAAAAAAAAAACACCTTTTTATTTATTTATTGAGAGAAGAAGGGAGAGGGAGAAAGAGAAACATGGATGTGAGAAACACTGATCGGCTCTCTTCTACTCTCCCCAACCTGAGATCGAACCCACAACCCAGGCATGTGCCCTGACAGGGAATCAAACCTGTGACCCTTCAGTGCACAGGACAACACTCACCCAACTAGCAACGTCAGAGAATAAAAACGTATTAGGGAAGAAAAAAAAAAAAAGTGGGAGGGGGTGCCCTGGCTGGGTGGCTTGGTTGATTGGAGCATCATCCAGTACACCATAAGGATGCAGGTTCAATTCCCAGTCAGGGCACATAACTAGGTTGCGGGTTTGATCCTGGTCAGGGCACGTACAGGAGGCAACAGATCAATGTTTCTCTCTCAAATCAATAAAAACATATCCTCAGGTGAGGATTAAAAAAAACAATCAGTTAGAACTCGGTCCTGATACGCCAAGGTTGCAGGGTAGATCCCTGGTCAGAGCACATACAAGAATCAACCAATGAATGCATAAATAAGTGGAACAACAAATCAATGTTTCTCACTCTTTCCCTTCCTCTCTCTTTAAAGTCAAACAATAAATAAAATTTTTAAAAAATAGTGAGGTGGGGGAAGCAGCACACAAAATTGATAACAACTTTGTAAAACAAAGCAAAAAACATGGGAAAGGAATATTATCAAAATGGTTGTCTTGAAGCAACTTGAATGTTTATTTCCTCAGCAAGAAATTTTAAATGTTGGTGTTCTATGCTCTTATTTGCATAGCTATTTGTACCATACACCCACCCATATGATGTTCCCCTTCAGCTGCCTGATCCTGGAGCTGTGATTCAACAGTCTCCAGGAGACCCTCTTGGATGCGATACAAGGCCTTTCCCATCTTGGTACAAGTCATTCCATAAATCCCAGGGATGAGAACCCACCTACTGACAAATCACTCAACATCCAGTCACCATGTTCCTGGGTGCCCTGGAGGTACCAGACTCTGGGTTCCAACAGGAATAAGGTCTAAATCCTGCCCATAAGGAGAAGCCTAAGACTCTTAGAAAGGTGGGAGCTGGGACAGAACTTTGTGCAGGGTTAACAGGATTCACACTTTACACCACATAGGAAAGGGGTTGCCTCTCTGTCAATCTCCAGTCTGAAACTTTTGGACCTTGTGATCCTGATTATACCACCCCTGTTCAAAACTCTTGGGTGCCTAGTGTTTCTAAGAACAGGCAGGAGGAAACCCTGCCTGAGCTATCTCCTGCCTGGCTCTGGAACAGCCCCTCTGGTGCAGCAGTTCGGGCTGCCTAATACATAGGAGGCTCTTTCCTCTTCTTGCATTCTGCCAGCAGGCCTTTCCCTGCTTCCTCAATGGACTGGCTCTGCCTAGGACTTTAGAATGCAAAGTCTCTTCTGTACCGCTATAGTGGGAACACACTGGCTCATGTTACCCACCAGCAGCTCTGGGGGTAGAACTGATACCCCTTTGGTGAGGGCAGAGATGAAACCTGGGTTTTTGCTCTGTGCTATACCTCTGACCCCTGGCCCACAGGTTGTCAGAAGAAACTGCTGAGTGAGAGTTGGCAGGCCATTCACTGAGCTCCCATGCACCCCTTGTCTCTCTCCTGACATACTAAGCCTCCTGATAGAGAGCACCTGTGTCACTCCTTGCACCATCAGGCTGTGGCTGGGTGCAGATATACCATGACTGCTCTTACAAGCAAATCCCTCTGCCCGTGACCCTCTAAGACCCAATTCAGCCTCGGAGTGCACATACTCGCCAGGATGTGGGGACTGAGGGCTGGCCACCTGATTCTGCTTGGCTTTCTGTTCCATTCTGGCTTCAATTTCCCGTTTCTTCTGAGCAATGAGCTCTTCCTGGTGAAGGATGTTCATGTTCATTTTTCCAGACTTGGGAGGAGCAACCCCAAACCACCGGTTAGCCTTTCCTGGAGAGGGAAAAGAAACACATCAGAAATCACCTTTGCTTCACAAACATGCCCATTCGTTCATTTATTCAGTAAACATTTATCGAACTATGTACCAGGTGCTCTGCTAGGTGCTAAATAAGAGAGACAAAGCCTCTGCCCATGTGGAACTCAGGTCTGGCTGGGGAGACAATAAACTTGTAACAAAAAAGTAGCTGCAAAATCATAAGAACTCTATGCTGGAAACCAAAGAAGGGTAGAGAATAAGAGAGGAGCACCTATAGCTAGTGCAGCCAGAAAATAACCATTTGAAGAGGGAGCACTTAAGATGAAACCATAAAGAGCCAGCCTCCTGAAAAGCCACATAGGGAACAATCTGGACAAAGTAAGGTGCAGTTGCAAAAACCAAAGGCTGGATGAAGCCTGATGCATCCAAGTACCAGGGAGGGTCCAGTGTGGCTTGAGCAAATTGTTCCAGGAATGAGAGTGCAAGAAAGGGAGTCTAGATTTTACTTTAAGGTCTTTGGGAAGTGTCAGGGAGTATTAAGCTGACAATATCCAATAGGTATTTTTATTTTTAAAATCATTGACTCTGACTGGAGAGAGTGCATAGGCAGCAAGGAGACCAACAAGGAGGTTCTCTGGCTCCAAGCAAAAGATGATGGTGTCTTCAAACATGGGCATTAGCTGAGATGAAGAAGACAACTTGAAGTTTCCCCATGGGACTCAGAGTAAAATCCAAATTCTTAAAGTCAATTTTCAAGGTCCTGCCAGAGATGGCCGCCCTCCCCACCCTTGACAGTCTTCAAAATGGCAAGCCAGTCCCATCCCAAGGCCTTTGAACTTGCCATTCCCCCTCTGCGTGGAAGGCTCTGCCCCCAGACTTCCTCATCTCAAATATCTTCTTTCTGCTCAAAAAGGCCTTCTTAGATCACCCAGTATTGACAGCCTCCAGCCCCACTCTCTCACATGGTAACCCTGTAAATATTTCCTCTTGGTGCACTGTCTGACACCCAATAGAAAGTAACGTTCAGGAAGGCAAGGCTGTTTTGATTACCACTGCATCTCCAGCGCCCAGCACAGTGCCTGGCACACAGTGAGTATTTGCTGAATGAGTAAATGCATCCAGTTTGGGGTGGCTAGGGCTGGCAGAGAGGGAAGGGTAAGGCTTGTGGTAAAGTGGAGGCTCGAAAGACCCAGGAATATACGTATCCAGGAATGTCTGAGAGCAATTCGGAAAACAACTTTTCCAGAAAGCAGCACACAGGCCAGACGGCAGCTGCTATGAAAAGTGGGGCGCAGGAGAGCCCAAGGTTGCCGCTGTTTCGGAGAGCAGAGTTCGGAGGAGCTCTGAAGGTGTTTTTTTCCGGAAAGCGGCCACAGGGCAGACCCGGTGTCCGCCGTTATGGAAGCCAGGCGCCCTCAGCAAACCAGGCCCGGAGTGGGGGGCAACAACTGGGTCTGAGATCTCGGTAGACCGCGGAGGTGCAGAACCAGCCGCTTCGGGCCTCCCAGAGGCTGAGGCGAAGGGCCGGCGGGTTGGGGTAGGCTCAGCCGGAGGATGAAGCAGCGACGCGTAGCCAGGAGGACCCAGGCGGGCTCCAGAAGGGAGAAGGGGGCTGTTACCTGCAACATCCCGGTTGTCCATCTTGAGACTCATCCAATCCCACAATGCTCTGGCGCCACCTCAGGAGGCATATTATAGTGCGCACGGCTTAATGGGAGATGTAGTCCATGTTGGCCAGCCACGCCCTGCCACTGAGGGGACACCTGGGGCCTTTCTCCCAGGAACGCAAATCTCAGCCTATCGGCAACATCTGGTTTCAGGCCCGCGGACCAGAAGGCGTCATCTTTTTTCACACTTTCCGGGAGTAGCAGCCCCTCCAAATATAAACTACATGTTCCAGGATGCTTTGTGCAGAAGCTATCGCGAGAGACGCAAGGAGTGTCCGGCCCCGCCCCGTGTGCCTGCTTCCGCCTCCCTGTGGTGACGGCTTGTTGTTGTAGAGGCCAAAATGGCGGCTCAGGCGGCGGCAGCGGCCCAGGCGGCCGCGGCCCAGGCGGCGCAGGCCGAGGCGGCCGAGTCATGGTACCTGGCGCTTCTGGGCTTCGCCGAGCACTTCCGTACGTCCAGCCCGCCCAAGATCCGTCTATGTGTGCACTGCCTGCAGGCTGTGTTCCCCTTCAAGCCGCCGCAGCGCATCGAGGCCCGCACGCACCTACAACTCGGCTCCGTGCTCTATCACCACACGAAGAACAGCGAGCAGGCGCGCAGCCACCTGGAGAAAGCGGTGAGCGCGGGCCGGACCGCGAGGGAGGAGCGCGGGCTCCTTGCGGGGCTTGAGCTGACGAGCCGCGACCACGGCGGGTGAGGGCCACCCGGGCCGCTCCTCTGGGAGCTGGGGTGCGACTTCCGCATAAGCTGCAGGACCCCGACGCAGCCAGCTTCTTGGGGAACCCGAGGGCCTCGCCCCGTACGTTATTTAACGTCTCTGGTGACAGGCAGAGTTGAGGGCTCCGCTCTTCTGAGGAGCAAAAGGGTCCCCAAATTTTTCAGGTTTTCAGGAGTAGACTACATGTTGGCGCCTATTGAGACGTCCCCAGATTGCCAGTGGACCCTGCAGCTTCCAGCTTCTTAGGGCTCAGCCCCGGAAGCATCAGCCTGAACGTTCCCTTCTGAAGTGACTCAGGATAGTGGGGCCGAGGTGACAGTCCAGGCATCCCTTGGGAATCTGAAGTTCGGTCTCTCGGAAAACATTATATCCCTGGACCTGGACGTCTGATAAGTGTCTGGAGGGTATTATGCCCCCACCAGTGATACGGGGAATCATCGGTGGGAGGCAGAGGCCCAGAGCCTAGAATTAGTCATTTTAAGACCTATAAGGAAGTGGAACAGTGTGGGTGTGTAAGGGGGGAAGGGGTCTGGATTCCAGGACCAGATAGTTGCTTAGTGTTGGGGATTGGGGGAAGGGGCTCTCCCAGCCCTTCTTTTCTCTGTATTTACCTGGTAACTTCTCTTCCTCCCACCATCCACTAGTCCATCCCCTTCAAAGGGCAGGCCTCATACCCACCCCGCCCCCCATATTTTGTTGTTGTTAATCCTTGCCTGAGGATTTTTTTCCCATTGATTTTTAGAGAGTGAAAGGGAGGGAAGAAGGGAGGGGGAGAGAGAAGCATGGATGCGATGCACTCGACTGGGAATCGAACGGAGCCCCTTCCGTGAGCGGGCCGGCGCTCTAACCACTGAGCACACCAGCCAAGGCTATACGCCCCCATCTTGACTTGTGAGAGATCTTGGTGCTTCAGAGAATCTGGCTGTGGAGTTTTTCTTCTCACAGCAATACTGAACTGTCAGAGCGTGCCTTCATATGCCGTTTAGTCTTTTATTCAGATTAAAGAAGAGACTTCGTGCATAGAATCAACTTAGATTTTTTAAAGGTATTGATCTGAGGTAAATCAACCCACCTGTGGCTAGTAACAAGTTGCCTTTGGGAGGATACCAGATCTTTGTTATATACTGTAAAGAGTTGGAAGGGGGCCCTGGCAGGTGTGGCTCAGTTAGTTGAGCATCACCCCATGCACCAAAAGGTGGCTGGTTCAATTCCCAGTCAGGGCACATGCCCAGGTTGAGGGTTTGATCCCCAGTAGGGGGCAAGCAGGAGGCAGCCGATCGATGCTTCTCTCTCCCCCCCTTCCTCTCTCTCTAAAATTAATAAAAACATGGAAGAAAATAAGAGTTGGAAGGGGACTTTAGTCCTTGTTTGATCAACCTTGTTTCACGAGTGAGGTGGTAAGGGCCCAGAGAGGTAAAGTGATTTGTTCAAATCCACACACAGCAAGTTATTAACAAAATTGGGTTCAAACCTAGGCTCAAGATCACCAGGTTCCATGCCAAGACAATAAGTGTTATTGTTTTTGTGAAGTTCTATTATTTCAGTCATTTATCACTTACTTGTTCAGCTCACACCAGGTGCCAATCCCTCTTCTGGGTGCTAGGGATCAGCCATAATTAAAACAGTCCCTGCCCACATAAGCTTATGTTTTAGTGAGGGAGACAAATAATGAATGTGTAGTAAGAGGTTAGGCAGTGATAGAAGAACTATGAAAAATACGGAGTTGGCAAGGAGCTCTTTTTGGCAGATGTAGCAAGGGAGTCTCTATTTGATAAAGCCTTAAATGGGGTGGAGGAAATGAGCCTGGAGAACTGCTTAGGGTACCAGGTGATTCCCAAGGAGTGCCTGAGCTGTCTGTGGTTGGTGACTAGTTTGTGTCAGGGTCTTTCTTGGGCGGTGATGAGGCTGAGATCAAATGAAGCACCAGGCTTCTTTGGGTACAGGGTGGCTGAAGGCTGTGACTCCTAGGGCCTGGGCCCAGTGCCTTCAGTGGATGCCCCTGTTCTGAAGTTCTCCCTTCTCTTGATAAAAAGCAAATCCTGCCATCTCCCTTCCCTGGTCTAGGAAGCCATTTTTCTAGCAGTGGTTCATAGACACTGTATGTTGTTGCATTTTGGTCATTCAGAGCTGTTGAGGGGAAAGAGCCATGCGTCAGATTGCTTCCTTGTAGCCACTTGATTTGGGGGCCCATAATTTTAAACCTTTATCCTTTTTTTAATTGATTTGAGAGAGAGAGAGAGAGAAAGAAAGATCAATGTGTTGTTCCACTTATTTATGCATTCATTGGTTGATTCTTGTATGTGCCTTGACTCTTATATGTGCCCTGACTGGGGATCGAACCTGCAACCTTGACGTTATTGGGATGACGCTCTAACCAACTGAGCTACCCTGCCAGGGCTAAACCCTTATCCTTGTGAAGTGGCCTCCCTCGATTTTACAGAACCCTGAATCTTGTGGGGTCTTCCCCAGAGCCGCAAGTTCCCCTCCATAGCTCACACTGACATTCCCAAAATCCCTTTCTGTCAGTTGCATCCTCAGCTGGGAATTTGTTCAGATTTCAGTTAAAGTGCAGTTCTCCATGCTGTTTTTCTTCTGAAACTGTGATCTCTTTTAGTGTCGCATGCTTTCTTTAATCCTTATTCTTTACCAACTGTGCATTTTTCCCAAGTCAGGCTGCTATCAACTTTTACTCTTCCCTTTCCCAGACTAACTTGATAAAGAATCATAATATGTTTGTTTGTTTGTTTATAGCTTTTATTTATTGATTTTTAGAGAGCGAGAGGAAGGAAGAGAGAGAAGCATTGATTTGTTCCACTTATTTTCATGTTTTTATTGGTTGATTCTTGTATCCACAACTTTGGTGTATTGCAGTGACACTCTAACCAACTGACCTACCCAGCCAGACCCAATATGTTCTCCTTTTAGAAGTGGTTTGTTAGTTTCTAGCCCTGAAGAGCAAATGGTCAAAAAGATTCCAGTTTCTTTTCAGGGAGTCAACCCAGAATAACAAAAAAAAATTTTTTAAGGTAAATGACAAGCATTTTGTTACAATTTTGTCCTTTATTATTTCCCTTGCTATTCTTTCCTAATCTAATTCCTCTAATTTATAAGTTCTATAGGTAAAACTTTTAATTGGCCTCTAAACTTAGTACTACACTCAGCTTCCCTGTTATTTACATCATCTTTTGCTTTCTCTCTCAGAGACCCTAACTTCCTTGGTAATCACATTTTTAAAATATAAGGTTAGATTATTTATTCTTTTATCTGCTTAATGTCAATTTCTAACTGCTTCCTTAACTACGTTTGTAAGCTTTATAGAAGGAATATATAATATACTTATCCACCTGCTTCATTAATTCTACCAACTTCGAAAAATCGTCTATTAAGTATTCATGTTGAATGCATGGAAGGTGTTTCTCCCTTTCCTCAGAGGCTTTATTGAGGTTGAAGCCATTGGTCTCAATGGTACCTGCCTCTGCAGACTCTCGGAGCCTCTGCTGGCTACCTCATTTGCTAGGTCTGCTCAGCAGATCCTGTAGCTATTACAGTGTATGACAGGACCCTTTACCTCAGAACCTTCCTTCTTTGACTGTGGTTTTGGCAGCAATGTGGATGTGTTGTCAGAATTCTTGGCTGCTCTGAGATTCCTTCAGTAAATAGTTCGTGACTATAAAGGATGCCCCTTTACTCAGAAATCTCTCTCTTTTTGTTAAAAATAGTTTGTTGAGCCCAGTCGGCATGGCTCAGTGGTTGAACATCGACCTAGGATCCAGGAGATCGGAGTTTGATTCCTGGTCAGGGCACATGCCTGGGTTGTGGGTTAGATCCCCAGTAAGGGTGTGTAGGAGACAGCCGATCAATGACTCTGTCATCATCGATGTTTCTATCTCTCTCTCTCCGTCTCCCTTTCTCTCTCTGAAATAAATAAAGACTTTTTTTTTTAATTGTTTTGTTGATTTTTAGAGGAAGAGAGAAAGAGAGGTAGAAACATCAACTTGAGAGCACAACATCAATCGGCCGCCTCCTGCAGGCCCCCACCGGGGACCAAGCCCAAAACCCAGGCATGTGCCCTTGACCAAGAATCAGACCAGCAACCTCCTGGTAGAAGGGACATCACCCACCCAACTGAGCCACACAGTCTAGGGCAGAAATCTCTTGGCTAGAGAATTTGCAAGGCTGTTTCTACAATTTCTGTCAGATTGTGTTCTTTTACATTCCATTTTCACCTTATTATCTTTCCTCTTGTTACACATCTATTCCTGTGTGAATTTTCAGTCTTCCTTATTTTCACACTAGCAGACAATTCCATTTCAGCAATTTGCACATTCCTCCTTAACTTTCTTACTTTTTCTGACATTTCACTTTATCCCTTCACCTGGAAAAGTACATCATCATCTTAGACTTTCCTGATTTAAGAGCCACAGAAAAATAAATGCTCCTCCTCTGAAATAATTGTTTGTTACTTGCTGTAATCCAGACAGTCATTCTATGTACAGTGGTCTCTCTGACTTCAGTATCCATGTCAAGGCTGTGTTTACTTTCTCTCTGCTTTTGAAACAGAACTGGTTTTTAGTGGTGGTTTTGCTCATATGACTTAGACAGCAGCTTCAAACCCTGCTGTCCAAACACTTGTTAAGTCTGCTTTTACAGGTTTAGCCTGACAGTCTCTGGTTTACCTTCCCAGCAAGTAATTAAATGCTTCCCTTTCTCTTTTTAAGGCCTGAAAGGGCTCGGTGGTAAGCCTTTCATCGTCAGGCTCAGCTAGAGCAGATCTGTCATCCTTCAGGATCATGAGTGTGTCCTGCTAAGTTTCATGCCCCATTGACCAGGAGCAGAAACCTTGTGCAGAAGCTGTATTTACCGAGCCTAGTGTTAAGCCCTTTTCGTGAAAGAGTTATCTGTTTTCATTTTCTTCACTCTTAGTCTCTCAGTCTCCTGTGAATTCAAGATTTGAAATCTGTTTAGGAACCGTCACTTCACAGTTCCACTAACTTGACCCTTGACTTCCTTCCAACCCCCGAGTCTTCTGGTTCCTGCCTGGGAATTACCATAGTATTGTTGGTGCCTTCTACATGCCAAACCATGCATTCATGCTTCTTTGGACACTCTTATTGGATCCTCAGCAAACCTACAAAGTGGAGACCACTTCTGACTTGCTGCTGACAGGAGAATGCTCATAAACATAGTCACACAGCAGAAAGAGGCACCGCTGGCTCCTGAGTGCTGTGTTTCCATCCCAAAAGAGTTGCAGTTAATAACTATTTCTACACATTTTGGTTATTTAAAAGCTGATCTTTAAAAAAAAAAAGTTACCTTGATTTCAAGTTAAAAAGAAGCCTTGAAATGCTGTAGGCCCTGGATTGAATCCTCCAAGGACAAGAAATGTGCTGATCTGAGCCCTTCCACTTCTCAGGATGCATGCTGGCCCTGCGGTGACCCTTGCTTTCCTTGAGAACCCCAAGGTGACCCCAAGGACCTCTGGTAGGGTTGTTCACACCCTGCCCTATGCCTATAGGCCTCCCCACAGCTCAGGGTCTCTCACGTTGGCTGCTTTCCCATCACAGGGAAGGAAACATAAAACCTATTTTTTTAATGGTACAAAATAAAACATCCAGATGAGGGTACTTTGGGTAAGGCAACCTTGGTATATTATTTATGAGATGCATATATTTCTGATGTCTGTATATTTATGATTTGTGATTTTAGGTTGCAAGTGTTAAAAAGAAATGAAAGGGAAATCATTTGATTGGTGTCTGGCAGCGAATCTGAGGAAATGACTGGCTTGCCATGACACTGAGCCAGTTCTTTAGCTTCTAGCTTTGGAACTGGGTCATCATGGGGTGTAGCTCAAGGTGTCAACTGATGCTAATACCTGGACATAAAGCAGTGATGTTTGAAGGGAGCTGTCTGATACTATTTAGGAGTTAGGCCTTTGTGTTTGAAAGTCATAAGCCTCAGTTCTGTGGCCATTTGCTCATAAGGACACTCTCATTTCCTGGTGATGTTAGATGAAATCATTCATGTGACAAATATTTCCAAGGCACCTCCTGTGTGTTGGCCTGTTGCAGGAACTGGGGACACAACACTATGAGGAGGCACATCATAAGGCTTTATCTAACCTCCCCCATTTGTGTGTGTTTAAAGTGGAGGCCATAGCACATGCATGAGAGAATGGAAGCAGGTTGTAGCCCTAAGAACAGATGCTAAGGGCGACTAGGATCCAGCTCCTCCATGTAGGTCCACACCTTTAATTCCGTCCTCTTGTGTATGTACACGTTCTCTTTATCCACTCTGTACTCTTGCTAGAGGGCTCCCCTTCAGCACAGAGGCCTTGCCTGAGGTAGGTCTTGCACATGGAGATTGAGTTGCGGGACCACAGAATCTCAGGGTTGGACCAGATCTCAGCATGTCCCTAATCAAGCTCTTCAGTCACACAGTCTCCTACACAGCATCCATTCCTCCTCCCAGTTGGTGGCCTACAGGAGCTTCTGTTGCTGGACTGCCCTTCCCCATGGGGAGGAGTGGCTTCTGTAGAAAGGAAGCCCCGACTTCTGTGTTTACCACCTTTGTGCCACTTGTGGCTGGAGCTGGGCCCATTCCCACTGTTTCTGTATACAGACTCCAGCTGACGAACCTTACCTCTGGGGCTGCAATCCTGATAGCAGGCACTGGCCCTGCCTTCTGGGGACCCTGAGCCCTTGCTTACCCTGCTGCAGTAGGGTGTTGGGAAGGGATACTTGGGCTGGCTGCAGAGTGCCTGTTGCTTCGGCTCTGCAAGCACACGTGTGTACATGTATGCGCTTGTATGTGTACACCTGCACATGTGCTTGTGTGCATGTGCATGAAAGAGTCTGGAGCCCAGTGGCACTGAGTGCTCTCTCTGTTCCTCTCCCAGAGCTCCCCCTCCTGGCCCACCTGTGTCTTTCAGTCAGCTGTCTGGGATGCAGTTCCAGGTCTTTCTCAGCCTCTTTTGTGACTTCCTCCTCCATCACTCACTCTTGCCCTAAAGGCATCTCCAACCCCAAGGCTGTCCCCCAGGTTTCGCTAGCCCCTCCCTTTGCTCATGTTCCCAGCCAGCAAGCCCCTTGGGCCTTTAGTCTCTGGCTCCTCTTCCTCTTCCCTCTGCATTCTCTTTGCTGCATCTAGGATACTCTTAAAACTCAGATCTCATTGGGTGCTTTTTTTTATGCCTCTGATTGGGTCAGGTTCTATGGGTGACATCAGGGCATTCAGACCCACAGTCACTGCTGAGTGGCACACCTTCCAGCCTTATCTTCCTGACCTTCTGCCTTTTTACAGGCTCTTCTCTCCCAAGAGCACCTCCTACTCCCCCTTTGCCTGGGAACACACATACACACACACCCAGCCCCAGATGTGCCCCCCCCACCCACCCCATGCTGTTCTCCCATAGAGCATGGCAAGTCAGGGTCTTCTGTTCAGCCCTAGATCTGCCTTCTAGAACCCACCACTACTCTGAGAACATTTATGGGACAAGTGTCAGGTGAATGCTTGAGTATTGGATGGTCTGACAGACTGTGGTCAGTGTGGTGGACTGTCCTGGCACCTTATTGCCTCCTGTAGGAATGTGGAACTCCAGGGCACAGCAATCTCCAAGTGGGAATGTGTCATTGGCTGAACCATGTCCTGCATGTGTGCCAGCAAAGGGATTGCAAGCTCAGGTCTCAGAATCATCTCTTCTGCCCCTTGCCAGGCACTGCCCACACAAGTCCTTCCTGGACCTCTTCTCCCTCCCCTCTGAGCCTGTCTGCTCATTTCCAAGAATCTTTTAAGTGCCGCTTCTCCAGGAAGGACTGACACCCCCGAGACCCACTCTCCAGTTGTAATTGATTCCTCATGTTATGATTTGCTATGGGAATACTGCAATGAATGGCACATGGGAACCCCTCTGCACTCCTTCCCCTTCTGAAGCATTGTCGCCCTAGTGGGAGGGGCTCTGAGTTAGAGTCAGGTGCCTGTGCATGGTGTGACAGGAAGCACCCTGTCAGTAAGGGAGCAAATGCTTGTTCCCTCTCCCCCAGGCACACTCTGGTTGCTGGATTAGAGGGAAAATGAGCCCATAAGCTACCTTCCCACTTATCTGAACACCTGCAGTCTTTGTGACAGGACAACCTGTGTAAACCCCAAAGCAGAGCTAGTGAGCAATGTGCCATGCATTTGGCTGAGAATTAATACTTTTTTATTTCTCTTTCAGTGGTTGATATCACAGCAAGTATCCTTTTCTTGGTATTGTTTCCTTTAAGAAATGTGTTATAAACTTAAATAAAAAGAATGTGTTATAAACTTAAATCCCCGATATCCTGCACCCCATGGGTTTAGGACTTGCCTCACAGACCACTTGGAGAATCCCTGCTCAACTGTAGCTGTCCCTTTAGACCAGTGGCCTCACCATGGGTGCCATGTTTAAGCCTCGGCATTCAGTTCCACACCTGGCCAGCAGCAAGCTCAGGGATCACTGGGGGAATACGTGAACTTGTGGTTTCAGAGCAGGTGGGTACACACCTGACTGGCGAACCTCTACAGTATAAGAACCCCACACATTATTTCTTTTAAACTGACCTTTTTGCAGCATCTGTACTTCCTTAACCAGGTGTCACTAGATCCCACAGTTTGAAGATGTTAAATTTGAAGCAGCAAGTCTTTTGTCTGAATTATACTGTCAAGAGGTAAGAGCCTATGAAGGTTTCTGAAAGCAGTACCTCTCTCTGTAGTGAAAGTGCAGTGGCAAATTGGTACTCTCAGGAGTAGACTGACTTCCTCTTGGCTGTCCTATTTTTTATTTATTTTAATCCTCACCTGAAGATATATTCTTACTGATTTGAGAGAGAGAGAAACATCAATCGGTTGCCTCCTGTATGTGCCTCGACTGGGGATTGAACCTGCAACCTGGGTACGTGCCCTGGCTGGGAATCAAACCCGCAACCTTTTGATATATGGACGATACTCCAGCCAACTGAGCCACCTGGCCAGAGCTTTTTGGGGTTTTTTTCTTCTGACTTCCTCCTGGATTTTAATACTTCCTGTTACTTTGCTACCACCCGCACCCTGGCATGAGGTGGCTGTGGGTGATCACTTGCTCCAAGGACCAACAGAGTATTTTTCTAAGACTTTCCAGAGACTTGGAAAACAGCCTTGTTCCTATGCTAAAGATGATTAGTTCTTGTACAAGTGCATACAGTTTATCATCTTAATCTGGTTCCTAATCTCAGGTGTAGCTGAAAATTGCCTTCCCCCCAACACCTTTGAGCAATTGCCTTTGAGGCTCCCTGGGCAACAGGGAGTGAGGGAGTGTGTGCTTCACACCCCTGGCTCATCTCTCTTATAGTACAAGAAAGATGGCAGTTGTCATCCAATTTGTTCAGGAGTTTGAACTAAAGCTCCTTTCAATTTAGTTGATTTTAAGAGCAATGCAAAAAAAACGTCTTGGCCAGTAAAAAATAAAAAATATTTTTTCTTCTACTTTTTTATTGATTTCAGTGAGAGGAAGGAAGAGGAAGAGAGAGAGAGAAACATTGATCGGCTGCCTCCACCCCCCCCCCCGTAGATTGAGCTGGCAACTTGGACATGTACCATGACCAGGAATCCAACCAGCAACCTCCTGGTGCATGGGACAATGCTCAACAAACTGAGCCACAGGGGCTGGACCTTTTTTTTTTTTAATTGATTTTTTTAGAGAGAGAGGAAAGGAGAGGGGAAGAGAGAGAGAAACATGCATGTGAGAGCACAACATCGATTCGCTGCCTCCTGCGTACCCCCTTCCGGGAATTGAGCCCACAACCCAGGCATGTGCCCTGGAGTGGGAATCCTGCAACCTCCTGGTGCATGGAACAATTCTCAACCAGCCAACTGAGCCACACCAGCCAGGGCTGTTTTCTTCCTTTTTTTTTTTTTTAAATATACCTTTATTGATTTCAGAGAGGAAGGGAGAGGGAGGGAGGGAGGGAGGGAGGGGGAGAGAGAGAGAGAGAGAGAGGATGATGAGAGAGTCATTGATGGGCTGCCTCCTGTACACCCCCGACTGAAGATTGAGCCCGCAGCCTGGGCATGTCCCCTGACCAGGAATTGAACCTCAGTCTCCTGGATCCTAGGTTGATGCTCAACCGCTGAGCCATGGCTGGCCAGGCTCTTTTCTTCTTTTAGTAAAGTAAATCAGCAACCCATAAATGCTTTGGTGAGTGTGAATGGGAGTTGCCTTCTGGCAACCCAACTGCTGCATAAGAAATCCAGCTTGCCTGCCAGCTTGTTTCTTTTCCTCCCCAAATGTAACTGTTTCCTTTCAGAATTCCGTTGATGCAGCAAAGCCACTGCTGCGGAAAGCGATCCAGATATCACAGCAGACCCCATACTGGCATTGCCGCCTGCTCTTCCAGCTTGCTGTGAGTACTGTAGGGCTTCTCCAAGACACGTGGGTGCCGAATTGGGCCATTACCTTGGCGTTTGCCTAAGTACAAATAAAGGCAGACTCCAGGACACACAGGCCCTCTTCGGGCTGCTGCACCAAGAGGATGGGGACACAGGGATGATTCTTTAGTCTGCTCTCAAGTCCCTTCTAGCCTCTGACATCAGCAGTACCCCCAGCACAGGTCTTTCATTCAGCATTGGGGGTGATTGGTGGGAGTCCCTGTCTCTCCAGGGGCTGACTCAGGGGGCCTTGTCATTGTATTACCCTCCCCCCTGGTACTCCCTTTGGTCTGTGTTCATTTAAATTTTGGAATCATTTTTTGCCAGAAGCCCACTATGTTTTTTTTAGAGCTGTGCCAAGATTCTAAGGGGCTGCCTATTGGGCAGTGAATGTCTGCCCGAGTCAAGCCTTTTCAGGGATGCTGAGGCACAGCCTCACCTGAGCTCCCCCAGCTCTCCAGACATGGTGCCCTGGTCTCAGTGCTTTGGTAGAGGGGGTTTTCTGGACTGGGTCTTCCTGGCTGTAGTGACAGGGCCTGTAGGCTCTGGGGTAGCTAGGCTCCACCATGAGGGTCACCTTTTCTGTCCTGGGCACTGCCCACATCTCCCTCTCACTGCTGGCCTCCAGCCTCTCCTATCCCCTACCCAGCAGCCTGCCCTCTACACTGCCTCTTGCCTACCTTCTGTAACACAATTCCATCACCTGCCTGTGTGTGTGGAGTGTAGGCCCTAGGCTGGAATTGCTTCTTCCTCGCTCCATGGGAGTCCCTCATCCCAGAATGATGTGGCTCAGGGTGCCTGCTGGGAAGAGCTCACCTAGCCAGCACCCCTGAGCTCTTTATCCCCTGGCCTGCTGCTGTCCCACACAGCACTGTCTCCTTTAATCCTCCCATCATGCTTTGCCCATTGATAAGAAGTGAGCCAGGCAGTGAGACACCTACCTCAGGTCACAGAGTTGGAGGGTACTTCATGTATCTGGGAGCCCAAGCTAAATTGAGGCTCCACAGGTGCCCCTTCCTTTTAGCCTAAAGCTTCTGGGTTTGAAACTCCTGCAGATAATTGCTCCTGAAGGAGTCCTTGTTTGGGGTGCCTCTGGCTCCTCCTTACTGACCAGCCCCTGAAGATGACCAAAGTGCAAAGATATACTCGTGCAGCCCTGGGGGTTTGTACCTATGAGTGTTAACTGCTGGCTCTATGCACTATTAAACTTAGATGATGTTAAAGCCGTCAACATTGATGACACGATTTGGTTAATTTAACTCAAAACTGACACTGAGGCAATTTTCTTGACAGGTGGGGAGGTTCACTTTAACTTGCCAACAAAGCCTTAAGGTCAGGTACTGAGTATGATAAAGCAAGAGGTTTGGAAGGAAGGATTATTATTGTTTCTCTTTTTTAGCAACTGCACACTCTTGAGAAGGACCTGGTGTCGGCCTGTGACCTCCTAGGTGTAGGAGCCGAGTATGCACGGGTGGTGGGATCCGAGTACACACGGTAGGCACCCTCTCCTTACATCTCACTTGGAAAGAGCTCAGCCGTTTGATCCTGGGCAACAAGTAGAATTGGCATTTCAGCATGAAACAGCGGTCATCTGTACTCGTAGTAAGAGATGTACAAATTAAAGCACCACTAGAATGTCTTTCACTCCATCAATTCACCCTGTTAATTCATGAAGTTGAAGAGTTGACTGTGAGGGTCAGGGGCAGCTGTCATTCTCAGCACAATAGGCATTTACACGTACCTAGTATCTTGAAATAAAAAGTGCTTGTGCAATTTGCTGGGCTCATCCCCTTTGTGGAGCAGGTACGAAAATGGTGCCTGCAGAGGGCATACTCAGTGTGCTTGGCAGCACCTAAGGTAACTCCAGTGTCCCTTTTGGGACACCCAAGAGCTTTTAGATACACAACAACACAGTAAGTGGAGTAAGTGGAAGTTTGTATAAAAGAATGGGACAAGCCCTGGTGGTGTGGCTCTGTTGGAGTGTTGTCCCGTGCACTGAGTTCATGCCCAGCCGGGTGTGGCTCAGTGGTTGAGCATCGACCTAGGATCCAGGCAACTGGGGTTCAATCACCAGATCAATGACTCTCTCATCATTGATGTTTCTCTCTTTCTCCCTCCCTCTCCTTTCCTCTCTGAAATCAATACAGATCCATTTTAAAAAAATAAAAATAAAAAAGAAAGATGGCGGCTTCAGTTCCCAGTTGGCACATACCCAGGTTGTGGGTTTGATCCCTGGTTGAGGTGTATGCGTGCCAGAGGCAGCTGATCGTTGTTTCTCCCTTTTTCTCTCTTTAAAATAAAAAGGGAGCCCAGCTTGTGTGGCTTAGTGGTTGAGCATTGACCCATGAACCTGGAGGTCATGGTTCAATTTCCAGCCAGGGCACATGCCCTGGTTGCGATCAATGACTCATCGATGTTTCTGTCTCTCTATCCCTCTCCCTTCCTTTCTCTCTAAAATCAATAAAAACATATTTTAAAATAAAAAGGGGGACATAGGTTAATGTTATGCTTAAAACTGCTTAGACCATCTGGAGACTTTTTTTTTAATAGAACTTATATATATATTTAAATATGTTTTTATTGATTTCAGAGAGAGGAAGGGAGAGGGAGAGAGAAATAGAAACATCAATGATGAAAGAGAGTCATTAATGGGCTGCTTCCTGCACACCCCCCACTGAGGATCAAGCCTGCAACCGGAGCCCTGACTGGGAATTGAACCATGACCTTCTGCTTCATAGGTTGACGGTTAACCACTGAGCCACACTGGCTGAGCCATCTGGAGACTTTTGCCCCTAGGGTTGGGTGTCAGGATCAGAGGCCATAGGAGCTTCACTGCACCCTCTGTGAAGGCCTCTAATCTCTTTTTCCCTCCCAAAGAGAAGAATCTTCTGCACTAAACAGACTCCAGGTAGCAGAGCTCTTTTTCTGTTGTGTGCTTTGGAGTTCTGGAAAGTTCTGTTTTATAACAGAGCTGAGCTTACCCCTTGGAGTTGTTGGGACACAACGGTCCCCAAGTCTCTTCTCTGAGCCACACAGCTTTCCATAGGCTGTCCTTATCCCTCAGCCACCCTGCCCTGAGATGGCAGCTGTTACACAATCTGGCCTCACATTCCTGGTCCTTCCTGGCCCCCTTATGTTGCAGCTGTCACTGGGTCTATGGTGACACACTTTGGAGGGCACAGGGGCAGCCACACACTCTGCATGTTCACACATGAGTGTCCCCAGACAGGCTTCCATGCCACCTTTGGTGGGCTACTCAGGTGGGCTCCACCAGGGCACCGGGCTTGCAAGTCACCTGGCCCAGAACCCCTGACCATTGATGTAGGGCCTCTGAGCAGGTGCTTCCTATGTGACAACATGGGAACCTCAATGTGAAGTACCAAGCCTTCAATTTCAACTTCAGTGGTTAAACAGTTGGCAGGTAGACCTGGAGTATTTACACCTTGACGTAACAATAGGGAAGAATTTGGTGGCTTGGAGCACAAACATCTGGCAGGCTGTGTGACTGACTTGCCACCTTAGTCTCCTCACTTGTAAAAAGGGGGAATGGCACCCACTTGGTGGGGTATTGGCTGCAGTACACAGGGACTCTGCCAAGGCTGGTGGGACAGAGGCAGACATTGAACAAACGGGCCTGTGGGCTCTTCATGACTCCAGCTGTTCCTGAAGGCAGTGACTATCTCCCAGCTTTTCCCCCTATTGTTTTAGCTGTTCCCTAAACTTTTTAACTTGCTTATTTTATTATTTTTGTTGATGACAGCTGGCACACACATTTAGAAAGTGCCAAAAGTTTAAGAGAAACAATAGAAATTTAGCCTTGTTGACTATTGTGGGTGCAGACAGTGGGTGGTGGGACTGCTAACATGTCCAGGGCTCCCCAAGTTCACCCTCTTAACACTCAGGAGAATCTGAAGGGGCTTGGCCGGTCACAGGTGAGGAAGGGGAGGTGCGTAGGGGCCACAGTTAGGCATGGATTTGGGTTCAGACACCCAATCCTGCCCACTCTTCCCACACCCTATGCTGTTTACCAATGTTGTGTCAGCAAGAGTGAGATTGTGGCAAGTACACTGTCCTATACCCTGCCTCTCCCTGATTTCTGAGCATCTGTCTGTGTCTTCTGGACTTTTGAGCTACATGAATGTCTCAATTAGGCCAAAAACGTAAAGAAAGATCAAATAGGACAAAGTAGAACAGTCTCGTAAATAAAACTAGCCTCATTGGGGGTCACTGGCATCTGCTTAACCATTCCCCGGGGTTGCTTGTTGGTCCCTGTGAATGTTGGGGTGGCAGTCATCCCAGGAGGCACCTGGGCCTCGCAGACTGACTCCCCCTCTCTGTTTTCTAGGGCGCTGTTCCTGCTCAGCAAAGGGATGGTAAGTTGAGGCTGAGCAGAATGGTGCTGGTGTGACGGACATGAGGCAGGGCTCCTGCTCACTGTGGCACAGCCCTTTGGGCACCCTGATCCTTAAGCACTGCAGGCAGACACCAGAGTGAGGCCCCTGTGCTCCAGCTGGGTTCAGAGGTGAAACTCAGATTCCAGGTGTGCGATTTGTGCTGAGGAAGGAGCAGCCTGGATGGGGTTCCAGCCCAGCTTTTTGCCCTCCCTGCATGGTTCTATCAGTCCCCCAGTGGGTGGGCAAGCAGACCGTGGCCCTGTAAACTGGGAGGGGCTCTCAGCACCTGTGCCTCTCTCCCTCCCCAGCTGCTGCTGATGGAGCGCAAGTTGCAGGAAGTCCACCCACTGCTGACCCTCTGTGGACAGATTGTCGAGAACTGGCAGGGAAATCCCATTCAGAAGGAGTCTTTACGGGTCTTCTTCCTGGTCCTCCAGGTGACACACTACCTGGATGCAGGGCAGGTGCGTAGTGCCTCCACAATAGGGCAAGCTCCTGAGGAGCAGGCAGGTGATGGGGAGGAACCTCAGGCTGAGATACCCACTCTGTTGTTGCCTCCTGTCCTTCACAACAAAGTGCGTCTCATTCAGGCTTAGCTCCCCCACATACCCTGTTGTGCTCTGGCATGAGTGCTATGTCCCTGAGGGCATAGGGTACTCTTGAGAATGGCCTGTCCTCATGGCAGGAGTAGTCATGGCCTCACACATTTCCGTGATAATAAACTGAGGATTCTTGCAAGGTGCCTGACACACAGAATATACTAAAGCAGTGTCTGTCCATCCATCGTCCCCCGCCCCTCCCAACTGATGAGAACTTTGTGAGGTTCGAGTAGGGACTGATGGAATCAGCTGTGCCCGAAACTTGACTTTATAATCCCCATGTAGTTGAGGAGATGCTATACTCCCTATGGGTGATTGTCTCAGCCTTTGAGGGTGTTGTCCCATCTACCTCACCCCACCCTATCCCAGTGACTGATCACAGGCCTGGCCTTGGGCCCTAGGAAGCTGCAGATGGTGCCCCAGAAAGTGTTGGGCAGGCCTTTCGTTGGTAAGGGACTGCCTCAGTTCCCCCACCTATGCCTACATTTACCTGTTGGGCCAAGTGCCACGCTCAATACATAGGAACACAGAGCAGACTCATGGGGTGCTCTGGACATATCCTATGGGGCCTTGGGACAGGGCTTCCCAGTGCCCAGAGGTCAATTTGTACAAGGCATGGCACCTGTAGGACTCCTGGGCCCAGGAAGCTACTTCCTGCCCCTGAGGATGACTGCTAGCTGCCCCAGCCCTATCCTTCCCTCAGGGTCACTGCAGGAAGGAGGAAACATAGCTCATGCAGGGTCTTTGGGCAGGCCTCTCCTCATTCTTGGTGTTAGACCCAGCACTGGGTGGTGGCTGAGCCTCAGTCCCACATATGACCTCTCTGACCCTGACCCTGACCCCTACCCTGAGAGCTTGCTGACCCATTTGGGGGGCAGGCTTCCTGCAGGTGATTGGTGTGGCAGGAGCTCCTGGGAAGAAGGGAATGGTGAGCTGGCACCTGTTGGGAGTGGACAGGTACTCAGGTGTTCAGTGCTGCCCACCCACTGCAGGTGAAGAGCGTGAAGCCATGCCTGAAGCAGCTGCAACAGTGCATTCAGACTATCTCCACACTGCATGATGATGAGATCTTGCCCAGCAACCCTGCCGACCTCTTCCACTGGCTGCCCAAGGAGCACATGTGTGTGCTTGTCTACCTGGTGAGTCCCCAGGGCTGAGTCCAGGGGCCAGGTAGGTGAGGAGAGGGCCATAGTGACCACCCCCATCTGGTCTTGTCGCCAGGTGACCGTGATGCACTCAATGCAGGCTGGCTACCTGGAGAAGGCTCAGAAGTACACAGATAAGGCACTCATGCAGCTGGAGAAGCTGAAGAGTAAGTTGGGCTGGGTGGGTCACATGGCCACTGTGCCCCTTGGTATGTGGCCTGCCTGCAATGTCGTGCTGGGCCTGAAGAACCACAGTGCTAAGCTGTCCCCATGAGTCCCCGCCCCATGGGTCTTATTACCCTAGTTGCAAATGGGGGCAACCAGGGGTCAGGACAAAGCAGGCTAGGCCTCGGCTTGACCTTTGATCCCTGGCTAGGGGTCTTGTACCGTCTCCGTCCTGTCCACCCCGTGACACAAGACAAGTGTGATAGTCAATTCTACATGGGCCTGCTGAGATAACAGTGCTCAGTTGAAATGGGGTGGCTGCTATTATCAGTGTTGTGACATGGATTGTGCTCAGTGTGAGGCTGAGATCTGCATTAGGCTCTTGCTGACAGCAGATGGCCTGAAAGTTGTGGGTTCTTCCTGGATGCTTGACTACCCTATCTATCCTTTGGGACCAGGGACCTTTGACTAGCAGAAACCCAGAGCACTGATTCAGTGTCCCCATTAACCTGCCCACCCAGGAGCCATTAGCCAGAAAACCAAATCCCTTGGGGATCACAGTTCATTCCCTCTGGCCAAGTTGGGAAAGGTCTGCACTGTCTAGTTCCAACATGAGGACAGCCACTTGGGGAAGCTAGGAATCGGGTCTCCCCACTGCTTCCTGAGGCTGTCACACGGCGTCACTCCTGGGCAGTGTCAACATTTCTACAACCTACTGTGTCTGGAGTGTTCTTGAGCACGTGTCTGGGTTGTGGTGCGTCAGGGTGGAAAACAAGTCCCTCAGGGATTTCTTACTCTTAGAACACTCTGGTCACCAGAACCTGCTATGAGCCTGTCTCCCTCCCCCCCTGGACAGGGAGATGAACCGTCACTCGAGGGTGCAATGGGCACAGGCGAAGTGACAGGCTGAGAGCTGGCGTGGTGCCCAGCAGAGCAAGTAGGCTCAGACCTGGCAGCCAGTGGGTCCATGTGGTGGGGTTGGCGTCTCCTCAGCTTCCCCAGCTGCACCCTGAGTGCTCATCCTCCTTTTGCCTCCAGTGCTCGACTGCAGCCCCATCCTATCCTCCTTCCAAGTGATCCTGCTTGAGCACATCATCATGTGCAGGCTCGTCACAGGACACAAGGCCACCGCACTACAGGAGGTGAGGCTGCTAAGGGCTGCGCACACACAGGATGGGAGGGTCCAGGAGCAGGTGGTTGGAGTTTGCCAAGTCTCAGAAGTCACTGCATAGGAGAATGTAAATTTGCACAGTGCACATCAACAGGACATTTGTCCATGTCAATTCACTATAACTTGGCAGTTGGTGACCCAGCAAGGGCACAGTTGATCAGACAATCTGATACAGAAATCAGTGGCCCTTTCTCTAAAAGCTAGGCAATGTCAACATTTCTAGAACACACCGTGTCTGGAGTGCCCAAGAAATATGGAGCCCTCCATGCTCCATGTAACCCCTGCTTACTGCCTTCTTGAGAAGGCACAGGGCCTTAAGCAGGGCAAAGGTGCTGATAGCCAAGACATGTTGGAAAGGGAGGAAAAGGCAGGTCACAGACAAGGATCACTGTCCTCAAGGAGGTGAGGGCTGCCCTTTGCCCCCACAATGGACATATTCGCCAGAACTTTATACCCAAGTTAGGGCAGGCAGGGTGTGGACATGATCCGGGGTTACAGGTCCCATGACGTTGGGCATGTTCTCCCGGCAGATCTCCCAGGTCTGCCAGCTGTGCCAGCAGTCGCCCCGGCTCTTCTCCAACCACGCAGCACAGCTGCACACGCTGCTGGTGAGTATGCAGGACTGCCTGCCCCAGCCCCATTCCAATGAGTAACCCCATTACCATCACCCCAGGCAGAATCTAGAACATTCCCAGTGGACTTCATTCTGACAGACACCTTGAGTCCAAGCTGACTTAGGTCTCAGGAGGAGGGAATAACTAAGCATGCTGTTTTTCTGCATCTTTGCCAAGGCAAAAGCTCAGGTGTAGCTGGCTCATAGAGTCACTGGTCAGGCTTGTCCAGGTGTAGCCATGCAGCCCTGGGCAAGTGACGAGGCCTCAGGCCCTCACTGCCTCCTTCTTCCAGGGCCTGTACTGTGTCTCCGTGAACTGCATGGACAACGCAGAAGCCCAGTTCACCACAGCCCTGCGGGTAAGATGCTGGCCCTCACTGCATGGGGCAGGCAGTGTTTCTTAGTAAGGAGTCAGGCATGGGCTGTGATGAAGACAACAGCCACAGGGCTTTCCATGGCAGGTTTTGTGCTTCTCAGATGGGGACAAGGCCAGTGCTGGCAGCACAGCCTGACAAGGAATTGCTGTGGGTGAGGGGGCTCCTGGGCAGCCTGGGATGGGTCTTCTCCTACTAAACCGAAGGGCAGCAATGAGGGAAAACCCGGCACCCACTGGTGCCACAGCCTGTTTAGCCACTTTCACTCCTGATTCCCAGCCCTCATAGCCCACCAGGCTGGTGATGACTCGTGTCATAGCTGTAGATGCAGTCACTTTGGTGAGGTTCAGGAGCTCCCCAGAACTGCCCCATGGCAGAGCTGGGAGACAAAGCTGGGTATGCCTTGACCCTGCACCAGCCCCATGACCTAGATGCTCTGGGCCAGAGGCCACCTGCTGCTGCCAGATTGGAAGCTCTGCTAGGGCATGTCCTGGCCTTAGATTTGGCTGGTGCCACATCATCGTGGAGTCAGCAGGTTCAGGAATCAACAGCCCAGTGGCAGATCTCAGCTCTGCCCACCTTGCTCCAGGACCAGACAAGCACATCCTCACTTCGGCCCCGATGTGCTTCCAGGAAAAGGAGGCCAGCAACACCTTCTCCTGGTAGTCCGGGGGTGACCCCAAGCAGAGATGTTGGGGTATGGGGGTGGCTCTGTGACTCAGGTGAGGTCACTGGGGGTGTCACGTGTGCCCTAACTCTGTCAGATGGAGCTCCACTCTGCCAGTCTCCAGACCTCTTTATTCCTAGGGTTGGGCTCTGGTGGTGTTACTGCTCCTCCAAGACGCTCCACATGGCGGCAGGTAGAGGCAGCACACCAGAGCATGAAGAGCAAAAACAATGCCACTCCCATGCCCACTCTGTGCCCCAGTCGGCTCAGGCTGCCAGGATTTCACACACACACACACACACGCACGCACACACGCGCGCACGCGCACACACACGCGCGCGCTGCCTGCAGTTATCAGAGGGCCTGTGAGAGTCTCTTGGCCCCTTCCTCCTCATCTCACTTCCCTCAAGCAGCACCTGATGCTCTGATTTTGTCCCAGTGAATTCCCCATTAGCCGAGAGGGAATGGCAGGGAAGTGGTACAATCAGAACTCAGACCCAACCTTCCCCCCCCCCCCCACCTCAATCAGGAGCTCTTCCTGTGATCCTATAACAAACTAACCAGAGCATTTCTGCTGTATCAGAAGACCTGGACCTCCTGCAGGTGGGGCCTGCATTTCCCCCTCACCCTCAGCCTTTTGTACAGCTGTGCTTGCTCAACCCCAGTGGGAACCAGGGCCTGGGTGATACTTGGGTGGCTCAGATTGGTCCCTGTCTTGGCCATTCTCGGTTCCCAAGAACTGGGGACAATGGTCTACCCACCACTGACCATTAGTAGCATCTCTGGCCTCTTTCCTGGCGGGGGCTTCCCCAGGACCAACATGTGCCTCTGCTGTATCAGTGCTCATAGGGTCTCAGGATCACCATGGTTTGGAGGCAGTGGCTGCCCGGGTTTCAGTCCTGAAAAACAAGCAGAAAATGAACCAAAATGTAGTGTGTTCTGAAGACAGGGTCAGTGTGGCTGGTTTCCTTAGAATTCTGTTCCCTGAATTTCTCATAACAGATGATAGTTTTATAGCCAAAAGAACTAACAGCTGTACTGTTCTTGAGTTTAGGAGGCAGGCGGTGGGGGGGGGGGGGTGGGGTGTCTGAATTAAAGAGAATGGGAGGTTCCACAGTAGCCGCCAGGGAATGTTTGGGCGGCTCCCATGCCATGAGCAGCCCCTAATGCCCTGTGTCCCCATTTCAGCTCACCAACCACCAGGAGCTGTGGGCCTTCATCGTGACCAACCTGGCGAGTGTGTATATACGGGAAGGAAATAGACACCAAGAGGTAGTAGGTGACATGCTTCATGTTTGGTATCCTTTCTTTCAACTTTTATTCAGGGGCTGGGGAGGGAGGTGTCTTGGGCACCAGCCATCTCAGCAGTCACAGTGTACCTGTCCTTAGAATGCAGCATGGCTGGGGGAGGCCACATCTGGGACAGAAACATTCCCTGGCTAAGTAACACTTCTCCCTGTTGAAAACAAGCCAAACTTTGTCAAATCTCCCAGAGCAAATTCAGTTTCTTCTACCCTGAACTGTCTGTTGTAGAATCACAGTGAAGCCTTGTGGCCCATGCACCCCAACATGACATAGGGCAGGGTAGGCTGAGGATAAAAGGACCCTGCACCAGACCCTTCTCACTGGAGGCTGTGATTCCCATGGGGGTGTGAGGAAGTAAGCAGCCCATGCAGTCTCCTGTAGTTCCCTCACCTGCTCTAGAAGATCCTGCCCACCTCTGCCAGCAGGTTGCCCAGCAGTGGGATTCAGGGTGAGGGCTCAGTGCCATCAGGAAGTTGCAGGGAGCCCTCATCAATTTACTAGCATAGTTGGGGCCAAACTCTCTCAAATTTAGAAATGCAGAGTGATCCCAACTGTCATTTTCTTTGCAGCTATACAGCTTATTGGAGAGGATCAACCCAGACCACAGCTTCCCTGTCAGGTAGGTAGACCCATGCTAAGTTCCCACTTTGCCACCACCTGTCTTATGTATTCTCTGCTCTCTGGGGTGGTGCCACCACCTGTGGGGCCCCTGGCTGCCCTTTACCCAATGCCTTGCACCACCACCACCACCACTACCACTTTACACTCCCTTTTTGTAAGCCCGCTATGTTTACAAAAACCCCACCAAATTGTGGCTTCACTTTCCCACCAGCTCTCACTGCCTTCGAGCAGCAGCTTTCTACGTGCGTGGGCTCTTCTCCTTCTTCCAGGGACGCTACAATGAGGCCAAGTGAGTGCTAGAGAAGGGTGGGCAACCTGGGCTGGCCCTCTAAGTGGTTTTCTCCCCTTACAGTGTGTGCTCAGGCCCTCTGCCCGCCCCACCAGGTGGGCTCTACTCAGGGCTAAGAGGCTGCTGCTGCCTCTTCCTCCCCCAAAGGTGTTTCGGTCTCAGTCTATTCCCCTCATGTAGGCGATTTCTGCGAGAAACTCTGAAGATGTCTAATGCAGAGGACTTGAACCGGCTCACAGCATGCTCTCTGGTGCTTTTGGGCCACATTTTCTACGTGTTGGGGAACCACAGGGTGAGTGTCCAGGGCCATACTGAGGGGCAGGGGACAGTGTGATACTTGGAGGGGCACCATCAAGCTGTGCTTTGCATCCTTTGCCCCTCGATGATCTTGTCTCAGTGACACCACACACACAGCCCTCTTTGTTTCATGAGGCTTGACAAGGGCAGGGGTGCCCTGGCTCACACAGCCTGGGGGGCAGGACTAGGGAACTTTGGATCCCTAGAGTGTGGGTCTGTGGGGCAGATGAACCCAGTGCTTGGTGGAGCTTCCTGGAGCTGGCACGACGGAGGCAGGTTCCCCTTTCTGTGTGTTAATACCTGGAGTGGAGAGGTGTCCTCTCAGTCAGAATCCCTTGGGTTCTGTTTCTGCCCAGCACACATGGTATCCTCAGGTCACCGTTGTTTCCACTCTCACCTAGACTGGTCCTTGGGGCTGGTTCTGGTGGGATTGTACAACTCCAAGTCTCCCCATTGATTGTGCATTGTCACATGCTCTCACCCATTGACCTCACAAACCTTTAATTTTTAAAAGAAAACATTTGTCCGTATTATAAAATATGACAATTTTATCATAGAAGCTCTGAGAAGCAAAGTTGAAAATCATTGCATATCCTCTGTCTTCTGGCTTTTTCCACTGTCCGCCCCTACCCACCCACAGTTTTTGTTTTTCAGGATGTTTTATAGTTTTACACCTTGTCTTCCCCTGCACCACTATATTAGACCTTTTTTTAACAGTAGCAAGAATTTTGAAGCAGCATCTACTCTGTAGTTTATCCAACCTGACTTGAGCTGTTTTCATAGGACAGATGACACAGGTCAGGTGTCTTGGCCTGTAAAGTTTCATCTGACCAAACCCCAGGGCTCCCTAAGAATGAGCTTTTTAAATGAGCCTGCTCACACAACCATGTGACAAGTGTTTGCCAAGGCTAGTAGTGCCCTCCTGCTCAGGTCCTGGAGATGGCTGGAGATGTTACCACCCTTAAAGAAAAAGGATGAGCTCTGGGTTCTCCCTTCTGAATGCAGCTCTGCTTCTGTTTAACATTCTGTTACCCTGCCCCTCAGTCTCTGAGCACAGTGAGGACAGTGGCCTTGGTGTGTGTCTAGGGAAAAAATGAAGCTCCCACGAAGTACAGTACTCCTGTGTCTCAGTGTGGTAGCTGTGATCACCCCATTTCCAGATGGGGAGATTAAGGTCACAGCCCCAAACTGCAGATCCAGGCTTAGAACCAGACCTTCCTCTCATCTATTTATGTCTCTAGAAGCCGCCTTGAACAGGGAAGGGTGAGCAAGGCAGCTCTTTAGCTGCAGCTCTGGTTCATGCTTGGGGTAAACCTAGGGCATCGTACAGAGCTTGGGAACCTGTGCTGCTCCCTATGTGCCTGGGCTCATGTGGAGTGACGTGGGCTTGATTCAGTCTTGAAAACCTTTAGGATCCACCTGAAGCTTATCTTTAAGATGTTAGTCTGGAGAATGTGAAGTTGTTGGCCCTTTGTGTCTCTAAGGAGGATGTCTGTACACCCATGGCTGTTGAATCCAGGCCTCAGGAGTTGGTTTTGAGGATTTGTAAGTCTCTTGGCTAGGTGACAACTGCCCCCCAGGCTGCTGCATATAGCGAATTCTCCCACTGTTACCCTGAACTTAACATTTCCAGCCATTGGGGCTAATGTTTCATGAGCTGAGTGGTGACCAAGTAGCACTGCCGGTCACCACGGGGTTTAGTATGGATGCTTATGGGCCCCCAACAGCCTTCCCTGAGCTCATCCTGGGAATTGGGGTGGGGAGGCAGTGCTGTGCAGTCACATGGAGTCAGGGTTGGAGGGTTAACATGGCATCCTGGCAACTCACAGTCCCACATGTCTGAGGTGACCCATGGGAATGGTCTCCTCCCTCCTTTGTCCATTCAGCCCTCATCACTCCCACTGGGCAGACTGATGCCTCCTCCCTGGCCCTGGGACCCCAGAATCTGCCTTTCTAATTGGCTTCTGGTATGGGTCCAGAGCTGACTACTGCCAGTGCCTTCCTCTCTGGTTAGAATGACATGACAGAATTTCCATGGCAGCCGTGCCACACACACAGAGCCAAGGAGTGTAGGCAGTTTATTTTTCCCCAAGGTGGTCGAGGGGTATTTTCACAAAAAGGCATGTGGATGGGCTCTGAAGTAGGAGTAGGAGTTTTCCAGGCAGCAAGAGGAGGGAATAGCCTGGGGTAGGTATAGCAGGTGGGGCCTGAGGTGTCTGTGCTGCCTCCCACTCTCCCTGGCTGCTCTTGGTTGACAGGAGAGTAACAACATGGTGGTGCCTGCCATGCAGCTGGCTAGCAAGATCCCGGACATGTCAGTGCAGTTGTGGTCGTCAGCCCTGCTGAGAGGTGAGTTTGGCAGCTGGCCCTTCCCAGAGATTAGAGATGCTGAGTAAGCCCTGCTTGGCCTTTGCTCAAACTGGCCTCTACAAGTCACCAACCCCATTTAGCACATTCTCAGGTTCTTGGGAAGCCATTTGAGGGCAGTGGCCACTGGGCTCAGTCATGGCGTCAGCTCAGCTCAGGCTCTGGTTTAGTCTCTCCAGGACCTGTGAGGCTAATTCTTGGCATTTGGTTAAAGAGTTGGGCTATGAGTCCTGAGGCTTGGCCTCGTCCTGTTAGGCAGGACTGGCCGGAATGCTCTGGGTGCAGGGCGGACATTCATCAGGTGGCAGTGCTGTTACTGCTGCTCCCCCATTTACAGAGACTTACCCTGGACCCTGAGGAGGAGGCAGGAGGCAGGAGGCAGGCTGCTTCTATCTGCAGTGGGTTTTGTGGACTTGTTCAGTTCTCCTGCCTCAGAAGTAGGTGTTGGGTGCCCTGCTCTTGTAAGCTCCTGTGTGCCCAGGGGCCTTCATTGCCCAGGCAGCCTGTGTCTGCCCCTACGGGCCCATTGCTCACTCACATTAAGGACATGACTCAGAAACTTAGGAGAGCACGTATGAGATCTGCTGGCAGGGGGGCTTGGCTGACCCCGAGACAGGGCTCAAGGCTGATGACTTGCCAGGTACACAGGAACCCACTGGTGGAGCCTGGGTTTGACCCTGGGGCTCCACCCACACCCAAGGGGAGTGCATCGGGGTGTTGGCAGGGCAAGGCAGGCTTACCCTCTGTGTGTCTTACCCTCAGACCTGAACAAGGCCTGCGGGAACGCCATAGATGCCCATGAAGCCGCCCAGATGCACCAGAACTTCTCTCAGCAGCTGCTCCAGGACCACATCGAGGCCTGCAGCCTCCCTGAGCATAACCTTATCACGGTATAGGCGCGAGGTGTGGGGAGACAGAATGGGGGTGCTGGTTGACTCCTCAGGGCTGGCTCACCTTGCCTGCAGCCCTCTGGGGTGTGGGGCATACTCCCTGAGGAAGAAGTATACCCTTTGCTGCCATCTCCCTGTATCTCTCCAGCAATTCCTAACTCAGCCTAGTCTCAGGAGCCCCTCAGATGCAGGAAATGGCACTAGTCACCCAAGCAGGTGGTTCAGAAGGGCCTCACTTATGTGTTCTCTCCTCCTGCAGTGGACAGATGGCCCGCCACCCATGCAGTTCCAAGCTCAGAACGGACCCAACACCAGCCTGGCCAGCCTTCTTTGAGACCCCTGGAGGGGGCCACCCAGCTTCTCAAGGCCTCAGTGAGGCCTAGTGTGTCCCTGATTTCCACCCAGACGGCACTTGCGCTTTTCTCTGAGTCGTGCTGGCATGGTGTCCCCAGGCTTCTTTCCCAACTGTCTCCAGAGCTTCCAAGTCCCCAGGGAGTGTGCAGGGCCAATTCCCACCCTCCCAGGAAGGGCTGGCCAGCTTTACCGCTGTGAATCAGGACCTGGTGCTGAGGCTTGCAGGTGGAATGTTGGAGCCGACTTTCCATAGCCATCCTTTAAAGTGGACTTGAACTGCCAGTCCTACTACAAGTCTGAGTCACGCCTTCCTGGGACTGTATCTGGATAGGGAATGCCGGGATGGGCAACACCACTGGGGCATTGCCACATGACTTCCATTGCCTGGACTTCTGTGCCAGGCTGGAGTGTTTCCTCTGCTCTCACAGCAGCTTCCAGAGCTCAGAGGCAAGATGCTGGTTTCTGGCCCAAAATTGGAAGGAAGAAGTGATGATGCACATCAGGGACAAAAATGCATGTCCTGCTACAACACTTTTCCCAGCTTGCCTTTCTCTCCAGCGTCCATCCTTCTGACAGCTAGGGCTTCTGATCAGGGGCCCTGGAGACACATGAACTCGCCTTCCAAACATCTGTACCTTGGCTGGACCACTGTCTGACCATGGGGGTGCACATGCTGTAGACATGGGTGTGCATGTGTGTGCATACTATAGACGTGTGTGCGCATGTGCTATAGACACGATTGTGCATGTGTGTATGTGCATGTGGTGATTCTCAGAGCTGGAGCCGGAGCTGAGACTCCTGTGTTTGTACCAGCTGCCTTCCCCCATCAGTGTCTGTATTGTGGGGTAGGAAGCAGGGGATAGAGGAGAGGACCCTCCTCAGCCCAACTCAGGGTGCCGAACAAAGGGGTTAGGGCAGCTCTGCTGCCTCCTCTGCAGAGGATATTTGCAGATGTCTGGAGCTCAGCCCACCCTGCCCTTGGGAGGGAGGAGGAAAAGGAGATCTACCTGCCTTGGGTCTCAGGACAGTGTTGAAACCTCTTCCCAAGCTGGATCCCCCAGAGAGTGTGCTTGGTTCTGTCCTCTTGGATAATCTAAGAGATGCCCCAATGGTGATGGGGGGATTGGGGGCAGTTGAGGCAGCCACCACCTCCAGCTTCTGGCACCTGGGAGCAGCTCCCCACTGCTGAGGGCTGATGAGTAGTCTTGCTGGCCAGGGTGGCTTGTTGGTTCAAGTCTCATTGCCTTTGCACTGTGATGGCTGCTTCTCGAAGCCTCTGTCTGTGATGGAAGGAACATTAGGATCTGGGATTACTCAGGTAGCTACTTGGGCCCTGAGCCTGGGTGTGCCTTAGCCACAAGCAGGACTGTCAGCAGATCATGCTGAGCTGGGCCACTGCCCTTACTTGGCCTGTGACAGGGCCCTGCTGCCCACTTGGGGTCCAGTGACAGGCATGCAAGTGAGCCACCAGTCAGAGGGGCAAGCTGGCCAGGGCTTGTCCTAAGAGGACCCACCATCCCTGTATCACCCAGGAGAACCTAGTCCTGTCCTGTGCTGCCCAGGGCTGCCCCCTCTGCTGACACCCCTGAGCCTCTGAGGCCTGTGGAGGAGGGTAAGCCCTGTCACAAGCTGTCCCCATTCTGTCTTCCTCCATCAGGGGCCTTCCCCTCCACTCAAGGAATGGAGCCCCCATCTCGCCATAAGCTTCGCCTACTAGCCTGGATCCCATACTGTCTAACTTCTCCATATCCACATTAGTTCAATCTTGCTGCACATGTTTGTCTCTGTGTATTTATTTAAGATTTTCTTTGCTTCTAGGGCATTTTGTATGTAGAGGAGTTGAAAGTTTTGAACCTCAAAACAATGTCTGTCCTGATGTTAAAGTGCTTTTAGTGACCACTCTTATCTGTGTATGTAAGGTTAAGGATAACTTCTTAAGTTTACAATTAAAAATTTAGTACTCAGTATTTAATATTCCACTCTAGCTTTATGGAAGCCAAACCGTGTGTACGGTTTTGAACCTCCCCTTTACTGCAGCATCTACCAATTACATCAAGCTGTCGTATATACCTTTCTGTGAGTCCATATTCAGTGCCTCACAATTTCTCTCTCAATCATAAGAATTTAAGACAGGTAGCAGGCCACCAGGGAGATGTTGCACAAGTGTCCTATAGCTAAGTGTTTAGAATAAAACAATTCCAAATTCTTCAACTTATAGGGCACATAGTAGTAGCAGAAGGATTTGTTGGCAGGTCAATTACTGAGAATTCGTTAGACCTTCATGTGCTCTTCCCACCTCCTGTTAGTAGAAGTGGCCCTGGGCCTGCAGGTCTGGGGTGCTGGTCCTGGAAGTGCCCCTGTGTCCCCCCAAACAGCTGCCTCCCCCTGCAGGTGGCAACGGACGTGGTGAGGGTCCTTTCTCTGGGGTAAGTACTCCCTATTCCACTTACTGAGAGCACAGGCAAGGAAATTGGGTAAGGGCTGCCTGGCACAGTGGCTGTGCTTGTGGTTGCATTATTTTGTTAAAGGGTTTTTAATAAGTATGTTTGGCATAATGTCTTTTAACGGGTTTGTAATATGGTTTTAGCAGCCTGTAACTTCAGCTGGTGCTTTTAATCAGGAAAACAAATTTATAAATGCAAAACATTGTTTAAGAGACATAACCATAGAATATAGCTTGTTTGTGGATTTCTTTTTGTTTGTATTCAAAGTAAAATCACTTGCAGTAGCTATTGCTCGCTGTGTCCTTATCCTGCCTCTGCCTTTCTTCTGCGTCAACCCAGACAAGCTCTTACCTGCCCCACCCAGCCAGCAGGGCGGCAGGGACTTCTGCTAACCAACCAGGTGTGAGGATGCAGAGCCCATACCTGGACCTGAGGACCTGGTGGAAACCTGAGTCTTCCCTTTTGTTGATGTTCCTCTGGTCCAGCCCTACCTGGAGGGGAGGGAACCCCTGAGACATCCCATGCAAGGCCTGGAGCACTGCCTGTTCCTCCTTGGCCCCCAACACACATCTTGGCCAACCTCCATTTTCCTGGGGAGTTCTTTTCAGGTGTTTGGAGTCGTGTGTGTGTGTGTGTGTGTTTTCCTTTTCATGTGAAAGACAAAAAATTAACCATTTAATGTTTACAATTCAATGCTATTAAATATTCACAATGTTGTACAACCAGTACCTCTTTCTAGTTCTAGAATCTTTCCATCACCTGCAAAAGAGACCCTTGATATAGCAGTCACTCCCCATTCCCTCTCCCCCACCCCTGGTAACCACTAATCTTTCTGTCTATGGATTTACCTGTTCTGGACCTTTCATATAAATGGAATCATACACTATTTGGCCTTTTGTGTCTGGCTCCCCTCATTTAGCATTTTTTCTATGTTTATTCATGTTGCACTGTATCAGAGCTTCATTCCTTTTTATGACTGAGTAATATTCCTTGTGTGGGTTAGACATTTTGTTCATCTTGCATCCATTAATGAGTGTTTGGCTGCTTCTCTCTTGTGGTGAGTGTGAGTACTGCTGCTGTGGGTGTGCTATATTTTTGTTTGAGTATGTGTTTTCAATTTTCTTGGGTGTGCCATGTTTGTTTGTTTTTTCCATTCCTCACCAGAGGATATTTTTTTTTTGTTTATTGATTTTAGAGAGAGAGAAACATTGACGTGAGAGAGAAACATTGATCAGCTGGGGATTCAACCCACAACCTAGGTATGTGCCCTGACTGGGAATTGAACCTGCAACCTTTCAGTGCACGGGACACTTCATCCAACTGAACCACCTGCCAGGGCTGTTCCATGTTTTTAACATGCAGAAATGGTGCTGAGCTGCCACCTGTGCTGCATCAAAGCCCTCAAGTCGCTCTCATTCCTGCACCCTAAGGTGATGCCCAGGTGGCCTCAACTGCTTGCCCCTGGGGGCATATCTGAGGTCTTTGAGCCATGGTCCTGGGGCCAAACTGATGGCCACTGGATGTGTGGGTGGTTCACCCCAGCACAGTGACCCTGCCATCCCCACCATTGAGGTCTGGCTCCCTCTACCCCTATCCTACCAACCTAGGCTCAGGCAGCTTTTTCACTTGGGGTGGATTCTGCCTGTGGGCTGGATGTCATTTCCTCCACTGTAAGCCTCGCAACCCCTCTGTAGGAAGTGTGTCCTGAGCTTGATCAACCAGAACATTGCCATAAGCCCACAGTGAAACCAGCAGGCTGGTCCTAAGTAAGATGGCCGCTGTTATAGGAAGTGGCCCTCAACACAAGAAGTCACCTCAACCCTGGCCCCCCAGGGACCTGGGAACCTCACCAACACATGGAAGTGAGTGACTTCCCCGCAGAGAGCCTCCACAGCCATCTTCCCATCCATGTAGTTTCAGGAACCCAGCACCTGAAGGGATATTTTGGTAGAAACCCTCCTAGTGACCACCTCACATCCCCAAGTAGGCCTTGCAGACGTCGTGGAGCCTGTTGCCAGCCAGATCTGCTGACAGAAGCATGACTAAGACACAACCTGGGCCCCTGTTCATGACGTGGAAGACATGCACATGAGGAACATATGTGAGGGACACAGGCAGGAGCCATCAAGCTGACATGCAGGGAAGGTCCTGAGGCAGGAGATGCAAGAAGATGGTGAGAAGAAGCCAGACAGGTGGGGCCCACATGCCAAGAAACCTACATGTTGTGGCCAAGCAGTTGGGCTCAGGTGGGGGCAGCAGGAAGTGCCCTGGAATGCTGCTGAGGAGGCAGAACCCTTCCAATTAATCAGCAGCTGCTACAGAAGTTTCTATAAAACACCAGATGTTGGTGAATGAGGAATAGCTGCTGTGGTGATAGAGTTTTGGGAACCTCTCTAATAATTCCAAACAGGTTCCTTCTGGCAGAACTGGTCAGCACAAAGGGATACTGTTCAGAGAAGTCCTTAGTATCTGCACTTAGGAAGTGGATGAAAGGGGTGGCCATAAGACTGAGGGGAGGACAGGAGTGGGCTTCACAGAGGTCGGCAGGTAGTGAGGGCAGCTGACCTGAGCATCAAATGGCTGGGACAGGGGTCATTAGTTGTCTTTGACACACACAAACCCCAATCCTCAGAAATATGCTGGTTACCTTGCCCATTCCTGGCCATCTCTGACACCCCTCCCCTAGCCCCAGTCATCTCCCACCTGAATGTCCTCCAGCCTCTTGGCCGGGAACATTCTGTGCTCCCTCCCACCTGTCCCCCTGTCAGGGGTACTCTCCCTGTAGCTGCTCAGCATCAGGAATGTCCTGGCCCAGGCCTATGGGGCATGTGGGGGGTGGGTCTGTGGGGAAGTCCAGGAAAGAGCATATGGTACAATTCCAGGCAGGTACAGCAGATGCCACGTGGACATCTGTCCAAGCTGCCCACAGGCGTCGGTATGCCCAATCACTGTAGCCAGGTTCCCTCCAGAAATACTAACAGGATCCTGCTGTTTTGCAGGGGAGCCTAGACCTTACACCCTGGGCTGATAGGCTCCAGGGGGCCTGGGAATTGAAAATGTCTTTGATATGTATTCGCTTCATCCCTTGACCTCTTTGAGCTTTGGGTTTATATATCCCCACAAAGAAAGTTATTTAGGGAGAGGCAGGCAGTCCTGCCTCTGTCTTTCAGTCTGTTTAGTACCTGACATTGCTTCCTCAATTTGAACCTCACCAGCCTCTTCTTCGAACACAACCCCAGTGAGCTCAGAGTTTGGACTGGTCACGGAAGGAGAGGTGCTGCTGGGGTCAAAGGATGGGGTGCCCACCCAACCTGGGACAAGGTAGTTGGGCCATGGAGGCCCAACTATGCATCCCTCACCCCCTAGGAGAGGGCTGCTGCTGGTCCCTAGGGTGATAGAGAGGGGGAGGATGATTGCTGACAAATTTAAATGTTTATTTCATCCCAAATTCATGCTTACACCCTAAGATTACAATACAATTGGTTGGGAGAGGTAAGGAAAATATTCACTTCTATGTGAATTTGATTTCCTCAGTACTTTGATAGTTTTGATACTTTTTTTGAGGACCAGAAAATAGTTAAAGGGACTATTACAGTGATGCTTCATGAAAAATATGATACCCTTGACACATTATGGCTGCCAGAACAAATGTAATTTTAAAAACATGACATTTTTGCCCGGCTGGTATGACTCAGTGGTTGAGTGTGGACCTATGAACCAGGAGGTCGTGGTCCAATTCCAGGTCAGGGCACATGCCCGGGTTGCAGGCTTGTGTGCAAGAGGCAGCTGATCAATGACTCTCTCTCATCATTGATGTTTCTATCTCCCTCTCCCTTCCTCTCTCTGAAGTAAAATTTATTTTAAAAAAACACATGGCATTTTTTGTGAGAGACAGATCAGTGCCTCTTTGCCCCATCCCTGTCCTGTATGCTAAAAAACTCTCTGAAACATAGATCTCCGGAGATGTGCCACTTTGTCAGTGTCTGTTAGCTTTATTCTGAGTCATTTCTAACCCCTATTCCTACTTAGTGTCTGTGCAATGTGGAGTTCAGGCTCCATCTTCAGTTATGTGTGCTCTGTCCAGAGTGAGTGTGTGGCCCTGAAGAAGTCCCGCCACTACAGAGTTCTGGGCACAAATGCTCCATAGAGAGTTAAGTACCAAACTGCTCAGAAGTGTCATTGTGAACCGGAAGTGTATCTCCTACCGTCTTCATCTGCTCCATTCACCAGTTGCTGCCAGCGACCTGGCCTGCTCCATGCTTGGCCACCAGGGGGCGGAGTGTCCCCACTAGGGAGGGAGAGCAGGACACGGTCAGGCCCAATGTGGGCTGGCTGTCATCTGTAGGGATGTGTGATGACCTGCATTTCAGGGCCTCTCAGTTCCTCACCTGTAACTTTTGGGGTAGGAGGTACAGGTTTCCAGGCTTCTCCAGGTGTCAGGGCTACACCATTCCCTCATTTACTCACCAAATATTTATCTGGCACCTATGGGGTGCTAGGTAAATAGCAGGAACCAAAGTTCCTGCCCTCAGGAAGTGGACATTCTACCAGGAGCCCAACAATGGGCCTCAAATAGGAGTCAGCACAGTCCCATCTGTGAGAGGGGAGCAGCGCACTGTAGGAGGAACAACCAAGGGGCATGTGGGCGATGTTGTGACAGTACAGAGAGGAAACTTCCCTTGGCCAAGCTGCCAAAGCCAGTATCAGAGCCTGGGGCTGCCAGCACTGTGTAAGACGGAATGGTGGCAGGGGCATGGGTCAGGCAGTGACATCGATAAAGACAAGGTCGTTGACCCCACCTATAACATGGAATTCAATAGCAGGTACCCAGTGGCCAGGGCACTTTTTTTTTTTTTAAATATATCTTTATTGATTTCAGAGAGAGGAAGGGGGGAGAAAGAGAGAGAGAAACATCAATGATGAGAGAGTCATTGATCAGGTGCCTCCTGCATGCCCCCGACTGGGGGGGTTGAGCCTGCAACCCAGGCATGTGCCCTGACCCGGAATCGAACCGCGATCTCCTGGATCCTAGGTCAATGCTCAACCGCTGAGCCACGGGCCAGGACACTTTTGACATTGGACAGGGCAGTGGCTCAATTTGACCCCAACCACAAACCAGATGCCTCAGAGATGATGCCCAATCTGAGTGCCCATAACCCCCTGCCCAGCAGCTACCATGTTGTTTCCCAAGCCCAGGAAAGGGGACTTCATCTCCAGAGGAAGTTAGTTCCTCTGTCCTCTGGCTGGGACAGAGGGAAGTCCCAGCTGGGCCACACCTGAATCCCTCTTTCACAGGATCTGTTTCTCAGCATCTGGTTCTCCTCAGGTCCAAACCTTGACTTGAGGAGATTACTTTTCAGGGATCATTTGCCCCTCCCTGGCTGTGTTCTGGAATGGCCCTGGGTTTGGCCTGGCTGTGGGTACTATGTGCCTTATCTATGGAATGCAGGGCCAGGGTGGGCTTTTGCACAAAGACAGAGCCCATGGCCTTGTCAGCTCAGCCTCTGTGACAGGACCAGTGGCCAATGGCCACATCATATCTCTCCAGAATCTTCCAACCTTTACACCATATCTGGTGCTCACAGACAGTGAGGACAAGGTTTGTGGGGGTGGGGGCAAGCACTGAACATAACTCCTATCCTTCTCTTAACTCCCATGAAAAGGGCCAAAACCTAAGTCTGGCTTCATGTCCACACAACATGACACACATCTGTGATGTGGGAGATGACAAAGGCATTTTTATCAATGCAGTGGGCGTATCTAACAAGAGTTGGAGCACCCAAAGAAATCACCAGTTCAAGGTCACAATGTGGGGCCACAGTGGATTTTTCTCACCCGAAGATATTTTTTCCAATGCTTTTCAGAGAGTGCGGGAAGGAGAAAGAGAGACAGAGAGAAACATCGATGTGAGAGAGACATATTGATTAGTTACCTCCTGCACATAGCCCTAGTCAGGGCTGGGGATGGAGCCTGCAACCCAGGTACCCTTGGCTGGAATTGTACCTGGACCCTTCAGTCCGCAGGCCAACGCTCTAACCATGGAGCCAAACCACCTAGAGCCCAAAGTGGATTTTTGAAGCTGGTTTGGCTCTCTCTCCCAAGTCACACTAGACTCTGACTTGCACATTTGACCAGTTCCTCCAAAGGCATGTGGGGTCCTGTGAACTGGATTATTCAACCCAGGCTGAATCCTAGCAGGGACCCAGCACACCAAAGATGCTCTGACACTCTGAGGTATACTTATGCTAAAGGAGTATTTCAAACCTAACTGGTGCCCTGTGTTTTCATTTGCTAAGTCTGGCCACCCTATGGGTTAAAGAACATTGAATAAAAGAACGTAGGAGTGAGATCAGAGAGCTGGAAGAAAACTGGGTCCAAACAGGTAATTTTACAGGGGAAATAGAGCTCACAGCACTTTGCAGCATGCTTATTTTTTTCCCTCAGAATAAAATCCCACCTCCTCCCAGATCCCTATGTCAGTTGGCCCTGTGCTCACTGCCACCTCAGGACTGTGGTATCCACTGTCTCCATTGCCCAGAATGCTCATCCTCAAGCTGAGTCCTTGTTAAGATTCAGGTCTCTCTTGCCCGGCTGGTGTGGCTCAGGGGTTGAGCATCGACCTACGATCCAGGAGACTGCAGTTCGATTCCCAGTCAGGGCACATGCCCAGGTTGCAGGCTCAGTCCCCACTAGGGGACATGCAGGAGGCAGCCAATCAATGACTCATCATTGATATTTCTATCTCTCTCTCTCCCTCTTCCTAACTCTCTCTGAAATCAACAAAGATATATTAAAAAAAAAAAAAAAAAAGATTCAGGTCTCTCCTCAAATCTACCTGTTCACAAATCTCCAACTTCTGTTCTGACTGAAGGTCTCCCCATTCACAGTGTCACACCCTGAAATTACTCTTCTTCATCATTAGTAGTTGAAATCACCTTGTTCACTTTCTTGTCAGCCTGTCCCTCCCCACTTGACTTGTTTACCACAGCATCCAGGATGTGACCACAGGCCTTTGAATAGCCATGGGTGATAGCTCTAATGGGGAACCTGGGCCCTTGCACCAACCCTCCTGCCACAGGCCCCATCTGTCCCCAGGCTGCTACCTCCTGGCTCTCAGTATCACCTGGAACAGAGCAAAGGTTCCCAGACCAGGGGGTTCTGGTGACTCCTGCACTAGTAAGAAGGTCAGTTAGTCTCTAGATGTGGGCAAAAGGTGATGGCCTTTCATAATCCTTGATGTGTGGAAATACCCCTGACCCAAGGATCCTAAGACCTTTCTCCTTTTTGGAAGGCCCCAAGGCAGGGTGGACCACAACGTGGGGCTGAAGATGCTAGGTTCTCAGGAACATTCTAAAGACTGGAACCAAATCCCAAAGAACAGTCCTGAGTCACTGATTGAGGGTGGCGCCCCATCTGTGGTGAGAAGGATTCCTCCATCAGAGCCCTTGCTTTCCATTTAAAAAATCAGAGCATGCACACTGTCCCTCCGGGTACGCACAAAATCAAAGTGGGCCTCTGTGTGTGGAATAGAACCTCTCTGGACAGACATGCAAGAGAGATACTAGTGACAGCACCTGCCTATGGGTGAGGGGACAGGGGGCTTGGGGGTGAGAGTGAGAAAGAGAGATGCCTCCTCCCTGGTGCCTTTGCCCACTGCTCTACCCCACAATGCCTGGCTCTTGTTAAGGGCCCATTAAATATTTGTAGAAAACATAAATATACACTTGTTCCTCAGTATCATAGGGGATTGGTTCCAGGACCCCATGTATACCAAAATCCAAGGATGCTCAAGTTCCTTATACAAAATGATGTAGTATTTGCATACAACCTACACATATCCTCCCATATACTTTAAATCATGTGCATTTTCCAGTATACAATAAATCATCTTTAGATTATTTACAATACCTAATACAATGTAAATGCTATCTAAATAGTTGTTGTACTGTATTGTTTAGGGAATAATGGCAAGAAAAAAGTACTTACATGTTTAGTACAGACATAGTACATGTCAGCAACAATGTAACTTTATTCATTTATTTATTTAATCTTCACCCAAGGATATGTTTATTTTTAGAGAGAGAGGAAGGGGAGGGAGGGAGGGAGAGAGAGAGAGAAAGAAAGAGAGAGAGAGATCTATGTGAGAGAGAGAGACATAGATCTGTTGCCTCCCATAGGCACCCTGACTGGGGATTGAACCCGCAACCTAGGTGTGCTCCCTGACCAGGAATCAAATTCACAACCTTTCTGGTGTATGAGACTATGTTCCAACCGAGCAACCTGGCAGGCAACATTGTAACTTTAAAAGAAAATATTTTTGATCTGCAGTTGGTTGAATCTGAGGATATGGAACCCTAAGATACCAACTATAGCAATGAGTGAGTACACTCTAAAGGTTACTTGTCCAAAAGAATAAATAAAATGGAGGCACTAGGTATTTTCTTTCATTCCAGGCCACCCTCTCAGTGCTCACCTGGCCACCGACCCAGTGCCAGCCCAATGCCCACCCACAGGGGAGGAAGAGGGCAGAATCTGTGCTGACCAAACAGGATTCTATAGTTTCTATATGTCTGGGAGAAAGTCTCTCTCTCTTGCCTCTCTTGTCTATGCTTCAGCAGCAATCTAGGAGAAAACTCTCATAAAGAGGACTAGAGCTTTGGTGAGCAGATGTGTTAGAGGCCAAGCAGCAGCAAGGACAAGCCTGTCCCAGTCTGGGTGGCAGGCAAAGGTAGGGAGCTTGGAGGCCTCAACATAGAAACAGACACTAACTTTTTACCACCCTTTCTGTGAGAGAACCAAGGCCATTTTAACCCAAATGAATTATGTAGCCCAAAAATCTTAGGAGGCAATGATGGAGGGGGCACTTTGCTATGTGCACTTGAACTGCCACTGTCATTGAGTGACACTGGAGGGCTTTAACTTTTGTGCTTAGTACCCTCCCCATTGGTATTAACTAGCTGTCATTTTTCATTGTCAGTGGGCACATTTCCTTGTCTAAGACTATAACACCAACAGGAGGTCTCTGCAGGCTGGCACCCATCAGGCCCTCATTTTTCTACCAGTGAGGCCCCGCCTCCCTTGCTTCCTGTGTAGTCACCTGGCTCAGCTCCCATTTTCCTATTTGGTTGTGAATGTCACTTAGCCAGTTTGCCCACATGATTTCTCAGACCCATGAAGGGACACACCTTGATGCAAAGAGATGCAATCATGCTACCACTGTGGAAAGAAAAGCCCATCCTTGGTATGGGTCACACTTTTTTTATGTCAGAAGCTATGCTCATGTCATCCTTTAAAAAAAAAAAAGTCTTTATTGATTTCAGAGAGAGGAAGTGAGAGGAAGAGAGAGAGATAAAACATCAATGATGAGAAAATCACTGATAGGCTGCCTCCTGCATACCCCCCACCAAGGATCGAGCCTGCAACCTGGGCATGTGCCCTGATCGCAATCTCCTGGATCATAGGTAGATGCTCAACTGCTGAGCCATGCCTGCCGGGCTCATGTCATCCATTTTGGTGGGGCATTTCACCCCCTCTGACAAATGCCCATTTGCCTTGGATTCTTTGAGGACACAATTTTCCAGCCAAATGGGACACTTGCTTATGCTTAGGATTCCAGACTTCATGGACATACTTTAATACAACATCTCTGCCTCCAGGCAATATCTTTCTCCAGAGAATCAAAGAAATTCTGTGCATTCCTAAAATAAAAAGGTAACATGTAGTTATAGGTCCTGACATTTCCAGGGATCAGTCTGAAAACTACACAGGATAACCCTGAAATAACCTCCATTAATTTGTAATCTCTCTTTGACAAAATTAATTTAGGTGATCTTGACCTGGGTCAGGACCCCCACTTGCCCTTGCTCTTGAGTTTGTAGAGTCTATTAGACCTATATCCAGAAGTTTCCCACAGCTTACCTAAGAGAGAGATAAGACACAGGGAGTTTTAGGTTCTCAACAAGGTTCTGCTTTGCACAAGGATTCAAGGGCACAGGTCCCCTTTCTCCCCTTTCCTGTACATAGGCCCAAAGTGAGATTAAGGCAATGCAAACTTAGGATCCAGCCATAAAGTAGCAGTGGGATATAAACAAGTCACATTGCCCCTGGACCTCTCAGTTTCTCATGTATAAAATGAAGGGGTTAGCCCCGCCGGCATGGCTTGGCAGTTAAGCATCAACCTATGATCCAGGAGATCAAGGTTTGCTTTACAGTGAGGGCACATGCCCCAGTTGCAGGCTCAATCCCCACTAGGGGGCATGCAGGAGGCAGCAGATCAATGACTCTCTCTCATCGATGTTTCTCTCTCCCTCTCCCTTCCTTTCTCTGAAATCAATAAAAGACATATTAAAATAAATAAATAAAATGAAGAGATTGGACAATGAGCTCTTTGATTCCAGTTCAATTCAATAACTATAAAAGCACTGAGGAATTACTTAAATGAATAAGGCAGAATTCCTGTTCTCAGAAAGCATCCTGGTTAGTTACTGGAATGAAAGAACTTCCTGAGGACTTCTGTGCACTTTGAACTCACAATCCCCATTGCAACCTTTGGAGACTGGTGCTCTCACTTCTGATATGGTTGAGGAAAGTAACTGGCCTAGTTACAGAGTGGCGAGTGTGGGTTTGACCCCAGCTCTGCCAGCCAACAAAGGCCAAGTGTTTATTGTCCACCTAGATTCTCAGATACTTGCAGAATGTGGTGCTTCACCAGAGATGCAAACAAGGTGCTCTAGGAACACGTTGCCTTCATGTTTCCAGTGGCTTCCTTCCCTAGTCAAGGACTCTGTCAGCCTTGCCACTTGGGTCCAGGTTCAGCTCACTCAGGGAGTCAGGCCCAACAGGGCTTCCTGCCAACCTCCCACCTGTGACTCTCAGATTTTATTCTTTACTTCTTATAGGAATGTCAGCCCACTTGTAAAAATAACAATCCTTTCCACACTAATACACTGCTTCGTGGTTTACAAAGCACTTTCACATCCATTATCTCATTTAATCACTTCCTCCTCTACATTCCTACATTTTCTTGGTATCTCTAGTGTAACATTCTGCCTTGCCTAAGAGGCCTATTTTTCCTTTGTTGTGTTCATCTTGCCTCACAAGTTCTGTCCTATAATTCAGGTATCTCAGCATCTTGCACACTTCTGTGCACAAAGGGGTGGGGGATAAAAGTTTGCCATATTAAATCTTTACAGTGTTGTGGGTCTTTTTCATTGCTGCCTTCTTCACCCCTTCGATTCAATGGACAGTTGGTTCCCTAATAAGAGCAAAGCTGGGTTCCCTGAAGGGAAGTCAGGCAATGAGTTCAGACCAACTGGGGGAAAGACAGAGGCGAAGGCCTCTAACACCTGGTAGGCTATGTATGATACCTGCTACAGCAGAGTTTGAGTGACTGATTAGTTTTGTCTGGGGGTGGGTGGGAAGCAGAAGTGCTTCTTGGAAGGGCCCCACCCAGTAGAGGAAACTGGGAGACAGGGGACAGAATCAGGAAGGGCCACAGTTTGACCCTTGGGAAAGAGTAGACAGATGCATGGAAAAATTCCCTCAAAAAAAGGGAAAAAGGGCTAAATGGGTAGCTTTTCCAAAAAGGAAGTATAAGTCCCTATAATTTTCTAAGGAAGAGAAGTCAAATGGTCACAATTCTTAGGAAAAAGGGAACCTTTCCTGCAACACTCAGCTACTGCTCAGAAAAAGCTCAGGGAGCACAGCTTCACGGCATTTCTTTAGTAAAAGGAGTGAGGAGGCATCGATTTCCTGTAATTCCTCTCTGTTTAGAGGAGAGGTGCTTGAGGTCCAAATTTCTCCTCTGTTTGGGGGAGGGACACACAAGGTAGAAATTTCCTGTTAGCTTCAGATAGGAAGGCCAGGAGCACAAAACCCTCATTGCTCCTCAGACAATATAGGAAGAGGACCAGTGGCCCCCAATAATGATCAGAAGAGGCAGGGTATGCTCCCCAAGTACTACCTCGGAAAGGCAGTGAATTTGGGGCGCTGAATTTTCCAAATTCTTCTTAGTAAAGGGAGCAGGAGCCCGAGCCCCCTCAAGTTTTCTTAGAAAAGAGAGCTGGGGTTCTGAATCTACGAAACAGCCTTACCCTGGCAATTATCCTAAGAAAAGCTGACAGGGCAAGAACTTCCAAGAGTCTGTTCAGAAGCGGGTTCAAGGGCAAGATTCCTGAAGATTCTCCTCAGAACTGGGGCCAGGCAAAGAATCCAGAAGATTCTCCTCAGAACAGGGGCCAAGGGCAAGAATCCTCAAGATTCTCCTCAGAAGGGGGTCAGACCCACAAGTCTGGTCAGAGAAGAGCACAGGGGCAAATGAATCCATCCTCGAGAGCAGGGCGGGACCACAGCTCACCCAGTCTCCTAAGAGCGCGGGTTACGCGACTCCGCCCACCACCCGGCGTACCCGCTCCACGGCCGCCCGGCCCAGGCTGCCTCCGGTGCATTGTGGGTGGGGCGCCCCTGCTGAGCACTGCGGGGAACCCCCTGCCCAGCCAGTTGTCGGCCGCCGGGCGGCCCAGTGAACCGCCTTCCAGGGTCCAAGCGAGCCGGCTGCAGATTGACGCGTCTCCCAGGCCCTGCCCTTCCCGGTGTTCCCGCCCCTAAGATAAGCCCCGCCCCAACAGGGCCCTGACTGGCCTTGAGGTCCGCCCCACTTTACCATTGGCAGGCTACCTGTCAGTTACTTCGTGCCACCTCCTCGAGCCCGCCCAAGCCGCCGGCGCAATCCCGAGAGCGAGCCGGCCCGTGCGCTCATTGGTCACAGGGTGCTGTCCGTCGTGAGGCTGGACACACCCTCTGTGGGGCTCGGATCCCAGGAGCCCCGCCCGGATCTCATTGGCCTGCGGCGCCGCCACTCCGCAGGACGCGCCTGAACCCGGAAGTGTGCGAGGCGAAATCTGCCTAGCAACCGGGGAAGCCGGGCTGCGAAGCGGGCAATTTCAGTGTGAGACAGCGGTGAGACCTAGCCGCGGCTCTGAGCGCGGCGCGGCAGCTCCTCCCGCCCGGGGTCAGCGCCCCGGCGCGCGCACGCGCACCCCCGCCGCCCGAGCGCGCCTCGCGTCGCCCGCGCAGTCGGTCGGTCCGCCGTCCGTCGTCCTGCCGCTGCCGCCACCGCGGGCGCCACCTGAGGGAGCTGCCGCCGCGGGACCCGAGCGGACTGGACCCGACGCCGCTACCCGAGGCCGCCCGGGACCTAGCAGCCGCCAGTGGAGGCGCCGAGCAACTTCGGTGAGTGAGGGGCCAGCGCCGCTGGTGGCGGGTCCCTGGCTTCCGGTGCCCCGGGCTTCTCTTGGGCTTCCGCTTCTCCGAGGAGACCGCCTCCAGTGTGTGGACTCCCTTGTCTGCGGGGACCCGCTTCTGTGAGGGAATCCCCCACCCCTGTGGGGGACCCCTGCCTCTCTGTGGGATCCCCCTGCTCTGAGATACCCCACCTCTGAGAGAGACCCCTCTTTTCTGTGGGGTCCCGCCTCTCTGGCAGACTCCCATTATTCTGAGGGGAGCCCCCTTTTCTGATGGACCCTCTACTTTTATGAAGGACCTCGTCTCTCTTGAGGGCAACCCCCCACCTGTCTGGGACCACCTGTCTCTCTAGAGATCCTCTGCTTCCCTGAGGGATCCCGCTTCTCCCAGGAGACACACCTGCTTCTAGGGGATCCTCCAACCTCACTTCTCTGGGGGACCACCACCTCTCTGAGGAGACCTCTCTGCTTCACCATGGATCCTCCCTCCCAGCCCCCCAGTACTCTAAAGAGATCCCAGCTTCTCCGAGCTGTTGTCCCACTTTTCTAAGGTGTCAACCACTTTTCATAGGTACCCGTTCCCTCTACTTTTCTGAGATGCTTTCCCTGCTTTTCTGTTCCCACTTGTTTAGGTGACCTCGTTCTTCTACCAAGTATCCCTCAACTAATCTAAGGTGTTCCTGCTTTTTTCAGAATCCTTGGGAGTTGTTTCCTACTTTTCTGAGCTGTCCGCACTTTCGATGGGAACTCTGCTTTTTTTCTTATATATATTTTTAATTTATTGATTTGAGAGACAGAGAGGAACAGAGAGAGAGAGGGAAACTTCAATTTGTTGTTACATTTATTTGTGCATTCATTGGTTGCTTCTTGTATATGCCCTCACCAGAGATCGAACCTGCAACCTTGGTGTATCTGGACAATGCTCTAACCAACTGAACCACACTGTCCAGGGTGGGACATCCTGCTTTTTGGTGGATGAGTGCCTCCATTTTCCTGAGAGGTCCTCCATTACTCTGAAATGCCCATATGTCTGACTGGATCCTCAGCTTTTTGAGAAAAAAATTTCTCACTTTTCCAAAATTATTTCCCATTTCTTTTGGATTGCTTACTAATCTATGGATGCTGTAATGTTTGGAGGAGACCCTGGCTTCTCCAGAGGTTCTCCCCCTAATATGAGATGTCGCATTCCTATGGGCTCCTCACATCTCTGAAGTCTGTCTCCACTTTTCTAAGATATCCTCTCTTCTAATGAGAGACATGGTAGATTTCTTCACTTCTCTGAGGGGGTCCTCTTGCATTCTGAGGGGTTCCCCTCCCACTTGCCTGAGGACATGTCCTCTTTCCTGAGGTTTCCCTCCTGATCCTCTCTCTCAAAAAAAATTATTTTTGTATTTTTATTTTTTAATTTTTGATTTCTCTTTCCCCTCCTGATTATTTAACGGAGAAACTTTCTCCTCATTTCTTCTTGGAACTTCAAGATTCTTTCATTTCTGTTGTGGCATCCACTTCCCTCTATTCTGGAAGGAGAAATATGCCTTCCCTTCAGTCTTCCTTCTTGCCAGACTGGGGGTCTTCTCTGAGCTTTTACCTTACCTTCCAGGGATCTGAGAGATTTTGGCTGGAAGGGAAATTGGAAAACAGAGAGGCAAAAAACAAAACAAAACAAACACAAAAAAACACCACTGTTTTCTTGATATTGAGGACATGCTAGATTTGGGGGAACAGAAACTGTTTCAGATGACCACCTTGGTTATTCCATTTTTGAGCCATGGGGCCAACCAGTGTAGAGGCAGGAGGGACAGGGCTGGAACACTGTTCGCTCATTATCACACTGTCAAGCTGTGGGACTGATCCACTTCCTGTCCCATGCCTTAGTCTTCCCTCTGCATAGTGTAACTCAACCCCACCACTCAAAAAAGGGAGAGGGGGAGAAAAAATGCTCCTTCATGTCTTTCTGCTGCATTTTCTTTCCCTAGGCCCTCTGATTTACCCCTTGATCTCTAGAGGCTCCTCAGTTTGTGGGCCACTCTGGTTTGAAAGGCAGGACATGAAGCAGGAAATGGGTCATCTTAGATCCAGGAAGGGTGGAAGGGAGGCAAGAGACGGGGTTTTGACTTCATTTCTCTAAGTTTTAGGTGACTTCAGCCTGGCCAAAGGAATTTTTTACGTGACTTCACAAATCTCATTTGTACTTTTTTTAATGGCCCACTCTAGATTCCAAGTTCACTCCAGTAGCTAATTTTATCTGCTTTGCCAAACTCAGAGCTCTCTGGAGCCCAAGTAGATGAATGCTGGCATTGAGAGATAGTCCAAAGGACAGGAATGAACTCAGTTTGAAACCTGAGTAACTTGTAACCACTTTGTGTCCATGCACAAGTTTCAGGCTAAAAAGGTGGAGAGAACGTTCCTGAAGTGGAGTTTTGAAATATAGGCTGAACTCCTTTTTGGTTTAGCATTTCAACGAGTTCTACCCTCTGACTCTGCTGTAACTGCAGTTCACTTTACAGTTTGACTTAAGGCTGTCTCTCTCCTGCTTGTTTCCATCTGGGTCTTGCTTAATTTGAGTCCTTTGTGAAGACTCCTGCCGAAGCTATAATTTGAGTTCTAAATCTGTCGGTGGACCATGTGGACACAAGTTTCAACTCGAGCTATTTTCTTCTGTGGAGAAGTGCTTGGAGAGTTTCCTGGGCCCTCTACTCCTGGGGTAGTCAAGTCCAGGCAAGAAGCTGCTGCAGACCTGGTTGCTCCTCTACTGCCTTTTCCTGGTCAGCTGTGGGCACTGCCCTGAAGGGCAGGGGAAAGATGATGGGAAGCTCAGGGTTTAGGATGTCCTGAGACAGGGCAGAGAAGCGCTGACACATATTATTTTAAATGAAATCCACAGGACTGGCAAGATAGGGTGTTAGAAAGGGAAGGGGGAGCTTTGAAGTTAGAACGACCTGATTCAGATTCTGGTTGTGTGGCCTTGGACAAGTTAGGGCACACAATTGGCATGTTGCTAAATATTTGAGGGGTCACATCTCTGTGAATGTGTGTAAAGATGCTTACAGATGGGAAGTGCTTCTTAGATGTATGAATGAATGAATCTGAGATCATGAACGGGAGGCTGCCAGCACAGTGCCTTGCACATTGTTGATGCAAGGTAGGTTGTTGTCCTCAGGAGATTAGGGTTCTGTCCTGCACTCCCAGGCCAAAAAGCACTTGACATTCTGCCAAGGCTAAATATGCCCAAAGAGAAAGAAACTTGCTATGTCTCTTGTAAAGCCCACTGCCCCCCTGGGTCTCCTAGAACTTTTATGTGTACAGGTAGTAGATGTGAGGTAGATTTGTTCTGTGGCAGATATTTGTGTTTGCCTTGGCCTTACCTTCTCCCTCGGTAAAATGGGATAATTTATGAGTTAAGGGCAAGTAGGGAGATGTATTATTGTAATTGGACCATAGGCAAGATAGAAGATTATAATGAATTTGAAGAACTGTGGGAAGAAGATAGTAGGAGAACCATAAATCCTAAAGGATCAGATCCATATTTTGGGACTGCTTGAGTGAGTGATATGCAGCAGTTACCTGGTGAGTGGTCTCTTAGACATTAGAACCTTGAAATAAGAACTGTTCTTTTAGGGTAATGGATCAGATTTGGGACAAAAGACTGGGAAAGCAATGTACAAAAGCATTTGACGCCACACAATAATAGTACATTGAGAGGGCCAGTGTGTGGCTTAGTGCCCATGAGGAGATCAGAATTCACCTTGAGCTCCAAGGATAGAGAGAGCTGTGGAGATGCTAACTCTGCCTCTGGGGGTGGACTGGGCTGAGCAGGACAGTTTTTTTTGTTTGTTTGTTTGGGGTTTTTTTTGAGAGGATTTTTTCTTGGCATTTAGTGAAAGACCTAAAATCAGGGCCATGAGTTGGGCCCAGCCTTTTTCACTTACTAGTGTGAGTACAGATGGCACATATTCCTGATGGCTAAAACCCAGGGGGAAATAATGGGTGAAAATCTGAACTAGGTCCCCATTGGGCTTCTCCCAAGTTTGAGGAAAAGGGATGTTTTCTCCCATTGAAATATCCTCCCTCCCTCCCTATCTCCCTCCCTGTCTCCCAGTCTACCTCCTTCCTTCCTTCCCTCCTTCCCTCCTTCCCTCCCTGTCTGTGTCTCTCTCTCTCTCACACACACATACACACACACACACTGACTTTACTGTTGAGGCCAAGAAATACCCACCAATCTTAAATTTCTTTTATTTCGTTAAAGTATGGTTATTCCATTTTATGAGAAAGGAGTAAAGTTTATTATTTTTAATGTATAAAAAATAAGGTAAACAACTTTAAAAGGGATCACTATCCCTTTTGAAATTATGCTATGTCTTTTGTGTGCCACAGATTTCACTCTGGTGGATGGTGGCGCCACCACCAAGTCTCTTTTATCTAACAGGAAGTTTTTAAAACTTTTAAAATTGCAAGATCCTTACAGCAATAAAAACCCTTGGATAATTAGAAATGATATTGATTTAGGTACATTTATTAGATGTAATGTAACATGGTTATCCATTGGCGGGCGGCTCTAAAAGGCATGTGGGTCCCAACATTGCCCAGCTTCTAACTCTGGACAATAAACTGTTGATTTATATAACTGAAATAGCTAGGGAAGTCAGGGTTTCCTTCCTGTTGGAGACAGCACAGGGGGCATTAAATCCCTGTGGGATCTTGATGATAAGAAAGAAGCTGACCTCTTTTGGAATTGGGAAATAACTACTGTATCAAGTCGTTCCATCCAAATGAATGGATGGTGTTATTTTTAATTTCTGGTATTAAGCTTGGTTTTATCCTCTCTGCAGCCTGGCTGCCTTTGTTTAATGCAAATTTATTCCTTCAAACTGGCCTACAAGGGATGTTTGAGTTCTCAAGTAAGGGCTTTATTTACCACAGGTTTTCCTATGTGGCCATAAGGTAGGTTTTTATTTTTTTAAAGTGCAACTTAAATTGGATTGAAAAATAGAAAGTGTTAAATATTTTGCTCATGTAATTTCCTATGTCAGCAAATAATTCAGGAATGTTTGTGTGCCTACCATGAGCCAGGCATACCATGCTTGGTGCTGGGGGTCTAGCAGTGACCAGGACAGATGCAGTAGGCTCTCAAAGGAGCTTACATCCCAGTGGCAGACAAGTAAAGAATGAAAGAATATCGTAGGGCTTCTTTGGGAATATCCATGGATATTGGGAGCTTGGGGTGGAGTTTCTTGGGGTTTTAGAAGTGAAACCTTACTACCCTTTGTGTTTTCTCACTGGGCTCCTTGCTTCTGTTTCCTCCTTGTAAGGAGGCAGAAATTAAGGCACTTTCCTAGTTGATTGTTGGCTGTTGGCACTGGTTAATCCAGGATGACAGTGGCTGTCATTTTGGAGTAACTAGAGAGAGAGTGTCTGGGATGGTCATGGTAAGGAGCACTTCCAGCTTTTCTTTTCTTATTTCTTATTTATTTCTCATTCATTCATTCATTCATTCATTCATTCATTCATTCCTCACCCAGGGAAAGTTTTACATTGCTTTTCAGAGAGAGAGTGGGGGGGCATCGATGTGAGTGAGACCCATCGATTGGTCGCCTCTTGCATGTGCCCCAACCGGGGATGGAGCCTGCAGCCAAGGTACGTGCCCTTGGCTGGAATCAAACCTGGACCCTTTTCAGTATATGGGCTGACGCGCTAACCACTGAACAAACCAGCTAGGGCCAGCTTTGCTTTTGTTGAAGTTGGTGGCAGCATGTTTTGGAATCCTGTGGCATTTCTTCATGGCAGTGCATATTATGCAGAGATAAACAGCTTTAAAAGCCCTTCCTGCCTTGTTTGAAATCTTAAAAAAAAAATTCAAAGGGAGTGTTTGGCTGTTATTTATAACATAGGAAAAGTGAGATTTCAAATAGATAGACTGCTTTGTTGTATATTGGTAGGTTCATGGTGCATGGAGTTCCTTCTTACACTGGGTTTGGGGAAGCACTGTTTGACTTTCCTAGGTTATGGCCAGATTTGATGTTAGTCCACATACGTCAGTTATGTGACAGGTGCTTTTCTTAGATAAGTGTATTGGTAAGGGAGCCAGAGAGAGAGGTGGATACTCATTTGGGGCACAGGCTCTCTGGGAGAGGAGGAGGTATTATAAGGAGAGTTTCCGGTTAATCTGTCTGTCTTTTTCTTACCTTCCACCCAAGTACTGACTCTGGAGGTGAAGAGGAAGGCCTTGGCCGGAAGTGGGCGTGAACAAGTAATGCAACTGTGCATGTCACCAAGCTCCCACCTCTTGGCTCTGCTTTCCTTGGGAAGTGGATGCTTGCTCCCTCCTCACTTCCTGTTCCCTGGCCCTCCAGGCTGAGTTCTTGGGCCCCAGTTTGAGCATAGGAAACACGACTTTTTCCTTGGTAAGCTGATTTGTCAGAGTTGGGAGCACTTGGCAGTCCTGGGGCTCAGTTAATGTACTCATAAACTCAGAACTCTGTTGGAGTGGCCAACCCGGTGATTTCCTGTTGCATTATCATAGTGTTCCCTGCAGGAGCTTGCTTGTAGAGGGATGCTCTGGAGATGAATATAGAACTTAAAGAAGCAGACAGTAGATAGGTCCTTCTGCTAGAGTGTGCTCTCAAAGAATGGTTTACTGTTACTTGCCTTTTCTGCTTTGTAAAAGTACCATGGGAGGCCCTGTGTGAAGTAGAAGCTTTAGAGCCAGAAAGCCTTGGGTCTGTATCCAGATTTCACCACTTGCTGGCTCTGTGACCTCAGGAAAGTGGTCTCACTGCAAGTGGCCTAAGCTCTTTGAGCCTCAGTTTCCTCATTTGTGGGGTAGGGATGGTAAGCATGAAGCAAGCAATCAGATTATTGTAGATGTCTTATAAAGGAGTTGTTACAGAATCGTATCAAGGCTGACTGTTCCTCTTGAGGTTGGCACCCAAGTTTGGATAGCTATCTATGGCAGTTAATACTGCCTAAGAGAAAACCAGTCCACATTGGGGCCACAGGCTGCTGTACATGACCAAAGGCTGTGAGCTAGAGATTCCTGGGTTGGCTGATTTTTTTTCAGTGAGTTGCATCAGTTCATTGTAGCCTTACACTGGGTGTACAGTACTTGCCATAAGGACTTGCAGTGCCTCCTGAAGCATAACAGGATAACTAGGAAAAAGACTCAAACCTATATTCTATGTGACTGCTGTATGTGCTAGCAAAAGCCTCACCTTTGAGGGTGATGGAAATATTAATTTTAATTGCTAAGGTTCAGACACCTGGCTGGCCACAGGAGCTCATAGGGTGCTAGGAAAAAAGACAGGTACATTAACTGGCAAGTTTAGCCAAGTGCTGCAGTTGGATCAGGGAAGGAGGGGCGATTTGGAGGGTCAGCAAAGAAAGAGATGATGGAAAGAGCTACTTGTTAGTAGGTGGTTAGACATTCTGGGGAAAGGACTAGCATGGATACAGGCAAGGACCTGGCAGTGAGAAACAGCCTGGTGAGTTCCCTTGACCTGAGGAGGTTATGCTCATCTAAAAGTTAGAGTTTGAACTGGGTACCTTTAATAGGTAAAGCTCAATGTTACCTTCAAAGGTAGGAGGCATAGTAGGATTCAAGATTAAACTCAAACTAAAATCATATTTAAATTGAGCTCTCAATAGGCATTTTTCAATCAGAAACCAATGATGGCTCAGTGAAATCAGATCATCTAGACTTCTTTGTAATAGTATGCAATCTACATGGAATTTAATCTCTTAAGGAGCTTCAAGAGAACAGAATTGGGGGCTGCTTCTGAATTTTTTTCCTTTGAGAATTGTCATCATTTAAGATGGTCTAAAATTCTTAACAGAGCATAACAGTTTTTTTTAACTTGCATGGCATTTTCAAGGTTTAGGCTCTATATTTATATTTATAAAGCATCAAGCTTTATATTTAATTTCTCAGAGTATCTCTATTGAAGGTTGACTCTTGACATGAATTTGAAATAAAGATCTTACTCTTCCCAAACCAGGAGTTGGTAAAATGTAGTCCTGACTAGGTCAGCATGCAAAGAGGGCCTGGTGTTTGTTATCATGCTGTGAAGGAGAGAACTAGGTATACTCACCACCTGCATTTTCCTGTAGTGAAATGCTGGGCAACAGGGAAGGAGGGAGAGTACCCATCCTATTAGGAAAACTTTTGAGAGGAATGTTTTCCCTCCTTCCTATGCTAAGTTGGAAGATCTGCCATTTAATAACTGGGGAATAGGGTGTGAACTGGATTGGATACCAAGTTTTTAAAACATGTTTTTCTTCATGTCTAAATCAAAGATGTTTATTAGCAAATTGATGATGTGACTAACACTCTTTCTTTGCTAAGCAGGTTTGAATGGGTTGATCTCTAGACTTAAAACTGTCACATAGCCTTTTTTTCTCTTTTTCTGGTAGTTTTCTGATTGTTTTTCCCTTTTAATTCTTTAATTCATAGAAAACATGGTTTACTTAGTAACTTCAAAGACTTAGGTAGGTAGTTTTGGTAAACCATGTATAGACAAAAAAGAGATACTCTTTGCCAACTGGTGACATACTCAGATGAAGACAGTGGGAGATACATTTATGGTTCATGATGATAACTTCTGAGCTGTTTGCATTTAACCCTTTAGAGAAGCATTTGTGCTCAGAACCCTGTAATAGTGGGACATCAGGGCCACTATTAATTGCAGATGGAGCCTGAACCCCACATTGCACAGACACAAAGTGGTTCAGAATTGTGATTAGAAATGACACTCAGAACAAAGCACACACATTTTGACAAAGTGCCTATCTCTAGAAAGCTGGGTTTCAGAGGACTGTTCAGCATACACAACAAGGATGGAATGCAAATGGGTGCTGATCTGTTTCCCATAAACTCCTAATCTAGTGTAAGAATGTTGTGATTTAAAAAACGACATTTGGCTGGCTGGGCGTGGCTCAGCGGTTGAGCATCGACCTAGGATCCAGACCATCAGGGTTCGATTCCTGGTCAGGGCACATGCCCAGGTTTCGGGCTCCATCCCCAGTTGGGGGCGTGCAGGAGGCAGCCGATCAATGACTCTCTCATCATTGATGTTTCTATCTGTCTCTGTCCTCCTTTCTTCTCTCTGAAATCAATAAAGATATATTTTAAAAAGAAAAATGACATTTGTGCCCTAGCCAGTTTTGCCCAGTGGTTAGAGCATCAGCCCAGGGACTGAAGGGTCCTGGGTTTGATTCCAGCCAAGGGAACATATTTTGGTTGCAAGCTGGATCCCCTGCCTGGTCAAGTTGCATGTGAGAGGCAACCAATCAATGTGTTTGTCTCACATTGATATTTCTCTCCCCCCTTTCCCCCCCCCTCCCCTCTCTCCGAAAAGCAATGGGAAAAAATATCCTTGGGTGAGGATTAAAAAAAATTTTAAGTGACATTTGTTGTAGCAGTTGTAATGTGTCAAGAGTATTGTATTTTTCATGAAGCATCAAAATACTGAGGAAATCAAATTCACATAAAAATGAATATTTTCGTTTTTCAACCAATTGCTTTGTAATCTCACCATGTGAGCCTGAATTTGGGGTGAAATAAGAAACTTAAAAACAACTCTCCCTTAGATCGTGGTTATCTTGTCCCTAAACTCAGTGAAAACAGCTTCAGACTTTAGAGTACTAAAAATGCAAAGTATGAAAAGTGGTTAGTGCTCTTGTTCATAAGGGTACTTAAAAAAAAACTTGGTACACTTTTGAGTGTATACACTATTTTTTAGAGAACTTCTTAGAAAACAAGAATTAGCTCGTGGGTTTAAGCAAGTAGTAGAGAGTTCATTCTCTGTTTTGAGAGAGAATGACATCTAGAAATTTTAAAATATAATGAATCTATTTCATTTTAGCCCTTTCTGCCCCAAAGCCTCTACACTCCAGGTGTTCTGGATGCCTTGGATTCTCACCTGTTAAAGCTGGTTCAAATGTCACATCTACAAAGATTTCTCGGACCCTTCCCCAGCAGAGGAGCAACCCCTTTCTTAGTCTTTTCCTGTGAAAGCCTTTTCTGCATTGAAATCATTCTGTGTCCTTCTGTGCCACCAGCCTGTGAACTTCTGGAGCTGGTGCCTGCAGGCTCCTCATCCTGCTAAACCCTTGGGATGAATGGTTTCTTAAACAATTCTTGTCTATCAGTGTTTATCACATAAGACATCTTAAATTTTGCCCACCAGAAACTTTAAAGAAACTTCCTTATTAGAAACAAAAAAAGGACAGTATGTTAAACATTCAATAGGTGAAACTACTCGTTTTCGGTCAGTTTCACATGAATGTGAAGCCTTTGACCAATTTCTGCTATAAAAGAGGACACAAACTCGAGTTGTGGCCCATGTTTTTTTCTTTAGTCCCTCTGTTGTGCAGGAACAGGCTCAGATGGTGTTTAGAAGTTTATCTAATAGTAAGTACATTAGAAAGGTAACTAGAATATTTTTGTAATGGTTAGGGTAGAAGGAGACTTAGCTATCATTAGGAAGGATCTGGTCTATGAAGGAGATGAAATTTAAAGTGACGTGGAAGAAAATTTTGTTTAACTAAATAACAAGTGTTTTAAAAATATTGTATTAACTGGTATCTGTAAGTATTAATTGACTGCCTTGTTCTTAGGACAGAAGAAAAACTTCGAGAAAATACGGTTCTAGCCATAGTTGTCTGTTAGAGTTTCTTCAACTTTAGAATGACATCTGAAGGTGATTGCATCATATTTCATAACTACCTAGCCGAACTATTTGCTGTTTAGTCCAGTAGTAGGCCCTGGGGAAGCCCTTAGTCCAAGCAGCCTCAGCATTCACTGGCTTGAGCATTGGAGACCCCATACCGATCTGGATTCACTGTCGCCTTTTCCATTTACACACCTGGTTCTCTCTTCCTATCACAGAAATAAACCTTGTAACAATTTCACCCCACCCCCACCCTGCTTTACCAGCTGCAGAATTTGACACATCCTCTGGAGCAGCCCACCTGTCATCAGTGCACACCTCGGTCCATAGGGGTGTGTCATTAATATGTCACAGCTGATGCCTCTCTCTTTAAAACAGGGTGATTGTCCCTTTGGTAACTCACACAGAGCTTGTCAGCTCAGACTTGAATCCCTGCATCTAAAGTCTCAGGCCTCCCACCTGACCACACTTTGCTGTTTGTAGTTAATTAAGTTGGTATTAATCAAGACCCAGGTGAGGAGCAGTGAGGTAATTATTTTGCTTGTATTGCTTTAGTATACATAATCTGATTAACTGTCATAGAGTAAAGCAATTCTCAAAATATACAGCTGATGAATTAGAGTGAAAATTCTGGATATTTGCTTAACCTATCCTTGCACACGGGATCACGGAGCTTCCTGCATTCCTATACCAAGTCACCTGTTTGAGAATAAGACTATTAGGTTTTTGAATTTGAACATTTGAATTGCTTTGTAGCAAAGCAAATTGCTGACAAAACTGGGCCAGGGAATGGGCTTGGGGTCAGCACTTTGTATTTTGTATCATTTTTTAGTTTGAAGAATGCTTATCTTTTGACCCAGGGGAGGTTTGTGTCAGATGTTGCATTAAGCAGTTGGAAGATTTTGGGGGTCGGGTGGTGGAATCAACTGAAAAAAGTTGCCAATTAATGGCCCTGGGTGGGTAGGTCAGTTGGCCATCCCATATGCCAAGGTTGTGGGTTCGTTCCCTAATCAGGGCACATATCAGAATCAGCCAATGAATGCATAAATAAGTGGAACAACAAATCGATGTTTCTCTCTCCCTTACTCTCTGTCTCTAAAATCAATAAAAAATAGTTGCCAATTTGTGTGGAACTCAGCACAAAATTAAGATGGGGTGTTTTGAACTTGGTGGGGAGAAGCACAAAAACAATTTTAATTGTGAAACTTGTTCTACATTAAGTATTTTTCAAGTTTGAGGTCAAGAGCAATCATGGGTTGGAGTTACACTGATTCTCTTTAAAAACAGAAAGTATTAGAGTATGCCTTGGCCGGTGTGGCCCTGTTGGTCAAGCATGAGCCTATGCCCTGGAAAGTTGCAGGTTGGATTCTCAGGGCACATACCTAGGTTGCAGGCTCCATCCCTGGGCAGGGTGAGTACAGGAGGTAACAGATTGATGTATCTCTCTCACATTGATGTTTCTCTCTTTAAAGATCAATTTTTTAAAGATATCTTTATTGATTTCAGAGAGAGGAAGGGAGAGGGGGAGAGAGATAGAAACATCAATGATGAGTCATTGATCGGCTGCCTCCTGCATGCCCCCGACTGGGGATTGGAGCCCACAACTCCGGCATGTGCCCTGACCAGGAATTGAACCCGATCTCCTGGATCCTAGGTCGATGCTCAACCACTGAGCCACGCCCAGCCGGGCTAAAGATCAATTTTTAAAATGTCATAAACATATTTAAAAAAAAGAAAATAGCAGAGTACATTGCAAGTGGTAAAGGTTTGGTTGGTGAAACTTTTGTTTCAATTGTATGAATATGTATTTAGATGTATTATAAAAAACTAAAAGCAGTTATTCAGGAGTCTAGATGTTTCATCATAAATTGTTTTAACATGGAAAAAGAACATGAACGGGGCCTTTTTTGGTGATTCATCAGAATCTGATCTTGATATTGAGAGGCTTCTTGTAACATTTTATTTTCCCTATTGAAATTATGTTCTGCTTTATGTAGTTTAATATCTCCAAAGGCCTCGCTCTTTCAGGTTGGACTGTGTTCCCCGTGTTTCCTTCATGTAACTGGAGAGGGAAGAGTGCAGATTTGCTTTCTTGGAGGGGGAGAGGGAGCGCAACCATCTCCAAGTGTCTAGAAGTGGATGGGTCTGGACCTTACTTCGATGAACTCTTCACTAAGCTGGAGAAATGATGGTTTAGTCTATCCCCGTGAGGGGAGCTTCTTTGTGACGACTCCGCAGGGGAGGCATTCTGACCTCGGTTTTCAGAAACAGCTGAGTTGCTGGAGGTCGCTCAGCTCCGCTGGAGTGAGGTCAGCAGTGAGCACGTCGCGAGCGCGTCATGAGTCAGCCCTGGGCGCGGCCGGCCGGCTCTGCGGCCAGTGAACTGGCCGCGACCCCTCAGTCCAGCGCTGGGCGCCCGCCCCGGCCCACTTGGGAAACCGACGCGTGGAGTGCGGTCCGGAGGTTGGTGCTTCCGGGGGCGGGGCCAGCATTAGCCGGCCTCCTGACCACGCCCTTCACCATCAGGCCCCGCCCCTTGTTACTTAGCCCTGCCCAGCCGGGCGCGGGCGGGCGGCGTCGCCTTTAAGAGCTCCCCGGTGTTTTGGGGGCCGCGGGCCGGGCGCGCTGACCTGGTGCGCATGTCCCGGGCGGTGACGCCGGCGCCGGGCTCCATGTGTGCGGCTGAGGGGCGCATTATCTGGCCGGCGGCGCGGGCGGGCGGGCGGACCGGCGGAGCGTGCGCCGCGGGCCCGGGCGGCTCCACAGGAGGAACGAGAACGCGTGGCCCGGCGCCCCCGGTCCCTCGGCCGCCCGGCCCCGCCGGTGCTCCTGACCCCACGGCCCTGAGAACCTGCGCGCTGCCCTAGGGCCCGGGCGGCCCACGGCCCGGTAAGTTCCGGACCAAACTTGGCGGGGGCGGGGGGGTTGGGGGCCTGGGCCAGGGGCGCCCATTGGAGACTGGAGCGTCGGGTGCGGTGTGGACCAGAGTCTGGGGGTCGTGAGGGACCCACGCGTGAGCATGAAAAAGTGAGGGCGAGTGAGTTCTACTCCTTGTTTTCCGGGAGCGTCTTTCTCGCGCTGTCCTGGAAAGTTCCGTGCTCTGTCGCCGCCCGGGCACGTGGGGGCCGGGTGGGGTTCCGGGCAAATCGCGGTGTCGCCCCTGTGCCTCTTGCGTTTCCATTGGGGCCAGGGAGAGGCTGGGCCGCGAGTCCCTGCTTCTGAGCGGCCCGAACTGGCGGGGTAGGTTGGGGTGGCAGGCGGGAGGCACGTGGGCGCAAGGGGCGGGGGTGCGGGCGGGCCGCGGGGGTCCCGGGCTGGCGGGGCCGGGCCGCGGCGCTGGACCCCGTGGCGCGACGGCGGCAGATCCCGTGTCAGAATAAGAGTCCCCGCGCGCCCACGCCTGCAGGGCCAGCCCTCCCCCCGCTCTCGCCCTTCCTGCCTGACCCCCGGGAGCTGCAGGATCCTTCCCCCTCTCTTTCCTCCAGCCTTTTACAGGGCCCTACTCTTCAAATATGCCTCTTTAATTTAGGCAGTGGCTCTACTGAGTTCTTTTTTCCCACCTGGAATGGGTCTGCATAAGTGACTAGACAGCAGCAGCTGTTCTTTTAAAGGTATTATTGCCAAGAATCGGAATTGATCACTTCAACAAGGAAGGGCTTATGGGCAGGGCCTCAGCCTAGAGCGTGACTGACACTTGGTGTGAGCATACAGGGACCCAGAAATGAATGGGAACCCCTCCTTAGAGAACTGAATGACAACCGTTGGGTGTATGTTTCTGCTCTGCCATGGGAATTTTGCAGGGACTGCTTGATTTTGTGTATCTGACCCAAGGTCTTTAGGTGTGTAGTTCATCCTTATCTTAAGAGCTTTGGATTCTTTAGATCAAAGTCCGGATGAGTCACTTGGCCTTTAATTTTCTCTCTTCCTCACTCTTCTTTAAGTTTTCTTGGAGTTCACAGTGCTTGCTAAGTCTCTGGTTCTGTGTGTCTGTTTCCCACAGTGACACCTTCTGGCTGTGGCAGCACAGAGAACCTGACCGACAGACAGACTTTGTGCATTTGCTTCAGTCTTGTTGATATTCTTTTCTGTTTTTCTTCTGGTAGTGGTTACAGATTTTCTTTTAAGTTAGATTATGTGAAATATTTGCTGTCATCCAATCAGTATCAGTATGATGGTAAGATCAGTAACTTGTTAGACCTGACAGCAAACTGTGGAGGAGGGCTAATAGATCACACTAGCCTCCAGATTTGAGTGCCTACTGTATGCCAAGCTCAATGTACAGACATCTTCCGTACCCAGAACAATCTAATGAGCTGTGGGAAGTATAGACTCCACTTTACAGGTGAGGAAACTAAGGCTCCCTTGAGTGGTGGAAAGGCAGAGCTGGGCTTGAACTTGCTGTGTGGGGCACCAGAGACTAGGAATGTTTTGTTTGCAAACCCAATGTGTGAGCATTTCCTGGGAGCTCCTAAAACACAAGGCCATTTACTTGTCCAGGCTCCAGTGCACCCCTACTTGGTGGAGGTATGGGATGACTTGGTGACACCGTTTTAGCCATGCTTTGTCCTCAGAGTTACCAGCTGGCCTTTAAGGAGCCAAATGGAAGAGTTACCTCTTTGCAGTCACTTCTTCAGCTTCTAGCTCAGGAAAGGTGGTTCTTTTCTAAAGGAAGCAGTTTAGAATGAGAATTTTGAGAGTGATTTGCTAGATTCTCTTGTCATTTACTCCTCACCCTTTATCTTTCATCTCTTATTCCTCCCCTAAGATTCTGAAGCTAGTTTTTTACAGAGGACTGCCTCTCATCTTGGTTGTGGTGTAGAGAATGGATTGCTTCTGTATTACTGATTTGGATGCATTGTTATTTCCACTCAGATGACATCATTTTTTTAAATGTCAAGTCATTTCTATTAATTCAATATTATTTGGCAGATCTACAATCTTATATTTTGATAGTGAGGAAAGAAATACTACTACTTTGGGTAGAAAAAATTCTGTAAGGATTTGTACCAAAATGTCAACAACAAAATCTCTTGGTTAGGGTTAATAGGTTTTTTGTTGTTTTTTTTAAAAACTTTTTGGTATATCTGTTTTTTATTTTTTTAGCGTAAAATAAGGAACATTTTTTGAGTAAGAAAACACATTTTAAAGGCTCCATTTCTCAACTCTTCGGTAGCTTCTCTCATTTGTTTTGCATCATTTCGTGAATTTCTGGCATTGCAAGTAGTGATTTCTGGATTGATTTATTCAATAATGATCAGAGTGTGTACTGTGCTAAGAATCCCTGCTTAGCCGAGTTTATGGTGAGATTAGGGGGAGAAAAATCATAATTAATCTCATGAACATGGGGAAACTTAAAAGGGCCAAGGAGAGGACGCCATGACCTTTGTGAACAAGACTCGAAGGGTCCTTCCTTCAACTGGGATCAGCGGATAAGTAGGAGTTAAGTAGATAAAGAGGAAAAGGGAGAGCATTTCTGTCAGGGAGACTGAAGGAAAATCATGGTTGGAGCAGAGAGAGACAGACACATGAGGGAGATGAGATGGGTAACCCTGGGGCTGAGGGGGTCTGGGATTTACCTATCAAGGATAAGGAGGGACTGAGGGACCATGTGGTGCGATGAGTCTCACAACTAGGGCCTCTTTGGGCCCTAAAGAGCAGGCAGCTGAAGGATGCTCCTGAAAGACATGAGTGGGAAAGGTAGCAAAGCCATTATGAAATGTTGGCATTTTCTTGGGAGAAAATTAAGAATGACCTGCAGAGTCTTGACTATACTACTACTTAACAGAGACAAAAATATGCCCTTACCACTGAATTCAGTTAAGGACTGTCAGGGTGCTAACCTCTAGAAGGGGCAACTCAAGTCCTTTTCTGGAGAAATACCTGCTGGACTTGGGATGTTTCTGTGCTATCAACAGAAATGGCCAAAGCTATTTTCCCTAGATGGTTTTCTCCTTGGTAATTGAGTTAATTTATGCTCAGTGTAGAAAAATTGGAAGATTATGAAACAGGTGAGGTCTTCATGAGCATCTCTGGGATTTCCTTGTTATAGTTGTTGGGTTGGGAAGTGCAGCAGAACCAGAAGAACGAGTTGGCAGTGTTATAGTTTGAGGCTTACAGAATTGTGCTGCCTGCTAAGTGCGGTTGGTTGGTAGAATGGATGCTCTTGAGTTATCTGAACTGTTTTAGGAGGTGACTTAGACCATCTGGCCTTAGATTGCTATACTTTGAGGTATAATGCAACTTATTTTTTAAATATATTTTTTGTTAATCCTCACCTGAGGATATTTTTTCCATTGATTTTTTCAGAGAAAGTGGAAGGGGGGGAGGGGAGCGCAGAGAAAGGGGAGAGAGAGACATCAATGTGAGATGCATTGACTGGTTGCCTCCTGCATGTGCCCCAACCGGGGCTGGGGCTCAAACCTGCAACCCAAGTATGTACCCTGACAAGGAATTGAACCAGTGACTCTTTGGTGTGTAGGCTGACACTCTAACCACTGAGTTCACACAGGCCAGGGCTAATAAAACTTATTTTATGTGCTAACTGCAAAGCTACATCTCTGACTTGAATTAGGAAGGCAGCACGTTAAGGTAGAGATTTTAAAAGATGGGAAAAGTAGTAACAGCGAGGTGAAAGTAGTGAGACTAGTGTTCTTGGAAACAAAAGTACCAACTGGGGGGACACCCTGCACACGTGGATTCTGGCAAATGTGATCCAGGACTTTCTGGTCAAGAGGAATGTCAGACCATAGACTTCTTGCTCTTCTCTCTATTTGTGACCTCTTTGTCTGATGAAAATGTACGTTAGTCTTTCAGAAGACAAAGGAATTTAATAGAGTATCTGTAGGTAGCTTTAGGAAATGACTGGGAATCCTTCAAAGTGGGGGAAAGAACCCTTGCAGCTTCTCAGTGCCCTGCACCCACTTTCTCCATCCTCACAAAGGTACCCCTGTTTCACAGGTGAGTTTGTCAGGGACCTTGCTTTCTTGTTCTCCCGATACCCAGCTCTTGGGTTTATATGAAAGGACTGAAGAATTGATATCCATCCAAGAAACAGGCCAGCATCCGAGATAGGAGGTACTGGCAGGGGGTAGCCAGTACCCCAAAGGGAGCTCGCAGCAAGTTGAGGCAGGAGTTTGGGGGAAGTTCGTAGGACTTTATGGCTACTTGGTGCAACTGCAGCTGGGGGCCTGGAGAGGGAGGCAGCGCCTGATTGGAGAGAAAAGTCTCCACTTGTTTGAGGCTGAAGAATCCTTTAGCTGGTTCTTCCTGCAGCTCTGTCTCCACACCCCTCACCACATGACCTGTTTTGCTGGTCAGGTCTTTTGGCTTCAACCTTTAAACTTAATTTAGCCTAAATGAGGTGATGCCTTTGATTACACTTAAAAAAATACTGCTGCAATATAGCAGCCAACCAGCTTCAGCTGCCAGGGAGACTGCTCATGTACAGTGTTGCCTGCTCTTTGCCACGTGAGGCTGTGGGCCTCTTCCCAGGCAGCAGGTTCCTGCAGCGACATAGTAGGCCAGCCCTGGCTTTGCCTCAGAGAGGTTGGGTGTGAGCTTAGCTCAGCCACTTCCTAGTGATGTGACCTTTCTGACCCTTGTCTTCTGTTTCCCATTTCTAAAAAGTGGGTGGTACTGTTTACCATGAATGGCTGAGTTGGGAGTGAGCTAATAAATGGAAGTGGCTTAGCGTAGCGCCTAGTACTTGTACCTGCTCAATAAATTGGAGTTCAGTGAGTATACCATTATGACTAGGACAGATGAGGAAGAGAACAAAAGCACTTCTCTGCTTCTCTCTCAAATGGAGCACCTTTACTCTTATGGGACAAACTGTAACTGTCTGCTCTATGCCTCTTGGAGCCACAGCCCATACCCACCTTCAAGATGGAAGAAGGCAAAGTCTCCTACAGAGGGTGACATTGCCTTGCTGTTTGCTATTTAAAAAAAAATAAAATAAATAAAATATATATATATTTTTTTCAATCCTCACTCGAGAATATTTTTTCATTGCCTTTCAGAGAGAGTGGAAGATAGAAACATCCATGTGAGAGAGAGAGACATCAATTGGTTGCCTCATGCACTTGCCCCAACAGGGGCCAGGGATTGAGCCTCCAACTGAGGTACGTGCCCTTGACCAGAATTGAACCCGAGACCCTTCACTCTGCGGACTAACCACTGAGCCAGATCGGCTAGGGTGCTGTTTGCTATTTTACAGCTGGGACTTGTCTCCAGCCTTTCTAATTTCAGACCTTGCATGTTTTTCTTGCTAGCCTCAGTGCCTCCCTAGAGATACAGAAACACTGGGTTTGTGGGGCTTCACCAGGGGAAAGGAGGCAGCCCCTTATGTGGCTCTGGGTTTGCTGAACCACACTTCTGACTTTCAGGATCAGCCCCTCCATCTCTGAGATGGGAAAATGTTTGCCAGGCTTATCTGTTGTGCGGCTCTGCCTTTGAGGACCAAGAGGGGCCCCTACATCTTGGCTTTATCCCTGATTAGATTCCGTCAGGGATGGGAAGTGGGTTGCCTGATGGTGCGTGCAGTGTCAAATGGGAGAGCCCTGCCTGAATCCTGTCCTGCTTCTAGACTTCCAGCTCTCTCACTGGCTTGGGGAATGAACAGATTGGTCACTGGCTACAGTTTACCACTCATTAGCCTTTATGAAACAGATTTGAGGAGCTAGATTTTCTTCATAAAAAAATCCTAACACAACTTAACAATTTGGAGATGTTGGGAGCTCATTGTAAGGATATGTCACCTAAAAAGTTCTGTCAGATTATCCAGAAGTAATGTGAAAAACCTTGTGGCCTTAAATTTTCATATAATCCAGCATAATAACATTTCCTTCAGTTCTTTTTTTTTTTTTTTTTTAAATATGTCTTTATTGATTTCAGAGAGAGGAAAGAAGGGGGGGAGAGAGAGAGAAACATCAATGATAAGAGAGTCATTGATGGGCTGCCTCCTGCACGCCCCCCACTGGGGATCGAGCCTGCAACCCGGGCATGTGCCCTGGCCGGGAATCGAACCCTGATCGCCTGGAGCCTAGGTCGACGCTCGACCGCTGAGCCACGCCTGGCCAGGCTTCCTTCAGTTCTAATTGTTCTGTGCAATGAGACCGTGAGTCAGTGGCTGTTAAACTCTACTCGACACTTTTTTTTCCCTTTAATTTTTAAAAATTAATTGATTAGAGACAGAGAGAGACATCGATCTGTTGTTCCACTTAGTTATGCATTCATTGGTAGATTCTTGTACATGCCCTGACTGGGGACTGAACCTGCAACCTTAGCGTATCAGGATGATGCTCTAACCAACTGAGCTACCTAGCCGGGGCCAACAGGTTCTTACCTTGGAGGCAGCTGCTCACTATGACCTTGGAGGTGAGCATGTTTCAGGCCAGGTCACTTGAGTTTCCATTTGGTGAATTTTTGTGGCAGTGACAGCAGACTTAGTTTTCTTGTGTGTTTTGGGCAGATTCACTTTGCTAGTCAGTTTTGAAAACTTTGCTGCCACAACCTTCATTCACATCCACAGAAGAAACACATTTTCCCTAATTGCTCAGTGATTTGGGGAAAGTAGGAACATGGCAAACTGAATTCTTGATTTGAAGGAATTGGTTGAATCACCCCATACCTGTGATGTTCTCAGGACTTGTGTGTATTGACCGAACATCTGAACTTCATTTTCTGTTGCCTCATGTACTGTTCCTGTGCATTAAAGTGTTGGTGCCCACCACCTTAATGGCAGTGGTTCTTTCAGAGGATTCTATAGTCAGATCCCTCCCTGGGTGGGATTCTCCTATACCCACTGGAACCCTGGGAGATTTCGAGGGTTTGATTAGTGTTTTCTTTAACATTTTTGTTTGATTAACTGACTGACCTCAGCATTTTGTTTGTGGGTCATGGTCATTTGTCTCCCCAAACCATTACAGTTTCTATTATTGAGGCTTTTCCCCCCTCTCTTTCTAACCCAAGTGACAGTTCTAAAGTCTGGGGAGGAGGCAAGGAGTGTCAGGTGTCAGTGGTAGGAGTTGCCTGGTCTGCTTTTGAAGTTTTCTTGGGTAAAGATATTAATGTATGGAGTCTGGATTGAAATGTAATTGCAGACTTACTGCCAATTTATATTTGTCAGGCAGGGCATTAGAAATGTAACTATTTTTGGTCCTTGGGCAGCAGACAACTTTAGGATTCACCTGGGACTAGCTTGCTTCTGTGTGCAGTTTTGCTGTGTGCCCACGATACTGCACACAGACTTCATTCATGATGAGAGGGGGGCCCTTGATATTATACACTGGAAGTTGAGGCTCTCGAGGAGTGGCCTTTCCCCAGCTGACTTGCAGAAGGGAGGGGAACATAGATAGTTCTCTGTTCCCTCTTGGAGCTATCCTGGTCTGATTGGTCATCTTTTCTTTTTTCTTTTTCTTTTTTTAATATATCTTTATTGATTTCAGAGAGAGGAAGGAAGAAGGAGAGAGAGAGCGATAGAAACATCAATGATGAGAGAGTCGTCATTGATCGGCTGCCCCCTGCACACCACTGACAGGGGATCGAGCCTGCAAACCCGGCATGTGCTGAACCACGATCTGGATCCTAGGTTGATGCTCAACTGCTGAGCCATGCCTGGCCGGGCTCTGTCATCTTTTTTTTCATGGCTTGGTTAGTTTTGTTTTGTTTTAATTTCCTCCTCCCTTTATTTATGTAGGTCCATTGGCAGGTTTCCTTTTAGAGCCAAGGTCATCGTGGTGTGAGGATGGGACAGGACACAGGGAGAAAGAACTCAGGGCTGCCTTTTTTTGGAATTGAGTGGGTGATGACTTTCAATTTTAAGAGCATAAAACTGCTTTTCCTATTAAAAAAAAAAGTAATGGCACTTGGGTAGACATCTTTCAGGTGCCATGCGGATGACCATTTCAGAATCCTTAAAAGCAACCCATGGAAATAAGGTGGAACTTGCTTAACATTAGGCCCTAGACCAGGCTCCGATGGTCAGCTGTGCTAGTTCATGGTAAGAGAAAGAGGCTTTGACACTCTGCAAAGGATACTGGATGGTTCTAGAACAGTGCAACCTTTCTGCTAAAAAGCATTTTCAGGAAGGTTATTTACTATATATCCTTTATATCTGTGGGAGTCTGTTCTGGCTGCTGGAGTGGTCTTTAAACCATATTACAGGTCTGGTTATAGGGGCTGAACATGTTTTGTTTGGAGAAGAGAAGATTGGGGGTGGGGGTGGGGGATGGCAAGGATTTCCAGGAGGCCCATTGGTGAGTCAGGATTGATTGGAAGGCCTTTCCGGTTGGATCCATCATGCACCTCCTCACCCCCTCAGGGAGTGAGGAAGGGGTTCCTCTTACTTTCCAGAGATGATATTAGGTAACCCTGCCACAAAAGGCAACAGAAGTAGACAGGTCATCATCACCTGGGGTAGGAGCTCAGCACTGGGTGAGCAGCTCAGAGAGGAACACTCACCTGTGAAGTTTGAGATGGTGGGAGTTTGTTCACTTTGTTGCCTTGGTTTACAAAAGGAAAAGGAAAGAAATTGCTTAGAAAAATTAGGGTAACTTTGATTTGTTTAACCAGCTTTTTGAGTCTCTGAACCACTGTTGTTTCCTTAAGCTATTTAAAAAAGTTAAGGTCCTGGCCCAGTAGCTAAGTTGGTTGGATTGTCATCCAGATATACCAAGGTTGCAGGTTTGATCCTGTTTCAGGGTACATACAAGAATCAACCAATGAATGCATAAGTAAGTGGAACAAATCAATGTTTCTCTCTCCTGCCCCCCCTCAAATAAAAAAAAAAAAAGTTAACTGTTTGCATTTAAGAGCATAAGCTACTCTGGACAGTACCCCATGGAGTGAAATGCAGTGTGGGCTTCTCATCACTACATGTTGAAATGACCAGGGCAGATATGTTGCTGGCTGTGGGATTCTTTAAGCAGAGCTTCTTAGCCAGTGGGCTGTGATGGGAGTGGCGCAGAGATGTCCTTGCAGCTAGGTGGCCCCAGCCCCTGGGTAGCACCTGAGGCCGAATAGCCTTGTTTTACTCCAGTGTGTTGTGAAAATATCATTTTTGTTATATGCCATGATGTGAGAAAGATGGGCATCTTAATCTGTGTCTGTTCCCTGTTGCGTCCATCATATCCCCGCACCCCCAGTGTTCTGAGAAGACATAAGGTTTTCTTGGTCTTGGGGTTTACAGCTCTTGTGGAGAAGGTGTGTGACACTGGACTAGACTGTTCACAAGGTGGGTCCCCTGCACTGGAGCCTCAGGGAGGGGTGAAATAGGCAGATCACCCTCCCAGATGCCAGGGTTTATGGAAAGTCTAGAGGGAAAGAAGATTGCAAAATGCAGGTAGGTTCTGATTATTGTTAATGACCTTAAATGGAAAGCTGTTTATACTTCATCCTAAAAGCATGGGGAGTCCTCAGAGATTTCTGGAGAGAAGAATGTCAACTTGAATTGGGCAGGGAAGCCACTCAGGAGAAAAGGCCATTGGTAAAAGGCAGGAAGGAGTTAATACAGTCTTGAATTTGTTTGACAGGGAGTAAAAAGTAGGGACAGGTGCTGGAGACACTGTGCAGGTAGATTGGGTGGAGACTAACCTGGATACCAGGAGATGAGGACAGGTTATCTGTTTATTCAACAACAGGGGTAGCTTTCCTTCTTGTGCTGTGCTGTGCTTCTGGGGTCAGGTGATGGGTGAGATGGACTGTTTCTGTCCTTGGGGATCTATGGCCACATGGAGAGACAGGATAGAGTACCCTGAGAAAGGAAGGATGGGCAGGAACACATCTGAGTGGTGGCAGCTGAGTGACACAGGCCCCCCCAGATTGTGGGTCTTTTTTTTAATCCTCACCTGAGGATATATTTTTTCCATTGCTCTTCAGAGAGAGTGGAAGGGAGAGAGAGAGAGAAAGAAACGTTGATGTAAGAGAGACACATCAGTTGGTTTCCTCCCGCATGCACCCTGACAGGGATTGAGCCTGTAACAGGCTGTTATGTGTACTTGGCTGGAATTGAACCTGGGACCCTTCAGTCTTCAGGCTGACACTCTAACCACTGAGTCAAACAGGCTAAGGCTGTGGGTCTCTTTTTGTTTTTTTTAAAAAATATATATATTAATTTCAGAGAGAGGGAGAGAGAGAAACATCAATGACAGAGTCATTGATCGGCTGCCTCCTGCACGCCCCCTGCTGGGGATCAAGCCAGCAACCTGGGCATGTGCCCTGACTGGGAATCTAACCTGGATCTCCTGGATCATAGGTTGATGCTTAACTGCTGATCCATGCCCTTCTGGCATAGGCTGTGGGTCTTTGATTTTAAGAGTACTGAGTTTGAGCAAAAGTGAGGTGAGTTGGGTTCTGGAGAAGGTGGTTTTAGGTTGTATCTACTACTGAGTGGAAGAAGGAGGTGTTGGTGAGACAGCCCAGCATGGCCACTCTCTGCTTGTCTGGGTGGGGAGGACACAGTAATTCGAGGTGTGACTGTCAGGACCCTCGGGGCATGTCTTTTAGGGACATTTCTGTGATCCCTCTGGGGCTCTGGGGCCAGGTGCCGAACTTGATCTGCCCTTGCATTTCCTCCTCCCCAAACTAATAGTGCTTTGTGTTAGGTGAGTGCAATAAATGATAGGTGAGAGAATAAAATATCTGAGGGACTATCTCTTACATGTCGGAAAAGTTCTGCTCTGCTCCTAGGAATGAAGTAGTGATGAATGAATGGAAATTAGAGGGACACAGTCCTTAACATAGTCTGAGAAAGAGCTTTGTAGCAATTAGAGGGATCAGGAAGAGGCTCGATGTGATTCCAGTGCCCTGGGAGCTAGTCAGTAACCCACATTTTCTAGATTCTGAGGATTTTCTAGCTTGAGATTTTGGACACTTTTCTAGAAAGACCAAGAGTGATTAAGATGCTTCTCTAAAATATCCACATGAATGATTCCAACAGCTGATGCTTCCTGGTTTGAGAAATTTTCCTTGTTTCACGCATTGCTCAAATGTTTTTAAAACTTGGCTCTTTTGGCAGAGTCCAGGGGAGAAGACAGGTGGGTGTCTTGCCAAGTGATGACACTGGTCTTGAGAGTAGGGAGGGGTTGTGGTTGCAGGAAGGAAAGGAGCCTTGGGAATTTGGCACTTGGGAGAAAATGACTTGGATCAGAGAGCGGCACCTGGCTGGTGATGATCACAACGCCATCAGGGTCCTGACTTGGGGGTTGAAAGTAGTAGTGAGGAATCAGGTGAGTTGGGTGAGGGCAGCAGCCTGATGCCCCATATGCAAGCTGGGAGGGCTGGCATTTGCTCTGGCTAAGGCCCACCTGGGAAACCCTGCCTGCAGGGTCTAGGCTGTTCCCTGGGCCCTCTGCCGTCCTTGAACTCTCCTTGCTTTGTTAGTGACCAGGGGAACCAGTCCTCTTCCCACATGTCTGCTCTGTTCACTGCCTTACATGGATGAGGGCTGTGGTGTTTGAACAGAAGAAAGGAAGTCTGGCCCAGCCTGGCGTGGCTCAGCGGTTGAGCATCCACCTAGGATCTAGGAGATGGTGGTTCGATTCCCAGTCAGGGCACATGCTGGGGTTGTGGGCTTGATCCCCAATAGGGGGCGTGCAGGAGGCAGCCAATCAATAACTCTCTCATCACTGATATTGCTCTCTCTCCCTCTCCCTTCCTCTCTCTGAAATCAACAAAGACATATTTTAAAAAAAAAAGTCCATTGGATGCTGGCTTGTACAATGAGTCTCAGTCCTTTAGGAGGTTTACCAGCAATTCAGTAAAGGGTTAAGTTAGTGTGCTCTCAGAAGAGGGTGTGTACTGATCTTTGCTCTAGGAAGTTTTCCCCAGAGCCCTGGGAAGGATTCAGCCCAAGGATGGTCTCAGAGTCGGACTGTTCTAGATTTACAGTGGTTCAGATCTGAGCCTGGACCTGGGAGATGGCAGATCTGGTTCTGAATCCCCATCTGACTTCTTAACCCTGTGACCCTGTCCAATCACCTTGATCTCTCAGCCCCAGCTTTCTTACCTGTCAAGTGTGGGCATCAGTGGCAGGCCCCTGTGTGAAGTGTGGGTAACAGTGGCAGTCCCCGTGTGAAGTATAGGTGACCTTGGTAGTATCCATGTGAAGTGTAGGTGACAATGGCAGTCCCATGTTAAATGTGGGTTACGGTATAGTCCCTTGTGTGAAGTGTGGGTGACAGTGGCAGTCCCTCATGTGAAGTGTAACATTGGCAGCTCCCCCTTGAAGTGTGGGTAACTTTGGCAGTACCTCGTTCTGTGGTTATGGGGATTAAAGGAAGTCAGGCATGTAAAGTGCTGGCATGGGGCCTGGTACCAAATAAAGAATTCAGTAATTGTTAGCCACTGTTACACTTTTCTTTTCTCCTTTAGTAACTAACTCTCTTTTCAACATGTTACATAAAGATGATTCTTGCAATGTCACCCAAAGTTGTCCTCAGTGGGCTTTTTCTGTAGCAGTTTGAATTTGTGTGCCCAAAGGTAGCTTTCTCAATGAAGAGTCAGGCATTTCCCTCTTGCCCCACTGAAACATGAACACTCAGGAAGAGGCCTGGTCCATGGGGAGAGCAGAAGCCCCATCCCTGGCAGTAGTGGCACAGGGGTCTTCGAGACAGACCTGCAGGGCCTGGGTTTGTGTTAGGCTGCTGAAGTCAGCAGAGCAGTGGTATGGGCGTGGGGGGAGGCATGCGGGTCACCAGCATGGCTTGCTCAATAAAGGCTTAGGTGAATGAATGCCCCCACTTTGTCCCCCTCATGGCCTGTCTCCTCCTTGCCCCTGCCTGTCTTGCAACCTCCCTGCAGGAAGGGCTGGTGTCCTGGGACCCTGGGTGACTTCCCAGGAGATGTCTTGCTTGGGATTGGTTTTCCTGGTAGGATTGTGCTTAGAGACACTGTAGTGAGGTGGACTTTGTGGGTTGCTTGGGAACCTGGCCCCACTTAGGGCAGTGTTTCTCTGGGATGTACAGTCCTGAGTTCTCAATAACCAACAGCTTAGAAGTCCACCTTTGCTTGGAAGACAAAGTATATGCTGGCCCTGTGTGTGCATATTTGCATATGCACACATGTGCTTGTGGGGGGGGAGGTGCTTGCCTTGCCTGCTGGAGAGGAGCCTGACCTGTGCAGTCAGTCTTGTGTGTGCACATGGAATAAAGACATTCCAGTTTGTTGAATGTGGACTTTGTGTGGCAGAGTCCTGCCTTTTTGGGGCCCCCAGCTTTGGGTTTAGTCTCAAATGCAGGCCAAGTCCCACTGAGGTCATAACCCAAGCCTGTGTGGCCCTTACAGATTTCTTTCTTTCTTTAAGGCAGAGAGATTCAAGTGACCTCATAACACATCAGAGTTTTAGTACTAAAATTTCTTACCAGCAAGGTAAACTCCTGTCTTGAGGAAGAAGCAGCAAGCAAGTTGCAAGACTCCTGTTTCCTTGCCATCCCATCTTGGGAGGCAGGCCCTTCACTCTTCTAAAGCTTCTGTGGGGCACTTTGGCCTTTGCTGCCTTGCTCCTCTTAGAGCAGGGTTCTCCAGGTATTCGACCCCCAGTGCAGCTTTCTTCCTGTGTGCTCCTTAGATGCTGGCTCTTTTTGGACATGTCGAAAAAAACTCCCAGCAGATAGTGAGCCCTGTGTCTGTCTGGCACCTCCTCTCCCCTCAAGCGGCCCTTCTGTGAGGATTACATGATGGGAAGTGTCCATGCAGGGTTCTGGGAAGCTCTGACAGCTGAGAGAAGCTTGGTGTAGCCCACCACCACCTCATTTTACCCTGTTGTGCTGCGGGTGATGAGCACAGTGTGCAATTCTGTGAACACCCTCCCCGAGGACCACCTCTTTCTGGCACCCTCATGTTTTTATTGTCAGGAAGGTATGTCTGTTGATATAGTTTTTCAGTTCTTAATTGGTGTGTGTAGAATAGGCCACAATCTTACTGATGGATGTTGCCATTTGTTAATAGTTTCTTCCTTCACACTTTGCAGCATTTTAGTCAGTCACATGGTTTTTGCCATTGCTGCCGTGCTTCATCATCAGAGTTGCAGCAGTAATGAAGTGTCTGGGTCTGGGAACCAGCTTGTTGGCCTGGACCTTGCAGTGAGGCCTCAGGACCCCTTGGGCCAACTACGTGGCCTCAATCAAGGTCATCAATGATGTGTTTGGTTTACAGCTCCTGCCACAACTGAGAAGTTAATAGATGATGTTGACGATTTGACCTGGCCCCTAATGGTCAAAGAAACTGAATCCTGCCTCTTAGGGAAGCTTGGTTGGTCAGATGGTTATAGGTTCTTATTGGAATGCCCAATGTCAGAGTGGATTTCTAGAATTCTACCAAGTCCATGCTTCTGTTCAAAACTTGGCTCCGGGCATTTGGAAGGTTTGTGGATAGATGACACTGACCCTGCCATCTGCCTGGGTGCTCACTAGTCGCTCCGGATTTGGATCTAGGCAGATCCTTTAATGGTCCAGAAACTACCAGCTTCAGTAGACCTCAGTCACTCATTCCTGGTCTCCTGTTGTGAGCCTGGAGGATGGGACCCTTCTTTGAGATCAAGGCAGAGGTTCCCTGAGACTCTAGATCTTTCCAGGGTTAGAGGTAAGAGCTGGAGGTACTCCCTGTTTACCTTTCTTCAGGGAGATTTTTGCCTTCGTGTCTGCTGTTGCTAACTGATCACAGTAGTTAGTCTTATTTTGGATGTTGCAGGGTTAAATTCTATGAACTACTGTGGGTAAATTTTGCTTGTATTCCAGGACTGTGAAGTTCTTTTCCTCTAGCCTATGCCCAGGTCTTCATTTGTATACAGTGGGACTGCCTCAGAATGCTGCTCTTTCTGGGTGCTTATGAACAACAAACAGAAGTTTTCCCTTTTCCCTTCCAAAGAAAAACATCCTGGAAAGTATGTGGGGAGTACCTGCCGGAGGTACAAGATTGCATGCCAGATCTAACTGTTTATGCACCAGGACAACCTGTTTGAAGGTGGCTCAGTAATATCCTCCATGCTGCTCCTCAGAAGACTTTGGGGATTCCTTGGTCGTCGCCCGCTCATGAATATGCAGATCAGGGTTGGTGCCTTGTTATCAACAAATAAGCAAGTGACCTGTCTGTTGAATGGGGGCTGTTTTTACTGTATGGAGATGTTTAGATGGTGGCTTTGCTCTGCTCTCATGGCACATACAACCCTGTGGCTGTGTGAACTGGGTTAAGACAGCACATGACACCTGTGGCCAGGGTCTAGGACCCCTTAGAGGCAGCAGAGGACACCCTGTTCATTGGTGAAAGAAGGATTCTTGCCTTTCCAGGAGGCTACCTGTTTGATAAGGTACTGCCTCTTTAAAAACAAACTCAAAACTTGCCACAGGAGTGGAATGGTTGGAGGATTTCTTTCTTTTTCTTCTTTTTTTTAATGTCTATTGATTTCAGAGAGAGGAAGGAAGAGGGGGAGAGAGAGAGAGAGAAAGAAACATCAGTGATGAGACAGTCATTGATCAGCTATCTCCTGCACACCCCCCTACTGGGGATTGAGTCCACAATCTGGGCATGTGCCCTTACTGGGAATCGAACCACGATCTCTTGGATCATAGCTCAACTGCTGAGGCACGCCAGCTGGGCAGGATTTATTTCTTGACATGAAAATAAACACAACCCAGCTATGAAGCTAATACAGTTGGTTGAGATACCATACATCATGGAGACCCTCTGGATGGTATGTCCTGGGAGGGAGGCTGGATGCCGTTGGGACCTCCTCCTGTTGGCCACAGGCTAAAATGGAGGCAATGTTTTCTGCAAGTGGGGCTTTTTGTGATCCTGACTCCCAAATTTTTCTGTTTTAACTGGTTCTGGAGACTCAGCTACCCCCTTGTTAGTTGTCTCAGGAAGGCTCTTGGCGTGTTTTGCAGTCACAGGTCACTCAGGGACATGTATGTTTGCAAAGGACATGTTTGTACGCTTTCTCGCCCAAACCAAACTAGGCAGGGAACTCCAGACTGTCTTTTTTTTTTTTTTTAATTCTCACCTGACGATATTTTTTTCCAATGATTTTTTTTTTTTTTTTTTTAAATGGAGATTGGAGGAGAGGAAGGAGGGAGGGAGGGAAGAGAGAAGGAGTGAGAGGGACACATTGATTGGTTGACTCCCACATGCGCCCCAACTGGGGCCAGGGATCGAGCCTGCAACTGAGGTACATGCCCTTGACTGGGAATCAAACCCACAACCCTTCAGTCCAAGTACTGACGCTCTAACCATTGAGCCAAACCAGCCAGGGCCAGACTGTCATTTTTTGCTTCCTTACTCTTACTCTCTTCAGGTGCACTTGATTCAGAGATAGTTGGGGTGCTCTGGGCTTTCCTTTTTGAAACAATGAGCACAAAATGCCCTCCCTCTGTGAATGGATATCTTGTGTGGGGTCCCTTGGTGTTACTCTTTTCTGTGCAGCGTCCATAGATCTCAGGTAGGGCCTGGGCCTGTTTCTGCCTCACAAGATAGATAGGCTTGGTACTTAGAACTTGCAGGGGATGCAGTGTTTTCCTTTTCAGTGTTGTGGATTGGTCGGTGGGCCATTTGGGCTAATTGTCTAGGTCTCTCATGTTGGAAGCTCAGAGTTCAATCCCCCAGTGGACCTGTATAAGGGTCCCCTGTCTAGCCCAGGTGTTCCAGGAAATATGTTTGGGTTGAGCTGTGATGTCTCTGGTTTCCACTTTTAGGAAAAGTTTGTGCACAAGAAAAGTTAGTCATCTTTGCTGTTCACTTGATGGACACTTTTTGACACACTGGCTTATGCCTGTGAGATGGGGCTGGAAAGGTGTGTCCAGAGAGACAGAGTGCTGTGGGAGGTAAGAGCTGGGGTGCGACAGGTGCACTTGAAGTTCATAAGAGGTAACATTTGATGCTGTCCTATCTCACCATTCTGAGTTTTTCCAGTGCCACTGTTTTTTTGCGCAATTTATTTGGGGATTGATGGGAAGCACTGGTTGATAGTGGAAGATGTCAGGGACATGCTGGTCTGGGAAGCAGGGTTCTAGAGACATTTTGGCTGTGGGTATACCAGGGCTTTGTCCAGGGCCTTTGTTCTGTACATACTTTGGTCCAAAGGGTTAAAATGTGTGGTGGTCTGCCTTGAAGAAATATTGTGCTAAATGAAATAAGCTAGACACAAAGGGACAAATACTGTGTGATCCTACTTATAGGAGGTCCCAGAATAGTCAGATTCATAGAGGCAGAAAATGGAATGTGGGTACCAGGGGCTGGGGGTAAGGGGATGGGGAGTTAGTGTTTAATGAGGACAGAGTTTCAGTTTTGCAAGATGTAAAAGTCTTGGAGATGAATGGTGGGGATGGTTGCACAACATTGTGAATAAACTTAACACCACTGAACTATACACTTAAAATGGCTAAGATGGTAAATTTTTTAAAATTCCTTTTTCAAAAATATGTTTTCATTGATTTTAGAGAGAGGGGAAGGGAGAGAGAGAGAGAGAGAGAGAAACATTGATATAAGAGAGAAACATCGATTGGTTGCATCCTGCACTCATCCCAACTGGGGATCAAACCGACGACCCTTTAGTGCACAGTACGATGCTCAGTCAACTGAGCCACATCGGCTAAGGCTAAGATGGTAAATTTTAGGTATATTTTTAAATTTATTGGGGTGACATTGGTCATACATGTTTCAAGTGTAGATTTCTGTAATACATGATCTGAATATTGCATTGTGTGTTTACCACCCAAAGTAAAATCTCTTTCCGTCACCATGTGTTTGATCCACTTTACCCTTTACTACTCTCGCCACCACCTTTTCCCTCTGGTAACCACCATACTGTTGTCTGTGTCTATGAGTATGTTATGTATATTTTTAACACGATGAAAAGTGGAATCTTTTTGAATTCAGAAATATCTTAAAGGGATGAGAGCATCATTTTATCCTCCAAGACTTAGCTTAGGGAGAAAGGAACAAAGGCATTCATGTTTTTTTGTTTGTTTTAAATATGTTTTTATTGATTTCAGAGAGGAAGGGAGAGGGAGGGAGAGAAACATCAGTGATGAGAGACAATCATCAATTGGCCTCCTCCTGAACGCACCTTGCTGGTGATAGAGCTCGCAACCCTGGCATATGCCATGACTAGGCATCGAACCGGTGACCTCTTGGTGCAGGGGTTGACACTCAACTGCTGAGCTTCACCGGCCAGGTGACATTAATGGCTTACCTTGTGCCACATACTATGGGATTTAAGAAAAAAGGATATGTGTGGTTCTAGAAGGTTCATTGTAGCATCATCTTGGGAGTGTTGGAGCTCAGAGATTCCGTGATTGTTCTTTGGTCCCTAGAGGGGTGGGGCCTGGATGTACTTCTTCCAGCTTGGTGAGGTGACACAGGATTACTGGCATTGTCAGAGGACTTTGGAGAGTAAAGTCCAGGAACATTGGAGGTCTCCTGTACCCTAGTGCTCGGCTCCGAGACCAAAGGTATTCCTTGTTTTCCTGTGGCTATTTGTCAGAGAATTTCCTTAATGTAGCACCTACACAAAGTTGGAGACAGTGGATCCTAGGTCCTTTTTATTAACAGAGAAGTCATTTCCTCTTCTTCTTGTGACATTTTCTTCAGGATGTCCTTTAATATTGTAACACACCACATTATCCTCTGTACTAAATAATTCCAATATTTCCAGAGCCTTGGATTAGTCTAGATGTGGACATTTGATTCCTGGATTCCTGGACATTTTTATTTTACTGTTCAATTATAGTTGACAATTATTATTTTGTATTAGTTCAGGTGTACAGTACAGTGGTTAGACATTTATATAATTTAAGAAGTGATTTCCTTGATAATTCTAGTACCCACCTGGCACCATATAATTATTACAGTATTATTGACTATACAGTAAAACCTTGATATAAAGGACTAATTTGGGTGAGGGGGTGTCTGTTAAACCTGAAACTTTGTTATATAATAAAGTGGATTTTCTGAATGTGTATGTTAAAAAATCAACAAATTAGTTTACCTGCTTTTACTTATGTAGACACATTTGGGTAATTAAGTGTGTGTGAAAAGTCCAATTTCACAGAAAAGTGTTCTGTATGTATTACAGTAATTTTAAATTTATGCTGAATAGGTCTAGTGAATATTTCCATTCACCAGTCACTGTGAGTGAACAAATGCACACAGCTGGAGCATGGCTTAGCGTATGTCAGAACACGGGCCAGCGTGCATTAAAACTGCTACAGAAAGGCCAATTGACAACAGAACCAATTACCACACGTGATGCAGTGTGATCATGTGCTAATCATTTGCTGAACATTGTTTAAGAGCGGTGACTCTTGTATTTAAATATGTAGGCTAAAGTTGCAGATATGTAATATTTATGTTGGCAAAATCACTACATTGTTTTTTCCAATATATGGCCTATTCGCTGAAATTTGTTAAAAATAGCAGTGAATTAATAACAAAAAAATAACCTGTTATTTTAATTATAAGCAATCTTGGTTAAAAGCATTTTGAAATGAACAGGGTGTTCATTTTCACATATGACATATGGACTGGAAATTTTGTTTGTTAAATCCGAAGTCCATTAAATTAGGTCCAAAAAATTGAGGGTTTACTATATTCCATATGCTGTACTTTATATTCCCATGACTCTTTTGTAAGTACCAATTATATTTTTTACTCCCTTTGCCTTTTTCATCCAGTGTCTCATCCCTCCTCTTTTCTAGCAACCATCAGTTTTTTCTTTGTATCTATGAGTCTGTTTCTACTTTGTTTATATTGTTCTTTAGATTCCACATATAAGGGAAATATGGCATTTGTCTGTCTTTGACTTATTTCACTTAGCATAATACCTTCTAGGTCAATCCATGTTGTTGGAAATCCATGTTGCTGCACATGATAAGATTTCATTTTTTTTTTTTTTATGACTAATATTCCATTGTATGTATGTACCACATCTTTATCCAGTTGTTTGTTTTTGGGCACTGAGATTGCTTCCATATATTGGCTATTTAAAATAATGCTGCAATGTACATAAGGATGCACGTATGTTTACAAATTAGTGTATTGTGTTCCTTCAGGTAAATACAGTACCAAGAAGTGTGATTGCTGGGTCAGATGGTAGATCTACCTTTAATTTTTGGAGGAACCTCCATACTGTTGTCCATAGTAGCTGCATCAATTTGCAACCCCAACAGTGCAATAGGGTTCTCTTTTCTACACATCCTCTCCCAACATTTGTTATTTGTTGATTTATAGATGATAGGTGTGAGGTGATATTTCATTGTGGTTTTAATTTGTATTTCTCTGATTATTAGTGATGTTGAGCATCTTTCCATATGTCTATTGGCCATCTGTATGTCTTTGTTGGAGTTTTGTCTATTCAGGCCCTCTGCTCATTTTTTGTTTGGGTTGATTGCTTTTTTGGTGTTTAGTTGTAGAAGTTCTTTATAAGTTTTGGCTATTAATCCCTTATTGGATATATCATTGGTGAATATTATTTCCCATTTGGTAGGTGGTCTTTTCGTTTTATTGATGGTTTCCTTTGCTGTGCAAAAACTTTTTAGTTTGATGTAGTTCCATTTGTTTGTTTTTGTTTTGTTTCCCTTGCCTGAGGAGATATATCAATAAAAATATTACTGAGAGCAATGTTAGAGTTTTCTTCTAGGAGTTTCATGGTTTTGGGTCTTACGTTTAAGCCTTCAATCCATTTTTGAAAAAAATATGTCTTTATTTATTTCTGAGAGAAGAAGGAAGAGAAAAAGACAGAAACATCAATGATGAGAGAGTCCTTGATTGGCTGCCTCCTGCATGCCCCCTACTGGGGATCGAGCGTACACCCTGGGCGTGTGAGCTGCAATCTCCTGGATCATAAATGGATGCTTAACCACTGAACCATGCTGGCCAGGCCCTCCATTGATTTTTTTAGAAAGAGTGGAAGGGAAGGAGGGGGGCGGAGAGAGAGAGAGAGAGAGAAAGAGAAATATGTTGATGCAAGAGAGACATTGGTTGCTTCCCTCTTGCACACATACTGACTGGGGCTGGGGATGGAACCTGCAACTGGGGTATGTGCCCGTGACTGGGAATTGATCCTAGGACCCTGAGGTCCCCGGGGCCGACTCTCTAACCACTGGCCAGGGCATGGCTGGGTGTTTTATGGTGGGATAATAGATGAGCAGGGGAGTGCAGGATATGGGCTCATGGGCATGACATATCCATGATGACGGGAGAGGCCCTTCAAGATGTAAGCCATAGAGGCCTCTAGAACTCCCGAGTGACTGTCACCAAACAGCCATGTCCAAGGAGGCAGGGAGAGCTTTTCCTTGGGCTGTGGTGGGCTCAGTCCTTGCCTGTCTCCATGTTGATTCTTCCTGGATAGAGTTCATACTGTTTCAATTTTTTTTTTTTTTTTTTAATATATCTTTATTGATTTCAGAGAGAGGAAGGGAGAGGAAGAGATAGAGACATCAAGGATGAGAGAGTCGTCATAGTTCAGCTGCCTCCCACATGCCCCCGACCGGAGATCGAGCCCGTACCCAGACATGTGGGAATCAAACCATGATCTCCTGGATCCTAGGTCAATGCTCAATGACTGAGCCACACCTGCCTGGGCCATATTGTTTCATTTTTTATTCAATGGTGGAAACATAGTAATTGGGTATTTATAATTAAGGGAGGATTCCAGATCCTGATTTTCTCCTGTGTGCCTTGTTGGGCATTGGATAAGGAGATGAGTGAGAGCCGTTTCTCTTGGGGAACATTTGGGGAAGACAACCTAGTGGGATGCCTGATGTCAGATGTCAAGTTTCAGCTGTGCCAAGTGATGGGGGGATGGGTAAGAGCTGGTCAGACAGAGTAGGCCTGAATAACAGGTGCTTATGTCTGAAGGATGAATGGAAGGAAAGGCTTTCCAGCAGTGGGAACAGGATGTGCAAAGGTCTGGTGGTAAAGGCAGTCAGATGTGGTGAGTATGAAGAATTGAGACAAGGCCAGTGTGGTTGGGGCCAGGAGCATGGTGTATGTATGTACACATACATATGTGTATGCCAAGTAACTTCCATAGGGTCACCTGGGCCTAAAGCAGGCAGAGCCTTGAAATCCATGGTGAGGTGTTGCTAGTATTGGGGGTTTTAAGGGACTTTAGGAATGGCCTCATTGGCGCATTGCAGGGAGTGAATGATCTGTCCCTCAATAAGGCTATGGTTAGTGTAGTTAAGTGAGGACAGGCAGGGGCAGATGATGGCCCTGGAGAGCACATACTGGCTGTTACCCCAGTGGATGCCTTGGCTTGACAGTGAAGACAGGCCAGCTCTGGTTGCCAAGGATGGGCTTCTGTGGCCTCTCTCTCAGCTCCGTGGCCCTCATGGGGCAGGTTCTTTGTGTTCAGTCTGCTGAATCATGCTCTCTCCTGCTCTGCAGGTTAATGAGGGTTCCATGCCTTAGGGAGAGCAGGTACCGCTTTGTCCTCAGGGACCAATAGGGAGCTGGAGCACCTCCTTCATATACCTATACCCTTTTTTTTTTTTTTTAAATCTTTATTAATTGCAGAGAGAGGAAGGGAGAGGAAGAGAGAAACATCAATGATGAGTCATTGATCTGCTGCCTCCTGCACGCCCCCTACTAGGGATGGAGTCCACAACCTAGACATGTGCCCTGACCAGGAATTGAACCACAATCTCCTGGATCATAGGTCGATGTTCAGCCTCTGAGCCACGCTGGCTGGCCGATGCCCTGACTTTTTGTTTCAGGCATGCCACTGGCTGGATCACCTCTGTTCCTTTAATATTCAGCACAACCTGTCAGGGATGCAGTTTCTTCCTGCTTTCAAGGATCAGGTAGTCAGTATTTTTGGCTTTTGGGGTTGGACTGTCTCTGTCACTACTACTCAGCTCCACTTTGTAGGAGAAACAGCGATAGACAGTGCACACTTGGGTGGGCATGGCTGTGTCCCAGGAAAACTGTTCACCGCAACAGGCCCAGGCAGTAGTTTGGTTATTCCAGAAGAGAAAACCGAATTGCCAGGCTCATGTGAATCCTTCCCCAGCCAACCAGCATGTGTTGGAGCAGTATGACCTATGGGCTTCCTTGACATGCTCCACAGTTGTCCTGCTTCAGTTTCTCCCTTTCTGATAGGGCTGGCTAGGGAGCTCCCTTCCTTGACAGTGCAGTTGCTGCTAAGACTATTGACATAGATAGTCTAGGTAACCCTGTCTTCAGGAGCACTAGGATTGCGTGGAACAGGTGGACTTTGTGAACCTAGAGATGGGAAAAGGTGAATATATTTTGGGGTTTCACCTTGGAGTTTTTCGGCCTAATGTCATATTGCCAGGACTGGATTTGAGCCAGGGTGGTAAATACTTGGTTGTAGACAGTTAAAGAATTTTAGCGATAGCACAAGTGTTTGGTTAGTGCAGATGGTGATAGGAGGAAACCAGAAGTGTGTAGCTTTCACAAGGGCTGGGCCTCTGGCAGGGATGACGACCTTCTGGGGGCTCCTTGGAAAGTCCAGGCTTCCTGGTCAGGTGCCCACGGCCCTAGAGACCTGTCCCTGTGTTGGCCGTGGGTGCTGCAACCCGAGCGCCTCCTCGGAACTGGAGCTACCCAGACAGCAGCCAGTGTCTGGCTGGGGCTCCTCCCCTCAAGTTAAAAGGGAGCCGACCTTACTTGCCTGAGCTCAAGAGGATGAAATGGCTACAAAGGACTTCTGTTGCCCATAATACGTGACTTGATTTCATGTAGATCACCATGCCATGCCCTCTCATCAAGTGTGATGTCTCTCAGACTGGGAAATCAGTGTGTGGGGTGTGTCTCAGAGTTGGTGTGGGGGTTTTGTGTGTGTGTGTGTATGTGTGTGTGTTTGTGTCTAAATGTAAGTGGAGTACCCAGGTGCAGGGTCAAAGCCAAACCATAATGATTTATCAAGGGAACAGAAGAGTCTCTTATGAGTTGGTAATTGTGTACTTAAGGGTTACTTGATACTGTTCTAAATGTATGGGTTGGAAATAAAAACAGTGAAAGCTCTCTAAACCCAGCTAGTGTGGGTGGATGGCAAAACAGTTCAAATGAATATATCAGTGAAAAGTGATTATAGTTTATTTCAGAGAAATGCTCCCAGTTCTCATGGTGCTAAGTGGTCGCTGCTTGGTTTTGCCTCCTTTTTGAGTTTCACACTAATTGTATCTGAGAGTCTGCTGCTCCTCAGATTGGTTCCTTCTTCAATGTTAAACCGTCCTGGCTCGTTCATTCCATAAATATTTATCAGGCACCTGGTATGTGTGTCAGACACTGTTCTAGGTGCTTGGAATAAAACAGGCATCAGGCAGACAGACACCCCTTTCCTTGTGGCATTTATGTTTTTGTCAGGTAAGAAAGTCCATAGACACAGTAGCTGCCTTGTGTGGAGCATGCAGAAAAGCCAGGGCTGTGTGAAAGCAGCAGGGTGGGCCTCTGCGAGGGAGACATTTGAGTAGCAACTTGGGGGCACATGGGGGGGGGTCAGCCATTGCCGGGGGGAGAGTGATCGATACAGAGGGAACAGCTTGCACAAATGCTCTGGCAACTGTTGTTAGAACAGGCTGTATACAGACATTTCTGAGAAATTGTGTGAACTGAGTGCGGACTGGGCATTTGTTGACATTTAGGGATTTTTATATGGTGGTTATAGTTTTAAAGTTCCTTTTCAGTTTGGGTTACAAATTGAAGAATTGATTGTTAAAATGATAAAGTGTCTGGGATTTTGTTTAAAACATAAAAAGACCCCAAGATGGGAGGGTGCCTGGTATGTTGGAGTCATGGCCAGGAGGCCAGCCCTTCTGGAGCAGGATAAGCAGGCGGCCGGTGGGTGGGCCTCCACGTCCAGGTGAGGCTCGAGCTTTATTCTTTTTTATTCTGTGTGTGTTTTTATTGATTTTTAGAGAGAGACGAAGGGAGAGGGAGAGAGAGATAGAAACATCGATGAGAGAGAACATCAATTGGTTGCCTCCTACATGGGATGAACCCCACAATCTGGGCATGTACCCTGACTGGGAATCGAACTGGTGACTTCTTAGTGCATGGGTTGATGCTCAGCCACTGAGCCAAATTAGCGGAGCTCCACCTTCATTTTAAGTGAACACAGGCCCTTCAGAGCATTTGAAGCTGAAGATTGAAAGCGGGAAATCTAGTTTGCTCATAGTAGGGAGGATGGTGTGGCCAGTGGAGGTGTGAGGAGTGGTTGGAGCCCAGGTATGTTTGATGGCAGAATAAACAGGATTTCCAGATGGACTGGATAGTGGGGTAGTCTGAACAAGAGGGCAATTCCAGCCCTGGCCGGTGTGCTCAGTGGTTAGAGCATTGGCCCGCACACCGAAGGGCTTCTGGTTCGATTTGCGGGCAAGGGCACGTGCCTGGGTTGAAGTTTAATCCCCAACTTGGTCAGGGCACATGTGGGAGGCAACCAATATATGTGTGTCTCTCTTCCCCCCCTCCTTCCCTACCTTCTACTCTCTCAAAATCAATGGAAAAAATACCCTCCTGGGAGGATTAACAAAAATAGAAAATTTTTTAAAAAGGAAGGCAATTCCACATTTTAATCTGAGCAGCTGGTAGACTGTGGATGTGTCATGAGCTAAGATGGGGAAAGCCATGGTGGAGCATGAAGGTCTGAGGTGACCTTAAAACTTGCATATTGCATTCTACTCATGATGCACTGTGTGTGTTGTGATAACAGATTGTTAAGATGACCTTCCTCACCCTGGCTGGTGTGGCTCGGTAGGCTGGGCACCACCCTGTGCACCGAAAGGTTGCTGGTTCAATTCCCGGTCAGGGTACATGCCCAGGTTGTGGGCTCGATCCTCGGTTGGGGGTGTGCAGGAGGCAGCCGATTGATGTTTCACTCTCACATCAATGTTTCTCTCGCTCTGTCCCTCTCCCTCTCTCTCTTAAAAAAGATGTTTAAAAAAATTAAAAAATGACCTTCTTCCTTGCCAGTTAACCCTTTAGGAAATGTCCAAAGTGTCTTGTGGTCTCATGGAATATGATACTTGGACCTTTGTTCAAAAATCAGTTGTCCACATCTGCATGGGTATATTCTGGTCATCTATCTACATGTCTATGTTTATGTCCATTTGGTTATTATAGCTTTATGGTGAGTCTTAAGCTCAGCTAGGGAAAGCCCTCCAAATTTGTTCCTCTTTTTCAGTGTTGTTTTCACTACTCCAAGTCATTTGCATTTTCATATAAATTTAGAATCAACTTGTTTTTTCTACAAAAAAAGCATATTAGGAATTTTTGATTGGGACAGTATTGAATTTGTGGACCAATTTGGGGATGGAGAATTGATACCTCTGACCCATAGATAAGACCTATCTCTTTATTTAGTTTTTCTCTTATTTTCCTCAAGGATTCATCATCATAGTTTTCAGTTTATAGGTCTTGCACATTTTAAAAAATCAAATTTTTTATGCTGTTGTAAATGGATTTTTAAAAAAGCTTTGAGTTCTGGTTGTTTGTTGCCAGTGTGTAGAAATTCAGCTGAGTTTTGTGTTTGGACCTTGATCCAGAAGAGAACAAGTGCCTGGAAAGCCAAGAGCCCCTGTTTCTGAGGCTTCCCCCTGGATGGCAGAGGGGGGCTACTGCTTGGGAGGTATGAAAGAACTAGGATTAACTGCATCCACTGTGTTTCATGCCCTGGACATCACTGAAGAAGATGCTGTGTGCTCCGTGGTGCCCAAATATCACTGATATTTGCTTATTTTGCAAGTTCTCCTGGGGGTATATTTCTCACCATCCATGAGCTGTGAATTGCTGTGAACCCATTTTAAAAATAAAGGTTTCATATTAGAGCAAACATTCTTTGGGCACAAAGAATGACAACAGAGGTGATACTGACAACACTCAGCAAGTTAAAACTGACAGCACTGCCTGGGAGTCCAGTATTTGGTAGGTTCACTGGGTTTAGACTGTGCCTGAAGCCCTGGACACCTGATATCACAAAAGTGGAAGCCCTGGGGTCAGCTGTCTCTGTGATCTCTGGAGAGCCTCCGAATATTTTGGAGGCTTAGTTTTCCAGTCTGTAAAATGGGCAGCCCCTTCCTCCCTGAGCAGTGTTAGCTCTGTGGTGATGGTTCCTGGGGGTAAAACTGAGTTCCCCTACAAAGGTGAAGCTGCCTCCATTTGAGAGGTGAAGTGTGCCTGGGACAGACACATCACACCCCTCAACTTCTTGAGGGCAGACCCTGCACTGCCTGGAATGATGGGTGGTTTCTCTCAGGTTTGTACCAGGGAACATGCACCTGGAGAGGGAGACCTAGGTGACCAAGTTGGACACGTCAGATTCCTTATCTGTAAAATGAATATGAGTCTGTAACTTGCCCCTAAGTTTGTCCTAGGGATTCATAGAAATACTGAGATTTTTAGCACAATATCTGGAACTCACAATTATGCACCTATTAAATGCTGGGTATTACTGTTTCTGCTATTAATGTCATCTGCTATTAATGTCATTACTATTACAGTCATACCTTGAACAATTTTCTGGGTATTTGGCACATTGGTATTTGGCTGTGTATAATCTGTGCTGGTCTCTATCATATTGTTAAAGATAGCATCTGCCAACCTAGTGTTTGTTGGTTAGCAGCGCATCGGGTCATAGGTCAGAGACTGATAGAAATTTATTTCCTCAGCTTCCCCCTGTAGAAGATAGCTGAGACAGAGCTCTGGTTAGAATCTAAAATTTCGTTATGTAATTCCAGGGGTTGGAGGCATTTAAAACTGCCGGCGTGGCTCAGCAGTTGAGCATTGACCTGTGGTCCAGGCGATCGCAGTTCGATTCCCGGTCATGGCACATGCCCAGGTTGCAGGCTTGATCCCTTATAGGGGGTGTGCAGGAGGGAGCCGATCAATAACTCTCTCATCATTGATGTTTCTCTCTCTCTCCCTCTCCCTTCCTCTCTCTGAAATCAATAAAGATATATATTTTAAAAACCTGCCAGAATGTTCTAGAAACTTTTCTCGGAAACTCAGTGTTTGTTTCTTTGTCCTTCACTTTAGGTTGGTAAGCACGTTGACGCAAGTTGCCTTTTACATAGCTGCTGCCATGGCCAGCTGGTAGGACCAGAGTCCCATGCCCAGAAGCCAGGTGAGTGCTTGGGTTCTAGTATCTGTAATGTAGGCTCTGACTCATTCAGCTCCTTGAACATTTAAAACAGGGCTGCTTCAGAAGCTGATGGCTACCTCCTAGAGCAGGGGTGGGGAAGGTCTGGCTGTGGGCCCTATCATTTGGTCTGGCCCTGCCAGACAACCACAGGTGGGACCTGAAATTCAGTAAATCTCGGAGCTTTTTTCATAGCTAATTTTTACGTTGATAATTTTGTATGGCCTGTGAATGATGGTTCTAAATATCCTAATGGCCCTTGGCAGGAAAAGGATTCCCCACCCCAGTCCTAGAGGAAATTGAAGGAGTCAGGTCCCTTCAGGATTGTGTGATAAGATTGTCTCCACAGGGCTACCTAGGCCCTGCCTGCCTGCTTTTGCTCTACCCTCGTATCTCGGGTCACTCACTTGAAAAGCCCTGGCCTAAATAGGATGAGCCGATCCTCTGTGAGGATCAGAGGCAGAGGATAATCCTGGCCAGGTGGCCTTGGCCCTCTGGCCATTTCTGTGATTTCTCAATGCTGACCAAAACTGGTAGAATTCTCCTTTAACCATTGTCAATGGTGCAGGGCCTTGCACTGGTGCTTGGAGCTGGTTGCCCTTATCTCGCCCTGTGTCTGTGGGGAAACTGAGCCACCCCCACTGCTTAGAGCTGTCAAGGGCTCTCAGGACCCAACAGGTAGTCTCTGCCATCCAGATGGGATTTTGTCTGTTGCTATTGGGCTGGCCAGCAGTGTTTTGGAAAAGGCTGCCTGTCTAGAGAAGAATGTAGAACCTAGAGTCATCATAGGACTTGGAAGCAGTGTGGAAACCTCCTGGGTCAGTTGCTTCCTCATAGTCCAGCTGGCAGGTGACTTATCAAAGGGTATATGTCCTAACCTGCATCACAGCTGCTCAACTTGCCTGCTGGGCTGAGTGTGGTATTTGACAAGGGTGTAGGGGTCAGTTTTGTTAGGTTTCAACTCTTATCTGCCTATAGCAAGAAAATATGGGCATGGTCAAGTAATCCTGGTGTCAGGAAAACATTTATAGAATATTCTTTTAAAAGATTTTTTAAAATTTATTTTAGAGAAAGAGGCAGGAAGGCGGGCAGGTAAGCATTTATTTATTGTTCCACTTATTTATGCATTCATTGGTTGATTTTTCTATGTGCCCTGACTGGGGATTGAACCTGAAATATTGGAGTTTTGGTACAATGCTCTAACCATCTGAGCTACCTAGCCAGGGCTCAGAATATTTTAACAAAAATAAATTTTACTGGTGTTTAAAAATAATTTTATATTTAAAATATAATTTTCATACTATACAATTCACCCATACATTTTAGTGATTTTTTTTTTTTTTTTTTTTTTTTTTGTATATTCAGGAGTGGTGCAACCATTACCTCTATCTTGTTCCTGACCACTTTTATCACCTCAAAAAGAAACCCCATCCACATTAGCAGTCACTCTCCATTCCCTTCCCTAGTCCCTGGCAAGCACTAACCTACTTTCTATGTCTATAGATTTGTCTGTTGTGGACATTTCATCATACAATGTAAGACCTTGTGTGTTTGGTTTTTCTTACTCTTTGTAATATTTTTGAGGTTCATCCACTTTGTGGCATGAATCTCACTTCATCCTTTTTTTTTTAATCCTCGAGAATATTTTTTCTATTGCTTTTCAGAGAGAGTAGAAGGAGGGAGGAGAGAGAAAGAAAGGGGAGGGAGAAACATTGATGTGAGAGAGACACATCAATTGATTGTCTCCCACACATGCCCCAAGTTGGGCGGGGATTGAGCCTGCAACCGAGGTTCATGCCCTTGGCCGAAATCGAACCTGGGACCCTTTAGCCCTCAGGCTGACACTCTGACCACTGAGAAAAGCCAGCTAGGGCTCACTTCATCCATTTTTATGGCTGTGTGATACTCCGTTGTAGAGATGGATCACATTTTTTTTATCTGTTCATCTGGGATGAATTTGGGCTATTTCCGTCTTTTGGGGATTGTGAGTAGTGCTGTTATGAACATTTCTGTGTGCAAATTTGTGCTGGGTGTTCAGGATAAAAAATGGGTGTGACTTACAGAAAAACAGACAGTTCACAGAAAGAGTAATGCAGATGGCTCTTAACCAACCAGGGTATGGAAGATGCTTAGTCTCTCTGATACTAATAGTTGTTGGAGCTTCATCAAAGCAACATTTCTGACCTTTTCCCACAGAGTTGACACCGTTCTGTTGATGGGAATCAGGCACCACCATACATTGTTTTGGGGGGTTCATTACTCTGAGTAGGAATTGCTTACCCTTTGTTCCAGTGATTCCACCTCTAAAAATGCATTCCAAAGGTGGACTGTTAAAAATAAGGATTGTGACAGGACTGTTCATTACAACATTCTGAAGTAGCAAAACTGGAAATGACTTAGGTGTTTGTCAAGTTGAGGCTGGGGACTGATGGGGTGGAGCAGAGCCCCTCAGCGAAGGAAGGATGAGATCTATATGTCACGGTGATGGGAATTTTAGGGTGAAATGACAACTAGAAAAAAGAACAACGTGAAAGATAAAGAGATGTAGTTTGCTCACTTTTATCTAAGGAAAGGGGGGGATATGGACGTATGTGTATTTGCTTATATTTAATTTTTTTTAAATGGAAGTATAGCCCATAAATGAACCACATGGTCACCTCTGGGAGGAGGAATGAGAGTGGACAGGGTTACTGGAGACTTACCTGCGTTTCTTTCTGTGCAGCACTGGGTGTGTCTTTTACATAATTATAAAATAAAAGTATGTAGAAGGGCAGGTGGCAGTCCCTAAAAAACCAAAGCAAAGTGAAATAAATTAATCTAGGTGCATGTCAGTTGTGACTCAAGTTGGTGACTTAACCTCTCAGACAAGATTTATGTTGCATGCCCTTTAAATATAGTAGTTTGACTGTAAATATTTTAGTGAGATACACCATGAAGGCAAAATGAAAATTTTAAAAAATCTTCAACTGTTTTTAGGAATCATATTTTTGGTTTCAGGCTAACAGTACCTATAGTCTTAGTATTACACATTATAGAAGAAAATAAGTCTTTAATGTTTTTAAGAACCAAAATTTTCAGTATGAAATAAAAGTGTAAATATAAAAATCAAAGCATTTAAGTTAAAATATTTTAATTCTAAATATGCATTGGAATATCCCAGTTGTATCAGACAGTACTGGGGTTGTGCCAGAAAGACGCACAGGGCCTCCCCTGGTCGAGGGTGGGGCAGGTGAGCATGAGGGAGAACAAGGAGTCCCTGAGTTGGAGCATCAAAGGAGTAAAAAAAATCCATGTTCTTGTTGGTGCTCGAAGGAAGACATTGCTGGTTCCTTTGGAGGGAACCAGCTCATTTTGAAAATTGGTAAATAGAGGAAAAGAAGCAAGCATTTATTACCTCTTATCTCTGGACTAAATTCACGTGGAATAAAATAGTGGGTATCAGGGCAAGTTTCCCTCACAGCTCAGTGCTGCCCTATAGAACTTTCTGGAATGCTCTGAACCTATACCTGGAATAGTTTGAGGGTGTCGAGTTTTGATTTAATTTGATTTTAATCTATTTAAGTGGCAATATGTGGCTAATGGACAACACAGCTATTGACATAATCTGGCTAATTAAAACGAAATGATGGAATTATGAATTATAGATTTTCAGACACCTAATGAAATGGTAGGTCCCAACAGCGAGCATCCTCAGTGGCCAGCCCCCAAGAAGGGCACCCATGCTTAGTTGGGCCTCAAAATCTAGTTTATGAGGAATCAGGTGTGTTATTATATCACAGGGACACCACCAGCAAAACCTGTCTGTGGGAAATAGGATAAAGGACCTAATTTCTTTAATGTGTGATTAAGAGGAAGGGAGTGTGGTGGGGAACCTATAGATTTCAACCAGGGTGACTTTGACAGATTAAGGAATGCTTGTTAAATTGTTGAAGGTGTGATTGTGGGATGGTGGTGGTTTGTCCTATGGAGATAAATGCTGACCTGTTTATTCCTAAATATACATAAGGTAGGATTTGCTTCACAGAAGCTAGTGGGGTGTGGGAGACTAAGATTGGTCACCTGAAGACCATAGGTTGTGGGTGCATGTAGTTAATCATGCTGCTCTCTTTACTTTTATGGATATGTTTGCAATTTTCTGTAATCAAAGTTTACAAAACAGGTTTGACCCAGGCATTCCCTGAGGGAGCTTTATGACGCACATCACCCAGGGCATGAGAAACAGCCATTTACAAAGTGAGGATGGTAGCCATTTGTGGTTAGTTTAAATTCAAGCAGAAAACCTTCAGCAGAGATTCTGGAATTGCTGTGAGGGGCCATGGCTGGTAGCCTCTCAAGTGGGGCAGCTTCTCATTATAACACTCATTTTGTGTAATAACACAACTGCCCTTTGTAGAACCCTTGGAAAGCATTAATGATAAAGTGGGCGGGTGCTGTTCACATTTCACAGGTAAGGAATCTGAGGCACATGGAGGTGAATGAGGCATCATTCTGTGGCTGTTGGCACCTTCTACTCCATGAGCCTGTCCTTCCCGGAGCACATCTAATTATCATCTATGCTTTCTCACGTTAGTACTTTGACTCTGGCAACCTATATGTTGTTTTCAGACCTAAGATAATATATTCTTGATTAGAGACCAGTCTTACTTCCCCATTGTTGGCCATCCATAGCAGCTGTAGCCAGTAGGGTGGATAAAGTAGGTGGTTAGCTGGTCTTCAACATGACCTTGTCTTATAAAAAGTAGTGCTTTACAAGTTTGAGGCTGTGCCATCCAGGGATCACTGTATCTCCCATTGTGGGAGGGACCTTGCCCTGCATTGCCTATCTGCTCTGTGTCCACTGTCCACTCCCACCTTTGTGTGTGTTCTCCCAGGGCTTCCTGGGGCCTGTGCTGCTATGGGTGGGGGGCCTATTGTTGGAAATCCCCAGCGGTGTCCATGGGGCCCAGTCAGCCCTGGTAGAAATTAAGCACATGTTTGGACTAATGAGTGGGTGAGATACCTGTGAGACTGAGGTGAGTGGCACACTCACAGTGAAACCTGTGATGGGACTGACTTGAATAGAGCTCTGCCTTTGGTGGTCTGGTGATCCTCTCCGTGTTGGCTCTCTTATCTGTAAATCATGTGTCCCACATGGTCACACTCCAAGGCATTGGCTCCTTTTCTGGGAGATGGTTCTTACTTTCCACCTGTATTGTGGGCTTACTATGCTGTGAGCACTAGATAGGTGATACATGAGGGCTGTGCCCCTGTTGACAGGGGCTCTTCAGTGGTTTGGGATCTTGTTGCACAAAGGAGTCTTTCCTTGAAGACCTGATTCTCTGTTCTTGGAGGTAAGAGTAAACCTGTTGTGTTTTAGTTTAGCAGCTCTAGAGGGGTCGTAGCTCTTGGGAATAGGATTTTTTGTTTTATTTTTAATCTTGCCTTTTTTAAAATACAAAGGTAAAATTCACACTTTTGGCCATTTTAAAGTGTGAATTCATTGGCATTTTAATACATTGACATTGTGCACCCATCACCTCTAATTCCAGAACATTTTCATCACCCCAGAAAGAAATCTATACCCTATTAGCAGTCACCCCCCCCCCCCCCCCCCCCACACACACACTTCCCAGGGCCCTAATCTACTTTCTGTCTTTACGGATTGGCCTGTTCTGGGCATTTCAGATATACCATGTGGCCTATTGTGTCTGGCTTTTCTCACTTAGCATGTTTTCATCATTCATGTTATGACATGAGTCAGAACTTCATTCCTTTTTATGGCTGAATAATATTCCATTGTGTGGGTGGACCACATTTTGTTTATGCAGTCATCTGTTGATGGACAGTTGGGTCATTTTTACTTGTTGGCTATAGTGAATAGCGCTGCTTTAACATTCATGTACAAGTTCTTGTTTGAATATGTTTTCCTATCCCTTGGCTGTATACCTAGCAGTGGAATTTCCGGGTCATATGGTAATTCTGTATTTAACTTTTGAGGAACTGCCAGACTTTTCCACATCATTACACCATTTTATATTTTCTACAACAATGTATGAGGGTTCCAATTTCTGTACATCCTTACCAATACTTACTTTCTAGTTAAAATTTTCTTTCCCTGGCTGGTGTACTCAGTGGTTGGAGCTTTGGCCTGCGCACCGAAGGTTTTCGGGATCAATTCCCATTCGAGGGCATGGACCTGGGTTGAAGGTTCCGTACTGCCCGGTTGGGTCGCATGCAGGTGGCAACTGATCAGTGTGTCTTTCTCACATCAATTTTTCTCCCTGCCTCCTTCACTTCTACTCTCTCTAAAGTCAATGGGAAAATAACCTTGAGTGAGGATTAACAAAAAAATATTTTTCTTCTTATAGCCATCCTAGAAGGTATGAGGTGGTATCTCATTGTGGTTTGATTTGCACTTACCTGATGATTAATGATGTTGAACATCTTATGTGCTTATTCACCATTTGTGTATCATTAGAGAAATATCTAGTCAAGTCCTTTGCCCAGTTTTGAATTGGGTTGTCTCTTTATTGTTGAGTTGTAAGAGTTCTTTATATATTTCTGACACTAGACTCTTTTTATTTTCTTGAATTTATTTATTTATTTTTTTAATTCTCATCCACGGGTATGTCTTTATTGACTTTTGAGAGAGAAAGTGTGTGAGAGAGAAACATCGATTTGTTGCCTCTTGTATGTGTCCAAAACAGGGATCCAACCCCCAACCTTTTGGTGTACAGGATAATGCTTCAGCCAACTGAGCCACCTGATCAGGGCCCTGACACTAGACTTTTATCAGATACCTGGTTTGTACATATTTTCTCCTATTCTGAGGGTTGTTTTCCACTTTCTTGGTAGTGCCCTTTGCACAAAGTATTTGAATTTTGATGGTGGAGGAGGGGACACACAAACAGAGATGAGTAAATAGAATGTCAAGTGGTGATGAAGTGGGAAAAGGGGTAGACACCCATTGAGGGGCATGTGTGGAGGGGGCCGATGTATGTAATTTTGCTGTCTCAGCTGAGACCTGAAGAAAGAGTGTTGTATAGAGACCTGGGGGAGGAACCTTCCAGGAAGAGGGAACAGAAAGTGTGGAAACGCCCTGGGGTTGGAGTGAACTTAGCTGTCAGAGGAGCAGCCAGGATGTAACTGTGGCCAGAGCTGAGAAAATGGGGTTGTGGGGGCACAGGATGGTGGGAAATGAGGTCAGAGAGGCCGATAGGATCTCAAGGCTGGGTTGGGGCCTTGCTTTTACTTTTAGTGTCATGTTTTACAAAAGGACCATTAATGTGATACTCCCTAGCTTAGCTTCGCAATTTCCTAGAGGTGTAGGTATAGGTGTCCAAAACCAGAACAACCTCTTCCCAAGATTTCCATTTAGAGGGAAGAGCTGGGGTTTCTATTCCAGCTCGTACAGTTGTGCAGAAAGTGCTGTGAGAACTATTTCTTAGGCCCATGGGCTTCATTGAGACCAGAAACTTGCTTTAGTCCTAAAAGTAGCTTTCCCTGCTGGCTCTAATTCTCCTGGGGCAGCTGAGGGCTCTGACACCAAAAAAGGACATGTGTAGGGGGGAGTTTGATAAAGGAAGCCCAGGCAGGGCCTCCGGGCAGTCAAGTTACAACATTGCTGGGCTCCTTGATGAAAACGACAACAGATGCACACCTGTTCCCCCACATTACACTCATGTCTTCTCCTTGGAACGAAGAAGTCTTTTATGGCTCTTCCTGGAATTTTCTGTGCAAAACTTCCCTGCCATGTCCAACCACAGGCCTCAGTGGTGCTGGATGGAACTGGCAGTCAGGGCTATAACTCTGCTGGGCCCTGAGGGAGTTGGCCCCAGAAAGGTTAGAGCCTCCCATTTTGTGATGTGACACCAATGGCACATTGCACATCATGGAAATGGCAGGCCTAATTCTTTGTGGGCTGCAAGGCTTGCAGCCCAGGAGGCAGCTGGGAGGGAACAGAGGGCTGGTCTTTTCCCATGGGTGGGAAATTCCACCAGCTAGCTCTCACAGTGACATACTGCACCAGGGGAACTCCTGGGCACCATTTCCCTGTGGACATTTAATATTACTGAGATTCCCCTTTACAGGTGGCACCCTTGTTTCTGTGTTTTGTGCTCTTCCAACAGCATCTGTTTATCCCTCTGGGGATGCAGGGTTTGGATTGGGCCTCATCCCAGCTGCTGTCAGAGGCTCAGATGCCCACCTGGAAGTGGCCCCAAGTGGGCGGCATTGGGTGCTTACTGAGCACCTCTGAGATGGCAAACACTAAAGCTAAGTCCTCATCTCCAGTGTTAACCTGGGGGGAGCTAGTGACAGTTTTTAAAAAAAATATGTCGTTATTGATTTCAAATAGAGGAAGGGAGAGGAAGAGAGAGAGAGAAAGAGAGAGAGGGAGGGAGGGGGAGAGAGAGAGAGAGAGAGAGAGAGAGAAACAAACATCAGTGATGAGTCATTGATAGGCTGCCTCCTGCACACCCCCTACTGGGGATCAGGCCCACAAACAGGGTATGTTCCCTGACCAGGAATCGAACCTCCATCTCAGTTGATTCTCAACCGCTGAGCCACACCGGCCGGGCACTAGTGACAATTTTAAAGACACTTGCTAGCATTCTGTCCCCCTCTTAACATGTGACTAGTATAGTACAGTTTCTTTTACTAAGTGCCACAACTTGGAGGTGAAGACAGGCTTTTGTCTCATGTCACTGGAAAGGGTGCTCAGAGGACAATGCATTGGGCTGCAGTGCAGTCAAAGCTGAGTGGGACCCATGTGGTCATTGTTCCCTGTTTTTAGAGGAGATTGTCTGTTTTGAGGGGAAGATAAAAGCATAACCCCTGTACCATATCCCAGGAGGAGCTACTCTTTTTATTTTTATTTTTTATGGAATGCTTCATGAAGTTGTATGTCATCCTTGCGCAGGGGCCATGCTAACCTTCTTTATATTGTTCCAATTTTAGTATATGTGCTGCAGAAGGGAGCACCAGAGGAACTATTCTTTCTCCATTTTTTTCCCCCCATGACTCCAGGGAGGGAGGTTGAGGTCAGGGAACCTGGCTGTCTCAGGGGGGTGTTGAGCAGCCAGGTGCACCATCAACAGGGATGGTAGTTACTGTGACATAAGCCTCACCAAGGGCAGTGACTGGGTTTTCTAGAGATTACTTGTCCTGAAACTGGGTTTGTTCCCACAGACTGTGCTGGGGTGAAATGATCCCTTTGCTTTCTCCACTGTGCAGTCTGTGTGGGATTTGCCTTGAAGAACCTGAAGAGGTTTTTCTCTTTAAAATGTTGATGGTCACTACTTGAGTATGCTAAAATGTCTGCTCTCCAGGTTAATTTTGTTAAATAAATGTTTAGAAAGCATTAAGCCCTAGCCTGTTGGCTTATTGGTTAGAGCCTCAGCCTGTGGACTGAAGGGTCTTTGGTTTGATTACAGTCAGGGGCATGTATCTTGGTTGCAGGCTCAATCAACCAGTCGATGTGTCTGTCTCACACCAATGTCCCACCCTTACTCCCCTTTTGTCTCTCTCCCTTCCGCTCTCTCTGAAAAAGCAATAGAAAAAATATCCTCAGGTGCGAATTAAAAAAATAAAATAAACATTAACTCAGAGGAATTATTTACAAGTCTTCCACCTTAAAAAACAATCAGATTGTAAATGTGTGTTTATTTGTAAATGTGAATGCTGGAGGTGCTGCCTTTTTTTTTTTTTTACTCCCTCCAGTCTTAATGACCTGCATTGCTGAGTGTTTCTTGAACCTAGGACTGAAGGTCGCCAGGATAGGTTGGATGTCTTGGTCTGACTGTACTTTGGATATGACTCCCCCCAGCCCTGTGGTGATGGGCTTATATTTGTGGCTCATCAGCATTTCAGATGGAGTGCAGTGTTTGGGCACACCTGGGATGTTAGAAATGCCTCTGTGAGGGAGGCTGAGATGCTCCTGAATTTATTTAACCTTCCCTTTTGACTCTTGCTTCAGAGCTGAGAACCGCACTTGAAAGTGGTCTCTCTTCCTGGAAGGATTAAGTAGAGAGCACCTGTCGGGGCTGGGAGCTGAGAGGTGCCCTGAGGAGCACACCAATTCTCAGATGAACTTATTTGATAGAGTGACTGGAGGCACTTCATTTAAGTTGTGTGCACACAAAAGTCTTTTTGGAGCATGCTCTGTGTCATCTCACAGCCCTCAGTGCTCTCTCTTCCTCCTCTGTCCTTCAGGACCCAGTGAAAGGTTCCAGCTCTCCTCTCTCGCTGACTGATGGCCAGTCAGGACCCCACTTCATCCCCATTCCCTGGACTTCTTAATTCTTAAGGGCACCCAGAGCCCAGGGAAGCGCATGGGAGACCTGGTCATCACTATTAGCTTCTTACACTGAATATAAGTGGCCTCTCCATAACAGGGATGCTTTTTCCTTCCAAGCAACCTTATTCCATTTAAAAAACAGTCGTTAAAAGTGTTTTTTTGTGTTAATCCTCACCTGAGGATATTTTTTCCATTGATTTTTAGAGAGAGTGGGAGGGAGGGAAGGAAGGGGGTGGAGGGGAGAGAGAGGGAGAGAGGAAGAGAGAAACATCCACACGAGAGAGACACATTGATTGGTTGCCTTCCATACATGCCCGGGCAGGAACAGGGATTGAACCTGCAATTCAGGTATGTTCCCTTGATCAGGAATCGAACCGGTGACCCTTCAGTGGGTGGGCCAATGCTCTAACCATGAGCCATACCAGCCTGGGCAAAAGTTTTGATCAAGGATCCTTTTATCTGGTTTCATCTACTTTTCTTGGAGATGGGTTTTCATGTGCCAGTATTTTTCTGCTACTTCACTTTTTCTGCTACCATTTCTTCCTCCCTCTTTTCTCTTTACAAATTCAGATTCTGCCCCTGGGTCCCAGCTCAAATGAAGCATTTCTAGATTTTTCCCCTCCTTTGAATCAGTAGGTGGACTACTTTTCTGGTGTTGACTTGTAATAAAATAGTGATTGGCACACACATCTCACAGCCCTTACTGGATCTATGCTCCCATGAAGATGGGGAGCCTGAGTTGCTCCTCAGCCCTCCACAGAGGAGGCACCCTCAAATCACTGGCTCCTTGGAGGTCACTGCTGCGCAGAAGGTCAGTATTTATCAGGAGCCTGTTGGTATCCACATCCTGCTGGACCAGGTGGACTGTGAACTTAAGAGATGGGGTGTCCTAGACCCTGAATAACTGGCATCTTGTGCTGCAGAATTTCCCTTTTGGGTTCACACATCACTCAGATAAACAACAGCAAACAGTTCTTTGCCGCCTTAGGTAATTTGCCAAGCTTAAATATCCTTGTGCATGAATGAAGTTGTGGAAATGAGTGTCATTGCAATGTGAGTGATTTTAAAGCCTCTGCTCCTTGAGCCAGGTGCAAAATTATTTGTGGGTTGAAGTGATGGAGATGCTCAGTGATCCATGCCAGACCCTTCAGGGCTCTGGGCTCCTTCAAGTGCTTTAGAAGTTGGTGTTCCTGGCCCGTGTCTCGTCTCATGTTCGTACTTAATGGTTTTCCTCCTTGTTGAGACAGGTGGATTTGGAGCTAAATGGACACTAATCACCCATAAGAACTGCTATTTTTTATTCAGAATTGAATAGATAAGAAAGACCTTTTCTCCCTGGCTGGGTAGCTTATTTGGTTAGAACATCCTCTTGATATGCCAAGTTTGGTGGTTCAATCCCTGGTCAGGGCATATAAAAGAAACAACCAATGAATACATAAATAAGTGGAACAACAACTCGATGTCTCTCTCTTTTCCCCTCTTACGTTCTTCTTCCCCCTTCCCCTCTAACATGAATAAATTTTTGAAAAGTTAAAAAAAAAATTTACTGAAAAAACAAAACAAAGACCTTTTCTGAGCTAATTGGGCAAGATTTGGAAGTGGGAGGAGGGGAAGAAAACTGCATGTGTGAGTGGGAATGCTGTGCATGCATGTGTGGGTGCATGTGTATGTAAGCATGCATGAGTGTGGGTGCACAAGTGTGTGTATTGGTGTGTGCTGTACAAGATTGCTTGGTGTTCACCTAGCTTGGTATGCAGCACCTTTGGGGAACAGGGAGGTGTGTGTCGATGAGCCAATTTCCTGTGTTTGTCCTTTGAGTGGGGTCAGATGCTTCCAAGTTGGGGTGCCATGTTTTTTGTTCCGTTCCTTCTCTATTCACTGGCCTTGGCCTCCCCAGAACCCGGAGCCCTGGGACCATGTCTGTTGGAGGCTGACCATGAGATTGCCCACCTCATGAGAAACCTTTAGAAGAGCCCCTTCAGCAGGACAGGAGAATTTCTTAGTCACGTGTCTCATTTTTGTAAAGTGGCTATTTACCTGGTGGGCTACATTGGCTTTTCTTAACAGACAGAAGGCTCAGAAAACCTGCCTCGAGTCTCCAGGTTCAGTTTAAGACTGACAGGACACTAGCAGGTTGGCGGTGGAGTGATGTGCCCACCAGTCAGGCCCTTTTTTTTTTCTTTTTTAAAATATATTTTTATTGATTTCAGAGAGAGGAAGGGAGAGGGGGAGAAAGAGTTGAAACATCAATGATGAGAGAGTCATCATTGATCTGATTGACTGCCTCCTGCAGGCCCCTGACTGGGGATCGAGCCTGCAACCTGGGTATGTGCCCTGATCCAGAATCGAACCGGGGTTTCCTGGATCCTAGGTTGATACTCAACCGCTGAGCCACACCTGGCTGGGCAGGCCCATTGTTAATATAAAGGTCAGCAGAATTGTAGGACTGAGGTGCTGACTAGGTGGAGACTGAGTGCCAGGCAGGTCCTCAAGATTCTTCTGCTGTCTCTGGGCTGGTCTGTAGAGCTGCGGCCACAGGCAGAACGCACTGGGTGCAAATCCTGGTTCCGAGATCTCTATCAATCTGTGGGATAGGACAAAGGGTGTAGGGCTGTGATGGTGCTGCCCTCCTGCCCTGGAGTGGGATAGTTGGGGGCAATTTGGTGTGGACCTTCATCCTCCTAGGTGGTTTCCCCCTTCACACCAGGTAAAGCACCCTTCTCAGGGTTTCCCTGGCACAGATGACCTCTCTCTCCCCAGCCCCCTCAAGAGCAGTGAGTCTTGGTTACCTGGAGAAGGGCCCTGCAGGGTATCCGCAGGGGCCCCTAAGTCTTTAGTCTCACCTCCAGTGTGCTAGATCACATTTTCCACCCCTGCTCAAACTTCTCTCTCTTTCTCAGGCTTTCTTGCCCTCTCCCCTGGGCCTTTCACCCATCAGGTTCTCTTCTCAGCCACTGTGCTTCTCCTTAGAGCTTTGGTCTGATGCTCAGTCATGTGTTCTGAGGAGCTGCTTGTTTCTGTAACTGGGTTAAAGTTTCATCTGCTGCAGTAATTGAGTTTATAGCTTGTAATTTCCTTCTGTGAGGGACCTATTTATCTTAGAGTGTATAGGGCTTTTCGGATGGTATAAAATTGAGATGTAGTGAGACAGGATGACCCTGCAGTGAGCTGTGTACACGAGGAACTTTTTCAAACTAAATTTCTTCTGATTTGTCAAAAGGGTTAACCATGAGTCCTGGGCTCAGATTGAATTTACATGTTCAAGTCCTTTATTTGAAACATACTTTTCTCTGTAGTTCTGCTATAATGCTTGTTTTGGAAGAGCAGATTTATGTCAATACTGTTGATATATTAGGGGACAATTTGAGCAAAACACACGTTATATTTGGTTATGTGTGATTTTTGTCCAGGAGAAATGCTAGATTAGCTGGTGGCCTGTTTTGATAAATAACATTTGACTGGGACACAGCTATGCCCATTTGAGGACATACTGTCACAGCTATAGAGCAGAGTAATTGGGACAGAGACAGAATGGGCCACAGAGCTGAAAATATGTGCTGTATCCCTTTAAGAAAAAGTTTGCCGACTCCTGTACCAGGTGAATCCAGATTGTTCTCAGTCAAAACAGTACCTGCTGGTACACAGAATCAAAATGCACACACCTCAGATGCACCAACCCTCCTTGGGTCACATCATCTTCTGGAGTCAGCCTCCTGCCAGCTTGTCACAGTAACTCAGAAACTCTAGCCCCCCCAGTCACAGCACACTCAGGTCTTCCCCAGGGGAGGCACCAGGCTTCAGGTAGCATTTGTGTATTTCTTGGCTGTTTTAACATGCCATTTAAAAATCAGGTTCTTGTCTCTTTTTGTGTGACTCATGGTGACTTGGAGTGCTGTGCACCTTAACCCCATTGTCCCCATAAGCTCTATGTTTCTGTTGCATGATTTTGCAACACGTGGCAGTTGTTAGAAATGCATCTGTTGTGTTCCAGCAGAACTTACTGTACTTTGAAAGCAAACGGCAAAAGGTGTGGTCTCACTTATGACACTCCATAAGGCTATAATCACTTAATATTTATCTGGACCCTGTGTGGTGACAAGTGACTCTCTTGCAAGGAGCTCCCAGTGTCCTTTGGAAACCTGAGTCTGACTCTGCGTGGTTGATGAGATGTTTCTATGGACACTGCCTGGAGGAGCATAGCCTTTAGTACCCAGCACTATCCTGCCCACTTGCTGTTTGACCTCCACATGCCTCGGTTTCCCCACCTGTGAAAGGGGGCTGATGATGGCACTCACTTTGCAGGTGGTTGTGAGGATCATCTGAGGTGATCCTTGTTGGGTAAATAAAGTGAGAAGAGCTCACATTTCTGTTAACAACAGAGGAGCAATCAACTTGGGTTGAGATCTGAGGATTGAGGATCCCAATGTTGAAAGGGGGGACTAAAGTGTCTGGTTCAGGCACCCCGCTTCCCGAGCTCCTCTCTATAAAACCTGCATTCATTCATTCATTCTTCAGATGTTTGCTGTGCATCTACTGTGTGTCTAGCACTTTTCTCAGACTAGGGACACACCAGGAACATTGATGCTGACACCCTGCTGCCTATTACCTGGTGGGTGGTGATAACATCTGATTATGGGGGACTCATACCTTCCCATGCAGGGCAAATTTTTATTTCTCTCTGGCAAGGCTGCCCTTGCAAGCATTTGAGGAAAGCTGTTCCATCCTCCTCACTGGCATGTGCTTTATTTAGTCCCTCCATGCAGTGGTTGCTCCAGATGAAAACAAACCACTTAAACATAATTAACAAAAGGCCTTTAGACCATGCAGTGGAATGGTTCACAGTGGGCAGCTTGAGAGTGTCAGGTAGAAAGAGTAGTGGAGACCTGGGTTCCAGGCCCAGAACCTTAGCCCATCTAGACTTGGATTTCCCCACCTTGTGGGGTGGCATGCCCATCCCATTGTCAGCGCTCTGAGTGAGTGGCAGCTGTCACCCCCACCGTGTGTGAGCGGGCCCCTTCCCCAGATTGCGGCAGGGAGAGTCTCTTCAACATCTTCTTAGTCTGTGTTTTTGAAGGCTCAGGGAGCTCCTAGACAGGTATGTGGGCCTGGGGCCCTTCTGATGGTGTAAAAGAAAGGAATTGCCTGTATTTCTGGAGTATCTTAAGTTTTTAGACCAATAAGGGTTAAGATCCCAGCTTCAGTCAGTGAGTAGTAAGACTTAATTCTCTTTTTGAACAGACCTTTAGGATAGAACTTGTTGTGGCTGCCTTGTTCTATAAGAGACGCCTCTCTGCTCAGCAGCTTGGCCCATGCTGTTCCCCTGTCTGGACCATCTCCCCAGATTCCTGTTCCTATTTCAGCCTCAGTCTGTGGGGCTCCATCTCAGTACACTTACATTACAGTCAGAATGCAGGAGTTTTTAATGAAAGCACACAACTTGTTTGTTTTATTTTGACCTGTAGGGCCACCCCAGGAATCATACACTTCATGAGGCTAATTTACAGAAATGTAGGTTTAACTAAAATAGCACATACTAAACCCATACTGTTTGCTTCACACTGAAAATGAAGATGAATAGCAAAAAGAAGTTTCTGCCATGGAAGAGTTTAGCATGAAGTCATTGAATTGTGTGGGGGTTATTGCCATGGACAGTCCTGATGAGGGACTGTATGAAACATGGGCACTGTCAGAGTGAGCCCACACTGATACTGGGTCCTGGTGGCCCCTCAGGACAGCTAGTGGCCGAGGTAGAAGGTGTGCTATGTGGATGAGCCGAGGGAATTGGATTTCTGGCTTAGAGTTCAGGAGTTATTGTAATAAGTGACAGAGAAGGTGGATTTTTAAGCTCTGTAGACATACGCCAATAACAGGTGGGAAAGTAGCAGCAGTGCCCCTCTCAGCCCACTGCGGTTCTGTGTTCCTCTTGTGTTCTTGGTTCCGCCTGTTGCAGGAGCCAGCCAAATGTCCTCCCTGCATCTTAGGCACCATCCTGGCCAAGGGCCATGGAAGACAGCATCTCCCTCCCTGCAGGGCCTTCTCCCCTTGCCCCACCCCCACTAAAACTTGTGTCCTTTCAATTCTCAGCCCCTGAAGGTCGCAGTATTATTTGATCTAGCTTTCCTTTTTATCTTTCCTTTCCTTTTAATATAACACTGATAGTCACTGTTAAGAGAAATGATTTAATGTAGAAAGTGAAAGTTTCTTAATAATCCACTCTTCAGAAATTAGTGCTGTGGGTTATAGGCCCATTTCAGTTTCGATTTTAATAAACTTTCAATATTTTTTTCTGCAGACTATAAGCACTTTTAAACCATGTGAATGGCATTATACTATCATGCAACTTGATTTTCTCATTCAAGTTATTTCTAACATCTTCTCACGTAGCATGTCTTCGAGGTATGGATGGGGAAACAGGCTCAGAGAGTGACAATCTCCCCCCGCCAGTTGCTCCCTGAGATTCTGCCTCTTCTCTGCTGTGTCCAGTAGTGCAGGCGAGCTTTTGGATCATCTTTGTGTTCCCCACCTAATTCCATTTCTTATACTCACTTTAAAGGGCTTTGACATTGTTTAAAACTTGAGAGCTGATGTTTTTGGTGTGAGTTCCTTCCAGAACACAACCACTGCATCTCTGCCACTGTCGCTCAGAGATAGGCATCCGGAAGTAGCTCAGGCCCAGAGCAGAGTAAGGTCTATTCTGGAAGAGAAGACGAAAGTGCAGCTTAGCTATTCTCCCTTGACCCCTCCCCAAGTGCCTGTGTTTGACTCTCAAGAACTTGGGGAGCATTTGGAGGGTGCAGACCTAGGACTTGGCTTTGGAAGCTTCCTCAGGCTGCTGACTTGGGGAGGGTGGATGGGCTTCCTGGGTCTAATCAGGAGACGAGGAAGGCCATGCAAAGAGGTGGCACAGCCCCAATCCCAAGACCACTAGGGTGCAGAGACCAACCTGTGCTGTATGTTGAGACTGTAGAGCTTGGCAAGTGGCTGATGAGGCTGGCACCTGGACCCCATCATCCCAGCCTAGCGTTGGTTGCTTCACAGGTCCTTCCTGATAGGAAGGGGTCCCCTACACTACCCTCAGAACAGTAGCTACCCCATGTGCAGGCCTTTCTTGTCAGCAGATGCTCCTCAGTTTGTGTGGGTATGGTAGACAGCTCATTCTCAGTATGTCCAAAGTACCTCCGCTTCCAACCTTCTTTTCTCAGAACTGCTCCTTCCCCATCTCAGAAAATCAGTTTCTTCTTTTCAGTTGCACAGGCAAAACCTAACAAAACAGCAACCCTCTCTCACCTCATGTGCAGCTGTTGACATGTTGTGGTGTTCTTATCCTCTGAAGTACAACCCACCATTTGGTCCTCTCCCTACTGCTCTGTCCCCTTCCTGTCCTGGGCCACAAGAAACAGACGCCCCCAGTATGTTCCCAAATCAGCCAGATGATCCTTTAGAACAGGGGTGACTCTGCCAAGGGAACCGCAGACAGGACTTGAAATTCAATAAATCTAGGAGCTTTTTTCATAGCTAATTTTTTTCCTTAAATATATCTTTATTGATTTCAGAGCGAGGCAGGGAGAAGGGAGAGAGAGATAGAAACATCAATGATGTGAGAGTCATTGATCAGCTGCCTTCTACACGCCCCCTAAATAAGGATCGAGCCCATAACCAGGGCACGTGCCCTGACCGGGAATCAAAACACAATCTCCTGGATCCTATGTTGATGCTCAACTGCTGAGCCACGTCCTGCCGGGCTCATAGCTAATTTTTAAGTTGATAATTTTGTATGGCCTGTGAGGAATGTTATAAATATCCAAATGGCCCTTGGCAGAATAAAGATTCCCCACTCCTGTTTTAGAATAAGTTGTATCCCCCTGCGCTCTCCCTGAGATCAGTCTACACTCAGCACCCTCTTTCCCCCACCTCCTTATGCTCGCTTCCTTCTCTGGGCTCTGGAAAAAGTACCCCAAGTCCACTTTTCAGCGCATTGGCTCTGTCACTTCTCACAAGCACATATTGCTAAGCCTTGCTTTCCTTGTGTCTAAAATGAGTATTGCTCTAGTAATCTTGCTGGTATGTTAGTAACAGAGTAGTATAAATAGTCCAGATAGTATTGATGAAAATGCCTCAGAGTTATGGCTCTGCAACTCACATCTATTTACTCTTTTTTTTTTAACTGGTCTGTGTGACCTACCTGTGCCACTTGCTTTCTGTTTGTCTCCCGAGTCCTGTTTAAAAATCTGGTTTCTGCTGCAGCATAATTCACCCTTTGGAGCTGTTTTGAAACTGGTTTTCCTCCTGAGTTTCTCAGACCAGTTGGATGGTGGGATTTTACTAAAATAAAGCAGCTTTTGGTAGAGGCGATTGAAATTTTCATCTGATCCAAAGCCCCATGTCAGCATTCTGCCCTGTACTCAATGGCCCCATCATCTTGGGTTCAGTCTGTGCTATGCCTGTGTAGCCTCTACTGTGGCTGAAACCTGCCCGCGAAGACCTGGGCTGTCCTGCCACCTCCTGCTGGCCCAGCCAGGTCAGAGGACAGGACTCATCAGAGCAGGGTTGTGTTTGAAGAGTGAGGAGGAAGGGATGAGGCCACCCAGTTTCCAGCTCTGTTTCCTGTGTAGCAGCCTGTGCCTCAGGCAGCCCTGGTGGCATCATGTATATAGCGGGCATGCTGTTGTCTGGATCTGCCCTTCAGGCAGCAGCCAGCACAGGATCCCACAAGATGGGGCTGCTCTCTGTGGGCCCCGCATTTCCTGAACAAATGGGCCTGTGGTGAAACTTCTGCGGTCACTGCTTCCCCTTTATTTTCCTCCTCACTCGCTAGGAGTTCTGAAGCTGATTTGAATTTGCCAGCTGGGGAATCCAGCCCCTTTACCTCCTCTTCAGAAAGTATTCTGATGCACCTTCCTTACTGCTTTTTGCAGAAATCAGTGGTCACGCTTCATTCCACAAGGAGGGTTTCTTCCTGACTTTGTCACCATCCCTGAGTCCACTAGCCGTGATGTGCTGGGGGCACTGGCCCTTCCCCCTGAGAGGAGCAGCAGCTACTTACCAGCACGCACCTTGCCCAGGAGTAAGGCCCCAGAGACCAGAGATTGGCCGCAGCAAGCCCCTTTGGGCCCTAAGGCAACTGCCTGGCTGTGTAGGAGACCTCGTCCCCCATGGCAGGCCCTGCTCCCTCCAGCTGTGGTTGTCCTTCGTGTGGTGGGGGAGGGTTTCATTGTGTCCCTCCAGAGTGGCCTGCCAGAAGCGCAGGGCAGGCCATTGGTTCTGGGTCTGGGGTTGGCAGCTTTCCAGCCTCTGGGCTGCAGAGTGAGTTGCACAAGCCGGCAGATTCCCTGGCCCTCTACTGGGGCTGGAGGGGGTGGGCTCTGTTCTGGCCCCTCATGATCTGCTTGTTTTACACCAGTGATGATGAAGTGAGGCCACTTGGCTTTACCTCACCAGTCTGGTCACCTGGCACACAGTGATTTTGTTTTCAGCTCCCTCTTATCCGTGGGCAGTTGGGAGAAAGGATTTCATGTAGGTTCTGGGGTTTATATGAACTTCATATAAAGATCTCAGGATTTACACTGTGAGGAACCCCACTAGGCTGAAGCAGAGGTGGAGCAGGGAAGCATGGGTGCTCTGAATGCATGATTAGGGGACAGTGTTGCGCAGTGGAAGTACGATCTCCCTGTCTACCTGGGATACCCCTTACCCCCAGTGGGCACCAGGCTAGACTGGGAACTTCTCCCTGAGGGAGAGAATTTCCCCAGACTCCAGTGGGGGCCCTCCTTGCCTGAAATCCTAGTATCCCCTCATCTTCCACCCAGATAAGCTTCTCATCAATCCTGGGGGCACACATACGTGCCAGCCAAGATGGCCTCAGAATTGCTGCTCTTGTCCAGTTTTCGGATATTTGAGGAGTTCTTGTTTCAGGCTGTGCCAAATGAACCACCCCTCCCACAATGACAGATATTTAGGGCAGTGACTTGTCTGCAGTCTCATGGGGAGACAGGATGGACAGACTCAGTGAGCAGGCTGATGGAGTGTATGGTCAAGGCGTGTTGGAAAAAGACAGAAACCTAGTACTTCAGGCTAACAGGCAAATGGGAGCATCCCTCACTTTCCTGTGGGGGAGAGGAGATGACAGGGAGGTAGATGATGGGATGGGGAGTCTGGAGGAGAGCAGAGGGATGGGGGTTGTATGGGAGTGGCTGAGGCCGAGTAGTTCCTACGGGGTAGACTACAGGTGTGTGCTGGGATGCCAGGAGGGGTTGGGGGCAGATGGAGGCCGAGCCATAACCAGTAGCCCTGTCCTCCATCTAGATGAGTGGGGAGCACCCCAGGGGTGATGTGGCTATGGGGAAGCCTGCTCTGTTTGGCCCTTTTGGGCTGCCTGTAGGGGCAGATGTCAGTGATATGGTGGTCTAATGTGTGCAGAAGGACTGCTCTGCCTTCTATGTGAGCAGCGAGAAGCAGTTGCCCTTTCCTTCCTTTCAGTCTAAGTCCTCAGTAGGGCACGTTGGGGCAGGGCCTCCTTTAAAGATGTTATGAGTGAGTCAGCTCAGGAGCATGTCCCATATATGATGACATGGCCCTTTGTTGCCCTGTGCTACCCTCAGCCTCCCAGAAGGTGGGCTCCAGGACTGGATCTACCCAGCCCTGTCCAAAATAGGCCTCTCAGGGTGTTCAGTGGTGAGGAAACTTAGGCTCTGGGTGCCTTGCTTGTGTGGATACAGAGAGCTGGGAGGCTTTGCATGTAGGCATACTGCAGATGTGAATTGGGACTCTGAGGGGTTTACACGGTGCACTCCTTCCCCTGGCGAGGTATTGGTGGACATGGCTCCTGACTGTCTTGAGGAGAACTGTCATTTTGGGAATTCTGCTAGAGCCTGGCAGCTAAATTCCTTTCTATCCCCTGGTGAACTTCTTTCACAGGCTTGTTTCTGGTATCCTGCCCTGTTGGAACATGACAGCCAGGCTCAGAATGGCCCCTTGAAGAGTGGGTGACTGTGTCCTGGACTTTGCTGTGGAATGCCTGCAGCCTCACTGCAGACAGACATCACTGCCTATCCTCCCTCCTGTCTCTGTGAGGGTTAACAGCACTTCAGCTTGTTGTCTGGAACCGGTTCAGACTAGTTTTCTGGAAAGTGCTTTGTCTCTCAGACTGAATCCTGGGAAGGGTCATGTGTAGCCCAGTGATGTCATGGGATCAAAAACTGACTCAGCTGTTTTTTTCTTCTTTAAATCAAGATATGTTTGTGTTGCAGGTACAGGGTGCTGGCATGGTGACAGGGCAGGCCTCACCCTACTCAAAGTTTACCTCACCAGAAGTCAAAGGGTTAAAAGTTATCCCCACTCCTTACCCCTCTGGGATGAGGAGGCCACTCTTACTGAAGGGGAGAAGAGTCAAGGGTCAGCCTAAGTTTTTGAAGTGTAGGACTGGACCTGGGTAGTGACCTTGCTCCTGGGACAGCATGATTCCCTTTCCTGGATTCCAGACACCTCCAGGGAGTTCAGTTTTCCTCTGTTTGCTTTGAGTCTGAAGTATCAACAATTCCCCTTCTTTCTGATGAACAGCCTTCTTCCATTGTTTCTCTCCAGGTCCCTGAGGTCTCAGCTCCCCAGATGCTCCACCACTCCTGTTCCAGCCTTCCCCAGGGCAATGAAGAAATGTCCCAGGCACACTTTGTGGGCCCTGTGTTTGTGTGCCTACTTCTGTCATTGTCACGTGATGAGGAAAATATTCCAGGCTGACACTGAAAAGAAGGTAGTAACTCTGTTATGCAAAGTTTAAATGTCTTTGTTTTCCTCTTCCCCAGAGTTCAGAATGACCGAAGAAGCATGCCGGACACGGAGTCAGAAACGAGCGCTTGAACAAGATCCAGCAGAGGATGATGTGGAGAGCAAGAAAATAAAAATGGAGAGAGGGTTGTTGGCTTCAGATTTAAATACTGATGGAGACATGGGAGTGATGCCCGAGCCAGGAGGCCCAGTCCAAGGATTGCTGAGTGGGGCCGAGGCGACGGCCATTGGTAGAGGAGAAGAGCAGGCAGGTGATGGGCCTGTGGACATGCGCACCTCACACAGGTGAGTGAGAGGGGACCGGAATCAGGACAGGCACCGGGACAAGCCCAGATGTGAGGAGGTGAGCTCAAGGTTGCACCAGCCCTGCAGCCTGCAGAAAGCAGGTTTTGGTGGGTTATCTTATAGGTGGCTGTGGACCCCAGCCCTGACATTGTTGTGCTGTCCTGGCTAAGGGACCTTCCTGCTCAGGCCTGGACATCAGTGGCACAGGGTATGGGTCTCATAGAAGGGGGAGTGGTATCCTCTGTCTGCTCCGCTGCTATTTGTTCAACTTTTGTTTTGTAGGAAAACAAAACAAATGATTTTTTCATTTGATCATGCCTTCCTGCTTTTAAGATCTGAGGCTTAGGAAGCCAGGGACGCTATACCCTGCCTGGATCACTTGGCTATGGGCAGAGTCAGTAGCCCAGCCCAGCCCAGGGTACCTCTCATACATGCTACCACTCCTTATAGGCAGCTCATGTTGGAGGAGGGGCCACACCGAGGAGAGATCTTCTGTGGTGTGCTCAGTTGGTTTCTCCTTAGTTAATACTGATTACTTCAAGAGTAATTTTCCTGATCCTCAGCTTTTGTAAGGCTCTTAATGAAAAAGTCTGAAAGAAGTTCAACTCAATGTACCACCCTATTTCCTCTTAGAAACCTTTTCTCCCTGTAAAGAGAAATTTAGGCCTAACTTCTGTTCTTGTCGTAACCCCTTTCCTGCAGAGCTCTGGTGAGAGCATTTCTTTCCAGAATGTTCATACCCACATGTCTCAGGACATTTCACCTTGGACATATAGTGTGGCTATAGGGTCCTAGCCAGCCAGGCAGCCCCTCTGTGGTCTATATCTTGTCGCCCATACTGCCTCTCTCTTTTTTTAAATAAATCTTTATTGATTTCACAGAGAGGAAGGGAGAGGGGGAGAGAGAGGTAGAAACATCAATGATGAGGGAGTCACTGATTGGCTGCCTCTTGCATGCCCCCCACTGGGGATCAAGCCCAAAACCCAGGCGTGAGCCCTGACCGCAATCCAACCGTGATCTCCTGGATTATAGGTTGGTGTTCAACCACTGAGCCATGCCATTTGGGCCCCTCGCTGCTTCTCTTGCAAACTCCCTTCGCTTCACATCTGTTTGCCCAGGTAGGGGTGGAAGGTGAGAGGTACAGAGCTGAGGAAGCTTGGGGGCTTCTTGCCTTCTAGTGAGTGTCTACTGATCCCCTTAGCCTGCAGTCTTTGTGTTAAATCCATTTTGGAACCCAGACTGTTGGCATCCTGAGGAGATTGTCTGGCCTGGCATTTCTTGTTGAAAATTCTTACCTCGAGATGAATGGGAAAATTCAATCTCTTCTTATTGGGAAATCATCATAGCCGAGGAGGATAGGGTATGCTTTGTGTTTCTGCTACTGAGAAACGCCCTTTCTCTGGTTCTGCTTTCTACAGCCCCTGTTCTAAAGCCAGAGGCCTCTTTTAAAATTCCAGAAATAAAATTGTAACTCCTTTCCCTCCCTCTGACTTGGTTCTCAGCAATGTCTCAGATTGTGTGGATAAGGAGGAGCTGCTTGTTGAGATCTGCTGGGTCCCTTCCATTCCTGAGCCTGGTGTACATTTTGTCCTATAATCACTATGCTCCCCTGCAGGGCAGGCCAGTGAATTGTGAGGGAGAGGTTAAGTGTTGAAGGAACTCAGAGCTGGAACTCAAACTCAGATCTTTCTATTACCAAAGCCTGGACTGCAGTTGGCCTCTGGGCCTCTTGGTCCCAGATTTTTCCCACTGTGCCCATTGGCTTCCAGCCCAGCAGCACTTAGATGATGTAACGTTTTCTGAAGTTGATAGGGATGATATCTTTATGACACATAAAGGATGCAAAGGAGTAGGGGACAGAGATTAACCCAGGCACATAGGGCAGGGTCCTTCTTCAGGACTAGAGACACCCCAGGGCATTGTGAACCTATGTGAGTGTGGAAAGAGCCTGGCTTTGGAGGCTAGCAGGCACAGTGGGGGTCAGATCACACTCCCTGGTTAATCTCAGGCAGATGATCTTTGCCTATGCTTCTTCATTTGTAAAATGGTCAATAATCTCTGCCTTGCAGGTTGATGGGTGACAGATGTATACCCAGAATCAGCCTTGGTACACAGCATGTGGTGAGGAAAAAAAGTGTTGGCAGCAACTGCCCTTCAGTCTTAAGCTTCACTAAAATGAGATGTTGCATGTGGAGCTAGTGTCTCCCTGAGTTCCCACACAGAATGTTCTATCTAGTTCGTTGGAGTAGTTGTGGGTTTTCACAGAATCATAGGATCAAGTTCACCCCAGAGCCATTCTAAAAGTGTAATTCGTTCTGGAGTGAGTGGCCATAGTTTTTGTGTTAGATACAGTCAGTCTTTGGATCCTCGTTGAGAGTGTCTGGCTTTGGACATCTGCTTGGGAACCTACACACACACACATAAACACACACACACAGTTAACCCTTGAATAATGTGGAGATTAAGGGCATCAATCCCTTGCATAGCCAAAAATCCATGTATAATTTTTGACTCCCCCAAAACTTAGTTTTCCCTTGGTATCCATGGGGGATTGGTCCTAGGATCCCCCATAGATACCAGAATCTGAGGATGCACAAACTTGACGTGTAAATTCAACCACATCAATAATTACATTAAGTGAGAATGGTCTAAACACCTGAATCAAAAGGCATAAATTGTCAGAGTAGAACAAAAAGCAATCCAGCTTAATTATATGTTGTTTATAAGAGACACTTAGATCCTTAGGTAAAATATGGGGAAAGATATACCGTAAGTAAACATAAGAAAGGTAGAATGATTGTATTATATTAGATAAAATAGACTTTAAGACAGACAATATTACTAGAGGCAGAGAGGGACATTTTATAACAATACATCAGGAAGATATAATAATAGTCAGAAAATGTATATGCACCCAACAACAGAACCCCAAAACATCTGAGGCATAAGCTGATAGGATTGTTAGTAGAAATAGACAATTCATCAATTATAAAGATTTCAATACTCCACTCTCAATAATTGGTAGAACAACTAAACAGAAAATCATCATGGTTCTAGAAGACTTGAAGAGCACTGTTGGCCTATTTGGCTAATGGGCATCTATAGAACACTCCAGTTGGTGACTGCAGAATACCTCTTCTCACAATCACATGGAACATTCTCCAGGGTAGAGCATATGCTAGGCCATAAAACAAGTTTTAAGGATGGCTGTTGTAAAAAATACAGATAAGCCCTGGCTGAGTGGCTCAGTTGGTTGGAGTGTTGTTCCATACACTGAAAGGTTGTGGGTTTGATTCCTAGTCAGGGCGCATATCTATCTAGGCTCTGTCTCCGTTGGGGCAAATATGGGAGGCCACTGATCGATGACTCAACTCTCTCTCTTAAAAAAAAAAAAAAAGATAATAAGTATTGGGGAGGATGTGGAGAAAGGAACCCTGATACATGGTGGGAATGTAAGTGGCATAAGTAGTTTGACAATTTCTTACAGTTAGACATGAACTTTTCACGTGACTCAGCAATATATCCAAGGAATGTACCCAAGAGAAATGAAAACATATGTCCACACAAAGGCAGGTGCTTAGATGTCCATAGCAGCATGATTTGTAATAGCTAAAACATGGAAACTACCCACATATCCCTGGGTGAACAAGATGTGCTCGATTTGTACTGTAGATGACTATTCAGAAATGAAAGCACAAACTGTCGGTACATGCTACCAAATAGATGAATCTCAGACTTGTCATGCCAAGGGAGAGACTCCCAACCTAGATACTACATGTTGTAGAATTGAATCTACAGGGAGTGTCCCAAAAAAGCAAACAGCGTAGAGAGGAGAGAAATTAGTGACTCCATGGGGTAGAGCAGGGGTGGGTGGTAGCAATGAGAAACAGCTCATGGGCACAAGGGAACTTTTTGGGGTGATGGAAGCATTCTAAAATTGGATTGTGATGATGGTTACACAACTATAAATTTATTTAAAATCATTGAATTGTACTCTTATAATGGATGACTTTTGTGGTATGTAAATTATACCTTAATACGGATGTTTAAAAAAAAATACAAATGAGATTAAAAGTAGTTTGGTTTCTGTTCTGGCATTCATAAGTGTGCTCACTGAAAAACAAAAATCAGAGGTGGAAGTTGTGAGCCTGTTGGTCTTGTGAGGCCAACCCAAAAATTGGGCATAGGCTGCCCTCCCGCCACCTCAAGTCAGGACTGCTAGATAAGGATGAAGCTGGAGTAGGCAATGGAAGCTGCATTGGGTTCTTTGTTTTGTTTTTGTGATAAGTAGATTCTACTCTTGCACTTCCCTATAGAGGAGAGTCTGTCACAAATTGTTGATCTTCATAAATAATTGGGGACACACAGGTGAGAACAACTCCCTCTCACTTCCCTTTCCATTGGATCAAGGAGAATTCAACTCAGTAAAACATGAACCTTTTCTCTAGATGTTCTGCACCTGAAAGCTAAGGACTAGGTTGCTTGTCACCCTGGGCCTATGTAGGGTAGGGGTTCCATGAACAGTCACCTCCATGTTTCACTGAAAATGTATGTGTAACTTTTTCCGAGGCACCAGCTTTATCCAGGGGACAGAAATGATCTCATCATGCTACTTTCTGGGGTACCACATTATGAAACAACATGCAGAGATCTTGGGGAGACTGTTGAGAGTGTGGCTCATAGGGGGTGGAAGTCACTGGGTGCCTAAGCAGACAATCTCTACTTCCTCATTTTACCTGGGAGGAAACACAGACAGGGCAGGGGCAGATTAGGAGCCTTGTTTCCTCTTTTATGTTTTTATTGATTTCAGAGAGAAGAAGGGGGAGAGAGCTAGAAACATCAGTGATGAGAGAGAATTATTGATTGGCTGCCTCCTGCATGATCCCTGCTGGGGATTGAGCCAGCAACCTGGACATGTGCCCTGACTAGGAATTGAACTATGAACTCCCGGTTCATGGGTTGATGCTCAACCACTGATCTACACTGGCCAGGATGTTTCCTCTTCTTAATAACCTGCAGTGTGGGTCTCAGATGTGGTACAGGTGTCCTGGTGACTGCCTACCCTGGCTTCCATTGGTGGGTATGGCCTTGAGGCAGCCATGTATCTCCTTTTTCTTTCCTCCCCCATTGAATCATGCATTTCATTAGCCATGGAATGGGACTTCACTTGGACCAAGGGCTTGCCTCTGTGTGGTGTGGGTGGGAGAGGCTCCTGTACCCACCAAGGGCCTACTGGGAGCTGGCAGCATCCTGAGCACTTTAAGATGTTATTGGCTTTAGTTTTTCTGGCTTTCTACCTCCCTGGTCAAGCACTTAGGAGTTACAACAGAGACTGTAGTATGCACTAAAAGTGCTGTTTACTGGGCCTGCAAAGCAGGGCACTTTTGTTGAAGCTGGTATCCTTGATAACAGAATCATTGTCTCATCTTTCTTTTGAGACTTTGACATTCACCAAGGGAGTAGTGGGGGACACATCTGTGTAGAGACCAGTCACCTCTTTCATGCCCAGGAGCCTCATTGGATGATCATTTGGAATTAAGACAGGGTTTGGTGGCCCACAGTGGTGAGTGTTGTGTGTTTGGGCACATCATCCACACCCACATTAACACCCAGGTCTTCTTCCAAAGCAGAAATGAATCTGAAAGTAACATGGTAGTGCAGCCACTTGTCTGTAATGTGAGGATGTGTGTATAGCCTGTTTTGTTCTGTGTAGAAATGGGGCCTGCAGGAAAAGGTTTATATCATCTAAGGTGACTTCGTGGTTCATGGGTAGTTGTTTGGGTGACACTCTTTACAAGTGGCCTCTTAGGAGAAGGATAAAGTAAACACTGGGGCTGCCTGCCCTGGCAGGAGGTAATGCAGTTGCACACCATGTGAGCCTCTCCTGGTGCAGTTTGCACATGTGTCCACCTATGTAGTCCAAAGCGTTAGGGTGCAGAACCTTGTCATCACCCCAGAAAATTCCCTCAAGCCCTCTGTGCCTTTCCTGCCCTCCCTGACTGGGCACTCTCTTCCACTCTAGAGGTAACCCCCCCTCTTCTCAGACTTCCTACAAATGGAGTCGTGCAGTATGTGCTTGGTGGAGTCTGGCTTCTCTTTGTGTGCTTTGAGAGTCATTCGTGTGGGTGGGTGTATCAGTATTTTGCTGAGTGAGTCCTGTGTGGATGTGCAGTTATCCACTCACCTGTCCGCAGACTGCCAGGGTTGGGTGAGCACAGCTGCTGTGATCATTCCTGCAGAAGTCTTCACATGGACATGGATCGTTATTTCTTTTGCTAAATACCTATGGGTTGAATTTCAGGGTCACAAGATAGGTGTGTGTTGTTTTAAAGAAACTACCAGTCCTTTCCCCTAAAATGTCTAGGCCATTTTATTCTTGTAGGTGTGGGGGACTGGCCACTTTATTCTCACTTGGTGTTTTCAGTCTTATTTTTTTATTTTGTTTTACTGATTTTTTAAATTAATTAATTAAATTTTTTTTTGAGAGAGAGACATCCATATGAGAAAGAAACATCATTTGGTTGCCTGCTGCATGTACCTGCAACCTGAGTATGTGCCCTGACCAGGAATCAAACCTGCCACCTTTTGGTGTACAGGACAATGCTCCAACCAACTGAACCACGCTGGCCAGGGTGGTGTCTTCAGTCTTTACAGTTTTAGCCAATGGGTTTTCATAGAGGTATGGGTCCAGGTCCTGGCTTGCTTGTATGACCATCAGTCTTTTGCCCTTGGTGACAGAAGGATTATTGTTGCTGCACTGGCTGCCTGTCTGGTGGTGGGTGGAGGTTCTTGCCAGCCATGTGCAGACCTGAACCCCTACCCACCCTGTCTCAGGACCATGCCCTACTGCAGCTGTGCCTGGCCTGCCGGCCAGCTGTCTACTGGAATGTGTATCCTTGAGGGAGTTGGGTGAATGTGACACAGCTGTGGGTATGATGGATTGGGAAAGGGTCCTGGTTCTCACATAATCAAGTAGGTGCAGGTATGGCCATCACCCAGGTTCTTCTGCAGTCTTCCTCACAGGGATTGACCTCCCTGTCTTGTGTGAGAGCTTTAGAAGTCCTGCAGCCAGAATCCTGTTCCTTTCTTCTGACCATCACTTCCCTGAGTTGGGGTTCCAGCATTTTAGGAGACTCTTTGGAGCCCAGCCCCCTCCCTAGCACCTGTTGTGGGCTGGCTGCTGTCTTTCAGTGCTGATTCTCTCTCTGCTGCTGGGCAACTTCCAGGAGAGCCCCAGCAGTCTCAGCAAGCTACTCCATCAGCTCCAACTGGAAATCTTAGCCTGCTTGTGTTCATCACATGGGAACTGAGAGGTATGTTTCTTCTGAAATTAGCTGGTGGTTCCATGCGCCCTTCCCTGCCTCACTGCTACCTCCAAACTTTTGTGGCCTCTTTCCATCTTCTCTTCATTCTCTCCCTCACCCCTTCTCTTCAGGCTCCTCATCCCAGTTCTCTCTCTGATCACCTGCCTTAATTCTGGACTGTATCTTATTCCAACTTTGAAATAATTGAAATTCAAGGAGTTCACCTGTACTTATAAAAGTTAGATCATTTGGGGTATCAGAGTGACAGATTCTGGGTGCCCTGTTTCTCACTCCTAAAGTGACCCAGCTCACACTGGGCATAGTGTGAGCTGGCTTAGTGACAGGAAAGGAGTGCCATGGGTTGCCACTTTTCTGTTGCCTTTATGGCACCCTCCTCTGGCCATGGAAAGGATGGTTTCTTATTGGACAGTGTAAGCCTTCTAGGGATGTCTATGTAATGGCCCCTGTGCATGGTCATCAAGGTAAGCACCCGAAGTGCTCATCCTTCAGGAGTCAGGAATGCTTGTCTTCACACATGTGTGAGTTAAGCAGATTTTCAGGTTATTTTGGAATTCTTTGGTGTAATTCTGCAGTGCGATTTCTGATACCTCCTCACAGCACATATTCCTGCTCATGCTTTGTCACATATTGGCATGCTTCTCACCCTGTAACCAGTGCCCTGGCTGTGTTTGCCAGGTCATTTAAACATTCTTCTTTCAGGGATATGTGAGGTAGGGTCTCTGACCAATCCTCCACTGGGCTGTCTAAAACTGCTCTTATATACACTTCTTTTTATCTTGCAGCTGGTTTCTGTGCTGTGCTGAGAGCAATTGTACCAAAACTTTAACCTGTGATGTGGGGTTGGCAAGAGCACTGGGGCTGAGGGATCACACCTTGTTCTTCGCCGCCACCAAACCTGGTTAAGGAACAAGGTGAAGGGGAGGCCTGTAAATAGAGCAGGTGGAAATAGGAGTGAATTCCTGGAATCTCTCAAGGGTATGTGTGACCCCAGGTGGGACAAGTATGGGTCACACTAGGAAAGGAGCATTTTCTCAGTGCCCTGGAGGAAAAGGAGAGCTGACCTGATTGCAAGAGATTGCCAAGATTTTTCCCTTGAGAAAAGGTTAGCACATGAATTCAAGGTTAGCACATGAATTATAATTTGTGAGCCTGAGGGAGGGGCAGCAGGTGGTGGAAAAAGAATGATGTGTTTTGCAGCCCAATTCCACTCACCCCCATGTGACCCAGAACAGTTTACCCCATCCTCGGAGCCCACCATCTCTGAATTGAGGCTGCTCATTCTCAGAAGCTCCCAGTGTCTATCGTTCAGTAAGGTTTGTCACAGTGCTGATGGGAAGGAGCTATGGGACTCATGGGTGTTCAGAACTGAGAGAGAGAGGAGTGTAAGGTGGATGGTCACAGGCCCCTGTGGGAGTAAGGTGGGTAACATACACAGCCAGGCGGGGTCAGCTGCCTTTGAAAACGCTAAGTTCCCTTTGGCCAAGGCAGTGTCGATGCCGGCACCGTGGAGGCAGGCATCCCAGAGGCAGGATGGAAGTGGAGGTGGGAGTGTGCAGGGGGTGGAGAGACAGGAGACATAAACCAGCCTTTGCTGCATGCCCTCTTCCTTGGGTCCCATGCTATAATACTGCTCATTTTTAGAGCTTAATTTCAAAAATAGTTGTGATGTAACCGTATTGCAAAGCTTCAGGTCTTAGTGGGACTGAGACCTGGTGGCTTGCAGTGTTCCTTAAGGCCGAGCTTTGACAGCTCTTAGAAGAAACACAATGGCACCCTGAGGAGAATGACTGGTTCAGGCATACACCTTTTCCTTCCTTCAGGAGCACTTGGCAGCACCTGTGGTCATTGTGGGACAGAGCATTGGCACTATCTAGGATGCTAACAGCCCAGAAATTGGGTACTCAGGGTTTCAGGTCCCTGGAGCCATTGAGTTTGGTCAGAGTTGGGGCCTGAGAAGTCCCAGGGTAGTGGGAGCAGGGTGGTTGTCTGGCTGGGAAGGGTGGTCCCTGGATCGCCCTTTGGAGGGGGAAGAGTTGGTACCCTGGGCCTGGGCGGAGCTGAGGGGCACCTGGACTTGAGCGTGGAGGTGGACCTGTTGGGGAAGGGAGAAGATGCCTTTCCTTTACTTGGAGACTGGCAGTAGTAGGGACATGAGGTGCAGGGTAGTATACTGGCATTTGGGGCTTGGGCTGGCCACTGAGCAGTCTGTGCTTGGTCTCCCTATCTGCAGACACATGGCGTCAAAGCAGAGCTGGCCTGGGAAGTGCCACAATCTCTGTATTGGGTAACTGCGGGGCCTGTACAGTTGCTGCTTTAATGGCCACAAGCACAGGGTCACCAAATTTTGTTGGCTTATAATTGAGTAGGTTTTATTGGGAAATTACGGCACATTTGTGGGGTGAGTCCTTTTAAATTTTTAGTACCTCTTTTCAAAATACTACAAGAAAAAGTCCATGTGTCAGAAGGATTCCACTTAGGAACCTTTGTTCAGACTATCATCCACCACAGAGATGGGAAACACTTTGCCACAAGCACTGGGCACGGCCCCTTTACCATCTCTAGGACCTAAAGAACATTTGTGTTGAAAATATCTGTTGACAAATGTATTAATTCATTTAAAGATGACAGTAATAAATCCATTATTATATGGTAGCATAAATAACATTTTTTTATGAGAAGTAATTATTTTGCAGATTTCTTTAATACTTCACTTAGTTAGTAGACAGCTGGATTTTCATCTGCATCCAGTTTCTTGTGATATGTTGTTAAGGTTGAAGTGTGTGAAGAAAACTCAGCTTTACAGAGAGAAGCAGTTGGGGCACGGAGGTGTGTTTGGTTAGGTTTTTTTTGAAGATTATGTATTTCCTCCTTTAACATGACACCAAAACACAAAGTGGCCTCTCCCTAACAGTTAGTTGTACTGTAGATTCTGAAACCTCTTTAGTGAACTTCTTATACTGTTACATTAAAGTCCATCAGTCTTTCTCGCATTTTGAACAGAATAATCTTTTTTAAGAAAAAATTACTTAATTTTAGGATTTTAGGTTTACAGAAAGAATGCAAAGATTCTTTCTGCACACCCTGCTCCAGTCTCTCCCAACATCCATATGTTACTATTAACTAAAGTCTATAATCTATTCTGATTTCCTCTTTTTTACCTTTTCTGTCCTATGATCCATGTTACATTTAGTCTCCTTAGGCTCCTCTGGGCTGAGGCAGTTTCTCAGACTTTCTTGATTTCATGACCTTGACAGTTTTGAGAGCCATTGAGGTATTTTGTAGGATGCCCTTAATTGGGAATGTGTGGTGTTTTTCTCATGGTTGGACTGGGGTGACAGATATGTGGGAGTGAGGAGGACCACAGAAGTGAGGTGCCCTTCTCAGTACATCGTGTCTAGGGCACATGCCATGAGTGTGACTTTTCACTGATGTTGACTATGATTCCGTGGCTGAGGTGGTGTCTGTCAGGTGTCTCCTATATAAAGCGTCTCTCTTCCCTTTTTTGTGCTGTCCTCTTTGGAAGGAAGTCACTGTTTATAGCCCACAGGTAAGGGTAGAGAGTCCCATCCCCCCCTCTTCAAGGGTGCTGCATCTATACAGATTGATATTCTTCTGCCTGGGAAATTTGTCTCTTTTCCCCCTGAATGATTTTTTATTCGTGTTTGACATTTTTTGTATTATTGAACATTAGAAAAAACTGGTTTAGCCCAGCCGGGCATGGCTCAGCGGTTGAGCATCGGCCTAGGATCCAGGCGATCAGGGTTCGATTCCCAGTCAGGGCACATACCCTGGTTGCGGGCTGCAGCAGATCAATGACTCTCTCATCATTGATGTTTCTATCTCTCTCTCTCCCTCTCTCTCTCTGAAATCAATAAAGATATATTTTAAAAAAAAAAAGAAAAGAAAAAACTGGTTTACTGAGTTATTGAGATCTTTCAAATACAGATGACTCTTGAACAACATGGGTTTGCACTGTGTGGGTCCACTTGTACATGAGTGTTTTTCATTAAATAACATAGAGTCCTGTAAATGTCTCTTCTTTACGATTTTCTTGACTTTTTTATTCTAGCTTTATTGTAAGAATACAGTATGTGATACATGTAACATACAAAATATGTGTGAATTGACTATGTTGTCTGTATGGCATCCAGTCAACAGTAGGCTATTTATTAGTCGTTAAAGCTTTAGGAAGTCAAAAATTACATGTGGCCCGGCTAGGCGTGGCTCAGTGGTTGAGTATCAACCTAGGATCCAGGAGATCGTGGTTCCATTCCCAGTCAGGGCACATGCCCGGATTGTGGGCTGGCTCGATCTCTAGTCGGATGCGTGCAGGAGGCAGCCCATCAATGATGACTCCCTCATCATTGATGTTTCTCTCTCTCTCTTTTCCTTCCTCTCTCTGAAATGAATAAAGATATATTTTTTTTTTAAAAGTTAAATGTGGATTTTTGACTGTGGCAGTGGTCAGTGCTCCTAACCCCTGAGTTGTTCAAGGGTCAACTGTACTGACACATTTCATTTTCAGTATTATTAAATCAGATTACTTAATCTCTGCTATGTTGGGAAGCTGTTGGGTTTACAGTGGCAAACATTTCTTTTTTTTTTTTCTTCAAGATTTTTTATTATTATTTTTTAATATATCTTTATTGATTTCAGAGAGAGGAAAGGAGAGAGAGAGGCAGAAACATCAATGATGAGAGAGTCATTGATCGAGCCCACAACCTGGGCATGTACCCTGACCGGGAATCGAACCCCGATCGCCTGTATCCCAGGTTGACGCTCAACCGCTGAGCCACGCCTGGCCGGGCTACAATGGCAAACATTTCAAAATTCAATTTTTTGCTTATTGAAAGCTCAGATTTTCTCATTGGTGAACAAATACATTTGGTTTTTTCTTGAAATGATAGGTTTTGTTTCAACCATTTTGGAGAAAATGGCTGCCAGACATCCAAGTTTGAATAATCACAGTGTATCTGTCCATCTTCAGGCAGCAGGAATACTTAATCTTGTTGCGGAATATTTAAAAAACTTGAACTCAAGGCCTGAGGTTTAATATAATCAACAGCTTTTCCTTACCGGCATTGCCCATAACGTAACAACACTGACTTTTGGCATAGTTTGGCACTGCTGTCCCACCTTGGCAAAAAAAAAACCCCACCAGATGTTGTCTCAGTGTTGCAGCAACCTGGCAGAGTGTCTCTAGGGGTCCCAAAGACCACGCTGGGGAACTGCTAGTAGCCCAGTGTGATGCAATTGAGCACAGGCGAGTCGTTCTGGCTGTCTAGCATGGGCAGAACCAGGATGCCCAGCAGGGCTCTGTGTTTATGTCTCAGGTAGCACAGTGGTTGATGGCCTGCTGGGTTCACACAGTGGAAGGAAGAGAAGCTCTTAGCCTGGGAGCTTGTCCTCAGGGACCTCCAGTTGCAGGATGGGTGGTCAGATGAATCAGTTCAGAGCAAAAAAAGCGGGCCTGCCCTGAGTGTGCACATTGCATTCTGCGTCTATCTGGAAGAGAGGTGGGACCACCATCTTTTGACTAGATGCATTTTTTGGTATCATTTATATTTCATGACACCCCCTTGAGATCAGCCATGTTCATTCTGCAAATGAAGAAACCAAGGTTCCTTGAGGTTTGGGGCCAGGTTCCCAAAGTCACAGAGGTACACCTGCCCTGCTGGTCCTCCTATGTGACCTGGGTGGCTGACCTTTGTGGAGTTCCTTGGCTGCTGGGCTCAGAGTAGCTGGAGCAGGTCTGGTGGGGGGTGGGGGACAGCTGAACCTGAAAGGATTTGCCTGTGGAAGGTTGAGGAGGATCCAGCAGTTTGAATTAGGTATTTAAAAGGAATGGGAAACTTCCAGGCAAAGTGTATGCTTTCCATTTATCAGAAAAGATCGTGGTCATTACAAGCTGGAAAGCAGTGTTTGTTGCTCATGTGTGGTTTTTACCTACACATAGGTGATTCTTCTCTTGCTGTGTGTTGGTAAGGAAACTGGCATCCCAAGAGATGGGGTTGAGTTCATCTTATGTCTAGAGTTCCTCTGAACTGGAGAGTGCTGTGCTCTTGGGTTCTTGTTATGTCCTCCCTGGTAGAAGATTGGCCTAATGTGGTTAGGAGACCAGAGGAAGGAGGGGACGTTAGCATTGATGCTGTGGCCAACAGTCTAGGTTCAACGTTTGTTTTTCTTTTACTCTTTCAAAGCCCTGGCCCTTTGGTAGCCTGGATTCCTAAGTGCCAAAACCTCACCTAGTTTCGTCAGGCAGATGATGGTCCGTGTGTAGTGAGAACTGTTTCCCAGTCAAGTTCGAGGACCCCATCTATGTGTTAACACTGTTGTTTCGTCACCTCAGGGACTTGACATGCAGATGCTGTCTAGGATCCTTAAGTATAAATAAAAACATTTTCCCCTCTACCCAGCTGACGTAGCTCAGTGATTGAGCTGCAACCCATGAACCAGAAGTTCACGGTTTGGTTCCCAGTCAGGGCACATGCCCTGATTGTGGGCTCAATCCCCAGTAGAGGGTGTGCAGGTGGCAGCCCATCAGTGACTCTCTTTCATCTATGATGTTTCTATCTCTTCCTTTCTCTGAAATCAATAAAAACATATTTAAAAAAAAAATTTTTTCCCCTTTAATCTAGTACAAAAGTTGTGTTTGGTAATCCAAGGTAGAGGTACCAGAGTTGAAACTCACATGGGACCCACCCTCACCCACCTTATACCCTCTGCAGGCCACAGACATGTGACCTGAGAAAATCACTCCCTTCAGACTGTTATTTACCTGTGGATGGGTATGACGGTCAAGCAGTTGAGGGGATTACATGGAAGTGTGCATCTTGGTGGTTGGCACAGGGCTGGCCACATTATAAAGGATTAATACATGTCCTGGGTGTTTTTCCAAACTTTACATAGATGAGCATTTTAGTTCTCTGGTCATTTCTAATAAGTGCCTCTTCCCAAGTTTCTTAACAGAGTGCTGAATTGGATTTCACCTTCCTAGTGGTGTTGATTCCTGGCTGAACAGGTTGGCTCCTGTCAGGGTTGTGCTGCAGTGACCTCCTTGGGTGGGAGTTAGCCCTGCAGGCTACCTTGTTGCAATTTGGTGTTGGAGTCTTTCCATGGGGCCACTGCCAGCTTTTGGCCTAGGGGGTCCTCTCTTTCTGCTCACCCTTGGCTTGTCTATACAGCTCTCAAGAACTTTGCATGCCCCCGAAACTGGCCCCTATCACTGCTTCCATTCAGTGAGGTCTTGGCCTTCCTGGCCAGGGTTTTGACTTTCAGGGGGTTCCTATGTTCCTAGAAGGAGCCCCCAGCAAGAGAGGCTGGACATCTCCTGACCTGGCTGATGACACAGTGCTCCTCTGCTTCTGCCGTGTGCCCTGGAACTGCCCACTTCTGTGCTGGGGGTCCTAAAGGGGGGATGGGCTCCCAGGCCAGAGCCTGGCCACACATGCTCCCTCCTTTTCTCCTGAGATGTTCAGCTGTAGCTGTGGCAGAGCATACTGTAATGGAGTCCCAGAGTGATACTCGGACCTGAAGTCTCCAGGAAGAATGATGACTGGGTTTCAAAAATCCTGTTGCAGCTGCTCACCTCCATGGCCTTTGTGGCCAAGAAGCAAAATGTGTTCTGACTCCCGGGCCCCCACAAAGCAGGCTTTTCTCTTGACATCCCAGCCAACTGGGTGTCAAGTTACAGTGCTGGGAGAACTAGCAGTGGATGCCAAGAAGGGATTCAGCAGAGGGGTGGGAAGGGTGGGCTACAGGGCTGTAGGGTCTGGGGAAGGGACCAGGCACCCCTCCCCCTCTGGGCAGGCATGACTTGGGCTTTGGGGCACTGTCTGTGTCTGTGCAGCAGAGCTTCCTTTCTAATCACATTGAATGTCTTTGAGTGAGTGGTGTCCCTGGGAAAAGGAGGTGGGGTGGGGTATTGTGGGGTCCCAGTAAGCAGCCGCCATGCCCATGTGGCCATGAAAGGTCCCAGAAATGTGTGTCTGTCAAGACACCCAGTTCACAGGGGCCTGCCAGTGAGATGGTGCCAGGTGGTAGGACTACCGGGAAACTGGTGATAACTTATTTTCTCTCTTGTAGGACTTTTCTAGAAGTTACTCTGGAATTGCTTTGGGGGGGGGGGGTGCTCATTGGAGTAAGCACATGGAATTGCTTTTGGTTTTGACTCAGATACCACTCCAGGTTGTATCTGAAACTGTGGCAGCTCACAGGCTTGAGGATGGCCCCTCCTTTCCTGTGGGACTTTTCTCCTCACCCCGTTTGTTGGGCAGCTCTGATCTCTTACCTGGTCTTCCTGAAACTCCACGTCCATCTTATCCCAAGTTCTGTATCTGCCACAGGCAGCCGCCATGTGTGGAGGAGAACTGCACTGGTCTCTTTGGGGGCTTTGAGAGTCTGCAGGGGTGACTACTGGGAAATCCCACCCCGATCTCTCCCTGCTTTATCCCAGGGTAGTGTCTAGGGGGGATGGCTTCTGTTGGAGACAGTCTGAGGGAGGACAAGGAGTTACCGTGGTGTGGGCTAGCTCCCTATTGGCCCCTTTATCCTAGTGTTTTAAAGTAATGATATATTGGTGTAGAATCGTCTGTCGGGTCTCCTGGTTGGCTGGTTCCAACAGGGCACTGCTTCTTGGGCTCTAGTCCTTGCAGTCCCATGTCAGCTGGGCTGGATGTCTGGTGGCTTTGTCACTCACATGGGAAGCCTAGGTCTATCTCCATGTCTGTCTCTCTGGCCCTCAGAGACCCCCTTTCTACAAAGCTAGCTTGGCATCTTATACCAGGGTGGTCTCGGGACCTGCAGTATCTGGGCCTTCTGGAGACAGCACTCACTCTAGGGGCCCAAGTGGAAGCTGCAAGGTTCCTGTGGCCTTGCCTCAAAAGTTAGCAGTGTTGCTCCCTCCATGTTCCTGTAGTTCAGAGAGCAAGTCACAAAATCAGCCCAGGTCATGGAGACAGGACTGGACAGGGTGTGAGCACAGTCGAGGGTCAGCTGGAATGAGTGCCTCCACAGGGCTCTCAGGCTGGGCTGATGACCTCATCCGGGTGGAGTGCTGGTTCTCTATACAGGGTTTTGTCAACCATGAGTGTTGGGGCTTCCTCTTAACATCCACCAGAGTGCTGGACTCACAGGCTGGAGGTTGGACTTCCAGGGCCTGATTCCTGAAAAGACACATAATGACACAGAATTCAGAAATCCTTTTAAGTGAATTTGCACATCCTTTAGCAACACAGCATCTATTGTGCCTGTGGACATAGTCACCCATGTGTGCAAGGTTTTCAGTCACTCTACAGGTATTGCTGGGTTCCTTGTGGACTCATAGACCCCATCCTGGAACCAGGTGCCAGGGAAGAGGAGGAAATGGGCATGTGCCAGCCCTGTTGCCTGAAAACCCACTGTGCGAGGCCGTCCTGTAACTGCTGGGACACAGAAGCTCACAGAACAGACACAACCCCTGCCCTCCCAGGTTTGAGAATCTTAAGAGTGTTACCTCAGTAGTCGATTGTGTGCCAAGCCGGCATTCACAGTGAGCAGCCCCTTAATGCTTCAGGAATGGTCAGGACTCCGACTGTCCTGACAGCTTCCTAGGGTATCTGAGCCTCACCTAGCAACTCTGAGGGGTAGCCGAGGTGAAACCCATTTCCATCCTTGTAGGAGGCACAGAGAGGGAAGTATCGTGCCCTAGACTCCTCACTTGCAAGAAACAGAACCAGGTGAGATCACAGGTGGTTTTATGGGAGTATGATAGCAACACCTGTCCCCTTCTCCAGTGTGCAACCTTAGTGCACAGTGCCCACTCATGGTAGGCCTTTGTGAGCATGGCCACGGGCTCTGGGAGAAGGCTCTGTGGCCTCTCTGCCACCCCTAGCCAGCATGGCACTAGGAGGAGATTCTTGCTCTTCTGGCTCTAGGGAGGTGGGGAGCCTCACCGCCTCTTCTGAATTCCTAGTATCACATCAGGTCTGGACCAAGCAGTGCTCTGTTGGAACCAGCCAATCTCTTGTCCTTTGCTTGTTGTGTCATCCTGGGAGCATCCTGGCTCTTACTGGGAGTCGTGGGGCCCTGGGGCCCTGGCTGCTGTTCTGTGGCATCCTGCTGCCCCAACTTGGGGTGGAAGAAAACCTGCCTGTGAAATGGGCAATGACTGTTTGGGAAGGCAGAGGCACTTTCGTTGGGTGAGTTTGCTGGTGTGAGGGTGAGGGTGCTGGTCGCTGGCAGGGGCACACTACTAGGCCTGTGCTGCCCTTAAGTGGATCCCCCAGAGTTCTGCTTTGAGCTCCCCAGCCCCAGGATGGACAGTGGTGGGCAGGGTTTAAGAAGGCTTCCCCAGGCACATATACTGTGGGAGCACTGACTACACCAGAGGAGTAGCTGGGCCAGCCAGGGACCTTCTGAGGGCACAGAAGGTTTGAAGTGCATCTTGTGTGTTGGGGTTCACAAGGGGGACTTGGGAGTGTGGTGGAGGGAATGGTGGTGAAGGTAGGAGCCCACAGCTAAATGAGCCCAGGGTATGGAGACTGGTGGGGCTGGATGGGGTGGGTAAGAATCAGCTTGGCCTGGGAGGTGTGAATGTGCTCCAGTAGGAGGAATGTCCTGGGGCCCAGGTGGGAGTTTGCAGAAGGAACAGGTGAGGCTGGTGCTGATCTAGCAACTACTCACTCCACCTTTAACCACAAGGAGCAGCCACCTGCTTCTGGGCCTAACTGCTGGGCTAGAGACGTAGAGAAGAAGGTTCTGGCAGGGAATGGTTTATTGCTGCTGGTCCTGAGGAGGAATTTGTTGTCCTGAGGTCTTATTGTACATCCCCAGCTTCCCTAATGTGTGCAGGAATTTTAGAGATCTTGCTAAAAATGTAGGCTTAGATTGAGCAGGTGTAGGGCAGCAAGATGCTACATTTCTACAAGGCCTGGAGAAGCTTCCCCAGCTGCTCCTGAGCTGAGGTGGGTAGTGTTCCTATCTCCCTTGGTGGATCCTAAGGACAGAATCACCTTTTATCCAGAGGTTTATCCCCACTGCCTGGCACTGGCACCACCTACTTCTTAGGTGGACATTCAGCAAATAAGAGTTGAATGAATGGATGAATGCAAGAGTCCAGATTAAGTACTCCTTCCCCAATGATCAGGCAGGCTCAGAGAATGACAAAGGTCAGAGCTTCTGAGGATTGTTTCTACCTTCCCTCGATGAGACTGCTTCCTTTGGCATGGGGCAGGGAAGGGGGGGGGACATGACACTAAATATTAACCTCACACTGACCTCTGGCTGGTGAACTGCTGGGACAGTAGCCTGGCATAGTGGGTGCAGGATTCTGTCATAAATTAAGTTTTATAATCCTGGTCTTCCCTCCAGAAAACTTGAGGGGAGTTCCTGGCATGTAACAACTTTTGTGTTTGTTTAGCCAGGGCCTGCCCAAGAGGGAGGAGGTGTTGAGACCATTTTTGCTGATTACAGCTTGGCCTGCGTCCAGTGATTTTTCATAGGCCACATAAAAGCTCTTGATTATAATATTTTACATAAGGGTTCCCAGGATGGGTTTACTGGATTTGCCCTGAAGTCATGTAGCTTCCAAATAAACTTGTTGCCCAGGTGACTGCCGTGGACTGAAGCAGTACACGGGGCCATGCTACCATCCCCCTAGCTTGTTGGGCTAGATTTTCTCTGCTTTTGTTTCTCTGGCTTAAGTGGTTCTATAATTTAAAACAATTTTTTAAGAAGAATGCCCATGTTAATTTTGATCCTGTATCAAAGAGGTATTATTTTTCCTGAATTAGAAGAACTCTCTGGGAAGGAACTGAGACACTTGAAGGACCTTTGTTTTACAGATGGAGCTTAGGAAAGTTTTTCATGTTGGAAACTAGAGGGCCTGGTGGTCCCTCTGTGTTTGGAAGTGACCCAGTCTCTGTAACATACCATAGTCTCCGTGGGTGGGCACCACACAGGAAGTGCCTGCCAGCCTGGCAGCTCCAGGGTGAACTGGGTGCCTCCATTTTCTGACAAACACCTGAACCCTACCTCACTTCTCAAAATGAAGGCTGCTTGTCACAAACCGGTTAGAACTGGCTGTTGCTATGGTTTTCACTTTGGAAGGCACAGTTAAAGGGTCACATGACCAAGGAGGGAAATGCCTTTGTCACATGACTTTTTGGTGGCCTGATTAGCATACAGGAAGTTCACTCCCTGCTGGGATGCTGAGTGATCTTTGATAGGAGGTGATGTCATCTCTTGGACGAGTTATTGATTAATATCAGTCTAAGATGGGACCTAGGAGTGCTGTGTTCAGTGGCCATCTCAAGGAGCTGCAGCTTCCAGATGGTCTGGTTCCTGCTCTCTTCCCTCAGGCAAATTTCAGGGATTTTTACATCTCACCCTCTGAAGAAGTGCACACCCTCAATGAGATGATTGAAAAGTGATAAATCCATGTGAGTCGCCCTCCTCCAGCACATACTTCCTTAGAAAGTGCCTACAGTCTAACTCTAGATGTGGTTCTGCCTGGGCTGCTGCTCTGCCTGTGTGCAGCCACCTGAAAGCCCACCTGGACAGGGACCAGTGCCACAGATCCTGTGCTGGGGTCTTGCATCTGCTTGGTGTCTGTATGCATGTCCAGAGAACCTGGAATTGGAGCCCAGGGTCACCTTGGAAGTTGATCTTGGGCTGAATGGGCAGCCAACAGAGAGACACAGAGACTTAAAAGAGTGGTGGTTCCTGAATTAGGTTGATTTTAAGTTTACTGAGGCCAGTGTGAGATGTCCTGGGATACTTTATAAGCAGCAGCCAGATTCTGTACTTGAGAATGTGGGCTAATAACCCCAATGAGCAGTTGTATGCCTTGAAGTCGGTGCCTTTTTTTCCACCTCCCTGGTCTCTTGTGCTGGTTAAATTGGATCAGGACTGGGAGTGTTGAGGTGCAGCTGCCATGCAGCTCTGGGAGGGGGGATTAGGATTGGCCTGGATTGGGATAGGGGGCCTAGGTCCCCGGATCCAGGGAGAGTTAGTGGACCTTCAGCATCTGGTCCTCTGTGAATGTGCAGCTCACACCAGGAACAGAAAAGGTGGTTTAGTGGGCTATTAAGCATCAGTTGTCCAACTATAATTCTGCCCCTGCTTAAAACTGGGATGTAGTGGAAGGAGTGGGACAACTTTGAGCTGTTACTCAGTTAACTTTATCAGTTTGTTCTCTGGTCAACAGTGCCACCTAGCGGACGCATTTTGTCCTGGTTTTACTGCTGAGGGAAAGAATGATCTCATTCCTTCAACACAAGTATTGAAGCCAGATCTTAAGGGAAAGTTTACATTGTGCCTTCAACAAATGGAGCCGCTTGCTTGGTTGGGGGTGAAGTGACGTCTCTGGGACCCATTGATTCTATGTATGGGGCCAGTGACACCATAGCAGAGGCTCAGATGTGCCTATATGTCTTAGGAGACTTGGGAGTGGGTAGGGTTGGGATAAGAGGACGAGAAAGTAATGACGGGTGGCTTTGGCACCAGACCGATTCACCCACTGTTAGAGCATGGAGGATAGGAGTTGCTAGGAACCAGTTTGTGAGCAGATCAGATGGGCAAAGAGTACTCAGACCTGTGATATAAAATGTATCCCATATTCTAGTCTATTTCAAAACATGTAGCCACTACTGCCATGTTGCCACTGGAAGGATGAAGAGGCCACATGTGGTCCAGGAGGGATTATCCAGCAGGCAGCCTCAGCCAGGATCCAGGGCCAAGTGTTTGTTTGTTTATGTTAACCCTTACCTGAGGATATTTTTTCTGTTGATTTTTTAGAGAGTGTGGGTGGGTGGGGGAGACAGACATCGATGTGAGAGATACACATCAGTTGGTTGTCTCCCACACCTCCCCTGACTGGGGCCGGGATTCAAACCTGCAACCCAGGTACATACCGTGACACTTCTGTGTGCAGGCCAACACTCTAACCATGGAGCCACACCATCCAGGGCTAACCACTGACATTTTTAATTCAACACCTAGCCACATGGTAGAGAAAGAAGTGGTGGTGTTTTCCAAAATGTCTGTGTCACCCTCAGACATATAAGTGTCCTCATCCCCAGGGTCACAGAAGCAGGCACCAAGAACAGTCCCAACTGGGAGGGGCCCAGCTGTGCACCGGTGGGTTTGGGTACTGCATGGTGAGTAGTGAGAGAAGGCAACCTGGGTGGGTAGTGGGGAGGCCATCAGGGAGGACACAAGGAAAGATGTTGTCACCAGTGGGACAGTGTGCTTGCCACCTTCTTGCTGTGTCTGTGTTTGAGTCGGCATCTGAGGGTTATGGGCATGGGGCTCTGGGGAACAGTGTCCTGCACAGTCGGTGTGCTCTGGTAATGATTTGCTGTCCCTACTGTACAGTGACATGAAATCCGAGAAGAGAGCCCCCTCGCCTGATGTGATTGTGCTGTCTGACAATGAGCAGCCCGTGAGTCCTCGGGTGAATGGGCTTCCAAAGGAGGCCTTGCAGGAGACAAGCACCGAGGACCTTATGGTGAGCCTTGTCCCCATGCTGTGGACCACCACACCCAACAGCATCCCTGAATGCAACTGGTGACAGTGGGGCCTGTGCTTCTGGCTGGCTGCTGGGCCTCCCTCTCAACCCTGTTCTCTTGAACTTGCAGAAAAGCAGTCCTGAAGAACGAGAAAGGATGATTAAGCAGCTGAAAGAAGAGTTACGGTTAGAAGAAGCAAAACTCGTTTTATTGAAAAAGTTGCGGCAGAGTCAAATACAAAAGGAAACCACCGCCCAGAAGGTGTGTGTGAGTCTGTACCTTCCTTAAGGGTCAGTGGAAGCCATTCAGAGCTGGGGTTAGAAAGACTGGTCACGTGGGGACGGGTTTCCTTGGGGATGAGGGCCAATATCTGAATAGAAATTTGGTTTCCTAGCCGGTTTGGTTCAGCAGTTAGAGCGTTGGCCTGCGGACTGAAGGGTCCCAGGTTTGATTGCAGCCAAGGGCACATACCTCGGTTGTAGGCTCATCCCCGGCCCTGGTCGGGGCTTGTGTGGGAGGCAACCAATCAATGTGTGTCTCACATCAATGTATCTCACTTTCTCTCTCTCTCTGACTCTCTGAAAAGCAATGGAAAATATATCCTCTGGTGAGGATTAAAAAAAAAATAAACTTGGAGACTCAAGTCCCCATTTTAGATTTAGCTAAAAGGATGTCAGAGAATATCAGAGTACTGCTTGGTCTAGCATGTTTCATATCTGAGTACATAAAACTCACTTCCTCTCAAAGCATCAAGGGAATGGAAAGCAGATAGATGTGTGAAGCTGCAGGAAGCACACTTCTAGGTTCGGAGCTCTGTCCCGAGTTCGTTTCCAGAAAGCCCTCCTGCCCTGTATGTGGCTGTGCTGGCCTGCGGAGGCTGCTGTGGGATCGTGGACAGAGGTACTGTCCCAGTGCCTGAGGTTCTTTGTGGTGCTGCTCTGAGCACAGCTTATCGTGTAGGGCAAGTTCATGTTTGTTTTGTTGGATTTCTGGGAAGATTCCAGGTTGATTATACGGCTGTCCTTAGAACCAGTCACTAAACCAGAAAAGTGATTGCATGTCGGGCAGGATGGCTAACAGTGTGTAAAACTCATATCCTCCAAGAGAAAGGGACAGGAGAAGGACACCCACTGGTCTGACTTGGGGGGTTTGTTTGAATTCTCACCCCACTCAGTCAGCAAGTAGATGTTGCCTGACGTCTGTTAATCTCTGGGTAGACAGTGCCTGCCTATTACTTATTTCCTTGTCAGTTGTTGAAGATAAGGTAAAGTGACCCAAGCCTATCCCTGTCCTTTCCCTAGTGGAATATGTTACTTTAAGAGTCCCAAAGTTGGGATTAACATGTCCAGGCCCTGGGTCCTTTCCCATTCCTGCCCTTCCTGCACCCCACATGGCAGAGCCAGCACCTGAACCACAGAGTAGTGCCAGGAGTCCCCAGCGGGAGAGGGGTGCTGGAAAAGCTCTCCTCTGCCCATTTTGAACATGTCAGTTCCTGTCGCAGATAGACTGGTCACTTACCAGGCTGGAAGCAGAACCTTTGCAAGCCTAGTACCTTTGTGATAGGAAGAAAATCAGTCCTCCATCAGGATTATGGGGTGGGCAGGACTGATGGCTATCTCATCTCCCGAGTATCCTGCTCTCTTACAGCCCACAGGCTCCACTGGGAGCACCGTGACCACCCCTCCCCCGCTCGTGCGGGGCACCCAGAACATTCCTTCCGGGAAGCCATCACTTCAGGTCAGTGTTCCCTCCTGATCAGGCTCTTGAGCAGCCCTGCAAAAGGCTGCCTGCTCCTTTTGATTAGACTGGGTGAGATTTTCCTGCTGGTAGCCCCTAAATCATGTTCACATTCCCAAACTAGGCCACCATTGACATCATAAACAAATCACACCAACGAATGGGAGGCCCCTCCTATAACCATTCCTATTGAGACTGGAGAAAGGACTAAGATCCTACCTAGACAGACTGGGCTCCCTTCATTCCAAGTCTCCCAAAGGCAGTGGTGCCTTGTCCCAGCCTCCTCTGCTCACAGGGTGAGACAGGCAGAGTTCTTGCTCCCAGCCACAGGGCTGAGGTCTGGACAGGGGCCCAGCTCCCCTCACACAAACTTGAGCCCCCAGCTCACACCAGCAGGCACCAGGCACCAGTCCTGGTTAGCTGGACTCTTATAGTGGTGGGGCTTGTGTCTTGACTGAGCCCATGCTGTCAAGGTTCTTGTTGGAGTCTGTGTTCCTTGTTTTTATGTCTTTTCTATTCTTCCTTTTTTGTTATGAACAGTGCTTTTATAAAAATAGCAAACCTGTTTGTTTAAAAAAATGTTTAGATACAGAGATTGGTATCGTTTACAGACCTCTTCGACTCGAATGCCTGGTAGTGTCATCCCACCACCCCTCGTCCGTGGTGGGCAGCAGGTGTCCTCGAAGCTGGGGCCGCAGGCGAGCTCACAGGTCGTCATGCCCCCACTCGTCAGGGGGGCCCAGGTGAGCAGGGTGCACTCTTGGGACAGGAATACGGCCAGGCAGCCCCAACCAACTGTTTACCTCACAGAAACGACCCTTTCCAGACCTCAGTTGGAGGCTGCGGAGCCCAGCCCTTTCCTCTACCTCCCTCTACTGTCCCTCATTGTCTTGTCCCTACCCCACAGCAAATCCACAACATCAGACAACATTCCAGCACGGGGCCACCTCCACTACTCCTGGCCCCCCGGGCATCTGTGCCCAATGTGCAAATTCAGGGACAGAGGATCATCCAGCAGGGCCTTATCCGTGTCGCCAATGTCCCCAACACCAGTCTGCTCGTCAACATCCCGCAGGTGAGGGCCGTGCTGTGCCGACTTGGGGAGTGTGCCTTGCAGCTGCCCCCAAAAGGTCCCACAGTCCTAGGGGTACAGTTGGGTTGTTCGATGTGACCTACCTGCTCCCTCGGAGCCAGGTGAGGCCTCAGATACCCCATGTGGTTTATACTTGAGCTCCTCTGGGAGTGTCAGGCATGTTAGGTCACAGGCAGGAATTCTGTGTTCAGATCTGACATGTGGCAGAGGTGGAGAGTTGCTGAGAGGGTGAGGGGTGCAGACCTGAGCGGTGACAGGACTCTGAGGGCTTGGGGGAGGCAGGCTTGGGAAGGGTAGATGAGGCCAGGGAGGTGTTTGATGGGCCTGGAGATGGCTGGGGGGCACCAGATCCCTTTCCACCCTTCCCCCACAGGCGCAAGCACATGAGCAGCATGTGTCTGCAAATGTCCTCACAGCACCAATGTATCTATTCTTATCCACAAGTCCCTTCAATTCTGGACAAAACCTCCGAGATGGGGTGGGTCTGTCCCTACTCAACAGAGTCAGCAAGACAGGACCAGGGGCTGACAGGCTAGAAGCAAAGCCCCATTGACAGATAAAATTACTGGGTGTGCAGGGGCTTTTGCTGATTGGCGAGTCAGCATCTCTGTCTCCATTGGCCTGGTGTATTCTTGCCTGCCTCCTCTAGGTCGGGATCAAGTGCAGTCCTGCCACCACATAGGGATGTCCTGGGAGAACAAAAGTTTGACCTATGCAAGCAGTTTATTTACCCCATAAACCTTGATCAGATCCCTTCTGTGTGCCAGACCCTGTTCCCATTTCAGCATGCCAGGAGGATGGAAGAAAGCAGGCCAGCAGCAGTGGAGCCAGGGGGCTCTGTTCCCAGTGAGGTGGGGAACCCAAGAAGGGGTCAAGGAAAACTGGCTGGTTGGTCAGTGGGGGGTTGGCCAGGTCAAAATGCTGCGATGGCATCCTCTGTGTTGGGGAGTGTCTGAGGGAACTGTCAAGGTCAGCTCCAGGTTTTGGGAAGAGCACATGACAGTGTTGGGGGTGAGTGAACTGGAGCAAGGAGACAATGGAGCGTTGGCCACTGGGGTCCAGACAAAGACAATAAAGTAGTGCAGGAATAGCAACAGTTGAGAAGGTTGAGGGGTGATAGGCTGGTGCAGGAGTTACTCTTTCCTGCAACCCAAATGAGGACATGTGAGCTAAAACATTAGCATCTCAGGTAAGCACATACAAAGATGCTCACAAGAGAAATGCCAGAGATGCCACTTAAGCCACCATTGCACCCCTGTGAGAAAGGAAGCTGCCCAGACCTGTGCTGAGAGGAGGGTCTGGTCATATAGATTAGATAGTCGCCATGCTATCTGGGTTGGTGCTGGGGGAACATCACTAAGGCGGTACTCACTGTCCTGGTTATGGTGATAGCTTGCTTCAGGGGTGTCCTCCTGGCAAAATGCAGCAAATTACAGATTTTAAATGTGTGTGGTTTATTGGAGATCAGCTAAGCCTCAACAAGTTTGCGTACAAGATTGGTCATCTCATAGGGTAGATGGTTTAATACTATTCTGCCTGCTGCTCACAGATATCAGGCAGCTTGGAATTTCTCAAGGATCCATTAATTAGTACAGCTAATGGTGCTGACCTAGGCTGTGGGTGCAGCAGTAGGGCCTGCCTCAGGACGGGGCACCCCCAGCACCCTGACCAGGTTGTTGTTTCCCAAAAGCCATCCCCAGCCTCACTGAAAGGAACGACAGTCACCTCTGCTCAGGGCAACTCCACCCCCACCAGCGTGACTTCCGTGGTCACATCTGGTGATTCTCCAGCCAGCCGGCAGGCGGCTGCCAAGCTCGCACTGCGCAAACAGCTGGAGAAGACGCTGCTTGAAATCCCCCCGCCCAAACCCCCTGCCCCAGAGATGAACTTCCTGCCCAGTGCTGCCAACAACGAATTCATCTACCTGGTTGGCCTAGAGGAGGTGGTACAGAACCTACTGGAGACGCAAGGTAAGTGCGCCCTGAGCTAGGGTTGTTTTCATCTCTTGCCACTGAAGCTTCTGTTACATAGGTTTTTTCAAATGTACAGCCTTGTCTATGCACCTATGGTGTACCCAGAGCTGTCTTAAAGATTGGCTATTATGGATATTATGGGTATTGTTTCATCATCAGTTCTGCTTGTTGTGAGGTTTGACAGCTTTTTTTTTTTTTTTTAACCTTAACCAAGGACGTGTTTATTGATTTGAGAGAGAGAAAGGAAGGGGAGGGGGGAGGGAGAAACATCAATCAGTTGCCTCCCATGTGCGCCCTGACCAGGAATTGAACCAGCAACCTTTTGGTGTATGGGAGGATGCCCCAACTAATTGAGCCACCTGGCCAGGGCAGAGGTTTGATAGCTTTTTAAACACATTGCAGGCACCTTTCCTGTTAGGGTCTCCTGAGAACCAGGCCCTGGTGAAGCTCAAGTCCCCTAAACACGTATCTAGGGGGACAAGCAGTGGCACTGTGATGCTGGTGTGCTGTGAGGCAGGTGGTCAGTGAGGAAGAATGCCTGCTGGAGATTGACATGACAGGCTTTGCTTCCAAACAGAGCCTTGAGTGTTCAGAGCCCCCAAGGTGGGAGAGGACACCTACACCTAAGTCAGACTCACTGTATTGCCCTCCTTGGAAACAGTTTGGAAAATGTACTTGCATGTTAGGTGGTTTTAGGAATAAAAGGGGCATAAACAGGATAGTGATCAAAAACAATACTGGAAATGAAGGTGGAGGCCATGTTAGCCCTTAGGGCCCTCCACCAGCCACTGAACTGGGGACGCTTGTGCCCTGAAATGGAGCTGGTAGTGACATTAATTGAGCAGCCAGCCTGAACCCTCTTCCTGTGTAAGCTTTTCAGATGCTCATAACTGAGGAGGAGGCGTAGTCATAACTGGAACAGGGAAGGGGCTAACAGTCTCCACCTGTGAGGTTGCCTTGAGGAACCACAGAGAGGGGTGCAGGCTCTGACATGGCCTGGTTGTGTGTCTGGCTCCCTTTGGTATCTTCTTTATGATGAGGTAATATTATTAGCAAAAGAGCTGCTGCAAGGCCAGTATAGGAAGGGCAGATGGGAGGCCAAGTCAGACCAGAATTCCTGCCCATCCTACACTGTGGGCAAGGCCATTGGGAGAAGCCAAGATGATGGCACTATGTAACTTTTTTTTTTAATCCTCATCAGAGGATATATATATATATTTTTTTTCCCCATTGCTTTTCAGAGAGAGTGGAAGGGGGGGAGGGAGGGAGAGAGAAAGAAACATCGATGTGAAAGAGACACATCGATTGGTTGCCTCCCGCACGTGCCCTGAGCAGGGCCGGGGATGGAGCCTGCAACCGAAATACGTGTCCTTGGCCAGAATTGAACCCTGGACCCTTCAGTCCACAGGCCGATGCTCTAACCACTGAGCCAAACTGGCTAGGGTGCTACATAATGTTTTTGAGAGTTCATACCAAGGATGCCTGACCCACGCATTTCCAAAGCTCCAGCCTGAAAAGCTTCCCTGAGGCTGGCCCAGTGCATACAGATGGCGTCTGAGGCTTTGGTTTTCTGAGCTACATGGCTTGGGATGCTGCTCTTCCTCTATCCTGTATCCTGGGTAGTGGGGGTTCTGACTGACGTCTTGTTCCTTTGATGTGAGCGTACCCATCTCCCCCTACAGCAGGCAGGATGTCAGCTGCCGTCGTGCTGTCCCGGGAGCCCTACATGTGTGCACAGTGCAAGACAGACTTCACGTGTCGCTGGCGGGAGGAGAAGGGTGGTGCCATCATGTGTGAGAACTGCATGGCTTCCAACCAGAAGAAGGCGCTCAAGGTGGAGCACACGAGCAGGCTGAAGGCAGCCTTCGTGAAAGCACTGCAGCAGGAACAGGAAATTGAGCAGCGCCTTCTGCAGCAGGGTGCAGCTCCTGTGCAGGCCAAAGCTGATCCCGCCACTGCCCCGCATCCTACTCTGAAGCAGGTGAGTCCTTGTGTAGGAGCCAGAGTCATGACCTGGAGGCCTGGGAACTGGACCGGGGCCTCACCCTCCAGGAGAGGTGCCTGTTCCCTGGCAGAGAAGTTGTTGCTAGCAGGCAAAGTGTTCTGGTGTTCTGTCCCACATTCGGCGAGCATCTGCCTGATTGTTAACTGTGTCTAAATTGCGTTTAATGGTGGTGTTCGGTGGTGAAAATACTAATTTGCAGTTTTTTTAGATTTTGTAGCTTTCACGCTCATTGTGCTGCCGACAAGTACTTCTTGTCTTTAAGGACTTTTCTGATAGCCACATTGAGATACAAAAGGGATATTTGGAAGAAATGTTCTAGCTAAATTAAGGAGAGAAGGAAGTTTGAAATCAAATTTTTTTGGCTACTGTTTTTAATGCTCTGCTTTCCCACCCCCTGTAGATCCAAAGCTTTCTGTTGGCAGTGTTTTGTATCCTTGGAAGTCATTTGTAATTCACTAATGATCATATCTTCTCAAGGTCCCTACGTAGTGGGAGGCCACACTGCCCTCAGGAAACGACCTGTCCTGTGGGGACTAGGCCTCATGTGGCCACAGCTGCTGCCCTTTGGTCACTCTAGGTCACCCTGGGCCGGCCTGTGGATGGTGCTGATCTTGATTTCAACCCCCGTTTGTGTAGGTCATAAAACCCCGGCGTAAGTTGGCGTTCCGTTCAGGAGAGGCCCGCGACTGGAGTAACGGGGCTGTGCTACAGGTCAGAACTGGAGTGCTGGGAGTCCCCTGCACCGCGCTACCAACCAGCCCTCACGCCCTAGACCGGGATGTCAGCTACCTGCGTTTGTCTGTCTGTTTCTCTCTCTTCCTCTTTCCTTCCCCTGTCCCCTTGGTGTAACTTACCTGGTCTCCTGATTTTGGACTTTAGGGACCCTGTGTGGGTGGGAAGAGGTCAGCCACAGCAAGGAAAGGCTGCATTGAGCATCCCACCCACTGCCCTTTCCTTTCCCAATGAGCCATTGCACCCTCTTTCCACTTTAGGCCTCCAGCCAGCTGTCCCGGGGCTCGGCCACGACGCCCCGAGGTGTCCTGCACACGTTCAGCCAGTCGCCCAAACTGCAGAATGCAGCTTCAGCCACAGCTCTCGTCAGCAGGACCGGCAGACATTCCGAGAGAGCCGTTAGTTCTGGCAAGGGCAACACCACCTCCAACTGGAAGAAGGCACCCCTGAGTACAGGTGGGCAGCCCCTGAGGGGCTCAAAGTAGCAACCTTGCTGTGGTTGGGTCCATCCCTTCCTTATTTTAACAAAGTCTTGCACATGGTGAAGGGAAATGGCACAAAGGGCCCTGAACCCCCAGACCTGCTCCCTGAGAGCATCTGTCTCCAGCTCTTCAGCTGAATCTCTCTTTTTCACTAAATAGGATGTCCTGAACAAGTGACAGCCCTGGGTAGATCCTAATCACCCTCATTGTCTCTGTGCTCTGTACCCAAACGCTTAGCCCTTTGCCTGAAAGGTAGGACAGACCCAGTTCAGGCACTGTTAACCCCACCATCCAGGGGACTCCTGTCAGTGCAGATGCTCACCTAACTTCCCCTCCCCATAGGGAACGTTAGGTAGCTTGTGCCTTCTATGCTGTACTATTTTTTGCTCAGCCAGACAGTGTCCTTTATTCCCTGATGTGTGGGCCACTCTTCCCACCTTTTGGCTTGGACAGATCGGGTGGTGTAAAATGCAAAAGAGAACAAGAATGCAGGGAGGAGGAGGGGAACTCTGGGGCAGCGGCTGGGGCTGGACTTTATAACTGAGGTTACAAAGGCCTCTGAGGGAGGTGACATTTGAGGAACAACCAAGGGCATTTGGAGATGCTCAGGCAGGTATTACTCAATCTCTCATAACCCCACCATTCTGGGTCATCCTATTTTTGAAATTTCTTACTTATGTGCTAGCATTAACACCTTACTGACCTGTCACAAGTATACATGTGTTTCTGTGTCTGAATGTTACTGATCAGTCATAAGATAACTTGTGTCTGCCCTTACATTAATTTAAGTAATTTTAAACACCTTGCTGACATGTCACAAGTATACTCTTGTTTCCATTCCCAAATGTCATTGACCAGTCACGAGATAACTTGTATCTGCACTTCACTGCTCGGCACTTATTTCAGCCTTCCCTAGTTTTCCTCTGCATTATGCATGCCCTTTTCTCAACCCATCAGTTAGTATTTCCAGAGGCATGCCAAGCAATACATCTAGTTCTTTCCATCCATCTTTTATTATGGCAAAAGTTTTAAAAAAGACACGTCGCGACGGAGAAGAACGTTTGAGCAAATTATGTGCAGATACTGTCTGATTGGCCAAGTGACTTTGGTAGTCAGCTGGAAGATAGTAATGAGCCTGACATTATACCATCACAAAGGCAAAAGAGAAATGTGATAGTATCCAACAGTGAAAGTGATTCTGAAGAAGAATGGGCAGAAAAAGGCATTTTACCAGCCTTGGAGGATTATACAAATATTTCAGGCATAACTGTTCAGTTTGAAGACCCACAAAGTATAAGTAAAGTAACCAATTTTTTTTTAATGAGGATTTTTTCGATCTCATTACTTCTCAAACCAATTCATACCATCACCAAATGGAAAAATACCACAAAACCTCTGCTAAAACTTCACCATGGATAGATATTACTTATATGGATATAAAGACATTTCTTGGTTTAATTATATTGATGGGATTAACGAAGAAGCCAGAATGGAACGATTACTGGTCAACTGATCCTTGACTTGAGTCACCCATATTTCCAAAAACTGTGACTAGAAAGAGGTTTGAGCAAATACTTACATTCTCTCGTCTGAACTATTCACAACATGTAACACAGACCATCTTTACAAGTCAGACTTCTTTTGGATCACTTTATTTCAAAATTTAAATCTTTATATATACCAAAATAGCAGTTATCACTTGAAGCAATGATTGCATGGAGAGAACACATCAGATTCAAGATAAGTAATCGGAAAATATAATAAAACACAGAATATTAGTAAGGATGCTTTGTGAAAGTGACAGTGGCTATATTTGCAACTTCGACATATTTACAGGTGAAGGTAAAGAGTTACAGCAGACTGTATTATCCATCTTATTGCCGTTTCTTGGTTCTTGGCATTATATTTACCAAGATAACTACTACAACAGCATGTCTACAGCTGAACTATTATTGAAGAACAAAGCACTGGTCTGGGGAACAATAAGGGAGAATTGTGGGTTGCCAAAACTACTAAAAGAAAAAACAGCCTTCAGAGAGGAGAAATGACATTTTTGCAGAAAAGTCCCATTATTCTCCTTACACGTAAAGATAAAAGGCCAGTACGTATAATATCAACCCTTCACGATGCCTCTACAATATCCACACATAACGTCACAAAACCTACACGTATAGTGGATTGCAACATATATATAAAGGGAGTTGATTGAGCACATCGGTATTTGGTGTATAGCAGTATCTTGTGCAAAAGTATCAATTGGTATAAAAAAGTAGGTTTCTTTTTGATAAGTTGTGCCTTTTTCAATGCGTTTAAAATTTATTGCTACAATAATCAAGAAATGAGGTAGAAAAATTTTCTACTTGAAATCACTAGAAAGTGGATTACAGAAAATTCAACCAAATGCAGCACACAACCTATCACCCCTCCCATTATGCCTAGAAGAGCTCCAAATAAAGATTTGCCATTCAGCCCAGCGGGGTGGGGCTCAGCGGTTGAGCATCAACCTAGGATCCAGGAGATATCGGTTCATTTTCCAGTCACGGCACATGCCTGGGTTGTGGGCTTGATCCCCAGTGGGGGCATGCAGGAGGCAGCTGATGAATGATGTTTCTCTCTCACCAGTGTTTCTATCTATCCCTCTCCCTTCCTTTCTCTCTAAAAAATCGATAAAAAAGGAAAGAAACCTATTTAAAGAAAGTTCAATTTTTCTTGTGGCCATCAAAAATGCAAAACTGAGCTTGGCCGATGTGGCTCAGCAGTTGAGCATCAACCTATATGATCCAGGAGATCTCTGTTCAATTCCTGGTAGGCACATGCCCGGGTTTCGGGCTTGATCCCCAGCAGAGGGTGTGCAGGAGGCAGCCAATCAATGACTCATCATTGGTGTTTCTGTCTCCCTCTCTCTGAAATCAGTTTAAAAAGGGGGGAGGGGAGTGAGCCCTAACTTGTGTAGCTCAGTTAGTTGAGCTTTGTCCCATGCACTCAATGGATTTGATTCCCTCAATTCCCAGTCAGGGCATATGCCAGGGTTTCGGGTTCAATCCCCAGTAGGAGGCATCAGGAGGCAGCTGATCAATATTATTCTCTCACATTGGTGTGTCTGTCTCTCCCTCCCTCTCTGAAAAGCAGTAGAGAAATTATTCTCAGTGAGGGTTTAAAAAAAAATAAAAAAGCTCTTGGGAAGGCCCTGTTGCAGCTGGGGATCCAGAGCAATCCTTATACCAGGCCAGCCAAAAACCTAAGTATGCCAGTGGGGGAGAGGTGTCAAGTCTTCATTTTCCAATTATAAAGGTGATACAAGTTCATTGTGGAAATTCAGAGAAGATGAAAAAGGAAAATGATTGCAGTGGCTTGTACTTTTTACCCCAGGAGAACAAATGCAGCACTTGGAGCCTTCCTCAGTCTGCCTCTTCATTCACGTTACATGTGTATAAATGAGTGTCCTACAAAGGGATTATGCGGTGTGTGCCATTCTGTGCCCCTCTGAATGGTTCAGTGAGGGAATGTTACCCTGTCCTTTTTGATGGCTGAATGGTATTCCATCATACTGATTTCCTAGTTGCACAGTTCAGTCATTTGTGGTTTTTTCACTGTTCTAAACAGCACTGTGGTGACCACCTCAGTTTACAGAGCTCTCGGATAGCTGATGGAATCTCTTACTTCGGCAGAGGTTGGGAACATTGTAAAGGAGATTAAGTTATTTGTTAAATTCTCTTCAGTTCTGAGGCTGGGATTTTGGCTTCCCATGCTTGGTCGGCCCCACCCTGGTATACTCCTGGGAGCCTGCCCCTGACTGGGGCCATCTCAGCCTATTCCTCTGTTCTATTGCAGGTGGCGCCCTTGCATTTGTTGGCCCGAGCTTGGCAGTGCACAAGACCTCTTCAGCTGTGGACCGCCAGCGGGAGTACCTCCTGGACATGATCCCGCCACGCTCCATCCCCCAGTCGGCCACATGGAAATAATGCGAGCCGGCCCAGTGGAGAACAGGCTCCCTCCTCCCTCCTACCTGGCCCGCTGCCCTCTGCTCGCTGGGGAAGACACCCTGCTCCCCAAAAGAGCGAGCGAGTGTCTGCCACACTGCGGAAGCAAGAGCTCCCTCTGTTCTTGGCTGCAAAGTCTTATTGTGGCTGGAGGGCCGCTTCACAGGTGGATGAGGATGATTATCACTGGGGGACCTTTCCCATGGGCTTTCCTCCTTTCTTTGCCTTTAGTTTGCCCAACACCAGCAGAAAATTGAACCTCGGGGGCTGGTTCTGCTCCCACCCTCCTCTTCAGCCCCCTCAGGGCACATGGGTGGCCTGGACACTGTGACACACTCGGGCAAGACCGGAGCTCGGGGCTTCTGAAGTTGAGTGGACCGTTGTTTTGTTTTTGCTTTTTTCCCCGTCTTAGCCTCCTAATCTTTGACTGCCTTCCTTCACGGCAATCTCTAGGTTGACAAATTTTTAATCACCTCATGATGATGGAGTTTAAAGTAAACCATGCAGACCCAGGGGTTCCTGCCGAGCATGGCCCCCATGCCCCAGAGGATGGGCCACTGACTGACCAGCCCTTGTTTGCTCCAGCAGAAGGCCTATACTGCTGCTCGTCGAGGAAACCCCCAACCTCCCACACTTAGCAGAAGAACAAACTGCAACCCAGACCCAGCCAGAGCGCTTGGGATCCTGAAGGCCTTGCTGCTGCCCTTGGAGAAGGGAGGAGAAATGGCAGCAACATACAGAGCCTGAGCAGGAAGTTGGAGGGGCGGGCTATTGTGTTTTTTTGTTGTTGTGGTTTATTTTATTAAATTTTTCCTTTTCTTTTCCTACTTATTTTGATGGACAACATCCTAAGCTGCCCCGGCCTGTACTCACATCAGGTGTGTCAGGTGGGGAGATGCCCCTGCCCCCTACAGACTTTAGGGTTTCCATTTGGGTCTAGCTTAGAACCTTCCCTTAAAGGAGGGCCATGCTGCCAGTGTTCGCCTTCAGACTTTTTTTTAAACCCTCTTTAAGAGTCTACAGAAATGTCTTACAAAGGGATCAGGTCTGCTCTTAGTTGTTTCATTTTGGTTTCTCCCACTCCTTAAAAATCAATTCCATGAGGCAAGGCAGAAGATGTCATGTGTGCACTGCACACAGGGCCAGCTCCATGCACATGGGAGGGCATCCCATATGTGTGCACATGTGTGTGTTGATGTGGAGACGGGGTACACCGTTCCCACTTCAGCCCCTGCCCTGGTTTTCTTGTCCATGCAGTTAGGGACTTAATTTAAAATCCTTATTTTATAGGGCTGCCTACTTTGAACACACTGCTTCAACATTCTAATAAAGGCTCATTTAACCCCCTCATGTTGTGTGAATATCAGTGTTTAGAAAACATTTTTGATGTGGTAGACCTAGTTTTGCAAAATGTTCTAATTTTTTGTTCTGTAGAACCCTAAATTTCTCATTGATTTTTGTTTTGAGTACACGGGCTGAAGGAGGGGAGGGAGGGAAGGGTGGCTTTCATTACAAGGATGCAGGGATTGGGGGGGAAAGAGGAAAATAAACATTCAGGAGTGTGGGGAAAGGATGTGTTTATACACCAAAAACTCAAGAGTATGCAAGCATTTCTATTTCTCACGTTTTTGTGTGCCTGGTAAATAAATACCTGTCTTATACTACCCTAAGCTGTTAACCCTCTCTGTTCAGTTACATGGGCCAAACTCTCCAAATCGTCCGACAAGGAACACTGGGCTGGCCACTCCCAGCAAACAGACCTCAGTTCTATGCAGTAACTGGATCAGATGTCTGGGCCAGAATCACTTAGGCACTGGAGGGGTGCGTCAGGATTGTCATCGCCCCCGCCCCAGCCAGGTTGACTGGGTCTGTGACTCAAGGGCATATGTTGGTCCCCAGCCCCATCACAACCTGGCTCATAATGGCACTTAGAAACCACCTCTCATCTCGCCTTGCCTGGCCGGACCACCTTGTGTGGAGGACAGAACAGCTGGGCCCTGGCTTTGCCTTCTCCATCCCATCATCCCCAGGCACGTTCCCATCAGGGCCAACTTACTGTGATGGAAGTATAGCCTTTTTTAAAGGAGGCAAGAACGTGAGAGGCTTTAATCTTTAGTTCACTTCTATTTTTAAATTCTTACCCTCCTTTTGCTTCAGTTTCCCACTTTGCAGTGTAACATCTACAATAAGCCCTAAATATGGGGGGTTATGTGGTGGACTTTAAGATGTTACAGGAAAGGCATTGTTAAATACCTCTCTTGGTGTGGGGTTTGAATATACTATGAAAGGATGTTAATGATGTGCTCTCCCAGCAGCACAGTTCACCCCCTCAATCTGCCACAGTACTGGGATCCTGGTTTCCCTCAGGAGTGTCAGGGCTGAGAGGACCTGGTTCCCAGGAGCAGTGAGAATGTAGGAGCCCCCAGGCCCAAGTGATGATTATAAGGGTCCCTAGTTCTCTGCTGTTCTGTGGACAGGTATGGAGTTCACAAAGCTTATTCCCCATTTTAATGGGGGAGCAGGTTTGAAACAACCGGGTGCGTGTACTTGTATGTGCATAGATACAGGCATGCTCCCTTGGAGCCACTTGCCCATGGCTCTAGCCATCCTGCCCATGTCATGGAGACACTGGTCCTCAATGTCCCAACTGTGATGTTAGGACCCACACCTTTGACAAGGCAGAGAATGGCCCTTCTCCAGGGGTCTCTGGTTCTGTCTGTCCTCCAAGATCTTGAAGCAAAAAGCTTACCCCAGTGCAGCGGGAATGAGGTTACCAAGTGTGTCTCCTGCCATGTGACCCACACATCACTCCTATGGGCAGAGAAGTGGAGTTTTCTATAAGAGTAATATGAACATTCTCATCATGGGTGTAAATAATGGAAATGATGGTCTTTGCTGCTGCACCATAGGGTTTTGTTGGTTTTTTTATGCCAAGTTATGCTGCACATGACATTTGCCTAAAAACTTGGGACTAAGCATTTTTTTTAAGTGACAGCTAGTTTTATAATCCTTAACAAAGTATAATAAACAGTAGTTACACTAGTGCAGGGTATTTGGGAGGTAGATTTGTGTGTATGTGTGTGTTGGGGGCGGGGCACTTGTATTTACTGTGACTAAGTCTTTGATGATAATGTAAAACAAAAAAGTTGACCACCAAACAATAGAAGTTCCATAAACAGAGGCTGGAATCAGTGGCTATACATGGTGTCACAAGGAAGTTTTAGATCCGAAGGACAATAAAGAAATGGATGATGTGTTGGCTATATTTTTCATTTTTCTTTTGTTCCCTTGGCTCTATTTTTCCTGTGTTACTTAGTCCAACTATGGGAGCAGGTTGGAAATTTGGGGTAAGTGCAGCAGGGTGACACTGTTAAGGCAGAAGCAAAAGATGAGAAATGCTTCCTGGGCTTGCTTTGGACGCACTTCCCATGGGGAGGGAGTTTTCCCCAACTAGGTACTGTGGCCTCGCCTCTGGGCCTCCTCCATCTCCACCAGAACCAGGGGCTTTGTGGTGAGACTCCAATGGGGTTTTCCCATTGGGCTGGCTCTTAGCCCCTTCTAGTCTCCACCTTGGAGTGGTGGGCTTTTCCAGAGTGCTTTTCAGGTTTGGCTCCACTTTGGGTCTTTACTACAGGACACAATACTACTGGTGCAGGTTTTAAGTACAGATGGAGCCACCCAGCCAGGCCCTGAAATGAATAATTCCTGGTGAAAATTTGTTTTCAGAGGTTGACACTTTCAAAAATTTCATAATATGTGACTTGTGATCACTTTGGTAATCTGTTACCAATGTTTTCTTAGGTGCTTTCATTTTCTTTTTTTTTTGCATCCCTGCCTCTGGCTAACTGCCCTCTCCAACAGCCAGCTCCATTTTACCTGGGCAGGCACAGAGCTGATGACAGAAATTAAACCCAAACCTAGACCGGTCTACCTGTGACATCCTGACTGGTGCCCCACACTCTTAACACTGGCTGCGAGAAATGTACTTACAGGGTGCTTTCTCCGGGGTTCTGCACTTGGCCCTCAAGTGAGTGTCTGCTGGATCAGCCACAGGCTCCTCAGCAGACCCAGGGCTGAGTCTGTTTCTCCAGCTAACAAATGGGACACTCACCCTAGTTTCCTGAGACTTTACCACTTCTAAACCAAGCCATGGCTCTGTGGCCATGGAGTGGAAGAATTCCTTGGCCGATTGCTCATGGAGATTCATCAGTGAGGAACAAAAAAGGCATGTACCACACCCCAGGCGTTGAGATCAAAGCTGTGACAATGGCAAAGCGGTAAAAGAATGACAAGAAGGAGGTGAACTTTAGGCCAAGTCTTGAATGAAAAGGGGAAAAGTATTGCTGGGGGTGAAAACAGCCAGGGAAAAGTCTCAGAGGTGTGACCAAGCCTGGCAGGTGGAGGGTGAGAAAGGCAGTGTGGCTTGATGCGGGTTTTATTCTAAGTGCAGTGGGAGCCTTGAGAAGGCTTGAGGTACAGTCCGATATTAAGACACAGCCCTTCCCACCCGGCTAGCGTGGCTCAGCTGTTGAGCATCGACCTATGATCTGGGAGATCTCTGTCAGATTCCTGGTCAGGGCACATGCCTGGGGTTCAGGCTCAATCACCAGCAGGGGGCGTGCAGGAGGTGGCCGATCAATGACTCTGTTTCCCTCTCTCTCCCTCTCTCTGAAGTCAATAAAAATATATTAAAAAAACAAAAGAAAAAAAGACATAGCCCTTCCCAACAACCCCAAGGCAGTGTTTCCGCCCCCATTTTCCAGGTGCAGAGCCTGAGATATGGGTCCAGGTCAGGAGAGGCACCCTTCTAGTGTAAACCAAAGGGTTGAGTTTTCTGTCTCAGCTCAGATGTGAGCAAGCCAGATGGAGGCAAGGCACTTCCCCTCTCTTAGCCTGTTTCCTCATCCACAAAATGAGGGGGTTGGGACCACAGCCTATTTGAAGGGGGTGAGAGAAGAGCTGGCACTTAATCCCTTGGGCACCTGAGAGCCAGGGAGGATGAGTGAGCAGGGGTGGGGCATAGTCACCTTAGACTGGTCATGGGCCTCAGATGGAGGCAGGTAGGATTAAGGATTAGAGAGACGTTTCCCATACCAGTAACTTCATCCTAGCAAAATAACCCCCAAACTCCCCCAGGCCATATGGGGCCTCTCCACCCCCTCTCCATTCCAGGCACAGGAGCCTTCCTGGCATTACACACACCAGCTCCATTCTCTTTTGCGTACTCCTGCAACACTGGTTTCTGGTAGCTGATTCCTTCAGGGTTCAGTTCAAATATCTGCTTCAATCCCTCGGGCATCATCCCCACCCAGCATTTAGCACAACTTAGTTTTTAAATGATTTCCAGGAAATTTTTACTTGACTTTCCATTTGCCTCCTCACTGAGGGCAGGGATGGATCTAAGCCTCTTTGCTGAGTCCCAGAGCTGGTATACAGCAGGAGTTCAATAAATGCATGAATGAAGAGAGGACTGAACGAATCAGCTTGTCCGATGGACTTATGCCCACCCTTGACTTTCCCCCCCGACTCTTACCCTCACTAAGGAGAGCTTCCATCTCCACCCCACTCTACTTCCGTCATATCTGGGTTCAAATCCCAGCTGTGTTCTTGGGCAGGTGACATCTGTGTGGGCATCAATTCCCTCACCTGTAAAACATGTTGATACGGTCTCCCCACCCACCCACGCCGTTCCCTCCTTAAAAATGACAAGGGTGCTGGATCTTTGCTCTCCAGCCCAACATCTCTGTTTCCAGGACCATCACGACCCCGGGAACGACCTCAAAGCCCCTTCGACTCTTCCCAGGTCGGGGTAGTCTAAAATGTCCAGGTTCGAATCCCCCCAATTCCCTTTTGAGAATTTTTGTTCCCTTTGGAGAACAAACCTTTCTCCAAAACGGAGCGCCTGTGCCCGCTTTCCGTGGAGGGACCCCACTTCCCGCTCCGTAAAAGGGGGCCATCGCTAGAGCCAGGTGCGAGGTAGAGCGAGTTTATTGCAAATTACAACGCGGGTGGCGCCCGAAGCGCGCCGTCCCGCGGCAGCCTGCGCGGCGGGTTGGGAACCAAAGCACTCTGCGTGCGTCCCCTCGCCGCCAGCACCACAGGGCAGCCTCCGCCGGCCGCACAGCAGTCGCTCATTCCGCGCAGGCGCAATGCTTCCGCATCCTCTGGTCTCGCCCCCTCCGGGGGCTTTCTTGCTGGGAATCAAAGACGCGCATGCGCTCTCCTGCTCTCCAGATCGTGGAGGAGAAACTAGATACCAAACAGCGGCGACTGCTGTCCCCGCCGTCGAGGAAGAGGGAAAGGGGAAAGGACGCATGCACATTGGCGCGCGGCGGCTTCGCGGGACTCTGGAAACGCGTCTCTCGCGTGTGCGCCGCGCTTACTCAGTGCTTGGGGCGGCGGGGATGTGGGAAACCCCGGCTTTTAGCCGGAGTCCCCCGCGCGCAGCCAGCCATTGCGCGCTACCTGGCCTGCCGAGGGTCTGGCCGACGGGCTGAACTGCAGCAGTTCGGTGATCAGGGCCTTGCAGCGCTCGGACAGCTCGAGGCCATCGGGGTAGAGGACGCCGCGCTTCTGGCGCCGGGGCAGGCCGGCGATGTCTGAGTCGTCGAAGGGCATGCACCCAGTGACCATGACGTAGAGCACGACGCCTAGGCTCCACACGTCGTACTTCTTGGGGTCATAGGGGATGCCCAGGAGAACCTCCGGCGATGCATAGGCTGCTGAGCCGCAGTAGGTGGTGCTCAGATCAGGGTAGCCGTGAGCCTGGCGGCCAAAGCCAAAGTCGGTGAGCTTGACGCGGCGCTCGTCAGGGCTCAGCAGCACGTTTTCGCACTTGAGGTCGCGGTGCACCAGGTGGTGGTCGTGCAGGTAGCGCACGGCGCCTGCGATCTGTGCGAAGAGGTCGCGGGCCTGACTCCCGGGGATGCGGCCGTTGCGCTGCACGGCCTGCAGCAGATCCGTGGCGGCTGCCTCCATCACGATGTACAGCTTCCCGTTGCACACCTCGATGAACTCGAAGACGTGCACAATGTGCGGGTGCCGCACGCCTCGAAGGATGGACAGCTCGCGCGGCAGGAACTTGTTGACGAAGTCAGGTGGCGCGCGCCTCCGGTCCACCACCTTGATGGCGACCGTTCCCTTGTACTTCTTGGACGTGGCCACCTTCACCTTGGAGTAACTGCCCTCACCTATCGTGCGTCCTAGCTTATAGCCGAGTTCGCTCAGGAGTTTGTCGCCCGACATGGTGGCGCCTGGGGCGCACGGGGAGCAGGAGGCGGCTGCTGTCGGGGGGGCGGCCGGACTCCGATCTCGGGCCTAACCCATGGCGCTTGGCACCTGCACACCCGCACCCCCATGTGCCCACTCCCGGGCCCCCGCCGCCGCGGTGCCTTTTATTACCCAGGTAACAATTTCTGCCTTGTGAAGTGACTGCGGGCGTCACCCTACCTCCGGGTGGGGGCCCTGCGGGCGTCACCCCGCCTCAGGATGGAGGCCCTAGGGCTTTGTGACTCATAATCACTCTGAATAGCCCAATTCCTGATGAGAGGCAACTACCAAGGGCTCCCGACCACCACCAAGGTGCGGAATCAGTGTCAGGGGTTGGTTGGGGTGGCTCCTCGTGAGTCCAAATCTGAGCAGCAGCCACCCCGTCCAACTGCTTGTACCAAGCCCTGACCATGTGGAGCCTGGGCTGCCCGCACAGGCCCGGAGGGGGCGAAAATGGATAAGGGGGCTTAGCGCGGTGACCCGGCCCCTTTCGGAGCTTGACTGCCCAGCGCATTGCCCCAAGGGAAGGAGAACAGGAGATTCTTTGATGCAAGGAACCAGGCGACCCGACCCACTCCAACGGTCCACACTGAGTAAGCCACGCCCCATCTGGGAGAAGAAATTAGGACTCCTCGGCCGCAGCCGGGCGTGGCAGCCTGAGTTCTCTAGTGCAGTGGGGTCACTACACCACCGCCCTGGGTTTCCCTGCCCGGCCAGAGACCTGCTTCCGCCACATTCTTCTTGGCTGCGGCCGCCGGCTACGTCACTTCCGCCCACGGCCGGAAGTGCGAAGTCCTTCGAACATGGCGGCCTCGAAGGTGAAGCAGGACATGCCCCCACCTGGGGGCTACGGCCCCATCGACTACAAACGGAACCTTCCGCGTCGGGGATTGTCGGGTCAGTGTCCTTCTGCGCGGTAGTGTCAGGGTCTGGGACTCCTGAGCGCCGCAGCGGGGGCAGGGCGCAGGGGAGGCTAACAGTTCTCAGTGTACCTGCGGTGTGGAGAGGCGGAGTCCGGGTATCCAGATAGCTTCAGTGGTAACAATAACGGTAACTGCTGCAGTTTGTCGAGCGATTACTAAGTCCTTTAATTTCGCATCGTAACAGCCCAGAAGTCGGTCCTGTTAATTATTTCCATTGCACAGTAGGTTAAACTGAGGTTAGTTTAACCTAACTCCTGGCCACGCTTCTATTCTACCGGTGGGAAAACTGAGGGCCGATAGCGGCTGAGACCTTACCTGCCAGGGCCACCCACAGCAAAACTGGGGCCAATACCCCGAACACCTAAGGAATTTAAAAGATGTTTTGTGTGGTGGTTCCTCGCTGGTGTCCCCCGCCCCCGGCAGGATGTTCCAGGAACATGTATTCTTAAAATTTTCAAATGTTTTAAGTAATATTTTAAAATTCGTTACTGGGTTAATCACTGAAAAATGTAAGAGATAAAGTAAAAGGCGCTCATACTTCACACCCAGGATTAACAAAGAAATACAAAGAAATTTAAAACAAGTTAATTGTGAATACATTTAAAAGTCTATGCAGATTATGCTTTAATAATAAAAACAAATCATAGGCATGGTTAAAAAGAGAATAATTCATAGAGTAGAAAAGTCAATGTTTAGTGAAAATCAAGTCCTTCCCCTCCCTTTCTTGTTTTTTTTTTGTATCCTAGAACAGAGGTTGGCAAACTTTTTCTTTTTTAACAACTGTTTACAAATCTGAAAGTGTTCTTAGCCCGAGGGCCATACAAAAACAGGTTAAAGACTAATTTGCCACCACACGAGCACTCAACTTATCCTAGAGCAGACTGAATGAATCTGAGTCTCTTCCTTTCTTTTCTCAAGGTATAACACAACTCCTAGGTCAGTGCACCCCTTAGGTGTGCTGCATGCATGAGGTCTGTTAACACATATGCACCTGTGTGACCTGTAACCAAACCTCAGGCTACAGAAGGATTCCAGCCCTTGGGCCTCCTAGGTCCCTCCCCAGTCAGCATTTAAAAAAAAATTTTTTTTTAATTACAAACACACCCTTTATAATGGTCCTCTTCCTGTTCATGACACAGTTGTACTTCCCATGGGCACTAAATGCCATTGCTTGGAGTTGGATCTCCTAATCACATCCTTTTTACATGACTCTCATTGTAACCCATACAAACCCACCCCAGTATTTCCTGGCTGCAGAGGTGTGAGGAAGATACCTCTTCTGGTGGTGTGGTCTTTGTTTATGTACCTGCATTCATTCATTAACTATTTGTTGAGTGTGCACATGGCTGTGGGCCCTGTCTTGAGGAAAACACTGTCATATCACTCCTGAATTTCCTGTTGTGATGAGTAGTAGTAGGTCCTGGGCTAACCAAGGCCTGCTTTAGCCAGGGAGGGTCTGAGTGACCTCTCTGAGGAGTTCTCCAGGTGGAGGGAATAGCAAGTGCCAAGGCTCTGTGCTCTATCCTGCATCCCACCCTCATCCTCTGTCCTCCTGGCCCTCTTCAGCTTTGCCTCTTTTGAGCCATGGTCCACAGGAGTCCCCTCCTCATCAGTCTTATCCTCCCCTGCTTTTGTCAAGGCACTGTGGCCCCAAGCCTGGCACCTCTCTCCCTGGACCACTCACCACCAGCCTCCCAGAACATGCCAAGTTGGCCCAGGCTGCCTTTAATCCCTGCTGCTCCCAAAGTGACTGCTACCCTACATCTCCTCACCTCTCACACCCAGCTCCTCTCTTTACTCCCTCCTGTGCTCCTTTTTTCCTTGGGTCTTTAACATTTTTATTGAGATTCCATACCATACACTTCACCCATTTTGTGTGTACAGATCAGTGATTTATAGTCTATTTGCAGTTGTGCAAACATCACCATGGTCTAAATTTACAACACTTTCATCACACCCAAAAGAAACCCCATAGCCACTAGCATTCACTCATTCTTCCCCCAGCCCTTAACAACCACTAATCTGCTTTCTGTCTTTATGGATTTGCCTCCTCTGGACATTTCATATTAATGGAATCATTCACAATGTATCCTTTTGTGTCTGGTTTCTTTCAGCATGGTGTGTTTGATGTTCATGTAGCATGTGTCAGTGCTTCATTCCTTTTTTTTTAATCTTCACCTGAAGACATTTTTTCCATTGCTTTTCAGAGAGAATGGAAAGGGGAGAGAGAGAGAGAAAGAGAGAGAGAAACATCTGTGTGAGAGATACACATGGGTTGCTTCCCACAGGTGCCCCGAACAGGGCTGGGGATTGAGCTGGGGATCGAGCCTGCAACGGAGGTACTTGCCCTTGGCTGGAATCAAACCCAGGACCCTTCATTCCAAGGGCCAATGCTCTGGCCGCAGAGACAAACCGGCTAGGGCAGTGCTTCATTCCTTTTTATGGCTGACTAATAATCTTGTATGGATGGACCACATTTTGTGTATCCATTTCCCACTTGATGGACACTTGAGTTGTTTCTACCTTGCCCCTCTTGTGAACAGTGTTGCTATGAACATGTATGTATCTACAAGTGTCTATGTGGCATATGTTTCATTTCTCTTAGGTAAAATTTCACCTAGGAGCGTAATTGCTAGGTCATGGTAACTCCACATTTAACATTTTGAGGAACTACCAAACTGTTTTCCACATTGGCTATACCATTTTATGTTCCCATCTGTAGTATATGGGAGTTCAAATTTCATCACATCTGGACAACTATTTTTTATTTAAAAAAAATTTTTTTTTAAAGAAAGAATTTTATTTTATTATTATTATTTTTTAAATATATCTTTATTGATTTCAGAGAGAGGAAAGGAGAGGGAGAGAGAGAGAGACAGAAACATCAATGATGAGAGAGTCATTGATCGAGCCCGCAACCTGGGCATGTGCCCTGACCGGGAATCGAACCCTGATCGCCTGGACCCCAGGTCGACGTTCAACCGCTGAGCCATGCCCGGCTGGGCTATTTTTTATTTTTTTGAGTCTCACTATCCTAGTGGGTATGAGGTGGTATCTCATTGTGTTTTTAATTTGTATTTCCTTGGTGACTAATAGTGTTGAGCATCTTTCTTGCGTTTATTGGCCATTTGTATAGCTCTCTTGGAGCAATGTCTTTTTAAATCATTTACACATTTTTAAATTGGGCTCATTATTATTACTAATATTTTTTAAGAGAGACAGAAACATCAGTGATGAGAGAGTCACTGATTGGCTGCCTCCTGCATGCCCCCTACTGAGGATGGAGCCCGAAACCTGGGCATGTACCTGACCAGGAATCAAACCAGATCTCCTGGATCATAGGTCGATGTTCAACTGTTGAGCCACGCCGGCTGGGTGGGTTGTTCATCTTTTTATCGTTAAGATTTAATAGTTCTTTATATATTTTAGATACCATTCCTTTATCAGATATATGATTTGCAAATATGTTCTCCCATTCTGTGGGTTGCTTTTTCAGCTCTTTGATAGTATCATTGCAGCACAAAAGTTTTAAATTTCAGTGAAGTCCAATTCATCAGGGTTTTTTTTTGTCTCTTGTGCTTCTACTGTCTTATCTAAGAAACCATTGTCTCATCCAAGGTCACAGAGACTGACTCCTCTGTTTTCTAAGAGTTTTATAGTTTTAGCTTTTACACTGATTTCTTTGATCCATTTTGAGTTAATTTTTGTGGATGGGAGTAGGAAGGAGCACACTATTCTTTTGCACGTGGCTATCCAGTTGTCAGATTTGCTGAAAAGACTATTCTTTCCCTATTGAGTTGTTTTGGCACCCTTGTACAAATTCAGTTGACCATAAATGTGAGGGTTTATTTCTGTACTCTCAGCTCTGTTCCATTGATGTACATGTCTGTCCTTATGCCAGTGTCACGCTGTTCGGTACACAGCTGTGTGATAAATTTTGAAATTGTGAAGTGTCAGTCCGAATACTTTGTTCTTTTTCAGAATTGTTTTGGCTATTCTGGTCCCTTGCATTTCCATATGAATTTCACGATCTGCGAGTCAATTTCTGTCATATTGTGGGGAATGGGTTTCAATTCTGATAAGGACGACATTGAATCTACCTCATCGTGGAGAGTGCTGCCATCTGAACAAAATGTTAAATTAAGTTCTGATCCATGAACACAGGATGCGTTTCCATTTATTTAGGTCTTGTTTACCCATGGTCCACACACCCTTCTGGGCATGCCACTCTTTGGCCTCCCCCACCATACTGGCAGCTCCAGAGGCACAGACATCACCCGCCCAGGGCCTGGGGTCTGGGCCTTGCAGCCCTTAATGAGGAAGAGATGAGTTAAAGCATCATAAAGGCCTTCTTAGTCCTGGAATTTATCTTATAGATGGGCCCATACTTGGGTGCCTGGTGTGATGGCAAAGGATTTTCACAAGGACAGTGTAGGTCTATCCCCTGGGGTGGGGTCAGGAGGGGAGGCCTTTGGGCCTCTCTGCAGCTGTTGCAAAGAATGTGTGCGCTAGGAGGGGTCCTGCCTCTCAGTGTAGAAACTAGAGTGCCCTTGCTGACCTGAGCTGGTGTTTTTAACAAGTTACACTAAGGGGGCGGAAATATAGAGCCAGTTTCTCATTTATCTCCAGGTCCATCAGAGGTGCCTGATGAGCCTTGCATCTGAGCTGAGCTGAAAAATAAAGAACCCCCACTTTTTCCCCATGAGGCCCAGGGAGTTGCATCACCCATTGTTTACCAGTCCTTTACTGGTTGTTGACTGGAGCTTGACCTGGGTGAGCTTGTCCATTTGTCACAGCAACTTGGAGGCCTGGCCAGAGAAGAGATCATGCTCTGAAAGATGAAGGGGTGCAGAGCCAGCCAGGCCCCAGGTGTCTGGGCCTCCCTGAAGACCCCAGTGGTCCCACAACCTATCAAGTCAGGATTACAGTGGATGCCTGCTAGAGCTCAGTACATATTCATGGCAGCCTGTTCCCTGGGGTTTGGGCAGGGGGTGGGTGTCTGCCCTACTAGGCCAGGATCAGCACCCAGGAGGCCAGGGGGGCATGGCAGTCCCTGAAGGGCACTACCTGTCTCTGACAGCCTTGTCCAGACCACTGTGGGCAGCATGCAAGGAGGTGGCCTAGGCAGCTGGGAGCTACCATGGAGCTGGAACCCAACCATGAACACCAGCCTTTGAGGAGCTGGCTGGCTGGCTGAGAACCAGACAACCTCCTGGAAAGTTGTGGTGCCAGGGCCACCCAACCATAAACATCTAGCCCCTTGAGTCCTCCTGCAGTCTCTTCCCAATCTTTACCTTCCAGAAACCCCAGCATTGGGGCAGAGGTGTTGCTGCTGCCACAGCCTTGCCTATGAGAGAGAAGCTGAGGCTTCTCTGGTGTCCCCTGCCTGCAGAGCAGACAAACGTGATAGACAGTGGTCCACAGCTGTGGAAGAGGGGGTCTCCAAGGAAGGGGCCAGCAGACATTCCACAGAGACAAAAAAATAGTCTGAAGAAATGTGAGCTATCTTTGGGAGGGTGTCAGGGTGCTCTCACCTTCTCTATCATCTACATTTCTGGGGTTATTTGTACAGTGAGTAGATATGCTTCATGAGAAGAAATGACTAGGATGGCCTGTTCTGCATGCAGATGCTGAGCTGGTACTCCTCTTCCCACAGGCTATAGCATGTTCGCTGTGGGCATTGGGACCTTGCTCTTTGGGTACTGGAGCATGATGAAGTGGAATCGAGAACGCAGGTAGGCCCCATGCAGGTGAGGGTGGGCACATGCCTGTGGATGTGCTGTACATTGGGGACCCTTGTCAACCACAGGCCTTGGAGATCCAGCAATTCCATTTTGGGTTTTACCCTTAATGATTGATTAGTAAGCAAGGAGCTCGCCTCCAGGTGTTTACCAGGCACCCCTTCAGTCTCTCCTGGGGCTGGGAGAGGGGTTGAAGTTCATCTACTCCTTCCTTGTGCCTCAGTAAGATTTCTGATGATGAGGGGACAGAGCCAGAGGCCACTCCCAGGACCACAACATGGCTCCGCTTCCCCCACCCCTCTAGCACAGACAGGGCTGTGTCTTGGAAGATGCTGAAGAGCAGGGAGAAGAAAGGAACACCTCGAGGTGATTTTGAGATGAAGGGGACATGGTTTTGTAAGGCCCAGAGCCCCTTGATGAACACTTCCTCTCTTTCACTGCAGTCACAGGTCTGGACTATTTTTAGGATTAAAAAAAAAAAGTTTTTAATTGAAAAAAGAGTGTGAAGCCAGCAGTCTTGTGGACCAATGCCTGTTCCAGCTGGGTTCCCCCATCTCGGGCTCGTGGTGAACAGAGCCTAGTGCCCAAGTTCTGTCCTGCTTGCTTGCCTCTCCCCCAACTACCTTCCCCATGCATCACCCTGAATGTCCAGGAGCCACATTGTCCACCCCCCACCCTGCCAACCCTAATCTGACCCAAGTATTGTTTTTGGGGTTTCACAGGCGCCTGCAGATCGAGGACTTGGAGGCCCGCATTGCACTGATGCCACTGTTGCAGGCAGAGAAGGACCGGAGGTGGGGTCACCAGGGCCAGGAGGTCACAGGCCTGAGTTTCCAAGTTTGCAGTTGGTGGCCACAGCCAAAATGCACATGGGGACTGGCAGCTGCATCCTTGCACACACAGACTGCTGTCACCCTTGGAGATGGCTCTAGACAAAGTGGAGACCCAACAGGGAGAGAACGGGAAGGCTTTCTGCAAGAGTGGGTGTTGGGGCTGGGACAGGAGGATAGTATGAGTTTGCCTGGAAGAGGAAAGGAAAGAGGGGTCAGTATATGCAGGGTTGGAAGTGGTTGGGAGTGAGGGAGTGGAGCAGGGTGGGGTCTGGTAGGTGTATTAGGCAGGGGTCCATTGGGGTACTGAGGCCTGTCCCTCACCTCCTACTCCAATCTTGCAGGGTCCTGCAGATGCTTCGGGAGAACCTGGAGGAGGAGGCCATCATCATGAAGGATGTGCCCGACTGGAAGGTGGGTCCCATTCAGGGAAGGCAGGGGTCTAGGCCACTGCAGAAGTACAGCCTTCCACAGAAAACCTGGGGCCAAGAAAGGTAGTGGGTGCTGGCAGTGAGGCGAGGAAGGCAGCAGCTTCTGACACAGTGGCCAGCACCCCAACCTGTACCTGTTTTCCCCACAGGTGGGTGAGTCTGTGTTCCACACAATGCGCTGGGTGACCCCGATAATGGGTGAGCTGTATGGACTGCGCACGAATGAGGAGATTGTCAATGCCACCTATGGCTTCATCTGGTACACGTAGGGGCTGCCTCTCTGCCATAGGACTCCCCATGGACAGAATAAATGCTCTGGATATCTGCCTCTCTGTGTCCCAGGGACTGAGTGACTGGGGAGGGGGAGCACCATTGGGTCAAATGCAGTGTGAGAACTCGGGGACTACACCTGGAAATTCAGCAGAAAACACCAAGCTTGGTGACCTCAAAAAACACCCATAGGCTACCCATGGATCCACTACCAGCCTGGACTCCCAAATATACCTTGACTGTTCTGTGTTGAAACCCTGCTTGACCTCAGCCCACGCCTCCAGGCTTCACTAGAGCACTTGGATGGATAGGGGCCTGCAGAGCAATGTGGGGTGGCAGGGGCAGGCCGCAGAGGCGTCCCTTTACTCACAGGCCAGGATCCCATAGCAGGTGTGACCTACCCATCACGACCCACGTCTGCCCCTCCAGACTTCGTTTCCTTGCCAGTATGGGCGTCTCTGGGCGTCCTTGCCACCCTGCGTTGCTGTGCTCCCAGCACAAAAGGGTTAAGTCCTTCGGCGCCCACAGGAAGCACCTTCACTGCGCCTCCTGATTGGCGGGTGGGAGGGGGCGGGGCCTGGTCAGGGACACACTTAAAAGACGGTGTACGCGGGCCAGGCTGCAAGCTCCGGCTCACCGCAGCCATGATTGGCGCTGCTGGCCGGGACCCGACTGAGGCGCCCGAGGAGCGGCGTTTTCTCAGGTCAGCAGGGATAGGGACATCCAGGACTCCATGGCAGGGGTGTGGCCTGGGGGCAGGAGCATGGCTGAGAGGGGTAATGGGGGAAGGAACATGGCCAGGATGGGGCCAGGGGAATCCGAGGCCCACCCCATTTCACTGGGGGAAGAGCCTGCCGCTTCCCATGCCTCTGAAGCTGCATTGCCAGGGAAACTGTATCCGCAGCGAACCCACCCCTCAGGCATTATTCATCAGCACTGCTACTCGCTCTCCCCTTACCCTCATCAGGGCCCACCTCCCCTTTCCATTTCTCAGATACCCTGGAGCCCCCAACCTGCTTTGCCCACCTCACCTCTTACATCCCCCCCCCCCCCCCCCCCCCCCCCGTGCTCCACCTGCTATTATCACCTTGTCCAGACAAGGAGACAGGCCTGGGGAGGGAAGTCACTGCCTAGGCCAAGGCTAATGCGATTTTTGAACACGTGGGCCACTTTTCAGGGGTCTGGAGCTGGCAGCTGGCTGTCTCACACCTTGTTCTGAGTCATCTTGTGTGACAAGGGACCCCAAGCAGGTCTGTGGACCTCAAGATAAACCAGATTCATTCCACAGACCCTTGTCTGCCCATTTCTGCCCACTGTCCAATCAGCTTCTCTTCTCAAGGCAGATACTGTCTGATGTCCAGATTCTAGCTGCTATCCAGATTCAGCCTAAACACCCTGCACATACCAGGCATGGGGAGATAAATGTTCCAGAAACAAGCTATGGCTTCATCTGGCATGGGGGACAATGGGGCACCTCAAATGCCAATTGAAAATGATGGGGCTCTGTGGGGTGGGTGGGAGTAGAAGACAGTGAACAAGGGGAAAGGAAGCAATGAGGTTGGAGACATAATTAGGGGGCGTGTAGGCATGATGAGAAGTTTGAATATTCTCTGAATACTGGAGAGCCTTAAGAAGGTTTGCAACAGGGCGTGATGCAATCTGGTATTCAAATTTTCAAAGCCCCTGTGGTTAGTGGTGTGGAGTTTGGGGGGGTATGAGACTGCTATTGGCAGCCTGGTGGGCAGTAATGGCAGGCTGGCGGGAAGAGGCATAGGGTGGTGAGGTTGGAGAGAAGCAGAGAGTGCCTAGAGCACAGGGAAGGTCTGGCATGGGCATCCCAGTCTCATGGCTTTACCTCCAAAAGAGCCCCCTCCTGGAAGTATTTTGGAAGTGTGAGGCACAGTTCCCTTTGAAACCAGGTCACCTCAGCCCTTCTGGATCTGGTGGGAAATCCTGGTCCTTGCAGCCCTTCTCATCTGGGAGATAGGTTAGGGGGAGCAAGAGACACCCTCATTACTGAGCACCCCCCCAATCCCACAATGGCTCTGCCCTAATTCCCACTCACACCCTATCCATAGCCACCACTTAGGATCCTAGCCTAGAGCACCCTCTTCCTATGGAGTCCCCATTATCATTCTAATGACCAGTTAGGCAGGGAGATGTTCCAGGTGGTGACCAAAGGCCAAAGCTTTGGGACAGGAAAAAGGAGGAATGGACCGTCCTTCCACCCTTCTCATCCCCGCTGCCCCCCCCCCCCCCCCCCAGGGCTAACAGCCAGAATTGTCACAAGATGCAAGATGAAGGTGGAGAAATAAGCCACATTCCCAGGAGCTGGGCCGGCCTTCCTTTCCAGCAATGGGGGAGGGGGGAGGGGGGAGGGATGGGGGTGCCTTATTTGGCCCCACTGTAAGCTCCTTTTTCCACCTGGTACTTCAACCTCATCTGATATTAGCTGAAGGCAAGCTAGGGGTTGAATCTGGCTCTGCTTGCTGGGGTCTCAGGGCATGTGACCTCCCTGCCCTCAACCTTCATCTCCCCCATCTGTGTGAGCCCCCAAAGTGTTCTCAGTTTCTCTCACTGCGCCAGCCACAGTGGCCTTTCTTCTGTCCCTTGAACCTGCCAAGCTCACTCTCACCATGAGGCCTTGGCCCTTGCTGTTCTCACCACCTAGATCACCTCCCATAGTGATCCAGGCCAGCTCCTCCAGGAAGCCTTCCCTGACTCCCCATCCCCATCCACAGCAGTCCTCATTCCCTACTCTGTCCCTCCTGCTGCTTGGCCTAATCACACTGTAAAATTGGCTGGAAGGTTGTAGTTTCCTGCTTACAGAATCGAAGGAGGGAATCTAGGATTCATCCCAAACCTCTGCCATCTGTAGACCTGCTGCTGCTCCTTTGTTCACACTCTGTTTGTGGCTCTGAAGACCAAGGGTGGAAGTCTCTGTTTTCCCACTCTCTTTTTGCGTGACCCAGGGCAAGCCACTTAGCTTCTCTGAGTTGTTGGATGTTCTTCCAACTCTCTGGGCCTTATTCTGTTATTGTTAATATTATTATTACCCTCTCTAGGGTCTGCTGAGCTGGGGGTAGGTGCTGCTCCCCAGCAGGAAGGTATCCTGCCAGCTGCCCAACCCGTGATTCTGGAGTAAGGAACACGTTCCAATCTTCAAAGCCAGATCTACTTCTCTGCAGCCACCAAGCCCAGGCCCTTTGGAAGGCCCCTAAGCCGGGGCCAGCCAGCTTGGTCCCTGCCATCACCATCTTAAAATTCTTAATTTTTAAACAAGGGCCCCACATTTGCATTTTGAATTGGCCCTCAAAATTCATCTAGCCCATCCTGCCTTCACTTTTGCAAAGGAAGAAGCAAGGCTCGGAAAGATGAAACAGACCCCAGTCACTCCAGTGAGTTGACTCCATAGCAGAGCTTCATCTCAAGCAAGTTGGCCTCATCTCTCTAGGCACAATTATTTGAATTTTACCAGTCTTTGAAGAGGGGTCACATCTACCTCCCTAAGTGAGCTATCAAATGCCTTTGTAGCCTTCATATACCTTCCCCAGATACCCCCAGTCCAGTCAGCCCCCTCCAGTGTCCTGTAGCTCAATCAGTGGTTTCCTCTGCCTAAAATCCACCCATCACCTCCATCAAAGTCCTTCATGCTCCATTCGTCCTTCTGGGTTCCTCCTGCCTTGCGGGCTGGGGGCCTCTGGGTTGGGCACAGTTTCCCACGCTTTGGAAGAACACGATCAACAGGCGTCACCACGTGCATCCTCGACCACCAGAGGGCGCCCGCACCTCAGGCTTCTGCTCAAACCTCCCCCTGCCTGCCAGGTTCCATTCAACCGCTTGTGCTTTGGTTGGGGAAACTGATTGAGGGGTGGTATCAGAGACTGGTTCAGAACATTGGTGGAACATTTCTGACTCCATCTGAGTTTCTGTCTCTATCTGTCTCTGAGCGTCTCTCCCAACTCTGTCCCCTAGCACGGAGGAGGCGGCTGCCCTGGAACGGGAGCTGCTGGAGGATTATCGTTTTGGGCGGCAGCAGCTGGTAGAATTATGCGGCCATGCTAGTGCCGTGGCTGTGACTAAGGTACCTAGCCCCTGACCCTTGACCTTGACCCCAGCTAGATGGCCAGGCTACCAGAGCCCAGGTTTAGCTTCCTGACCCCCATGACCCAGGGGGTGGGGAGCATAGCTGTGTCTGGCTCTGTGGTAAACCCCCTACTCTTGAGGTGTCTGCAAGAGACTGATGAATAATAGCAACGATGATACTACTATCAGGTGCTTTTGCCCCATGTTACCTCTGAACAAGGGTAATAAACTGACACCAGTTAATAAACATAAACTCCTTAGAAAAATACTCAATAGTCAGGGCTCCAGCATGTAACCCTCCCTTCTTTTCCTCCCCTTTTTCTCTTATTACCACTGTTTACTTTTTAAAAACTCAATATTTTTCTTTATGTGGACTAATTTTTTTTTTTTTACTTAAATGTTCTTATTTGCAAATGAAACATCCTGAGTGAGGTGCCCAAAAGATAAGGAAATGGTGAAAATCTAAGCCACAGAAGCAAAGCTGGTGTAGTAAACTCTTGCCTGGCCATTGGTGACCAGCTGTCCAGTTTTTGCCCTGAAAGCCCCAAGTACATCCAGAAGCTCCTTGCTTCCAGCTAGCCAGACAGTGTCACCCTCCCTGACTCTGGATGTGGTGTTGTGGGTTGCAGGCACAGTCAGGGTAAGTCAGGACCTCATTGAGACCTTGGGGAGGAGACTCAAAAATGAAATAACTTCCCTCTCTGTGTGGTTGGAGGTTAGAGTATGGCCAGGCCCTATGGAGCCAGGGAGAGGACCTATGGGCCTGTCAGAGCCATTGTCACTTCTATTTAATAGAGGCAAACTGAGGCTGGGAGAGGAGAGGGGGCCAAGACGATGCAGAGTCAAGGTAGGCTGGGACTCTAACACCAGCATGCTTAACTGCTATATCAAAGAGAAAGAGATGCACAGGCCCACAGAGACAGAGTCTGAGAAACAGAAACTGAGACAAAGAGAAAAAGACAGAGACTAGATGAAGAGAGACAGATAGGGGAAGACACAGAGAGCCTGAGAGATACAGAGACAGGGCCCATATGAAGACAGAGGCCCATAGAAAGGGATGGGAAGAGAGATAGGGCATGGCAGGTTGGAAAACTACCTCCCCACCAACTTTGGGGCCTCTGGGAGGGGCAGCCACTGCAGTGGAAAAAGGTGGAAAAATGTCTGCAACTCAGGCGGAGAATAAACAAACCGCAGTCCAGGCTCTTGGGCTCTTGATGGTGGCCAGAGGCATGCTTTTCCTGTTCTGGCTTGGCAGATCCTGAGGCAAGGACTCTGCATCTCCAAGGAGGAAACTGAGGCCCCAAGAGGCCCCGCCCCTCACCCAGAACATACCTCCTTTTGTCCTATCCTATTGCCTCCAAGCCCAAGCTTTGTCAGGGAGAGGACCCATGGGCCTGTCAGAGCCATTGTCACTTCTATTTAACAGAGGCAAACTGAGGCTGGGAGAGGAGAGGGGGCTGAGACGATGCAGAATCAGGGTAGGCTGGAGCCCTTGTACCTGGAGCCTCAGTTCCCCCACCTGAGCAAGGAGGAATTCCAAGCCTTTGTCTTTGCTGTGCCCCCTGCCAGGTGTTCCCCTTGCCTGCTCTTTCCCGGAAGCAGAGGACGGTGCTGGTCGTGTGCGGCCCGGAGCAGAATGGGGCGGTAGGGCTGGTCTGTGCCCGGCACCTGCGGGTGTTTGTGAGTAGCAAGGACTCCCTTGGTCTCCTAGAATCATCCCCCACCCTGTCCCTGCAAAAGTCACTTCCTCCTCTTGGTAGTGTTCAAGGGGAACATTAAGGCTGGACGAGTAACAGAATATGCTCAGTGCTTGCCCCAGGCAGGGTCTGCTGCCTGGTACCAGGTCTGGGGCTTGGCAGAGCCTGGAAAGAGCATGGGCAGCCTCCATACTGATCCTTTCCTACCCCCCCAGGAGTATGAACCGACCATATTCTACCCCACACGCTCACTGGACCCGCTGCACCGGGACCTGACCACCCAGTGTGAGAAGATGGACATCCCCTTCCTGTCCTATCTGCCCACAGAGGTCAGCGCTCCTCGACAACTGAGGGGCAGGTGGGGGATGATGCCCCAAGGCTGCCCCTTACTTTACCTGCCCTCCCAGGTCCAGCTCATCAATGACGCCTATGGGCTGGTGGTGGATGCCGTGCTGGGCCCTGGCGTGGAGCCTGGTGAGGTCGGGGGCCCCTGCACACGTGCGCTGGCCACACTCAAGCTGCTGTCCATCCCCCTCGTGAGCCTGGACATTCCCTCAGGCATGCCAGGTGGAGGGGGGCACATCAGGGCCTAGGAGACCTCTAGCTTCTGTTACCCCAGTTTGCCCACTCTGAGCCTCAGTTTCCCCAGTGTGGATGGATTGTGCACTCTGGGTATGGCAGAGGGCCATGTCCATCCCTCAGATGAGGAACACTGAGGTTGTTGCCCAGGTGACCCTGCATTCCCTCCCCACCACACTCAGCCCAATGTGCCCGATGCCCATCCTGGCCCAGTTACCCGGGCAGACGTGAGCTCACTTGGCAAAGGCCTCGCCCATCCTGGCCGCCGCCCTATGCCTGTTGGAGCCATTAGGCCAGGGGCAGACGGAACAAACAGCCGCTGGCCAGCCGGACCTTTCACAGGAGGCGGCTGAATCAGAGGGATGTCCCCTGGCTTGCAAGACCTCAGGGCCATCTCAGCAGGGTTCCAAAGAGCGGACGTGGGGGTTGGGGTGGCTATGAGGAGGTGGGCTGTCTGGTATGAGAGTGGAGGCTAGGGTCACAGAAGGAAGGATTAAAGTCAGAAGGAGGAGGCTTTTAGTTAGTGGTTCGAATCCAGTCAGAGGCAGGAGAGAAGGAAAAGCTCCTAGTCTGAAGGTGGAGGGTTATTTGAGAGGTGGCAGAGGCTATGAACCAGTGAGTGAGGTGGTGTGGTCCTGCCAAGTAAAAAGGCAAGATCTATCATGAGGATGAAGGCAGGGATGTCAGAACAGAGGAAATGTTATCTAGACAGAGGGAGAGGGATGGGTGCTCAAGTTGGGGGGGTGGGGGAAGGAGGCACTTCCTGTCAGAAGCAAGAACCTGGGGCAAGGAGACAGGTCAGATAGGAGAGGCTTGCTTGAAGATGGAGGAAAGTCTGTCCTCTGAGTGGGGATCTGGTCAGAGATTGGAGACTGGCTGGGAAGTCTGGGTGGAAAGAGGCTCAAGTCTAAGTGGGGAAGCTCAAGATCGATAGAAAGGGAGGTATAGGGATAGACACCTGAAGAGGCATGTGTCTGGGAAAGGGCAGCAAGGTGGAAATGATGCAGTCTGAAGGCAGAGGCTGAATCAGATGGAAGAAGATTGGGTAGCAGGATGGGAAGATGGGCAGAAAACTATGAGGGCTCTGGCCAGAGGGGGAGGGAAAAACAAGGAGGGGAAGAGACCGATCTGAGGGTGGTGGCTCAGTTCTAAGGGGAGGCGGGTCTGACCAAGACTCACTGTCTAGCAGAGCTGGGACTCTAGCCTGAGGGTGAGCACCCTTACCAGGTCCTGACCCCCCCCCCCCCCCAGGCTGGGATGCGGAGACCGGCGGCGACTCCGAGGACGGGCTGCGGCCCGACGTGCTTGTATCACTGGCAGCTCCCAAGCGCTGCGCCGGCCGCTTCTCTGGGCGCCACCACTTCGTGGCTGGCAGGTTCGTGCCCGACGACGTGCGCCGAAAGTTCGCTCTGCGCCTGCCGGGGTACACGGGCACCGACTGCGTGGCGGCGCTGTGACCGCCACCCGCGCCCACGCGGCTTGGACGCACGCCAATAAACAGAGGTCCCACCACCTCCTGGCCTCGCCTTCTCTGTGCGCCGCGCGCGGGTGGGCAGACTCCGGGAGGGACTTCCCACCGGTCCCCGTAAAGGGTAGATTCGGGGACTTCCAGCCTGCTCCGATGGCCTAAGACCATTGTGTCGAAGTTCGACTCGATGGAGGATTTCTGGCCGCCGAAAGAGTGGAGGTTCCGGCCGAGCCGGGCGTGGCTCAGCCGCTGAGCATCGGCCTAGGATCCAGGAGATTGGGGTTCGATTCCCGGTCAGGGCACATGCCCGGGTTGCGGGCTCGATCCCCAATGACTCTCTCATTGGTGTTTCTATCTCTCTCTCCCTCTGCTGCCCTCTCTCTGAAGTCAATAAAGATATAGAAAAAAATTAAAAAAAAAAAAAAAGTGAAGGTTCGGGCAACTTCAGGCCCAGTTCCAAGAGGCACTTCCTACAGGCAGCTTGGGTCCCAACTTGGAGAATGGAGGGTGGGTGGAGGGAGGGACTTCCAGCCGGCGACAGGGGGGACGCAGGCCAGCTAGAAGGCGGAGGCGAAACCGGACGCACCAAGGGGGGCGACCCAGAGAGGTTGCCCCTGCACAGAAATCACCCAGGGCAAAGAAGAATGGCCTGGAAGGGGCGGGGGCGGGGCCTGGGCCGGGCGGGGCCTGCGGTCGGGTCCCGCCCCCACCTTCAGCCAGGGCTGCTGCCAGACGCGCAGGAGTCCGACCAGAGCGCGCAGCGGCACCCGGACTCTCCCTTGGACGCTCGGACCCCGCCATGGCGTCACTGCAGCCACTGCTCTGCCTCTGTGTCGCCGCCGCGCACCTGGCGGGGGCCCTAGGTGAGGCGTCCCCAGTCCCCAGCCTAGCTCCACAGGCGCCTGAGCGTCTGGCAGCGGGCCTCGCATGCCCCCGTGCCTGGAGAGAGAGCTGAGGGACCACTTGCTTCCCCAGGCCTAGGTCCCTTTTGCCAGCCTGGGGGTGGGAGGAGTGAGAGGGCACCAGGGAGACGGAGCCCAGGACCTCCTGCGGCGAGGAGGAAACCTCAGCTCTTCCCTCTAAGAGATGGTAGGGACACCTGGAGTGTGGATATGAACTTTAGGCTTTTCTCGGTTCCAGGTGACAGAGGGGTACCTATCTCAGTCTCAGCCCCAGCGTCTGGACCCTGGATCATCCGGTCCTGGCCCCTCTCACCTAACTCCTCCCCTCTTCTACACACCTACCATTCAGAAAAGAAAGTCTCATCTCTGGAACACTCAGTGGAGGGGGAAATTGGCCCATTTCTCAGATGAGGAGACTGTCACTTCAAGAGGGAAGGGACTTGTCTAATGTCATTGCCCAGCCCAACTATCTCAGACAACTTGAGGCCAGAGAAGCCAGGCTCAATTCCAAAGACCTGCTGGCGGCGTGAGCCCCAAGTGTAGGGATGGAAGACAGAGTGAGGGAGCGACTTCCAACAGGCAAATGCAGAAAGGGAAATGCAGCTCAACCTGAGGGCAGAACACATCTAGGGGGAGAACTTGGTCTGGGGAACAGAGTGGACAGACTTACAAGGCCTATGGAGTTGGGGCTTTGGGGTCAGAGAGAGGCTTCCTGAAGGAGGGGGCGCTGTACCCCTTGGGGCCAGCTAGAGCTGGGTTCTGGCTTCTAAGAGCCTCAGTGTTTTCCTCTATGAAATGGGGGTGATCATGGCAGCACTTGCATAAAAAGAGCTCACAGGGATTCCCATCAGTGCTTCTTCCTTTCTCCCACTCCTCACTTCTTCCACAGGCACTACCCTCATTGAGGAGCCCATGGAGACCATGTGGGGCCTTGAAGGTCCATCGCTGCGCCCTGGACAGCCCTCGCCAGCCCTGGAGAACTGGGAAGGTGAGTTAGCCAAGGCCCAGGTTCTGGCTCCGCTGTGGACTGTTGTGTGAGCTCTGGCTGGTGGGCCCAGCTTGTGTCAAGGGCCCAGGACCATTCTGGTCCCTGGACATGACAGTCCCTGGAAGTAGTGCCCCAAGAGATCTAAGTTTTAGGAGCAGGGAGGTGAGAGTCCAGGTTGTTTGTCAAGGACGCAACTGAAGAAAGGCGGTAGCGGGGAGGTGGGACCACCTGCCTAGGCCATATAGGAAAGCAGGAGTTCTGGAACCTGAGTCTGTAGTTTGAAGGCCAGGAAAGTTCTGTTTCATTGCTCTGGAATCAGACAAGAAGTGAGTTCCCTCTGGGGGGGTTGGTATGGAAGGCCAGCCCCTTCCCACCTGTGGCCGGTTCAGCTAGGCAGTGAGCAAGGTCCCAGCTGGCACTAATAAGGCAGTGGAAAGCTACAGCTAGGGCTGGTGTCAGGCAGACTTCTCCAGCTGCCTTTATATTTTCTCACACCTCAGGGGCTCTGAATTCTGAGGGTGAGGACAGGTGAGACAGTGGCAAGATCTCTGCATGCACTGATGTGCCGGCTCAGGCACTGGGCAACAGAACTAGGGTTGGTCAACCTCCCGGTGACCCCTTCACAGCTCCTTCTGCCCTAGAGGGCTCTGGATCAGGGTGGGGCCGTGGGCGGGTTGGGCTAGCCCAACGCTCACTACTGGGGTGGAAGGGGAGGAGGGTCCCCTCCTAGACAGCATGTTCGGCCTGTACCACGCAGATGGGCCCGACAGGCTTCGGCCCGGGTCCAAGTGCCTATGATACCCGCAGAGGTGAGCGAGTGGACGTCCTGGTTCAACGTGGACCACCCGGGCGGTGAGGGCGACTTCGAGAGCCTGGCTGCCATCCGCTTCTATTACGGGCCGGCGCGTGTGTGCCCGCGACCGCTGGCTCTGGAGGCGCGCACCACTGACTGGGCCCTGCCGTCCACAGTCGGCGAGCGTGTACATTTGAATCCCACGCGCGGTTTCTGGTGCCTGAACCGCGAGCAACCGCGCGGCCGCCGCTGCTCCAACTACCACGTGCGCTTCCGCTGCCCTCTCGGTGAGGGCGGGGCCCATGGGGGCGGGGCCTGCGTGGGGCGGGCGGGGCTTCGAGAGGCGGGGCAGGTCCCAGGTGAGTGGGGCCCGAATGGTTGTGTTGGGGACGGGACGTGGGGCCTAGTGGATTTGGTCCTTGAAGCTAAGGAGAGGCGGGGTCCTTTAGGAGCGGGGCGCTAGCATAGGGCAGGGCTGGATAGGGGTGGAGCTTTGGCAGGGAGCGGCTGGGAGTGGCTGGGGTTTTAGGTGGAGGGCAGAAAGGGGCCTCCAGGAGCACGTCTCCCTCTCGCTGCCCTCATTTGTTCATCTGTAACAGCTCCATTCTGTGTGTGTTTGAGCCTAAAATGTGTGCGAGACGCAGGCAGAACAGCAGGTTAACCTCGGGGAGCTTACGGGGGAGGGGGGAATGTACCTCAACTACTGCACCTTCGACAGTGCGCCTAGGGGAGCATTGGTGGAAGCAGTGGGCAGGATTTCTGTTTGGAGCACTGCCCTTGGATGCACATGGCGAGGTAGCCCTCCAGCCCCACACTGTCAACAGATTTCTGAGGCGCAGTCCCTAGGGTGGAGGCCGCCTGACCCTCCCCACTCTCCCTGCAGAGGCCTCGTGGGGCGCGTGGGGCCCGTGGGGTCCCTGTTCAGGGAGCTGCGGGCCAGGTCGTCGTTTGCGCCGCCGCCGCTGCCCAAGCCCCACTGGGGATACATGTCCCGGGCGTCCCTTGGAGGCGCAGAAGTGTGTGCGGCCGCGGTGTCCAGGTAGGCGGGGCGGGGCCCGTTGAGGGACGAACCTAGAAGGGAGGGGCTAGTTTGGTGGGGCCTGGTGGGCGGGGCCTGGATTAAATAGGAGGAACCTGGAGGGAAGAGGCGGGGCCTGGGTACCCCGGCAGGGACCCGAGGGCCCAAACTTGGTTCACAAGGAGATTGCCCTTCCTTTCCTTTGGGGGTGGGGTGGGGTGGGGTGGGGTGGGGTGGGGGGGGAGGGCCATCTCGAGGACCATTGGTGAATGTGTACATCTGGACGGCGAAAGTTCCCAGGGGGGCCGTGTTCCCGCCTGGGCAGATCTGAGGAGGGCGCTTCCACTGTCTGCATGGCCTAGTGTGGGGATGTCCCAGTGGACACGGACACTCACAGAAGTGGGCTCACGTACTTGGGGGCTACACACGCGGCATTTGCAGCCCCTGCCCGTCCCCTACGCCCACACAGGCACGTGCTCACACCCTGGCAGACACCATACCTAGGCCCTCCCAGGCCAAGACACCAGGCCAGCCAGGAGGCGACTGGAAATTCCGATCCTGCCTGGGCTTCACAAACATGGTCTGGAGACTGTGCCGGCAGAGCCCGCAGCCGGGTGGGGGAGAGGATGGCCAATGGGGTGGTGGGGTCCCCACCCTACCCCGCCTGGTTCTGCCCTCCCTGTGGCGCCTCTGCCCTGAAGTTTCCAGTGGAATTTTCCATTTTATGGAGAAACCACGGGGTTGGGAGGGGAGGGAGATGTTCTGGGCTCAAGACCCAGCCCCTCGCTGGGCCCCCAGCCCCTGCCTGGACATTTTCTCTCATGCTGGAAGGATCCTCTTGGTCCTGTGAGAGTCACCTCTCCTGTTCCCTCCTCAGGGCATCTTCCTCACCCCTCTGGACCTCAGGTCCCTCCCCCTGTCCAGCCCTGACCACTCAACCCGACGTTCCCTCTCACACTAGGGGCTGCTCTAAGCAGGGCTATGCTGAGGGACCTTGCTGTGTAGGCCCCTCTGCCCCTATGCTTCCCTGTGTCCCTCAGGGTGCAGCCCCAAAACATGTGGATGCCCCAATCACATCCTCCTGGGCTCAGTGGTCACTGCATCTGGCCGACCTCTGCCAGGGGCCAGGGTCTCCCTGAGAGACTGGCCTGGCACTCTGGCCACCAGCGATGCCCATGGAACCTTCCAGATGCCTGGAGTCTGTGCCAGCAGCCGGACCAACGTCAGTGCCCAAATGGATGGCTTTTCTGCTGGCATGGCCCAGGCCCAAGCCAACAGCTCCATATCTGCTGTGGTCACTATTGTTCTTGATAAATTAAGTAAGTGCCTTGTGGCAAAGGGGGTGAGGGGGCCAAGGAACTGGGGAGGAAGTTCTGGGTGATGCCAAGCACTTGGGATTGGGGTGGTGTGATAGAGTGAGGTTACTGAGGGAAGAAATGAGATGTGATACAGTCATTGAAGGTGCAAGGTAAGACATCTAGTTGCAGAGGGAAGCATTAAGATGGGCATCATCTTGAGCAGATGTGGGGTGAACTTGAATTGGGGGAATAGGGTGTCCCTAGAATGGAGAGGATGGACTCTGCTCTTGAGAAGGGTTATTGGGAGAGGCTGGGATGGGGCAATGCCCTGACCCTTGCCACCTTTGTTTTTAGAGAAGCCCTACCTGGTGAAGCACCCTGAGTCCCGAGTGCGAGAGGCAGGTCAGAATGTGACCTTCTGCTGCAAAGCCTCAGGCACCAAGAAATACTCCTGGTAAGTGCCCTGAACCATGCTCAAGGGCCTTGTGCCAGCTCTGGTGTTGGATTGAGTTTCTCATGTGTGGTGCCTCAGAGACCTGGAGGGAGCTGTTCTGTACCCTCCCTGTTCAGGGTGGGGTGGGTGCAGCCCCACCCCATGCCAAGGATCCCCATGGTATTGCCCACTCACCACCCAGGTTTCACAACGGGACCCTGCTGGACAGGCGAGAGCACAGGTATGGGGCCCACCTGGAGCTTCGGGGACTGCACCCAGACCAGGCAGGCACCTACCACTGCAAAGCGTGGAATGACGCGGGCTCCGTGCGGTCTGGTGCAGCCGGGCTCATCGTGCTTGGTGAGCACCCTGCCCTCTCCCCCAGCAAGTCCCAACTCAACCCCAAATGGAGCCCCAGAGTCAAACTGACTTTGGACCTTGCTGAGTCTCATCCCAAGCTCCCACTAAACCCCTGACCCCAGTCCAAGCCCCCACCCTCGTCCTCTAATGGAGTCCTCCCCTTTATCCTGATCTGACTGGTTTCTTGCTCTCCAGCCCCTGGACAGCCAGCCTGTGACCCCCAGCCTCGTGAACACCTAATCAAGCTCCCAGACGACTGCAGTCAGCCCGGCAGTGGCCCCACCTATCTGGATGTGGGTCTCTGTCCTGACACCCTTTGCCCCAGCCCAGCAGGTTCTAGCCCCAGGTGTGGGGATGCAGGCTCCCGTTGCTGCTCTGTGCGCCGCCTGGAAAGCAGGAAGATCCACTGCTCCAGCTACGTCCTTCCAGTCAAGGTGGTGGTCGAGTGTGGCTGCCAGAAATGTCTGCCCCCTCGGGGGCTGGTCCGGGGACGTGTGGTGGCTGCTGACTCAGGGGAACCCCTGCGATTTGCCCAGATCCTGCTGGGTCTCGAGCCCATCGGATTTACCTCTTACCAGGGTGACTTCACCATCGAGGTGCCTGGCTCTACGCAGCGCCTGGTGGTGACTTTCGTGGAACCCAGCGGCGATTTCATGGACACTGTCAGGGTCCTGCCTTTTGACCCTCGAGGTGCTGGTGTGTACCACGAGGTCAAGGCCATGCGGAAGAAAGCCCCGGTCATCTTAGATGCCAGCCAGAGCAACACGCTCCCCCTTGGGGAGCTGGAAGACGAGCCTCCTTTGGGCGAGCTGGTCCTGCCACCTGGAGCCTTCCGCAGAGCCGATGGAAAACCCTATTCTGGGGCTGTGGAGGCCCGGGTGACCTTCGTGGACCCCCGAGATCTCACCTCGGCGGCCGCCGCCCCCAGTGACCTACGCTTCGTGGACAGCGATGGCGAGCTGGCCCCGCTGCGCACCTACGGCATGTTTGCGGTGGATCTGCGGGCCGCCGGCTCCAAGGAGCAGCTGCAGGCCGGGCCCCTGGCCGTGCGCGTGGCCACCGGCCAGATCCGCATGGCCGGCCATGTGGAAGCCCTCAAGCTGTGGTCACTGAACCCCGACACGGGCTTGTGGGAGGAGGAGAGCAGCTTCCAGCGCGAAGGGTCAGCAGCAGCCCCACGCGTCCGCCGGGAAGAGCGCCTGTTCCTGGTGGGCAACGTGGAAATCCGCGAGCGCCGCCTGTTCAACCTGGACGTGCCCGAGCGCCGCCGCTGCTTCGTGAAGGTGCGCGCCTACGCCAGCGACAAGTTCGCCCCCAGCGAGCAGGTGGAGGGCGTGGTGGTCACGCTGGTCAACCTGGAGCCGGCGCCCGGCTACTCCGCCAACCCGCGCGCCTGGGGCCGCTTCGACAGCGCGGTCACCGGCCCCAACGGCGCCTGCCTGCCCGCCTTCTGCGACGCCGACCAGCCCGACGCCTACACCGCGCTGGTCACGGCCACGCTGGGCGGCGAGGAGCTGGAGCCCGCCCCCTCGCGGCCCCGCCCGCTCCCGGGCACCGTGGGCGTGGCCCAGCCCTACCTGGACAAGCTGGGGTACCGCCGAACCGACCACGACGACCCTGCCCTGAAACGCAACGGCTTCCGCATCAACCTCGCCAAACCCCAGCCCGGCGTCTCCTCCGAAGCCAACGGCCCGGTGTACCCGTGGCGCAGCCTGCGGGAGTGCCAGGAGGCTCCGGTGACCGCCAGCCACTTCCGATTCGCACGCATGGAGGCCGACAAGTACGAGTACAACGTGGTTCCATTCCGGGAGGGCGCGCCAGCCTCCTGGACCGGAGACCTCCTCGCCTGGTGGCCCAATCCGCAGGAGTTCCGGGCCTGCTTCCTCAAGGTGAAGGTCCAAGGCCCGCAGGAGTACATGATACGCGCCCACAACGTGGGGGGCAGCCACCCGCGCACCCAGGGCCAGCTCTATGGGCTGCGGGATGCCCGCAGTGTAAGGGACCCCCAGCGCCCTGGGACCTCTGCTGCCTGCGTGGAGTTCAAATGCAGCGGGATGCTGTTCGACCAGCGACAGGTGGACAGGACGCTGGTGACCATAATGCCCCAGGGCAGCTGTCGTCGTGTGGCCATCAACGGGCTCCTTCAGGATTACCTGGCTCGGCACCCCCCACCCGCTCCCACCGATGACCCAGCCACCTTCGCCATGCTGGCCCCGCTGGACCCTCTGGGTCACAACTACGGTGTCTACACGGTCACTGACCAGAGCCCAAGGCTGGCCAAGGAGATCGCCATTGGCCGCTGCTTTGATGGCTCCTCTGACGGCTTCTCCAGGGAGATGAAGGCTGATGCAGGCACAGCTGTTACATTTCAGTGCCGGGAACCGCTGGCTGGCCGGCCCAGCCTCTTCCAGAGGCTGCTGGAGTCCCCAGCAACAGCACTTGGTGACATCCGCAGGGAAATGAGTGAGGTGGCCCAGGCACAGGCCTGAGCTGTACCCGCTAGGGCAGGGCCTGGCAGTGACCTAGGCCCCCGCCTTGCTCCTCTGCCTTGCTCCGGACTTCTCTGTCCCTGGGAAGTCTCACCCCCTCCTCAGATATACCCTCCCAGCCCCCTGCTCAGAATTCAGAGTCCAGTCCAATGGTGGAAATGCCAGGAAGGCGATTATTGCCCTGTGATGTTAAACGGAGTTGGAGTTTGTCCTGACTGTGGGAGCCAGCATACTGGGAGACCAGCAAGGCTGGAGGGAATGGCTCCCAGATCACATGCCAGCTCTGATTTCAATTACATTTTGACCCTGATTTCAAATATTCTGCCCCTTGGGATTTCTGACCTTTGGCCTAAAGCCCCCTGTGTGTCAGTGAGCAGGGTGCTTTATCAGGTCCTCTGCCTCAAGCTTTGTTCTTGGGGTTATTTATTGAAACAAAGCCTGTGGGGTTGGTCATGGAGTGAGTGGGGAGTCCAGGCCCAGTGAAGGTCTGGGAAAGGGGCTTCTTGATTCTAGGGCTGGGGGGCACAATTCTTATGTTTGGTGCTTAGAGACTCTCAGGGGGTTGGGGCAGGGAATCAATTAAAGATGCTTCATTTCCAACTCATGGTGTCAGTTTCAGGGAGCAAAGAATGGAGGCTGTGGCTGCCAGACCCAGGCATAGCTTGGCAGAAACATACCCCCAACACATAAGGACATTCATGTGCAAACAGCTCAGGTGCCCCCACAAGGCCCTGGATGTGCCTCTCACAGGCGTGTGTCCCCTTTTCCCCTTTCCCGCCCAGGCTGAGGCATGCAGAAGTGTGTGTGACGTGTTTACAGAGCTGACACATGAGTGGCCGGGACCTGTGCAGCTCTGACTGCTGAACACAGTAGTAGCTGCTGCCCTGGCCTCCTTGGTGCCTGGCTGTGTGCCTGGGGCTGCAGTGGGCAGGGAGGGGCCCTGACAGGGCTGCCTGCCCCAGGTGGCTGGAATTGAAGCCACTGTGGATTTCTTAAGCCGAAGCCACAGCTGCCCCACCCTAGGTCCCACACCTTGGCCAAGTGGTACCTGGGCTGGCCAAGGCCATGGTCCTGGACCCTCTGACCTCATCAAGACCCTCAGTCTGGAGGCGGAAGAACCATCACTTGTTCTCACTCTATGCGCATGGCTAGGCAAGTCCTCCTGGCATCCCATGGGGCAGGCACTGTTCTTATCAAACCCAACTTTCCAGACAGAGAAACTGAGGCCCCAAAAGGAGATGCAAAGGGCTTTCTGGAAACCTGGAGTGACTCCCAGGGAGATGGAGGGCTCCCTTGGCGACCCAGCAGCTCCCTAGCACATGTGTGAGACTCCCTCAGCCTGGAGATGTTAGCTCCCAGAAGGCATCAAAGTGGCATTACTGAGGAGGCATTGTGCCTGGCTGATCACCCTGGAGAAGCAGTAATGGAAGGGAGCCTAGGGCATGCTTGGGCTTCCTGCACACTCACCTACCCCCTTTCCCTTCTATCACCCACCCATTCACTCAGCCACCTACCTGCTCACACCCCCGCCCGACCACCCCACTATCTGCCTGTTCAGCATTTGGAGGTGTCATATCTGTGTGAACACTAGGGGCTTGGAGAGGGCCCAGCCTTCGTGGGGAGATAGGCTCACATGCAGACCTCCAACACAACCTGTTGGCTCTTCTCCATCTGACAACTCCCAACATCTGCCATCATCACACCTTTGCTTAGGCCATTCCCTTTGTGGGAACACCTTCCCCTGCCTAGGTGGTGGGCATGGGGGTCTGGAGTGTCAGGAAGATGGCAAACCCAAGGGCAAAGGCCCCAGTCTCTGAGGATAGACCCTGAGGCTCAGCTGGAGTCAAGGTTTGGGACACCTCAGGTGCTGGCACCCCAGCCTTGTTCTGGATATTTTGAGGCCCCGCAGGAGCCAGGAGACATGAATTTATCCAGACCTTACTGTGTGTATGCCCCCAGCTGACAGGGAGGCTCAGAGGGGCAGGCCCCCTGCCCAAGACAACCAAACTCTGAGCCTACCTGCTCCAGAGCCCTGCTCAGGGCTGCCTGCGGGGTCCTGGGGATCAGCAGGAGGGGGGGGGGTCCCCTTGCTGCCAGGAGGCAAAGCTAGCTTTCAGGCCAAGGGTAATGAGGTGTCAGGTTCCACAGCCAAATACCTTTCATTGAGAAAGTGTTGGGCTGTGGCTGATGCCAGGCCTGGGGCAGACGGTTGTCCCTCCTTCCCTGGGGTGGGACGGGTGGGTGGGCATCATCCTAAAGCCCCCTCCCCAGCTGCCACGGCTGGGCCAAGAGTGAGCAGGGGCTCCTGGAGGGAAGTGGGCCAGGCGGAAGGCCAGCCAAAGCAAACTCTTGGCATTGGGAAGGGACGGTAGCTCCAGCTCCTCCCCGTCCTGCTGACAACTCATCAAGAGGGCAGCATCTGGCCCCAGTTTCCAGATGAGAAAACTGAGCCTCCACGAGAAAGAAGCCAGCCCTGTGCCTCTTGACACTGCCTTGTGACCCCATTCTACCAGCTGAGCCAGGAGTCCCCACCTCTGTTGGAAAGTTGGCCGTCGGCCTCCTGGTAAACCCATTGCTCTCCCCACAACTGGGGCTGCCAGACCACACCCCTCAGCCTAGGGGGAGAGGAGGGCACAAGGCCTCCAGAGACCCAGGCTGAGCCACCCTGGGGTCAGCTCAGGGCACAAGGAGGCCCTTGGTCCCGCCCACAGCATTTTAGACTTTTATAATTTTAGAACCAGGGGTTTTAAAATTCCTAGCACCGTGAGTGGGAGAAAAGTCTTGGAACAATATTTAAAACAAAAGAGCCTTAAAACCACAGAACCAAAAAGGAGGAAGATAAAAATGAACACACATTGAACACTGACTGGATGCAAGCTCTCCCGCTCCTCCAATGCCTAACTCACTTTAAGGGCATCTAATGTCTATTTATTGTCTTAGGGCTCAAAATAGGCTTTCAGAGAGGGTGATTTCATACACACCTCCATTTCACAGCTGAAGGGACTTGCCCAGGGTCACACAACAAATAGGGACACTGTGGGCTGGGAAGAGGGACAATGTTTACCAAAGAAGGGAACATAGGCACTGGGTTTTGAAGGATATGTAGGAGTTTGCCAGGTGGCAAAGCAGGAAGGGCATTCCAGGTAGTTGGAAAGGTATATGTGAAGCCTGGAGGAGGAAAATTTCAGGCGGGCATGGAGAGCAGCAGCAGAAGGGCAACACACAGAGAGGTGAGCAGGGTTTTGAATGCTGAATGCGGATCCTGAGTTGTCTCTGGCAGGTGTTTGCAAGCTACGGAAGGCGCCAGAGCAGGGGAAGTTTGCATAATTTCTCAGAACAAAGACTCCCCTGGAACTGGTGCAGTATTCGGCTTATTGTAAAGTGTTTATTTTATGGAACTGGGGTCTGTCCCCTCCCACGTCCAAACCCTGCAGTCCAGTACCCCTTCCCTCCTGCCTCCTGTCCTGGCTGAACATTGCTGGCTCCTCCATCAGGGCCTCGTGGAGCTGGCGTGGCCACCCACCACTTCCCCTGCCCTGTCTGTCTCTCTCATCAGCCCTCGAGTTGGGTATGACCCAGTCTCAGACCCCAAAGACTGGAGCCAGTCTGGCGGGGAGACCTGGCTTCAGTCGGGTGGGGGGAATGCTTGGCTTTAATGGTGGAAACAGGCAGGGTGACAGCAGAGAAAGAGCAGCCTAGGTAACTGTCCAGACCCCTCCCAGGGCAGGAGCTGAGGCCAGACCCCAGGGTCTGGGGGAGGGGTCTTGGCAGGCAGGAGGGAGGGAACTCAACAATGAGGGGACAACAGACACAGACATTTTGGGATGGATGTGGGGGTCCATACTCTACCCTACAAAGAGTCACAGCCACCATGCAGCATAGTGGATATGGAACATGGAGTCAAGCGCCCTGCCATCATTCTCAAAGTCACCCTGTCCTTGTCATGTCCTGTCCCTGTCCTCCCCAATTCAGACACTCCCTCCCATACCACTGGAGCCACCTCCTTGTCACCCATTCAGCTACACAGCCACTCTCAACTGCAGCCCCACATGCAGTCACCCCACCCAAGACGCACGTAGCTTGACTCGCCCAACACACTGGACACAACAAACACGCTGGACGCGTCCCACCCTTCACAGTCACCAAGGCAGATGCACCCCTGCAGGCAGGCCTGTGACACAGGGTCATGTGGTGGCACAGAGCATCGACACACCCACTGTCACCCTGCTTTCTCCCCACATTTGGAAACCCTCTTACCCCTAGACGCCCAGAATGCCCTAGTAAGGACGATTCTAGTCCTCCCAACCCCCCACAATTCAGCTCCTCCAAGCACACTGGGCCACAGCCAGGTGCACGTGAACCTCCCACTGTCTCGGGGGCCCCAGGGAAGGCATGGGCTGGGAGCTGGGGGCTGGGGGCTGGGGGAGCTCAAGGCCCCAGCTGCTTTTCCTGGGAAGTCCTGAATCTCTTCCTGCTGATTCAGCCCTGGGGGCCGGCCAGCGGGTGCTGCCAAACCTCAGGTATGTCCTCAAAGGCTGCCTGCAGGGCCTCCACCAAGGAGGGGGTGGGGGGAGCTCCCACTCAGGACTCAGCTCTTCCCTGGGCCCCAGCCCCTCCTTTCCCCAGATGGGGCTTGAGCTTTAAGGGTGGAGACCGAGGCTGGCTGCTCACACCCCCAGTTCTTCCCGGCTGAGCCAGGCTCCTTCATAAAGGGGTCCTGCTCAGCCCACTCTCCTAAAGACACCACTCTCTCAGGTGGTCTGGGGGAGTTGGCCTGGCTGCCTATCCTGGGGCCTGGCACAGGGACAGGGACAGACAGACACACACAAAGAGATGTAAATGTGCACATGTGTGCCCCCATGTGATGGCTACATGCAGACCTGTGGGTACAGATATGTCTGATGCAGTCTGGACTGGCTCTCACAGAGCCCCATTCTGAAGAGCAAGGCAGAGCAAGGTATAGATACCCCAGCTTGGAGGGTCAGGCTTGAGCCAGCGGGAGGCGCAGAGGCTGGGAAAGCCCGGAAAAGGGCCCAGGGAAGGCTTTCTGCAGGCAAGGACACCTGATATGGGCTTTGAAGGAAAAAGAGGAATTTGCCAAACCAAGGTCAGATGTCCAAAGGTCCTGAATGCTGGTGTTCATGTTTACCTTTTGTCTATGAGGATTTTGAGCAGGAGAGGGACACAGTTAAACAAAATCCAATTCGTTACCTCCCCTGAGGACCCAGCCTCTGCTTTCAGGGGACTTTCAATCAGGTGGGGAGGCAGAGCTAGGCCCAGCCAGGAGCGTGGGAAGAGACTTCAGTTTATGGAACACCTGCTCTGCACTGGGCCGTATTCTATCAACAACTCTGAGGCAGGTTCCACTATGATCACCGTTTTATAGTTGAGGGGACCAAGGCTAAGCGAGGGAAGTTCCTTGCCTAGGGTCCCACAGGGAGGGTTCACACGGAACCTTGGCTTCTGACCTGCAACTGTGGCTGCTAACCTGGTCTCAATAAAGTCTGAAGGACAGCATGGTAGGGCTCAAATAGGTCAGCATTGCCCAGGGTTGTGTCTTTGTACCTGGGGTCCTGGCCCCTCTGCATGGGGCACACAAGCTCCCCTTAGGCCTCTTCAGCAAGATTGTCCCCCATCCCTTGTCATTTGTTTGCTGAGTGTATTTAATGAAGGGCCTCTAGGCAGAGGGAGGTCCAAGTTGGGGCCTAGGGGTGCTTCTCCGGCCTTCTGGGAGGCCTGGGCCCTTGGCCTTTGTCCGAACCCACTGTCTGGCCCAGCTGAAAACACTTGGAAATGGCCAACCCAACGGAATCTAGGTTGTGGTCAGGTCGTGGCTGAAGAAGCCACTGGAAAAACACGCAGTCCACGGAGCCAGGCCCAGCTTACATTTCACCAGGCAAGAGAGGCCCGCTGATGCCCAGAGCTGAGGAATGTCCGTTCTTTAGCTCTTTGGAACTTGTTGTCTGACTGGGGAATCCAGCCCCTGGTACCACCCTCAGTCTCCTGTCATCAGGCTGTGACCTGCCTCCTAGTGTGTCCTTGGAGAATCTGGCCTCTTGGCTTGGCCCCCTGGACCTGCTGCTGTTGGAGATCCCTTGTCTGCTTGCATGCCCCTGAAAATGGGGAGCTCACCCTTTTATAGCCATCACACCCAACAGCCAGCCAGGAGCCTATGATTGGGCTGATATTCTACAGGAGGCTCTGGCTCCCTCGACTACATGGAGGGAGGTCAGGGCAGCCTGAGTACACCCACCCCAGACCCCTCTGTGGATCTGACCCCCTTCTGGCCCTCTGGACCTTCCCCAGGCTCTTTGGGTTCAGTGTGTTCCAAGTGGACCCAAGTGTCCCTCCCCAGAATGTGCTCCTTGCCCCACGGCCATGTTTCAGCACTATCCGTCTATCCACCTGCCCTGAGCCATGGCTGGGCAGGTGGTCCACACATTCACTGAGCACCTAATGGACGCTGAAGGGCTTTACTTGTATCTTTTCACTGATCCCTCTCAGTGAGGCTGTTCCTGTTATTGCTCCACTATACAGATGGGGAAATTGAGGCTCAGAGGGTTCACTTGGTGTCCTGGCGTAGCAGGAGCCGATTCTAGAAGTACGATCCAGCTCCTCACTGATGCCAGGATAGGGGCCTTGTCTTTTGGGTTGGAGAAGCCCCTGGAGGTCAAAGGAAGAGCTGCAGCTTGAGCCACACTGGTGGGCCTGAGTGTCTCTGGCTTCCCACAAGCTCTGGTCACAGCCCTGCTCACACACCCTGCATGGCTCTCATGGTTCCTCAGTGGGGGCAGGGTCTCTGGGTGAACCTTAGCTGGGTCACCAGAGACCCCTGAACATAAAATCTAGCCCCTTGGGTTAAACCCAGGCCCTGCCCCCAGTCAACCTCAGCCTCAATTTCCCTTGCAGAGGACTGGACCGACTGTCTCTGCTTCAGGTCTTGGCGAATGCTAGCTGGCATGCAGGAGGTGCCAGCAACACACAGGAGGGGACAGGGATTGGAGCTGTCCCAGCTCCCCTCCCTCGGCTACTGCCTGCCCCCCTGCTCCCCCAGGGCTTTGCAGTAGTGTTGGGTGAGGGACATTAAAACTTCCCAAAGCAGCCCTACCCAGTTTGGCTCAGTGGTTAGAGTGTCGGCCTGTGGACTGAAGGGTCCTGGGTTCAATTCTGGCCAAGGGCACGTACCTCTGTTGCAGGCTCGATCCCTGGTCAAGGAGCGTGTGGGAGGCAACCAATCAATGTGTCTCTCACATCGATGTTTCTCTCTTTCTCTCTCCCCCTTCTACTCTCTCTGAAAAAGCAGTGGGAAAATATCCTCAGGTGAGGATTAAACTGCAACAATAACTTCCCAAAGCACCTAAATCAGGGCCTCAATTTCCCCACCAGGTCGGAGGGTCTCCAGACTTCCTCCAGGGCCCTGGTGTGGCAGACCTTGAGGCTTCTCTTGGGGTCTTTGTGAAACAGAAATCTTTACTAGGGGTCTCACCAGACACTGATGAAGAGGCCCTTAAAATTTCCATCTTGAGATTTTATGTGGGGGACCTTGAAACTGCAAGTGGGGATCTTAAAACTGCAAGTGGGGATCTTGAAATTCCAAGTGAGGGACCATGAAGCTGCCACAGCCCATCTAACTTGGGCCTGGACATACTTCTGCAACCTTGAAATCTTCCCATGCACTGGCCTGGGGATCTGAAAACTTCTACTAGGGCTTGGACATGGGGAGCCTCCAAATTCCCATGTGGAGGCCCCAGAGGGGACCTCAAAACTCCCATTTCTAGGATCACACCCTTTTTTTAAATTTTTTAAAAATTCTCACCTGAGGATATTTTTTCCATTGCCTTTCAGAAAGAGTGGAGGTGGGGGGGGGAGAGAAAGAGAGAGAGAGAGAGAGAGAGATGGAGAAATATTAATGTGAGAGAAACACATCAACTGGTTGCCCCTAGCACATACCCTGACTGGGGCCGGGCATGAACCTGCAACCAAGGTACATGCGCTTGGCTGGAATCGAACCCGGGACCCTTCAGTCCGTGGGCCGATGCTCTAACCACTGAACAACTGGCCAGGGCAAGGATCACACCCTTATCAGTGGCCCTGGGAAGGTGGGAAGTTGTGGCCATTCTTGGAGGAGGGAGACTGAGGTGCAGAGAGGGTTGGAGAAAACCCTGTAAGGGGTTTGAACATGAGCCCCTCTAACCCCAGGGCCTAGGGAACAGGTCCAGGGCCCAGAGGCAGTAGCCAACCTCACCCCATACATAGCCCCAATTTCTGACCCTCCCCCTGTCCCAGGCGACTCTCCCAGACTCTCTGGAGATGGAGAAGCCTCAGGGTGGAAGCAGCAGTGGAAAGTGCAGTAGCTTAAGGTGAGAAGGGGTGGAGCCAGGATCAGGGGCATAGCCAAAGCCCCCCAATAAGGTGTGGAGCCAGGGTTGGTAGGATCAGATGTCAGATTAGGAGAGGGAGTCCTAGGGGAGGGGAAGGAGGTGCAGGGAGGCTCCTGAGAGGTAGTGGGTCAGGTGAGAGGCAGGGCCCAGGTGGACCAGAACACCCGCCTGCCTGCCCCAAGAATTTAAACCAGAAGCTTTGGGGAAACTTTGACAACCAATTCATGTGGGGTGACTGAGGTCGCAGGCTCCCCACCCCAGACCACAGCTATCCTCACCTTTCAACACTCCCCAGGACTCTTTGGCCAGGCAGGTGTAAGGCTGAGAACCAGAGAGGCAGACTTGTCTCTAGGGACACACAGCCCAGGCCCCTCGGTGTTACTGGGTTGCACCTGGAGCCTTGAGCGAGACCAGCAGGAGCCAGGATAGTAGCTGCTGGAGTTGCCTCATCTCCGCTCTAGAGCAGAACAAGGGGTCAGGTGGGAAAAACAAAGCTCCCAGCCCCTCAGGCACCCCTAGCCCTTGGCTGAGGTCCTAGGATAGCTGGCTGGCCAGTGAGTAGGACATGGCTCAGGGGAGAAGAAAGCTGGGGAGGGGGGAAGGTTGGAGATATTGGGGAGCAGGCAGGGAGCAGAGAAGGGTCTGGGTAGGGGCAAGGCATTTAGCCAGGCAAAGAAGGGGAGAGAAGGTACTCAGGCAGAGGAAATGACCAGTGCAAAGACCCTGGGGTGGGGACGTACTTATGGGAGGAATAGTGAGGGACCGGTGAAGAGAGAGATGGTGTTAAAGATGGATCTTGTAGCCCGGCTGGCGTGGCTCAGCGGCTGAGTGTTGACCTATGAACCAGGAGGTCGTTATTTGATTCCCAGTCAGGGCACATGCCTGGGTTGTGGGCTCGATCCCCAGTAGGGGGCGTGCAGGAGGCAGCAGATCAATGACTCTCATCATTGATGTTTCTGTCTCTTTCCCTTTTCCTCTCCCTTCCTCTCTCTGAAATCAATAAAGATATTAAAAAAAAAAAAAGATGGATTCTGTAGGGCTTGGTAGGGGAAGAGAGGATTAGATTCAGAGGAAAGGTAAACCAGGGCCCAGTAAGTAACAGGCCTAGATCATTGTGAGATTGCCCCTTAGCAGCCCAGTGGAGAATCATGAGGGAGGCAGGTCTGGTTCACCCTCTGGCTCTCACAGCAGGTCACAGAATGTGAGGCAGCCTGAGCAAGGCCGGCCTTGGTCTGACAACTGGCCCCCTATCTTGGTATGCCCCTTGGCAGAATGGGGACAATATAATCCCAGACCCTCCACAAGCGTGGACACCACCCTCAGTGCTTTTCGGGGATGTGCTCAGGAGATTCCCACTGAGCCCCACTGAGCCCTATAGGTGGAGCTACTTCTATTTCCTCTTCGCAGAGTGGGGAACTGAGGCTCAGGGAGGACAGCACATGGGATGCAGAGGCAGGACTCAAATTTGGGCTCTGGCAGGACAGGCTGGCCCCTGGTGGGAGTCTAGCCCTTCCCGATAGGGTGTCCTTGGTGTAAGGAGGCCTTGGCCAGGCAGCTAGACCAGAGTCAGGAGCTGGAGGAGGCTCTAAGGGCCTGTGAGGGCCACAGGTAGGTGGGCAGGGTGAGGGGCTGAGAAGTACAGAATGTGGGGGAGAGGACCTATACCCCCACCCTGTGATCCTTCCCTGTGCCTCCATTTCCCTGATTCTTTGGTTAGGGAGGCGAGAGAGAATGCACCAACACCCTCCTCAAACTTACCTTGGCTGTTTGTGGTGTCTGCTGGTGATTCCTGCATTAACTGGTCCCATCATGGGCCAGTGGGAGCCCCTTTAATACTGTAGGTCTCAGATAGATGACCGGCCTCCTGTCTTCCTTTATTGGTGTCTCCAATCAGCAGAATGGGGACAAGATGACACTGTGCCTGTAATTTACTTTAAAATTCAGGTCCTCTGGCTCCCCAACCTCTGGCTCCCATAGATTTGGATGTGTGTTTTGAGATGGAATACCATTCCTCTTTCTAAATTCTTGCTATTCCAAAACAAGGACCCCCCCCACCCCATGCCCTAGAATGTTTGGCTCAGTGGTTAGAGTGTCGGCCTGCGGACTGAAGGGTCCCGGGTTTGATTCCAGCCAAGGGTATGTACCTCAGTTGCAGGCTCTATCCCTGGCTCCAGTCGGGGAGCATGCAGGAGGCAACCAATTGATGTCTCTCTCTCCCTTCCACTGTCTTTAAAAAAGCAATGGAAAAAAACATCCTCTGGTGAGGATTAAAAACACACACAAAAACAAAAGCAAAATAAAGACCCTTAGGAATCTGACAGCCAGCAGCCTGTCTCAGCCGGCCCCAAGCGCGGTTGTCACGAGTGGGGTCCACAGTCAGGCAGCGGTGATTACTCCAGTCAGGATCACACACTAGGTATTCGGCTACCACTTGAGAAACTCTAACCTAAAGCCCAGCCTTAAAAAATATATATATATCTTTATTGATTTCAGAGAGAGGAAAGGAGAGGGAGAGAGGGATAGAAACATCAATGATGAGAGAGTCATTGATCGGCTGCCTCCTGCACGCCCCCTGTTGGGAATCGAGCCCGAAACCCAGGCATGTGCCCTGACTGGGAATCGAACTGCGATCCCCTGGATCATCTGATGTTCAACTGCTGAGCCATGCCAGCTGGGCAAGCCCAGCCTTTTTAAAATTGTCAATCCACACCATATACTTTACTAATTAATTAGCATGATGAACATTAGAATTTTTCTCCAGTAAGGGGAGTGAGGTTAAAATGTGTGGATCATGGAGAATATTAGCTGCCCTTCTGCCCAGACACCTGGCCAGAACCTGCATTTAACCCGAGTGACCCATCTGAGGGGCCCTGGCCTATATCCCTCAGGGTAGTCCCATGACTGGAGGACTTCCAGTTGGTCTTGTGTCCCATGGCCTCGAACCCTGCTTGGGTTTCGGGGGCCTCTACCTCGGTGAATCTGTGGGGCCCTAAGAGGACAGAGCATGCCTTCCTAGGGCTCCCAGCCAGGCAAGTGGAGATGTGATCTCATGGAAGGGGGATGGGACTACAGTGTCCACCCACATCCGAGAGGTGGCCCAGGACCTGGTTCCCCAGATTCTGTCTCCCACCAAAGTGGCTCATGAAATCAAGACAAACCTATAACAGCAATGCAAATGAATGCAAATGATAAGCAAATAACACACAGTTTTAATTCAAACAAAGAAGATCATGCAAATCATATGCTAATACTGTATAACTTGAAGGAGGGGGCCTGGGTCTGGGGTGGAGGTTGTTGGACACATTGCAAGGGACATGTTGAGTGTAACAGTTATGACGGAGGTCCCTGTTTCCTGCTGAGCACAGCCCTTTAAGGGGATCAGCCCTTGGACCTCACAAGGTGAGGGGGTCTTACAACCTTGGGGCCCCAGCCCAGGACTCGTATCTCCAACTCTGTGCTCTCAGCAGGATTTGTGGGCCACAGCGACCCCTGGTGCTTGTATCTGGACACAGCAGCTGGACCTCTCACCCCACGCCAACCTTGATCTCTGTGCTGTGGCTTCCAGCTCCCCTTCCTGATGGACTGGGCCCCTCTCAGGTGAACCCTGATCACCCACCTCCAAGCTTCAGGTTGGTGGGAGGGATAATGAACAGGACCGGCTGAGGGGAGGGATCAGTCTCAAGGGCTCCGGCTTTCCTCCTTACACCATCCTCTTAGGGATTTTAAAATGCAACTGCCCAAGGAGAAAGGAGAGACTGATTCCTGGCAACCCCTAGATCCCTGGCTTCCTCCCCAGAAGCTACGGCTGAGACCTGTGTTTTCTTCCAGATATAGCTGGATAAAAGTCCCTCCCCCAATTTAAAAAATGTATACAAGGTGTCAGCCTCCCTACTCTTAACATTAATGTAGAGAAAAGCTCCATCAGCTTTTTAAACAATCCATAGTATCCCACTGCATGGCTGAGCAACCACTGGTTTAAACAGTCCCAGAATGACAGCCATTTGTTTTCAATTTGCAAAAAATGTGGCAAGACATGCATCATTTTGCACCCATATCCAAGTATTTGTAGAAACATCCCTAGAAGGGGGAATTGGTGAGGGAAAAGGTATGTGCATTTTTAATATTAATAGATTCTAGAAAATTACTGTCTTGAGCAGCTGTACTGATGAGCAGTCCCCTAGCACCGCCTTCATGCTCGAAACCCTGGTTCTGCCATTCCCTCCTAACTGGGGGCCTGGGGTGCAGGTCAGGAAGTTTCTGAGCCCCAGTGTCCCCACCTGTTGCATGGAGGCTCCATGCTGGCAGGGCAGGCTCAGGGGTTGCCCGGGTGACTCCTTTGTGCTCCTGTAATCTTTACAGCTTGATTGGTGTCATGGGGCCACATTTTAGGCATTTCTGGATAGTGCAATACGAAATGTTAGTAAAATGCTACTTTATGTGCAGAATTTGACCTAGGGGCGTTTCCTCAAGTTAAAACCTTCCAAGAACCCCAGCGTGAATGAAGTCGAGCCAATAGAACCACGACCTGCAGCCACACGATGGCCACAAGAGGGCGCACCTGAGCCAAAGGTGAAGCCACCTTGGTCCTTTGAGACTGTCAGTCATGGTCTTTAATGACATTTCAGCTGAAAACGGCAGAACTTGTATTAACAGCAAAAACAAACAAGCAAACAAACAAAAGCAAAACCAATGCCCAGTAAAATTCTAAGCCCACGACGGACTTGAACCCAAACCATGTGAAATGATACAATGGCAGGCAGCGCCTGGGTGAGGTGGACTCCAAATGGACAGACACGTGGACGGAATCACAACCTGCACGACTGCACCGCTATGACCCTGCCCCTGCCCACCCCCGCCACTCCCCCCGTAAACTATCTCCAGAAACAAATCTGTGGTGAACAATATCAAAATTAAAGTACAAAATTTTACTGGGAGAATTTATGACAAGCCCTAGAAGAAACAATTTGTGTCTTGCCATAACATCACTATTCAAAAGAGTTGGGGAAATGAGCATCATCTTGGCCCATTTTAAATCCCAGCTCATGGACAAGAGTCCATGTAGTGTCCCCAGCAGTGGCTCAGGGAGAACCGTCTGCTGGAGAACCGCCTGCTGTCAGTTGTGGGTTTTCTGAGGTAATCAGCTGCACACACAGTAAAAACACCATTGCTAGCCCTGCATGGCAGGTCACACTATCTTTTCTGCTGTCCCCAAAACTTAATTAGATGCATCTGAGTTGACAAGGCTTGGATCTCCAGAGAGTGAAGCAGTTGACACTGGAGGGATGGTCCCCTGCCAGCTGCCCCTGGCCTTAAAAGATAGTAACAGAGTGTCAGAGGGGCAGCCCTGAGACTGATGGCTTGTCTTGCCCCACTGAGGAGACAGGAGAGATATGGAGGGGTCAGTCCAGGGCCTTGATGACTGACCAGTGACATGGGGGTACGTCCCCAGCAGAAAACTGGCTTCCATGGGTCACCCATGGGGCTCTGGAGAAGGACTGATGTGTGATCTCCATACAGTTTCCACACACTCTGAGCATAAGGGAGGCCCAGTCAGGCCTGGAGCTGACGATGGTCCCCGAAACATCATGGCGAGATGCAGAGAGTGGGAAGAGGCTCGGAAACCCGGCTGGACGCCCGGGGCTCTGTCTACGGTGCAGAGACACACTGAGCACCTGTGACCCTGGAATGTCTGTCCATAGGGCACCCCTGCCCCCCGGTAGAAACCGCCACTGAAAATGGCTCTTCTTGGGCGACCTGCGCTGTGGCGAGTCCTGTTTGCAGCCCGCAAGAGCAGGACCCCTTGTCCCCTCCCAGCTCCAGCTCTGGGGCTGGCTCCCGAGCCAGGGGATCACAGGTGCCCAGGTTCCACACCCTCCATGTGCCTCAGGGCCGGGTCCCTCCGACTCGGCCAGAGATCGGGCGGCTGCCGTCGGCCGGGGCTGCACGAACCTCTTCACCTTCCTCTCTCGCACTTTCCTTCAGGGCTGAGTCCTCCCGCCGGCCTTCCGCGCACCCAGCCGGCCAGCCCGCCCCTCGCCACAGCTCTTCCCTCCGTGTCCGAAGGAGCTGCCACGGCGCTTGCGCCTCAGAGGACACCGTCGGGCAAACGCACCCACAGACGTTTTGAGGTTTTGAGGGCTGCCTCACACGTGGCATGGAGGCCAAGGGCTGGTACTGTCTTCCCACCAGCCTGGGAGCAGCTGGGACAGGGGCACTGGCCTCAGGGGGACAACACTCTGCCCCCAGGTGGACACCCACAGGCCTGTGTTTCCAGAGGGCGCACCTCTGAGGAGAGGTATCCGCCAGCAGGACTGGGAGGTGACAGACTGGCACATGGTGGTGGGTCTGAGAGCCGAAGGGCAGCTCAGACAGTCCTCGGCGCCTAGGGCGAGGTGACGGCTCCCAGCCCCGGCGGCCTCAGCCCGAGACCTGCTCCCTGAAAGAGCATCTGGGCGTACCCAGGGCACGAGGCTGCCGTGGGCAGGGTGGGGCACAGGCTGGGGTGCTCAGTGTGGTATCGGCACCCAAGCCTCAACATTCCTACTTATTACAGGGTCACGTCTGGGGAAACCTCATGGAGACTTAAGCATCTCTAGACCTCCTGGTGATGTTCCAGGGTTAAGGGTGCGTCTTGTCTGCCAGGGTCCCCACTGGGGGCCCTCAAGCCAATTGAGTCTCACATACTGGCGTCCATTATGATGTAGGCGCTAAGCCCCAAGCACAGAGCTTCCTGCTCTGCCCAGGTGCTTATTAGGGGCAGTGGGTTTGCCATGGTGATGGGACAAGCACTGCCTTGCTGAAGGCATCCATCCCCTGCACCCCTAAGGGCTGGGGGTAAATCGATGGGGAGTCGACTCTGGCATGGCAGGGAACACCCACATGAAGGAAACATGTGGGGGGTGTAAGGCTCCACCCAGCTTCACATGTGCCTGTGTAGCCTCCTCAAGACGGTCCCGAGTATGAGGCTGGACCCCTGTGACTGTCAAGAGCTGGGGAGGCTCCAGGGATCATGAGAGGGATGGGACCCCCTAATCTTGGGTGGCCTGGCTCGACGCCCAACACCCTGAGGGGTTCCGCAGGTGCGTCCAGATCCCTGGCACATCTTCTTCCCAGTCACCTAAGTGGGAATCTTCACTGTGGCACAGCTGGGCACCAGCTGAGGGGCAGCCAGGCTGGCAAGGCCCAGGCACCAACAGGGCAGCAGTTCTGAGCCCAGTGGGGCTTCCTGCACAGTCCCACGGTCAGGGCCTCATCTGCCTACCCCCCTCTTCCTCACGGAGTTCAGACACTCCCTGGGAGGCAGGCCTCTTCCCCTCAATAGCCAAAGCCTTGTTTTGGGGCCCTGTGCCCACCACTCAGCTGTGAGGTGAGGATGAGAGCTCCAAGGCTGAAGGGTGTCCCTATTAGGGCGATCAGCATGACACAGTTCAGTGACTCCAGGAGATGGAGGCTGCTGTGTCCCTGTGGTTGGCTTCTCTCAGCCCACAGGTACTGGGTGCAGGAATGCTGCTGACCCAGTTCATTCGAAACACTGGAGTGCTGGGAGGAGTTGAGGGTAAGCTTGTCTGAACCTCACAAAGCCGACTTTGTGCTTCCATTTACTGGAAGCCATAATATCTGCTCCCCATAATCTAAATAAGGAGCAGGTGAGACCAGACCATTAGACATTCAAACACCTGTGAGGCACTTGAGTGAAGGACTCAGCATGGGACATCACGGTGCTGCAGAATGAGGCGGTGTCTCTGGAGGCGGGAACTTAGCCTGGAGTGGTGGAGCCCAAGAAAGGCGAGGGCATCATGTGGGAGCTGTCACAGTAGCGGGCTGCAGGAGGACAGGGCCAGGAGCCCAGGGAGTGAGGAGGACAGTGGGGGAGGAGGCCTGGGTCTGCACAGCAGGGGGAACGACTGATTAAATAAGTACAAGTACTGAGGCTAAATGGAGCAGGGTTCTTACTATCAGGAAAAGGAGTTACGAATCTGTACAGAGAAAAAACAGAATAAACCCTCTGGTGTTGAACTAGAATAAAATATATTGGAATGAAATGGTTTTCAATATATACAGATATATAGAAAAAAATAGATGTATCATCACAAATATTCTTTAGCTCTGTTCCCCGAGAGTGACCAGAGCAGTAACACCTCAACAGAAATGAGAACACCTAGGACCAAGATCTACTCTAAATGGAGCTGGGGCTTCTTGGAGAAATGACTGGTTCTGACTGGAGCAAAGAGAATAGCATATGAGCCCAGAACATGTTATGGCGCCTGTGATATTGTGATTTACAATAAGAAATATATATTTGGTCTTGTCCCCGTTTTTTGGCACAGAGCTCCTAAAACCCTTGGAGAAGGTGTCTTTTGTTATGTAAATGAGGGAACCCGAAGACTGCACTTAAGGATGGAAGCTGGTTGCCAGGGGACCCACCCTACCCCCAATCTCCAGACCCCCAGGGAGCACAGAGGAGCTGGGGTTCAATAGATTGATGAAGGCCAATGATGTAATCAATCATGTCTATGAATGAAGCCTCCAAAAACACCCCAAAGGAGAGGGTTCAGAGAGCTTCTGGGTTGGTGAACGAGTGGAGACTGGGGAGGGCCGCATGCTCAGAGAGTACAGGGGAGCTCTGTGCCCCTTCCCCATACCTTACCTGATACATTTTTCCTCTGGCTGTATCCGAGTTACAGCCTTTTATAATAAACCAGTAATCTAGTAGGGGAAATGTTTCTGAGTTCTTTGAGTTATTCTAGCAAATTAATCAAACCCAGAGAAGGAGCCATTGGGACCCCCAATCCACAGCCAGTGGGTCAGAAGCCTAGGTGGTAACCTGGGTGTCTGACGGGAGGCGGGAGCGTGCGACTGAGCCCTTGGCCTGTGGAATCTCATTATCTAGAGAGGTGGTTTCAGTATTGAGTTGAATTGTAGGACACCCAGCTAGTGTCCAAGAATGACTTGCTGGTGTGGGGAAACCTCCCGCCAGCACACTGGGAACTGGGTATAGAACCTTTCAGCAGCGAGCAAGGGAGTGGTACTCAAAGGGTGACGGGGCCATGCCAGAGGGACGCAAGGCTATTCTGAAGAGGCTCCTTCGATCCATATCTGGGACAATCTGCACATCAAAACGAATGATGATAGTAAATGACCATGAATCTACACTGAGGCATAAACGGAAAATTTAACAAACATTTCTGTAAATCTGTGATTACATCAAAATACAAACAAACCTATGAGAACAAATGTGGACTCCAGCTACAATGACTTTGCTAACCAAAAGGAATATAACCTCTGGGTTATAAAGTGCACCAGAAGGGAAAAGAATTAGAACAGAAATAGAGCACAGGCTGGCTTCCCTGAAAAAGGAAAGTGGTGGTAAAGGTAACAGATAAGAGGCTGACTTCTCCCTGGGTTCAGGAGTGACACCATCAAGACCCATAATGAGATATTTCTTTGAACTAATATGGTTCCCAGATCTGCTGTCATCAAATGCAGAGTCTTTAAAATGTCACACAAGTCTAAAAGAATATCATGTTCACCACAATGAGATGTCTCTTCACATCCACTAGATGGCTATTGTAAAACAAAAACAAAAACAGAAAATAACAAGTGTTGGTGAGGGTGTGGAGAAACTGGAACTTTCACGCACTGCTAATAAGAATGTAAAATGGTGTAGCCACTGTGGAAAACGGTCTCGCAGTTCCTTAGAAAGTTAAACATAGAATTACAGGATCCAGCAATCCCATTTCTTGGTGTATTATCACAAAGAACTGAAAGCAGGAACTCAAAAAGATATTTGTACACGCACGTTGACCACAGCATTATTCATAATAGCCAAAAAGTGGAAAACAACCCAAATGTTCTACAACGAATGACTGGATAAACAAAATGTGGTCCCTCCATATAATGAAATATCATTCAGCCTGAAAATGGAATGAAGCTGGCACATGCTACAACATGGATAAACCTTGAAGACATTATGCTAAGTGAAGTAAGCCAGACACAAATAGAAAAATATTGTATAATTCCACTTATATGAGGTACTTGAAAAAGTCAGAATCATAAAGACAGAAAGTGGAAGGGTGGGTACCAGAGGCCAGGGGAGGGGGAGGGGGAGTTAGTGTTTAATGGGCAGAGTTTCAGCTCAGGGAGATGAAAAGTCCTGGAGATGGACGGTGGGGATAGATGCACAATCACGTGAATGGATTTAATGCCCCTGAGCTGTACACTCAAAAATGGTTAAAGTGGACTTCTGGTCAGGATGGTGTCGTGGGTAAATGTGGTGCTCAAATCCTCCCATGACCACGTCAACATTACAACTAAACTACAAAACAAGCCTCTTTTGGAAACATCTGAAATCTGGCTGAATGGAAGTCCTGCAACTAGGGATTTAAAGAAGAAGCGACATGGAGACTGGTAGGAGGGGCACAGACACCGATGATCCCATACCCCTGGGTGGCAGATAAAAATTGGGAGGGATATCTCCCCTGCAAAGATCCCTCCTGCGGAGCGGGGGTCCCAGCCCCACACCAGGTCTCCCAGCCCAGGGTTCCAGTGCTGGGAAGAGAAGTCCCCATAGCGTCTGGCTGTGAAAACCAGCAGGGATTGAGGCTGAGTGAGAGGGAGGCATCTGGCGTCTGAGGCAGCTCCTCTTAAAAGGCCCAAGCACAGACTTACGCGGACTCACTTGCTCTGAGCTGCAGCTCTGAAGCAGCAACTTGAAAGACACCAGGGACATACGGGCAGGAACTGAATTGTCTGGTCCTGGCACAAGAACAGGCACATTGAACAAGTGAACAGAACAGAGACCCCAGAAACGGACCCACACCATTAAGGTCAATTAATATTTGACAAAGGAGGCAAGAGCATACAATGGAGTAAAGACAGTCTTTTCAATAAATGGTGCTGGGAAAATTGGGCAGGTACATGCAAAAAAAAAAAGAAAGAAACTAGATCACCAACTTACACCATGCACAAGAATAAACTAAAAATAAATAAAAGACTTAAATGTAAATTGTGAAACCATAAAAATCCTAGAAGAAAACATAGGCAGTAAAATCTCAGTAATTTCATGTAGCAGAATTTTCACTGATACATCTTCTAGGGCAAGAGAAACAAAGGAAAAAATAAACAAATGGGACTATAGCAAATTAAAAGACTTCTGCGCAGCAAAAGAAACCATCATTAAAATGAAAATGGAATCCATTATATGGGAGAACATATTGGCCAATGATACATCTGATAAGGGGTTAATTTCCAAAATATATAAAGAACTCATACAGCTCAACAAAAGAAACACAAACAACCCAATTAAAAATGGGCAAAGGACCTGAACAGACACTTCCCCAAAGAGGACATACAGATGGCCAAGAGACATATGAAAAAATGCTCAAAGTCACTAATCATCAGAGAGATGCAAATTAAAACTAAAATGAAGTATCACCTCACACCTGCCAGAATGGTACCATCAACAAATCAATAAACGACAAGTGCTGGGGAGGGTGTGGAGAAAAGGGAGCCCTAGGACACTGCTGGTGGGGATGCAGAACTGCGCAGCCACTATGGAAAACACTACGGAGCTACCTCAAAAAATTAAAAGTGAAACTGCCATTTGACCTAGGGATCTCACTTCTGGGATATATCCTAAGAAACACACACCACCAATCAGAAAGAATATATGCACCCCTATGTCCAAATCAGTGCATTTTACAATAGCTAAGATCTGGAAACAGCCCAAGTGCCCTTTAGCAGATGAGTGGATAAAAAAGCTGTGGCACATTTACACCATGGAATACTACGCAGCTGTAAAAAAGGAGCTCTTACTCTTTGTGACAGCATGGATGGACCTGGAGAGCATTATGCTAAGTGAAATAAGCCAGTCAGAGAAAGTCAAATACAAACATGATCTCACTTATATGTGGAATCTAATAACAAAATGAACTGAGGAACAAAACAGGTCCAGAGGCATGGAAGCAGGGAACAGACACAGATTTCAGAGGGGAGGGGGTGGGGGGATGGGAAGAGATTAACCAAAGAATTTATACGCATATGCATAGCCCCTGGACGCAGACAATAGTGTGGTGAAGGCCTGGGGTGCGGTGGGGGCTGGGTGGAGGGGGGAAAACGTGGAGAAAATGGGAGACATCTGTAATACTGTCAACAACAAAAAATAAATTTAAAAGAAAAGAAAAAAGCAAACCAAACAAAATTGTTATTATTCTACTTTTCTAATTCTGTCATCTTCCTTTTTCCAGAACAACTGAACGCCACAGTGCCTTAGGTCTTGCTTAAGACAAATGCAGCTGCTCATTACTCATTGGTGACAGTATTGCCACAGCAATAAACTGTAAAATAAGTGGACATGATACACCAGAAAGCAGGGCTCTGACAAAACAGAAATGAACCATCCACTGCCAGAGAGAGATGTGATAGGCAAGAAGGCCCACGATACACACTAGGGCCAAGCCAGGACCAGAGGCATATGGTTGTTGTGGTCCTGGATCCACACAGGAAGTATCTTCTCAAAGGCCTACCTGTCTCCCTGGATTTCACAGAGCACACGGAAGAGCAGGTTTCATCTGATGGCAATTAAGAGCATGCTTTCTGAAAGAAAAGTGACAGAGAAATGTGTGATAAAGAGAGTGTCATCCTGTCCACCAGAGTAAAGATTCTCCATATTGAGTCACTCAGTTCTGTTGACAATCCCTTAGCAAGGTATAGTGCCAGAGCATTTCGTATGAATTCGATTTGTACAAAGTGTAAATAGAGCAATATAGAAATATTCAAAACATTTCCCTTTATATTCCCTGTAGAATTTTAAACAATACAAATAATGCAATAACTCATCAAGAACTATACATTTCAAGGTCAAGTGATTTGAAAGCTGTGCTCACACTATTGCCCTATAGTAGCACTTTGATGCATAAGCAGAAACCCCAGTCATCCTACCCCAGTGTTGTGCGACAGCTTAGCAGGTGTTTACTGAGCACCTATTACGTGCCACACACCATTCTATTGTCACAAAGACACAGACAGACAAAGTTCCTACCCATGTGGCAGTTAGACGGAGGGAGTGAGAAACACCAAATGCGCACACAGACAGGAAAACCATCAGCCACGGCTGGTACTTTGTGACAACTTCAACTAGAGTGATGACTAGAGGTTTACTGGAATTTATATATCTCTGAGGTGACGCCAAAACCAAGATCAGAATGACAAGGAGAAGTCAGGTAGGAAAAGGTAGGAAGAAAGTGATAATTTAGGTAGAGGAAACAGCCAGTGCAAAGGCCTTGAGAACACACTTGGCTTTTTAAGAAACCGGGGAGCTGTAAGGGTAAGAGGTGAGTGAGAGCCACGTGGTAAAGTTAACGAGACAAGTGGGGCTGACTCTGGCTTTTGTTTGCCTGTGATGGGAACTGTGCTTGGCAGAAGATTGGCCTCCGAGATGTCTGCGTGCTATTCTCAGAACCATGAATGTGTTATCTTACCAGGGAAAACACTGTGGATGTGGTTAAGCATAAAGATCTTGAGATGGGGAAATGAACTCAGGTTATGCAAATTGACCCAAATCTGATCACACTCTCAGCCTTAAAAAGTGCACAAACTCTTCCAGTGGTGGTTAGAGAAACAGGTGCGATGACTGTTTCTTCTGATCGATACAAATACCTTAGAAAAGTCCGAGTACTTTGAGAAAGAACAGGGGACACCACAAACTGCGTGCTTGCTCCTTGCCTGGCAAGGAGTCCAAGGCCCTGCTCGACCGAACAGCAGCGCTGGCGGCCAGCTGCCCCCCCAGCCCCCCTTTGAGGGCCACAGGGAGCCACACACGCCCGCTTTCCCGCCGGGCCTCCCTGCACATGAGCTTGCCCTCAGCCTAGAATGCTGCGCCTACGTGCTCCGCTGGGCAAAAAGGCTCCCACGCGGACCACGGCCATCTCCTTGGGGCATGAACGATGAAATGCCCCTAGAAGCCAGCTGAAGCCAGGCTGGGGCACAGGAGCATCTAGTCTTGCTGAAAGGTGGCCTCCCTTTCCCTGGTTGATGCCTCATCGCCCTCTCTCCACTCTGAAGCCTTAGCCCAACAGTCTGATCTTCTCAGGAACCTGCCGCGGGAAGAGATGTCATGTTCTAGGGAGCCGGAGGAGCTCTGGGGGGAGCCAAACCTTCCCCCAGCCACTCCCCCTGCTTGTCCTACCTCGGGCAAGTTCTTACTCAGGACCAGTTCCTCTTGGAGAGACTCAGAGAGAAACCGCTCACTTCCTAGGGTTATTGGGAGGTTTGTACTCAGACTGAGGCACTCAGTAACTGCCACTTAAATGAATGAGTGGCACCTGCTCATTTGTGAAACTTTTCTGAAACATTCTGCACATTTATTTACTTATTAATAAAATCACTTCAGCCCGGCCGGGCGTGGCTCAGAGGTTGAGCGTCGACCTAGGATCCAGGCGATCAGGGTTCGATTCCCGGTCAGGGCACATGCCTGGGTTGTGGGCTCGATCAATGACTCTCTCATCATTGATGTTTCTGTCTCTCTCTCTTCCTCTCTCTGAAATCAATAAAGATATAAAAAAAATAAAATAAAATAAAATAAATAAAATCACTTCAAAAGGGATTTGACTGTGATCCTAGATTTTAGGTAGTTTCAGGAAATCGTTTTAAAACCAAAAAGATTAAACTCCAAGTACACCAAGGACATCAAGACTTTCCTTTGGCACTGGGCCAAGCCAAGATAAGCATGCTAACATAAGAGTGAAAGTAAAGCTTGCAAGCAGGCCAGGAACAAAAACTGCAGGCACTAAGTTCACTAGCATCTAAGGAAGCTCCTTCAGAGCGACGATAAAGAAAATTTCAGCTTTGAAATTCTACTTCCTAGGTTTGGATTAGCAGAGTCTCTCATGCTAACGCTATCTGGCTTTGGGGAATTCCAAACCCTAAATTCCTCCTACGAGCCCTTGAGTTCTTTGAATGAGTGTGCGGAAAGCCCCGCTGACATGCATGAATGTGCGTACTTCTAAAGGTCTACGTCCCCTTATTCAGTATTCCAGCGGTACTGAGGAGGGGCACACCGTTTGCTGGACGGTTTATGCCTTGCCATTTGGGTAAGTTGTAAGGATAGTCAAAATTACATCATCTCCCTTTAATAATTATTAGAATTTAATCCGTGTTATAAGCAAAGTTAATCTGCAGAAATAACTGGACAAATTAAGAAAGTCATGTGGATGAAGTTATGGGAATAAATGTCATTTTGGCACATCCGCATAAAGCTGATGAATATTCTATTGAGATCCTCCCCTAAGACCTCACCTAAACTCACAGCCTTTAAAAATCTTCAAGACTAGGACCCAGTGCACTCTCCCTCTCAGCACACTGGCACCTTTCCCCTCCCCCTCCTTCCCCCAGGGCATCTCCTCTGCCTGTCTCTCTCCTAAGCTCCAAGGGCCCTTCTTTTGCTTCTGTAACTTGTTTCCTGAGCCTACAATAGCCCAGCCCAGCTGGCTCACTTCTGCTACCTCTGTAACCTTCTAAACAAACTTTCTCTTATAATTTGAAACAAAAGTCATGCAAATTTCTACTAGTAAATACTTAAGAAGTATGTGTAAAAAAACCCAAAATCAAAACCAAAAAATGTCAGAGTTTTTTCCTAAGAATGCTGTGAAGGCCTTAATTGTAGTACCTGTTATATTGCCTACAAGCCAATTTCTAAATATAATATTTTTAGTTTCAGGCACACCACCCTATATACCATGATGCTTGCTACTAAAACATGTATAACAGTGACCATTCTCCATCATACTTTAATTCACTATATGCAAAGATTTTTTTTGCCCCCAAATCCTTAATACCATTCCCCACTGGTCATTCTCTATTATACTCAAATTCTACAAATGAACACAAGTTTGAGTTGGGGTTTTTATAGACTGTGCAAAAGAAATATAGAAACAACCCTGGAACCTTTAAAACCTGATTTTCTTAGAGTGAAATATGTAATCAGACCCTGAAACAACAGGGCTCCATGGCCCCAGGCCAACTGTTTCATTTAGAGAAAAAAATCAACTATTGTCTGAATTTTATTTATTTCTAATTTTCTTTCTATATTAAGTAGGCAAAACAATGCTAATATGTGACTCTTGTGGTTAATTTAAAATTTATTATGTCTAAAAATAAAACTCAGGCTCAAAAATAATTTCCATTTGTCGGATTAACCATCTACTAGGTAAATTGATTTATGAAAACTGAAATAAATGGGACTTTATCATCTTCACTCTTGACAGCCTGACCTCTCCAAGTGTGGTCTGGGATCAGCAACATTGGTACCCTTGGGATCTTGTTAGATACGTGGGCTCTTGCCCCTCGAGCCTCCAAAGACCTACCACATCACACCTTTTAAAAAAATATATGTTTTGTTGATTTCAGAGAGAGGAAAGGAGAGGGGGAGATACAAACATCAATGATGAGAAAGAATCATTGATCAGCTGCCTCCTGCACACCCCCTACTGGGGATCGAGCCCGAAACTCAGACATGTGCCCTGACCAGGAATCGAATTGTGACTTCCTGGTTCATGGGTTGATGCTCAACCACTGAGCCACACAGGCTGGGCCACATCACAGCTTGCATTGCAGTAAGGTTCCCACAGAGATCTGCTGCATGTGGAGCCTAAGCAGCACTGTTCTAGAATACCACTGTCCAGGAGAATTTTCTGTGATGATGGAACTTTTCTCTACCTGAGGTAATATAGAAGCCACTAGCCACACAGCTATTGAGCACCTGAAATGTAACTTCAGTGGAGGAACTGAATGTTTAATTTATTTAATTTTAATTCATTTTAATTTAAAAAGACACATGGTGAGTAGCTACCACATTGGACAGTACAACTCTCTAGTGTATCTGTGTGCACCTGCAAGTAAAGGGTCAAGAAGTAACCACTACAGCCAAGTCTACCAATCCTGCAACACAGCCCACCTGCAGAATGACTTGAAGAAGGGCAAGTCCTCTTTAGCTGCTTCTACCAGAATATCAGATATGGAGCCTGGGTCTTCAAAATGACACTGCTGACCATTCTGCTTCCTTTTTTGGTCTGGTTTTCAAAACTCACCCTTCAGCCATTCCTAGCTCTAGAGTTTTCATACTGACTCCTTAGGAATCTCACTACTAGACAAAAAAGGAGCCCAGGATCCAGGGCACCTGAGGCTTGAGGATCCCGGAGAGTGTGGTTAAGTGGCAGGCTACTGAAGGAATGGGGGAGGGCCCAGAGCTTGCAACAGATTTTCAAAAGGGCCCATGGCTCAAACATTGGCCAAGGACCCTGAGAGGACGGAAGAACTTTGGAGCTTAACAATCCTAACAGAGGAACTCTCAACCCTAGTCTGATAACCCTCATACACCCCTCGTAAAAGTAGTTGAGAGAAGCAAATGATATAACTATGGCCCGGCTGGGCGTGGCTCAGCGGTTGAGCATCGACCTATGATCCGGGAGATCGCAGTTTGATTCCTGGTTGGGGCACATGCCTGGGTTGTGGGCTCGATCCCCACTAGGGGGCGCGCAGGAGGCAGCCGATCAATGACTCATCATTGATGTTTCTCTCTCTCTCCGTTCCTCTCTCTGAAATCAATGAAAAGATTAAAAAAAGAAAAAAAGAAATAACTATGTAAACTGTAAAAGGTTGTAAAATTTATTATGAAAAACTAAGGTGCCCAGGCCGGGTAGCTCAGCTGGTTGGAGCGTTGTCCTGATGCGCCAAGGTTGTAGGTTCAATCTCAGGTGAGGGCATGTATAAGAATAAACTGATGAGTGCATAAATAAGTGGAACAGCAAATCAATGTTTCTCTCTTGCTCTCTCTCCCTACCTCTCTCTCAAATCAACAAATAAATAAATAATTTTTAAAAGGTTATGCATAACAGAGCAAAATATTCCGAAAATCCTTGGCAAATGAGATAAAAATTTCTGCTTCACTGGTCTCACGCAAGAAATGAACAGGAGCACGATTGGTGAAAGGATCAAATAGAAGATGTGGAGCTATCCCTTCTCCAGGAAGAGCTCAGCCTATAGCCAAAGAAGGTCAGGAGGTCATCCAAGGAGACAGGTCATCCCTCCCACAGGAAGTCTCCAGCTGACTTGGCCTGAATCTAAATTAAGATGGTGCATCCCCACCCGCCTGCCCGGCGTGGCTCAGTGGTTGAGCATCGACCTAGGATCCAGGAGATTGAGGTTCGATTCCGGGTCAGGGCACATGCCCGGGTTGTGGGCTCGATCCTCAGCAGGGGGCATGCAGGAGGCAGCCGATCAATGACTCTCTCATCATTGATGTTTCTATCTCCCTCTCCCCTCCTCTCCCTGAAATCAATAAAGACATATTTAAAAAAGAAAAAAGATGGTGCATCCCAAAGTTCCCAATGTCCCTCCACTATCTGTGTGTTGTTCTTGCTTCTGACTACACACATAGTGGAGGGACATTTAGCTATCACAATGAAATAAATTAGGCACAAGCACTTGGAACTACCTTCTTAATAATGCAGAAAGATGTAAGAATCTAGGTTTAAGAATAGGTGTGCTTTCCTTCTTTAAACACACTCCTGGTGACAAAACAGGTTGAAAGGGCCTCACAGGTGAGATGAAAAATTCTTCCTTGTTAGCCAGGTGAGCTAAACTGACTCCAGGGACTATGAAGGGGTCAGCAGGCACACTGTGAGAGGCAAGGGGCAGAAAGACTGCAAAGTCTCCCTCACCCAGTCAGCTGACCAGGAGAGACACGATCTACCAGGCTGCAGAATTTACTGTGAGGGAAAGACCCACTCAAGCTGATTGCTCCAGAGTGGAGTAAGTGGCCCACCTGAGGATTGAAGATTGTTGTCTGGACTTGGGTGACTTTTAGGTCCTTGAGTTCACCTAAAGGCTACATCCAAAGAAGAAGGGGCAGATTTGAAGCTTCTAAGTCTCAAAATAAAAGCCCCAGGGGTCTTTCTACCGTGGAAAGAAACCAGTAACCAGATATCTAAGAGCCATGTTGTAAGCATGTATAACACCCACTATTCATTTTCTTAGCCTTAAGAGAAAAAGAGCTGTCTTCAAGAACAGCAAGATGCCTGGCCAGCGTCGCTCAGCAATTTAGCATTGACCTAGGATCCAGGAGATCAAGGTTCAATTCTGGGTCAGGGCACATGCCCGGGTTGTGGGCTTGATCCCTAGTAGGGGGCATGTAGGAGGCAGCCGATCAATGACTCTCTTGTCATTGACGTTTCTTCTATCTCTCTCTCTCCCTTTCCCTGAAATCAATAGACACATAAAAAAAAAAAAAAAAAAAAAAAGAACAGCAAGAAGAGGTGACTGACTGCATTTTTATTCTAAAGCTTATCTAAGGGAGTCTCAAGAGATTGTTATAAGAAAGAAGTGGCAGTCCAGGGACTGTATTGGGGTTACAATTCCTGAGGAAGGCCATAGCTGGGCAGAGCTCACCCCTTAAGCAACTCTCTACCTAGAAACAGAAGGAACATAGGTAGCTCCACAAACACACAGAGCACTGCCTCTTGTGGTTCCTGCCTGTGAAGAGCCCATTTCCCCCTCCCCCAGCTCCTGTTAATCCTTCCAGAATCTAAGTGTGCCACAAAGCTTTATGAATGCTAGGTGACAGGCCCTGGGAATGCAAAGGAAAGTACAACAGAGCCCCTGCTCGCAGTCTAGTCTAGCAAATAGGGCATCACACAAAGGGACCTTCTCCTGGCCCAGCTCTTTTGTGCCAGGAATTACCTCTACTCAGCATATTCCTGATATGACGACTATTTATAAATTGGTCTCCCACACACTCTACTTTTCAGTGAGCTCCAAGAGGGCAGAGAACATCTTAGCTATCTTGGTTTCTCTAGCACCTAGCACAATGCTTCCAAAAGTAGAATAAACATGGTGGTGTCCGTGATGCAGACACTCCTAACTTTCCAGATAGAGGTTATGAAACTGCCTAGGGCTACTGTTCAACTGGCTTTGTAACCCCTCTTCACTAGAAGGCTCTAGTGACTGACTGCACGGTCCATACCCCCAGACCCTGGTCCCATCCCCAGGGACCATCCTCCCCCAAACAGGCCCCCATTTAACAAGACCTCAGCCTCCAAAAGGACTTCAGTCTTTTCCCATTTTCTAATAATTTGGGCAGAACCCAAACACAATGGGCTGCCTTGTAAAGGAGAGTTTACCAGTCCTGGCTGGCTGACAGTGGTGAGTGGAGGTAAGTGGGATAGTGGTTTTATAATTGATGTGATGTTCCCATTGCAACGGAAAGAAAACCCAAACCCTTTCTGAGACTTACAGGCCTAGTGTGATCCAGTTCTAGCTTCTCTCCAAACTCTTCAGTTCCTGGCTCTGCTTTCTTTCCACTGGTTCCCACCTCAGAGCCTCTGACGGTGCTGTGACCTCTCCACCTGGCTTCCCACAGCATCCCATCCCTTTCCTTATAAATTTTCTCACAATTTATACCAAGTTTTAAAAAAATATGTTTTTATTGATTTTAGAGAGAAAGGAGGGGAGAGGGAGAAATAGAGACATCAGTGATCAGCTGCCTCCTGCACGGTCCCCACCCGGGATAGAGCCTGAAACTCTGGCATGTGCCACACCAGGAATCGAAACAGTGACCTCTTGGTGCATGGGGTCAATGCTCAACCACTGAGTCACACTGGCTGGGATATACTAAGTTTTTTGCACTATGTTCTCTCTCAAACCATGATCTTGAGAACTGGGACTTTGCCAGCAGCCAGTATCTCTGCACATAGTATCTCATTAATATTTGCCAAATTAAAAAAAAAGGGGGGGGGAGGTCCTTCATTTGCACTCAGCTCCTAGACTAACCATCTTTCCTGATGGTTCCTACACCTCGTCAGTCACCCATCTCTTCATTCCCAAGTTGCATTCTCCAAAACTCTCCATTACCTGCCCTCAAAATTTCCCACTTTATGAATCCCACTAACTCATCTATTGACACCCCCAACATTCCTCTCACCCCCTTACAATTCCATAAACCTCGAAACAACCTTTCACCGTAAACCTCTCCGCCCAGGAATTCCCCTTAAACCCATCCCTCCCGCCCCAGGACGATCTCCTAAAACCCACCACCCCATAAACTTTCAATCCGTTCTATTATTTTATTATTTTACTTAATCCTCACCCGAGGGTATTTTCTCCATTGCTTTTCGGAGTGGAAGGGGGCGAGAGAAATGTCGATGTGAGAGAGACACATCGATTGGTTGCCTCCCACACGTGCCCGGAGCGGGGCGGGGATCGAGCCTGCAAACCAGGTACGTGCCCTTGGCCGGAATTGACCCCAGGACCCTTCCATCCGCAGGCCCACGCTCTAACCACTGACGCAAACCGGCTAGGGCCAATCTGACCCATTTTAACCCCATAAACCCTTTTTTTCGCCCTTCCCAAGCCTCCCCACACCCCCCCTCCCCTCTTACAGACGCACCCCAAGCTGTCGCCCTGCTCCACACCTCCAGCCGGCCCGGCCGCTCGGCCCGCCCCAGCCCAGCCCGCGCAGCACCCGGCCTGCGGCCCCTCCAGGCTCTGGTCGGCGATGCCCGGGACCTGCCGCAGGACGCCTACGAGCTCGGGCAGCCCCGGGCGGCGGGACACCCCCGGGCGCCGAGGAGGAGCCGCGGAGTCTGGAGCACTTGCGTGGGTCTGGCAGCCGCGCGCCCCGCCCACGGACACGCCCCAGCAGCCCCGCAAGGCCGCGGGCGCCCTAGGGCTTGTCGAGGCAAAGGCGCCTCCTCCGCTCCGCGCCTCCTCCAGCGCCCGAGGCCCCGCCGGCCCCGCCCCGCTCCAGAGGCCTGACCCCGCGTCTCCGCCGTTCGTGGCTCCGCCTCTAGCACCCCCCCCCCCCGCAGCTGCTCTATAGAGACCTTACTCCTCCTCTGAGGCCTGCACATCTGCGCCTCCCCTCCTCTCCTCGGGGACCCTCGCGTTTCAGAGCAGCCCACTCTTCCCCCCAGCAACTCCTTCCTTCTCAGAATCTCCCTTGGCCCTCAAAGCTGCATCAACACCCCCACCCCCTTCATCTCCACAAGCCGGCCACCGCCCGCTGCTCAGTCCCCTAATGCTGGAAGCTTTCCACGAGGCTCACAGTGTATGGTGACGGTGGCTGCGAGGTCAGAAGTGAGCGATTTTCTCAGCTGTAGACGTTCGTTCGATTCACCTTTCAAGGTCTGGTTTGAGCATGACCGCTCTCTTGTTTATTGCTTCTCTTGCTCTGCAGCATTCCAGGTCCAGAAAACGCTACCACATGGTTACTTAAAGAATGGATACTTCCAGAAGACCTACGCTGAGGTGCACCTCAAGAAAGCAGCTCCTCCTGCGAGAAAAGGAACAGGCTGGACAGGAATTACTTATCCGACTTCATGGGACTGCCTGGAGCCTGTGTGCTGTGAGGGCAGGCTCCAGGTGCAGGCTCGTAAAAGGTCCTCAGCCTGGCTGGCAACCCTTCAGGGTAGGGTTCCCATTGCTGCTGGAGAGGAAATGCAATAACCATCTGGTGCCATTGGATTGGGGGACTCCAAAATAGACAGCAGGGAATGGAAATGAGTGATGGAACCAGTGTAAGAACTACCTCCAAAGCTTCCTGATGAGAGCTGACACTTGGCCCCTGTAAGAGGAAGTTCTAGAACATGGGTGCCAGAGAGAGCGAAGGCCCTGCATGAAAAGGTCAGCTGCTAGCACAGCACTTGTACAGGAGGCCTGAAAATAGTGGATAATTTTGGTCATCCTTCAGAGAATGGGGTGGGGGTTGGGTGTAGGTGTTTGAAAGCTTCAAACACCAGCAGAGACAAAAACTTTAAGTCAGTCCGGCTGGTGTGGCTCAGTAGTTGAACGTTGACCCATGAACCTGGAGGTCATGGTTCGATTCCTGGTCAGGGCACATGCCCCAGTTGCAGGCTGGATCTCCAGTAGGGGTCGTGCAGGATGCAGCCAATCAGTGAGGACTGTCATCCTTGATGCTTCTATCTCTCTCCCCCTCTCCCTATCTCTGAAATGAATTAAAAAAACGTGTGTTTTTTTTAAACCAAAAAACTTGAAGTCACCTGATAGAGAAGAGAGACCTACAAGAGAGGGAAAAACTGGTGGGACACAATTCCAAAGGAGACTCAAGGATTCTGAGTTAGAACCTGGAGGATGCTGATACAAGAGCAGTCAGGTCAGAGCAGGTGAAACACAGATCTGTCTTTTGGAGATCATAGGAGTTGGTTGGCTGCCTCGGTCCTCAAAGTGACACGCCTGTCCAACAAACACAGAGCTCCATGGAGGCAAAGACTGCATCATTCACAGGCATGTGCCCAGGCACGTGGTGGAAGCTGCTGGCGTGAATCATCACCTCTGGAGATTCAGGCCCCAGGCCCTGCGATCCATGCTGCCCACCTTGGACCCTGAAGTGACCAGCACCCCAGTTCATTCTTACCTCCTCACAAAGCTGCCTTAGGGCTGGGCGTTTCCCCAAAGGGAAGCCCAGCCCCATTTAATGTAGGACATAGATGTTTTCAGTTCTTTGGCAATGCATATGTTAGTAGCTTTAAGAACTGGGAATCTGATGGGAGGCCTGGTTTCCAATTCAGCTGTTACTGTGTGTGTGAAGTAGGGACATAACCCTATCTCCTCCTTAGGTGGAAGCAGAGAATCCAGAATCTGGCCTACACTATGCCTAGCAGGGTGTCTCTATGAACATCGGAGAGAGACGTGGCTCATCATCAGGGGTCTAGTATGTCTGAGGCCTTTGGGGGATGTGGGGTGAGGTGGGAAAAACCAGGTCGAGCTTGTGACCAATTCCACACTTTGTGGGAATCTGAAGCCCTTTCCCCAGGGGCCTCTCTAGTCCCTGGATGCATCTCTGTGCCCTTTCAAAGCTCTGTAACCATGGGCTAGATCTCAGCCTCTCAGAGCCACTGTCCTCACATGAAAATAAGTGTAATACTTGCAGGTGATGATTAAATAACGCATCTAAAATGCTTATCAGTGTTCAGGCAACATTAGAGGAGCTTGAGAAATGGCAACACTCAAATCTTGCACCGTTCCATGGATCCCACTACCCCTGGCCCACAGGTGTGTAGTGTGCAATGGGATGGACACACCTGACTGTTAACCTGGACTCAGACAAAAGGGCAGGCGGCCGAGAGAGGACTCACATGGGCCATGAACTACTCTGGGCTCCAGAGGATGAAGACAGGCAGTTGGCAAGATGGAGGCAGGGGAACATGTGGAGAAGACAGACAAGAGGGAACAGATGCAAGACTCCAAGAAAGATGGAGTAACAGCCAGCCAGAGGGGAATGAGAACAGGGCTGAAGAGATGCCATGTTGAAGGGTCCCTGCCAGGCTAAAGCTGAGGTGGATAGTTCTGGGACATAGTGACTGACAGTTGATGGCAGAAAGTGCTTTGGAGACCTCAGAGGAGAAAGAAAGGTTTACTCCTTAATATGCCCCCCTCAAGTCTAACGGGGACGGGCGAGCCCAGAGGCCTCACAGGGCCATAAACACTGTGCCCCTGAAGAGTCAGCCTCAGGCAGATGGTGCATCCATGATCCATCCTTGTTATTTTAGGCAGTGTGGCCTGAAGGAGTCCTCATCTCCTATTTTTAACACATACCACCACGGACAAGGAAGCAGTCCACAGGGTTTACCAGGGATGTGCAGTAAAACAGAAAAATGTCCGTTAAAAACCCTACAACCTGAGATGATTGAAGAGCCAGATTCCTGGACCCCATCTGACACTCTCCTGGGCACCTGGAGATGACCACATACCCCCAGGCCCTGGAGCAGACAGAGTTGTGTGTCTGCGGAGGTCTGGCAGTGGTGGTGTGCCATCCAGACTGAAAGTCTGCCTTTAATTCTGTCCTTCAAATTGGGTTGAACCAGGCACATCCACAAGTAGTCAGCAGTGTGACCTGGCATTTGCTGTATCCCACTGAAGTCCAGGGCTGGCTAAAGGGTGGAGTCCATCAGGGGGTGGCCATTCTCAGAGAGCATGATGCGAGTGCTGGCGCCTGTCCGGGTGGAGGGTGTGTAGCGGGCAGACTCATGAGAGGACCGGCGGAGGCACAGACAGCAGAGGAGACGGCGGAAGGTGCGGCGCATCTCAGCATCACGGCAGGAGTATACCACAGCATTGACCAGTGAGTTGGCCTCAGCCAAGAGTAGGAAATACTTCTCCACGGCCAGGACATCGCAAGACTTGCAGTCCAGACCGTCTAGGAGCAGCACCACCTGGCCCGGTGTCCAGCAGACCACAAACGCCCCTGTGGGATGGAGCCCAAGGTGAGCAGGGCCAGCTGTCAGGGGGCCTGGCACCCACAGCTCTCAGCTTAGGGCTGGAGGGGTGTCTAGAACTTGGAGGACAGCTGTGATTTGTAGTGCCAGGGAGGCTTGTCTTGATGCCTTGGCAGAGTGATGAGGCAGAACTGCTAAGAGACTATTCTGACTTGTCTGCCAGAAGGGACACCTTTCCTAACTGGTACAGTCTGGCCAGAGCCCTGGACGTTTCTACATGGAGATCTAGTCTACGGGGGAAAGGACGTCACTGTGGGACAGGCCAGTTACTCAGTGGGGAGAAGGTGATCATTGGGAAGAGTCGCTCCTTGTTCTTGTGTGTGTGTGTGGTGGTGGGGTACATACTAATGGGAAGGCCTCTTGCTGCCTGCCCTATCCAGGCCACCCAACATTTCAGTAGCCAGAGTGACCACATTATTCCCTGCTAAAAACTCTCAAAGGCTTCCCACAGATTTCAGAGCAAAATCTGACTTCTGTCTGTGCCCTATGAGGCTGTGCTGACCTCCTCTCCTCTCGGGAGGTGCTGGCCCCGTCCTGCCTGGAACTCCTTTCCCTTCTCTAGCATTTAGGTGTCTGCTCACATATCACCTCCTTGGAGAACCTTCCCCACCCAAATCATCTCCTCCCATCACGATCCTCCATCAGGTCTCGGAGGATTGGGGGAAAGTGGGGTCCCACTCACCCAGGATGATGACAACAGTCTTGACCAGGCTGAGTGTGGTCTCACGGTAGCGGGGGTGGCAGCTGACATGCTCTGCCATGCGCTGCACCCGCCGACGAACATAGAAGAAAATGCGGGTGTAGACAGCCACCATGAGCAGGAAGACAAGCAGGCTGGACAGGGCCCAGACGGCCAGGTAGGAGCGGCTGAGCAGGGGGGCCATGCGTGAGCAGCTGTCCAGAGCACAGAGGCAGTGCCATGAGTGGGCGGGCAGCAGCCCCAGGCCCAGCGCAGCTACCCACACTCCCACAATGAGCATGACCACACGGCCCCGGGGCAAGCGGCTGTGCAGCTGCACAGCCATCACGCTGCGGTGCCGCTCCACGGCAATGGCCAGCAGTGTGGCCACTGATGCAGTCAGGCTTGTGTCTAGCAGACCCTGCCGCACAAACCAGCCCTGCAGTGAGAGCCGTGCTGTGCGTGGGCCAGTGTGAAACATGAGGAAGAGGTAGGCCACACCGGCAAAGAGGTCAGCTGCGGCCAGGTTCCCCAGAAGGTAGTAAATGGGCTGATGGAAGCGGCGGTTGGAGGCGATGGCTGCAATGATCAAAAGGTTGGTTAGCAGCACCAGAACACTGACTGCCAGTCCCAGTGCTACCACAACCACATCCTTGGGCCGCCAGTAGGAGCTCAGCTCCTTGCCACTGTTGTTGTAGAAGAAGCCGATGGTCTCATTGTAGTAGCACTGGCCCATGGTAACCATCTGAGGGGCACAGAGGAAAAGGTCAATGCAAGTGGCACTTGTTGGAAGGACATACATAGAAAGGAGCAGCACACAGAGGACAGGCACAGGACAGGAAGGCCAAGGCTCTCAAACTCAAACGGGTCAGGGCAAAGTGGTGTTATTGGGGACCAGGGTGATCTAGAAAAGCAAGCTCCATGGGTTGTGGGGTGGTGGTGGGACAGCTGTTATTTAAGACTCTCACAAATCAAACAACTGGTTGGGTTTACTTGTTTTCTTTCCAGTTGGTTTTGTTTTGTAACCTAAAGAAACAAAACAAAACCCATCTGCCCACGTGCTGCCAATCTGAGGCCAATCTGTTCCGGTTGGGGGTGGGGGTTAGGGCAGGACAAAGGGGTGTGGGCTGTGAAAGTAGAGGAGGGAGGAGAGAGTAGAGCCCTGGGGGCATGTGTGCTCAGGGTGGGTCACAGTTGGGACCGTGCAGGCGGTGGGTGCTGGGGCCTGGAGGTGACTGGGGAGTCCCGATGGCAGCGAGACAGCCCCAGAAGCCGGGCGGCGGGCTTTGGGCTAGAGCGCTCCCGAAGCGGGAGGCGCGCCGCGCCGTTCCGGGTGGGACGCGGGACCACGGTGGCCTCCTCGACTACGGCGCGGCTGGCGGGGCTTCTGGACCCCCAGGCTGAGCAGGGGCTTAGGGCAGAAGGGGGCCGCACCCTCCCTGGGGCCCGCGCCCATCCGCCCCCGTCCGCGCCGGCCTCACCTGCGCGCCCGTCTCGCCGCAGACCCGGCGGCCCCGCGGTGGGAAGGGCCGGGTCCGAGACCATGGCCCAGCGACCGCGCGGGGAGTGGAGAGTCGGGCGCGCTCGGCGCCCGCGGCCGACGGCGAGGGAGGCGCGGCCCCGCCCCCGCCGTCCAGTCCCAGCAGGTTCCAGCCCCGCCCCGGCGCCCCGCCCCCGCCACCTGGGGGAGCCCCGCCCCGTCCCCGCCACCTGGGGGAGCCCCGCCTCTGCAGCCGGGCGAGGGGAGACCGGCTCGCCCGGAACCGCAGTCCCCCATTTCCTCCCCGCCTCGCGGCCCCTCTCCACTTCCGGCGGGGGACCCCCCATCCCGGCCCCGCACACCTCACGCGCCCGCAGTTTCGGGCCTTGGGGGCCGCCGAGTCACTCGGGGCTGGAGAATTCCCGCCGTGACCTCCCGCGCCGGGGCTCAGCTCCGGGTGGTCCCCGGCCCGCACCCCCGCGCTGGCCCAGCCCCGCTCCCTCGCGCCCAATCCGCCGCCGAGCTCCAGGCCACGCCCTGATCCGACCGGGCTCCCACCGCCCGGACCCCCTCCCCATCGCGCCTTCGGGCGAGGAGATGCCGAGCCCCGGGACCTCCTGGGTAGACCGTCCCCGCACTCGAGTTTCTCTCGTAATCCCGCCCCCGGCCCACGCCCCTGGGCCTGCGTCGCCGAGCACACAGCTCCATTGTCCCGGTTATCTGCACTTTGTTATATTTGATCAGGCAGGACTGCGTCCGGGACGAGAGCTCCCGCAGGGCCGGGCGGCGTGACTCAGCTCCGGGCCACCCAACTGCCTATAGGTGCTGAGAAAGGAGGCCCTGGTGTCCCTCATGGGTGAAATAGGGCCAGATGCTGCTGCCCTCACCTGGCAAAGAAAGACACTCAAGGACATAAAGACACAGTTTATTCAGAGGCCATCAGACCCCAGGCACCACCAGGATGTGTCTGGGCTGTAACTCCCCCACTCCCAGATCTGGGCACTTGGGGTCAGCTAAGAAGGTGGGCGGAGGTGGGGAAATGGCCATAAACCAAAGTAGCAAAAAGGTACCCCTGTCCAAGAGGTCAGAGACTAGGGTGGACTCCAAGGATCCTGTGGCCTGTACTGAACCTGAGTATTGACCCTGATGACCTCTGAACCTGAGTGGCCCTGATGCTTGGCAGTAACCTGTGTCTAGTTGGGTGTTCTGGTAGATTGCCCCAAAAAGGGTTCTAATCTGCCAGGCTGTGCAGTTTTTCCTTATAGGAACTCTTAGAACCCCCAACATTGAACTCTCGAGAAGGAGTGAGTCTATCTCCTCAGTCCTGGGCCATTTGTTCAGAGTGCTAGGATGGTCAGAGATGGTCCTCGGCTTCCTCATCCTCAGGCTGAGGGTCCTCCGGGTGGCAGGTGGCCTTGGGCACATCCTCTCTGTGCAGCTTGGAGAGTAGCCGGGCTGTCTCCTGGGTGATCTCAAAATGCTTGGGCAGTGGGGTGCGGCGCAGGGGGCTGCTCTCAGGGGAGGCAGCAGCAGGGCCTGGTCCCCTCCTCCTCAAGCTCCCTTGGGGCCCTGATGTGACAGGGGTCTCCTCGCACAATTTGGAAGCCACTAGGGCCAAGCTGGACAGCTGGTGGGTGACAGGCCGCACTCCTCCCCGGGGATACTTTACTGGCTGGCGGCTGAAGTAGCCACGGGACTGTGTCCCCAGGAGTGAGTCCTCAGGGCCGTGGCTGGACACTATGGAATGGGGTGGTCATTGCTGAGCATCATGAAGTCTTCTGGATGTCGCCCCCCCTGAGAGTCATCTCTCTGCCAACTACCCTAGGCAGGGGTACCCCCAGAACTCCTGGGTTACTCCCCAACACACTCACCTTCCCCTCTCTCGTCTTTGGTGTCTTTGGCCACTTCCTCTCTCTGGTCACTCTGTGGAGTTAGAATCTGTAGGGAGAAATCCAAGACCAAGACCCCAGCAGTAAAATCCCAGTTCTTTGAGACTCTTGGAGAACTGAGAGTTTGTTCCTAGACATGCAAGTTCCTTTGTAGTTTTGGTGTCTGGAGAGAGATGATGCCCTTAACAGTGTCCTGCTTGTCCTGCTGTGCAGAGCAAAGTTATTGGTCTCAACTGTGGGCTCTGTGAGGGCAGGAATGCCCTTGTTCAGCAGAGGGCCAGGCCAGGTTGTGACTTAACCATCTCCACACTAGGATGAGGAGAATCTCCTACCTGCTCTATTCTCTTACACCTGTTTAGCTGTATATTCTTACTGTTGTGCTTTTAGCTAAATGCTAATAGCAACTGGAGTTCTTTGTATGTGTCAGACACTGTCCTGAGCACTTTCTGAGTCACTCTAGTTCTCAGAGTCTCACAGAATACTTGCAGCCCTTTTCCCAGCTCGGGAACGGCAAGAATCTGAGGGACAGGGAAACCCCTCTAGAAGTCTCATCTGTAAATGGTTTTCACAAACAGCATCTACCACTCAGGGCTGTGGTGAGAATGACAGGAAGCCTATAAAGTGTCTATGCATAGTAGGTGGTGGCCCACAGACCCCTTTGGCCTCATTTTTGACCCTTCCCCTCATTCGGAGCTGTGCCTTGGACACACCAGGCATGCTCCCACCTCAGGGCCTTTGCTCTGACTATTCCCTTTGCCTGGAACACACTTACCCTGATCTTCACCGGGCTTATTTCTCCTTCACATCCTCCCAGTCTTTGCTCAAATCCACCTTCTCCGTGAGACCTGACCACACCATCCTACTTACTGCTGCAAACTGTCCATCACCTCTCACCTTGGTGCCCCTGATATCTCTTACCTTATGTTACCCTTTCTTTTCTCCATAGTACTTGTCACCATATAACATCCTATATAACTAACTCTGTATCGTATTTTTCTTTTTCTGGTTTCTTTCACATGAGAATGCAGGCACCAAGAAAATGGGGTCCTTGAATATTCTGCTCACTGATGTATATGTAATACCTAGAACAATGCTTGGCACATAGGTGTTCAATAAATATTCTGTTGAAGGAATGAATGATCACCCTCTGCAGGGCTGTATCCTATTGTTACTCCATTATTACCACCCCTCCCCAATTCCATTCCTCACTTTTCCTTCTAGAATGAGCACAGGGTACATAAGGAAGGAATGAAAGAGAAAATTTTAAAGGGAAAGGAAGGAAGGAAGAGAGGAGAGAAAGGAGATTAAGTGGAGAGAAGACCCTCCCCATGTCTGTGGGCCCAGCTGGTTCTTACCTCGGTGGGCATGGCCTCAGGATGCTTCTCCAGGGCACTGTAGGGCTCAGGGTCTGGGTCTGACGGTAGGGTTGGGAGCAGGGGATCTGGGGCAAGGTATGGGGGTGGTGGCTGGGTGCTGGTTGTGAGGGGCCCAGGGGTCGGGCTGGGGTCTTGAGGCGGGAGCTCAGTGGCCAGGGGGAGCTCATCCATCCCAAAGATCTGTTCATAGTGCACTATGAGGAACTCGACAAGCTGGGCCTGGTACCCGAAGTCCAGGAGGCAGGTAACAGAGCCAGTGCCAGCTGTCCCAGGACCGTCTGGTGGCCGCAGCAGCGTTGGTCCAAACACAATGCCCAAGTTGTTGGCAGACATCTTGTTTTCCTCAAACTGTGCAGCCACCCTGGGGATGGGGTGAGGAGAAGGGTAAAGGCACAGAGTGCCCAGTCATTACTCATCCGGTAGGACCTGAAGGCCAGACTAGTGGCAACTTGCCCATCACGGGTCAGTGGCCCTGGTCATTGTTTGAGACCAGCAGCTACATACCCAGCGATGAGGGTCAAGAGTAGACACCAAAAGTCAGAAGTCATGTATTAAGGTTCAGAGCTCAGAAAACACATGCAAAGGTCAGAGGTCAGTCCCAGGGGTCAGTAGTCACATGTCCAGGGCAGGGGTCACAGATCCATGCCTCAGGTCAGAAGTCTATTTCAGGGTAGGGATAGTGCACACCTGAACAGATGAGCCACCATGTGCCGCAGGGTGTTGTAGTTAGAGCCAGGCAGCTGCACCAAGAGGGTCTTCAGCAAGCGAATAACCTCAGGGCTGGGACTGGGGTTCCCAGGCTCATGCCCAGGGTTAGCATGCAGGGTTTTAGCCAGAGAGATGAAGGCATCGTAGAAGTGGAAGGGAACCACGGGGTCAGTGAGCTGGAGGTGGAATGGCAGAGGGGACATGGGTATGGGTAGGCTGCAGAGGGTCCTTAGCCTAAGCCTGCCCAGCCCCTGTCCCTGCTCCCTGAGCACCTACCTCCTGGAGGAATCTCTTGAGGACACTTGAGACATCATGAGGTGAGTTCCCGGACAGGTCCACCAATGCTCGGCCATTCTCAAAAGCCTGGCATAGCCGTTCCACACGGACCCGGGACCCGCTGACCCGATAAATGCCCTGCAGGGTAGGGTGGGAAAGAAATACCTGGGTTGTAATCCAGCCATGGAGAGGGTCAGGCCATTGCTGGGGGTGGTCAAATGTCAAGGGTTAAGGGTCAAGGTAGCACCTGCACACCCAGAGCGCGCTGTTCTATCTCTGCCGTGCACCTGGTGACTACAAAGGGCACCTCCTCTGGGAAATCCCTGGGCAGCTGCAGGAAGTCGACCCCAAAGAGGGCTGTCCGGGCTGGGAGCCGCCTGTGTCCACAGAGGATCAGCAGAGTCTCAAGGCAGCGCTTGTGGCAGGTCAGAAAGCACTGGGGGTGGTGGTGGTAGCAAATTCATTGGTAGCAAATAAAAATTAATTTAGAAAATGTTTTGCATAAATAAAGAACAGATTCCTTAAAAAAGAAAGCACAGGCATGGGGGGAGGTCACAGGGTCAGGGAGGTCATTGGGGGTCAGCAGGAGAAGTGAAGGTTGTAAGGATCCTTAGGGAAAGGGAAGCTCATGGGAAATCATTGGACCAGGGCTGGTGCCAGGGGCAGGAAGGTCACAGGAATATCAGGTCATGGAGGTGCCTGGGCTCAGGGAGGTCACTGGGGGTCAGCAGAGAGCACTGGGTCATTGGCCTGGGCCACACCTCCTCACATTCGGTCCCGCTGACCATGAAGGCCTCACACTCTCGGCACTTGGCTGGGCCCCTCAGCCTCCGCAGCCGGTGGGTCTGGGCTGCGCTGGACAGTGTCCACTTCCTGAAGGGGCTGCCTGACCCATTCTCAAGTCCATCTCCCAGGTCTGCAGGAAAATAGGGTCAGGCGGGCATGGTCCACCCCCACCCCAGTCCTGTCCCACCTGCTCCCAGCCTCACCAGGGTCTCGCTCCTCAAAGTCATCTGAAGACTCAGTGCCTGTGGATGAGACCTTCGCCAGCCGCCTTGTGCCAGGGCCTGGAGTCAGAGGATCACAGAAGTTGGGGTCAGGGGAAGTTCCAAGGGTAAGGAGACCATCCTGCTTTTCAGGCCTTTCAGAACCACCCACAGATGTCCTTGGGGAAAGGATCGGAGGTCAGGAGAGGGGTCAGACAGATCAGAGGCTGAAGAAATAGGTCAGGAGTGTGGGTACATTAGAGGTCAAAGGATGGGTTAGAGATTATACATCAGAGCCTGGTCTGGGCTGGAAGATGGTCAGAGGTTAGGAGTGGGTCAGGGCCAGGTCCTGGCCCCACCTGGGCTGGAAGTGGGAGAGTCCAGGGATCGAGACTCACTGCCACCTCCCACGCTGTCCACATCGCTGCCTGGAGTGGGGCCTGGAGTCCCTAGGAGGGGACAGGTCAATTAGTACGGCCCTTGCCCCAGCACCACTCCTGCCCGCTCCTCACTGTACTCACCCTGCCAGCCTATGCCTGTGTCCTCCCAAGGGCCTGGTTCAGCTACACTCTCATCCAACCGTGGAGGTGGGGGGCCGGAGAGCTTTTTTCTTGTGTCCAGAGGGGAGCTGAGAGGACAGGTTTGAGGGCTCTGAGAACCAGGACACTGGCCAGGGGTGACAGCACCCAGGGACCGCATCTTGGATCCAACTCCAAGTACTTGGGTCTGTAAGCCCTGATATGCACAAGCATCATGGCCAGTGCAGTAACCTGAAAGTCCCGATCCTCCCAGGACTGGGACAACCCCTGCTCCCAAATGAGAGCCTTGGGTACTAAACCCAAGTACTGAGGCTTTGAGTTCTCTGACTCTGAGTTTTCAGCCCCATGGTGCCAACAGCTGGCACCATCTCTGGGGCTCCTTCCTGATTCTGCTCCTAGGGGCCCACCTGTGTGGGGTAGGAACAAATTCCTGGAAAGAGAAGGCAGGTGGTGGGGGTGGCAGGGCGTCTGGCTGCAGTGTTTGCACAAACTCCTGGTAGCGCTGGCCCGGCTCGAAGGGCGCACAGCACTCAGCCAGGGCGGCAAAGGCACGGGGACCACGCTCTGCTTGAGCTCCTCGCAGGTGGAACAGTCCCAGGGTCACCTGCCAGGAGACCACAGAGACCGGGCATGAGAGATGGGGGGTGGAGGCAAGAAACACCAGCATAGTCAAGGTTTGGGGTTAGGGTGGAACATTTGTAGGCAGCTTAGGGATGATGGCAGTCACAGGGAAAGTGGCTGGTCAGAGCTGGGCAAGATCATCCTGGGGACAGGGCCCCACGGGAGTGGGGCCTAGGCAGAGGTGCAGTCAGGGTCTGGGGCGGGAACTGGTTGTCCATGGAGATGGAGTGAGTTCTGGTGTCCTGGAGGCAGTTTAGGGAGAGCAGGGGGGAGAGGAGCTCAGCTGGGGGTAGGGTCTCACCCGCCTCATCACTTCGTCCCCGTGCAGCACCAGCTTGCGTATGTGCGACACAATTCGTTGCTTAGTGGCCTCTAAGTCCTGCTGCCTCGCATTGGCCTCACGGACACTAGCGTGGTACAACGCCTCTGCCTCCTGTGCCTGGAGACACCAAGGCCGGGGGTGCATGTGGGAGACAGCATGGGGCGGGGGACACTGAAGCGCTGGGGGGGGCATGGGGCAGGGTCACCACCTTGGCCTGGGCCTCCTCTCGAGAGCGCCGCCGCCTCTCTTGCTGTTTGCTGGGTCCCAGAGAGTTCTGGGGGGCTAGGTCCTCCAGGGATGCCTGGGAGCGCACCCGCAGCTCCTCGCTTCGCTGTCCATACTGGAGCTGGGCCCTCCGCAGGGCCTGCACCGCCTCATTCTGGGGGCAGGGCAGGGCAGGAGCATGGTCAGCGCCCCTTCCGCTCCTCCCCTGGCTCACCCTCATCCAGCCTGGGTCTCACCATCCGCTTCTGCTCTTTCATCCACTGCTCCTTGAACTCCTTCCGCCACTTCTCAATCTCAGTCCGTTTGGCGGCCAGGGGCTGGCAATGATGGGGGATGGGGTGCTGCCTCAGGGCTACCGGTCATTGCACTCCCTGAGGCCACGTGCCTTTCACCCTCTGGACCCTTTTCAAGGTCTGCACTCTCTCTGGGGCGGGGGAGGGGACCTCTCACCCAGACCTGCTCACCCCCACTCTGTGTCCCAATAAAGAGACTTAGTGGTCACCTCATCCTTCCTGCCTTCACCCAGAGATGCCAAGAATCTCTTCTTGGGGAACACTCAGTACCTCACCTTGAGCCCCACCAACAAACAAAAGCACAGTTTTGCAACTGCTCAGGAAGCCTGGTTTGAATCTCTGCTAGGAACCTTGGGCAAGTTCCTCAGCATCCATGGGCCTCAGCTTCCTCATCAGCAAAAACGGCCCTGATGGTAACAGTGCCTTCCTGCTGGGAGGTTGGGAACAGAATATGCCTGGACAGCATGGCTCCCTCACCTGGTAGTAGTCTCTTTTTTGCTGGGCCACCGTCTCCAAGGCCAGGGCTCCCAGGCTGAGGTCGTGATCCAGAAACAGGGTGTAGATGTACTGCAGTGGCATGTGGCTCTGGGGGCGGGCGGGGGGGCGTTGGAGGATGCTGAGGATCTAGGGGAGGTTGGGCTTGGGTTCTGGAGGGATTGGGCTTGCGGGGGGCGGCGGGGGGGGGGGGCTGGTCATGGTTACCTGCTGTTGAATTGACACCTTGCCAGCCTCGGCGATCTTCATAACGCTTTTGGCAAACTCCAGCTCTGGGAGGAAACAGCAAGGGTCTGAGTTGCGCAGGGTGTGGGAGCTGCCTTGAGCCTGGGGCCACGTGGAAGGGACTCTCACCAAGGCTGGCTCTTTTCTCCGTCCAGGCCAGCAGCTCCTTTGCATAGCGGCTCCAGGTCTTGGCATAGTCCAAGGCTGCGTCCACACCACCCTTGGTCCGAATGAGCCTCAAGTCCAGTTCCTCTCCTGGGGCAGACAGGTGGACCTCTGACCTCTGAATCCTAAACTCCCTTGGAACCCTGACCTCACTTGAGCCTCTAGACCAGACCAGTGACTATTACCTACACCCTATGACTCCCCAAAATACCCTTTTACAATGACTGGCAATTTTACACTGATTCTCCACCCAGACTATGGGCTACTTAAAGGCAGGGGCTCAGTTCTGCTGTGTGCACTGCAGTGCCCCGGGTACATGGGACAGGCAGTTGGTGATGACTTGTTAAGGGAAGAACTTCTTTCTGCCCCCACCTCCTGGCCTCAAACCCCCCTACCTGTAAGGGGTGCAGGACCCTCCAGGGAGGGGCCACTCCATTGACTGGTTTCATTGGCCTGAGCGGGAGGGAGAGAGTGTTTAGGAATATGCAGGGCAGGGGCCCACCTCCTTAAAGCCCCTCCTCCTGGAGGCCCCCTCCTCCCTGCCCGCCTCTCACCACAGTGGCTGTGGGGGTCTTGTCCAGCTCTGGGTCTCCTGAAAGTTCAGGGTCTCCAGCCAGCATCTCAAGGGGCCTGGGAGGTAAGGGTATCAGGATACCACCCTCCACCCAGGCTGTCCTGCCTAGGGGTGCTGAGGATCCCAGGGTACTTTGGTGGATGGTCCTGGATACCACCTCAGTGACATCTCTTGTATCTGGGAGGTCTAAGGGATGGGGTTTGGGGGGAGAACCACATGAGCTTTTTTATGGAACTTGAGACATAGTTTGACAGGTTACAGGTAACTTTGGGGTTCAGGGAGTGGGATTAAAGGGATCTCAAATGTTTTAAGGGGTCACCAGAAGTATATGTGGGGGTTCTAGGACCACTATGGGGATTTCCAGTAGATTTGGGGGGTTGAATTTTGGAAGTTTTGGAGATCTTGGCAGGATTTGGGGGTGACCCAGGCTCAGACTCACACGTTCCCCAGTGAGATCTCAAGGTTGTCCAGGCTTCGGAAGATGTCACTATACCTCTTCCTGCTCTCAGGAGCTGGGGGGAGTCCTGGGAGGGGGGGGAGTGTTACACATGGGTACACCGAAGCCTCCCTCAGTCCATAGAACCTTGGCTGGGTGTTTGGAGGGTGGGAAGAGAGAAGGAGGAGAGAGACAGAGTTCTGGTTCTGTGGGGAGTGTGGAATGGGGTGGGTGTCTGAGTTGGAAGGGAGGGAAAGTGGGCTTGGGTGGGTGGGGCTGACTCAGGGCAGGCAGATGGACTCAGGTACAACCCAACACAGAGAGCAGAGACAGCCATAAACATATGGGCTCAGAAGCAAAGAGACAAAACAGATGCCCCAGATGCAGTCACCCTGTCCCCAGGGAAGAGAGCCAGCTTGGCAATGGAACCACGTGGACCTCAGACCAGACAGATGGGAATACACGTGGGAAAGACAGGCACAGAGCTGTGGTAGAAACACTGGCGGACTGAAACCACGAGGGCCATAAAGACTGAATGATTGACAACATGCACAGAGTAGACACAAAAGAAAGCCTCAAACACAAGTGGAAACTTGCTACATTTCTGCAACAGCTTCCCCCTGCACCCCCTCTTCCATGGGGCCCAGGTCAGCATTGATCCTCCCTGGGCTGTGGAGCAACCCAGTGGGGATCCTTCATTGGCGCTCTCTCCCCTCTCCATCAGCAGTTGTGACACCCTGCCCCCATCACAAATATCAAAAGCAGAACCAGCCACTTCCCCTTCCTGGGCCCCTTCCCCCAGGCATCCGGGGTGAACACTCCAAAGGGGGAGGGGGTCAGGGACTGGTGTCCCGGGCCCCTCTAGGCTTGGGGGTCCGGTGCCCACAATGGAGGAGCCCTGGCATCCTCCCCATTCAGGAACTCCTTTCCCTGCTCTATGAACGGAGAGGGACAACCATGGCCCCTCAATTTAGGAAGCGGGGTATGGCCAGGGATGCCCCTCTTGGATCCCGTATCCCGGACTGCCTACCCGGCTCTGCTGCGTCCATGGTCCAGGGATCACTCGGTGGGGACGGGGACTGGGATGGGATCCCGCGCCGCACCCGCTGGGCCTAGCCCAGATTTCCTGCTGCAGCTGCCACCAGCTTCCGCGTCTCCCCGCCCCAAGGCTGACCACGCCCCACTCTATCACCCCAACACGCCCTTGCTGCAGGCCACGCCCCCGAGGCTTCGAAGCACTGAGGGAGTCCCCTGCCCAAGTGGTGAGCGGAGATGCCCTAGGGCCAGTGCCTGCTGGGCAACCACCAGACATAAACACTCCAGGGCTCCATCCTGACCAGATCTTTGCATGGCCCCAAAGCCCCAGCACACTTCCCCAGAGTCAGCCTGTTTCTGACCCTTTCACATACCCAGTTATAGCCCTGCTCAGGGCTCCTTGGACCCCAGAACCCATCCCAGCTCGACTAGACATGGAGCCTCTTGTGGAGGCCTGCAGTCCTGCCCAACTACAGCCAAATCCTAAGTTCCCTAACACTTTGTGGCTGGAGACCCCTGGCCTGGGGGACTCCCATCAACCCTCAAAGCTAGATCAGGCTCTTGAGGCTCAATTGCAGTGTAGCCAGAAGTCCCAATTCTTTTCAGGCCTGGGATGGGATGGGGTGGTGTTGAGGGCAGCACAGAGACCCTGCCCTGGGCCCCTAAATCATTCTTGGCAAACCTAATTCCAGAGTGCTCCCCTTTAAGTCACCTTAAGTTGTCTCAGGGATTTGGCATCCCTCTACATTCCACCTGACCACAGCAACCCCTCTTCAGGCTGGGGTCTGGGGCCACTACCCATCCAGGACCTTGGCCAGCCTGCGCTCATGATGTTCACAGGCACCCACAGCCAGTCCCTGCTTGCTTCCCAAGGCCTACTTCGGACTGCAGGCAACACTTCCCTCACTGGGGAAGCCAGACAGGGGTGGGCTACTGAGGATGACCAAGAGGGCAGGAAAGGACTGAGAGCTCCCCAATCAGCACTGGTGGGGAGGGAAGGCTCATATCCAACTGGCTCTCAGCTCTCACACTGCCTATTCTGACATTCCTCAGCTGTAGTGAGTTAGCACCCTTTGAAAGGAAGGACTGTCAGTATGAGGGCAGAGCCAGGCTGCTGGGTCAGTGTGGCTGTGACTGAGATGTCAACAGCACCTAAATGGCTCAGGACTCCAGGGCCACAACCTGACTCAGTATTCTAATGATGTGGACTGAATTTCCTCACATCTAAGTTATCATGTGGGGAAGGCATGCTGTCATTTTGCGTATTACTGAAAAAGAAAAATGCCATAGATCCTAAGACTTCCCCTAGTGCCTGAGGTATGAAAACAAGAAGCTGAAATATGGGGGTGCTTATTAAACTAGGAAATATGCAGAGCACTCTGTGTTGGAAGCCTGACCCATGCAAGCCCTGACTTGTTGCAGAGGGTGTCGTTAATAACCTCACACAGCCCTCTGGGAGGGTGCTAGGACCTTCCTCGGTGAGCACCCAGCCTCCCAGTGACCCCTTGTGTGGTATAGACAGAGATGGAGACAGGGCTTCTTAAAATTGTGGATGCTGCTTTATTTACCAAAGGTGCTGGCTGGGGGCTGGTTCTGCCAGCCAGGCCCTAGGACAGCCATGGGGAGAGAGAGGAGTTGGGTCCCAGCTCAGTCTTGGTGGGTAAGGCTGGGCTGGCCTTGCCGTGGGGGCAGTGTTCCCTCCAGGGGCCCACATGGGGTCCCTGCACAGCGGTAGCAGGGTGGGCAGTGGGTGCTGGCACTGCTGTCTCAGGAAGGCACTTTCAGCTTCGGGGTCCCCAGGAAGAACTGCAGGACGCGGTCGGCCAGGAGTGCCAGGCAGAAGTCAAGGATCAGGACCTGGGCGATGACCAGCTTGAACTGCAGGGCAGGAAGCGATGATGAGCTGGATGCCTGCCAATGGGCCCAGGTCAAGTACTGGGCCACATCCACAGGGATACTCACCTCCACGGGGATGTCTACAAGGCCAAACTGGCTGTTGAAGTCAGGCGAGGAACCGAGCAGCAGGCCCACAATGGCCAGGAGTGACACAGCCAGGCTCCACACCAGAGGCTTGTTCTCAGGCAGGCTCTCCATGAAGGGCGGGCCCTGCAGGGACAGAGCTGTGTGCTGTAGGGGCTGGGTGGGTGGACAGGGCATGCTCGGGTTAGGGCTGGAGCTCACCTTGTAGTTGATGGCAAAGGTGGCCATCTGCATGGCCATGGCCATAATGTACACAGTGCTGTTGACCAGGCTTGGCTCAAACTCCTTGTACAGGTCCACAAACTGTTCCTGCCTGCAGGACGCATGGGGGTCAGGGCCCTTCTGTTGTTTCCACTGCCCTTACACATTGCCAGGGCTCTGACTGGCCTTGGTTTCCCCAGGCCAACATCTGCACCTGCACCCTCCTCCCACCACATGGATGCTGCCTCCTTTGGGTGCCCTGCTACTGGGGGACACTCACTTTTCAGGGCTCCGGGCCTGGGCCTCGCTGTATAGGTAGACAAGGCTTAGGAAGTGTACGCAGAACTGGAACAGGACCGTGAGGATGGTGTACAGGTTGAAGATGTTGGGCAGGGGCCGCTCTCGGGACAGGGTCTTGAGGGGCTGCAGTGGTGGTGGAGGAGTTAGGGCATGGCCGAGTGTCAAAGCCCGGAGTGCCCTGGGCCGGCCGGCCGGCCAGCCAGCCAGCCACCATGCCTCCTGCAGGCCCGGTGCAGAGCAGTCACTGCATCCTGGGGCCATAGGTTGGCACCAGCCTCCAGAGCCCTGCTTGCCTGTGGACAGTGCTGGGGCCCAAGTTGTGCTACTCTGAAAAGCCTCAGTGGGCTCTCCCCTTACCACCCACTCCCCATCTACAACGTGGGGATGACAGTTCCTACCCTGAGAGCTGCTGTGAGGAAGAAAAAGATGACATCTGGAAGCACCTCTAACAGCCTGCCCTGGTTGGCCCAAGTGTCCCTTGCCATGAATCACCGAAGCCTCTCAGCACCTCCAGGGCGGGTGGCATGGTTCAGAGGCAGAAGTGCCCTTGGGTAGAGCGGGAGTCATTGCTTTGCCTGGGATCCCAGCCCACCTTGGAGCGGGAGATGAAGAGGAAGCAGCCAGCCAGCAGCAGCCCCTGCAGTGTGGCCTGGAAGTCGCTGAACTTGACGCCTTCCAGGTAGAGGACACTCTGACTGTAGGCCAGGATGAGGGCATTGAGCGCCAGTATCTTGAACATCTGTAGCGTAGTCACAAGCGTGCATCGGCCCTGCTTGATCACGTGGCAGACTGCATGGATTGGGGGAGGTAGGTGTGAGCATGGGTGCCATGCAGGCATGGACATGGGTGCCAGGCAGGGTCAGCAGGGGGACAGGGCAGGTGGCGGGACTCACTGCACTGAATGGATGAGAGCTTGGAGGTGAAGGGTGCCGCGATGCTGGCGTCCCCCAGCTTCACGATGGGCATGCTCTCATCCTCGAGGTCCCGCAGCACCTGGCTCAGGCGGTCCTGTGGGGTGGGTGGCAGTAGGTGAGACCTGGACACAAGGGGGTGCCAGTGCCCCTCTCCCAACACTCACCCTCTGGGAGGTGGGCTGCTCCTCCGGGGGTGGGAACCCCAACCTCTGCTTGGCTGCCCTGGAGGTGGCCCTGACACCACTGTTGCTCAGGACGGGACTGTCGCGGGGCCGCCGCTTCCGTTCAACAATCCGCTCTGGGGCATTGGCCAGGAGTGCAACACCTGGGGGTGGGGGGGTATGTGACTGTTAGGATCCAGGGGAGCCCACAGCACCAGGCCAGAGCGGGGTGTCTGCTCAATGCCAAAATGATGCCATGGGCCTTAGAGCCAAACCTTCCCATTTCACTGGACCTCCCCAAGGAATACCTCAGAGAGCATTTTATCTTACTTTCTATAAACTACTTAAAAATAACCCCCCCCCCCCAAAAGCACGTAACACTAAATGGATCAAGACTCACTGAATGCCAAGAATCATAATCCTAAGAGATGAATAATACTCGATAAATGTAATCGACAAGTAAAGCAGATAAGTATGTTCTGTTTACAGAGATCCGAGGCTGTGAACTGCTGGCCAATGCTTCAGCTCCAGTTATTTGTCCCCACTTGTCCCATTTCTCCCTGGCCTTTGCTTGCATGGTGCCCAGGGGGCCTGAGCAAACTAAGTCGCATTTGCCCCACAATGCTTCCCTGGCTCCCCAAACTTTCCCATGGCCCTGGTGGCCTCAGCCATACTGTTCCTTACACACCTGTATCCTTCCTGCCCTTGGATCCCTGATCCTATTAGCTCCGCCCTATCCTTTCACTGTCCCATGGGGGGGTTAGCCCTTAAACTGGAACCAAGAGGTAAGTTAACAGTCATGGGAGGGAGGTGGGAAAGGGAGAAAAGTTCTTAGAATGGGGAAGGCCTTGCCCATCTGAGGAGCTGAAAGGAAAGCCTGCCAGGAGCACAGAGATCTAGACACACTGAAGAAAGGCCACCACTGCCATGTAGGCCAACAGAACAGTGAAGGAAGAAACGGCTCACCCACGTCAGCGTGCTTCAGGGCACCCACGTCATTGGTGCCATCCCCACACATGAGAGTCACGTAGCCCAGCTCCTTCAGGCTGGTGATAACAAACTCCTGTGTGGGCAAAGGACCAAGTGAGGGCTGTGTGTCATTTTAGGGCACCATCTACCCCCGTCACTCCTGCACTCACCTTCTGTTTGGGGGCCACTCGGGCGAACACCTGCACATGGGGGATGAGGCGCAGCAGCTGCTGGGGGTCCTCAGCTTGTAGGTGGGCCAAGCCATCGCCTGTGAGGCACAGGGCATGCTCCGAGGCCAGTGTCTTCGGGGAGCCTTGGACCAGGGGTAGCACAACACTGCCGTCGATGGAGCACCACTCACAGGGTCGACCTGCAGGGCCAGTGCCCAGGTTCAGGGATAGGGCTCAGCCACCCAGGCAGACCCCTCACGCAAACTCAACATGTCTAGTCCTAATCTCCCCTTTCTGGAGCACCATCTTGACCTCTACCCTTCCTTACTCCTCCCCCAAGCTGCATCTACACCTACCTGAGCCTTGGACCCCTGACTGCTCTATAGAGGTTGTTCAGAACACTCCAATATAGCTGAGGGAATCCCAGAACCCAGGGCCTGAGACTTCATGAAGGGGACAAATTCCAACCCAGGCACACCCCAGGCCTATTACTTAATTAGCCCCACCCTTGTGACCTGCCTGAAACCCCATTCTCCCAGGGATGGGGCACTAGAGACACTTTCTCTGACCAGACACTTGCTATCTACTTCTTCTTTCCAACTGGCTGGCTTACTAGCCCACCTGGCACTGGATGGCTCACCCTGGACTATATCAGCTGGGCAGGAAACTAACCTCCACCTGGTTTTTGTTATTGCCCTTTTATTAGAGCAGCTTCACTTGTCAATCAACAGCCCTGACACCCACCTCTCTGGGTTGCCTGCCTACAATCTCTGGCCTCTCAAGAGCCCAGCACCTGGAGCTGGACAGAGCCCTGGGACTAGCAGTGCAGACTGGGAAAAAGGCCAGGAGGTTCCAGAAGCCACCCTGGCTGGGCCTTACCAACACCCTTCCCTGGCTTGTAGCCCTGTGACACCCTTGGTGCATGTTACCCCCTAGCCAGGTCATGCACTGGGTACCATCTTTCAGTATCTGACACCCCACCCCACCTGACAGAAAGTGCTGGGGCTGGAATGGCTCTCGGTTGGTCTGACTCTGGGATACCACTTGCAAACAACTGAGTGGCCAGTGGCTGGAGTCAGGCCATCCAGGTTCAAATGCTTAGTCACAGTGACACCAAGAAAAATGGGTGGGTGGGTTCACATTTCTCTATTTCATTGTCTATAAAGCTGGGTGCCAACAGCTGCCCCAGATGCCTTCCTCCTAGGTGGCATGAGGATGGCAAGCCCTCCTGTGTAAGGTGAAGGGATGATGTAACATACACCAAGCCCCCTGCCCAGGGCCTGGCCATGCCGAGCCCGAGCCCCAGCAGTCCCTGAGCTTGGGAACGGAGTATACTTGCTGTGCACACGCAGCCTGTCAGGCCCAAGGTGGGTGTGATGATATGAAATGTGAGATTCTGTGACTATAATCAACTGCCTTGAGATTACAAGTCATCACTGACCCTGGAGCCAGTGATTAACCTCCTGCTGCCAGACACAAGTGCAACTCCTTAGCCAGATGGCCTGAGGAGCAGGGCTGTGATCCACAGGTCCATGTCACACAGCTGCCACCATCACAGGTACTTAATAACACTGGGTGTGCTCACTCAGGCCTGGCATGAAGGAGGGCAACTGGGATAGAAGCTTATCTTTGGTCTCAGGATCTGTCCAGCACCCAGGCACTCAGGGTCTCACCTTTTTCTGTGGGAGGCTGCAGGATCAGTGTGTGTGCCTTCTCAATGAAGTGTAGTTCCTGGGCCACGTGGCAGGCAGTAAGTGGGTTGTCACCGGTGATCATGACCACCTAGGGAGAGGGGTGAAGGCTCAGTGGGGCAGAACTACAGCCTGGAGACCTGGTGCGTGAGTCCCCTCTAAGGAAGGCTACAGAGGGAGGTCTTGGTCCCCTACTGGGGACTGGGATTCCAAGGCCACAGTCTGTTCCCACTTGGGAATGTTTTATGAAAACAATACATGTATGTTTGTTTTTCTGAGAAAATCCACACCTTTTCTGTGCAGTATAAACTATGAACCAGCTTTTGGCATGGACCTTCTTGGTTTGGTAGCTTCCCAAGAAGTTGTGTTTGGGGTGGGTGAGAACCAAAAGCTCCAGCCTCCCAGCTTAGAGCTGATGAGGCCTGCTGAGTGCCAGGTGGGGACTGATCATTTTATCATTCTGTGAGAGTGCTCACTTACCTCCCACACTCTAAACTGCATCCTGAGTTCCAAACTAGATAACACAAACTACCAGGACAAATGGACTAAAGGCACTGAGAAAGATAGATGTGATCTGTCTGGGCATTGCTTCCATACCCTCTACCCAGCCTCAGCCTCCCAAAGATGCTGCAGGCCCCAAGAAACACCCACTTGCCCCACTGAGTGTGGAAGTGTCCTCTGCTGTCACATCCTCCTCTCCGTAAGGACGAGCCAAGACCCACCCGCCCACCTGACTGAGGGGCCAGGTATGGAGGGTCCAGCAGCCATACCCGGTGGGAAGCATTCTGGATCTCCCGGATCACAGCCTTGGAATCAGCCTTGAGCGGGCAGGAGACCACAATGAAGCCGACGAACTTGAGGTTGCACTCCAAGGCCTCCCGCTTGACCTCCCGGGCCTGTGGACAAACATGAGGTGCTTTCATGATCATGATCTGTCCCTCCCTAACTTCCCAAGCCCCAACAATGTGCTAGGTGGGGAGGTCAGAGGAGGACTTGTCCTCCCTTTTAACGCAGGGGCTTGGCAATGGTTGGGTGATCCCCATCCCCAGTGGTGCTTCTACTCCCTGGTGTGGGCATGGCATGTCGTCACAGGCCCTGTGTCTCTGCTTCTACCAGAAACTGTTCCTTGTTAACCACCCAGCATGCGTTCACCCAGAAACCAAAAAATGCCCACCCTCATGAAGCTTGTTGTCTACTGGGGAGGAATGTAGTAAGTAAAATCTCAGAATCAGAGTGCTGAGTGCCACAAGACAGATGAAGACGGGAGAATAGGGCAGGAAAGGTCAGGGATGGCACTGAGCAGGAGTGGCTCTGGGGGAGTTGTGATCAGGCATCTATTCTGGAAGGATCTCTTGGCCACTGGGTACAAACGGCATGGATGAAGGCCAAGGTGGAAGTAGGTAAAGGAGTGTTGGCAGTGGGGGTAGAAGAGCTGATGGAACTCGGGGGTATGACTAAGAGCTGGAGGTGTCCCCAAACCATGCAGTAACCAGGTGGCTGAGCTGGGCAGGGTCAGAGCTAGACTGGAGACAATAATCCAAGATGCCTCCTAATGTTTCCCAAGGGTGTGTGAGGACACTTGGGTGTGGGGGTAGGAGGCTAGGTGGAGGCAGCTCTAGGCTCCAGGATGGGAAGGGGTACCATGGAGAAGGGACTGAGGACTGAGTACCACCTAGAGTCTCCAAAGGTAGAGGCCAGGGAGGAGAAAGATGAAATCGTGCTTGCTCACAGGCACAGTGAGGGGACAAGGTGATACAAACACAGGTGGGGGGCAGGGGAGAGGCTGGCAGGTGGGGAGCCTGGGCCCTTACCTGCTGGTGGGTGAGGTGTCCCAGCTCCTTGTACCCCAGAGCCAGGACGCGGGCTCCTTCCCGGGAAATCTCCGTGTGGATGTGGTGATAGTTGGGTGGGCACTGGGAGAACTGCAGGGAATGGAGGGGGACGTCACGACCACCTCACACTGACCTCCCCCCTGAACCCCAGGGCCGTGCTCAGCTCACCATGGAGTGCAGGGTTTCAGGGGCCCCCTTCACAGCTGAGATGTAGCAGAGGTCGGTGGAGCCCAGCTTCTCGTAGGAGGCGAGCACGGACATTCGCTTTAGGGCACTGGCAAAATGAAAGCGCTGGTGAATTTTCAGCCCCTGAGTTTTAATACTTCGGGGGAATACTTTCTCATCTGGAAACAAATAAGTACGAGTCCTGAGGGCCTTCGCCCCAAAGAGGCAGCCAGGCCCCCGCCTGTCCCTCCTTCCTCCCCCCATCCCCAGACCCGGGGCCTGCGGACTCCTGGCTCCAGGGGAAAAGAGCTGGGAGACCTGGGTCTGGAGGACCCTACCCCATAGCTTTGGGTGGGGTGGGGACACCCAAGAATGTGGTATGCCCCAAGTCAGGGGTGCCTGTACCCACCCGCCAGCCTGAGTTGGATACAGTTGTCTCAGGGGTCTGGCTTGCCTGCCCAGGAGTGTGAGAGCTGGTGGTGTGTCTGCATTGGGCCCGAGACTCTAGCCCCTCACCTTTGGTCAGTGTCCAGTCCACCGCTGTCAGCATGGCCTTCTCCAGGGGATCACCCACCAAGGTGCCATCGTCTAGCTGCATTAGGGAGTGGCATGAGGCCAGGGCCCGGTGTGTTTCTACAGGGATGTTGGACACAGGGGTCACCTCCTTTCCATCTCTGCAAAGAAGGGGAATAGCTGGTTACAGGGTGGAGGGACCCTTGGACATTGCCAATCAGGAGGAGGAATGGGGCCTATACTCTGTGCCAGTCACTTCAGGGGCAGCAGGGGTGTTGATTTGGTCCTTGTGACATCTGCACTTGTCTCACGGACACTTCTAGAGGTCATGTGGCTGCTTGGAGCCCAAGGTGATTCCTGTGCCACTGACACACTGAGACTGCACAGGAAGCCCCTTGGATCAGACCTCTACAGTAGGGCCTCTGACAGGCCCTCACTCTGGGGGTTGGGTGGGCAGCTCCCAGGCCCTTGAGTTCTCAGAAAGCCCACTGCTGCTGGCTGGGCACCTCTCAGCCCAGGTCTCCATGCTCACCTGAGCCCAGCCACACCGCGCACCACCAGGCTATCGCTGGTCAAGGTCCCTGTCTTGTCAAAGCAGCAGACCTCCACCTTTCCAGCAAAGGGGATCCGGAAGGGCTCCGTACAATACATGTCTGAAAGGTGGAGCCAGGTTCAGGGGTCCTGCCAGATGCCAGCCCTTGGCACCCCAGTCCTTCCCCAGGTACTCACAGAGCTTGGCCAGGGCGATGAGGGAGGTATTGACAGCCAGAGACAGCTCGATGGGCAACTCGGGGGGTACTACTGACGTGAGGATGAGTGTGCATTCCAGAAATAGCTTGTAGCGGTTCCGGCTGGGATCCTTGGTGCCTGTGGAAACAGGGCCTGCCAGCCTGGGGTGGTGGGCACAGGACCAAGCAGACAGGTGGGGAACGTGGCGCTTACCTTCAATCCATACGTAGGCGGCTGCCGCGATGGCAAAGACAAGGAGAAAGAGGATGAAGACGAAGGTCTCCAGGTTGTTCGCAGTCACTCTCTTAACCCCAAAGAGGATCGTGCGCAGCAGCTTGCCCTGGAAGGACGGAGTCAGAGGCCTTTCTGGGGGCTGGGGTGGTGGCCTCCCCTGCTCGAGGGCATCAGGGCCAGATCCTCCCTTAGCTGACAGAGAGCACCAGCCCCAGGCCCATCAGTGAGTCCTGCAACACACCACACAGATGTTCCAGGGACCACATGGCTATGTGGGCAGCTGCAACTGGGCCAAGAGCTAGAGACCGACCAGTGGCCAAAGCCTGGAGGTGGGGGAAAGAAGTGGCTGAGACAGGTGCAGGAGTTCCTAGGTCTGGCCTTCACCTCTGTTAGGCAGTCTACTTGTGGTTTAATGAGTTTATGGGCTCAATGTTTATGACCCCGAAACACCCGGCAACAGCTGGTTTGTGTCTATTCCCCACAAGACCCTCAGCTGGGATAGCAGGCCTGGTCTTGGGCTTGCTCCGCATGGCCTCTGGCCCAGTACCTGCTGTCAGAGTGAGCTTGTGGGGTGGACGTTCTGGGGTCTAAAAGGGCCGCCATCTTGAGTGTCCACCACCTGCCATGGAACCCACTCTCCCCAGAGTCAGGCAAGATGCCCCACCTGAGAAGTGTTGAATCCAGTCCTTAGGACGTAGGCCACGCACCCACTGTCGACCGCTGTGGAAATAAGCAGAACCAGTGTCACTCTTGTCTATTTGTCTGGATTCCCTTGTGGCCAAGCAGACATGGAGAGGGTGGGGAGGTGGAGCCAGGACACTCCTCAGAAACCCCCAAGGCACCTACGCTTCAGGCCTGTTGTGGCCTTCTGGGGGGGGATGTGCTGCACCACCTTGGTGCCCCCAAAGATGACATGGAGCCGGGAGTCAGCCTGCAGGTCCAGCACCCGGTCGGGGCTGAGGTCTTCAATGGGCTCCTGGGGAAGAGGGGAAGACAGTGAAGCAGATGGTCAGTCCCACCTCAGCCTCCTTCTCCACCCTGTCTCCGGAGAGCTGAACCCTGGGGCTGGAGGAGCCCATCTGAATCTCACTGGGGACAGAGGCCCCAATTTGTCTTCTCTCCAGTTGCATATTCATCAACTCTCTGTGACCCTGCACCTAGCTTCTCCCAGAAATCACACCCTCCCCATTTCTCTTAGTCCACCTCAGTCTGATATCTCAAGGCACCTGAATGTCCCAATGCTCTGGGCTTCTCATCTCCTCTCCCCACCACCACTCAACTTCCCTTGGTCCAGGGCACTGGGATTGGCAGCTCTGTCCAGATGCTGCACCCGCTCTATCTCCTGCAGCCTCCTGGGCCAGAATTTCATCCCTCCTCTATGTATGCTTGGACAGGATCCCAGCATTCTCTTGGCTGGTGGCTCCTCCAAGAATGAGTCAATGATATATCTGAGTGGACCGAGGACTCCCCTTTCCCCGCACCTTCATCTGTGGCACTGACTCCCCTGTGAGCATGGCCTCGTCCACGATGCAGCGGCCCCGAAGCAGCAGCACATCACATGGCACCAGGTTATCCTGTGGTGAGCGACCTGCAGGGTAGCACCAGAGGGTCAGGCAGAAGCCAAGGCTAAGGTGCCACCAGGAAGGAGCTGAACTGAGCCTCACCAATGGAGACAATATCCCCGGGAACAATCTCGTCGCTGGCAATGGGCCTCCACTTGCGGCTTCGGTAGACCTGAGTGAGATGGGGTATGGTCAGTTTTGGGAATACATCTGTACCAGGCCCACCACAACCTCTGGGACCCTGCTGGCCACACCTGGATTGTGTGGGGCTTGTTGCCCATCTTCCGGATCTCGGACATGTTGCGCATCTGCTGCTGCACCAGGGAGGCCTCGAAGGCCACCAGCATGGACAGCGTGAAGACGCTGTAGTACCAATACTCGTCCAGGCACCAGAGCCCCACGCAGAACACCTGCCCCGGGAACATAATGAGGATGCTTGCTGAGGGCTGGACATACGTACACCGAGGGCCACTCCACCCATGGACTCTGACTCATAGGACAAGGAAGTTGGCGGGTTTGGAATTGGACAGAGGTCATTCTGGCTGTGAAAGCCCTAATGAATGGGGTGGAGAGAAGGGCTGGAGCTGCTGTTTTACCTGGAACACAAAGAAAGGTGCTGTAGCTCTCTCCTTGAACAGCTCTGAGAAGTCAGGCACCACCATCTCAGCCCTGCAAGAAACCAGACTCCAGGCCCTGATCATGGTGAGAGGCCTCTGAGGCCCCATCCTGACACCTCTACCTGGAGGCACTACAAGCCTCCTCAGGAAATGGGAAGCTCTCGCAAGCTTCTAGACCGGATGCTCCATTCAACTATGGGTCTCCTCTCCCACTGGGGCAGGCATGCTGACTGCCCTGAGCCCTGTGCTCTGCAGAACCTAGACAAAGGTTCTGAACTGGCAACAAGCTCTTCATGCAGCACCCCCACCTGAGTGGGGGCTAGAGAGATGAGAACCTATCATCTGGACGGCAGACAAATCAAGTGGAGAAGGAAACTCTGACTGGGACAGAAGCCCTGAAGCTGAAGCTGCACAGAAGAGGCTGGGCCGCCAGATGCCTCTAAGCACCTGGCTGAAATACAGTGCCTGAGCCCATTCCACTCTGGAGAGGGGAGGTCTGGAGCCAGGATTTCCCCCAAACTCCCTGAATAAAAGCATCAAAAATGTAAGAAAGAGGGGATGGGGGTACTAAGGGTATGTTCTGAAGCATAGTGTATAGTGGGCTCCTGGATGTGGGATATGATAAAGAAACCACAATGGCCCCACTGTGGTAAAAATAAACTGAGATTCACTCTGTATTGTGTTCACTGACTTGAAATGAGCCAGGACCTGGGGTGGGGGTTTGGAGAGTGGGGACTGGTAAACATTTCTTATAAATCTTCCTATTAGATTGACAGTTGTGGTAAACAATTAAGTCTGGAAAGAGTTCCCTATAGGTGCTGAGGGTTATCAGGATGACTGTCACAGTGGCCAGGGTGGGGGCTCTGAAGTTCAGCCTTGCCCTCTCCCAGGCACGTGTCAGCACTGGCAGTTTTGGTGAAGGTTAAAGGAGAAAGTGTGTACATAGCACCTGCCATTCTACCTGGAACAAATAAGAGTTGACCACTGACTTCTTTTTTATCACCATTCTGTAAGTGCCGGGATGTGTATGAAGAGACCAACAACAAACTACATTTAAAGAAAGAATTTAAAATGAATTGGGGAATTACAAAAAACAAGACAAAGATGAACAGCCAACTCTTGTATGCCATGGGCCAGGCTCCCCAAGAAGGGCTCCTGGCTGAGAGCTCTCTAGTAGGTTCTTGTCAGCAGACAAGTTCAGGGGAGGCTAGAATAGAGCACATTTCTCAAAGGGGGCCACTTTCACCTGGGATGTTTTGTTGAAAAGGTGGACTCCTCCATTCCACTTCTCAGGTACCTCGACCCAGGAGTTCGAAGGGACAGGAACAGGAAAGGGGCCACCAGCTGGGACAGTGGAGGTCTATGACCACAGGCAGAGGCTCAGCCCTATCAGCAGGAGGGACACATGGGGACCTCAAAACTCACTTGTTACTCCCAAACTTCTTCTCTGCTGCTCGGATCTCTGAGTCCTCCTGAAACCCTCTGCTGCTCTGGTAGTAAGAGAAGGAGTTTCCCACAGGAAAGGCGACAGGGAGGAAGCGCTTCTTCTCCTGGGCGTCATAGGAATACTTGATCTTCTGGAATTCGAAGGAGAGCACCTCTTGCCCATCTTCACCCTGTGGGAGAAGGCTCGTCTGTGCTAGAGGCCCCTGACCTGGGATGTCGTTCCTGGGAATCTCACCCAACTCCTACATTGGGCAGCCTGGCAGGTGGTCCCTACCTCATCTCGGTGCAAGGCCACGAGCTCAGTGGAACCATTGTTGGGGGTCGGGACCACCTTCACGAAGGTCACTTTGCTGGGATCGTACTCCTGTGAGAGGCAAAGTGATGCTGCTGAGCCCTTCTCAACCCCCACGATAGGAAGAATACTGTCGGGCAAGAGGTGCACCCTTGATACATGTGAACCAAGTCCTGTCACAGCTCACCTGGTCCACTGCTACTCGGCTTCCTCCCCCCCGCCCCATTACTATTCTTGCCGTGTCCTCCAGCAAGGAAGAGCAAGAAGATTGGAGACTCACCCTTGACTCAGCTAAGGGGCTTGGCATGTGCTGTTCTCTCTGGGAAATGTGGTCATACAGCTTTCATGCCATTGCTCAAGCATTACCTTCTCAGGAGGCCACACTTGGACGCCCCACATGAAGTTCCATCACTATGTTCCTATTTTGTTTCTATTTTCTCTCTTTGGCACTGACCGCTGAGTATAAGTCTCCCCAACTAATACCATGAAGGCTATGGGTTTTGTCTGTATTGTTCACAGCTGTTTCTTAGCACTTAAGATGTGGAAGCACCCAATGGAGCTCCCTAAGTCATGGGCTGCATCCATCCCACTGCTGCTCTGCCAGTGTGTGTTTGTGGGAGGGAGAGTGTCACAGTAGTGACCATGAAAAACAAGACCCCACCCCTCATAGAGTTCATGGGCAATGGAAGCAGGCAGAAAATAACAAACATATATCTAAGAACTCTGGTAACGCCATGGAAGAAAAGTGCAAAGTGCTACATGGGCCAGCTCCATACCAGGAGCTTTGCAGATACCATGTTTCTTCTCACAGTGGCATCCTGAGGTAGGTGTTAGGGTTCTCACTTTACAAAAGGAGAAACTGAAACCCAGAGAGCAGAAGGACATGTCTGAGATCTCTGATGCAAACCCAGATCTGGCCTAATCCCACAGCTGCTTAGCTCCTCCTTGTTCTCCATCCTGGGAAAGGACGTTGTCACTCTTTTAAGCTGCATGCCAAAAGGCAGCCGGAAGTTTGGGTGTGTGTCAAACACCCCCTAACCCTCTTCCATTTTTCTGTCCCTTGCTGGGGTCTTCCATTGTACTGATTTCAATCTATCAAGCCCAAAAGTTTGAGCCCCTCCCCTTATATACAGCTTGTTGGATAAAGGAGATTACGCTCTTAGAAGAGAAAGAGGAATCAGTCCACATTCAGAGTCAAAGATGGGGGCTCCTGTCCCTTTCTGCAGCCCTTGGTGCTGTTCCCTTTCTCTGTACTTTTAGCGGACACACACCTGGGATAGGGGGAGGATGGCTGGAGGCTGATCTCTTCACCCACTGCTCCAGACCTGCGGGGGTCACCTGAGGCAGGCCTGGAGGATATCAACTGCTGACCCAGGGCAGCTCTTCCTCACCCACACCTTGGGGCTAAGGGTCACATCCTGAAAGCAGTCCAGACCGTCATCACCCTCATCTTGCAGACGGACATAAAAACACCCCAAACAGTTAAGTCACTTGCTCACAAATAGCTCCTTCTTGCTCCTTTTAAACGCTGGTATTAACTGCATTTCAAGCTAGTTTTGGTGCAGGAGGAGAGGTCTCTGAGCACTGGACAGCAGGGCTGAAGTCCAGTTTTCAAACCAAACTTTGCACACAGGAAAACCCACCTGGCCGGGCTAGGCTCGTATGTTGAAAACCACGGTGGGAGGCAGACAAGGAAGAGAGGGCTGTTTCCAGGAGAAACCACCGAGTACTCGCTAAGATGGGGGCCATTAAACAGCGACATATGTTGGGCCCTGCGCTATGCTTTTTACAGGTATTCCCTTATGGAATCTAAATGCCAACACCGGGGAGGAATTCCAAAGAAAGGAAGTATCTGTGCCGGGGTCGCGCAGCAAGGCGGCACTGGTACCAAATTATGCCAGCGCTAAAGGGTATAGGGCGCCGCTGGGGACCCAGGCCCAGCAGATGGGAGGCCCGGGCCGCCGGGGGTCGACGGGAACGCCGCGGCCGCGACCTGCCACGAGACCCGACACTGTGGAGGCCGGGCTCCTGCCCGCGCACTTACCGGCGTGCAGGTGAGCGCGCAGTGAGCGTGCACCGACCAATGCCCCGAGAGGACCGTGAGCGCGTGCGCGAGGCAGATCGTAGCCAGCACGAGCAGCGCGGCCTCGGGGATCTGCGCCCAGCTGCTGCCCCAGCCCCAGCAGCCGGCGGCCGCGGCGCCCAGCCAGGCCGGGTACAGCAGCCCGGCGAACGGCAGCACTGTGAGGCGCCGCAGCAGCGCCAGTCGCCGGTACGGCCATACGGCGGCGACCAGTTCGTCGCCGCTCGCTATGAGCGCCGGCCCGGCGGCAAGGAGCGTGCGCGCCTGCGGCACGGGCTTGGGCTGTCCGCCGGGCCGACCCCCACAAGGCCGGGCCCCGCAAGGCAGCGCGTTACCCACTGCCGGCGCCATCTTTTCCAGCGCCGCGCTCGCTTCCGGGCAGAGGCCCCGCCTCACTCTCGAAGTTTCACTTCCTGTGAGCTCTGGGCGCCGCCATGACAGCCCACAGTACGAGGAGCCGGAACGACGAGAGGGGCTAGATCCAGAAGTGGCAATTCAGGGTGCCGCCATGACAGGTTTGGCCGGAAGGAGAGGCAGGGCGCCGCCGAGACTGAGAGGATATGAAAGGGCTGGGGCGCCTGGCGGTCCTGCCACGCCTGACCGAAGCCGGAAAAGATGAGGCCAGGAGGGCTGGGCGCCAACAGGACAGCCTGAACCGGAAGCGGCCGGCCCTCCACGGTGATTGCACGGATGCCGTCCGGTCCGGGAAACCAGCCTGGGGAGCAGCCGGGACATTGCGGAGGCGGGGCCAGTCAGGGAAGTCCCCGCCTTCGGGGAGTGGGTCCCGGAGGCGCTGGAGAGGCGGGATTTGTTGTGAGGGCGGGGCTTGTGGTGGGTGGGCCCGGGGTTGGTCGTGCCGGGCCCGGGGTCCCTCTCTTCCGGTCCTGGGCGGGGCGGGGCGGGGCGGGGGCGCGCGGGTTGGAGAGCTCGCGCCGGACGCTGCCACGCTGGACGAGAGCCGTCATGTAATAGATAATCACGCACAGGAAGTTACTACTTTAATATAAAAGTATGAAAAATTGGTGTTTATTTGAAATGCTATATTATTTTGTATCGTTTACTTACCTGTCACATAAATGCTATTATTTGAACAAAACCACAATAGAACTACTTAACAGTGACAATTAATAGTAATTATAATAGGATTAATTAAACAATGCATGGGAGAAAAAAGTATAACTATTTTTATAGTGTTTCTATGTGTCCTCTGATACAGTAATTTATTTGAACTATTTAAACTTTTTGTTGGATATTTAAATTTCTAGGCCATATGGTGGCATAGCCTTAAGATACATAAAGGTAGGACTTTGTAAAAGGAGAACTCAGATGCAATAATAGCACTTAGATAATATTCTATATTTAATAAAATAACAATGACGTTTGTTTCTGTCCCATTACACAGTCTAAAGGAAACCTTGTCTGGGAGAATGGTTTTAAAGCATAGAGGTAAATTGAAGTAGCGAGATCAAAGTCGAATTCCAAGTAGTTATATATTTAGGAAAGAAACTGAGAATGTCCTATTTAATTTGTCCTTTTCTGATGACATTTTCAATTCTGAAGCAGTCTTATTTCAAAAATGAGCCAGCCCGGCCGGTGTGGCTCAGCGGTTGAGCATCGACCTAGGATCCAGGCGATCAGGGTTCGATTCCCGGTCAGGGCACATGCCCGGGTTGCAGGCTAGGCAGCCGATCAATGACTCTCTCATCATTGATGTTTCTATCTCTCTCCTCCTCCTTTCCTTTCTCTGAAATCAACAAAGATATGTTTTAAAAAAAAATGAGCCTTTTTTTTTCTCTATGAGTTTTTGTCAAGCGGAACAACTTAGCAGCAGTCAGTTCTTCCTTGTCTGGGCTCCTTATGGCCTCTTCAAAGATCATCAAAGAATTTTGGAGAAACAACATGTAAATTTCTGCATTACTGTAATTGTTTTCTCCATTCTAATCTTCAATGCTATTCCAAATTAGAGAAGCACATTTTTCTTTTCTCAGACTTTGAAAGTATGATTTCATGGCAGGCCAACTTAAAAAAGAAAGCCTTGGGGATGATGGAGGTTGGAGGAATTGGAGAAGCGTGATCAAAAGGTGCAAACTACCAATTACAAGGTAAATAAGTTAGGAATTGAATAGCATGATGACTGTAGTTAACTTTGCTGTATGATATCTATGGAACTTATTAAGACAGTAAATTCTGAGTTCTCATCACAAGGAAAATATTTTTTAATTTTTTTCTTTCTCTTTTTATTGCATCTGTATGAGATGATGGAGGCTAAAAACGTCGTAATCTTTTCTCAATCTATGTAAGTCAAACCATTATGTTGTACACCTTAAACTTACACAGTGATGGATGCCAATTATATCTCAATAAAACTGGAAAAAATTAAAAACTATTTTACTAGAGCAGTTTTAGTTCCAAGCTAAATTGAGAGAAAGGTACAACTATTTCCTATAATATCACATTTATAGCCTCCCATATTATCAACATTCCCTATCAGAGTGGTACATTGTTACAGTTGATCAACCTGCATTCACACATTATGATAACTCAATGTCACTCTCTCTTTTTTTTTAAGTTTTTTAATGAATTTATTGGGATGACATTGGTTAATAAAATTTTATAGGTTTCAAGTGTACAATTCTATAATACATCATCTGTATATTGTATGTTCACTACCCAAGGTCAAGTCTCCTGTTACCACTTACCCCCCCATACCCTCTTCTACCTCCCCCACTTTAGGGTTCACTCTTGATGTTGTACATTCTATGGGATTAGACAAATATATAATGAAATGTATTCATCGTTGTAGTATCATGCAGAGTAGTGTAACTGCCCTAAAAATCCTCTGTTCGGCCTATCATCCCTCCTCCCCCCAGCCCGATAACCATCAGTCTTTTTACTGTCTCTATAGTATTGCCTTTTCTAGAGTATTGGATAGTTGGAATCATACAGTATATAGCCTTTTCAAATTGGCTTCTTTAAATATGCATTTAAGGTTCTTCCATGTCTTTCCATGGCGATAGCTCATTTATTTTTAGCACTGAATAATATTCCATTATGTGGATGAACCACAGTTTATCCATTCATGTACTGAAGTTACTTCCAAGTTTTGACAGTTCTAAGTAAAGCTGCTATAAACATCTGTGTTCACTTTTTTAATGCCAGTTGGTGACATTTATTTACTTATACCTAGCTTTATTGATAGAATTGACATGCCTATTGTGTAAGTACAATGTGACGATTTGACACATATGTATATATATTGTGAAATGTTTACCACGGTAAGGTTGGTTAACACATCCCTCACCTCACCTAACTACCGTTTTGTTCATGTTGTTATTGTCATTATGATGACAGCATTAAAGCTCTCATAGCAGCTTTCAAGTATATGATACAGTATTGTTAACTATAGTGACCCTGCTGTACATTAAATCCCCAGAACTTATTCCTCTTTTAAATACAAGTCCATATACTTTAACCAACACCTGTTTTCTTCATCCCTCTGCCCCTTGCTACCACCATTCTACTTTTTATGAGTTCCATGTTTTTAGGTTCCACATATGAGATCAATGTCCCCCCCCTCCCCCTCCCTCCCTGTCCCTCCCTCCCTCCCTTTCATAAAAAATCAGTGGAAAAAATATCCTGGGTGGGGACTGCAAAAAAACGACAGGCACACACATGCAAAAGAATTAGACTGATTGGACACTGCATTTTGACCTTAAGGATACTTGGACCCTCTTAGTGAATATCAGTAAAAATAACTCACACCAAGTAAAACTGGACATGGCATAATGTATCATTGACTGAAATTTGGAAGCTGCCTGGAGATGACTGCAAGCAAACTCCATTTTCAGAGATAAACAAGATGTGGTTGCTGGAGGAAGAAGGCGGCAACAACAATAGAAACAGGTCATTTATGTACAAGGTAGTAGAAGGAATACTATGTAGCAATGAAAACCGTATTTTCTAAACATTTAAAGGGAGGGGATAATTGCTTATATTAAGCGAAAAGTGACCAGGAATAAGGGTGATCCTATTACAAATATCTACTGTTGTGGTCAGTAGTGTGCACAGAGTGACCTGTGCATGAGAATTCTCTCTTCTAGTCTCCCAACTCTGTTTTAAGTGAGGTTTCTGTTTATTAATTTTTACGTTTCCTCTTCTGATGAAGATCTTTCTCAGAAAGCATCACTGTTCAAGAGTCAGGATTTTCCAGATTCAGTTGTCCCTGATGCCAGAAAGGACCTTTTCTGGGTGTCATCCTCCAGTGTTGGGGGAAAGTACACAGATTGGAAATCTATTATGGTCCAATTGTGTAACAGAGGGGCAGATCTCTTAGGCAGTTCCCATTTAAAGTCTGTATCCTAGAACAGAGACTACCACTCAGAACTGGAAGAATTAAGTGCTTTGGGAAGACACAGTGCAGGAATGGAACATGAAGGAATAAAATAGTATTGTTATTTCAAAAGAAACCATTTAGAACAAATGCTTTATCATAATACAGCCTGTAAGTTGCAAATTCAGAGACTGAATTGGATCAGAATCCAGAGTCACTTCTGCAAATTTTAGACTTTCTAGGTAACATGAAATGAACATCTTGGAAAAGCTGTCTCATCAGGTGTCATCTGATTTAATTTCAGGGAAATCTACAGGCCAATCTCTAGTGAACATAATTGCAAAAATCCTCCACAAAATACTAGCAAACCAAATTAAAAAGCACATTAAAAGGGTCATACACCATTACCAAGTTGTATTTATTCATGGAATGAAAAAATGTTTTAAATACATAAGTTAATCAATGTGATAAACCACATGAAAAGACTGAAAGATAAAAATTATTTGACAGGTTTATTATAATGTGTCTGGGAGAAAATCTGTTTAAGTTGATTTTGTCTTGTGATCTGTGAGCTTCATGTACTTGGATATCCAAATCTCTTCCATGTTGGAGAATTCTCAGCCAATTTTTAAAAGTAAGCTTTCTTCTCCCATTTCTCTTCTCATTCTAAAATTTCAATAATTTGCAAATTGGTTCTGTTGATGTTATCCCATAAATCACATAGTCTTTTTTATTCATTTTCATTCTTTTTTTGTTTTCCTCAGACTAGACACTTTTAAAATTTCTGTCTTTTAGTTCACAAATTCTTTCTTCTGCTCTATCCATTCTGATGTTGATGCTCTTTATTGCATTTATTTAAAAAAAAGTATTCATTGTATTTTCAGCTCCAGAATTTCTGTTTGGTTCTTTTAATTATTTCCACCTGCCTGTTAAACTTCTCATTTTGTTTGTGTATTATTTACTGATTTAATTGTATTGTCTTTTTGTGATGTAACTCACTGATTTTTAAAAAAACAGCTATTTTGAATTTTTTATCTGGTAAATCACAGATTTCCATATCTTTATCACTTATTGGAAAATTATTGTGACTGGTCATGCCATGTTTTCTTTATTATTTCACATTTTTTAAAATTCTGCATTGCTGTCTTAACATTTGAAGTGTCAGTCACTGCCTCCAGTCTTTACTAAGTGCCTTTGAGAGAGTAACACCTTCCATCTGCCCTGCTAGGGATTCTGAGGCTTTCTCAGACCTATGAACACACCTGATTCATGCTTCTTGCTCTCTTCTGTGGTAGAATTCTCAAGCTTGTATGCCTTCTTTTGATCCTGCAACACACCGTTCTGGATTCTGACAGCCTCCTTTTTGTTTTCCCAAAGGTAGCACTAAAGCTTAAGTTTGTTGTCTCTCCTTTGCTGCAGATTCAGGCAGGCTTTCTGCTCACTAGCCATCTGCCAAAGCTTGCTTTTGCCAATGTCATGGGAGACAGACACGGAGCTGGCCACAGGGTGGGGTGTGTGTGTGAGGCACACTGGAATGAGGCATTCCCAGCAGCTGCAACGTGGTTAGTACAATCCTCATACCTTTAATATTCTTGGAGAGTACTATCTGCTGTTTTCCCAGCCCCTTCCTGCCCCTCACTCATCCAGCTCACAAATTAGTACTCTGGATGGGGTGAGAGAGAAATTAGCTTCTTTGGCAGTGTCCTACACAACTGGAAAACCCAGGTGCTCACTCATGTACTCATACCTTCCCCTAAGAGAAATCCTGGGCCTAAAATATCTATCTTTGCTGTAAGCTGTGCTGCCTTGGAAGAAGGGTGATATGAATGAAGTCAAGTTGTTCCTCTTACCCTCTCCAATGCATCCAGACTTGTATATTTTCCCCCTGACAGTGTGCTGTAACTTATCCTCTGGAAACCTGGACTTCCACAAAGGTTCTCATTTGCGGCTGACTATCTGTTTTAGACGGTGTTTTTCAGGGGCTCCTGGACTGTGGCCAAGAGGTGCTGGAGTTTATTCATGAGCCACTGCAGGCCCCTCAGCTGGGACTGAGTTCTGTACGCCTATGCTGATGCCTGGTGGGGGAGACGACTCCAGGCTCCTTGGTGAATGGTGCTAGATCCCACAGCTCCCCAAAAGGCTCTTTTGTCCATGGATGGCTGCTGAATTATTGTTGTTGAGTGAGGGGACAGGTACAAGGGATGTCTTACTGCACCATGATGCTGATGTCACTCCTCTGTACACTTTAAATATATACAATTTTATTTGTCCATTATAACTCAATAATGCTGTTGGGGGTGAGGAAGAGAATGATGCAAGCCCTTAAAATCCTGGGGGGAATTTTTCCTTTAATAATTGTATGTCCAGCAAAATATCAGTCAAGCATGATGATGGAATAAGTAAATATTCATTTTTTGGGGATTCAAAAAATTAACATCTCATGCCTTCTTTCTTAAGAAGCTGTTAGATGATACACTCCAAAGAAGAAGAAAACGTGCGGTTCAGGAAAGAACTACAAGAAGGTGGTCAACAATTTGAGCAGGCTGAGTGAAGATTCTCCAAGGGATGTATCCAGGAAAGATCGGAACTGATAGGATATCTAACATGCATAAGCATTTAGAAATAAACCACTAACAGAAATTGACATAGCCAATGGGAAAAAATTAAGATGAAATTAACAAAAATTTATACAAATAAAAACAAAGAGGCAATCCAGGAAAAGCAGAGAACAAGAAAGGTGAAAAAGTGATGTTACATTAGAAGACAGAAGGAAAGAGTAATGTAATACTGTAATATAATGTAATAATGGAAATTCTGACCTTACGTAAGACAAAGTTGCTGAGTAAATATTTAGTATGATGGGAGTAGTGAAGAAAGAAAGCTAAATATTCATTTATAATAACATGAAATCAACAGAGAGTGTCTAAAATGGATAAATTAAGAGGAAGAAGTTTAAGACTGTTACCAAAATGATGTATAAAGATACATACAAGAAAACACAACAAAAACGTTGAAAGTATTTACCTCTGTGAGGCAAGAGAAGGGGAAGGAGAAAGAGTGAGGTCATAGACTGTGGTTTTTGTTGTGTTACTTAATTACATTTGATTTTAAAAATCATGTTTCATGGGACTTTTTCTACTTTAATTTTAAATTTGTTAATAAAAAGTTTCATAATTATTTTTTAAAGAAAATTTAAAAATGTGAAGTGATTAGCAGCAGGTGGCGCTGTTTTCTCTCTGTCAGTGTGAAACTTTCCTTACTAAATCCTGCCTCTACTTTCCCTCACTCATTTGATTACATTGAATTGTATCGCAATTTCCTCACCAGAAGTAAGAAGTCTAACCTGATTGATCTTCACTGAGAACATTGTTTCTATAGATTTTAGGCAACTTCAAACATTTTTATAGTGAATATGCTAAACTGTAATTATCAAATTATAAACTACAGTAAGTTTATCCTCATATTTTCTTCTGTAAAGTGAAGACGAATTCACTAAGCCCTCTCCTTTTCATAAACATTTGCCTTCCGAGAAAACCAGCAAATTTTCACAGACCCAGCTTATTTATTTGCCTACTTAACTTGAGATTTCATTAAAAATATTACACTTTGAAAGTATAAATGCTATTGGTTAGGACTGTAAATAGGTACTGATTACAAAGAGTAAGATGAGAGATTGAATTGATTTTATCTGATCCCATCTCCACTAGCTCTACGTGACACTCGACAGTAGATATTGAAGCAACAGAAAAGACTCACATATTGAACAGTGGTTTCTGAGTGCTAACTTATAATTGTGCTATCGATGCCCTGTCCTGTGTGGCACTTAAACCCTGCTCCCCTTCTCACCTGCCCTCTCCTCACAGGTTCCCTTCAGTCTTGGCATCCATCTCCTCTCCTCTCACCCGCCAGCCTGTCTGTCCACCGGCTACCTGACAGCTTTCCCTTAGTGCCTCTTTTGCACCTACTCAGTCACCCTCGTTGCCTCACCCATTCTTTTCTCCACTTAGCAGTGCTTTTTAAACATTTTGTATTTCTGCTGGGGCTCTTTTGATTTATGAATTCCAGTCCATTTTTACTCTCCATGGGTAATGATGGTCTTGGTTTTACTCCATAGGTAAAGGTTAGGGCTAGGATTAAGGTTAGGGTCAGGGTATTCCATATTTCTTTCCTTTCGCCATCCCTCTGAGCCAACTGCACACTCTCTTTGATCATGGGCTCAGTAACAATGACTCAACCTCCCCATAAAGAGAAAGAACGTGTGTGGAGTGCTCTGAGGGCTATACAAATAAAAGACACCACAGTGTACAATAAGCATTTGGTGAGTATAGAAACCAGAGAAAACCAAAACTTTTTTTTCCGATATTGATAACTCGTTACTGATCAATGGCAGAAGTGGTTTTGCCTCAGTTTTTATTTAATTAATTAATTTTAAAAAATGTACCTTTATTGATTTCAGAGAGAGAGAGAGAGAAATCAATAATGAGAGTCATCGATCGGCTGCCTCCTGTAGGCCCCCCACTAGGGATCAAGCCCACAACCCGGGCATGTGCCCTGACTGGGAATCGAACCCTGATCTCCTGGATCCTAGGTTGATGCTCAGCCACTGAACCATGACTGGCCAGGCTGCCTCAGTTTTAAAATGAGACTGTAAATAATGGAACCCAGGTTGAAAATGAACTAGCTGGGATCAGAATTACAGTGAACAGAGACGTAACCTTACTGCCATCTAGAGACACTGTCAAAAATAAGTGATTTTTTAATTTTGAGAGTACTTTTATTAAAGCTGGGGTGGTGAAACAAGGAAGGGCTTAGGATGGAAGGAGCAACAGGAGAGCCTAGGCAGGGCAGCTTTGGCTCACTGGAAAGTCATAGAAAAGGGGACCTGGGGACTGGTTCAGGGGGTTAGCCCAGGAGCAGCTGCTGCCGCCTCCTGCTCCCCTGGTTGCAAGTCTTGTGGCATCTCTTAGAGCTTAGAAGATGCATGCCTGTGGGGGAAGAAGAGGGGAAGGGGGAAGACGTGGGCGTGCTCCTGGGAGGGGAGCTCACGCCAAAAAGAAGTGATCTTAAATGTGAAGTGGACATTTTAGGCTGAGATAGGAATGATAGAATGATAATCGTAATGAGACCGGAGGCGACCGCATCCCATGCATACTGGACTGGTGAATGCTCTGGTGCACAACCGAGCCTGGAACCCAGGCAGGCCTCTGTTTGGAGCAAGCTCGTGGGAAGCGAGAGGGGTAGGAGACATTGCCAGGGAAATCGGTAAAATGCAGGCTGTGTGAGATTTAGTGTTTTTGATGTTTGTGCACATGCACAAACAAGTATATCATAAATGTTTGTTGGTCCACAGCAAGGTAATAAACATCCCAATTTCAGAGTTGTTGAAACATTTTTTAAAAAGTGTGCCTTCAAATCAATAAAATACAGTGCTTTAGATGTGTTGCAGAAAGTTGTATGTAAACAGAATGTTTTAAGTCATTTTAATGGAACTCCAGTTTAAGCTGTCTTTGTTCAATCTTTTGTGAACTATCACTTCTATGTTTTCATTTGTTACAAATCCAGATACTTAGAATGGAGCTCAATTGTAATGTTTGCCTAGTCTGGCGAATAGATTATTTTAAGTAATTAGAGCATCTAAAAAACCAACTCTAAATTTTTAAAACTGAAATTTAAATAAAAATAAAATTAAGTGCTCAGAAAAGCTTCTTATCAAGCTTATATTAGGGTGCAAAAAGTTATTCCTTATCAACTCAGTCGCTAGGTAAATTTTCTGTTGCTCAAGAGAGGATATGTTCAGTATTAGGAGAAGTAAGAAAGTTATTTCTTTAAAAATAGGTGTAAATTAGGATGACTCCTGGTCTGGAACAAAGTGCAAGACTTTGTGAGCAAGAAGCTTGGGGATCTTACTACTCTGTTCTGTTCTGTCCAGTTTCTAGTCCAGAAACCATAGAGAGAAAACAAGTATGCCATAGTTAGGAGGAACGAAGAAGTTTCTACAGTGAATTTTGGAGAGCTGACAAAGAGAAAACATAGTAATGAGCTCAATATCAACTTTTCCCGGTTACCCTGGCATTTGATTCTTTGTAAACAACACGAAGCTGGCAATGGTTTTGTTTTGTTGTAGCTCTAGAAGAGTTTGCAGGGTGGCATTAGAACAAAACTGTTGCCCGGCCAGGCGTGGCTCAGCGGTTGAGCATTGACCTAGGATCCAGGAGATCGGGGTTCGATTCCCGGTCAGGGCACAGGCCCGGGTTGTGGGCTGCAGCCGACCAATGACTCTCTCATCATTGATGTTTCTATCTCCCTCTCTCCCTCTCCTTTCCTCTCTCTGAAATCAGTAAAAGATATATTAAAAATAAATAAATAAATTAAATTAAAAAAACAAAACAAAACTGTTTATTAAACAGCAGTTTATTATCTAGAATAAAAATAACATCATCTTCAGACTTATGGGCAAACATTTCCCCTGATATGTCTCTTTTTAGAAAACTGTACATGCTGGTCCTTTTGAAGAAAATTTAGAAAGTATCACCCACACACAAGTCAAAGCAGAATCTTTGGAATTTTTCTGACTTCAATAATGGCTTGCGAACCTTAGGTAGCAGGGCACATTTTTTTTTTTTTTTTTTAAATTCTTTTAAAAGCAGCAAATAGATTCAATTGGAAAATTAATAGTTATTTTGGAAATTGTTTCTGCTTAGTAAACTTTTTTTATAGGTTAATAGATTTTTCTACAGGCTAATAAGCTTTTTCTGAGGCTAATTATGTCATCAAGAATCAAAGTTGTCCTTGAGGTGGGTTGTTCTCTAAACCGCAAATAAATCAAAAAGAAAGAGAGGGAGGGAGGGAAGGAGAGAGAGAGGGAGGGAGGGAGAGAGAGAGGGAGGGAGAGAAGAGAGGAAGAAGAAACTTCTTTTTTAAAAAAAATATTTTTTAGTTACAGTTGACATTCAATATTACATTAGTTTCAGGTGTACACATAGAGGTTAGGCGTTTATATAACTTACAAAGTGATTCCCCAGGTAAGTCTAGTTCCCCCCTGGCACCAGAAATTCTTGCTTCTGAGTAAAGCAGAACGATGAATGACAAGGACTTACTTTAAGCTTTGCGAGGGTTCTAATTCTGTCATTTTTTTTTTTGCCCGGGGGTAGGTAAGCGCATGCTCAGGATGAGAAACACATGCAGTGGTTTCAGCGGACAGTGTCGCGGTGGAACGGGACACCCTGACATTGGCCTCAGCCACCCCCCAGGGAAGACAGGTCAGAAGGATGCGTGTGCGGCGCTGGCGCCGCCTGAGCTCCGACTAGGTCGCCTTGTGCCTGTTTCAGAGTCTTGAGGCTCAGGAATCAGAGTGTCCAAAGAACAGCGTGAGGACCAGCACAGGGAGCACAAGCCTACGTCTCTCATTTTTCTTCAGCTCGGACCCTTCTTGAACACCCTTCCCTTTCTCTTGCAGGCTCCCTTTCCCACCCCGACAGCTCATGCTGCTGAACTAGAGTGTGGCCTGTCCTAGTGCCTGCTGCTTTCAGTGCCTTTCCTGCTCCCTTGCCCAAGCTGCCTCTAACTTTTCCAAACAGACATGTTTTAAATGTACTTGCCAAGATAATAAAGATTTACACATTCAATTTTTCAGGTGCTACAATGGACTCAATGTTGTGTCCCCACCCCATTCATACGTTGAAATTCTAACCCCCCCTATGGTGGCGTTAGAAGGCAGGCCCTTTCAAAGACATTTAGTCCCCGAGGGCGGTGCCTTCCTGAATGGGACTAGTGCCCCATACAAGCCCCTGCAGAGAGCTCGCTCACCTTCCTTCTGCCGTGCGAACACGCAATGGGAAGGTGACCACCTTTCTACCGGGAAGTGAGCCCCCACTAGACACCGAATCTGCTACCACCTTGGTCTTGGGCTTCGCAGCCTCCAGAAATGTGAGCTGTAAGTGTCTGTCGTTTAGGCCTCCCAGTCGAGGGCATCCTGCTACGACACCCTGAATCGTCCAAGACAGTAGCACTTGAAAAGAGGCCCACAAGAAGAGAGCCACGCAAAATGAGAACGACTGCGCTGCTGATGAGAAATGAGGAACGGGTGGGAGATGACAGAGAGTGCGCCCATCAGAGTCAAGGAAGCCCCTCCCTTTTTTTTTTTTAAATTGTGACAGTTGTTACCATTAACATTAGTGACCTCAGAACGTCCTCCTGGTGCTGCACCTTGGAAGATGCCACCCACCGTGCAAGATCCAGGAGCATGTCTTTTACCAGCAACAAAGGGCCAAATATACCTCCTGGAAAACCAGCAACAAATGGGCTCAAAGAAAAATGGTCCTAGTTTTTCCTGACTTGGAGATTTTTCCTCTGACAAATGCCCTTCTGTCCCTTCTCTGGACTCTCTTTTCTCAACTCCATTGTTCTGAGCGGACGTATTGCTGGGAGAGATCTTTCTTCTGTTTCCTTTCTGACTTCTTTGAATCTAGCATTTTTCACAGTTTTCCTTGAAATAATATTCACTAAGTGAGAGGATTATCAAAAACTCGTGAAAATAGCCAAGATACCTGGCTTAGAATCATGCTCTGGCCTGGCTCCTCTTGATACCAAAAGGACGCTGCTCTCCAGTTACCTGTTGGGCCCCTCCAAAGGCAGGACATGCTGCTGGAGATAGAGCTGCCACTGTGAAGGTCAGAGAATGAGTGTGGCTAGTAGCAGAGCAGTAAATTCTAGATTTTACATTGTTTCAAGTAGCTCACAGCCTCATCCCTCCTCTTCACAATACAAGAGGAAACTAGAAGTTAATTTTTAAGCACCTGGAGCTGCAAAAATAAACATTATATAAGAACCATGCATGAGAGTTAATGTATTTTATACCTTAGTGTCTCAGAATTTATGTACCCTTGCTTGAGACTTTGTTCTAATAAGCTTGTATTTCCAAGCCACAACAAATTAGAGAATAAATATTGCTATGGATAAGTGCACTGTGACAGCTACTGGGATGGAGGATCCAGAGAAGAGCAGAAACCCTACACACACATGTACACACGTAGGGGCAAAGATCCATCCTTACACTTGTCTTTTAGCCCTGAAAGCATAATTGTATTACAGCTCAATACTCCAATTAATAGTCTTAACAATAGAGCTGAGTCATGCAGAAAATGTGAAATCTCCAGTAAACTGAAAAATGAAAAGACAGTTAAGCACTTTAATTGTAAAAACTGTAACCATTATTTAATTAGAATTTGGACAAATTTCCATTAAAAATTGTTAAGATAAAATTTTGTGGTGCTAGCCAAGGATTCTGACTAGACAGAGCTTTACAGCACCTTATATTTTGCATAATCAAAGTTTGTGAAGAGGTTCTGATATACATTATTTTCTATTATCCAAATGCGACTAACAAAAACTTGAGATGAGTTTGAGTAAACAAGTGAAGAAAGATAAATGGATTTTAAACACAAGGCAGAAACCATTTCTGTGATGGTAGAGTGATTTCTATGACTCTGAAATTACAGATGAAATGTTTTAGAGACGTGGCAAAAGGAACAAATGTTTGTAGAATCATAGTTTTCAAGCTGGAAGAAGCTTAGCAATTACTTGATCTAATTCCCATATAATACTCTACAACATCTCTGATTTTTCAACCAGCATTTAAACATCCTAAGGGATATAAGAATAATTACTTCAATTTCCGCCTCTTTTATCTTTAAGTAGCTCTCTTGGAACATTCCTTTTTATACTGAGTCATATCTACCTCCTTGCAGCCTCTACCAATCACCTCTAGCTTTATCGGTTTTGATCTACTTTAGTAGGAAAAAGATTCAGGAAGAGAAATAAAGAGAGGCGAGGGTGCTCTCTTTAAAGACCCATTATATGAAAGAGAAATTGGACTCGTGTTCTAAGTCATTGTGGTTATGAGTAGAAGTTATGGAAAGGCAAAAAGAACATTTAAGCAATTATTACTGTTCACCAATGTGAGAAAGCGCCTTGAGAAACCTGACTTTCCCATTGATGAAAGCATTCTAATGGAGGCCTGATGACCAATTGTCAAGATACTATAGCATACGCTTCTGTATTACATGGAAGATTGCATTTTACAAACTCTTAGTTTTACTTACTACACTGTTGTGATTTCTGGCGTACAACTCAGTGCTCAATATTTAATGATGATGATGATGATGATGATGACAAGAACCACTGACATCTTGTTCTCATAATGTACCAGGCATTGTGCTAAGCATGAGATATATATATTATCTTTCATTCTTTTAACAACCCCAGGAAATAGGTGATATTATTGTTTCCATCGATGAATGAAAAACCAAAGCTTACAAAGATTGGGAATCCTGTCTTTAGATGATAGGGATTGAGGACAGACCAGTGGTCACCAGGGACTAGCATTTGGGAGAGGTGCTGATTACAAAAGGGAACAGGGACATTTTGGGGTGATGGAATTGTTCTACACTGTGATGGTGGTTAAAAGGCTAAATGCATTTATCAAAACTCATAGAACTATACACTAAAAAGGGTAAATTGTACAATGCAAATTACATCTCAATAAATCTGACTTTGAAAACCTTGCCTTTGGATCATATAGCTAGTTAGTGCTCTTCTGTGAACTGAGATACTTATAAGTTTGGATTTTGAAGTTATCTGCTTATTGCCTGAGGCCTATAAATTGAGTAAGTGCCACATTTACAACTGTGATGCTTGACCTAGGCCCAAAGTTTCTGTGGATAGTATCTTATAGGGGTGTCTGTGTCATCATTCCTACCACATTGTACTGTACTGGCCACTGCATTCATCTCTGTAAGGCACTCCTTTATTTAGGGTTTCCAAACTTGCTACACTCTGATTAACTTGGAAGAGGAAACATTTTCCTTATCTCTGTAATTATAATGATCTCTATAATTCTAGTATCTTTCACAGTATTGGATTCATGCACAAGGAATCTTTTGCTCAATAAATAACACTAGGAAAACAGATTTGGACTCAGCATTAGGAAACATTTCAGATAGTCACTGCTGCTCAGAGATGGACCAGGTGCCCACTAGAACAAGGGTGGCTTATTTCAGAGGACAAAGTATTTCTAGAATTACCTTTAACTGAATTTAGCAAAAGTTCTCAAATAAAAAATGCTCAGTGATTTCTCCAAAGGTATGAAAAAGTTGACTTAAGAATTTATAAACACAGAACAGTATGAAGATAGGAGGGGACAGCCATGCTTTGCTTCTGCTCCCACTCAGCTTCCCTTCTGTGCCCGCTTTGCTTTGTGAACATGGAGATTCCTACTGAGGGCAACCTGAGGGCAAGATTTTGAGGCAATTAATGAATGAGGTCACTATAAATTATTAATTTTATAAAGAAAGAATATTTTTATAATGATCACATCTAAAGATATTTCTCAGATCACTTTATGATCTGAGATCTGAAAATTGTTATGTGAAAACAGTATAAAGTGATGAGTGTTCTTTTATTAGTAATGACAAGAAAAAATGGGTATGAGGTTAAATGCACTGGAGTTGTAACTTTTTGGAAAAACAAATAGAATAATTCCTGTTTTCTTCACATATATTTCAGATGTCCAAGTCAGATCTGCACACACTGCACTAGTCTTTGAAACTTTCTTGAGCCAACATGGCCATGAATACAGGATGCTGAAATTCCCACAGCACCAAATCCCCTGAGAGACAGCGTGACTGGATACGTACTCAAGGATGGAGTCCTGAGGGAACTGAGGTTGGCAGCTTTCTGCAGCAAAAGGGGTCCAGGTTACTGCATGCGAGGCAGTGTCACCTAGGGAAAGTCAGGCAGGAGCTCCAGGGCTCTCTTCCCACCTATGTGCATGACCTTAAGTGAGTCAGTACATGTTGGACTTCTGTTTCTTGCCTGCAACATGAGAGGTTCACAAATGTTCGCATAGATTTTAGAAAGAACCTGATGCTATATCAATAGCTAGTGTACTAAACATTTTAAATAAAATTCTGATCTGAGATTTGGAGTGTCTGGAAAATTCACAATTTTCAATATCTGCATGAATTTTGAAATGCTAAGCCATTGTGAAAATGTCTTTTACAGTGTCTGGCCAATCAGGACAAACAGCAACCCCTGTGAATTGAGTAAGATAAAGACTTATTTTAAAATAGAAAAATCTTGCCCCATAGAACTTGTGTCACTAGGAAAGTGAGAGCTATAAAGGACAATTTCTTATAGTTTCTCAATAGTGATAGAAAAGGTTAAATAAAAGGGACAAATTGCCTAATATGTACTCTTCCTCCAAAATATAAAACAAAATGAACAGTCACGTGAAGCAACCAGGAAATCCTTAAACAGAAAAGTAAAGGGGTAAACGTCTACTGGAGTAAAAAACTATAAAACATGGACATGTACAAGTTAAATTCTATAAGAGACAAGGAAATCAGAGAATCGCCTCGCCCAGCATGTAGCAAGATTTGATAACACATGCTTAATTCACACTGCGAGAAGTGACAGCATAGATTCATAAGGATAAATGCACCTAACCATTTATTTAGCATTAATAACCATTTAATTAGCATTATTTTTAATTTTTTTAATATATCGTTTATTGATTTCAGAGAGGAAAGGAGAGGGAGAGAGAGAGATAGAAACATCAATGATGAGAGAGTCATTGATCGAGCCCACAACCCGGGCATGTGCCCTGACCGGGAATTGAACCCTGATCGCCTGGATCCTAGGTCGACGCTTAACCATTGAGCCACGCCCGGCCGGGCTTAATTAGCATTATTAATATGTTATTTTCTATAGTGTTCTACAGTTTAAAAAGAGTGCTCACACACATTGTCTTATGTGAGACTCAGCAGCTTTATCTGGTTTAGACACCTGTCCCCACTTCCCACCCAGGTGCCAATGGAAATGGCCCACATAAATCAATGAGCAAATCCTAGAGGTCGCATATCCTTGTGTGCATTGTGAGGCGAGCTGGTGGCCATCCTTTCTACTTCTATTCCTGGACCAGAAAGAAGTGACACGCAATCTCCAAATCAAAAGTTATGTCACTCGTAGACAGCTAGAGGTAATGGTCAAACTAGGTCTATATGATCAGAAATACGCACTTCCAAGCATGGGACGTGGCACATCCTGACCATCTAGAGGCTGTTTGCACTTATGTGAAACATTGGCAGTGCTAACACTACAACCATGGGTTGTGGTAAGAATTGCATCTATAGATTCAATCAACATTTATTGAGCTCAACTTGACATCATCAAGATGGTGCATAGGAGACCCCAGCCTCTGTCCCCCCACAAAGGTCAACAATTACACAGCGATCATTTAAGAAACTTTGGCTACACGGTTTATAATAACCACACAGAAGAGAAGGAACCCAGCTCTATTTTCCCTGCGTCGTCTCATCCCCTAAACTGGCACTGCTGATTGCCAGGAGGGAACTCCCCAGCTGGAAAAGGGAAGGAATTGGGGGGTGAGGAGCTGTTGCTCACCAGGGAAGGAGATGTGGGGTGAGCAACTGGCTTCCCCGGCCTTCTGGGGCCCCGCATGAAGTTTCCACTCCAGTTTCACCTTACCCAGGTCAGCAAAGCCGAGACACCTAGGGATGGCTAGAACAATAAAGAAAAGCCTTGGTGACCAATAGCAGCCATGCGTGGAGGTGGTTGAGGGTCACAGTCACCTGTTTTACGGACAAACCCAGCTGCTTTCAATAATAAAGAAGGAACAAGTGGCCAGCACAGCTGCCACAAACGTCCTGCAGGTTTGGCCGGCTCTCCCCGCGGGCACTCACATCCACTGACTGCGGCCACCTGAGCCCGCCCTGCACCCTCCTTTTATTTTGGAAGCCTGGAATTGCATCAGCAGCCACCCCAGGCCTCGGAGGCTTTGCGATCGCAGTGTACCAATCCAGAGCCCCATAGCTACTCCACAGCTGGGCGTGTGCCGGGGTCTAGCCCTTCTAATGTGCAATTGCACCCCGCCAGCCTGACCCCTGTCACCAGCCTCTCACTGCGCGTGCAAGCCCAGGGAAGGCTATCCAGTCACAGAAGAGCACACCTGGCAACCATACCTATCAAAGCTGCTTGTGGCCCAGGTAAGGTGCTGTCTTCTGTCACTGGCCTGCCCCACTGTGATCACCTGCAAGGAGCCCCTGCCGCGGAGCCCCTGCATGCCGCCAGTCCAACACCCTCACCTGCTGCGCTGCGTGCACCTAGAGCAAGACCCAGCAAGCACTGTAGTGCCAACGGCCAGGGCCCCCAAATCACCAGTGCTCCAGCAGTTGTCTATCTTGGCCCCAACAGCTAACTACATCTGTGTGCCTGCAAGTGGCCCCTGCCACTACACAGGCACGTGAAGCTGGCCCCCATAGCCGGTTGCGTGTATACCACCAGCTCTGGCCGCCACCACTGAACCTGGGGGCACAGCTAAGGAACCCGATAGCTCTTGCCACCACTGTGGACACTCAGGAGCACTTGCCAAGCACCGCACAGTTGTCAATGCTGTGGTCCCAGTGGCCTGAGTTGAAGAGACATCACGCTCTCTACCCCAGCCCTGTGACGCCACACATCTCTCACTTGGCACCCTGGCCACTAGACCCAGGGACACATCACACTCCAGTAGGTGGAAATCTTTCTTACCAAAAATCATTCTATAAAGTCTGGAAGAAATGACTGGTTCTTCAAATGAGCAGCCGCCTACACAAGGCTACAGGAATGAGAGAGAATCAGAAACATGACTCCACCAAAGGAATACTGTAACCTCCAGTAACCGGCCCCAAAGAGAAGATTAAAAAAGGAACTGGCAACTCAAAATAATTGTTCTCAAAATGATCAGAGAGCTACAAGAGAACATAGATAATTAACGATAGGAAAGCAATACAAGAAAAATACGAGAAGTTTAACGAAGAGATAGAAAACATAAAAAAGAACAAAACAGAAACTTTGGAGCTGAATATGCAATAATTGAACTGCAGAATTCATTACGTACCAGAAAGCAGGCGGCTTGCAGTGAGGCAGTGGGATAGAAACAGATGGTCAAAAGGCCTTCGAACCTTCAGAAAGGGTGGCTGTCGCCTTACAGGTGTTTTCAGTCAGGGAGGGCAGGAAAAGAGGCACCTGGTAAGCTGTTTGGATCTCTGGGGTGGCACAAAGAGGACTACTTATAAAGCTGAACCTATAGCTTAGTCAGAATTGATTCAATTACTTGACTGTCTTCTGGTTATTTTGAAACTTCCTCCAGATTTTTATCTATCTATCTATCTATCTATCTATCTATCTATCTATCTATCTATCTATCTATCTATCTATCATCTATCTATCTATCTATCTATCTATCTATCTATCTATCATCTATCTATCTATCTATCTATCTATCTATCTATCTATCTATCATCTATCTATCTATCTATCTATCTATCTATCTATCTATCTATCTATCTCTATCATCTATCTATCTATCTATCTATCTATCTATCTATCTATCTATCTATCTATCTATCTATCTATCATCTATCTATCTATCTATCATCTATCTATCTATCATCTATCTAATCTATCATCATCTATCCATCCATCCATCTCAGTGACAACTATGTAATGATGATGTAAAAAGTGGCAAAGTATATAAAGAAAACATAGCATCCAGGATTGCAGTCATACAAAATAAAATATGTGTGATGACGTCATGTTATGCAATGAATCACCTTTATACAGCAGGATTCTTATATTGGGTTCATACACAGCACTACATGTCTAGGTTAAAAACTGGAAAAAAATTACCAAGCTATTGGTAGGTATTCAAATATGCAGATATTTGGTGTTATGTAGACAACTCATCTGAATAACTTCTTTATATCCTTGGTGTAATGAAGACAAACTAAAAATCATGAGCTACTATGGTACCGAAGAATTCTTTTAACTCCCAATTGCAAAACCAAACCAGTACCACAAAAATAATATATCTATTAACTGATACCTGGGAAGTCAAATATAGTACACAAGAGCAGGCACTCTTTTCTTCTTTCTATAGCATGTCTTCCCCAAACATGGTTTGATCCCCATCGACATGCACGACATTATAGAGATCTCACAAGATCACTTATCCAATCCTCTATCTTAAGTTGAAACATGGAAGGTTGTTGGCAGATTTCTAGACAAAAAAAAAATTTCAACCGTTAAAAGAAATCAACCCAAGTTTGTAGCATTTGGGAAACTGAATCCTATGTGATTAATCCTCCGTGAGCAAACATTTTCACAATGAAATATTTCAAAACACAGAATGGTTCTGTAGGTACAGCAAAAACAAAAACCAGGTCTGAGTGCTCTTTGAAAAAATCCAAAGAACAGAATACCAAAATCAAAACACAAAACAACATCCAAAAGAATTGTACTGCCTCTCAAACAAATCTACAAATCTACATGCAGTGCAAACTCTGCTTGATTAAAACAAAACAAGGAAACTTGAAAATACATTGTTTCCACCTACTACAGTTATTATTCGCCTTTAAAAAATGACACCATATTTAAAATGAAAAACATTAAAGTAGAAAAAATTGATTTATTCTCCAAACACGTTCTCGGTCTTTTAAAAGATTATTTAAGAGGTATTTATTTTTAGAAGATCTATAAGCACCCAACAAGAATCCATGAAATAGACAAATAAAAGATTCAATTTGGGAATAGGGTGTAGCCTGCTGTCTAGGAAAAACCTCCCCGCCGTGCTCTCCTGGTTGAGTTCATTCTAGGAATTTAGTGTTTGGATTATTTGTATTTACTAGTTAGTTTGTAAGGGAAAGTAAAGGAGGGAGGAGAAGCAATGTTGCGACATTTCTGACCGCAGCCTTCATGCCCACAGTGTCCTGGTACAGAGTTCAGTCCAGGCAATGCCACCTCTCACCTAGACCCAGTCCACTGGCCATTAGATGGTGAACTGCCAAGAAAATGAAGAGCCAAACATTAGTGACCACCAAATGGCTTCTAAATCCTTCTGAAACCTTCACATTCTCAGATACCATCCCAGCAGATGCCTTCAGAGCATCTTAAAGAAAAGATAAGCAGGAAGCCAAGGCCTCAATCAGGTTTGTCTCCTGACTGACTCTTCTAAGGTGACACAAAAGTATCAGAGCAGGAGAGACAGCTCTTCTAGAAAACTTCACGCTCCAGGAATTTTTTTTTTTTTAAATATCTTTATTGATTTCAGAGAGAGGAAGAGTGAAGGACAGAGAGAGATAGAAACATCAATGATGAGAGAGTCGTCATTGATCGGCTGCCTCCTGCACACCCCCTGCTGGAGATCGAGCCCACAACCCGGGCATGTGCCCTGACCGGGAATCGAACCACAATCTCCTGGATCCTAGGTCGATGCTCAACCGATGAGCCACACCCGGCTGGGCAGGCTCCAGGAAATTTGAAAGCACGGAAATCACTTCATTTAAGGACCCTGGGGTGGATGATGCTGAACACATACAATGCTTTGTCTCCCACATTTTCACTGGCAAATTCCCACACAGAGAAGTGGCCCTGGGCTCTGTATTCCAAAGCCATTTCCTGGAGCACTTCTTAGAACTCTGACTTTTGAAGGGTAAAATTCTGAGCATTAGGACAAGCTCTTATGTTGCCATAGTACAAACTGAGCCAGGATAATTATAAGTGGAATTCACTTTCCACTTAGACGTCAGTACAGTTTCAGAAACACCAGTAGTTTAAGTAAGAGAGATGTGCAACTTGTTTCTTGTTATGATTTTTCGTCATTAGTTTTGAAAGTTTACTTCTGGGGAGCAACATAACATTTCAAAATACTACTATGTCAAGCCTTAGAAGGAAGCAACATCAGGAAGCTACAAGTAATCCCTAAACCCCAGCACGTGCATAGCCCTCTTTGTTTCAAAGCACCTTCTGATTTCAAAACACCCTTGTGGGGGAGGCAAAACAGATACTATTATCTCATTTTTAGAAATAGAAGAAACCGAAACGCTTAGTTAGACTGGGTAGGTGAATGACCACCCCGACCCCCATATTATAAATAGAAAAGCAAGGATGTGAACTTTACCCTACCAGCAGCATGAAATAGTAATGGTTCACTGTATCTCATTTTCCTTAACAAAATAAAAATAAAATAATAGTGAATCATAATAATAATTAAAGCTTTATGCTTGATATCTAGTGACTTTCAGTTCTTATAAATCACAAGTAATTTCAGAGTATATCTGCATGCAGGCAAATTGCAACATTTTTCTTCAATTCCCATTCAAATATTGCACAGAGATACTATTATCAACAAATATTCACTGAGGGCTTGCCATGTGGTCATTGGTGGAATAGCAAGTGTCTAAGACAATAAGCTGAAAATGTACATTTTACTTACATAATACTGAATATTCATATATATCAAACTAATGTAGAATATTTGATGCATTGACATGTATCAAAACATATAGCTGAAATATATCAGTGACTTCATTTTTAAATGTTCACCTAGATATTTTGGCAACTTATCATAGAAAGATCAAAGACCGGGGATAGGGAAAAGCTGCTCTTCTGAATCCCCTGCGCTTCCAATGGGGACATTGTACTAATAGAAAGTTCTGGGCTTCCAGGCTGGAGATGCAGATGATAGTACTGGATTCACCCCAAGAAATTCTTTAGGAGATCTATTTAGTTCCTCAACCTCTGAAGCAGGTAAATGTTAATACGGACTCTTATCCAGAGGACAAGTAGGCTCAACAATCTTTAAAAAAGAAACTAAAATGAGAAAACTGGTTAGTGGTGAGAAATCAATTTTTATTTTTACTTTGCAAGTAAACAATTTAAAAATAATATTAAATGGGTCTTGAATATGCCTCCACCAAAAACAATGCAACAGAAAATTTACCCATTTTATCTCCAAGGAAGAACTCAGGGTCTTACCTAGTTGCTATGACCAGCTCCAAGCCTGGATGTTAGATATTTTTCTTTGTTATGTCCGGATAGATTCTTGAGGACTGGCAACCTGTGACTAAAGGATAAATTTAATCTCCCTCCCTCACCCTGCCTCTTCCTTCCCAAACACACACACACACACACACACACACACACACACACACACACACACACACACTGCTTAATATCATTAGCCATCAGGTAAATGTAAATGAAAACCACAATGAGATGCCACCAACCAGGATGTGTATAATAAAAAAGACAGACAGATCCAAGATGGTGGTGTATTGAGTGGAAGCTACGCTGACGCTCTCCCAGGACCAAACTGGAATTACAGCTAAAATATAGAAAAACCACCTGGAATAATCAACTGCAACTGAAGAACTGAAGACAAGCTGGAGAGCACCCTCATAACCAAGGAGGAAAAGTGAAAACCACATAGAGACTGGTAGGAAGTGTGGAGATGCCAGAGGGCTGGCTGGGCTCCCACAGGCAGCAGCTGAAGGTCCAGAGGGATATCTCAGCTGTTGGGGGTTCCCACTGAGGACTCTGGGGTCTAAACCCCAGTTGGGGCTCCCCAACCTAGAGCACCAGAACTGAGAAAGGTACTCACATAACATCTGGCTATGAAAAGCAGCAGAGTTTCAGTGTGCCAGGCAGAAGTGGCTGGAAATTCAGGCACCCTCTCAAAGGGTCGACACACAAGGGTGCGTGTCCAGCCACTCACCTTGGGCTCTGGTGGAGGGAAGGCAGAGTGGACTAGAGCTCTGTGAGGAGAATCTAGGGGGATTGACTGGGGGAATAGATCTCAGAGGGCACCCATTTTGACCCTGGTGCTGAGTTATTCCCCCAAACGGCAGAGGACATCTTTCTCAGGCAGACATTTACCTTCCAAGCAGCTTTTGCCTGGGGTGGGGGATGGGGGAAGCAATTGCCCCACCCTGCTAAAAAACTTCTGGCCCCACCCCATGGAGTCTCTTAATGAGCCTCATTAAGAGACTGAATAACAACTTCTGGGTGCTTTGAGTCTTTGCCTGATTTGCTTCTGGACCCAGGGCTTAGAAAAGCAGACCTTGGTGCACATCTTGATACTGTCCAAACACACCCAGCCCTGGCAGTTAGGAAACCAGAAGCTGTGGAGTGTGGAAAACTTCAAACAAGGTACTCAAGGCCAGTCACAAACAGTGTCTGACATTGGACTGCATCAGAGACCATGCAAAAGACTGGGAGTCCTAGCAGATCTACCTAATTCATAGAAACAAATCCAAACAGGCAGCCCAAATGGGGAGACCAAAAAACAAGCCCCAAATGAAAGAACAAAAGAATTCTCCAGAAGAAGAGCTAAATGAAATGGAGATAAGCAATCTATCAGATATAGAGTTCAAAATACTGATCATAAAGATGCTCAACAGCATGAAAAAAGATATAGAAACTATGAAGGAAATTAAGAATGACATAGTAGAAATAAAGAAAATCATTGGAAAGAATGAACCCCAGATTAGGGGAAGTTGAGGATTGGATCAGAGCATTAGAAGACAGGGTAGATAAAATCACTCAATCAGAGAACCAAAAAGAAAAAAACAATTAAAAACAGGAGGATCTCAGAGGGCACCCATTTGGATCCCTGTGCTAAGTTAAGGGAGCTGTGGGACACGAAACATAACAATATTTGCATCAAATGAGTGCCAGAAGAGGTCAAAAATAAGAAAGGGTTAGAGAACCTGTTTGAAGAAATAATGGCAGAAAACTTCCCTAACCTGGTCAAGGAAAAAAGTCACACAAGTTCAGGAGGCACAGAAAGTCCCAAGCAAGAAGAACCTAAAGAGGCCCACGCCCAGACACATCATAATTAAAATGCCAAAAATCCAAGACAAAGAGAGAATCTTAAAGGCAGCAAGCGAAAAGCAAGCTATTACTCAGAAAGGAGCTCCCATAAGGCTTCCAGCTGATTTCTCACCAGATACTCTACAGGTCAGAAAGGAATGGCATGAAGTATTCAAGGTAATGAAAACAAGGATCTGAAACCAAGACTACTCTATCAACAAAGCTATCATTCAAAATATATGGTGAAATAAAGAGCTTTCCAGGCAAAAAAAGGCTAAAGGAGTTTATCACCACCAAACCAGCATTTCAAGAAGTGTTAAAGGGACTGCTGCAGTAAGAAGTTGAAGTAGAGAGAATGAGAAACATAGATAACTACCTATCAGTAATAACCTTAAATATAAATGGATTAAGTGTCTCAATCAAAAGACATAGGGTAGCTGAATGGATAAGAAAACAAGACCCAGATATATGCCATCTACAAGAGATCCACCCCAGAACAAAAGACTCATACAGGCTGGAAAACAAACAAACAAAAAACAAACAAAAACAATCAACCAAACAAACTTCTGGAGGACTTTAAAGGTGAGATCGACAGCAATACAGTCAAAGTAGGGGACTTTAACATCCACTTACTTTACTGGATAGATCTTCCAGACAAAAAAATCAACAAGAAAACAGTGACTCTAAATGACACACTAGATCAGATGGATTTAATTTAATTTATAGAACATTCCACTCCAAAGCTGCAGAATATACATTCTCCTCAAGTACACATGAGACATTCTCTCTCTCTTTTTTTTTTTTTTTTTAAATATGTCTTTATTGACTTCAGAAAGAGGAAAGGAGAGGGAGAGAGAGATAGAAACATCAATGATGAGTCATTGATTGAGCCCGCAACCCGGGCATGTGCCCTGACTGGGAATCGAACACAGATCGCCTGGATCCAAGGCCGATGCTCAACTGCTGAGCCACGCCTGGCAGGGCAACACATGAGACATTCTCAAAGCTAGGCCACATGTTAGGACACAAAACAAGTCTCTACAAGTTCAAGAAGATTGATATCCTATCAGGCATCTTCTCGGACATTTATAGATGGAATACTGTGCAGCTGTAAAAACGAAGGATCCCTTACCCTTTGAGACAGCGTTGTGGGACCTGGAGAATATTATGCTAAGAGAAAAAAGCCAGTCAGAGAAAGACAAGTGTCACATGATCTTACCCATATGTGGAATCTAATGAACAAAATAAACCAATGAACAAAATAGATCCAGAGACATAGAAGCATGGAACAGACTGACCAATCTCAGAGGGAAGGTGGGGGTGGGTGTGTGGGTGGGGAGAGATTAGCATAAGAAGTTATATGCATATATGCATCACCCATGGACACACACAATAGAGGGTGAAGGCCTGGGGGGAGAGGTACTGGGTGGAGGAGATCAATGGGGGAAAAAGGGACATTTGTAATGCCTTCAACAATAAAGATAAATTTTAAAAAAAGACAGAGAATAAAAAGTGTTGGTGGGGATGTGGATAAGTTGTAACCCTCCCACACTGATGGTAGAAATGTACAAATGGGGCATCTGCTTTGAAAAATAGTCTGGCAGTTCTTCAAATAATTAAACAAAGGGTTATGATTTAACTCAGCAATTCTATTCCTAGTTGAAAACATCTGCCCACACAAAAACTTGTACCAGTGAATGTTTATAGCAGCATTATTCAAAATAGCCCCAAAGTGGGAACACCCCAAATGTCCATCAACTGATAAATGGATTAATAAAATTAGGTATATCCATACACTGGAATATTTGACATCAAAAAGACCACATAAGATTCTATTCATATGAAATATTGAGAATAGGTAAATCTATAGAAACAGAAAGTAGATTAGTGTTTGTCTAGGGCTGGGGAGCTTGGGAAAAATTGGAATTGACTAGTTAGGTTTGTGATTTGTTTTTGAGATGGTGAAAATGTCCTAAAATTGGTTGTGGTGATGGTTGCGGAACTCTGTGAATATGCTAAAGCCATTGAATTTACACTTTAAATGAGTTAATTGTATGATATATGAATTATATCTCAAGAAAGCTGTTTTTTTAAAAGATAGTTGGAGGTGGATAGGGGTTGATTTGTGGCAGATACCAGAATGTCACCAAAATAAGTTGAAAAGGGCAATGACATACAACTACAATATGAGTACATATGAGTGATGCAGAAGAGGCAGCAAGAGTTTATGTGTGAAGTGCCTGCAAAGTTAATTTTTAATACATGAGCATTAGCAATGGTTGTCTGGTGGTCACATGAGCCTTTTAATGGGAAAGGAGAGAGTAATTACAGGATAGTCAGTTCCATCATGAGGAATAGATTTTGGTCTTAATGAATATGGCTTATTAGGAAGCTCTACCTTCTCAAGGTACACACCAAGATTTCTCAACCTCAGCACTATTGACATTTGGGGAGTTGGAGAATTCTTTGTTATGTGGGATTGTAGTAAGATGTTTAGCAGCATCTCTGCCTTCTACCCATCAGATGGCAAAAACAGCTTCCCCCTCCTCCCACTTGTGACAACCCAAAATGTCTCTAGACGTTGCCTTAAGGCCAGAATCACTCCTGGTTTAGAACCCCTGATTTATATGTAGGTTTTATAGGCTAGGAATAAGTGGTTTACTGGTAAATATTTGACAGCCGACTGTCTTGGGGAAAAAGTCTTAGTTTGTACCGTTTGCCAATTTCGGTGGCGTAAATGTTCCCTTGGTGGCTTATTTCAAGCTACAGATGCCATTAATCTGTTTTCAAAACTCCTAAAGATTTAACAGTCAGCTTTAGCAAGCTGATATAAGCCAGCTTCAGCACATTACAGACTGGTCTTTACAGTGCTGAGTGAGCAGAGCATTTCATCTTAGGATATCTGAGAATGCTGAGGTCAAAGTGACCCCTAGTGACCCCTGGGGCTGGGGTCCTAGCAACCAGGAATAGGCCCAGAACTCCAGATTTCATTGTGGACCTTGCCATCTGTTCTCAGTCTTTTTCTCTATCAAGTTGTTTTTTTTTTTGGTGTCTTTTTTTAATCCTCACCGGAGAATATTTTTTCCCATTGCTTTTCAGAGAGAATGGAAGGGAGAGAGAGAAACATCGACGTGAGAGAGACACATGGATTGGTTGCCTCCTGCACGTGCCCAGACTGGGCCCAGGGAATGAGCCTGCAACTGAGGTACATGTCCTTGGCCAGAATTGAACCTGGGACCCTTGGATCCACAGGCCGACGCTCTAACCACTGAGCCAAACCAGCCAGAGCTTTTCCTCTATCAGGTTCTAAGGACATTTGCTCCTCTTGGAACTCCTCAGTGGAGCTGCCGGAGCTGAAGTCTAAGACAGAAACGCCTTTCTCATTCAGGCAGGACTGAGCCCATGAGACTGCCTATTTTCTCCTGGCCAGTCAAGCAGACAAACTGGGTTCAAGGCCTCTAGAGAAAGCCTTTAATAATGTAGACTCAAGGTCCTGGCAGATTTGTTCTCCTCTTACATTGCTATTAGGTAATAAGTCAACTGGGTTGAACTCCTGTAGCTTAAAATGGTCCAAAGGTTGCATAAAGGTAGGGTACTTCCAGTAGGGTTAAGATAGCTGTGTAGAATTTTGGACAAGGGTCAGTCAAATCCCTGTATAGTGAGAAGAAAATGGTGATTGACGTATGAAGTCAGAGAGCACAGGTTTTAGAAATAATTTTGAAGGTCAATTTATGTACTGATTCTCCCGAATTTTCTTTGAGAAATTAGGCTAGGTCCAGGTAAATTCTCAGTTCTAAGTATGATGCTTTAGCCTTTACAAATGTGAAGTCTGCTAATATGTGACACATTGTGTTATTAAACTGTTTAAATATCTTGAATGGAAGGTATTGGAATTGGTACTGAACAACATATAAATAAGTTTTTGATAAAATAGTACTATAACTTTAGCAGTGATAAAAATGGCAATTAGTTTTACACTAAAATATCAAGTAGGAGAAAAATTACCTATAAAATTATATTAGTTTCTATAACATATCGAAATCACATAATAAAAGTAAAAGCACAACCATAAAATCACAGATGTCTAGGACAATTCTGCATTTACCTCTGCTTTCCTCCCTCCCTCCCTCCCTCCCTCCCTCCCTCCCCTTCCTTCCTTCCTTCCTTCCTTCCTTCCTTCCTTCCTTCCTTCCTTCCTTCCTTCCTTCCTTCCTTCCTTCCTTCCTTCCTTCCTTCCTTCCTTCCTTCCTTCCTTCCTTCCTTCCTTCCTTCCTTCCTTCCTTCCTCTACTCTCTCATTTGTTCACATAGATGTTTGAGTATCTACCCTGGTACCCAGATCTATGTTCGGTGCTAAGGAGATAGATGCTCTGAGTGGATTTATTTTATTTTATATTTTACTTTTGACAGTATTCCAGATGTCCCCCAATTCCCCCCCCCTTTCCCCCTCATCCCAGCCCAGGCCCCAGCCCAGGCCTTCACCACGCGGTTGCCTGCGTCCATTGGTCATGCGTATGCGTATGTATGTTCTTTGGTTAATCTCTTCCCGTCTGCCCCGCTCCTCTCTGAGATATGTCAGTCTGTTCCCTGCGAGGCTATGAGTGGATTTCATCCCAACTTCATGAGTATAATAATTAAGAAATGGACACTAATTTGCAGCACAAGGAGGTGATGACAAACTGTCAGAGGGAAAGCTGGGAAACGATAGAGAAAGAGGTACTTAACAGCTTGGCAGCTCCTCAAAGACTTAAACACAGTTACCATTGACCCAGCACTTCTGTTCCTGCGTGGGTACCCAAGAGAATGAAAAATATATTGTCCACACAAAAACTTGTACACAAATGTTCATAGCAGAATTATTATACTATGTTCTTAGTAGCCCCCAGATGGGAACATCTCAGACATACAACTGATAAATGGATAAATAAAATGTGTTATGTCTGTACAATGGAATATTATTTGGCAACCAAAAAGAATGTACTAACTCAAGCTTCAACATGGTGAACCTTGAAAACATTATGCTAAGTGGAAATGGCCAGTCAGAAAAAACACATATTATGTGTTTTCATGTGCATGAAATGTCTAGAATAGGAAAATCTATAGAGACAGAAAGTAGCCTAAGGCTGGGGCTGCGGGAAGGGGGTGAGCAGAGTGATAGCTAAAATGCTTCTTCGGGTGTAATTAAAATGTTCTAAATTTGATCATGTTTACACAACCGTGTGAACATACTAAAAATAATTTATTTGTATACCTTAAATGGATGTTTTGTGTGATATGTAAGTTATATCTTAATAAAACCATTTTGTATCACTTTAGTCATAAATGTAAAATTCTTGGAATAATGCCTGGCACATAGTGACTGTATGAGAATTAGCTATTATTATTATTGTTATTATTATTTACAATGAAAATTAAAACAAAAGGCCATTTTTCACTTTCCAGGTTGGCAGAGATTAAACAGTTCACTCATACACCATAATGGCCAGAATGTCTACAGTCACTTGCTTTTCCACACTGTGGGTAGAAATCCAAATTTATACATGTTCATTAGAGGACCTAGTGGATTTGCTTATGAAAAACATTTATACTTTATGACTCAATAATTTAAAAGAATTTGTCTTTGTTCATTATAGCATGGTTTATATTACTAAAAAGACCTAAATAACTATTAATAGGTGTCTGGTTAAAAAATGATGGTACAACCACAGAGAAGAATCTTACATGGCTCTAAAAAGAAAAGGGGCCCTTCTGCATGAGCACCTTATAGGTGAAAAAATAAGTTATAGAACAGTGCTTATGGTATGTTGACATTGCTGTAAAAAATAAGTTGTAAACGTGTGGATGAATACACATTTATGCTTGTAAATGCGTAGACTCTTCTAGAAAATACACAGGAGAGGGAACTTGTCGCTGCTGGGGAGAGACTAGAGACTAGAGAAGGACTTAAGTTTGGTTGCACACACTTTTGTACTTCTTGACATTTTGTTTTTTATGGTTTTATTTTGGTCAAGAATATATTTTTTAACAAAAGAGTTAATAAAAAGGAAGAAGAGAAACATATGAGGCCAGCAAAAAGCCCCAGATAAATGAAGTTGTCCTCCATTTCCCTAACCAGATAGATTTGGTCTAAGTAGACTAGATTATGGCAAGGACGGTGTGTGTGTGTGCACACCCACACATGCACGTTCAAGTTTCATAATTACTAAAGCTAGTGAAAATTTAAAATAAAAAATAACCCGATTTCTCCCCCATTTAGCACTGCATCATCTTTTACTCAGTGTTATTTATTCACCCAACAACTACTAAGAACCTCCTAACTTCCCAGCACAGCTGGATGCTGTGGGAAGTAACCACAGAGGTGAGAAGAGCAATGCCTCCTTCATAGATACATATAATTTTACAAAACAAACAAGAAAAACTCCAATAAAAATACAAGAGCTTAATGACTAAAGTCAATTGTTTCAAGCCTCTTACAATGGCTTTTTTGAGATGTTGCAGTGTCACCAGAAGTCAGCAGGGGGCACTTCAAGCATATCTGTGCTGGAGTCAGGCTCAGCTCCGGTTAGGCTAGGGTTTCCATGATTTGTCTGAGGCCATCTCAGAATGTGAAGCCCTCAGCAACATACATTCATGGTCTTGCATATTTAAGTCATCAATAGGTCTCATAGAAAGTCTCCTTTGATTTCCTACATGGGCTTAGGTTTTTAAGTTTTGGGGGTTTTTTTTGAACAGGGAAAAAACTACTTATAAATTAAAACATGAAAAATCCAGTGGGCTATTTGTGGGACTTTTTTCTTCAGTTTGTCTGAGTTGTCTTTTAGAAAAGGCCTGCATTCTTCCCCCTTGACCTGTGGCAGCTCCTCTGTGACAGCATCTGTCTCTCTGGCATGTTCTGACGTGTCCCTCTCACCATAATGCCTTGATCCAGCACAGGCCATTGCAATACATTGACATTTAAAAAAATTCACTCTTTAAAAAAAAAATTTCAGCCCGGCTGGTGTGGCTCGGTGGTTGAGCGTTGACCTAGGATCCAGGTGATCGGGGTTCAATTCCTGGTCAGGGCACATGCCTGGGTTGTGGGCTCGATCCCCAGTTGGGGGCGTGAAAGAGGCAGCTGATCAATGACTCTCTCATCATTGATGTTTCTATCCCTTCCTCTCTCTGAAATCAATAAAATCATATTTTTAAAAAATTCACTTTTAAAAAAATCTTTTATTTCTCTTTACTTAGTCAAATTTTTTAATGCTGATAGTAAAGTATTAATTAATAAATTAAGCTTCTTTTGTTTTGTTTTTGGAAGAGGGGAGGGGATGAATATTCTCAAACCAAGAAAACAAAAATCCTTATTAAAGTATGTCTGGATTATTTAACACCACATTAAAAAAAAAAGTCTTTATTGATTTCAGAGAGAGGAAGGCAGAAAGAGAGGGGAGAGAGAGAGAGAAACATCAATGATGAGAGAGTGATTGATCCGCTGCCTCCTACGTTCCCCCTCCCGGGAATGGAGCCGGCAACCCCGGCATGTGCCCTGACCGGGAATCGAACCCTGACCTCCTGGTTCCTGGGTCAACGCTCACCGACTGAGCCATGCTGGCCAGGCTAACACCACACTTTAATCATTTGAAGCAATTCTCTTCACGCCCCACAATTCCTTCACCCCCAAATCAAGGGACCCTTCACTCAAACTTGGTGAAGGGAGACAGTAGCAAACTGGCTACATATAATATTTATTTGTACTTTAACTTTTCCAGAATATGACACCCAGCTTTCCCAATGAGGAACTATATTCTGTCTGAGTTAATTTTTCCTTGAACCGTTACTTGGAATTTCTTAAACAGCTTTGTTGGGTAAGGAATCAAAGAAGGGGTCTGCAACACCAGCATCTCCACTTAACTGCTTAGTGGGAACAGCTCCAGCCTCGGGCACCATGTCTCCTCACGGTCACATCCCCGTCTCTGTCCAGGCGCAGCTGACCCTCCTCCCTGTCTACCGTTTAATGCTGGGTATGGATGGGTAGCAGCGGAAAAGTCTTTTATGACAATTTTTAGTAAACATCTTGGTTTAAAAAAGTTAAAAGTCAATAGATTTTAAAATAGTTTTTATATTTATGGTTTTGTGTTTGTAAATTTTATTTGTATTAGCCTTACTTTTTTCCTGTAATAAATATAATTTGTGTGATAGACACCAGACCCACTTCAGTACTACTGATGCTCTTTTAGAACCCAGACATTTCATCATAATTTAGCCAAAAATCCCCAAATAAAATCTGTAGTGAACCATACATGTACAAAAACCATCTGCTTTCCAGACTTTTCTGCTTTGCAAGTACAGCGACATCAAAATAGAACCCGTCAAGTATACTTTCCTTCTTTCTTGGGATCGCTATACAAAAAACACACCCAAAAAACCCCCACACCACTTGATGACTCTTGTTACTGTTAATATTCCTTGCATTTTATCTTCCTGCATCTGTACAAGAGGAATATTATTAAGGTCAGGATGTTTTTGTAATGATTAAATGTGGAAAGGAATGGAAAGTGCCCAGTGTGTGCAAGTAGGCCCACTATCGAAATAATAGATAGATAGATGATTGATAGATAGGTAGATGATAGATGATTGATAGATAGATAGATGATAGATAGATAGATGATAGATAGGTAGATAGATAGATAGATAGATAGATAGATAGATAGATAGATAGATAGATAGGTAGATAGATAGATGATAGATAAAATTTCCCTAAACGTGGGCTCCTGGAGTTTCTGGCCGTTTCTTTAGGAATGCCCATTTAACTTTTTACTTACGTCATTTTAAACTTATACCAGGAGCAAGCGTCCTGCCCTGAGTTTGTTAATACTTTTATAAAAAGCTTAGCTTCTTTTAATCGGAAGCTTTTTAAGTCTGTTACAAAGGAAAAGTCAATTACGGAAACCGCCAAGGCTCACGCTCTGGGCGATCAAATAACCTTGGAGAGTTTGGCGGGGGCGCGGCGCGCGCCCTGGCAGCGGAGCGGGGGCATCATGTGAGCCCCGCGCCGGCCGGGCCCGCAGCGCCCAGAGCAGCCAATCAGGGGAGCGCGCCGCCTCCACACCCACCTGCCGACCCGGGCTCGGGGTGCGGGCCAACCTGTCCGCGTCCGCGGCCCGCGGAGCTACTAGGAGTTAACTTTTTCTTGGGAATCTCCGCAGCCCCAACGGACATAGAGTGCGACACTACAGGCCACTCCAAAACTGGTTTCCTATTAAAAATAATAATAAAAAAGCATTACTCAAACTCTTTGATTTTGCTACCTGTTAACCTGGAAAATCATTTTAAACATACGCCATAAGCATCAGACTTCCCTTTAGCAATCTTCTTGCAGTTCTCTGAAAGGCACAGAAGAGTAAATTGGTTTGGTTGTATTAGCAAGTGATTTTCTAAAAAATTTATGTGTGAAAATAGGCTGCATGAATGTTCTATATAATGTAGTAGGCATTTTGCACTTCCGTTTATATGTCCTTTGTACCTGTACATGCAAATACAGTTACACTCCTCTCGTGTCATTTTTTAAAATTCAAATTTACTATATAACTTTTGGAGGACTGCCCCATCACAATTACTCATCCCTTGCATGGTCCTTCTTTACTTCTATTGTTCTTCTGAGGGATTTAATTTTCGGCACTTTTCAAAATTCCTCCACATATTTTGCAGGATAGAATGAATGTGCACAATATATTGTTTAATAATCTCAATACAAGACAATGTATTGTGTTGAGGCATTTAATGTATCAACTTAAAAATAGAAATCTAGTCTTCAGAATAGCACACTTTGAATGATTTGGATATTATCAGGTGTATTTCATTTTTGAGATAAACTTTAAACGTGAGCCTAGTTTAAAGAATATGTCACTTCACCTTCTATCATACAAGTGTGTTTGTGTGTGTGTGTGAGACAGAGAGAGAGAGGGATGAGTAGAAGGAGGCATTAAAGATATTCAGAGAAATAATCCAATATAAGACAGTGAATTAGAGGTTTTGATTTTCGAGCCTGTTTCTCAGATATAAAGTGGAGCGTATAGAGTTAATTGTCCTTTCCGGCTAATTCAAGTCCTTTACACTTAAAAAGATATTTGATAGTATTCTGGGCATTTTAGCCAAAAATACAATTTCCAATATGATTTCATTACTCTTATTTTAACTGCATACCTCAATACATCTTTGTTATAGCTTTATTAAGATATAATTTACATACCCAAAGTTCACCCATTTAAAGTGTGGAAGTCAATTTTTTTTTTTAGTGTATTTACCCAGTTGTACAACCATCACCATAATGTAATTTAAAACATTTTCATCACCACCCCCCCCCAAACTTCTCCACGTTCCTCTTCTCCTATTCCCCAGCTCCAGGCAACCACTAATCTCCTTTTGTCTGTAAGAGTTGCCCATTTGTGGATATTTTACATCTGTCTTTTGTGACTGGCTTCTTTCACTTTGCATAACAATACAGTTTTAGGTTCTTTGACCTCGATATTCTGCCTCTGAGGAGAAAATGTTATCCTTGCACTCTTTGATGAGTTTGGGTATAATCTGCATGAGGGAAAAATTAGAAATTAGTTACAGTAAGAGGGCTTTTCTCCACCACATCGGCTAATGTATTTTGCCAATGTTAAAATGCCGGATTGTCCAAGCACAAAGCTACAGAACAGGGTGTGTTTATGGACCCCCAAACTGACATTGTCCAGGATAATTTCGGGGGAAATAAACCCTACAAAGGACAAACGGGATCCATCAAAAGAGGAGTGGGTTTCAGTTTGGACCAAATGTAGTTGAACAGCTTAACTTCCCCTCCTTGGAAAACTGCTGACTGTGGAGTCCTTAACGTAAATCCGCATAAGCCTGTGTTTGGTGCTGTGCAGAGGTCCCGGGAGAGCAGACCCCTTAGGAAAAGCGAGTAGGAAATCCACAAACCCCTCCTGCTCTTTCACCCTCTTCTCGCTGGCAGGCCTGATCTTCATCACAGTTTGCTCAAACATTTGGAAGGGAATTTAGGGCCCTCCCCCCAACTTATGATTTTATAGCCAATAGGTGATGAGGTTTATTTGCATATTTCCAGTCACTTAAGCAGCCGTGGAGTGGGAACAGTGTCAGACTCGATTCCTCTTGCTCCGAGGAAACCCGCCGCTTCCCGCTGTCTGGCTCTGCGCTGTGTCAGGCGACTCGAGCGCCGCAGGACCGAGGTCCAGCCTGCTCCCGCCGCCGGCTCCGCGGTCCATCGGTCTGTCCCGCGTCCACCGTGCCCTGCAGTTCCTACCGAGGGACAAACCCGGAGATGGAGAGCAAAGCGCTGCTCCTGGTGGCTCTGGGCGTCTGGCTCCAGTGTCTGACCGCCTCCCGCGGAGGGGTGGCCGCCGCCAACAGTAAGTTTTGCGCGCAGACCCCCCCTCCACCTGCAGGCTCGGCTCAGCGGCCACTCGCGAACGCGCCCGGAGCGTGGGCAGGAGGAAGAGGCAGGGGGATGCGGACGCGCGCCGAGGACTCTCCGAGCCCGAGCGCTCCCCGGAGAAGTGGCTGGGGCGGGATCCGGGAGCCGGAGGAAGGGAATCCTCCCTCCGGTCTCGCCGGGGCGGCTCGAAGTTCCCGCCCTCCGGGTTCCCGCGCCGTCCGCTCCGCTCCCGCCGAGGTCGCGTTCCCAGGCGCCCGGGCGCAGCCGGGAAGGGGCGGGGGGGCGCGAGGGGCGGGAAGAGGGAGGCGGAGGAAGGGCTCAGCTGTGACCCGCTGTAACAACCCCGCGGCGGCCGAGGGGGAGGGCTGGAATGAGAGGCACGCGGGCCAAGGTGACCCTGGCTTGGCCCGGGATGCGGCTCGGCCGCCGCCTGCTGGCGCGCGGGCGGGAAAGTGGCCCCTTCTGGAGAAGCGGCCCCAACGCCGAGGGGCATGGTTTTCTGCACCCTGGAAGCACAGGACGCGCTCACTCTCTGCGTCGAGGTGGGAGGGAGGGAGGCAGGGACCGGGGGCGCGCGGCGCGGGGGACCCGGACGCGGCGTCTTGCTGGCGTTAGGGCGCCGGGAGGCTCTCCAGCTGCCGCTCCTGGACGCTTGGCTTTCTTAGCGCCCAGCAAACCTAGCGAAGGGGTGACCCTCCTGAAGACGCGGACTTGGGAGTTGCCAGGTTTTCACCGGCTGCCCTTACTGTCTTCTTAGCAGAGCCCCGCTCTGGGCGCCGCGGGGAGGCCGCGGTTGAGCCGCAGTCGCTGCGCGGGAGCCGCCGGCTCGCCGGGGTTCAGGCGCTGGAGGCCACGTGCGAATTTCCTTACGGGGCGGGGCGGGGGGACCCGGGCGCAGCCCGAGACCCGCCCGCGGCAGAGGCCCCGGCCTCCCTGGAACCCCCGTCCAGCTAACACTCAACAGCCACTGAAAAGAGGAACTATTCGGCTTAGAGCAGCCACCCCAGAACTTGGTGCTGTGTCTTTTCTTTAATGATGAAACAGAATAGAAAAGAAAACGGCCGGGTGGTGTTGCCTGGACGTCCTTTCAGGTGGCACGTGCGCAGTGGTGCAAGCGACAGTTGACTTTGTCCATGGCTTTTCTTTAGGAGTTTATCTCAGTACTGCATCGTGTGAGAGAACATTTTTGTTAGGGTAAAAAAAAAAAAGAAAAAAAGTAGATTCCATCAAAGCGGACTTGAATGGGAAAGACAAGTGTGTTCTGTGCCAGGCCCCTAGAGGTTCACTCCGAGAGCCCTAAACATCCCTCGGTGGCCTGTTCCCCCGGAGAGCGTTTGACACTGGCCAAGAAGATGACAGGCACAAACTCCAAATTCTCATTTTAAAAAGCACACCATAGCACAGTGTTCCTTCTACCATCACACACACACACACACACACACACCCACACAGATGTGTCACCCAGAGTTTACGTTCTCGCTGGGCTCCCTTAGAGGTTCAGGACCCTAAATTCCTGGGCTCCTCGGTGTCACCTCTCCGGGTTTATCTTCCTTAACTCTAAAAGAGGAGTTTGGGCCAGACTCAAATTTCTCTTAGGCCCCTCTAATTTTACTCTTTGATTAAATGGACACGTAAGTGATTAATGAATTAAATTGGATTTTAACCAACGCATGCTTTACCTGGCTATACAGGTCCTGGGGAATCATTTTTAAGTAGGCCTGAAGTGAATCCCTCTCATCCTTCCCTCTCGCTCTCACTCCACCCGCCCCCCCCTTTATATTGCGCTTCTCCTAGTACAGCAGCTCTCCCCCCTTTTCTTCTCCAAGCGAATTTTTCTAAGAAAGTAAGAGTTTCCGAGAAGAAAGGTAGAGCTGGGAGGGACTGGTAAGTCTGGGCTCTGGCTTCACTTAACTCACTCTCCGGCTCGTTCTAGGAAGAGCTTGGGGATAGGAGGCACTGCCCCGTGTCCTTGTTCTTGGAGCCACCACAGTCTCTACTGCGCCTCATCAGGAAACTTGAAAAAGGAGGAGACGACCGTATGAGTGGGTGCTCGGTCGCTGAGGTTCTGTTTGACTGGTCCCGGTGGATTTCCAGGCTAAGATCGGAATTAAACGTGTCGGGTGATGACAGCAACGTGGCAGATGCCACTTGCAGTGGGCTGAGCTCAGTAGGGACTGCCTGGTGACCGGCTGTATTGACAGGCGGACTCGGGCGCTGGGGAAGAGGTGCAGAGGAGCACTTTTCACTTTCAGGCTGGGTGTTTTTAGCTCAGCCCTCCTTTCTGGCTTCATTCCTGGAGGAGAAATCGGGCCGTATGGCTTACTACTATTTTAGATAACAGTATCGATTTTGTTCCCCTCGCCAAACTTGGTTTTTATTTTCATCAGTTCAACTTGTTCTTCAGTTCTTGACACTCTGCAGAAGCTGCCTGAGGCAGTAATTGTGACCATCAGTCTTAGCGAGGCAGATGAATGGTGATGAGGGTCTTTAGGAGTGTGTGTGTGTGTGTGTGTGTGTGTGTGTGTGTGTGTGAGAGAGAGAGAGAGAGAGAGAGAGAGAGAGAGAGAGGGAGAGGGAGAGAGAGGGAGAGAGAGAGGGAGAGAGAGAGAGAGAGAGAGAGAGAGAGAGAGAGGGAGAGAGAGGGAGAGAGAGAGGGAGAGGGAGAGAAAGTAGAAACCTCAGAGAGAATTGCATTATAATCGAGCTCCTGTACCTCTTGTCTTCTTATAAATGTCAATCAAATTCGTCTGATAATTGTGAGCTGCCTTTAGAATATCTTTTCTGGGATGCTCCCTGCTTTTCCTTTTCTAGCAATAAAAATGTACCCTCTCTAAATTTATCCTTAAAGTGCTTTGACTTCTCAACCTAATTTTATACCTGCGAGTTATTATCCACATCAAGATCAATTCCTTGTCTTTATGTACCTACTTAGATTTTTAGCTATCTATTTAGGAATTTAGGAATAAAGATTACAGTGATGAAATGCATTAACTTATAATTTTTCTGGCACCCCAAAATTTCCCCTTAGTGCTTAATAGGGACATGTCTGATGGGGCCAGGTTGGCGTGGTGGTGCTGATATGAAGAGCTGAATTCAGGATGGAGGTTCTTATAAAGAAATACACCTTAGGTACCCCCCTTTTTATGATTCTAGATGGCTTTAATTTCCCAGGGGACCTGTTAAAAGGTTCTTATCTCCTTAAAAGGATAAGTGTATAGTCACTAATATCATTTCCATGTATGGAAACAGTAATTTCCTTGGTAACAGTGAAGTCGTATCAGTTCATCTGCCAGCCAAGCACAGTCCCAGCGTGTAATGGACAACTGCACACATCCAGTGCTCGCGATCAGTACCCATCTTTCCCTGTCTCTACGTGGCCCCAGTCAGTTGTGTGAGGGCCGATAGAGGTTTGTAAAGCACATTTGTCTTTAGGATGCTGAGACATCCTTGAGGGGTAACAAACACCTGTAGTGTGAAAATTCCTATCAGAACGTCAGAGGGAAGGTAAGAGTGACATTTATGATTCCATTCATAGAACTGACATAGGATTGAAAACTTCACATACCGTATAGAGTGGTAGTAGTTTCCTGGCAAAGGCTTCATATGCTTTCTGTAACTTAAAATGAAAAATACTTTCCTTGGAAAGTGAAGTAAAGGTCTCCAAATACAAATTTGCTCGAGCATGTATGAATTTCCTATTATTTTTCTTTGCAAGCTATGTGCCCAACATTAAATCTTGGTTGTGGGAAATTGGAGTTCTCCATCAGCTAAACAGATAATCTGATACAAGATCTATGGACTAAAGAGACTGTGTGTGTATGTGTGTGTGTGTAAACGTACAGAGCCAGCCTTAATAATTACAAAGAATATTCTTAATCATTTCAAAATCACCAGCAACACCAGGGCCACCGTGTTGCATAATTCCAAGGAAAAATTGACTAAAAGTGGGTGACGTCCTGTGGAGTTGTGCAAGGCAGAGTCTTAAATATCAGTTTGGCAAATAGGTGGTGGGTGAGATCTATCTGCCAGGTTGTTCAGATTATTCCTGCCTTAAAAAGATTGCTAATCAAACATGTTAAAATAAGACAGAGAGGAGGCATGAGTTATTTCATGTGGAGAGATGTGGGAGAGGAAAACTGATTTAGTTTTAAATATTCTAAAGCACTTTCTAACAATAAAATAACTTCTTGCATATTGAAAGCAGAATCAGATTTAAAAATCTACAATATATTTTTTCCACTGTCAGATAAATAATAAGGCCACCAGGGTGCTTTCTGGTTAGGAAGGAAAAGCAACACCTACCTACATCTTCAAATAAATGAGAAGCAGAGTATTCTTGATGGATGAGTGCATTTCAAGTGCAACTTTACTATATGAAATGGGGAAAAAAAAGCTTTAAATACCAATCTCTTATTTGAATAAATTATCTTAGAATGTCTAGATTCTAGAGATTGTGTGTGTGTGTGTGATCACCTTGTTATGTATAAAAAATACATAGCAAGAAGTAACCACAATATTGTTTTAGAAATTTTGAAGATAATTAAAAAGGAAAACATTGGCCAGTTGCCAGATAAATCTATGATAAGTTTGGTCTGAATGCTTGTCTTTCTGTGTACAATATCATTCTTATTTTTATTTTTTGGCCTCACTTTTGCAGTGTTATTTAAAATGACAGATTTTCAGCTTTTGAGTTGTGGAAAGAGAGTAAGTTTAGATTAAGAAATTAGAAATATTTCTAAACAACCTCAGTTATTTATCTTCTGAAAGTTTTAAATAGTGAAATCTGAAACCTACAAGGTATTACCTTCTGACAGTGAAGAGACAGGTTATTTTTACTTGACAAGAAATCACATATTTCCCCCTAATGTAACTTCCCTTTGTGTTGGTTTTGTAAAATAGTGATTTTATCTGCAATACAGTTTACTTCAAGTGATATGTATTATTTACAAATACCCTGTGAAGATTTATCAACATTTAGATTTATTGTCCAGAAAGAAACAGACTAAATTTCTCTTTCTCTCCTTACTCATTTTGGGATTAATTACGAAGAACCAAAGTGGGTTCTCTCCAAAACCAGCTTTGTGGTAGTTTTTAAGCTTTGACTTTGTGGAACACTAAAGACATAAATGGGAAAAAAAATACTTGGGGAAAGAGTTAACCATTGCTCATACATAGCACAGATATTTATGAACAATCCACTGAATGACTTTTAAAAATATCTTGAACTGATGTGTCCTGCCATGGGGGTGGGACCCATTCTATACAAAAGCCTCCTTGTGTCTCCAACTTTTCTTATTGCTAATATTTAAAAAATTATGCTGGTGAAAAGGAAACACTCTTCCCTCAAACAAGCTTTATTGTATCCTATTGTGGGAAAACATTCCTTTGATATACTCAGATTTAAAGAGGGTGGCATATAGATGAAATAAGTGGAACTATGCAACGCGAGAGCCACAAGCCAATGTTCCCTAAGAGAATGAACTTTGACCTGGAACCCGGAGACCTGGGTTCTGGTCTCCACTCTTTCTCCCACTATTAGCAGCACGACCTTGGCCAATTCATATTTTGAGAGAAGACTGAATTAACTAAGGAGTTTCAAATAGCAGTTACACACACACGCCCTGCTGAAGGAGAGGAAGGAAGATAGAGGAGAGATCAATATTGCTTAACTCACAGTTATTTGAAGGCCGTCTCTGTCAACTGTGATCATGGCTAGAGAATCCATCATTCTCTTGCAATCCACGTTCTTTTTTTTTTTTTTTTTACACATTCATTTAAAAAAAAATTTTAGAAGCAAAAATAGTATCGGTGCTGGCTGCTTGTGAACTTAAAACATACTGACGATGTCATCAAATTAAAGAATCCAGTCCTCCAATTGACTTTCTATCCATTTTTTTTTCCTTTTCAGAAATTACAGGAGAAAGAGATTTTGCAGACATTGAAAGTAAATTTGCTCTACGGACCCCCGAAGACACAGTTGAGGACACTTGCCACCTCATTCCTGGAGTCCGAGAATCCTTGTCTAACTGTCACTTTAACCACAGCAGCAAAACCTTTGTGGTGATCCACGGCTGGACGGTAAGAGAGGCTCTTTGGGAAGGAGTGGCTTGGGGTGGCCTCGTGTCACTAGCTGCTGGGAACCCAGTGATGGGTCTCCGCACCCCAAACTTCTGCTTGCTTTCCGATGGCTTTGCTTTAAACTTGAGTAAAGGCAATTCTGGCTCAAGCTGGGGACTGTGGAATCTAAAGTCACAGGGTGACAGTCACTTCCCGCGGACAGTGCTGACCTTCATTTTACCTTGGTACCTAGTTGGTGCCCTTGAGCCAGCCGTTGCTGTGAAATGGAAAACACGGCTTTGCTCAACTGCAGAGCAGAATGTAGGTTGTCATTTTGGGGAACTGGTGGAACTGGCAGGATCCTGATTTGCCCAGCACATCACCAAAGGTTCTTTCCTAAGGAAGACAACCTGTGGGAGTGAGGAGGTGTTGGTTCCAGTCCTGGTTTTGCTGTTCTCCAGCTCTGTGATGTGGCTCAAGGCTCTTCTCATCTCTGGGCCTCAGTTTACTGATGTGTAAAACAAAGAGGTTGGACTAGACATCCTTCCGCGTCCAACATTCTCCATTTATAAACTTTAGGGAGCTTTCCTAGAGATGGAAGAGGGCTTGTCATGGAACTGTCATGCCAGATGACTAGAAGTGGTAAAAACTGTAGTTAAATTTACTTTAAAAAAATATGAATAATCTAGTTCTCTCTAAATATGCCAGACAGTCACTCTATGTGGTGCAGTTCTTACTTAAATACTTCAGTTGGTTTTTAATATTTTAAATCCCTAGTGAGCAGGTTTCATTGTTTATTAAAGAGGACTTAAATAAAATGGATGGTGAAAGAGATATAACCTTTCATTATGTCAGAGCTTGCAAATATGGTAATAGGTACTAAATTCTAAATGATTGACATACTTCTAGTCCCAACTGTTATTGACAGTAAAGGACAATTGCTAAAACTTTCATGGAGATAAAGGTAACTTCTAATAGAATTTACATGGGTGTTTATTTTAATAGAAGTATATCTGTTTACTAGAGTTAATTACATATCTTTTGATAAATATACATATTCAAATTCCTAACAAATCTTTTCAGAAGAGTTAAATAGGAAAAAGTAATCTTTGGTGGTTTTAGAGACATTTGGGTTGTATATAGAACTTGGCTTTTAAACCCTTCAAAAAGTTTAAACTAAATAAACATTTATATGACAGGAATAAATTGAATATCTTACACATCTTATCCACGAGAGAATTTTATACTTTAGGAATTTTTTAAAAAACGTGGTGTTTTTTTTTTCTCATGCTAAGATGACACAGCTAACCCAGCATCAGTAAATGGTGCCCATTTCTATCCCTGGCCCTACTGTCCACGAAACCCATTTGTATACCTCACATTGTGGTCCTGACGTTTTGAGAACCTGGGCTCCGGGCCTTGGCCGCTGTCTGGGGGGCTGAGGTTCACCACATGGAGCTGGTTGGTCCTCGCAATCCAGCCATGCTGGATATGGCCCGGCTCACCGCCACCGAACTCCCGGTTGGTTCAGCTGACTCCCTGGCGGAGGTGGCAAGGAGGGCTTCAGTTCAGCTGTGGGTCTGATAATAAAAACTTAAAAATTGGTACTGGCTTAAGGAACCTACGAAGGAAAACCTAGAAAAGAACACCTTTCCAGATTGAAGAAGGCGGGTGCTCACTTGGATTTCCCACCCCTTTGGGTTAGTTACAGTATATATGTTGAATTAAAAAAGGAAAGATTAGGTTAGTTGACAGGCAGTTAAGACAAGTATCAGTCACAGCAGGAGTAAGCTGGGTTACTTGCTCTTTGACAGGCTGCCTCATTTGGAAACGTCGATAGTACAGAAAAACTTACAATAGGGCCTTAGAGCAAACAAGGTTTTCCTGCCTTGTCTGAGGCAGACTGCTCAGCGACCAAGGGCTGAAGACCGAGGGAAGCGGGGGGCTCTGCAGCTTTGTCATGAGGAGTCCAGAGGCGCGCTTAGGGTGCAGCGTGCCCGGGGCACAGCTCAGAAGGCGGTTTAGACACCTGCTGGGGCTTCCCAGGCCCGTGCTTTAAGGGCAGGCTTCTCATAGTGTTGTAGGAGGTCCTCGCCCCTGGCTGGAAGGAGGAGTGATTAACATTGTTTTCTGAAGAAATGACATCCTCCTGCCCTGAGAAGCAGCTGCACCGGGTGGCGCCTAATCTCGAATAGATTCAAATAGAGCAGAAGGGGGCTGGACCAATTTCTCAGGGTTTTGTGCAAGGTGAGTGCTCCAGCTGGTTCCCTCGAAGGCCCAGGCTGCACCCAGACTTGAAGCAGACTTGCTGAGATATGTTCAAAGATTTTATGATGTTCCTAATGGGCCAACACCGCTTTTGTATTTTTTCTTCTTTGTTTTCTCTTCATGCTTAAAATAGCTATAGAGTTGGGATTTTATCACTGCAAGTAAATTGGAAACCAGAATGGTCCCAAGGAGAAATTTATGAGGTGGAGGGTAACTTGGAGATCACCTGAGTCTGACGCCTTTGCTCTGTAGGTGGCCTAGCAAGGTTAAAGCAGCGCCTACGTGGCTCATAGTAGTCAGTGGAAGAGCTGGGGCTGGAACCAAGGTCGGATTCTCAGAGCACAGCAATGTGGTGAAAAGCGTGCAGTTTGTTTGTATGAGGCAAAAGCAAGCGACCATGTTTAGATAGTTTGGTCTAGAAAATACACGAAACTAAATGGAAGCGTAAGTCGGAAAGAACCCACCCTCTAAATCAGAGTTCCAAACGAAGTCCCTTGGTTTGGAAATTCAAGAATCCTATTATTTCCTATTAGAATTACCTTTAGAAGATGAAAGATTTTCCAGGTCTGCCCTGAAAAGCTGCCTGACACATAGATTTCAGAATCTTCTTTGTGGGGTACGTGGTGACTAACCTTGACAATATGATCTGCTCTCAGGTCTTCTAAGGGTGGGTAGATTTGGAGATTTAAATCAGGTTGTTGCTGTACAGGTTTATGGCAGGATGGTGTGTGCAATTTTATAATCTGCAGTTTTTAAATGTGTTTCTGTTATTGCAAAGTGTGCATCTTTCCACAGGTGTCCAACGTCTCCTCTCTACATAAAGAGAGTTAATTTGAGGACCCCACAGTTCTTTTGACTTTGAATTTTGGGGCCTTTATTAACAAGAAGCGAAGAATTATAGTTGGCAGTCTGCTTACCTCCAAACATGACCGATCTAATAATTAGGGAAATGTGACCATTAAACCTCATTAGTTTCCACGCTGATAATGAAGAATTTGAGAAACTTGTGAAAAAGTCTGAGCTGAAGTTCATCATTTTCTTCTATATTAAGAAAGGGATTGCTAAGCAAACTTACTTCTGTTAGGGGACATTAGCATGTTTAAGACTATTTTTTTCATTAGCACATCAAATGTGTATGTGACTCTCTATAAGAAAAAAAAGTGCATTTGTATCCCCCAAAATGATTCTTTTGGGAAACATTCAATTAGCCTAATTGATAGTATTCAAGCTGATTTTTAAAATATAGTCTGTAATTCTGCTGCAAAATTTTAACTTGTTCTGACTGATCTTTTCTTTTGAATACTTTAAATTATTGACGTTTTACTGAATTCGTAAAACGTGCTTCTAAAATTGAAAGCGCGGCAAGCTGCGGTCTGCCGTCCCCGAGCCCAGCGCGCCCTTCTTGGGGATGCTCTAATTTGTCACCCGAGGGGCAGCTGCAGGTCTCCGCGGTCTTTTGTGTGGTTTGAGTCTTCTGTCGGAGCCTACGGGCTTCCTCGGGGGGTTGTCTCCCCCACTTCGTGTAGGGGTACTGGGCTGACACATCTGTGACAAGTTGTAGGTGGGCATTTTAAGAAAGCTTGTATCACCCTCTGCAGGTGACAGGAATGTACGAGAGCTGGGTGCCCAAGCTTGTGGCCGCCCTGTACAAGAGGGAACCCGACTCCAACGTCATCGTGGTGGACTGGCTGTCGCGGGCCCAGCAGCACTACCCGGTGTCCGCGGGCTACACCAAGCTGGTGGGAAAGGATGTGGCCACGTTCATCAACTGGATGGCGGTAAGACGGGGGGCAGAGGCCTGTGTGTCCAAAACAGATCTCCTGGCCAGAGCGGGACAAATGGCGGGTCTTTGTCCCTTTCCACTCAGATATAGTTCAAATCAGATCACCTCCCTGGGCCTCAGGCTTCTCATCTGGTGAATGAAGAGGCTGGACCATATGTGTCCGTGGTCCCTTCCCCTGTAATATTTTCTGATTTTTAGTCATTGCTTGGCTGACCTTAAAGAATAGAGTGATGCAGAGTATTTAGAGTAGGGGAAAATGGGTTAAAGTTAAATTTATGTGCGTGTGTGTGTGTATCTATATGTATACACATGTGCATCTATGCATATACATCTATATGTAACTCTACGTGCACACACATATTTTCAGATGTATGGAAATACATTTCAATTTCAGATGTATTGAAAAACTTTCAAATTCAAATATGTTGTTAAGGAAAGAGTAAAATCTCAGCCCTAGACTATGTGTCTTTCTTATCGGTAACACAAAATTAAAATAAGTAGAATCAGTTTTCAGTATTGCCTACAGTTTGAAAACAAAATTTATATTCATTTTATTTCTTTTAGCTTTGATCTTTTGCAAAGAACTGTAAGAGCGCTTTTTTCTTTCTGTCTTCCAAAGGAGGAATTTAACTATCCCCTGGACAATGTCCATCTCTTGGGATACAGCCTTGGAGCGCACGCTGCTGGCATTGCGGGGAGCCTGACCAATAAGAAGGTTAACAGAATTACGGGTAAGAAAGCGGTGCCTTCGCCTTATAACAGAAGAGTCGAGACGCCTGTCATTCTGAAAGAGAATGGGAATGTTTGTCAGATGGGCTCTGGGTATGCCCAGCCACTCGATTATCTCAGGGGAGGGCTCTTTTTCTGGAGTGAGATAGAATATAGGCTCTTGCTCTCATGGGCAGACCATCTGCTGGCAGAAGGGAAACAGAGCAGAGTTAAGGGCAGAGAGCCCACCAGTGTCCCTCCTCCCTTTGCCCCGGGCTTTGGGAGTGTGTTGCCCATATATCACCCCTCACATCAACACTGGGAAAATGGAAAAAGACCAACACCGTTTGGAAAAGGGAAAACATTCACCTGGGCCAGTGGCGACAGATGGTTTGGCATACGCAGAGAGGAAGAAAGAACCTACCACAGTTTAAGGGCCTCTCACCAGCTTCAAAAATAATTTACAAAAGGAAATCAGGTCATCCTGAGTGAAAATTACTAATTCATGGCCACTTTGAGAGACTAAAAATTCCATTTTAGAAGAGCTAAGCTTACTTTTCTGACTCTCCGTCATTTAAAGATTTAATCACCTTTGAATAGGAACTAATAAGAATCTGTGGGGCTGCCAGTTAGATTCGAATGGTGAGCAATGGAATGCTAAGGTGATACTGATAGAGACTAAAAAAATAGGAATTTAAAAAATCTGTGAGGCCTTTTTTTTCTACCCATCAAGGCCTAGATCCAGCTGGACCTAACTTTGAGTATGCAGAAGCTCCAAGTCGCCTTTCTCCAGACGACGCGGATTTTGTAGACGTCTTACACACGTTCACCAGAGGGTCACCTGGCCGAAGTATTGGAATCCAGAAACCGGTGGGGCATGTTGACATTTACCCTAACGGAGGCACTTTTCAACCCGGCTGTAACATTGGGGAAGCTATTCGTGTGATTGCAGAGAGAGGCCTTGGAGGTAAATATGATTTAGAAGTTAATTTAACATAAGTTGTGTTCTTAACTCTTATTGACCCAGTGTTCTACCATTCTCTGCCAGTATGCCATTTTAATATACACATTTAGACAAGTTATGTTACTGATGAAGTGTCATGTTCAGCATGATCACCTTCCTGTGGTCAGTCAGACACTTCATCTTTCATGCACTATGACCTAGACTACATGGAGCACTTGCAGGGACAAAAGACAAGAAAGGTGAGGTTTAGACAAGGAAACTCCTCTGCCTTTCATAATAGCAGCATAAAATGTCATATGGCCACATGTTATCATACTTTGAATGCAGTTGCAAGACCAGTGGGGTTATTTTGAATTTTATAGAAAATAAGGGACATGTTAATTAGTCCACATTTCTTTTGTCGGCATTTTAAAGAGATGCACAAATCAGAGACAAATCACCATTCTCTAACAACAGACATTCCAAAATTTTAATAAGAAAAAAGATAATATTGGCTTAATATTTACTTTAATATCTATGCTAGCTTCTGTTAAATTTATTATTTGTCTTACGGGAACTTTGCATACTTTGTGGACAATAGGACATGCCTGTAGATCAGGAGTGGGGAATGTCTGGCCTGTGGGCCAAATATGGTCCTTGGAATCATTTGGTCTGGCCTTGCCAAGGCAATTGCAGGTGGGACTTGAAATTCAATAAATCTAGGAGCTTTTTTAAGTAGCTAATTTTAAGTTGATAATTTTGTAAGGCCTGAGAATGATGTTAAAAATATCCAAATGGCCCTTGGCCTAAAAAAGGTTCCCTACTCCTGCTGTAGATAATATGTTCAAGACTTTTGTGCACATTATAAAACTTACAGCATAAAGTTACTATTTTAAATAATTATAAAAGTTTATGGTAATAGATACACTCTTATGACATTGGTGATTATTTCTATGATTCACTTAATGTAAAAATCATTAGTAGTAACAAAACCCTTGAATTTTATATAGCATCTATGACAAAATACTATTTATTTAATAATTATGCCCTTATGATGTGGTTTCTAGAAGTATGTTTCTAGAAGCATCTGGAAGTATTATATGCTTTAACCATAAGAGAAGGATATGATAAACTGGGTGAAATCAGCTTCTACCTTGGATATCTCTTATTATATTTTCCTAGACATACTCACAAATATAAGACAGCAGTAAAGCCCAAAGTTCCCTATAAATTGCAACTTTGACATTATTGGAGGTAGGTGAGAAGCTGCCACCAAGAATGCCCCCTTAAATAGAATATACAATAAAAAAGTCATAGATCCTGAGGTCATTCTATTTTATTTTTTTAAATCCTCACCCGAGGATATATTTTTTTAGAGGGAGGAAGAGAGAGATGAGAGAAAAACATCGATCGGTTGCCTCTTGTATGCACTCTGACAGGGGGAATCAAACCTGCAACCTAGGTATGTGCCCTGACTGGACTTGAACCCACAGCCTTTTAGTGTATGGGATGATGCTCTAACCAACCGAGCCACCCAGCCAGGGCCTGAGGACATTTCATTCTTAACACCACACAAACTCTTTTAGACCTGCTAGATGAGGCACTCACTGAGCATTGCCACAGAGTTGAAATTTTCTTTGCTTCCCTTTTCCCCCAGATGTGGATCAGCTTGTGAAGTGCTCCCATGAGCGCTCCATTCACCTCTTCATTGACTCTCTGTTGAATGAAGAAAACCCCAGTAAGGCCTACCGGTGCAATTCAAAGGAAGCCTTTGAGAAAGGGCTCTGCCTGAGCTGCAGAAAGAACCGTTGCAACAACGTGGGCTATGAGATCAATAAGGTCAGAGCCAAAAGAAGCAGCAAAATGTACCTGAAGACTCGTTCTCAAATGCCTTACAAAGGTAAGCTCGAGACTGCTATAAACAGGAAAATCAATTTGATCCCATTTTTTGGTCATGCTCATTGCATTACATGTACTGATTCTGTTCATTGCAACAGAGATGATAAACTGATGTCACTAAACACTGAGCCCAAACTTGTCTTTCTTGGTGGAGAGGAAGTTGATCTGATCTACTTTACTGAAGCTCCGAATTCCTGTCGCCAGTAAGGTCCAGTGCACAACCTACACTACCCTGTACAGCAGCCCTGCTGGCCACCCTCCTCTGGAATTGTGACCCTTAGTTTGGGCCAGCCCATTAGCACCAGATTCAAAGCTAATTTGAAACCATCCATCCAGGGTCAGCAAACTATGGCTCATGGGCCACAATCTTTTGTAAATAAAGTTTTATTAGAATAAAGTCACATGCATTTGTTTCTGTATTGACTAAAGCTGCTTTCCTGCCACCACAGCAGAGTTGAGCAGTTGGGGCAGAGACTGTATGGCCTCCAAAGCCTAAAATATTTACTATCTGGCCCTTTACAGAAAAAGTTTTTCAGCTCCTAAAGTTTGCTATAAGTGAAGGCAAGAGCCACCTGTATTTTAAAATACAACTATTCCTGGGAGGGGAGAATATACCAAACCTCCTAAGGTATTTCCATTTCATTATGAATTTGTTCACACTTGAATTGCAAACATGGAACTTGATTAGAGCAAGACCTACAGGAACTGAGGAGAGACGGGAGAAGAGATAGTCAGATACCTGGCTAGAAGGACTAACATCAAAAATGCTGGCTTATGTGTAGTCAATGGATTTTTCCTATCCACTACAACCACACTTTCCTGAAAGGGAGTAGGATTCAAGGTTTGACTTTTTCAGTAGCAAACACTGTACAGACATGAAGAAATCTTTCAAGCCACACTGATAGTCTAGTGTGAGCGCTTCCTGCTTGATTGCTAGTGAGATCCTGTCTGTGGCTCTGAATTGCCTGCTTTTGGGGGGCTGTGGTATCTCCATAAAGACTGACCAGCGCTTGTTTCAATTTTCTCCCTACAGTCTTCCATTACCAAGTAAAGATACATTTTTCTGGGACTGACAGTGACACACAGACCAACCAGGCCTTCGACATCTCTCTGTACGGCACTGTGGCCGAGAGTGAGAACATCCCTTTCACCCTGTGAGTAGCCACATGCACGACCTCCAGCATGTGGGTTTGCCATGGCACTGCTAGCTGCCATCAGCATTGGTCTGAGGAACAGAAGAAGAGTAGGGTACCTCGAAAAAGAAATATTAAAAAGAATTTAGAAAAAGCTATATGGCAAAAGATGTTGATTACAGTGGTACATATAATAGCATACAAAGTAAGCGTCCAACTTTGAGGCCATGGTTTAGTGAATTGTGATTTAACAAATCAACTAAATCAATCTAGCCTCTAAAAACTATAATTACATAAAACTAGGTAAAACATGGCAGAAGCAGAAGGTAAAATATGAAATGAACAAAGAAAGAACAGAGAATTGTATGTACACTGTGACTGTTACAAATTTAAAGAGAATATATGAAAATGAAAATAATGTCTCTGACTAATTGGCTAATGGGTTTTTTTCTTTTAAAATTGTATTAAATAGTTCATATTGTTAGGATAAAAGTTGGAATTGATGAAAGGGATGAAGATATCTTTTGAAATACGCTAAATGCCATTGACATTCATCTTGAGTATTTTGTGGGACATGTTTTGCATTTTTTAAATACTCACCCCACCAAACAATAAAGCTATTTACACCTTGGGAGGAAAAAAAGGGAAAAAGACACTTGATTCCCAGAACTAATCGAATATGTTGATTTTTGTATTCAGGCCTGAAGTTTCCACCAATAAGACATACTCCTTCCTCATTTACACGGAGGTGGACATTGGAGAACTGCTGATGTTGAAACTCAAATGGAAGAGCGACTCGTACTTCAGCTGGTCCGACTGGTGGAGCAGCCCTGGCTTTGTTATTGAGAAAGTCAGAGTAAAAGCAGGAGAGACTCAAAAGAAGTAAGTACTTTTATTTTTATCTATTTTACTCTGATGTCCTTACTTAGAGATAGTGTTTCTGGAGCCTTCAACACTCCGGTGAAACTTTAGTAAGCTTTGTCTTTAAAACGATATCAGCTAGTGAGTGAAATAAGTCAGACAGGGAAAAATGAACACCATATGATTTCACTTATACGTGGAATCTAAAAAACAAAATAGACAAAACAGAAACAGGCTCATGGATACAGAGAACACACTGATGGTTGACAGATGGGAGGGAGACAGGGGGCCTTGGTGAAAAAGGGGAAGGGATTGAGAAATATAAATTGGTAATGACCAAATAAATAGTCACGGGCACGTAAAGTTCAGCATAGGGAACCTAGTCAATAATATCGTAATAACTGTGTGTGGTGCCACGTGGGTACTAGGCTTATTGGGGGGAACCACTTTGTAAATTATATAAATGTCTAACCACTGTGCTGTACACCTGAAATGAATATACAATATTGAATGTCAACTGTAATTGAGAAATAAAAGAAACTATATCAGCTAGATAATTACACCGATCATTTTTGGGGGAGTGTTCCTTAATTATCATACTAGGGAAGTAACAGTATTTTTTTTTTTTAATCCTTACCGGAGGATATTTTTTCCATTGCCTTTTGGAGAGAGAGAGAAACATCAATATGAGAGAGACATATCATCGATTGGTTGTCTCCTACCCACACTCCAGCCAGGGCGGGGATCTGAGGTATGTGCCTTTGGCTGGAATTGAACCCAGGACCTTCAGTCTGAGGGCCGACGCTCTAACCACTGAGCCCAACCAGCCAGGGCAAGTGACAGTATTTTAAAATTTCATGGAAAGCCAACATAAGCCCTGCATTGGTCACAGTTATGTGTGAACGCTGAGACGGGAAGTTGGGAATCTCAGCTTCTCATTTTTCACTGCTTCTTGCAAACACAAATCAGTTATGGATGGAACCTCGGAGGGGTTACTTTGACATCCAAAGATGAGAACCATCCTCTGCAAGGAGGATGAGATGCCAGGAGAATCTCACCCTGTCCCCCAGTCCCGCCCTACACGTGTCTATAAAATGAATTGCCTGGAGAGCCCCGCAGGGTCGAAAACTTTTGTACTAAATGTACAGGGGTTTGCAAACTACAGCGTTAATATAATATTGTTAATAAAAATATGACTTTTAAAATTAGGATTGATAAGTTATTTCTCTTTGGGCATTTTCTTTTATAATAATAATAATAATATAATAATAATAATAAAAAAGAGGGTATGGCTGGAGACGCAGAGCGTTTGTTTCTGTAGCTGCGCCAGTTGGAGGCTGGTCTGCGGATTCCCTCAGGCAGGTACTCAGGCCCGACACCGATCTTGTGCCGTCCCTCGGTGAAAGCCTTGTGGTTTTAAGGCTGCTCCAGGCTGTTTGTACGCCGTCTGGATCGATTAACCGGCTTTCTTGCTGAACAGTGGGTTAGGCCCTCAAAGAACCCTCTGATTCAGATGTGTTGCTGACCAGGATAGCCCGAGTGTAAACCGTTAATTATTGGAAATATCCGAACAATCACTCAGACCAGCCTGACCCAACCGTACATCTCTGAACAGCCCTTTCCGTTGTTCCATGTGGCATGTTCACATCCATCTTTCCCCACAGGGTGCTCTTCTGTTCCCGGGAGAAGGTGCCTCGTCTGCAGAAAGGAAAGACGTCTTTGGTGTTTGTGAAATGCTACGACAAGTCTCTGAGTAAAAAGTCTGGCTGGTGAGCATCACGGGCTAAAACTCTGGGTGCCCCGAGTGTGCGCGCCGAGGGGTGCTGCTCATGCCGGGCTCTTCACCCCAGAACTGCAGGCCTGCGCTGATGCTGGTGACCAGAACCCCCCAGGGGCTTCCTTAGCCCTTCCGTGTGCACGTCAGACTGGTCTGTTTTGCTTCGGGCGGTACTTTCTCTTTTTTCTGTCTCTGTTCTTTCTGCCAGCTCTGACCTTCATCCCTGGCACACTTTTTAGATTTTATTTTACTTCTTGAACGACCACAAAATCTTTTCCCTGTGCTGCATGCCTGCTACCTGTATGATCACATATGCAGAGCATACACCCAAGTTAGTAGTCATGTCGCTGTGGATGTAGCTCCTCCCAGGACAGCAAACCATCAGCTCAGCCACATAGTCCTTGGATGGTGCTCTATGTGCCAGCCGACTTGGGGACAGAGAGCCAAAGCATCCGTCTCAGAACTCCAAAGGTGGAGAGTTAATGGAGTTAGAGTGTAGGAGATTGTTCTTTTCTACCTCAAAACAGCTCCCTGGCTCTTTCCTACCTGACCTTTAAGGCTAATCCACGTGGCAGCTGGCAGCTAAATCTTTCCAGAGCGTCAGTACTAAGTGGAGACTAAGCATGTGACCTTCCCCAACCCTTCCCGAATTCCTGCACTGTGCCACTTTCATTCCTCCACTCATTCCCCTGCCAGATGCCAAGTGCTAATGAGAGGCAGGGATAAAGAGGAGAAAGCTTAGGTCATGTCCTACAAGCCAGTGACATAAGAGACAATGGGACAGGCTGGTCACATGTTTTCTGGAAATAGAAAAGGCAATTGCTTTTGGTTTGTCTTCTCCTAGTTACATTTGTGGACAAAAGTACAGAATAAGAATTGCCTAATCAGAAAAAACATATTTAAAGACCCTATATGGAATATCTCTATTATTTTTAATTTCTATTTTTAATGTAATTTATCCATGGATAATTTTGGCTAGATTAGGAGAAAGAGGCAAAAAGAAAATCACTGTGACTCTATCACCTAGGGACAACCCTCAATTAACATTTTAATATACAGGCAGACCTTGCTTTATTGCACTTTCCAGATAATACGTTTTTAACAAATGGAAGGTTTGTGGCACCCTGCATCAAGCAAGTCTATCGGTTCTATTTTTCCAACAGGCTCGGGTGATGCTTAGCATTTTTTAGCAATAAAGCATTTTTAAATTAAGGTATGTGCATTGTTTTTTAGACATAATGCTATGGCACGCTTAATAGACTACAGTGTGGTATAAATTTCCTATGCACTGGGAAACCAAAAAATTCATGTGACTCACTTTCACGTGACGCTCACTTTATTGCAATGGTCTGGAACTGAATCAGCAATATCTCTGAGATACGCCTGTATATATTTTCAGGCTTTCTCTATGCATGTATAATATTTATATAGTTTTTATTATTCGACAAAAATGGAATTATGGCATACATCTTTGAGTGGCAAGGTGAAGCCATCTGGATTAAAAACATTCATGTAAGACACTCAAGATAAACTTGAAATGGAAGATAGTCACTGGTACTGGGCCAGGCAGTGCCCCTGAACTCTTACCTGCATGGAGACTGTTCTACTAAGAGGGTCATTGCTTTATTTTTCCTCATTATAAATTTGAGGCAATATCACATTTGCTTTGCCTCTTAGCAAGGGACTCCTATATGAAGTTTCATACATGAATTTATGTCACATAAAAACATACACAAACATCCTCCCCAAATTATTCACAACTTTAATTCTATATGTCAATGTAAAAAACAAACAAATCCCAAATTAGGAAATAACTCCATCTGTTTACAAGGCATTTCTGGTTATATTACTTAAGTTATAAGAATTTATCTGAGGAAGCCTAATGATCCATTCCTCGTCTGATTATAGCATCACTGAGGCAGCATTTTTTAATGCATCTGAACTTTGTCAAGGAGGCAATTATGAATCAGCCTAACCGCCTCCTGCAGTTTCCTCTGTGATTAAATTAATTTAACAAAATTTCCCTTTCTGCTATAACTCTTTAGAAGTCTCATGTCACAAGAAAAATAAAAAACACACAGGCATTTCATTTGGCAAGCTGTAGAAGTGAGACATCGCCCTAAATTTCGAAACCGTTTGGGTCAGCCTCCTGAAAATGATACTCTTCACTGTTCCATGGCTGAGCAGGTGTCAGCGCCTTTCCTTTCTAGGAACCTGCGTTTTCTCCGGCCCCTTTCCGCATCTCCCCTGGCCTTATGCTCACAGTTTTTGTTCTGCACGTCTCAGTTGACATTTTTCCATCCTGAAGGGGGGGGGGGAGGGCCGAGGCTTGTAAAACACTAAGCAGATAATAAATCACCCTTCTTTCTCTCTCTCTTTTTTTCTCAGAATCTACAGAAGGAAGAACAGCACATGAATTCTGCGGAGAATGAAGTAACTTTTACAAGAGAAGCCCAGAGCTTTGGGTGGTTCAAAGTGAATTTTCCTGAGTATTAATCCCAGCTATCCTTGTTAGTTATTTTCAGAGACAATCTCAAATACGAAAAAGTGGCTAATTCAATTTGAGCAGTACAGTGGCCAAATAGCACATTTTCCAACATTAAAAAACAGCAGATATGAAAAGCACTGTTTGGGCTCGTGGTAAAATAATGAAGATTCTTTATGTAGTGAGTTTTGTCATAGCCTACAACTGATTAGAACCTCATATTTTTGTTGGAATTCTGAATTTTCTGGATCGATACATTCTCAAAGTTTACTCCAAATCTGAATCTAGAAAATAATTTTTTGTCTGACTTATTTCCTTACTGGTCAAAACACCTGCCTTTTTGGGCCTGGTTCCCCTCTTGCCATGGGACGTGGCCCAGGAGCTGACCAGGAACCAGTGACTTGGAGCGAGGAGCTGAACCGAACCTTTAAACACTCCCTGTGGCTGGTTGCATCATAACTGTTACAAACTAAAGGAGACAGAAAATTTAGAACAATTAGGTTTTAAAAGGCTTTAGAGTTTATGGCTTAACCTCTCCCCTTCTTTTCTTGCTGTTTCAAAGCTATATTTTAACAGTGTTCCCTGGGCGGGTGTTGAAATGAGCCTGTTCCACTCAGCTGACACATAATTTTCACTGTGGAGAAAGAAAATGATCCCATAATTTTAGGATCAGATTTTCAAAACTGTTCATCGGGGTGACGCCCTTTACAATCCAATGGTTTCTATTCGGTTTTAGGCTTAGCTCAGTCATACTTCAGTCATACTCGGGGCATGTCTCTTTCTCCCCTGGTTTTGATAAGAAAATGTGTTCAAAGTCAGATTTTGCATCACACAAACGCCTACAAATTTTAGATAAGGACCGTTTTTACTAAGTGGAGAGATGGAAAAGTCACTGGGATATATTCATAAACAGTGCTTACAGCCATTATGGGAGATGAAAAGAATCCTCAATTGCCACAGCCACAGGAAATGTCATGAGAGTTGTTTTTAACAACTAGCCAGGAATGAGTGAGCAATTATTTATAAACTAGATCTCCTGTGTTCAGAATGCTTTTCTGTATAAAGAAGTCAAATATCTCAGAGGCTATTGCTGGGAATCCAAACTGTGAACACGTGTGGGCGCCTGAACACATACATACTCACATATGAACCCCGCACGCATGTTAATTACTTGGTGCGGCTTAGAAGGTGAATGATCTAAAGATGTGTTGGAATTTGTTGGCGTGGAAATTGTTCCAGAGCTGCCAGAAAGTCAGCCCTTCGTCTGAGAAATGCAGTTGTACCTATGCAGAGTAGGACGAATGTTGTGGTTGATATCAGCCAGTTTGGCATGAATTCTCTCTAAAAATAAAATGTTGTGTGATTAGTGGTTGGCATCCCCCTTTATTGCTAATTCATTAATTTCCTGGATTTGGGTTTTGAGGAAGGGTGCATAAACCTAAGAACATATCAATCAAATCAGTGCATGGCCCTGGGAACTCTGGCTTCTGTAGAGTTCACTCTATATCATATATTAACAATGCTTTGGCTTTGAGTGTTATTTATTAGCTGTAAATATATGTGTGTATGTGTAAAAGTGGGTTGTACATATGGGGAAGGTCACCATGGCCATCTGCATTTGTAGATGTGTGGTGCTAACTTTGTACATGCCTTTATCAGTGACAGTCTCACTGAGCCAGCTGACTCTGATGAAGTAATACAATAAAATGGGCTTTAAGAAAAACAAACTTACTTAATTATGTGAAGTTTTAATAAAATTGACAACATTTTATTACAACACCAAGTCATTATTTTGTATCATTTTAGTCCCCTAAAATAGAAATTTATTCTTAGGGCAGATTCATTCAGCAAATATTTACTGAGTAACCACTATACTTAGTAAAAAATATGGCTTCTAAAATAACAGTGTACATTATATATATTTTTATATTTACATTTGGATAGGGCCTTACTTAGAGATCCTTTATTTTTGTGTCACCTAATTACAGCCCACAGGACAAACAAATCCACTGTGACTTATTTTTCCATGGCCCACAAGCTGAGAACTTTTTTTAAAATAATTTTTTACTTTTGAATCACTGTTTACATACAATATTATATTGGTTTCAGGTGTACGACACGGTGATTAGACATTTATATAACTTACAAAGTGACCAGCCTGATAATTCTAATAACCATCTGATGCCATACATAGTTATTACAATATTATTGACTATATTCCCTGTGCTGTACTTTACATCCCTGGGACTATTTTTGTAACTGCCAATTTGTACTTTTTAATCCCTTCACCTTTTTTACCCATCCCCTGACCCCCTCCCATCTGGGAACCATCTAAATGTTCTCTGTATCACTGAGTTTGTTTCTGTTTTGTTTGTTGATTTCTCTTCTTTTTAAGTTCCACATATGAATGAAATCATATGGTATTTGTCTTTCTCTGTCTGACTTCCTTAGCATATTACCCTCTAGGTCCATCCATGTCTTAAAGATCCTTTAAACTAACTACAGAGGAAAATGATACAGGCTTTTTCCTAAATAAAATACACAGAACTTTTCTTGCCTGCATACTTTTTCATAAGTAAAATGTTAGATTAACAAAATATCTTTGACCACTTTCTGGAGTACATTGTCTCTTTCTGAGATCTAAATGCTAGCTACAAAAAGATTGCATTTATGCAATAAAATGAACTATTTGGGATGGGAGGTGCATTTTTTAGAACTTCGCTTTGGGTTGTCTTGATAGTGAAGGAGAACATACAAGAGCACCCACGCAACTAAGAAGGGGCTGCTTCTTAGTATATCAGGAAGGACTGAGTCCAGAAAACAATTGTTTCAGGGGTCACTGACCCGGAGCTTCATTGTCAGTCAGGCAAAGGTCTTCTGGAGCTGGGTCACCCCGACAGGAAGAGACTCCCCAGTTTACCCTTTCCTCACTGTCCAGCAGTGCCTGTTGATATAATAAAAATGGCAATGTGAAATGGTATAGCCAGTTTTTTGAAAAATTATAGAATTTAACCCATGTGACCCAGCCATTCCATTACTTAGGTATATGCCTGAGAGAAATGAAAACATGTCCACAAAGATTTGACAGAAACGTTCAAAGCGGCATTATTCATAACAGCCCCCAAGTAGAAGCAGCCCAAATGTCCACACACTGGTGAAGAGATGAACAAAATGTCCATAAAAATGAATATTATTCTGAAATTAAAAGAACAAACTGCTGCCTGGCCACGCGTGGCTCAGCGGTTGAGCGTCGACCTGGGATCCAGGCGATCAGGGTTCGATTCCCGTCAGGGCACATGCCCGGGTTGCGGGCTCGATCGATGACTCTCTCATCATTGATATTTCTCTCTCTCTCCCTTTCCCTTCCCCTCTCTGAAATCAATAAAAATATATTAAAAAAAACAAAACAGAACAAACTGCTGATACATGCTACAACATGGATGCACCTTGAATAACTTTTGCTACATGAAAGGACCAGATGCAAAAGACTATATACTCTATGATTCCATTTGTATGAAATTTTCAGAAAAGGCAATTTATAGAGACAGTAGATTTAGTGGTTGCCTGAGGATGGGAGTTGGAAAAACCATTGACTACAAATGGATATAAGGCATCTTTTGGGATTGATGGAAATGAGATTGTGGTTATGATCGCACAACTCTGTAATTTGCTAAAAATCATTGAATTGTACACTAAAAATAGGTGAATTTTATGGCATGTAAATTAAAAGTGTACACACCTAGACCTGTGGGGATAGACATTACCACATGCCACATACGTGACCTATAAAAACTATACTTTGGGGACAACCCCTCTGGCCCCTACAGGAGGAATCTCTGCAGCAATCTTCTAATGCCAGCCTTGACTATCCCAGGGGCCCACCATATGGCAGTTTGTCATAAGTGAATGCAGTCAATAACCTTGTTCTGATTCAGTTAGATTATAGACCCATTTGTGATACATTTCTCTTACGGTAGAAATGCTATGGTGTAGAAAATTGTACTCTGAAATGCATCTTATTGGGAATTTTCCATAATTAAAATATCATTAAATAACCATTTTTAGAAGTAGCAGTATTATTAGAAACCACCTAATATCACACACTCATTTTATAGTTGATATGATAAGGTCAGAGAGGTTAAGTGACTTGTCTGACGTTGTAGTTCTAGTTAGTAACACACACGGACCTAGAACTGATTCTTACTGATTAATACTCAGTGTATCCACATTTCTTTACATCATTCTGTTTCCTAAATACATTCTAAACTGTGTGCTTAAATTATAAGTTTGCTTCACATATAAACATAGCACAATACATTTACCATTAGAAGGTGCACGCCTTGGACTTCTAATAGTATAAATGAACTTGCATTAAAACCATCACACGTCTGTGTGACTAGTGACACAGTACATGTGTGTGCTGGTGAGCCTACCCACTGAGGGCACTCTGTACCACGGATACCAACTAGTTCATCACACCTCGAGTCTTTATTTGTCATTACAGTGTTCTAGACAGAGGAACCACATGGCTGCAGACCAAAAGTGTATAGAACAACTGGAATAGTGTAGTGACCAGCCATCAAGTTGGTCCCTCAAAATCTCACTTCCTAGTATTCTCATGCTTGGGCAGTTCCCTCCCACACTAATCACTGTGGCCAGTACCATACAGCAGAAGTGATGGGATGTCACTTCCAAAATAAGGTTATAACAGGACTGTGACTTGCATTTTGGTTGTTCTATTGTGTCATCCCTCTCTCTCTCTGGTCACTTGCTCTGGAGAAGCCGTATTGTGAGTTACTCTATGGTGAGGCCCCAATAGGGAAGGAGTAACCCCCCCCCCCCCCCCATCAGCAGCCACAGGGGAAACTCAGAAGTGGCTCCGCCAGGCCCAGGCGGCCATCGGAGACAGCAGCCCCTGCCAATGGCTTGAATGCAACCTCATGAGAGGCCCAGCAAAACACTCTCAAATCCCTAACCCACAAAAATTGTGAAATAATGTTTATTGTTTGAAGCTGCTAAATTTGAGGATGTTTGGTTATGTAGTAGCAATAGATAACAAATTCACATAATTTACTTTACCCGATAGGTGACCCTCCAATAGTTATTTATAAATTTGAACATTTAGAAAACCATGTTTCAAAAGAGCCAGGGGCACCTGGTCACCTTCTTTCAAGAAGGTGACATCTTGAAAGAACGCTCTTTTCCTCCCCCGGCCTTTCTTTGGTAAGGCAAAAGAAAATGGATAATCAGCTCTTTGACGTCTACTTCTGTTGTGTTTCATTTTTGTTTTTACAAAATAATATACTTCCTCTACACAACAGGATTGTTTATAGAGTCCTATCCAGTGAGATTTGGAACTAAGAGTAACCAATGAGCTTACCAGCTAAATTCTTTCCTTCCTGCCCACAGATTGCCATCCAGAAAACTGGTTTCACACATGAAATCTTAGGAGAGTCTGTGGCTTAGAAATTCTTTGTGTTTAGTTGTCCTCTCTGGCCATGCCAGTTTTTATTCAGTAGCATGACTGCAAGTCAGTATGTGGTTTCCCTTCTATTATTATATCCTTCAGTTCAGGGCCTGGGAGCTTTCTGAAGAGACACGCCAAGTCCTTGTCGAGATCTCTCCAAGCAAATCAAGGTGAAGGGACAAAATAGCCAGTCAGCGTTTGCCTCACAGGTGCTAACCAAGTTTATTGAGTATCTTCTCATGTTCCAGACACTATGTTATATGTGGTAAATATTCTGTCTCGCTGAGAGCCTGGTTGCCCCAGAGACAGGGGACAACCTAGAGGAAAGCTGAGCGGGCCTCCGGCTCTCAGCTATCCGAAACCTGAAGACTTGGGATGTAAAGGGAAGGAGTGAGAAAAGATTAACTTAAAAATTGGTGCATTGGTGGGGTGGGAGTTTCTCATGTCCATGCACATTCTTGCACATGACTCTCCATAGCTCTGGCCACCATGTCACTGAACAAATCACAGCATGTTTCCTGTTGCCAAGCCTGGGAGAAGTTGCTGACTCCTGCACTAATTTCTAGACCAGGGATTTCCCTCCTGGGACTCAGATTAGCTTACTATTGGTTTGATTTCCCAACCCACATTTTCTTCATTTAGATTGTTATGGGCCACATATTTTGTTTTCCTAGTTACCTTAAACTAACACAAGTAAGGTTTTATAAAATCTGTAATGATCTCTTAAGATGTTTAGAGACAGTTAGTTATTAATGCTCTAGAAACAGCCTCTCTTCTGTTCATTAAGGAAAGACTTTTGGAAAACAGAATTATTATAATTGAATGACACCTTCTAGTAAGGTACACTTACCAGTTACTTCTGGGATAACGCAAGCCTCCAACCCACTCTATTAGCATTCAAACTGTGCTGACTGAATTTCAGAAATGCAATATCTGAACCACTATAGCTGCTTTGGGACCCTAACTCATTTGGCCTAGGATACTGAAATTTGCTGAAGGCTTGAAATACATCTCCAAATCAGCATTTCAACAGGAAAAAAAAAAGTCTTCCAGTTGATTTTCTCAATCTTTTCACCAGAAAATGTGTGGTAATAAGGCTTTAAATAGAAAACTGCCCTCCACAATGTACTTAGGGATAAAAGTTATCTTAGAAGAGTTGTCTTTGGAAAGGTTTCCCACACAGGTAGACCTGGGCTTCAAACAACTCAGCCCAGCTGTTTCCTGAAGCAAGTTTCTTTTTAGCAGCCAGTGTTTTCACTTAAATTCAGGCTTTCAGATTCCAAATTCTGTCTAATCTCCCTTATTGTCTTTGAGGAAATATAAACACTGGTCGTGATTTCAGGTGGTGGAGGTACACGTATGTGCACAGGGTGAGAGCCTTGGCCTTTGGGTGCTGTGTGTGCGGCTGCCTAGGGCTACAGGAAGTGGCACCCCAGGTGCGTCCAAGTCATCTTCCTAAAGGCGAGAGCAAACCCAAGGAGCCAAGGTGAAAAACAGGAGCCAAGGTCTGAAGATAAATTAGAATAACATGCTGGGTTTAGGAACACTGAAAACCAAATCAATACAAGACAGATATAATCTAAGCCCTTTTCTCTATCCTATGAAGGCAATAGATGAAATTTTATCTATTTCCTCTTCTTTCTATTTCAGTTAGAGGCAGTCATTTGTGATGCCAAATATCTGGTTATCCACATGTCCAAACTCTTAATGCATAAGTTTGTTTCCTTACAGCATTCTTTTGGGCCCTTTTTCAAGTTAGGTGGGATCTAACACCAGGACTTTTAGATTGAAAGTTACCAATGGAGTCAGCCAATTCCTAAGCTTCTTTCCATGAGAAAATAAAGTTGCTTGAAAACACAAAACAACAGACAAACACAGTTTCTTAAAAAATACCCTGATGCTTGTTTATGAAGAGGATTTTAAAAAAATATTTTTAAAAATTGATTTTAGAGAGAGGAAGGGAGGGTGAGAGAGAGCAAAACATCAATGTGAAAGAGAAACATCAATTGGCTGCCTCCTGTGCGCCCCCTACTGGGGATCGAACTTGAAACCTGGGTGTGTGCCCTGACCAGGAACTGAACCAGTGACCTTCTGATGCATAGGATGGTGCTCAACCAACTAAGCCACACCAGCCAGGGTGGTAATTAAAAAAAAAAATGTTCAGTGATCTCTGAACTTTTTATTGGCTTCCTTCCCCCACAAGGGGTGCCCCACTTCTGCTGCCTTTAATGCCTCAGTACTTTGGTGTCATTGACCTCAGACACCACTTTGCTGTCTACAATCCTGAGGGTGGTGGCCTCCAAACTGGCCAGATTTCTTACTGAGTCCAAGTTGATCTCCAAGGACTGGACCATATGTCTCAGCTCTGTGAGTGCAATCTTAGCAGCTCCTGTGTCTGCAGTCTGCGAGGCGACCGCTGTGGTGCTCTCCTCCACCTGCTGGAACCAGTACTTGCCCGGCTCCTCTTGGTTCTTCCCAGCCAGCTCATCATACTGGGCCTTGATATCTACTATGATCTTGCTGAGGTCCTGAGATTTGGGGGCATTCATTTCCACAGTCAATCCAGGGTTGGCAACCTGGTTTTGTAGACCATTTACTTTCTCTTCGTGGTTCTCCTTCAAGGAGAGCAGCTCCTTCTTGAGAGTCTCATCTCTGTCTCCAGCTGCAGCTGACTGACATTTGTGTTATCAATGACATTTCAGAGCCTACTGATGTCTCTCTCCAAACACTGGTGCATGGCCGACTGTCTCATACTTGACTGTGAAGTCATCAGCAGCAAGATGGGCATTGGCAATCTGCAGAGTGATGCAGACATTGTCCACAGAACTTGCAAAGAACAGAGCCCTCAGGTTCTCGATGGTTTTGAAATAATGGCCTCAGTCTCTGACGTGGGGTCTCTTCTCCAGGTGTTTCTGGATTTTGCTCCAATTATCAGCCTCTAGGCTCTTCACCCTCTCCAGGTAGGAGGATAGGCAGTCATTCAGGTATTGCATAGTCTCCTTCTTGCTCTGGATGCCCACCAGAACCCCTACCATCTCTGCAGCCAGGCCCTGGAGCCCCCAGTTGCCCTGCACACTGGTAGAGTAAGACAAGGAGATCCAGGAGCCCAAAACCCCAGTGCCTGCACAGATGCTGGCCTTGCTGCTGGCTGGCTGGGCAACTGCACACAGCCCAGGGTTCCTTAGTTTGTGGAGAAGTTGGAGCAGGTGCTGAAGCTCATGTTGTTCAGGGAGGAAGGTGAGAAGCTGAAAGTCAGGTTCAAGCACAGATGAAGAATAATTTTTGAGCTACCCTGTTACCAATGTTTCAATGGTCAGTTTCATTTTTCCTTTGTTCTTTTTAAAAAAAACCTGGCTTTGGCCAGCAATACCCACTTCACCACTTTTCTGACTGATTAGAGGGTTTAATCTCAATCAACTGTCAGATGATGAACCTGATAAATCCAGTAAAAGCACATGGTAGGAGGGGAAAGAGGACAGAATTGGAGGAAGGGAAGGAGAGAAGTTAGTTTGGAAATGTCTTCTATCCTTAATTGAGGATCTCCTTGCCACTTGACCTTTGGCTTTCACAATATTGGTATTTTTGTTGGACTACACTCACTCAGTCTCCAATATCAAATATGGCCTAAATAGCTCACTTTCATATGTAAGAAGCATAATGGAGTAAAGAATGTGGGTTTTGGCAAAAGACACCTGGATTTGATTCTAGTGCCTGTCATTTACTACTTGTAACCTTAAGCAACTTACTTAATCTCTTTGTCTCAGTTTCCTCACTCTAAAGATCAGGCTTCAGAGAGAGTGATCCTGAAAGGCCACTGTGAGTCATGAACATCTTCCTCAAGGGGACTGAAATTCATTAATCAGGTTTAAAGCATGAATTCTCCTACAAAGAGAATGTTTTCAGGCTTCTACTTCCAAATAAGATGAAGTAATAGGCAATAGAGACTGAAACAAAGGACAAAACCGGACAAATAGATGAAACAGTGGTTTTCAAGTCAATGGACACTCAACAACAAAGGACAGTGATCCCTGAGAGAAGCCAAACAAATGATGTGAGCCCTACAACGATCCCAGGTTAAGATCTGGGGAGAGTTTTAAGGCTGCAGTGCAGGAGAAGAGACCCACTCTGAGTTTGGAAAACAGAGCTGAGTATCTAGGGAGCAGCTAGAGCTGGCCAGGAAGAGTACTTACTAAATATGAGGGAGAGACACAGAAAGGGAGCTCTAGAGTCGGCTGAGGGTTCCCCTTGAGTCTTCAGTTTCCTATGGATCAGTGTGTGTGTGTGTGTGTGTGAGAGAGAGAGAGAGAGAGGGAGAGAGAGAGGGAGAGAGAGAATGAGAATGAACTACCAAACATTCAGGAAAGAATGGTCTAAAAGGAATAGAGAAAATAGTACCTGCATAGCTCACACAGAAATAAGATATTGTCTGTCTCCAACTCACAGACTAGAAAACCTTATAATTAATAGATTATCAAATAGAAAACACAAAGGGTTTTGCCTCGGTAGTGGAACAATATTAGCTCTAAAACAAACACTTCACTGGTCCTGCCAACACAGCTTGAAAGTAAGACCCCAAAGGCTCAAACTGTTTCCAAGAAACTGCATGCCAGAACAAAGCTAAAGAATATTTACAAGAATAAGAATTTTGAGCACCCACCAAGGTAAAGTTCACAATGTATTCAATTAAAAATTGTCAGGAATGTAAAAAGCAGAAAAATGTGACCCATAACTAAAGAGAAAAAAAACCCCAATCAGCCACAACTGACTTAGAAATTTTAGAAATGGTAGAATCAGTAGACTAGGACATTAAAACAGTTACATTCCATCTATTCTAAGAGCTAGAGATAAGACTGTGTTACGTAGAAACATGGAAGTTATCTTAAAAAATAATCAAACATCTAGTGATGAAAACTATAACGTTTGAGATTAAAAAATAAACTGAATCAAATTATATAGCAGACCAAGCATTGCAGAAGAAAAGGTTAATAAGATAGACTGGAAGACATGCTATACAAAATTAAAAAGACAGTAAAAAGTGTCAAAATTAAACACAGCATCAATGAGCTGTGGGACAACTTGAAGTGTCCTGTGATATGTGTAATTAGAGGCTTTGAATGGGAGGAGGGGTTTTGGGAACAGAAAAAAATATGTAATGAAAAAATAGTAAAAATATTTTCAAATCTGATGAAAACTATTAATTCATTGATCTAAGAAACTCAGCAAAACCCAGGCAAAAAGAAAACTGCATTAAAACACATCGTAATCAAGTTGCTCAAAACAAGTGAGAAAAAGAAATTTTAAAGCAGCTAGAGAAAGAAGATGTATGCATACAGAGGAAGAAAGACAAGGATGGCAGAATATTTCCTGTTGGAAAAAATGCATGAGATACCAATGAGTAGCATCTTCCAAATACTCAAAGAAAAAAACTCTCATAGAATTCTTACCCAGTAAAAATATCTTTCAAAAACAAAAAATTAAAAAACACAACTTTTTCAGACATAAAAATGATGAAAGAATTCATCACCAGCACATTCAGACTAGAAGAAATGTTAAATGTTCCTTAAGGGAGAAAGAGAATCGTATCAGATGGAAATGTGCATCTACCCAACATAATGAAGACCACTGGAAATGTTAAGTATTTGGGTAAATATTTAAGATTTTTTTCTTATTACTTAAATGTGTTTAAACACTCACCTGTTTAAAGCAAAAGTAACAACAAAGAATCGTGGGGTTTAACACATATGTAGAGAGGAAATGGATGGCAACGTGGGCCCGAGGCTGGGAGGGGAGATGCAAATATTCTACGGTAAGGCCCCTTATGCTACAAGTGAAGTTGTCTCATGTAACAGCATTAGAATGAAACTGTGATAAGTTAAAGGTTTACACCATAATTGGTAAAGCACTGAATAAAAGAACAAAACAGAGCTAATAAACCAAGAAAAGGGAGGGCAATTCCATCCTGCTCAATAACTTTGTTCTCATTGCTCACTGAGGAAGCTCGAGACTCCTTATGACTCTGCACATTCCTTAATCTTACTGTCTCCCACCCATCCCCTACCTCACATATCCTTCCAGTTTCTTCTGAAATTCTTGATTTGTCATTAGCAAAGTCCACTGTATACTCAGCCTCCCGGCTGAACATGGTCTTTACCTTCTTTCTCTGAGCCTGGGCTATCCCTTGAGGATACCACTTTTCTGTGGCTTTCTCAAATGGTAGATACTCTCCTTTCTCATCACTCGGCCCAAGGGTGGGGTAGATCTCCTTCTTGCTACCCCTTGTCAACTTTTAGACCATGGTTTCTTTCTCTTCTCTCAACCCCAAAGTTTGCTGAAGCTTATGTCAACAAACTCATTATTGTCTCTCTCCTTGTTGACACATACGTACATTTCTTCTGCTGACTTTCTCACTTTAAATGAGTCACAAACTCATTTAAATGGTCCCTAATAGCTGCCCAGAAATCCTTCTTCATTTCCAAACACTTTTTTGCTCTCCCAGTTGATTATTTCATCTCTCCTCACTCTCAGGTGATGGCTTAGTCTCTTATTTTACCGAGAATATAAAGGCAATCATAACAAGAACTTCTGTGTGCCCCAGTCCTAAATCTACCAATTTCCTAGCTACAGTGTCCATAGGCCATGCTTTCCTCCTGATAGATGTTTTCCCTGTTCCCATCTAAGCCAAAATTCCTACACATATCAATTGTGCAGAAGGAATTCCTTCTCTTCTACTTAGACATTGCTATAGAGTTGTTCCTGCTCTCTCCTGCCCCTCACTTTTTACTTCCCTTCTGAATCATTTTATCAGCCTACAAGTGTACAATAATAGTTCCTACTTAAAAAAAACAAACACCTCCTCACATTCATCATCAACTATTGTTCTGTTTCTGTGTTCTTCCTTACACAGCAATATTGCCTGACTTGTCTTTACTCATTGTTTCTACTTCCTCTCTCCATTCTCAAAGTCCAATCAATCAGTCACTTTCACTTTACCAGTCTTACTCTTCTTAAGGTTACTGATAACCACCATGAGCTAAACCCAATGGTCAATTCTCTTTTCTCTTCTTCTTCTTTTTTTTTTAACATTATCTTTATTGATTTCAGAGAGAGGAAAGGAGAGGGAGAGAGAGAGATAGAAACATCAATGAGAGAGTCATTGATCAAGCCCGCAACCGGGCATGTGCCCTGACTGGGAATCAAACCCGGATCGCCTGGATCCTAGGTTGATGCTCAACCACTGAACCACGCCCAGCCGGGCCTCTTTTCTCTTCTTTCTTTACTTCCCAGCATAATTTGACCTAGCTGGTTGCTCTTTCCTTGAAACAGCTTTTAACTGATCTCCAGAATCCATTATTTGCTATCCTGTTGTCTGCCTATTACTTTCCAATTTTGTTTGTTGGTTCCTGCTCATCTTCTTGAACTTTAAAAGTTTGACTGCTCCAGTGCTCAGTCCCCGGCCACCTCTTCAAGGTGATCCTATTTAGTTCCATGGCTTTAAGCATCAGGTACCCGATGATGAACCAAAATTTACATCTTCAGCTTGTACCTCTCTTCTAAATTCCAGACTTGTATACACCCAATTGCTTATTAAATATATCCACTTGGAAATGTTTAGTTGTAAGATGAAGTCCTAGGGATCTAATGTATAGCATAGTGACTACAGTTAATAATATGGTATTGTATACTTGAAAGTGGCTGAGAGTAGATCTTAAGCATTCTCACCACACACACACACACACACACACACATACACACACACAGAGGGAGAGTGTTAACCATTTTATTATATGAGGTGATGGATGTGTTAATATCTTGATCTTGTTAATAATTCTGCAATGTATATCAAATCATCACATTGCCCATTTTAAATATATACAATTATTTTTGTCAATTGTTTCTCAGTAAAGTTAATAAATAAAGAAATATCTCCAGTTGGCTGTAATAGGCATTTCCAATGTAATATGTTAAAAACATAGCTGTTGATCGTAAAAACAGTGAATTCCCCAGTTTTCTTCTCCCAGTTCATGGTAACTTCTTTCTTCTGGTTGCTCAGGAAGAAAAACTTGGACTCTATCATTGAATCCTTTCTTTCTTTCCCCAAGTCTTAGTCAGTCAGTTGAGAAACCCTATCACCCTGGCTTCAAAATATATCCAGTATCTGACCATTTTTTACCCTTTAAAAGTATGTCTTATTGATTTTCAAGAGAGAGGAAGGGAGAGAAGGAGAGAGAGAAACATCAATGTAAGAGAGAAACACCCTGCGCCTGACCAGGATCAAACTCGAAACCCAGGCATGTACCCCTGACTGGGAATCGAACCAGCGACCTCTCAGTGCCCAGGACAATGCTCAACCAACTGAGCCATACCAGCCAGGGCCACTTCCTACTCTTTTTAATGCTACCACCATCAGCTCTTACTTGGATTATTGCAATAGTCTTCCCCTAGTCTCCTTGCTTGCCTTAGCTATCCATTAGTCTATTAATAACATAACAGCCAAGCGAAATTACTAGAATAGAACATAACATCCCCTTCTACTCAAAACTTATTTTTTCTGGCTAACAACAGAACTGTAAATTATCATTTGCCTATATGAGCACATGTGTGTGCAGGTATGTGTGTACATGTGTGTGTGTGCATTGTTGTTCACTGTTTTACATTTAGCCCATTTCTAGTTAATTATTTTATATGATGCAAGCAATACATAAATGTGTTTTTGTTATTGATGTTGTTGCTAAGGAGGTGGTGGTAGTAACTGTTTGCTTTTGTTACATAGTCAAATTGTTCCAGCATTATTTGCTGAAAAGTCTATCCTTTCTTCATTGAATAACATTGGCAACTCCCATTCTCACAAACCAGTAACTCATAATGATTGATTTTTTTTCAGCCATTTTGGGCTCTAAAAAGACTTAATTCAGAAAACCTGTACTAAAGCTCCAGCATGAGGACCTCCCTATTTCATCATGGCTCAAGTTCTTTACCTTCTCACCCCAGGTTTTGGGACTTAAAAAGGAACCTTGCCTAAGAAGTGAGATTAAGGGAAGTACCCAGACCTAAGTTATTTCTCTGACTTCTCCCATTCCTCTGACAGAGTTCCAACATTTCTAGTCTTTTTCAGACTTGGAAATCTCTTAATTGCTGAGCTGAGACAAATTCTTCTTTAGCCAAAAGTGATGAACAAAGATTTCACAATCTAAATGAAACCCATTCTTGTGACACAACTGAAGGAATTTCTAAAGGAGATAAGATCAGTAATAAGATTTGCAAAATTTGGATGCATTATCCAAGGCTGGTGAAATTTTCTTTACAGTCTTTGCATCCCAAGAAGAGACTAGTGTGGCAGCAGAACTCATGTCAGGGATGAGACACTGAGAGTTGGGACATGATCTGCCTCTGAGATCCTGAGGCTATATAGTTCCAGGCTTTCACAGGCATATTCTTTTCTAATTCTTGTGATAATCCTGTGAAGTTGTCAACATTGTCCCATTGTTGATGAGGAAAGTTACATGCAAAGTCCAGGCTCACACCACCACAATGTGGCTGCCAAGAGATGCAATCTTAAGACCATCTCCTGAGTTAGGCTGAGCTAAATAAAAATTGGGAGTTCTTTAAACCCCTTAATGGTGATCTAATGGCCCAAATTGCAAGTCAAGAAGAGTGGCCAAGTAGAGAGACAATAAATGATTGTACTCACTACTTCTCCAATTCAACCAAGTTATTCTTCATTTATCTAACATGGAAGCTCTGCCCAGACAGCATTGTCTCTTATTTCTCCCCAAACAAGTTTTCTCAGTCTGACCTCAACATTTTTGCTCATGTGGAGGTATGCCTGAGATTTTGGGAGAAGGGATTAATCTGTGGATGGCTAGATTTGGAATACATGATGTGGGGTCTGGGTGGGAGCTTTGACCCAATATTTTTCCAGTAAAGTTTTAATGCACTGGGGGGGGGGGGGGGCGTCTCTGGTAGTTTTTATAAGCTGTATACTGGCTTCTGGGGGACTCAGTCAGTCAGGAAACCTCGACATCTCTAGCACTTAATGCTTTGGTGGTGGGTTGTAACAAATGATACTATTAACAGCTGGAGGGACAGAGGATGAAACATGTAGGGCCATTCTAACTTGACAAATGTTATTAGGCACCTACTACATGCAGGCATTTTATAAGGTGTTAGGGTCATGGTGCCATTGGCAAGTTTGAGCAGGCATATAGGAATAGATAGGAAACTATGCATCACATGGATCTTCATATGCTTCATGTGCTCAGAAGTGAATGCCTTCTTATTACTCATCTACCCAGTGTGGGCATCTTTTAGTAATTCATGCAAAGACATTGTACATGCTAACACTGACTTTACTCACTGCCCTGCCCCTCACCAAAATTAATTAGAAAAGATTTAAAAATGTTAGAGGTACCTGAGTATGAAGTTAAGGACTAGAAAAATACTGTTGTGCTATATTGTGCTTTGGCTCTATATTGCTTCCACCATTTTATTTTCCCAGAAATTGATTTACATCATTGTTTGTTTTGCCTTTTCAGATGGACAGTAGAAACCTCTGTAGGTTTCTAGGGGCAGTGAGTATAACCAAAATTCACCAATATACTCATTTTTCTTGGAAATAGGACATTTAGGAGTCATTAAAATTAATTTCTTAAGAATGTAACAAACACGAACATAATTATCTCTAGGGAGAAATTTTTCTATATGTCCTAAAAAGAAGCAAACAAAAAGGAACTGAGATACCGACCCAAAAAAGCTAAGGAAAGAGGGGGCGAGTTGGAGTTTTAAAAAAAGCAACAGAAAACAGAAGTTAGAAAGAAGGAAGGAAGATATTTGTGTCATAACACTATATCATTAATACTAATTTAAAAAGAAAAAATAACTTTCTTTTACCACTGAAAGTGCCAACATCATGTGAGATAGTGTTATATACTGAGGGCAATGACAGTACAAGTTAAATAAAGTGTTGGTTGAGTTCATGACTGTGAACTCAGCACTTTGATATCCAAGTAAGAACGAGAAAATTAGGCTCTTGGAAGTTCCCAAGTTGGAGAGTCTGGGTTATAAAATAAGGCCCTAGGAATTCTCTACTACCATATGTGATTTGAGCTAAGATGCCAATGATAAGTATATTACCAGGGATATGGAGCATTCTATCTGAAACTAGGCCACTAATCATTTCAAGATGACCATGAATCCAAGGGTACATTTTAACTCCGTATGTACCATATGCACAAATAGTGTCACTCTGTTTCTTGACCTTTACTGCTCTTTTAATCCTAAAGGTATAATGTGAGGAGTAAAGATAGTACCTTATATCCACACCAGTGAAAGAAGAAACGCTCAGGATAGTTTAAGAAACCTTTGATACCACCAATTATTACCCATTTCTGTTGATGGACATTTTGCTTGGTCCTTGACTATTAAATAAATAAAGTTCCTATGAATGTTAAAAAAAAAAAAAAAAAAAAAAAAGAAGCCTTTGGGACAACATGAAGCTTACCAACATCCATATCATAGGGGCACCAGAAGAAGAGAGCAAGCAAAGGACTGAGAACCTATTTGAAAAAATAATGACTGAAAATTGTCCTCACCTGGTGAAGAAAAATGACACAGATGTCCAGGAAGTGCAGAGAGTCCCAAACAAGATGAACCCAAAGAGGTTCACACCAAGACACAGCATAATTAAAATGGCAAAGATTAAAGACAAAGAGAGAATCCTAAAAGCAGCAAGAGACAGTTACCTACAAGGGAGCTCCCATAAGACTATCAGCTAATTTCTCAACAGAAACATTTCAGACCAGAAGTGACTGGCATGAAATATTTAAAGTGATGAAAAGCAAGGGCCTACAACCAAGACTACTTTACCCAGCAAGGCTATTTAAAATTGAAGGAAAAATAAAGAGTTCCCCAGGCAGTAAAAAGTTAAAGGAGTTCATTACTACCAAACCAGTATTATAAGAAATGTTAAAGGACCTTCTTTAAGAAGAGGAAGAAGGAGGAGGAGGAGGAGAAGAAGAAAAGAGGAAGGAGGAACATAGTTAAAAGAATAAAATGGCAATAAATATGTACCTATCAATAATCACTTTAAATGTAAATGGCGTAAGTGCTCCAGCCAAAAGACATAGGGTAGCTGAATGGATAAGAAAATGAGACCCACATATATGCTGTCTACAAGAGACCCACCTCAGAATGAAACATACACACAGACTAAAAGTAAAGGGATGGAAAAAGACATTTCATGGAAAAGGAAATGAAAAAGAAAAAAGCTGAGGCAGCAATACTTATATTTGACAACAGACTTTCAAACAAAGGCTATAGTGAGGGACAAAGAAGGACACCACATAATGATAAAGGGAGCAATCCAACAAGAGGATATAATCTTTTATATCCTCTTGTTATCGTTGTAAACATTTATGCACCCAACATAGGAGCACCTAAACATGTAAAGCAAATCTTGCCCTGGCTGGTGTCGCTCAGTTGGTTGAGCAATGTTCCATGCACTGAAAGGTTGCTGGTTCAGTTCCTGGTCAGGGTACATGCTCAGGTTTTGGACTTGATCCCCAGGAGGGGGCATGCAGGAGGCAACCGATCAAAATTTCTTTCTCATAGATGTTTCTCTCTCCCTAAACTCAATAAAAACATACTTTTAAAAAATATGTAAAGCAAATTTTAATGAATATAAAGGGAGATAGCTACAGTACTACAGTCATAGTAGGGGATTTTAACACCCCATTGACATCAATGGATAGATCTTCCAGACAGAAAATCAACAAGGAGAGAGCAGCCTTAAATGACAAAGTGGATCAGATGTATTTAATTGGTATCTTCAGAGCATCTCACCCCCAAAGCAGTAGAATATGCATTCTTTTCAAGTGCACATGGAACGTTTTCTAGGTTAGACCACGTGCTAGGTCACACACAAAAACATGAAGGTTAAATAGCATGTTACCAAACACTGAATGGGTTAACAATGCAATCAAGGCAGAAATCAGAAGATATCTTGAAACAAATGAAAATGAGAACACAACAACCCAAAATCTATGGGACACAGTGAAAGTAGTCCTAAGAGGGAAATTCATAGCATTTTGGGCCTCCCTCAAGAAAAAAGAAAACTCTCAGGCTATTTAATTTTACACTTAAAAGGACTAGAAAAAGAACAACAAATGAAGCACACTGTGCTCCTTCCATAGCAGAGCTTGCTGCTTGCTTTGTGGGATCTTCCCAGCCCTGAGGTGGGAGGGAAGGCCATTTTGTGAACCCTCCTCCACCCGCCACCCCAACAGGGCAGAGTGGCTGAGAGAGGCTGTGGAGCTGCGATGCTGTCCTTGGAGATGCCCGCTACCCCCACCATTGGTGCTTCATTGTCAAGGCCATTAGTAGGTCCCCTGTGCCCTCTCAAGCCCTCCTTTCCCCCCATGCTTCTTCGGTCCTTTGGCCTAGGAACACCAACTGAAGAGTTGACCATAGTGAGAGGGACCCATCCCTTGGGGCCCACGGCAGTGAGTGCCTGAGCCACCCTTCCCAGTGATGAAGCTTAAGACCTACAACCTGCTTTTCAAGCTGCTCCTGCTCTGGGTTGCGAGGCTGGGGAAGACCTGCCTCCTTTTACGTTTTCTGAATGATGCCTTCAATTCCACCTTTATTTCCACCATGGGAAAAGACTTTAAGATCAAAACATATGAATTACAAGAAAAGAAGATCAAGCTGCAGATATGGGATAGGCAGGCCAGGGGCGACTTCCCACCATCACAACCTCCTACTACGAGGAGCAGTGGGTATCGTGCTAGTCTATGACATCATCAATGGCAACAATTTTGAAAACATCAGCAGACGGCTTAGAAACATAGATGAGCATGCCAATGAAGGTGTGGAAAGAGCGTCACTAGGAAGCAAGTGTGATATGGCTATAAAAGAGTTTCACCTAAAGGAAACGGAGAACAGATTGCAAAAGAGCATGGTATTAGATTTTTTTGAGACTAGTACAAAAGCCAGCATAAACATTGAAAAGGCCTTTCTCACATTAGCTGAAGGTATCCTTTGAAAGACCCCTGTAAAAGAGCCCCACAGTGAGAATGTAGATATCAGCAGTGGAGGAGGCTGGCAGGCAGAAGAGCAAATGTCGCTGAGGGTTCTCCTGTTTTATCAGTTGCCATCCACCACCCCATTTTCTTGCTGCAAAAAACCCACTCTGCCCATTTTAAACTCTAAATAGATATTTCTGTTTCTCATTTGAACTACCCAACCCACCTATTTTGTTTATTCTTTCATCTGTGACTGCTTGCTAACTTTATACTTTTCTTCAAAAAAAAGTATAGAAAGACAATCTGTGACTTCGTTTTTAAACGTTCTTGCTCAGCTCACCACCGCATTTCAGCTGTATTATAGTCAAGTTCTTACCAACATTAAAACTTATAGCAATCTTCCAATTCTACTCTTCAAATTTTGTAAGAATAAAAGTTAGAATTAATTTTATTTTGTACAGCAGTGAAATTTTTTGTCATGGATAATGTGCTTGAGTCCCTAAAAAAAAGGAGGGGGACAGATAAATTAATAAATTAATAAAGATACTTTTTTTAAACAATGTCATTAGCTTTATTTTGAATATTTAGAAAATTTAATCAGTGTATAGTACTTACTATAGTGCATTTTTTTGGTTTGTTTATTTTTGTTTAAAATATTACAGATGTCCCTTTTTCTCCCAAAGGGGCCTCTGCTGGCTTGGCTCAGTGGTTGAACATCAACCCATGAACCAGGAGGCCAGGGCACATGCCCGGGCTGGGGGCTCGATCCCCAGTAGGGGGTGTGCTGGAGGCAGCCGATCAATGACTCTCATCATGGGTGTTTCTATCTCTCTCTCTCCCTTCCTCTCTCTGAAATCAATAAAAACCTATTTTAAAAAGGGGGAGGGGATATCTGTAATACTTTAAACAGTTTTTCAGTGTTATTTTTAACTTAAGATTTAGAAATACTTTAGTGCATTATTAATTTTAAGTCCTCTCTTCACATCCATTTGGAAAACTTGTATTACGATGGCTTCGGAAAAACTTCAACAAAAGGCTTTTCATGTAAAGATAAGATCTCTAGCTATCTCCTACCCTGTCCTTTTTTTTTCCACTTCAGTTTTCTAGTTTTGCTTCATTGCTTATCATTAGGATAGGGTAAGTTAAGTTTGCTATGCTGCTAGCATCCTAAGATGATAGTTCTGTTGAAATAGCTGTGACTAGCATGGTTCATTTCTAGCAGAGGCTGAGTTTAGGGCAGCAGCTTACATTGAAAAGCCTTTCTGTGTCGTGGACAACATTTTAATACCCTCTTGGCTCACAGAAACAAACATAGGGACGTATTTGCTACAAATATCCATGAATTTTTCAGATAGTGTCCTAAAAACAATTTTATATGCCTCACTGGTGGTTTTTCTTAGGTTTCCCCCCCACTTGACTTTATCATTGTTTATTTATTACAGGTAAAAGCAGTGTTGCTAAATAATCCTCAATTTTCCACTAAAAATAATAATGAAATGATGTTAAACGTCTTAAAAAGTTTTAGGTTAAACCTACTGTTGTTAGATTAATTTGACGTGTCTATTGCTTTTCTTTACCTGGAATGTGGCAGGAGCTTTTTTATTTTTAACCTTTAATCTTTATTCAATTCAGTCAGTGACTTAAACCCACTTTCCCCGCCCCCCATATATAAGCGTTGTGAAACTATTGTAAATCATTTAGGGGAGAAGTGACTTATTTATTTCAGAAATAAAACTATATGTGAAAGAAAGAGTGGAGACATGCTGAAAGAGCATTTGGGAAGCAATTGCAAAGCACGAGTTGAGGGTGCGAGACTGCCTTGGAGGATGCAGAAGTAAAGGCGCACCAAGATCTTTCCCCTGGGGGAGTAGGAGGGTGGAGAGTGTTCCCAGTGACTCAGGCAGGAAGCATCTCAGAAGGACTTGGTTTAGGGGGTGAGAACTGAAACCAGCTGTGTCTGCATGACTTAGACAAGTCTGTAGACCACCTATGTCAACATGACGTGGTTCTTTGTTCCAGAAGAACTTCCAGAGGAAAACAAGACTCTAAAACAAAAATAATTCCAACAATTGTTTTAGGAAATCCCTACAGATAAGTTTATTGAAGGTTAGATCTGTTCTCTTGAGCAAACAGACTACTTACCAAACAAAAATGTGCTTATCAAGACTTTCTTTAGATTTTGTGCAGTGCCAGTTAGCTTCCATCTTGAGGAGGCAGCCTTAAACAGCTTACGCCTAGATGCCAAAATACTGTAAATATTCCACTTTTGAGACACTGACAAAAAAAAAAAAAAAGAGTAAAAATATCAAATCAAATTAACAACCTAACTTTTCATTTTAGAACACTGGAAAAGAAGGAAAAACTAAACCTAAAGCAAGCAAAAGGATAGAAATAATAAAGATTAGAGCATAATTTATTAATTTAACAAAACAAAGAGTTAAAGAAACAATACAGAAAAGCCAATGAACTGAAAAACTGTTTTGTTGACACAACCGACACAATTGACAAATCTTTAGCTAGACTGACCATGAAAAAAAATCATTTGGTCTGGTCCTGCCAAGGCAACTGCAAGCGGGACTCGAAATTCGTTATATCTAGGAGCTTTTTTCATAGCTAATTTTTAAGTTGATAATTTTGTATGGCCCAAGAATGATGTTATAAATATCCAAATGGCCCTTGACAGAAAAACGGTTCCCCACCCCTGATGTAGAGAGAGAGGAGGCAGGCAGATGTGGTTATAGAAAGGCAACATGAGCCCGGCAGGTGTGGCTCAGTGGTTGTGTGCCAACCTAGGATCCAGGAGATCAAGGTTTGATTCCCGGTCAGGACAAATGCCTGGGTTTCGGGCTGGATCCCCAGCAGGGGGCGTGCAGGAGGCAGCCGATCAATGACTCTCTCATTGACGTTTCTATTTCTTCCTCTCCCTTCCTCTCTTTGAAATCAATAAAAATATGTTTAAAAAAAAAAAAAGGCAACATGAAAGATCCGTGTGATTTTGAAACTGTTCGGCATCACTGACTGTGGTGGTGGATACACTAACCCGCACATGTGAGAAAATGATATAGAACTGTTACCCGAAACCTGGGCGGGGTTCGGGCTGCCTGTCTCTGCGGCCAGTTCAGCGGAGGCAGGGTTGAATCACGTAAGGCGTTTATTGAGAAGGCCGGCCAACCAAGAAGACAGGGGGCATGCGAGCATCCAAACCCTGTCCTGAGGAGTGGCCTGAGGGACAAGGTTATATAGGGAAATGGGGCAAACTGAGGCTGGGAACGGATTGCAGCTACGTGCAGTCCTAGAAGTCCAAAGATGTCATTCTTTGTTCTTGGTCATCTGGTGATGTCTGGATGAGGTGATATCTTTTTTTTTTTTTTTTTAAATATATCTTTATTGATTTCAGAGAGAGGAAAGGAGAGGGAGAGAGAGAGATAGAAACATCAATGATGAGAGAGTCATTGATCGAGCCCACAACCCGGGCATGTGCCCTGACCGGGAATTGAACCCTGATCGCCTGGATCCTAGGTTGACGCTCAACCGCTGAGCCACGCCCGGCCGGGCTGGATGAGGTGATATCTTGACTCAATGTTCCACAGCTTCGTCACCTCCTTAATTGCTCCGTCCGGGACCAAGGGGAGTGTACGAGCGCAAAGGCCTAGGAGAGAGAAACTTCAGGAAAAAAGAAACTTAACTGCCTGCTCACATACGTATATGTGTTCTACAATTTTATAAGCAATATAATTTCAGGTTAATTCAGGCGCTCAATCTTTGGACATTATAAGTGCCCCTATCAGAACTAAATATGCACACAAATGAATGTAAGCAGAACTGGGAAAATCTAAATTAGCTTGGTAGACTGTATCAACGAGAACATCTTGGTTCCGATGTTACGTTTTTGCAACGTTACCATTGGAGGAATCTAGGTAAAGTATACCAAGGATTCCTCTGCATTATTTTTAAAAAACTGCATGTGAATCTACAATTACCTAAATAAAAATTTCTTTAAAAATTACACAAAATCTGGCTGTTTATTTCTAAGATTTCCTGGCTCTGTTCTCTCTCCCACTTTCCCTTGGATGTTCTCTTTCCCGTGTTTCTATCGCTCTGCTCACATTTAACGCCACACTCAGCAGTTTTCCCTCACTGTGTTCCTATTTTGGAAGACAGCCTTGTTTATCTGTTTCAAAAACTGAGAGCACTAGGCTGTCCAGCCTTGAAGACCTTCCCGTGAACTGCTTGCCCTTCTTCTCTTGAGGAGGCAATGTCTCTGCCCTTCTGTGTTCAGCTGCTCTCCTCAGATCCACCAGCAACACTTGCCAGGGAACAGTAACGGTTACTGCAGGGCCCTCCTACTCCACGGTTCCCGAGCTTCCTCATTGCTTCCTCTGATTTTTTTTTGGTGCACAGATGCCAATGTCGTGCTGGTTGTATGAGTTTTGGTAGTTTGTCCCTTCCTAGTCACTTGCTTTTGAGAGCCTTAAGATACCTCTTCACAGACTTTTGTTGCAAACATTGCCCATGGACTTTCGGTTTTGCCATCCGTTTGCTCTGTTTTTCACTGGAATATCCAAAAAGTATGCTCTCACCACCGCTGCCATCCTTCTAGAATTCCCAAAGGTAATTCTTCCTCTTGTTTTCAAGTGTGTGGATATACTTACTATCTTCCCTGACTAGATCCCACACCGCCAAGAGTGTGATCGGCTCCTTTCATGTCCTAGTGCCAACGAAGATCCGTGTACAAGGAATATTTAAAATACTTCCTGTATTTTCTAGTGCAGAGCTGCCTTTCTGCTATTAAGTTTAAGTTGTAAGGCTAATTGCTCTCAGGGAGGAAAGGTGAATTCTGCTTGGGGGGTGGGGGGGAGGGGCTACAAAAAAGTAACTTTCCTCCCATCGTTCTTAGTTTTTCTGGCTGGGCTAATAATCACATTAACATGAGACAGGCTAACAGGAGCAAATGTCCGAAATTCGTCACTGACGTACATTTGGTGGTGCCGTAAGAATGAGAGACCCAAACACACATTGGGCAGTTAAGGCTTAGATACTTCTGGAACTAAGTAGAAGGGGGGTTGTGGTTTGGGACTTCAAAGGGCAGGAAGGCAATTCACATGGAGATAGAAGAGCAAATGTTTGGCAAATACATGTTTGCTGGGCCATCTTTAACAATGGGACACAGAGAGGACTTTGAACAATGGGCCTTACTAGGTTCCTCTCTATCGCTAGTCTATATTAAACTATAGTTATCTGTGATGGTATCTCCCTTCCTGAAGCATGTCCCTCTAAGTATTTTTTAGGTAGTTAGGAAGAAGGTCAAAATTTTTTCCGGAGTCTTTTGTTTCATAAAAATAACCAGCTTAAAAAACACACACATAAGAAAACCAGCTTAAAACAATCAATATCCCAAAAGGCACATTTTGGGGTGGCAAACTCTGCTTCCCCTGGTTGCTTGTAAGGAAGTCCACAAGGTGAAAAAGCAGCAGGTAGGATTACTCACTCCAGGTTAGAAGGGAGAATTAAAATCCCCTTTAAAGAGAAAGGATAGATAATTGAAAGTGACCCAGGCCCCTGGGCCTGGGCTTTGATCTGAGATAGTGGTTGGGGCACAAGAATTTCCGAATGATGCCCAGATTGGTTGAGACAGAAGTGAAAAAGCAAGGAAACCTGTGTCCCAATCCTGTTAGGAGTTCTGTGAGATGACCATGTAGGCTTGGTCAACACAAGATGTCTAATACAGAATAGTGTTGGCGAGGAAAACTTTTTTGATATGCTCTTAGATTTAGTAGCAGGGGGCCTGTGAATGACATTTACAAAAAGGTAATTAACAGGTCAAGTGGCACATAATTTTTTATTAATATTAATGTGCATTGGAGTTCACCAAAAGAAGTAAAACTCAAAGAAGCAATTAGACTGGGGGTTTATATACCCTTTTTACAAAGGAAAGAGAGTTTGGGCTTCAAGGGATTATATACTGGGAAAGTGACTAGAAAACATATAGAGTAACTGATGGGAGATAAGGGCTATTTTAGCAAGATCTGTTTATGAAAACTCATCTTGGTATTAGTTCTCTATCTTTGATGGTAAGTTGCTCTTCTTTCCCTGGCATGGGGAAGTTGGGCATCTTCCTCAAAGAGAAATATATACTGTTACTGAACTGAATGAGGACCATTTATTTTGCAGGGCACCAAGCAAGGAGAATGGGAAGCTATCACTTAAAACCTGTGAAGTATAGCACTCCTTACACAGCACTGCCCTCCCATCTTCTACCCTTACAACCGCTACTTTAAGATAAACAAGAGCAACACAATTTATTATGTAGAAACAATGACCTCTTCTCCTTTCCTGGCGCTGTGTGAAAGATCGCAGCCCACAAAATTCCAGAGGACAGATAACCGCAGAAAGTTGACTAACGCTTATCTTAGCTTCAGTATTTCACTTCATTAGTTCCACCACCTGCGTCCCCTTAGCTGAACTGCTCCCCCCTTAAGCAAATAGAATGTAGTTTTTTTCGCCTTTATATCCTCCCTGCAAAAACTGTTCGGGGCTGCAAGTTTGTTTAGGGCAAGAGCCCATTTGCCACCGCCGGCTAATAAAAAAACTCCAAACAAACAATTCGGTCTCTGTGTGAATTAGTCTTGAGTAAACTGGGTATAACACCTGAATTCCCCGATGGCTTTTAACCACGGGTTTTTAAGGCCAGGATCGAGGATTAGGGGTTAGGGAGAATAGGCTGGTATGTGGACGTGCTGGTGGTGTAGGTTTTGATCGGAGAGCTTTGGAACTTGGCCGTTTATGGGAGGACGTGGTAAGGGGCTTCAGCACGGGATCTTCCTGCACAGCGGGCCCGTCCTCCTGAAAGAGTTCTGGTGTTCAAGTCCCGGTCATGTCCCGGTATTTCAGTACCACGAGTGGGGTGAGACTTTATTTCCTTGTGTAGCTGGAGGTCAAAGTTCTCTCCTCTGCACATGTTTTGGCTGCATGACTTGCAGTTTTGGTTTGTTGATGCTGAAAGGCAACTCAGTGTCTTGTCAGAAACTAGATAGGACCATTTTGGGTTGGTCCTGTGATTACAATACTCTATTTAAAAAAATAGATATGTTTTTATTGATTTTAGAGAGAGAAACAGTGATGAGAGAGTCATTGATCTGCTGCCTCCTGCACGCCCCTGCAACCCGGGGTAGGTGCCCTGACCAGAAATCAAACCTTGATCTCTTGGATCATAGGTCGATGCTCAACCACTGAGCCACAAGTTCTTGGGGCATATGTTCTTTTTACGTGGGTAAGGGGAAAGAAGAGAATTCTTCCTGCACCTGTTGCTTTCAGCTCAAAATAATCCTTAAGCCAAAGTGGCACATTTTGGGGTGGCATATCCTGATCTCCAATAGACATAGTGGTGTGGTCTCTTGATCACAGAAAAGGCCAGCACTAGACAAAGCTGAGACCCAGAGGACAGGGCGCAGCTGGGAGAGCAAGGGTGAGGCTGAGTCCCAAGTCTAGAATAGACTTGTAGAATAGAAAAAATGCCTCAGAGAAACAAAAGGTTCTTGTTAACTAATCTTGGAGGCTGACTACTAACAGAATTTGCCCCCATGGCCCGGGTGTTAAATCTCTGTCCAGCCAGATTAACAGAGAGGCTGTATCACTCTGCCAAGCCTCCTGAGGGACTGAGACTATTAGGAATATAAGAGACAGCAACAGATTGCTAGCCCAGCTGTTAGAGGCCAGTTAAAAGCCAGAATTTTTCTACCCATGACAGTAAAGGGTGGAAACCTCCAGTAAGGCCAGAGGCCATCAGAATCTCTCATGTGGAGTTAAACGCTCCACACCTGGACAATTGTGTTGCTACTTTTTGCTGCTTCGGGGAGAGTCTCTGGCTCCAGTGTGGGAGGAGACTTGGGGCTGAAGGGCCAGTCCCCCAGCTGGCGTAGGCAGAACGGGCCATGGGAAGCCAAGACCGACAGGGTTACAGGCCATCCTGGATTTTGGTCTGTGACAGCGGAGACAGCAGAGCTAGGGAGCATAGAAGAAATTCATGCCTCCCTCAGCTACCAAATCTCCCTCTCAACAGGGTGAAAGGTTTTTCTCCCTGTCTTAGGATGATGAAGGTTTTTCCCCCCGAAGTCAATAGGCAATACAGTCTCAATTCACGGTGCCTTAAGAGACTCTTTTAAAGTACATACTCTGGCAAGTAATTTAAGTCTGGGAAAGAAGTGACTGTTTCTAAAGTGCTAATATCTGGTCTCCAAGAACTCTTATCTGAGCCATCATTGGAATGCAGATTCTGAAAATAGATCTTATCTGAGCCTAAGCTACCTGAGCCAATCAGTTTAACTTAATTCCCTTATGACTTTGAATTATCAATGAGTTTTGCTGTATACCTGTCTCATGGAAGTATGTCTCTTAAAGCATAAGTGTGCTTGCCAGTGAAGACCCTATGTTTCTAAAAGTTATGGAATGTGTTTGCCAATCTTGAGAGGTGCTAATGGCTTACTTTTAGCTTTTTCTCCCTACCTGATCCCTCCAGAATTTGGCAGTTCTTCATGAGCGAGTCATGGCAATATGTTTCTTTGCATAAATTCAATAAGACCAGTCTTCACTTGTGGTCTTATTAACTAAGATTTTGACTAGAATGCCACATTTAAGAAAGACATGCCTGGATCTGGATGTCACCAGAAAACCTTAAGGAATTAAGACTGACTTCCAAAGCGAATCAAAGTCCACTGCAGATATGGCCTAATACCTTGCTTGGTCACGTGGTTCACAGCAGTTTTTCCAGGTATGAAATGAGGGTTGCTTTCCTGAAAGACGGCAAGGAAGGAACCTCAAGACATCCTGGGGATCTCAAAGACTTGAGAAATTGACCCATGCATATGGATATTGCAGGCAATGCCTGATGGAAACTGTAGCTTGGCTTCTTTGCCCTGAGGGGCTGACTATTGCTCAATCTAAAGATTGCTTGTGAAAATTTCAGCAAAGCAAATTTGAAAAAGCCTGTGTGATCTATTTGATCAGTTACTATTCTTGTTGTGTTTATGCAAATAATCAGGCCAAATTAAAAATGGACTTAATGCAATCTCTTTGAAAATGAGGGTAATTATGGGGAGAAAAATTGTGTTTCAATGAACATCACAATGCTCAATTGTGGAGATTGACTCCAGTACAGTTAACTGTCTTCAAAGTTTTGTTTTTAAGACTATGTCTGCATATGCCATACAGGCTTCAGCATCAGATGACATCACCAGAGGTGTTCTAACTGAAGACAAAAAGGATCTGCAGGACTGTGGGTTCGGAGGACCTATCAGATTGACCTATCAGATTGTCACTGCTTGCTTTTATTCCAGCAATAGCCTTGCATCTGGAAGTCTTCTCATCTGGTTTATGATTTGCTGTGTGCATTAACCTTTGTGTTTCGTGTTCTTCCTTCTGATTTCATAGAATATATGCCTATGTCCTTATATACCTGGTTGTGCGTTCCCACAGTACGGACCTCACTTGTGAGTTAAGTATGGTGAACAGGAGGGCTTCGGACAGGTGTGACACAGAGTAGCCGATCCTCCGACCTAATCAGGGACACTGTAAAGTGAGTCCTTCCCATTATCACATTGTTTTTTTACCTCTCACTAGACCTTTAGTTGCTATAAGTCTCCTTGCTTTTGAATTATGCCTTTTAACCTTCTTTTCAAGTTTGTCGTTTCTAGAATACAACAAGGATGCCAGCTTATCCAATACATCATCCTGTGGACATCACCTATGCCACCTCCCAGGACACCAGATTGACCCGGACATGGCAAAATCCCCCTTCCCTGTATGAAGACTCCCCTTCCCTTTCCTTTTTCTTCCTTTTCTGAGCCTTGGGATAGTCAGGACTATGCCCCTCTGACAGCAAGAAGCAGCTACAAGAAGATGGAGACCTTCATCCATTGACCCTTTGTAAGAATACAAGAGGCTTGTATTTCTCTTAAGGGGGGATTGATGCCATTGTAATTAGCTAGTTATTAATAATAGGAAAGGAGCAAAGGAAAGGCCAGACACAATAAGCATGGCCATCTGAGCAGCTTCACCAGAAAGCGGCAATTTTACGCTACCCAGGGAACCACGGGCCCATTCTCCACAGGTCAGATAACTGGGGAAAGGAGTCCAACAAAGGGGAGATAGACATGTGTGCAGTAAAGTTGGGGTGACATAGGAAGGGTGACTATCAGTCTAATCTGGAACAGAGATCACTGGCTAGAGGGGAAGGAGCCAGTGCAAAGTTAGGGATACATAATCCCAGACATAGGAATTCTCTCTCTTGGCTCTCTTGTTCCTTTGGTTTTGCTCGTTTCCTTGTATTTGCCTGTGTTCCTAGAAGCTGCGTGGCCCATGGCTATGCGGACGGACCCCTCATGGATCCCACACGCAATGGACAGATGGACGGCAGCTGGGAACAGGAGCTAAGCTAGCCTGGTGCTGGACTAGACTTTGCAAATGTAGAATGGAAACTCTGGGCAACAGCTTTCATCTTAGCCCTGCTAAAGACACAGCTGGACTTCTTCCTTGGAGGAACAAAGGAAAAGGGGACTTTGGAAACTCGGGGATGTAATTTCACACAAATAAATGCCACTCGTTCTCCTGTGCGAGTTTCAGAAAATTCCTTCCCTTGGGACATTGCAAGGACTCCACTTCCACCAGCAACGGGTTGGGACACAGAGAGCTCCCCACCGATAACAACAGAAGCAAGTAAGGGGGGGAAGGGGAGACGACAGGAGGGCAGAGGAGAGGTGGAGAGAGGAGAGAGGGGGAGAGGGACTGACAGAGAGAGGGAGGGAGAAACTGGAAATGGGTGCTGAATGATTTCTTGAATAATTAGAATTATCCAGAACAATTTAAAAATTGCTAAAGTATATCTTGCTTAATTTGTGTATAATTGTATCTAAGTAGAACTGTGAACAGAAGGCAGCAGCTCAAAGGGTTGTTTTTTCATCCCTTGAAACCTTGAATCCCCAATGTTAGTCTATACATACTGTCTCTGGATCTCAACATTCCCCAGGTAGACTCAGGCCAGACTCCCTCCTTTCCTTTTCCCAACAAAGTCTGAAGTTGTGCTAAAGCACCAGGTTCCTAGTGCACCACTGGAAAACACTACAATTAAGTGTTTGAGGAGAAATAGAAATGACCATGGTCAGAGGAGCCAGCTAGCCCCTGACCCAAGAAACAAACATTAAAAAGAACTCTCGCCCGGCTGACTTGGCTCAGTGGTTGAGCATCGACCTATGAACCAGGAGGTCACAGTTTGATTCCCCATCAGGACACATGCCCAGGTTGTGGGCTCCATTCCTATTGCGGGGTGCGCAGGAGGCAGCCGATCAATGACCCTCTCTCATCATTGATGTTTCTATCTCTCCCTCCCTTCCTCTCTCTGAAATCAATAAAAAAAAACCACACCAAACACCCACATATTTAAAAAAAGAAAAATAACTCTCTAAGGTTTGTGAAGGGAAATATTGTTGGCTATTGTAACTCTTGCATTGGCTGTCTCTCCTGAAAACAGTCACTTATGGTAGATTAAGCATGAAGAATGGTGTTAAAACAGTATAATTCCAAATTGGGGCATAGTCAGGGAAGGTTACTTTAGGGCAAATTCCTTCTCATAATCCCTGACTGTGATTTACATGTGACTACAGCCAGCTCTGAAAGCAATATGTGGGCTTGACATTGGGAACTCCCCTGTAGAATTATCTCATTTACTGTGTGGTTTCTTTGTTTTGTTTTTCACACAAAGTGCAAAAAGACAAAACTCCCCATCAGAATCAATAATTGATATCAGCTGAAGCCTATACAAAGCAGATGCTTCTCAAATTTTGCTGCATATTAGAATCATCTGGGGAGATTTGAGAGCTGCAAGTGCCCAGCCACACCCCCTATAAACTAAATTAAAATCTCCAAGGATGGGACTCTGGCATCCGTATTTGTTAAAATTCCCCCAGCTGATTCCTATGTGCAACCAAGTCTGAGAACCATCGTCCTGAGACACACCTCCAGGAATGGAGACTGAATCAAAATCATAGGCTCCTGATGGAATGGGCTTCTTGCCCAATTCAGAGCCGCCGCGATGAGAGGACAGGACCTTCAGCACAGATTACAGCTAGAATCATATTATTAGACACAGCTACTTACGAGCGGTAGGCAAGCCCCCCTCCCCCTAGCTACGAGGGCAGTTAGGAAAGTCAAAGATCTCCAGTTTCCTGGGATGTTTCGAGTCATTCAGACAATCCATCAACAATTACTCAATACAAGTGCAGAGGGTTTATGGCCACAGGATGTTAACTGTTTTTGTTTTGCTAAGATAGGAAATGCAACTTGCTCTCCGCGGGGAGTTGATAAATTGGTCAGAGGCTTGGGATAAAGGGCTCCGCCAGAGAACTTAATTAACACCACTGGAGCACACTTGAGAATAGATAATCAGGGTTATATGAGGTTAGAGAAGGGATAGGAGACCTCTTGTAACCCTGATTATCTGTAAACTATCTGGCTGTAAATTGGTCAAATTGTTCCGCCTTGATTATGTCTCAGTTTCCCCATTCCACTTGCCCAGGAATTTTCCTAGCTTCTTACTATCCTGCCTCATTTTCAAGGACCTTCAAAGCCCTTGGCTTTGGGGAGTGGTGATCTGACCCTTTACCCTTCCAGCCACATCTTTTAACCAACCCTCTTGTGATCCCTGCCCTGCCCGCGTCCCCCCAACACGGAGTTCTAGCCACACTGAAATGTTCCTGGAATTTGTTTCCCACCTGCCTATAATGGGCTTCTCCAGATATATTCCTCTTGGCTCATTTCCTTACCTCTGTCAAGTTTCAAATATCACAGTATCAGAAGAGGCCAGCTCAGAACACCCTACCTAAAATCGTGTCATTCTCTCTCTTCTTACTCTACACCTGACACCATATACACATATAAATATGAATGTACATGTGGAAAAGTTATTTGTATATAACTTGTCTCTCCCAATAAAATGCAACCTCCTTAAAGATAGGAATTTGTTCTCATTTGCTTCTGCATTCCTATTATTTCTGAAATGTCCTATCATTGTGTTTTTGCCTGGCCTTTGACACATCGCAATTACTATGCACTAAAGATATTTCTTTATATGTCTTTTCACTTCTAGTGGACTTCAAGCTTCTTAAAGTTAGGAACTCTGTTTCAATCATGCCCGCCTCAGATTCTCTCTCTGCCTAGCTTAAGACAGTACTTTGTAGATAGTCAATGCTCAAGAGATACTAATTGTTCGGACCATGTTTTTACAAAGAGATTTTTTGTTATGATCCAGAGTTTTAAAGTATACAACTGTATAAACTAAAATTAGAATGAGCTCTCCTATGGGATCTTGGACTTTCAGGAGTTCATTTTGGGAAGAGAGCAATCCTATAAAAGGTTATAATCCAATTATTCTTTTAGTGACAAATGATCTTGTTTATTCCTTTTGATATTTATTAAATGCCAACAGCACATGTAATACTTGGCATATTAGATTTTGTTTCTTTAAAAAGGCCTAACACATATTGCCAAATTCAACAGAAATCCTTATCAGTCCAATGACCTTTCCTGAGCCGTAGAGATGTGTATGTGTGTGTGTGTGTACACAAACCCATACAACTGAACATTGGATGTCCCACAGATATATGAAACTAAACATGACAAAAAAACCCAACACATTATCTTCTCTTGAAATGTTTTCCTGCAATTCCTCCTGACCAGCCATTCACTCAGCCAGAAACTTGATGATCATTCTCAATATTTCCTTAGCCCATCCCCTCATCCACATCTAATTAAGTTCTATTAATGCCTCTTTTATCATATCATTCATATTTCTTCTTCCCCTTTATTGTGACTTCAGGGTGCTCACTCTCCAGTCTTAGCTGAAAATCAAAATGAAGACAGGCTTGTCATAAAGAAAACCCTGTATGTGTATCTTCTGTCTAATGGAATGAATTCCCCCAAAGAAAACTATACTGGAAAAAATTACACTGATTTGGACTAAAAAGGGACAGAAACAAAATGAAAAGAAACATAGCACTGGACCCACAGTCTCACAGGCAGGAAGCAAGCAGAGAGACTGTTCAGCTGCAAACAGAAGCAACCTTTCATAGGAAAGGTAGGATAACTCAGAGGATGGCCACAGTAGCCTAGGTGACAGAGCCAAGTTATTCCAGGAAAGAAGTAGGAGTGAGTCAAGAAACTTCCAGTCAAGAAAATTCCAACTGGATTTCAGAATTGGTATAGGAATGATCACTTCTACCCCTTTCCAAATGGGACTCTCTATAGTAGTTATCATATGTCTGTCCCACCATTGCATGTTGGGTGTGTCTCTTTAGTTCACAGGTTTTCAGACTAATAGGACCCGTACTCAAGTATGCACACCTATACCTACACTTGATTTAGATGGCAAGATCCTGGACTTCAAGTAACAAAAAAATAATAGAACTAATAAATAAATCCCAAAGTTAGGTTTTTAAAAAGATTAAATGAATATATTATTGTCTAATTTAATCAGATAAAAAGGAAAACTCATAAATTCCAAAGATAAGAAAGAATATTAGAAAATAACCATAGATCTTCAGGAAATTTAAATTGTCATATATAATCATAAGAAACTACTTTGCTGAACTCCATACAAATAAATTTGAGAACCTGGGTGAAAGAAATGATGTTCTATAAAAATATAAATCATAAAAACCCAAGAAGAGATAGAAAATCTAAATATAATACAATTTTCATAGCAGAAATATTTTCAGAGATGTCCTTCACCCAAACCACAACCAGTTAGTTTCACAGACTTATTTTGGGGATTCAAGAAGGACTCAATATCATGAAATCTTAATAAATTTATAATAACGGATCAAAAGTAAAAAACTATATGATTGACTCCACAGGTGCTAAAAAACTATACTTTGATAAAACAGGAAAAGATGGATACTTTTTTAACATAAAAAATATAACATAAAATATCTGAGTCATTTATGTGCATATATGCACAACCCAAGGGCACGGACAATGGTGGGGAGAGGGACTGGGGAGAGGGATGGGACGGGGTGGAACAGGTCATTGGGGAGAAAAAGGAACATCTGTAATATTTTAAACAAAAATAAAATTTAAAAATTAAAAAAAAAAAAATCTGAGTCTGCCCCAGAGTCAGCATCAATATTGTGGTTAGTCAGAAAATCTTATAAAGATTCCTGCTAAAGCGAGAGGAATAAAGGATTTCTTTTATCATCACTGTTATTTTATGTTCTAATAGTTCCAGACAACACAATTAGAAAAGATTAAAAATAAGGTTATATAAACATTAAAAAGGAATATAAAATTATGATTACATGAAGATAAGATTATGTATCTGAAAACCCTGATATAATCAATTGAAATTTTATTTTATTCAATACAAAATTCATTATGGTGGCTGGGGATGAAATGAGTAAAACTGAAAGTCTATAGCCTTCATATGTACAAACAGTAAGTTGGAATTTAAAATTAAGAAGCCACTCTATTTCCAACAAGCAAGAAAAATGATCAACTACCTAGGAATTATTTCAATAAGGAAGAAGAACAGACTTGAAAGTTATTGTTTTGGACACAAAAGCGGACAAACAAATGGAATGACATACCATGATCTTGATTAGGAATGTTGATTTGAGATCATAAAAATATACTTTATTCCAAATTAATCAGTGGATTTTATGTGAAGCCGATAAGTACACCAGTAAGATTTTTTGACAAGAAAAAAAATTCACATTTCTAAAAATCACATGAAAAATAAATAAGCAAGAATAAGAAGAGAGAGTCTGAAAAAGAAGAGAAATAATGCTTGGTCCGGGCCGGGTAGCTCAGTTGGTTAGTGTCATCCTGATATGCCAAGGTTGCGGGTTCAATCCCTAGTCAGGGCACATATAAGAACTGACCAGTGAATGGATGGAGCATCAAGTCGATGCCCCCCCACCCAAGATTTAAAAAAAAAAAAGAATGTCTAAGAAAAATGTGCCAGTAAAATATATTATAGAGCTAAAAGTAATTAAAATAGTGTTGTCTGGTAAAGACAGATCAACAGGAACAAATAGACCCAATACATATATATAATTTTAGTGCATGTATATATATACAAAAACTCCAATTCTTGGAAAAGAATTAGATTATTTAACCAATGGTATTGAAACAACTGAGTAGCTACCTGGGAAAATAAATTGATCACTATTTTACATCTTACACCAAAATAAGTTCCATATGGTTTAAAAATTTAAACATAAAAAAATTAGACCATAAAAATGATGGTTTAATGATGAGTGAGTTTTTCTTTAAATATTCTTGGAGTTGGTAAGGCATTTTTGAGTAATGCCTACAGAATCCAGAAGCCAATTAAAAAAAAAAGATTAAGAAATGCAACCACATTGGATTTAAACATTTCTTTGTGGTAAGAAAACACCAAGACAAAAATCAAGTTAATTTCCTTAGCACCACAAATCAATATGGGAGAGTCGAATGAATTATTAGAAAAGTGGGCAAAGATATGACTAGATAGTCACAGTTAAGAAATGTAAGTGGTTTTATAATTTATGAAAACATATTTAGCTTCAGACTCAGTCATAATAATAGAAATGCAAACTAAAATCTTGGGGTGACATTTAAAAAAAAGTTTAATAAAAACAGTGCCAAGGAGAGTGACTCCCTTAGACTGCAGGTGGGAGGACATATTGGGCAGTACAGTGTATCTATCACAATCAAAAGTTAATATATGCTTTGGCCCAGGCTATGAAGTTTTTATCCTATATATAAATTCTTACTTGTGTGAAGTGACAAATGCACACCGATATCAATTGTTTGTAATAACAAAATATTTAAAATAATTGAATATAGCAAAGTGTTAAATACATTATTCCAAAGCACTATATTGCTGTATGCTGTCATTTAAGAAAAGTAGCCTCATATGTACTGGGTTGGGAAGATCTCCCAAAAATTTGTTAAGTGAAGTAATTGTAGAACAGTATGTGTTGGCTACCACCCATGTGTGGGGAATATGTAGAATCATGTAAGTTTTTAAATGCATTGACCATTTCTGCTGGGACCCTCAGAAACCAGTGACAGCAACTGGTTCTGGGTCAGGGAGCTGGGTTGCTGAGGGACAGAGGTAGGAGGAAGACTGCCTTTGCACTGTGTTCCCTTATGCACCCTTTACACTCTGTACATATGCATATATTTGTTAAAAGTAAATAAAAATAACATTACCTAATTTGAATATTTGTCCCTGAAGAAAGACACTGATTTTTAAGTCAAGTCCCCAAATGGTATGTTCACATAGAAAATGATTAGAGTTGGGAACACGAACATGGAGGAAATATTCATGGACTTGGCATCATTTCATCTGAGGCAGGGAAGTCTGAAGTGGTTGTTTTCAATTACGGAAAGTGCTGGTGGAAGAAATAATGACAACCAGCTGTGTTTAATCTCGGCTGAGCCTGCTGCAAGGAGGAAATAGGGCCAAAGGGACTGGAGTTATGAAAAGTAAGACCTTTAAAGAGCTCCAGGCTCGGAGTCTGAGCTCCTTAACTAGGTCACTGGACCATGCTCTTCTAGGAAAGTTGCTTAATGGTCTCCATGATCCGATCTGCGTATCATCTTCACCAAACACACAGGTGATTGTTTCCCTGACAGCTCTGATTTCTGCCTGACACGGGAGAGCTGGATGGGATCACCCCAGGGCAGTGGGAATCAGCAGGCCTGCTCTCCTGACTGGTAGGACTCAGCACTTCTGATGCAGTCACAATGGCCTCCAGACCAAAGGCATGGTCCAGCCGGTTGAGCTTGAGAAGATGCTCTTGCTAGTCCTGCAGCGGGCTAGAGGCCCTCCTGCCCGAATGTTTGATGGAGCCAGCACCTGAACTGCATGGGCTAGGGAGCGCTCTCAGCAGGGGGCCCAGGGGAGGGAGCGCTGGCAGGACCATCAGAGAATTCACATGAAGGCCAAGTAAATCAGCCTCTTCACACTGGGGATTAGTTCTGTTTTCCCTGTCAAAATACTGCAAATGAGAGAACCGTTGTTTACCTTTAAATTCTTTGAGGGGCTCATTCTCCTGCTTCTTGGCTTGGTTTTCTCTAAGTTTCCAAGCACGTGACCCAGCTGGATGCTTCATCATTCGCTTAGATCTGGAAAAGACTGCCCAGGAGTAAGAGGCTTCTGCAGCCTCTTTGAGGGGGCGGTGGTGAGGGCAAGACACCTCCCTTCTGTTAGTGGGATGGGCCAGGACTATATAACTAAATGGGGTGATCTAAGAGGTGAAAACGCCTTAGGGAAAATAAGCATTTCTCAGTTGCTGGGGACATAGTTATTTCTCAACTTAATAAATTATACTCTGTCTAGCAACAAAAAGGCTCTGACATGCCTTAAAATATAAATGTTTTTACAATAAAGAACCCAATAGAATGAAAACTTAAGGCCAAATTTCAGTATGAGAGCAGAGGAGCGTGAAGAAACAGAAACAACACGGAGTCCTAATGGTTAGTACAAGTGCGCCAACATTCGGTTCTACTCCTTGTAGCAAACGGAAGGCAGCTGAAATACAAATGTCCCTTCCAGAGGTCATTTACTGACTCGGATTGTGTAAGTGACCGAGAGCAGATCCTTTTCTGGGAACTGGGTTTGAGAAAAAAACACACACAAGTTTCCCAAAGACAATCAAGTCTGTCTCTAATATTCTGTCCTGCTCCACTCCCAGGATCAGCCCCAGAGAACTGCTCTGGCTCCAGCGCTCCAGCCTCTGACCCGGCCTCCATGGAGGACGCTGTTAACAGGAGGGCTGGCCCAAGACAACAGTGTGAAGTAGTTTTGGTTTTCGGCTTTTGTTGTCATTTCATTCGTGTTTTTTCACTCAAGCTCTTTTCCCCCCTCCCTTCCCTGTGCAGCCTTTCTTATTCTCCATTTCTTTTTTTATCAAAGCATCAAAGCACAGTTCTCAGAGTGATTCCTTGGTCAGTTGGTATAGAACCATGTTCCAACAGAGTGGGACAATTGCATGGCGTACTTTTCCTGCCACCAACAATGGTTTTCAGCATATGAGTAAAATGAGTGTTACAAGGAGCTTTGAAGGGGAAAAATAAGAGGGAAAAGACTGTTGGAGTCAGAAGACATGGGCCCCAGTCTTGGCCTCTCTTCTATTTCCTAGCTGTGAACCTTTCAGTAAGTCATTTCATTTGTGACTTATTTCTAAACCTGGCAATAATATACTAACTGCCTCAGAGTAGAGCCAAATCTCTGCAGGATCATTTAGGATCCTAATTCTGTAAGAGAAGAAGTGAAAAGGGGAGCTATAGCCAAGTACAAATGCGCAGGCTGGAAGGGGAATGACTATATAGAAAATGGGCCTGACTGTAAATTGGTGCAGCCACTATGAAAAACAGTATGAAGAGTCCTCAAAAAATTAAAAATGTTTTAATTTTAACCATCATGTAATTCAGCAATCACACTTCTGGGTGTTTATCTGAAAAAATCAAGAACACATCCAAGAAGATATGTACACCCCTATCTTCATTGCAGCATTACACACAATAGACAAGATATGGAAGCGACAGATGAATGGGTAATGAAAATGTACATATATGCAATGGGATACTACTTAGCTGTATAAAAGAGTGAAATCTTGACATTTGCAGCAACATGGGGAGACCTGGAGGGTATTATGCTAAGTGAAATCTCATAGAAAAAGACAAATACTGTATGATTTCACTTATATGTGGAATCTAAAAAAACAAAGGAACAAAATAAAACAGAAACAAACTCATGGATACAAGAACAAACTGACAGTAGTCAGATGAGAGGAGGTTAGGGGGATGGACAAAAAAGGTGAAGGGAAGTAACTAGTACAAACTGTCAGTTATAGAATAAGTCCTGGGGATGGGAAGCACAGCATAGGGAATACAGTCACTAATATTGTAATAACTATATACGGTGCCAGATGGGTACTAGACTTATTGTGGTGATCACTTAGTAAGGTATATAAATGTCTAATCACTATGTTGTACACACAAAACGAACATAATATTGCATGTTAATTGTAATTAAAAATAAATTTTAAAAAATGAAACTAGGTTGATTTTAAAGCAAACTGGTCAGCCTGGCCAGCGCGACTTAGAGGTTGAGTATCGACCTAGGATCCGGGAGATCATGGTTCGATTCCTGGTCAGGGCACATGCCCAGGCTGCAGGCTCAATCCCCAGTTGGGGGCATGAAAGAAGCAGCCGATCAATGACTCTCTCTCATTACTGATGTTTCTATCTCTCCCGCTCCCTTCCTCTCTCTGAAATCAATAAAAACATATTAAAAAACCCCAAAACCAGCAAACTGGCCAGTTCCCAAGACCATGTTAGGACCTAGTGGAGACTTTGAACTCCTATTTGTGGAACTCCCACCCAACATCATGAAAATATTACCATGTACATACCCTTAATCCACATTAATTATCATCTTTTATTTAAAATGTAAAGTATATTTATATTTTTACTTTTGAATTTTTTTTGTAATTTAAACTATGATGAGCTGATGCTCTGGCAGTCTTGCATTCTCAGGAATTCTTGTAAACTGGAAAAAATCTAACTTGAGGTTGTGTTCAAATGTAATAAAATTTTTATAAGTACTAACTTCAGCACTTAATGAAGTTAACATGTATTTGTGGACATTTAATTAAATATTTTCCCATTTTGATTTTGTAGCTTTCTCAGCATATTTTGACGCCAATAATGTATTCTGTAGGTCTCAAACCTTAACAAGCTTCGTCTCCAGGCACTGCAGGTTGAGTGCCTTTTGAGCAAAGCAGCCCTCCAGCTGCCTGGTCCTGCAGCAGCAATGGCTAGGAGTTGAGGCAAATGCCAATGACCTCAGGGAAGGATCCGTCCTGAACTGCTGGCCTTTCATCAGACTGACTTTCATGTGGTGGCTTAGAACCTGATGAAGAAAGAGATAGAGAATCCAGTCAGATGTCATTTAATTTCTTTGCAAGTTTTAGTCCAGAGTAAAGGAGAGAAGACAAACAAACAAAACACAAAGCAAGAGCCAACAAAACCATGAAGGAAGCTGTAATAAGCTTCGGGCTGGGTGCTGACTGACTCAACTCAAGTTTGAAGATTAGGGAACAGTATAAACCAGGGGAATGGAACTCTAATTGATTGATTGATACATGCTTGGAATCCTGTTAGAAAACCATGAAAAGGGTCTCAACATATTAGTGGCCCATAACCTTGCATGCATTCCAGTTATCTATTGTGTAACAAACTACCCTAAAATTTAGTGATTTAAAAAAACTCAGTTTTATATTTTACAATTTTGTAGGTCAGGAATTCAGATGAGTCCCCCAGGGATGGTTTGAGAAGCACAATACCTGAGGCTCCAACTGGGATGACATGAATAGTTGTGGGCTGGGACAACTGGAGCTGGCCAGGCATATCTCTCTATCCATATGTGGCATCTACTTGTGGCTAGTTTGGGCTTTCCTGTGGCATGGTGGACTCAGGGTTGTCAAATTTCTTACACAGCAGCTGGCTCCCTTCAGAGTGATCATTCGGAGAGATTGGGGGAATCAATAAGTTTTCATTTCTGTCACCTTCTGTTGGTTACAAGCAAGTCACAGATTCAGAAAGAAGGGACTACATCAGGGTTGTGGATTCTAGGAGGCACGGATTATTGAGGGAGCTATCTTTGAAGACTGTCTATATACCAGAGATTTCCTATCCTGGCTGAAAGTCTATGGTTGGTAAGCATCTCAGGTTCTGGAGATGGCAGCACCAATTGCCTGGGATTCTCAAAGTTTTTTAATCCTTGAAAGACTTGAAATTGTATATAGTGAGATAATAAAATATATAAAGTATTCAGTAATAATTTGGGGCTAAATTTAGGAATTTATATATTTGGTGTTAGGTTTAAGGGAATCTGTCATACTTGTGTATCTGAAAATATGTAATTAAATAATCTATTTTGGGCTTGAGTTTTTAGGTAAAAGGGATAAGAGAACAAGTTTGTAAACAATTTGGACTGTTTAAGGGAAGTGGGAATTCACTATATTTTAAATTTTTATTTATTTAAATGTAGTAAAGTGGCTAAGTTAAGAGAGGTTTTGCTGTTTTAGGTTAGGCATGTCAAGCCCTTCAAAAGAAATCAAATATATTACACTTATAAAGGCAGTTTAAATGTTTGGAAATATATAATTAAGTTGTAAATAGGGTTGATTATTTAGAATATTTTGTTCAGTATAAATTGATTAAATGGTAATCAAAAGCTTCCTTAAAATGATTGTTAAAATTCACTGTATTTATAAATAGAATAATGAAAATTATCTTAAAGCTTATGTTCAACTAGTCTTAAAGAGAACTAGGAATTAAAAATTTTACATTAATAAACTGAAAATTAATTTTGTGTAAAGCAGCCACAAATAGTCCATCCAGGCACAAGGAGCACCACAAATAAGATTCTATCTTATTCTTCCCACTGCACTAAATTCAGCATTCTCTGCTTTACTGTCTCAGAATCATTAACTCTAGTTCTAATTCCTATTAATCTATTAAGAGTTAAGTGTCAGCGTCTTATTTATGCTCCTTGAATAAGGAAGCAGCCTCAGAGGGCATCAGAAGACATATTTGGGAAGCTGTACATTCCCATACAGATCCAGTTTTGGGGGCCTGAGCTTATAAGATTGGGGGAAAGGGAGCTCTTAAAAAATAATATAAATCCCAAATAGAAGATTAGTGATGAAAGTAGACACATTTAGAATGAATAAGCATAATAAATTATAAAAATATTATAAAAATTAAAAATCCCAAAGAAATAAAAATTTTATCAACCAACTGCCTGATGCATTCCATAATACTTTTTTCTATTTTAAAAATACTTTTTGGCTGCACACTCACTGCCTCTTCACATGACAATGATTTTAAAATAGAGAATAAAAATAGAATAGAAAAGATTGTACATTCTTTCCTTTAGTATATAAATCAGCTTGTTCTTCATTATTGATTATTACAAAAGTTTCTTCCAGTTTCACGACTTTTTGTTGATAATGTAATGTGAATTTTTAGAACTTTGGTCAAATTTGAGTAATCTTCCAACAATTTTCTTTTGTATGTGGGCTTTAAGATTCGGAGTACCTTTCCATAGTCTAGCTTCTGGCTCTATCCATATATTTTAAACTTTTTCTTTATCTATGGCCTCCTATGTTAGCTCATAGATGTGTTCATGTCTCAATATAACCTCTAACTTTCACTTTTATGTACAATGCTGGATGATTGGCACAGTGGGTGTAGGGATTTTCCTGGAAGCCAACAGGTGGCAATAACTAGACTGTTGGAATGAACCCCATAATATATACTAAACCCAAATTAAATGTATTGCTGAGTTACACTTAGCAAGACCTAAATAATAATGCTGTCTCTCCAACACTCCCATGTGACAGAGAAGTCAGAGTGGTAAAAGAAAGTGCTGCTAACCAGCCGGGGGATAAAACTCTTACTTTTGCAAATTTTACAAAAATATATAATCATATGATCACATAGCATATGTATAATTGGAGGGTCCTCAAAAATTAAGAATAAAACTATCATATGATCCACAGTCTTGATTTTGGGTATCTACCTACAAAATTTGAAAACACTTATTCATAAAGATATATGTACCTCTATGTTCATTGCAGCATTATTTACAATAGCCAAGACATGGAAACAATTTAAGTGTCCTTAGATGGATAATTGGATAAGATGTGGTATATATATATAAATGAAATATTAGCCATTAAAAAGATGAAATATTGCCATTTGTGACAATATAAGTGAATCTTGAAAGTATTTTATTAAGTGAAATAAGTCTGATGGAAAAGGATAAGGACCTGAGAACAAGATTGTACTCATATGTGAAATATAAAACAAAAAGCAAGCAACCAACCAATCAACCTCATAGATACAGGCAACAGATTGGTATTACCAGAGAAGAAGGGGGCTAGGGGGAAGCCAAAGAGGGCAAAGAAGGTCAAGTATATGATGGCTGAAGGAGACTAGATTTAGGATGGTAAACACACAATAGAGTTCACAGATACCGTATTATAAAGTTGCACACCTGAAATTTATATAATGTTATTAACCAAGGTTATCCCAATAAATTTAATTTTAAAAATATCCTTTTAAAACAATTCTCATTTGAGGATATGTTTATGGATCTTAGAGAGAGGAGGAAGCAGGAGAGAGAGAGAGAAACATTGATGTGAGAGAGAAACATCTATTGGTTGCCTCCTGTACCTACCCCAACCAGGGATCTGGGATTGAACCCACGACGTAGGTATGTCCCTTGACAGGGAATTGAACCTGCAACATTTTGGTATATAGGACGATGCTCCAATCAACTGAGCCACCTTGTTATAATAGGAACAAGCTGGGGCAATGCATAAAGTCACTGATCATCAGATAAATGCAAATTAAAACTACAATGAGATATCACCTCACACCTGCCAGAATGGCTACTATCAATAAATCAACAAACAAGTGCTGGAGAGGATGTGGAGAAAGGGAATCCCAGTGTACTGTTGGTGGGAATGTAGACCGGTGCAGCCACTGTGAAAAATAGTATGGTTTTCTCAAAAAATTAGAAATGGAACTGCTTTTTGGCCCAGTGATCCCACTTCTGGGACTATATCCTAAGAATCCTGAAATACTAATCAGCACCCCTATGTTTATAGCAGCGTTGCTTACAATAGCCAAGATCTGGAAATAGCCCAAGTGCCCATAGGTAGATGAGTGGATAAAAAGCTGTGGTACATTTACACAATGGAATACTGTGCAGCTGTAAGAGGGAAGGAATGCTTATCTTTTGCAACAGCATGGGTGGACCTGGAAATTATTATGCTAAGCGAAATAAACCAGTCAGAGATAGACAAATACCATGGAATCTCACTTTTATATGGAATCTAATTACCAAAATAAACTGGTGAACAAAATGGAACCAGAGGCATGGATACACGGTACAGACAGACAGATGTCAGAGAGGAGGTGGTTGGGGTGGAGGGGATGAAAGAAGATGAAGAGAACAGCCAAAGAACACAATACATAGCCAATGGACACAGACAACAGTGTGGTGAGGGCCAGAGGAAGGGGAGAGTGGGGTCTGTGTGGAGGTGGGCAAAGGGGGGTAAAATGAGGGACATCTGTAATAATGTCAACAATAAAAATTTTTAAAAATCCTTAAGTTTAGTAGTATAAGGGTTAGTTAACTAATAACTGATATGGCTGTTTCCTTTGGGGTTGAAGAGCATCTTTATGGAGATGGCATTTCCAATAGACATAATCTCCCAACTAGGTATTGATTCTGTGACACTATCTTTGATACTCCCAATATCAATCCGGGGCAGAAATAACCCCCACATTACTATTCAAAGATCTGTTTCTTACTTGGATGTCTGGAAGGCCAGATGGAGGCAACCACACACCTGCTAAAATGAGATGAGCCCTGGAGAAAGAGAGCAAAAAAATCTCACACTCAAAATAAACCTGTTAGTCTGTATCCCCAAACCCATGACATTTAATAAAATAGCCAACAGACCTCAAAAATCAGAATAGGAAACTTGTCCAGATGAAATTCAGTCTATGGAGCATTATGAGAAATACTTAAAAGTAAAGATGTTTATGATGTTCAAAGAGATAACTAAAGATGTAAACTGCATCAAAAATTATAATCATTTTTAAAGGCAGCAATTAAAAAAAGAAGGATAGCTATAACCTGGTGGCTCAGTTGGTTGGAGTGTTGTCCCATGCACCAAAAGGTTGTGGGTCTGGTTCCTGGTCCGGGCACACACTTAGGTTGTAGATTTGATCCCTGGTCAGGGCACATATAGGAGGCAATTGATCTATGTTTCAATGTTTCTTTCTCTCTCTCTCCCCCTCTTACTCTCTAACAATCAATAAAAACATATCATTGGGTGAGAATTTTTTAAAAAAAGGAAGGATATGAAAATTAATTCTTTAAAAAAGTTTTGAACTAACTTTAGATATTAATTGAACAATAAAAATAGTTAATATTTATTGAGCCTTACCATGTGTGCTAAGAATTATTTTACGTGCTTTACATACATTGGCTGTCCTCATATTCATAAACACAATGAAGTACATACTATTATTTCCATTTTGCAGATGAGAAAACTGAGGTCCTGAGAAACTATTAATTTGTCCAAATCCATTAGTTAATAAATGGTAGAAGTAGAATTGAACCTAGACAGGCTGGTAGCAGAGCCCTAGCTCTTAAACACACCAGAATTCTGCCTATGACTAAATCTTGATTAGACTGTTGAAGACAAAATTGGTAAATTGGAAGATTAGAAAAATGAAATAAATCTAAAGAGAATTAAGCACAAAATTCAGTTTAGCACAAAATTCACAAAGAGATAAACAAGTAGGTAAATAACATATGTAAAACGTAGAGGATAGAAAGGGCCCAACCTTTGTCTATCAGGCATTCTAGAATAGGGTGAAGGAAATGGTGAAGAGGCAGTATTTGAAGAAACAATTGAGAAGAATTTCTCAAAAGTAAGTAAAGATGTGAATCCTGTATGGGCTATTGAAGAGACAATTTGTGAATTGAAATAAATCTAAACAAAAACTGAATTAAATCTAAACAGAATTTAAAATGTGCCAGAAACAAAGGGTACCTCACTCATAGAGAATTGGACATGGAGCACAATTCTCATCTGCTACAATAGGTGACAATGGAGTAATATTTTAAAGTATTGAGGGAATATAATAGTAAACAGGATTTCATGTTCAGCAAGGAATCATTAAAGAGTAAAGGCAGAGGGAAACAAGCTGGCGGCGTAGGTAACAGCTGCACCCGCCGCCTCCCGTGACCGCTTCAAAATTATAGCTAAAATACAGAACCACCATCACTCAGAGCCTCCTGAAATCTGGCTGAACAGAAGCCCCACAACCAGGGAACTGAAGCAGCACCGAGACCAGTAGGGGGGCGGAGACGCGGGCGGGTCGGGGCTGAATCACGGAGACGCGGCCGCGGGCCCACACCCGGTGGCGCAGGTTAAACCTGGGAGGGAATCTCGGCGGTGGGGGTTTCCAGGAGGAGTGAGGGGTCCCAGCCCCACTGCAGGCCCCCAGTCCAGGGCTCCAGGACCGGGAAGAGAAGCCCCCACAACTCCGGGCTGTGAAACCAGCGGGGACTGTGGCTGAGGGTCGCGGAGGCTGCGGGAGCCCCAGCAGCTCCTCTAAAGGGCCCGGCACGGACTCACTCAGACGCGCTCCCTCTGTGCCCAGCGCCGGGCAGCAGCCTGAAAGGACCCGGGACACTCGGGGGGAACTAACCTGCTTGAAATCGGGGTGAGAGGTGGAGGGGCGGCTTTCTCCCAGGCAGAAGGGCTGGCGGAGGCCATTGCTCCTGTGGGGAGTCCTCCCCGATCACAGCCGGCAGGCAGGCGCCATATTTGAATCGCCAGCACCTGACTCACGCCCTTGGCCCCGCCCCATGATTCCCGGAGGCCCCGCTCCTCCCCACCTGCAGCTCATCCAGGCCATTTCCAGGGGCTTTTCTATGCAAGTGGCCTCTCGAGCCTCATGCTTAGGACTTTCCTAAAATCTCTCAAACAAGCAGCAGTGGGCCCCATACAGCTTGATAAGTGGCCCCAGGCCGGGGACTAGCATCAGCTGCATTGGCTCATAGCTGGGCCTCTCCTGGGCACCTCCAAGCCCAGCACAAGTAGCAGCCAACTATGGTTTGCTGTGTAGTTCATGCTGGGTGGCCCTGGGCAAGGCACTGGCACAGGCTGACTTCGCACCTCCCGGGAGGCCCCAGAGACAATGCACCTGGTGGTCACACTCGACTGTGCTGGATTACAACCCTACCACATCCACGAGCGACACTCAAGGGGCGCACTTGGTGAACACCAAAGCTCCACTGAAGCAAATCCTGCTCCATAGGCATGTCTCCAGCACAGCAGCTCTTTGGCCGTAGTTGCAGCTGGTCCTCACAGCTGATTGGCCTGGGCGTCAGTTCGTCCCAGTGACGCCAGCAGCAACCAAGGCTCAACTACAACAGGACAGTGCACACAGCCCACACAGGGGAGCACCTAGAAGGCCCAGCTCAGGTGACTGGGGAAGCTGAGCCACTGGACCCTACAGGACACCTACTACACAAAGCCACTCTACAAATTCCAGGAGACAGAGCAGCTCTACCTAATACATAGAAACAAACACCTGGAAGCAGCCAAAATGTGGAGGCAAAGAAACATGTCACAAAGGAAAGAACAGAAGAAATCTCCAGAAAAGGAACTAAATGAAATAGATCCAAGCAAGCTAACAGATACAGAGTTCAGAATAATGGTTATAAGGATGCTCAAGGATATTAGTAAGAGTATGACAAAAATAATTGAGAAAATCAATGACATAATAAAGTACCAATTTGAAATGAAGGCTACATGAACTGAAATGAAGAATAATTTACAGGGAATCATCAGCAAAGTAGAGGACACTGAGAATCAAATCAGCAATTTGGAACATAAAGAAGCAAAAAACACCCAACCAGAAGAGCAAAAAGAAAAAAGAATCCAGAAATATGAAGATAAGAAGCCTCTGGGATAACTTCAAGAGGCCCAACATTTGTATTATTGGGGTCCAGAAGGAGAGAAAAGAGAATAAGAAATTGAAAACCTATTTGAAAAAATAATTACAGAAAACTTCCCCTATCTGGGGAAAGAAATCGACTTACAAGTCCAGGAAGCACAGAGGGTCCCAAAGAAGAGGAACCCAAAGAGGCTCACAGCAAGACACATCATAATTAAAATGCCAAAGGTTAAAGACAAAGAGAGAATCTTAAAAGCAGTAAGAGAAAAGCAGTTGATTACATACAAGGGAGCACCCATACAATTCCCAGCTGATACCTCAACAGAAACTTTGCAGGCCAGAGGGAGTGGCAAGAAATATTCAAAGTGATGAAAAACATGGAACTACAACCAAGATTACTCTATCCAGAAAAACTATCATTTAGAATTGAACGTCAGATAAAGAGCTTCTCAGACAAGGAAAAGCTAAAGGAGTTCATCACCACCAGACCAGCACTACAGGAAATGTTGAAGGGTCTTCTTTAAGAAGAAGCTAATGAACAAAAGAATCTGACCAACTAAATAGATCCAGAGACATTGACGCATGTAACAGATGATCATATTTCAGAGGGAAGAGGGAAGGGGGGTAGAGGGTGGGAAGAGATTAACCAAAGAAGTTATATGCATAACCCATGGACACAGACAATGATGGGGTAAAGGCCTAGGGAGGGGGTGGGAGTGAGGTGGAGGGGGTCAATTGGGGGGGAAAAAAATGGGACACCTGTAATACTTTCAACAAGAAAGATAAAAAAAAAAAAAGGGTAAAGGCAAAATAAAGTCTTTTCAGATACAAGATGAACAAGAGATTGAATCAGCCACAGATCCTCACTAAAAGACCTATAAAATATATCAGCAAGAAAAAGTGAACCAAGGATACAAGAAACAATGGTAACATAAATTGACAACAAATGACAATATAATTAACTATTAAATATAAAAAAGTTTTGTATATTAAAAAAGTGTAGAAGTAAAACATGTAATAAAAATAAGATGTGGGAGTGTTTTCAAAGTAAAGCACTCCATGGTCCTTGCTGTGATCAGCTCTATACTTCATTAGAACAATTTAGAGTCGAGTGTCTGTATGTTACAAATTTAAGTACAACCTCTGTAGACGGTGAAAATGCCTCCTAAGATACCCATGTTTCAATTCTTGGAACCAGCAAATAGTAAGGACTTTGCAGATGTGATTAAGTTAAGGATCTTGAGATGGAAAGATTCATCTGGGTTATCTGGGTCAGGTCTAAATACAATCACAAGTGCCCCCAAGAGTGAGCCAAAGGGAGATTTTACAACAGACAGAAAAGGAGAAGGAGACAGAGGCAGAGATTGGAGTGATATTGCCACAAACCAAGAACTGCTGGCAGTCACCAGAAATTGAAAGATGCAAGGAAGGATTTTATCCTAGAGCCTGCGTAGGGAGCTCAGCTCTACTGACATCTTGGTTTCAGACTTCTGGTCTCCAGAACTGTGAAAGTAAGTTTATCTTATTGTAAGTCTCAAAGGTTGTGGTCATTTGTTACTGCAGCCACAAAAAAGCTAATTTATCCTAAATTTTAAAAACATTATTAAAATTTTTTTAAATCCTCACTCGAGGAGATTTTTTCCCCCATTGCTTTCAAAGAGGGTAAAAGAGAGAGAGTGAAATATCAATGTGAGAGAGACATGGCCTCCCACACGCACCCCAACCTGGGCCGGGGATCGAGCCTGCAACCCAGGTATGTGCCCTTGGCTGGAATCAAACCTGGGACCCTTCAGTCTGTTATCCGATGCTCTAAATACTGAGTCAAACCAGCTAGGGCTAATTTATCCTAAATGAAAAACAAAACAAACAAAATACCTTTCTCTAGCTTTAAAACAACGAGGTATAAAGAAGTCCATGCACAAAAATAACAATAATTTTAATGTGCTGATGAACAACGCTGACAGATAAACATATGGAAGACCTCAGTGGAGAAAATATCATTAATTACCCGTCAGGAGGGAGGAAAAGTGAGAGAAGGAAGGGATGGAAATGAAATCAAGCCTTGAGAATATTTTAATGTTTTATATACTTTAATCTTGAAGCAAATAAGGCAGAATGTTAAGAGTCCTTTAAATTTAGTAGTGGGTATATTAATGTTCCATTATTCTCTGTTCTTGTTTTTAATATTTGAAATAGTTCACAATAAGAATTGAAAAGAATGAAAGCAAAAATAAATAAAATACTGTGGGGACCTTTCATATAAAAATGGAAAGAGAGTTAAGAGATAAGGTTATGTATTCCTGCTTGATTTTTGTTTTTATATGAAGCCTTGGAAGCTGTTGACAGAAATAGCTCTACATGAGTTTGATATCATCAAGGGCGCTGGGATCTGGGCAATGACTGATGATGGAATCTGGCAAAGACGGAACGAATAATCCTTAAGTATGAGGGCAGGTCAACCTGCCAGCCTCTGTTCTTCTCCAAAGCATGACAAACAAATACTTTCAGCAATTGTTTTGTTTGTTTGTTTGTGTTTGCTTTTTTGTTTTTTAATTCACTCCCCCCCCCCACCCCAATGACTTGGAAGAGATAGAAATATTACCTGGACTATAGTAGCTGAACCAGATATGTGAGGAAGGAGAGACTGGCCCTAAATCAATGAAAGGTTGTATAACATGCAGGGAGAATCTGAACCAGAGTCAGAAAATCTGGTTCCAAGTCTTAGTTTACAGTTAACTAGCTATGACACAGCTACAATTTCCATCACATATAAGACGAGGAAAAAAATTTAAGTACCCTCTAAGGTCATTTTTGACATTATCATGCTATAGCTACCTCTCAGTGTGTTTGTGCCTTTTGTACATTAAATAAGCCAATCAAATACATATCTTCTCTCTCATCCCTAAGATTCCCCAAGAATAAGTGAAAAGTGAAAAACCTGGTTTTGGTATGGAAGCAATTTGTTTCTGATTTTTGAATAAATTTTGACATCCCATTATAATTGTATTTGAGAAAATAGAACTATGCAAAAATCTCCTGAGATGACAACCCTCCATTCTTGAAAATAAGGTCTTATGATTAAAAAAAAATTTTTTTTTTTTTTAAATGATTTCAGAGAGAGGAAGGAAGAGAGAGATAGAAACATCAATGAGAGTCATTGATTGGCTGCCTCCTGCATGCCCGCCCCATCCTGGGGAATGAGCCCGCAACCTGGGCATGTGCCGTGACCAGGAATTGAACTGTGATCTCCTGCATCAGAGGTCTATGTTCAACAGCTGAGCCATGCTGCCAGGGCAGTCTTATGATTTTTTTACTGAGTAGTTTTGATATTTTAAAACAATATTAAGATAATTCTAATATTAAGATAGCTCTATCCAAAAAAGAAAACGTGAATAAGTATTGTGAATAATAACCTGAGGAAATAAGTTAATGAGCTGAATCCACTGGTTCATGTATTGTATCTTCACTAAAGGAAATAACAACCTAGTGGATGATTGTGGCAGAGACCACTAATGGCCCCTGAGTGTCCGGTCTCTTTCTTTCTTTTATGGAGTTTTAGCAGGGCAATTGGCTTCTCAGCTACTGATTGCCATTCTCAGCCTCCTTTGTGCCTAGATGTGTGATCTGGTCAATGAATGCAAGTGGAAGTTACAAGAGCAACTTCTAGGTCTCATCCTTTAAAAGGGGCAAGTCTCTTTCCCCTTCTTGCATGATGAAATTCAGATGTGGTGAAGCAGCTTTGCCTTTGAGAAGAACAAATGTGGAAAATGACAATGATGGAGCAACAAGGTGGAAGGAACCTGGATCCCTGGATGACTTTATGGAGCAGAGCTACTCTACCAGGACTGCAGACTGCTCACCTGTGGACTTTTATGTGAGAGAGAAATTAAAATCTATCTTGTTTCAGCCCCAAAGTTGTGAGTATCTTTGTTACAGGGGCTTAACCTGTGCCCAAATTAATGCAATGACTGAAAAAGAACTTGAGTTTTTAATAGAAGTCCCAGAGGAGATGGGAACTTTCATCAGGGATATGTTACTGCCAGTAAGGTCAGGAACAAATACTAGCTTGAATCTAAACAGAGGAAACAATCAGAAAAATTCATATAGAGAGACATTCTGCAAAGCAATTGGTCTGGATTCTTAAAAATTGTCATTGTCATAAAAAAACAAAAAGAGGCTGAGGTATTAGATTAAAGAAGCCTAAAGGATCATGACAAGTAAATGCAATGTGTGATTCCTGATTGGACTCTAAATCCAAATATACATATATTCATATACAGGGTGGGGCAAAAGTAGGTTTACAGTTGTTTGTATGGAAAATAATACAATAATTAATACATAATAATAAAAGAATAAACTGTTTTGTGCACTCACAACTGTAAACCTACTTTTGCTCCACCCTGTATATAAACCATTATTGATACAACTAAAAAATTAGAATATGAAATGCATGTTGGATAATAAAACAATGTCAGTGTAACATTTCTTGAGTATTGCATTTGCATTGTGGTTATTAGAAGAATGTGGGAAACACATACTCAACAATTTAAGGGTAAAGTATTTAATGTCTGCCACTTATTTCCAAATGGTTCAGAAAACTAATAATAATAGTAGTAATAATAATTTTACATATGGCAAAATATTGACAATTCACAAATCTAGCTGAATCTAGCTGAAGAATATATTAATGTCCTTTGCACTGTTCTTACAATATTTCTGTAGATTAAAAAATTTTAAAATATTGGGAAATAACCGTAGTAGAAAATAAATATCTTTTAGATTTTAAGGTAGGAAAATATATATTTTAAATTGATTATATAAAAAGATGGATATATTTAACTATATTAAAATCAAAGAGTTCTGTTCATTAAAAAAAACCCTAATTCTGTTTACTCTATTTCTGTTTAACTGCCTGACTCTCCTCATTAGAAATGCATTGCTCTCTGGTTTATTCCTAGTGTCTACAACAATGTTAGCACATAGTAGGTACTCAATAAATATAGGGTGACTTCACTACTGAAGGAATAAAGAAATTAGTTATATAATTAAATTCTAATATTTTTTAGAATTTAATTAGTTAGTAATCCTTTTAACCAAATTTTGAAGCACTGGGGCTCAGTGGGCTTGGTTAAGATTTGGTTTTGACCAATAATTCCATAACTTGAACTTAATTATCATTTAATTCTATCAGTTAATCCTGAGGATTGCCTTGGTGACAGCCTGCCTGAATTCAAGTTCTGTTGTGCTTATGAATTAACTATAGAACAATGATCACGAGCAAGTCATATAAATTCACTAAGCCACAGTTTCCTTATCTTTAAAGTTTGGGAAAATAACAGTAACTACTTCCTAGGGTTGTTGTGAATAATAAGTGAAACCATGCACATAAAGTGTTGGATTCGTACCAGTACTCAGCTAATGTGAACTGCTGGGCATATGTAGGCCTTCTCAACTCTCCATCAGCATCCATACTGCTCCTACTTTTACATTTTATGCTCTAGTCACTGTAAACCTCTTTTTCCTCAACATTCATGCTCTCACCTATAGGCCTTTGCACATGCTACTCCCATGGCATAGAATACCCTTTCCTAACTATTTATCTAATGGCCACAATTGTGCCTGTTCTACTTCAGACATCTCTCTCGGGGGGACCTTCTCCACTCCCCACCCCCAGTGCTAGTGTAGCTAGTGTACAAACCCTCCTGTGTGCTCACACAGGCCCTAGATGGCCAGGCACTATGGGAGAGACTCAAGGGTTGTTAAATGAATGAACTGAAGCACATTCCCCGCATGACCAGACAGCTTTCTAAATGTACTGACCTGGCGCAAAAGTGCTCTATGGAGAAATTTAAAATCTAACAGAGACTAAGAGTTGCTAAGGAGAGCTTTCCTTCCTCTCATCTCCTTAACATTCTTTGCGTTGCCACTGATCCGTCTGTACCCACATCTCCTACAGCCCAAGGTAGAGGGAACCGTTGAATCACTCCTTGACCAATCCCCAGGCATGGGCCTTGTTCCCTGGCTTGGAGATATTAGCCAGCCCTTCTTGAAAAAGAGAGGTCAATAAGACTTTCTTACTCATACTCAGCAGAAACTCACAGCTCCGGGATTTGGTCTCTTGGAATGCTAACAACCACCCAACACGTGCCATCGTTTTGTTCCCTTGTGAGTCACAGAGCCTGGCATCGGGGCTGAGAATGTCCTATTAATATAAGGTATGCATATCCATGGCATGCAAGGGTAAGGCAGGATCTGCCTCCTATCACTGTAACCTTGACAGGAAGTGGCTTTGAAGATGACTGCTTGCCTAAAGGTAGAAAAAAGTTGGCAAGACAGAATGTTTCCCTCTGGTTCCTCCCTTCCCTCCACTGCCCTCTGGCCTGGTTCCTATTCCCTGTATCAAAAACATGTTGTCCTTTCTCATGTCTGAGTACAGCTGGGGTAATTTCTGTCCAAACTGCCTTCCAGGGCGGACACCCAAGCTTCAAGGACTCACAGTCTGTACTCAGACCATCATATGGACATCTGAGGTGGGGCACACAGACTCCCTTGGAGCTGAGTTCTGCTGACTTTGAAGGCTCTGCACCTCTGGAGTTGGGGGCGAAGCTTGTCTTCCACAGCGAGTTGGTGAGGGTTAACCGCAATAAGTGTTAGCCACACAGACTGAGCAGAATATCAAAGACAAGAGTGTTGCTGATGTTGGAGAAGAGCAAGGCTGCTCTTATCCAAAAATTGACCAAAATGTCACATCGTATCCCCTATCCCATTATTCTAGTTATTTCATCAGGATTTGTGGGGATAGGAAGTTCTTACAATTAGTTCAATTCAAGAAACAATTAATGAGCAACAACTGTATGCCAATAGCATGCCCATGCTGTAGAAGATAAGAAAGACAGAGCTTGGTCCTGTCCTTGAGAAACATAGAGACCGGTTACTCCAGTCTCAATCCATTGGCAAAAGCCCTCATATTTTTCTCTCCCTTCACCTAAAGGTTATCCATTTCTTTCATGAACTTAGTTTCCCAGGTCCAGAATCTTTCTATCCAGTTTGGGTTTTTTTTTTTTTTAACACTTTCTTGAGGCACATTCTAGAACTATATACACAGTCTTCCTGCTTTAGACAAAACATGAATTTCTAGAAGAAGGAGTCATAATTTTTGCTTACTTCTCATAGCTTATAGGTGATATCCAATGACAGGTTGAGGCTTGTTGACTTTAGGAGCACAGTAGAATGATGTCTTCATTATTGGACTATGAACTGTCAGGGATGGTGTGACAGCTTCCAAATCTTGTTTGCCTAACTGTGATAGGATAAGCCTACTGACTCTCCTATGCCACTTTTCTGACGGCTTATCCCTCCACTTTGGCAGTTTGACAGACTTCTATTTGAATTCTCAATAGCTCAGTGATAATTCTATTCTTTGGTGAATATCCTTTGGAAGGACTTTTTGAAAAAGGAGGATTCATCATGAGAAATTGCAATCAGGGAACATGGTACAAAGAGGAACAGGGGCTTAAGAACCAGACCAATGTAAAATTGTGTCCTACTTCTGCCACTTACTCTGTACATGAACTTGGCCAAATCACTCCTGAGATTTGGTTTCCTTAGCAGCAAAATGAGGTGATAATACTTACTGTACAGAGGTGTGAAGAAGATTAAGAACAATACCTGTAAGACACAGAGAGTACCTACAGCAATGTCTAATAGAACGTTCTGCAATAATGAAAACTCCCTATTCTGTCCATCTTATATGGTAGTTACTAGTCATATGTGGGTACTGATTATTGGCAATGTGGCTAGTGTGACTGAGGAACTGAATTTTTAACTTGATTTAATTTAAATAATTCCATGTAGCGCCTGTATTAGATATCACAAGTCTAGACTGTGTTAGGCTCTCAGTAGATGATAGTTATTGATATGATTAATAATGAGAAGTTTTGATTTCCTGAAAGATTGTCTAAAACAAAGAACAAAAAACCAAAAACAACTCCAACAAACCAAGAACTGTCTTTAAAGTTTTCTGAGATTTCCTATGAGACTTTATGGCATGTTAACCTATGTTAATATGTATGGCCTTTCAGATGCTCACACATGTCTCTGCATTTTTTCCCTGCCCTGGGACCTGCAGCTACACCAGGACTTCCCTCCCTCCTCACTGCTGGCATGGTCACCTCTTTGCCATTAAGGAAGAGTCCTCCTGAGATCCCAGACTGAGAACCCTGTTCCTTTGATGCTGCAGCTCTCAAAACACTAAAGATATCCTAATAGTTCCTAAGAGAGAGTGGGTGTTCTTTTGGTGTTTAAGATCAGCTCCATCCAGCCCCGGCTGGGTAGTGCAGTTGGTTGGAGCATTGCCCCATATACCAAAAGGTTGAGGGTTTGATTACCAGACAGGGCACATGCCTAGGTTTCAGGTTCTAACTCTGGTCAGGGGGCATCCAGAAGGCAACTGGTTGATGTTTCTCTCTCACATCGATGTTTCTCTCTTTCTCTCTCTCTTCCTTCCTCTCTCGCAAATCAATAAAAACGTATCTCCAGGTGAGAATTTTTTAAAAAGATCAGCTCCATCCAGAAGCTTATAAATAAAAATTTCTGAATGCATTAGATCCCACACTACTATACACTTTGTTCAGTTTGTCATCACAACACGAAATAGGCTTCAAGATTATTCAGTTCAGCCAACAAATACTGCTGAAAGTAATTTTATCACTCTCACATTTCTCAGTAGTAACTCTATACCAGTTTCTAAAAATACCAACCATCTGGGCCAGGTGACCTTTGAGACCTCAAGGTCTAAGTAACTTGGGCTTCAATAGTTCTGACCTCTCTGAACTCTAGTGAGTCCAGCCATGAGATGGTTCTAATTATGAAAATTCCTTTGTTTATGGTTTAGAGCCTTGATTTTATAGGCTGGATAATTAGGGCTGATTCTGAAATATAGCAATTGAAACAAAGTGAACTAGAGAGTAGTTGCTTGCTTTATAAACCAGACACAAAGAGACTGATATTAGAATTTGCTAGAAATCCCACAAGAGTACAGAAAATGATGAGACATTAGCCAGAAACTTGAGCAAGCAGGAAAAGTATTAGCCAGATAGACATGCTCCTTTTTGAGGTAAACATGTGCTTTGATGCCTAGGAACTGATACCAAATAGGCAAAAAACACAGTGAGATCATAAGTAGAATGTTTAAGCTAAAAGGATCTTCAAGGTAAGCTAGATAATCTGTTTGTTCTACAGAAAGAACTGAAGCCTACACTGTGATTTGCCCAGAGTTGTGCAGTTAGCTAAAGGCAGCACTTGGAACCGATGCCTCCTAGCTCTCATTCTTGTGTCCACTGTAATGGCCTTTTAGATACTCATGTCTCATATCGTTTTTTCCCTTTCCCAATATACCAGAAAGCCATCCCATTTGGGAGTAAATCATTTTCTTCTCATGAAGCACCAATCCCTTGGGCAAGGGAAGTCAGCTTCCCCATTACAGAAGAGGTTCTTTATTCAGCCCAGGGCTTCTGGGCAGTCCCAGAGCTCAAAGGAAGGCAGCTGTGCCGGTGGACTTGTGAGTCGTGTTGGCATGGAGCATGAGAAGCTCCATCTACTGACTTCTTCTATATCCAATTTGGGACCTCCAGTAGGAACTAAGTATTCAGCAGCTCCCCAGGGATGCAGAGTTTGCTGAGCAGATGCCTGATAATTATCAGATAATGCAGAACATATTGTTTACTCTCCAAGGGAAACGTGATGTAGTCACCCAACAGAACCCCAACTTCCAGACACAGGAACAGAGTCCTGACTCACCCTCTGCAAAGGCAAATTCCTGCTAAGGATTCAACTAAATACTTTAGGAAGAAGAGTGCCCACCACATAGCAGGGTACCCTCCTGGCCAGTGAGGCTGGCAGGGCACTAAAGTTTACCTTGAGAGTTGACTTACTCATTCCACAAACATTTCTTGCATGTATCACATTCTGTTCTAGTTACTGCAAAAACTATAAAATACGAACATCATCGAATCCATCATAAATATTTATTGAGTGCTCTCAGTGCTCTGGATGTTAAGATATAGATTGCTTCTCCCTTCTGTGATTCTGTAGCACATTGTTTGCACCTGTAAAAGCGCCCAGTTTGATTTTTAGTATTTATTTGTGTATATTTGCTTCCCCTTTCCTCCAGGGCAAGGAATGGAGACTTCTTCATGATAGCTTAGTAAAAGACAGGCAAACCTGTTAGCAATTGCCAGAGACCAATAAATTGATGGCAATCAAGTCTTTATAATTCAGTTCAATTTAACAAGAACCTGTTGCTTGTCTGCTATGAGTTAAACATTGCGCTAGGTGCCACGGGGTATTGCTATGGACTGAAGGTTTGTGTTCTCACCCCCTGCTCCCAAATTCATATGTTGAAATCTAACTCCTCATGTGATTATGTTAGAAGGTGGAAACTTCGGGAGGTAATTAAGTCATGAAGGTGGAGCCCTCATGATGGAATTAGTGTCCTTATAAGAGACCAGAATGCTAGTCGGCTCTCTTTTCACCAGGTGAGGACACAACCAGAAGTCAGCCATCTCCACCCCAGAAGAAGACTCTCATCAGAACTGACCATCTGGCGCTGTGATCTTAGACTTTCAGCCTCTCGAACTGTGAGAAAGAACTTTCTGTCGTTGATAAGCCACCACTTTATGGTGTCTTACTTTAGCAGCTTCAGCTGACTAAGGTATATACAACTCCCTAAAGTTTTCAGTCTTTGGTGGGGTCTAGGGAGGGGAGAAAAGATAAATATCAATGCAATCCAATGCTGAATTGAAGTAATTAAATGAGAAAATGCAATAATCCAGCCAGGTATTTGGTAAAGGGAAAGAACAGTGTAGCTGAAAAGACATTACAAGGAAGATGGGGCCTCAGTTGGACCTTGAATGATGAATTCATGAATCAGAGGAAACGCACAGAAGGAATGAAGAGGAACTGAGTCTAAAGTGGAGGGTAAGTGTTAGGCACTGGTAGAAATTTGCTTGTTTTCTGTTTGCCATTTTCTGAGGTGCAACAAAAGTCAGATTGGAACTGTTTTCCAGATCTACTTGCATTTTTGGTTGTACAAGATTTTATTTTCAATAGCCAATCTAGAAGGATTCTATTCAGGACCCTACTAGTCAAAATTATGAGATATAGTTTTCTGTATTTATTTTTAAATATATCTTTATTGATTTCAGAGAGAGGAAAGGAGAGGGAGAGAGAGATAGAAGCATCAATGATGAGAGAGTCATTGATCAAGCCAGCAGCCTGGGCATGTGCCTTGACCGGGAATCGAACCCTGATCGCCTGGATCCCAGCTCAACTGCTGAGCCACGCCTGGCTGGGCATAGTTTTCTGTATTTAAAGCTGTGGTTCTCAAACTATAGCTTGCATCAAAATCACCTGGGGGGGCTTGTGGAAAGACAGATTCCTGGGCCCCTCCTTGAGAATTCCCGATTCAGTAGGTCATGGCTGGGCCTGAGAATATGCATTTCCAACAAGTACCTGGTGATGCTGATGCTGCAGTTGGAGACCACACTTTGAGAACCATCAACTGAGAGCAAAGCTGAAGTGGGCTCTTCTGTTGTTGCTTATGACACTTGATAGTGATGCCAGCCACAGGCATGAGGAAACTTCACATCAAAAACCTAAATATAAAAATAAAATATATATGTGGTTAAGTGAACTGAGTGTGTTGTTCCAGACTGTGGGATATAAAAAACAAATATTACAATGTGCCTTCTAGGAATACTAGGCCTTTTAATGCAATAGTGAGCAGAGCTATATCAACTTGAAATCTGTGTTGTCACTGATTTTGTGTTTGGCTCTTGGCATAGCATCAGTACATTAGAATACTCCAGAGAAAGAGAACCAATGAGGTGTGTTTATTTTAAGGGATTGACTCATGCAAATGTGGAAGTTTGGCAAGTCCAAAATCTGATGGAGGAGGCCAGCAGGCTGGAGACTCAGAAAAGAGTTGCAGTTTTAGTCCAAAGGCAGTCTGCTGGTGAACCAGAAAGAGTCAATACTGCATATGGAATCCTAAGGCAGTCTGCTGACAGGATTCCCCTTGCTTGGGGCAGTCACACCTTCAAGGGATTGGATGACACCTTCTCACATTACGGAGAGCAATCTGCTTTAACAGAAGCCCACCTACTTACATGTAAATCTCATCCAAAAACACCCTCACAGAAACATCCAGAATAATGTTTGACCAACTATCTGAGCACCATGGCCCAGCCAAGTTGACACGTAAAATTAACCCTCACAAGGGGTTTATTTCATTTTATTTTGTCTATTTCATTTTTATTTTCAGGTTTGGTTTAATTCCATTCAACAAGTGTTTCACCTGCCCAATAATTCCAGTGGATTGTAGTTCAGTGAGGGGAAATGATAAAGATTTAATTGTGAAAGAGACAGTTTATGGCTTATTTGTTTCTTCATTCAGTAAATATTGATTGAGCACTAATTCTGTGAAAGCCTCTCAGTGTGGTCTCATTTTAGACAGACGCGGTTACTAAGGTTTTGGTTTCAGGATGCATCTGTGGTTGGGGGTTGGGGGATGGAGAGGATCCTGGCTTTGCCTCCGCTGTGTTCACTCTGGGAAACCATCATACCCAGCAGATGCTGACAGTCGGGGAAACACCACAGTTGGTGCCTTGGGGTGTTGGTGGAAGAGGTGTGAGAGTGCACTAGGGGAGGGGAGGGGGCAGACTGGGAAGATATCAATCTTAGGGATGGATCCTTAGCTCCAGCTTGGAACTTACCTGGGCCCTGGGAAGTAAAGGCCTTTGGATTAAAACTAAGAGAGGTTTTCTGTTTGTTTGTTTTTGTTTTTCATTTAACTCTAAGACCAGGGGACCACTTTAGTTCCCAGATGGAGAAAAAAAAAAAAGATAAGTAGATTAAATAACAGTGTAATGAGATGAATGGTGCCCCCCATCCCACTGGAAAGATATGTCCGTGTCAATTCCTGGAACTTATGAATATGACTTTATTGGGAAAAGGTCTTTGCAGATGGACTTAAGTTAAAGATATTGAGAAGAGATCATTCTGAATTATCGGGGGTGGGCCCCAAATCCAAGGACAAGTGAGTGCCCTCATAAGAGATACACAGAGATGGTGTGAAGAGGGAGGCAGAGACTGGAGTGACGAGTCCAGAAACCCAAGAACACTTGTGCCACCAAGTGTGAGAAGAAGCAAAGAGTCTCCCCTAGAGCCCCTGGAAGAAGGGCAGCCCTGCAGGATTTCCACCTTCTGGCCTCCAGAACGGTGAGAGGATACCTTTCGTTGTTTTAAACCACCAAGTTTGTGGTAGTTTGTTCTGGCAGCCTCAGGAAACCAATACAGAGAGTTTTCCTACTTCTTCTCAGAATACCAGCTGGCTTTGGCCTTTCAGCGTCCTGGGAAGTGCAGCACTGAGGCACAGCGGAGCATCTGTGAGCATAACCTGTGGGAGGCAGCAGTCCTTGGCCAGGGCAGCTCAACAGTGGGAACCAAGGCAGTGACGAGGGCCCTCCAGGGGGCCCTACAAAATGAGTTCAGGCAATTCCAGCTCCTGGATCCAGGTCAGTGATGAGGGCCAGCCCTCGCTCCTCTCACCCGGGGCTGTATCCATCCATGTGGAGATGAGTTTGCCGTATGTCTCACTGCATACCCACGCAGTTTTTGGTCTTGGCATCCTACTGACAAATGCATAGGGGTGATAGGTAGCGTAGCTAGGCCTCAGTAAGCCTCATCGACCACATTCTCCTTACTTAGTCTTGCCCCTGTGGGCCCCTGAAGCCTAATTTGAATGGTCAGGATGAATCACCCAACTCGAATCCAGGTATGATACCTAGAAAGACTTAACGAAGACCACATTCTGGAAAAAGAACCAGATACTTTTACTACATGTATACTGACTGTGGTATGCATACATAGTAAATCCTCATAATAATAATTAAGAATAATTAATAAATAATTATCACTCTCATAAAGGTCCGTTAGTCTCCATGGATTCCATATTTGTGAATTCACCTCTGTGCTAAAGTGTGTTTATAACCCCAAATCTATAGTTGTAGCACTTTTGCAGTCTTTGTGGACGAGTACAGAGCATAGTAAATTTTCAGTCACCTGATGTACACTTTCCCAGCTGAGGTCGGGCAAGGTGACACTCTGCCTACTTGTTTCAGTTCTCATACTGTAACCAAGGGTCCTTTTTGTGGCCTATTTGGTGTTGTGATTTTTGCATTTTTGTGCTTTTTGTTGCTGTTGATTTCACAGTTTAAAATGGCCCACAAGCATAGTGCTGAAATGCTGTTCAGTGTTCCCAAGTTCAAGAAGGCTGTGATGTGCCTTACGGAGAAAACACACGTGTTAGGTAAGTAACATTCTGGCATGAGTTATAGTGCTGCTGTCTGTGAATTCAATATTAATGAGTCAAAATATATATTAAATAAGAACTCTTTAAACAGAAACACACATAAAACAAGGTTATGTACTGATCAGTTGGTGAAAATGTTGTGATCAGAGGCTCCTAGGAACTTACCCCTGTATTTCCCCTGGGAGCAATGGTTCAGTACTCACTAATTTTTTGTGGTGACTTCACAGAACATAACTGCCGTGAATAATGAGAGGCAGCTGTATGTGATTACAAAAATTTTCATTCTGACATAAATTTCCAAGTGTTCTCGTGGAAGGTTCTTAACCAAACTCTGCCCGGTTCATCCTGGTGCCCCTTCTCCACATCTTGTCTCAACCCTCCCCCCCCCCAACACACCTATTCCATGAGGCTCCCTCTCACTCTGTTCCAGGTTGAATTTCATAGTCTACTCTCAGGTCCCTTCTTCTCATGTGTGTGGTGTCCTTGGTCTTTTCATAGACACATACTCAAAGTTCATTCTATCTAAGAAGTACATGGAAGCTTAACTATCTTTAATTTCTTTGCAAAAATGCCAACTTTCTGCTTGTTGGCTTAGGAAAGCTTTTCTTTGTGCCCCATCACTGCGCCTGTGTTTTGTGCCAGTTCAGCAGATCCTCTGTTAAGGGAGGATTTTTTTTTTTACATGTTGGCTTTGGAACTAAAAACATATTTTATTGTGAAGAATCATGACACTGCTTGTGTAGTATTAAACTTCCCCTCCCCATCCTTCCTCCTCCCAGCCATCAGCATACAGATAGATATAAAATATATGTATGTACACATATAATATATTATGTATCCATACATAAGTACTTAATATTTACACTATTATTAATAGAGTACTATTCATTATTAATACTCTGAGATAATATTTAATACTATCTCATATCCACAATCTTTTAGGAGTAGGAAAGGAGCCTCAATGCAGGGGCTTATTCTGAGTAACATAGATTTTACGCACTTTTATCCCAGAAGGGAGAAAATAGCTGTTGCCGAGGGTCTTAGAAATTCTGCCCTGTGGCAATATCACGATGGTCAGCTTGGCCTGCTTTTTGAATGCTTTTTTTGAAAAGAGTATTTTCAAACCTTTATTTGAAGCTCATCTCAAAGTGAGAAGCCAACACTTGGGCAATTAACATGAAGATATTTCACCCATGCTTAGTTCACTGGAAAACTTGGAGAAAATAGTTCCTAGAGAGAAGTCAGGAGACAGAAAGCCTTAATGGAAAGCAAGAAACTCTGGCCTGCTCTGCCGTGGGGGCTTCCTCTGATGGCTTGTACTTGTGCTGTAATATATTGGTGTTGCTCGTGATTACATTCTTAGATCTCTGTTTCATATGTTAAGAGATAAAGGGTGCCTCTGTTTCCTCTAAAGGAAGCTTACCAGCTCTACATTAAGAAAACAATGTGATCTAAGAGGATCCAGGATTGGAGGGTGGGGGAAGGAAAAAGAGGCTTAATTGAGAAAGGACAAGGCGTCCTCATTGGAGAAATAGTATGTAATGTCCAAAATGGCTCTTATGGTGGCTGGGGACACAGAGGCAAGCTGTTGCTGGCCGTGTCGCTCTGTAACCTCAAGGATTCTCACATTCACTAGCAAACCCAGAAGTCAGGAGGTGGGGCGTGGGAAAATACTTGGCTGTGGTCACCCCTCTGTAAATGGCAGCAGTGACTAGGGACACAAAGACCTTTGAGAAAGCAGCCCATTTCCTCTCCGGCACAGCCCCTGACCATGAGAGAAGATTACATAAGAGGAAATTTGCTTAGCTCATAACAAAGTTTATTCATTTAGCAGATCTGTTTGTTTTAATGAATGTCCATTTCTGAAGACTCCATTCATCAAACTGGCTCAGGCTTAGCGATCTGTGACAGAGACTGTCAAGACCCTGCAAAGACGACACACAGAAAGGACCTGCAATCCAGGGCTTGGGGAAGCTTGAAATAAACACAAGAATCAAAAATAAATACCAACTGTTGAAGGGGATGAGCTAATCTCTCTCAAGGCTGGATGTAGAAGGGAACTGCCATATTTCTTGGTAGGCGTAGGAGCGAGGGCCAGGAGGGAACAGGAATGGCTGACATGCCTACCAGACAAATAATTCAAGATGAGTCTCAAGACTGGGCTGGGTTTTGGCCAGTGATTTGGCAAGTGTCAGTGCAAACCATGTTCTATCTAGGGGAGGCCGAGACTACAAACTGGAAAGATGGAATTCTGCCATTGAGTTCAGAGGGCAAATGTGGGGCTAGAAATAAGAGACAAGGTCAAGATGAGGAAAGTTGGTAGCTAATGGTAGAGCCAGCACTTGGCTCAACTCCAGGGGGCACCACTCCCACTGTAGTCTGCGTGAATGGTGCCTGAGAGGGCTGGCTGTGTGTAACCTGTACTCCTGTGCAGGTGTGGATAGTGAAACGGACCAGGGAACAAAAGTGAGACTGTATCTAAGCTAAGAATGAGCTAGAGTTTCCACATTTTTATTTGCTCTCTGTTTTACTAGCACAGATATGCTGCGATAAAAATCAAGATACATGGAAAGAGGAAAGATCTAGAAATGAAGAGATGCAAGGTCCAATCCAGGTCAGATAGCTCTCTGAGAGGTTTTTTGAAGTGATTCATTCGATTCATTCAATATTTTCTGAGTCTGGTTAAAGTGGGTTCAACAATACCTACTGTGCTTCTCCACCTCACAAGGTTGGATCAAATTTGATGAAGGATGTAAACAAGCATGGGATGCTTTGCCAAGGGTAGGGGTTACAAATGATGCTGTTGTCATGGTGTAAGCAGGATGCTGAGATCTTTCAATAGCCTACAAGGCCCCACAAGACCGCTCTCTTTCTCACACCTCATCTCCTCGGCCCTCACCTCCTTCTCTCTGCTCTAGCCACCCTGGCTCCTTCTGCATTCCTCCAGTATCTGCTTCCCATGACACTCCAGGGCCTTACCAGTTGCTCTTTCCTCTGCTTGGAAGGCTCTTCTCCAGGATATCAGCTTGCCTTTCTCCCTCACTTCCTTTAGTTTTGATTCAAATGCCAACTTCCCATTGAGGTTTTCCTTGATAATACACTATTTTCAATTGCTTACCTCCTAGCACCCCTTAACGCTATCCCCTATTTTATTTTTTTTCTCCAAAACACATCATTTTCCAATACAAAATTTAAATTTACATGCTGCTATATGTATATTCTGTCTTCTCCCACCAGAATGTAAGCCCCAGAAAGGCATGGATTTTTTATCTGTTTTGTACCCTCAACCAAAAATAAAGTCTAGAAAATTGGTAGGCACTCAAAAAATACTAGTTCCATAACAGGGGAAGAACCCACTCAACGACACAAATTCTTCCCCTTAACAAGATACCTTTTGTACTTTAGTTGAAATGGTTCTGCCCTCCCCCAAATGTCTGTATCAGCATTTGGCTGTCTATCTACTTGACTTTTGCTCTGGTTCCATTCTGCTACAGGACATTTCATTAAGGTTTTAATTTATCCCCATTGGTGTTGCCCAGGAAAGAGCATTAGGAAATGTAAGGTCAGTTATTCACCACATTTGCTGACTAATGAAATGAGACAGACTTCAGAGAAGACTGTTGGTTAAGTAAGATGGGCAGTCCAAGTCTTACGAGGGAGACCAAACAGGTAGCATCATACAGTTGAACAGAATGTTTATGAGACATTCAAGAAATACATGTTGGTTATTGTTAAAAAAACAAGTCCATTGATTTCTCTCTTATGCTTTGGGTTTTTCTTATAAACACATTGTCTGAACTCAGTAACTTAGAGAAATCTGCTATAGCTGTAGATCTATGAAGCATATAGAGTCTGCCAACAACAAATCTATTTCCCTTTGGGGGTTATGTTCTTATTTTGAATTATTTTCTCTTGGCCTAGAACACGGTGTTAAATTAGTTTTGAATGGCTTGCTTCTGGGTCAGTTTTGTATGTTAAGGACACAATTACCTCACTGTGATCTGGTTAAAGTCAGTCTCTGATCTGCTGGGAATAAGAGAGTGGCTGGAAAGGAGGCCACCTGTTTGCCATCTGAAAATACATACTCATAGCTTATTTTCTCAAGTTGGTGGATACAAGAATAGCAGGACTTGAATATTCCCACCATGTGAAAGTATCTATAGCATTCAGAATATACTCTGGGGACACAATTCATTGTCATATTAAAGACTAGGCTTTAAATTCTGCTATAGGCTGTTTGTGTCTCACCAAAATTCCTATGTTAAATGCTAATATTCAATGTGACGGTATTTGGAAATGGGGCCTTAGGGGGGTGATTAAGTCATAAAAGATGGCCATCTATGAGCCAGGAAGTGAGCTCTCACCAGATGCCAAATCTGTTGGCGCCTTGATCTTGGACTTCTAGTCTCCAGGCTATGAGAAATAAGTTTCTGTTGTTTATAAGCTGCCCAGTCTATTTATAAGCCACTCAGTTTTGTTATAGCAGCCCAACCCAGAATTGTGAGAAATAACAAAACACTGTTTAATTACTAAATTTAGGAATGGTCTGCTATACAAAAATGGATAAATGATACTGTTAGATTGGCCTGCGTTGAGACATATCTTCCTCTAACCCTATGCTCTTGTCTAGGAGAGAACAGAGAACATTAACTGATTGTTCCATGAAAACTAAATACAAATGGGTGATTCCCTGAAGAAAGGGGAATGCATACTCAGTGACCAAAAAGCAACAAAAAATAATGTGAGACTATGGTCTAATACATGTAGTATATACAATAATGACATATATAGTTATACTACTATAATTACTCTAACTACTATGATTTACACAACTATAACCATTTTACAGTTAAAGAAATTAAGCAAAGTTGCCTTAGGCTCCAAAATAATTAAATATCAGATGAAACTCTTTTACATATATTTTTCATTTTAAAATAGTTTAAGGCTTTTAGGACGTTTCAACACTAGTACAGCCTATCTTTGTGTACCATTCCCTCGACTTTCTCCAGTGGTAACATCTTATTTACCCACAGTACATTATCACGTCAGATGGACTTGGGACCAGATTTGTCTGCCTCCAAAGTCCTCATTATTAATCAAATGCTAAGTCCCAGGTTGTGTTTATCGCACACAGTAGTGAGGAAATTTATCTCAAGCTCATTTCTTCCCTGCTCCTTCACCACCTGACTGCTTCTAGCAAAAAGAACGCTTCCTCAGTGGGGTGTGAGCTCTGGGCTCATGACTGAAACCCTCTCAGAGGGGCCCACATGCGGCCTGTGCCGTCATCTCTCCACTGGGGGACTGAGAGATCTCCGCGGCCCAAAGTCAGGCGCTGTGTGAGAAAATTGATAGGTTCTTCCCTATTTTTGAAACAGCTGGTACACACTTTATGTCCTAATTATTTATTTGAATTCCAACTTTTAAGATTGGCAGGCATTTCATTCATTCTTATAGACCCAGAACTTAGCAAATTCTCAATAAATGCTTGCTGACTCAATAGAAAAGAAGAAGATCTACATAATTTATTGTGCAAAGGGCTTTTTAATTTGTTGGGTATTGAGATCCTTGGTCATCTTGATTTTACATTTGCTTGTCCCACGTCACTAGTATTTGTTGAAATACATCCAATCCTTCTTATTTGTCCTAGTCATTGTACAGCAAACTACACACCAGAAAGCCAGTATTGACTTAGATTAGTTGGAGCCAACAACTCACGACTGGAAGCTTCGTTGCTTTCTTCCAGTGTTATACCTGAGCTATCCTACCTTTTCCAAAATTTGGTGGGAGGGGTAAAAAAAATCCCCAATCAACAAAAACCACAGGATGAAAATGGAGTATTTTAGTTCTCCTAGAGCCATGTTTCTCAAACTTGATGTAGATCTGCTTCTGTTGGGATCTTATTAAAATGCAGATTTTAACTCTGTAGGTCTGGGGTTAGGGAGTCTAATATTCTGCATTTCCAACAACCTCCCGAAGGTCAAGGCTACTGGTTCATAGATGATACTTTGAGTAGCTTGAACCTAGAGAGACCAACTGGTAATGGTGTTAGTAAAACATATGAGCAAAAGAAAAATAAACATTAGAAAACTTGGGACACACTTATCTCAGGGTTAATGGATTTGCTTTTGGGTCATCTATAGCTGGTTTTCCAATTTGGTTGCCTAACACAGAGCTTGCATCAGTTGTGGGTTGAGAAATGGGAGAACTTGTTTCCTTTGCCATTTATCCCACAGGCCATTCTGAGCAGAGGCTTTGGGAGATCAGCCCTAACACACTGATAATTTTCATAAAGCCACAGGTATGTGAAAAGAACAATGGATAGCTGACCGTGTGTTGTTTTTACACCAACATCCTGTGCTGAAGCCCACATTTTTGGCAACCGAACCTGATTTCTTAACTGAATTGGGAAACCCTTCACCCATTGACATTATTTTGTATGATTTTACTGTGAGGGATATGTGAGTTGATAAGAGACAACACTACATACTTTACATACTTGTCTGAGCATTTAATGAGCATCTAATATTTACTCATATTAAAACAGAAGTCTCTACACATACAGAGCTTGAAATCAAAATGGTGAGAAGTTAGCTCCACTATAGAGGGACCCATGGCGACCAGTGTAAGATAGAAATAACCCAGTGCTGAATTGTGGGTGCAATCTGCATTGACATTTCAATGGCCTAGAATTAATTTAACTTTGAAACTTTTAAGGTTTCATGATGAGATAATTAGAGATAACCTAGGGCATCAATAAAATGATGAAAAAGTAATCTGAGTCACTTTCAAAGAGCACAGCTCCATCTCAAGGGCAGGGATGGTCTGACCAGGGTAAAACTGGTCCCCACAGCACCCTGCACGACAGATCCCCATCGTCTGCTGTGTAGATAGTCTATGTCAGTAGTTCTTCGTGTGGTGGTGAGCATGTGGCGGTTGTCCCCTTTCCCGTTCGCACTTAACTTAAAGAAACAAAATTCCTTATCCCATCAGCCTACAGGCAAGGGTGAGTGACACACACACATACATGTATTTTCACCTCCCGATAGTGGTGAACAGAAAACTTTAAGGTTCCGAGAGATGTCTTGATTGCCCCTTTTAAGGGTAATTTCTTCATGTCAACAGTGGTTTCTTCATGTTGCCATCAGTTATCTCAAGGGGATAAATGAAGAAATATTAAGGGTAGAAGAAAAGTCAGCCTTTGCTTTTTAAAATTAAAAGAGTAAAAACCATCAGGCTGTACATCTTAAGCTATACAGTAATGTACGTCAATGATTTCTCAGTAAAACTGGAAAAAAGCACACTTAGATGTTAGAGATGACAGATTATAGTCAGCATAAATTATTAATCAATTTAGCCATAAAAATAAATCAAAAGAATAATCGGGTGGTTACCAGGTCATTCTAAATTGGCAGAGATGTGACATATGGTGCAAATGTATTCATAGATTAAAGATTAAGTCCTAATTCTGAGAGTCCCCTTTCCTCCAATTTGGTGGGTTCTTTCACAGAGAAGCTAGACACACAAGCTCTCAGTAAACAGGCAGTTGAATTCACCCTCCCAGCCATCCTCAGAACACTGGGAGGAAGGGGCTGTCCCTAGCCCAGGAGGGGGGCTCTAGGGAGGGGCAGCATGGCTGATGCGGAGAGGAAGGCACCATGGGGAAGGAAGAGGCAGCAGACCACCAATGGGCCTCAGCGTGGTGCAGAGAGCTCGTCAGGCTCCCACCTTGGAGAAATAATCATGGGGCCTCTCCCTTTGATGAGCCTGAAGGGTGGAGTGGCCAGGCATTATGGCTTAGATGCTTTAAACTGTAGGCTTTATCGCCCTGGCCGGTGTGGCTCAGTTGATTGGAGCATCATCCCGTACACCAAAATGTGTCAGGTTCGATTCCCGGTCAGGGCACATACCAAAGTTTCGGGTTCGAACCTCTGTCGGGGCATGTGCAGGAGGCAACTGATTGATGTTTCTCGCATCGATGTTTCTCCCTCGCTCTTTCTCTCCCTTCCTTTCTCTAAAAAAAAAAATCAATAAAAAATAAAAAAATAAAATATAGGTTTTTAATTTAGGTACAGCAAGGCCAACAGATCAGTGACATTGAAAACATAGGTTTTTATATTCATAGATCCCCAAAGAAGAGGGTACATCCTGTCACAGAGGGCCATGCAGGGAAGCTCCAGGGCTCATCAAGAGACACAGGGAGTGGAGGAATAGGAACAAGAGCCTTTATTGTGGTTTTCATGGGAAGCAGCAGGCAAGACAGGATGAGCAGATTTTAGATTGGCTGGTGTGAATAATTTCAGCAGGCTGTGGGGCATAGGGGCTGTACCTTGTTGTCTGATACTTGGCCCTGGGATGACTAGAGCAGGTGGACAGTGGCTTAGAGTGTTAGAGCCTAAAGAGGTAGTTGGGCTCTGGATTGGTTAGTTTACTTTTGAAAAGACCACTCCGGATGAGTTGTTTACTATCTCTAGGAATTTGATAGAGCTGGGAGGTAGTATGTTGTTAATATCAGATTGTTTGCCAATTAAAATATCTATGGCTAATATTATAGCTCCAGCATCAGCCTGTAGGAGAGCTGTCCAATTTGGGTGCTTTCCCTCAGTTGTTGGTTTTGTAACTGACAGTTTTGGGGTCATAGGGCTTTTATTAGCCCAAGTCCATAGCATGTGGACCTCAGCATTTGCCATGTCTGATTAAAACAATGACTTGCTTTAGCTAGTTTGACTCAGTGATTAGAGCTTCGGCCTGTGGACCGAAGTGTCCCAGGTTTGATTCTAGCCAAGGGCATGTACTGAGGTTGCAGGCCAGGCCCTGATTGGGGCTCGAGTAGGAGGCAACCATTCAATGTGTCTCTCTCACATCAATGTTTCTCTCTTTCTCTGCTCTACCCTCTCTGGGGGAAAAAAAAAAAAGCGATGGAAAAAATGTCCTTGGTGAGGATTAAAAATAAACAAAAAAACAATGGTTTACTTGGAGGATTTGGGCCTCTAGATTGCTAACCGATGAAAGCACACAGACCAATAGTAATGAGACCAGCAGTCAACAGAATGGTGTTCAGCAGGACTTGGCAGTTTTTGTCTTGCTTTGCTTTTGCTTGGTGAAAATTTATACTCAAATAGGTCCCATATCAGATGAACAGCTGCCTGACTCATAGCTAACCTATGATTAATGAGTCCTAGGGGAGTTTGCATCCTCGATCTGGCCTCCAGCCCTTATGGGATGGGGCCAGGTCAAATATGTATAAAGATAGGAGAAGACATTATTAAAGGACCTCACATCTCCTGAGTCATTATATACCTGAAGGTGAGACATATCCCCCTTGAAATGTAGGGAAATGTGATGTGAAAGTTTTTAAAATTGGGATTTGATGTGAGTCAGCCCAGGGGTCTTAAAGTAAGAGAGATTAAGGTCTGGGACAAGATAAAAGACCTGTTTATGAGCATCTAAAGCTAAGATGACTGACTTCCTAAAGTTTGGTCAATTGTGTTGACCTTTGAGTCCTTTCCTTCATCAGAGACATCATGGCTAAGGGATGGAAAGTAGCAACAACCTGTTGAATTCCATCATTTCTGACCATTAGCAGTGCCATTGTACATATATCAACTCCCATTGCTATTCACTCAGTGAATCCCAAGGGGTCCTCAGGTAGCTAAAGAGTCTAGGACAGGGGTGACCTCTTCCAGCACCATGGCACCTGGCAAGGGATTGAGACAGAGGAGGCCACCTCTTCCTGCAGGTGGAATATATTAGAGCTCTCAAGTTTGGCTCTATTATGTATTGAAGAGGACTTGATAGTCTTGCTGAGCTTGTGGGGTGCTGTTTCTATGACCCAAAGCATAACAGGCAACTAGGGATGAAAAAGTCAGAGGCTCTGGGTCTATGAGAGCCTTTATTTCCAGGAAAGCCCACTAAGTGACCAGTCATTTGTAATTTTGTTGGTGTACAGCATGAGGCTCTGGAGGGCAGTTCCTTGCATCAGAAACCCTGGGACTTCTTATCAGAGGCTCCAATGAGAAAAGGTTGTCAAAGTGTCTACAGTGAAGGAGCCTCAGAGGCACTAATGGGAGTGCCAGTTGATTTTAACTTGGACAGACTTTAAGCCTTTCATTGGAGGGACCCCCAAATAAGGTGGGCTGATTTGTAAGTAGCAGCATTAGTGAGATTAAGCAAAATTTGTAAATGAGGAGTATGGTGCCACCACACCCTGAAAGGACTGAAAGATGTTGGACTTTCTGTCTTTAATGAATCTCCTTGGAGGAGACTGATATCAGTGTAATGCCACTCCTATGCTCCGGAGAGAGGCAGATGCGGTTAAGATCTCATTTGCAAAGACAGTGTGACGGCAAAGCTCCTGGTGAGCCTAGAAAAGGTGTATCCTGTGCCTTCGGAGGTGATGACAGACTGAGGCTAAGAGGCTGTTGAAACAGGCACTGAAAGAATATACCAGCCCAATCTATAATAGTAGATATTTACCAGTTGTTGATTAGATGGAGTTAGTAATTTAATAAAAATGAGTATAATATTGAGTATTGGGTATGGGGACTTAATGGATAGACCACAGCATTAAAGTTGTAGTAACCCACCATGAGGCGTCATTCATTTTTTCCAGGTTTAAGAACTGGAAAAATCTGGCTTTTTGATGGAGAAGCAATAGGGCTAAACACCCCTTTATTAATTAGATTTTATATAAGAATGTTTAATTTTTGAAGGCCCTGTTTTAACTTATAGTGGGCCATTTTAACTAGAGCTCCACAGGGTTTCCGTTTTATCAAGGCAGTTTGTAGGTGCCAAAGACTTAATTTAATTTTAATTTATTACTCATGCTGTTAGAATGGCCATGCCCACTATGGGACATTTTAGGGCAGTAGATGCTATGACTATAGGAGATTTAGGCAAGGCTACTTTTAAAGTGAGGCATACTCATTTTCCCTCTATTTTAGACTTCGTGGCTTTCTTAAGATTGTAGGGGTACAATATTTAAATTTACTGTTATCCCCAAGTATAACTATAATTTGAGCTCCAGCCCTAAGTCTATGAAGCTGCATCAATTGAGTGCACTTTAGGAAATGCTCGAGTTATTTAGAATTTATATTGTAGAGACACAAAAGTCAATTCACACCTTCTTATTTTTCTGATATTCAAATTCTTTTAGTTATTAGTTATATATAGTTATATATACATTTAAAATATATAATTTTATATAAACATTAATATAAAATTTTTCAATATCCAATCAGGTCATATTATGGACCTTTGTTTTTATATATATATTACATGTGATATAATATATATGTTATATTATTATATGTATAATACATATTATGTGTAATTATAATATATATAACATTTATTTATTTACCTTTATTTTCTCCCTGTACCTGGGTTTTTGTTTTGTCCTGTTTTCCTTTTCTCTCCTTTCTGGTTTTGTTTTGTTTTAGGCTTTTAGTCATCTGAAACAAGGATTTTAGTTCCATCTCTGGCTAACAGCGCAGTGTGGGTGTCGTAGGTGGTTTGGGGGAAAGGGGGGGGGTCAGGGGCCTAGAGGCCTCTCTTTCAGGCAGCAATCGCTCGCCTCAAGGTTCTGCAGCCCAGGGACCCAGGCCTGTTCTTAGTGCCAGCAGCCGCTCTCTGGATGGCACAGCCAGCCCCCTTGTCCAAAGTACTGGTGCCCCCTGTCCCATTTTCTTTTTCTTCTCTTCTCTTCTCTTCTCTTCTCTTCTCTTCTCTTCTCTTCTCTTCTCTTCTCTTCTCTTCTCTTCTCTTCTCTTCTCTTCTCTTCTCTTCTCTTCTCTTCTCTTCTCTTCCCTTCCCTTCCCTTCCCTTCCCTTCCCTTCCCTTCCCTTCCCTTCCCTTCCCTCCCCTCCCCTCCCCTCCCCTCCCCTCCCCTCCCCTCCCCTCCCCTCCCCTCCCCTCCCCTCCCCTCCCCTCCCCTCCCCTCCCCTCCCCCTCCCCCTCCCCCTCCCCCTCCCCCTCCCCCTCCCCTCCCCTCCCCTCCCCTCCCCTCCCCTCCCCTCCCCTCCCCTCCCCTCCCCTCTCCTCTCCTCTTCTCTTTTTCTTTCCTGTCTCCTGTCTTCAGCTGCTGTCTGTCCTTTGCTTATTTCCAGGTGAAGTCCTGGTTGTCCCCTAGAGGCCCTGTCCCTGGGTGCTTCTGCTGGCCCTGTCTAGGGGCTTCCATTATCCTATAACGAGTCTAAATCCTCCTTCGAGGAGAGTGACAGTGGCCAAATCATACCCACTAAAAACACGCCCGCAGCTGTATCTGCTGTGAGTTCCCCGCCAGGGGATTGCTTGTGAGCGGGGTGGGACGAGCAGCGGGCCGTGCCCACCGCCCCAGCACTTTAGGTTCCTGAACCCATTGCATGTCCCCCTGAAGGGTCAGAGGCAAAGGGTAAGAAGAAAGTGCTTCCCCTTTGCTTCCTTTTTTGTTGAGCATTGTGCCATCGTCTCCAAGAATGTGCTACCCCACTGGGCCAGGGGACAAACTGCAGCAATAGCAAGGCGAGAGCAGCACAGCTTAAGGCCCAAACACCCTGTGCAGGTGCCATGGTTTCTGAAGTGGCCGCCCTCACACTGACCGGCGTGTGGCCGGCAACTGAAGTGCCCGAGAGCACTGTCTCTGCTTGCCGGGCAGGCCGCAATGCAGGGAGGATGGCCACCAGCCGCCCCTCCACATACCTGCTGACTGATCAGGCCCTTCTGACACTTCCCCTCCCCCCGTCCCCTCCCGGGAGCCTTGGGTAAGCCTCGCCAGGCAACAGAAAAGGACTGCTGCTGGGAATCATCGCAGAAGCTAGGAGGACTCGGCTTCTGAGTTCTGGATTTAGGATGGGAGTTAATGGTGATGCCTCACAAATGCAACAAACAGCCTCTGCGGCCGCAGCCTAAGCCCACACGGGCTGGCAGGGTGCCTTCCCGGCCTGCCGCTGCCACCTAGTGGAACCAGTTAGTCAAGGACCGTCGAGTGATACACTAGTTCCGCCTTATCCGCGGGCTCACTTCCTGTGTTTTCAGTTACCTGCTGTAAACTGTGGTCTGAAAATATTAAATGGAAGATTCCAGAAATGAAGGCTCCATAAGTTTAAATTGCGTGCCATTCTGAGCAGCGTGATGGAGCCTCACGCCATCTCACTCCAGCCCGCCAGGGACGCGAATCCCCCTTTGTCCTGAGTACCCACCTGGATGTGCTCCCAGCCTGTTAGTCACACAGGAGCCCTATAGGTTATCAGACCAAGTGTCACAGCATTGCAGTGCTTGTGTTCAACTGATTTTTATTCTACTTAATAATGGCCCCAAAGTGATGCTGGCAATATGGATATGCCAAAGAGAAGCTGTAAAGTGCTTCTTTGAAGTGAAAAGGTATTTATATATAGGAAAAAACATAGTACATATAGGGTTTGATACTATATGCAGTTTCAGGCATCTACTGGGGGTCTTGAACTATGACCCCCATGGATAAGGGGGGGCTACTGCATCTCCCTGCAGTCTGAGGCCAAACCACCCTGCTTATTACACCAATTGTTTTAAATATAAGTTTCATTATTATTTAGGTATAACAAGGCCAACTGTTCATGAAACAATTGTCACTGAAGAGATTGTTTGTTACCCAAAGATCCCAAGAGAAGGAACAACCACACCACAGAGGGCCACGTAGGAAGCACCAGGGTCAGTCAGAAGGCAGAGGAAGGGGGGGGAAATGTGGGCAAGAGCCAGTGTTGTGTGTCAAGTTTCTATATGTCACTTACAAGGACATTTTTCATTGAATTTAGGGTCTACCCAGATAATCCAAGATCCTTAAATTAATGACATCTGCAAAAACGCTTTATAAATATGGTAACACAGGTTCCAGGGATTTGATCTGGACACACCTTTTTTTTTTTTTTTTTGGAGGGGCCACCATTCAACACATTACAACTACCTTTTAAATACATCACAAATCTGAGCAAATCTTACCATGTCCTCTGCTATCACCTTGGTCTCAGATATTTTCATCTCTCCCTGTGCAAGTATAAAACCTCCTTACTGGCCTTTCCGCCTCCACTCTTGCCCCTCACATCCCTAAAATATGCCACTTTGGCATGAGGCCTATTTTGAGCTAAAGGAAATCAAGACCCAGGGGACTCAAAAAATTATTTACCTCCCCTTTAACTGCCTAAAAGGAATATAAATTTCCCCATTTGTGGAGGAAGTCTGCAATTATAAAGGAAATTTACACTGGAAAGGGGCCTGTACCAGGAAGAGAGTTGTAGCCAGAGATAACTCTTCTTTTTTTTTACCTGAGAAACTTACATGCATAAAAGGGTGACTTTTGTCACTGAATATTTCCTTGTGAACATTTCCTCCTCTCACCTTCCCGTGAACTGTGTCCTCTCCTTTGTAGTCCCAGACCCCTGTTTCCTTAGCCCGGGATGCTGTATTAGCCTTGATTGCCTGGCTGAGTCTATCTTTATGGGTCTCTCATGCATGTACATAATTAAATTTGTTTTTCTCCTATTACTCTGGCTTATGGCATCTTAATTGTTAGATAAGTCACAGAACCTAGCAGGATAGAAGGAAAAATTTTTCTTCTCTGACCCCCCCCTTAACCACATATTCTCCAAAATGCAGCCAAGATAACCTTTTAAAACCTGAGTCAAATCATGTCACTACTTGGTTCTCAAACTCTATAGGCTCCCCTCTCTTGTAGAAAAAAATGCAAAGCCCTTGTCCTGCCTTCTGTCATTTGGCCTCTGGATTCCTCTCTGGCTTCTATGCTCTGTAACTTTCTCTCCGGCTTGCTTGCTGCTCTCTCTGTAAGCCAAGAACATTTCCAGGCCTCCCCATTTGCCCTCCCCTAGAGTGGGGCCTCTTTTCTTCCATATGTGTCCCTGGCTTCTTTTCTCCCCTCATCCAGGTCTCTGCTCACTCAGGTCTCATCTCTTCATAGAGCCCTCCCCTGAATCGCACCCCTAAAACAACACCCGCTCTGATTCTCTACCCTGTAACTCTTTGTGAGCACCTATGACACGGTGCTGGCACACGTGTTCATGTCTGTGCTCCTAAAGGCAAGAGCTTCTCGGGTCCATTAAGCTGCTGAGCACAGTGCTTGGCACAAAAGAGACACAGTATATTTCTCGTTGGAAGGAATAAATAGATGAGTGAATGAATGGATGAATCTGTTGAGGGTTTTTCTAATTAAGCTCGCCTTACCATCTGCCAAATTATCCCCAGCAGTTACCCCATTTCTGAACTAAAGCCCACATAACAGCACCGTCTGTGTTCAGGGAGCAATGAGCACATTTAAAAAATAATACTTTTTATTGAAGTATACATTTTTGTCTTTATTTCTTAAACAGTAGAACTGGGCTTGTTGAAGGAACTGTGGCATGGGAATTACAGTTTATTTTGTAGGGAACTATTGAGCTGATACCATTGTTATTCTCACATAGACAAGAAATAATCATGAGGACAATTCCTTTAACATGCTGCTTTCCAGGGATATGGGAAATGGCCATTTCTGACTATAGGTTTGAGTTCTCTGTAATGGCTAACTCTGTGGAAATTATTATTAACAATTTATGGAGCATTTACTGAGTTTGTAGGTACAAGGTTGAGAAAGAAAAACAGTGATGTAATCAATCTACAAATGAAATAAAGACATGAAAACAAACATAAGAGAGTGTAAAGTGACCCAGTAAGCATGATTAAGGACATAGTTAGAGTCAAGCTGCTCAAAGCCAGATTAAAAGTGTTCAAAATTATGGAATTGTTGGAGGCAGTGAGAATGGCACCAGGTATTAGACTGGTGGGGTCAGACCAGACCTGGGTTCAGCAACCTTGGTACTTGAGCTTTGGCTAGGAAAGAATTCAGAGCCAAGACTCAAACTATAAGAGAACATTTATCTAGAAAATCGCAGAGGTAGAAGAAGCAATTCGTAGAAGAAATGGGCTTAGAAAACAAGTTATAGAGGCAAAGGAAGGTCCCTTGGAGCTTACAAGTGAGGAAGGTCAAGGTGACATGCCTGGGAGGAAGAAAGGAAAGGTGAGGGGTGTGCTTCTGGGAGGGAAAGCACACTGGGTCCTCTGTCCTAAGGGTTTTAAGGGCAGAGATTTTAGGGGAGGTTCCAGGAGAAGATCTCAACAGGAGATTCAGCAGCTTCCCAGGTGTGTCCTTTCAGGGTCTAGGTCTCCACTGATTGATTGGTCCTGAGGTCAGCCTTAGTGGCTGGTTTTGCTGCTTTTTTGGGCCTAGAGCTGAAATACAACTGAGGCCAAGATGTTGCCTCTAGGGAGGAAAGGTCAGGGGGTCCAAAACACATGACCAGCAGTATGCCAGGGGAGGAGAAAGGTCAGCCTGGGGACGAGGTCCCACCCTATAATTGTCCGTTGTTAGGCACCTGGGGCTTTCCACCCTGGTCACCTTCTGTACCTGGCCCATCGTCCTTGCTCTGTTCATGTCTGCTTAATTGTCTACCACAGAATGAAGGGCTCAGTGGCCCTCCTTAGACCCAGGCTTCTGCCTGCCACTCTCCCCTGTTGAAGCATCGCATCCCAGTTGGCCCATAGTTCTTCAGCTACCTGGTCTGGCCAAGAATGGGCACGATTCTTAGAAACACAGGTGCTTCCACATGATAGCTGGCTCTCTTATTACCCACAGCTTGGAGTCCCTTGCCAGCTTCCCCACTGACTGAACTGGCCTCCTGATGTGTTTTTCTGAGCTGTGCCTGAGCCTGACATCTGCCTGGACAGGCCTGTGGCTCTCTGCTGTGCTGGCACTGGCCTCTGTGCTTGCATCTATCTCCCTGGCTGTTCCAGCCCTTAAGTCCTCCACCTGGAGGGGCTCTGCCTACAGCTGGCTATCGTCCTCTCCCCAGGTCCCTTCACTTCTCTCACTTGTGTCACATTAGTGACCCTGAGCAGAGCCAAATTCCTTCTTGATCCTGTGCCCAGCCATCTCATGTGTTCCACTGGAGATGGCCAAGGACTGGATGTCCGTCCTCCCTATCTACCTCAGACAGACCTGCAGGCCCAGAGCAGGCAGGAAATGCCCTAGGGCATCAGTGTGTCCTGGAGGTGTTACCAGGAAACCCTGGTTGGGTTCGGGCTGCCTGTTGCTGTGTCCAATTCAACAGAGGCAGGCTTGAATCACATTACGTGTTTATTGAGAAGGCCAGCCAACCAAGAAGAGACGGAGCATACAAGCATCCAAAACCTGTCTTACAGCATGGTGCAAGGGACAGGATTATAAAGGGGAATGGGGTAAGTTGAGGCTGGGAACAGAATGCAGCTACATGCAGCCCTGGAGGTCTTCAGACATCAGCTATTACTCGTGACCAATCTGGCGATGCACAGATAAAATGGTATATGAGTCTTGTGGCCAGCACATGTCTCTGACTGTTCCGTGCCTCTAGATTTATGACTTTGTTTTTCTAATCGCCCTGTGGGTTTGCATTCAACCATAAACCGGTCTGCTGAATTCAAAGGGAACACAAAGGGTCTGGAAAGGAAAAACTTGTAACAATATATCATACATCATACTATGAAATAAGCACAACTAGTTATACAATCAAACTATAAATCATTATATTCAGGCTATTGCACCCCATCAAAGGAGTCTATTCACAGCATGGGTCCCTGTTGGGGATGGTGGGTCAGGGCAGGAAGAGACACAGGAGTTTCTCTTTCTCACTTTTCTGTCACTTCTCAAACCTTTCCTTTGAATGTTCCTTGCTAACACCTCTCGTGACCTCCACGTACCTAAAACTTATCCAACTAATATTCAGTCCTAATTTTTTTCCTGTTGTGTTAGTTTCCTGTGGTGCCATGACAAGGTACCACAAACCAAGTGGCTTAAAACAACAGAAATGTATTCTTTCACAGTTTATGAGGCCCTAAATCTGAAATCAAGGTGTGAACAAGTTGGTTCCTTCTGGGGACTCTGAGGGAGAATCTGTTCCCCGCCTCTGTCCTAGCTTCTGGTGGGCAGCCAGCAATCTTTGGAGTTCCTTGGCCTGTGGCAACGTCTCTCTAACCTCTGCCTCTGTCTTCACATGGACTTTTTCTTTCTGAGTCTCTCTGTGTCCTTTCTTCTTCTCATGAGGGCACCAGTCACTAGATTTAGGGTCCATCTTGGTCCAATATGACCTCACCTTAATCTTTAACTATTATTTTTAAAGAGCTTATTTCCAAATAAGGTCACATTCTGAGATTCTGGTTGAATGAGGATGATGAGGGGTGGGGCACTATTCAACCCACACACCTTTCTAGCAGCATTTGATAAACTTTCCCCACTCCTTTCCTTCATCTTTCTGGCTAACCCTCTCAATATTTTTCTATTTATAAGAAACAAAAAAATTCACATGTACAGTTTCTCTTGAAAAATCATTGAGCCTCTATTTCCCACAGCTGCTCTCTTTAGATGATAGTTACCCTCTCATGTACACCACCTGCCTGATCTAAGGAGTATTTGAGTTTGTGACTCCATCATATGTGGAAGACTTTCTATGGTCAGGATCAAGTTTACTGAAATAGTGACAGCACAAAAGATTTCTACCATGTTGGAAAAATCTGTTTCATTCATCTACCCAATAATACCTAAAGAATGAATGCCCATTATAGGTTAGGCACTATTCTTGGCGCCTGGAATACAATTTTGAGCAACTATTGATAGTCTTTCTCTTAAGGGGTTTACTGCCTAGTGGGGTAGAAAGATAGGAATCATACAAATAAAAGAAACATATAATTGTGATAAATCTTAAAAATGAGGGGTTCATGGTGATGAGAAGATAGAATGGAAGAAACTTAATCTAAAAAGTTAGGGAAGGCCAAGATATAAAAGATGAGGGATTTAACTAGATAAGGAGAAGAGGCAATCCATGCATAGGAAATAGGATGTGCAAAGGTCCCGTGGCTGGAATGACCATGTAATAAGACTTAAAGAATAACATGGTAGTTGAAGTGGGAGGAAATGAAGGACAGAGGCAGCAGCCAGACCTTACAGAACCTTGTTGACCATACTAAAGAGTCTGTCTTTTTCTTAAGAGCAATGGAAAGCTGTTACTGTGTTTTAAGAAACAGAATATGTTCAGATTTGTCTTATTAAAGAAATTACCCTGGAGGCAATTTGGAAAACAGATTTAAGGGGTGTGAGAGTAGATGTGGGTAAGTTGATTAGGAGGTTTCTGCTACAATCTAAGTGAGAAATGATGATACTTTGGAAAAGGGTGGTCTGATGGAGATGGAGAAATATGGATGGATTTGACAGAAGCCTAGGAGGGAAAATCCACAGAACTTGATGATAGATTGGAAAGGGGTAAACTAGGATAACTCCTGGTATGGAAAGTGTATAACAGATGCTATTCACTGAGTCAGGGAGCACTGGTGTGAAATGGGGGAGAGGGGTAAGCATATGCTTATTTTAGGACTTTTTGAACTTGAGGTGCCACTGAAACACCCAAGAGGAAATGTTGTGGATGGTGATTTGAGCCTAATGCTCAGAGAAGTTTGGGTTAAATTAAATGTTTAGCTTGGCATCTGTTCACAAGTGCCAGCCAATGCTATTATTTTCCAACAATATCTTAAAAGAATTTTTTTTTTTAGATTATTTTAAAAAATTCTTTTTCAGTTATAGTTAACATACACTATTATTAGTTTCCCAATAATATCTTTAATGTGGTCAAATTGACATGATTAAATGGGTTAACATATTTTAAAGTGCTTAAAAGAGTGCTTAGCACAGGGTAAGAGCTTAATAAAAGTTAGGGAGGAAATAAAAGAGATTATACCCCTGAAAACCCTTTTTATTTCTCTGTGTCACTATAAATTTATTACAACCCCCTCCCTGCAATCTGTGGTTTTGTTTTATTGATTTCAGTTACCTGTGGTCAACCATGGTCTGAAAATATTAAATGGAAAATTACAGAAATAAACAGTTCATGAGTTTAAATTGCATGCTGTTCTGAGTAGGGTGAAGAAATCCCACTCCATTCCACCTGGGACATGACTCATCCCTTGGTCCAGTGTCTCAAGGCTTGTGTCCAAGTAACCCTTACAGTAGCCTGAGGCTTCTTCACAATTCACTCTACTTCACCTCACTGTAAGCATATTATCATCTCATCATCACAAGAAGAACAGGGAGTACAGTACAATAAGATATTTTGACAGGGAGAGACCATATTTGCATAACTTTTATTACAGTATATTGTTATAATTGTGTGGACAAAAAAGGGGTGTTGTAATAAATCTAACCAAAAGTAACCTTGCGAGGTGATCTGATCAAAAATTCCTAACTGGGTAGGTCATGGTGGGTAGTCACACTCCAGACATATAACTTATTTAGTAAAAGGTATATCTTGGCCTTAAGCAAGCCTGTCCATTGCTTCTGTGCATCTAGGTCAACACACCTTTGAAACGCCCCCTTTCATACCCTGGAAGTGTAACCATCCTTGAGAGCACATAATCTTGTTAACTAACTACCCTGTAATTCAATCCCCACCTTGCTTTCCCCACCTTCATATAATCTTCCTTATGTTCCCTCCTTAATTTCAAACACATAAAAGAAACTGCAAAACAGTCATTCTCTGAGGTATTTGAGGATAACAATGATCAATTCCCAGCAATTTTTGTCAGTCTTCGCTCAAATGAACTTATAAAAATTCTCTACAAGTTTGGATATTTCTTACATCAACAATTATTTTATTTTATTAATAGTTATCATTGTTAATCTCTTACAATGCTTAATTTATAAATTACACTTCACCATAGGTATATATGTGTAGAAGAAAAACATAGTATATATAGGGTTTGGTACTATCTGGTGTTTGGGGCATCCACTGGCGTCTTGGAAGGTATTCCCCATGGATAAGAAATACTGTATGTATTCAACTCTGGACCCAATTTTGATAACTTCACAGAAAAGAGGACTATCTGCACCCATTATTTAGAAAATCTTACTTTGCTCTCCAGATAAAAAATTAATATTTCTAAAAATAGCCCTTGGTACCCATCAGTAAAAGCACTGAATAAAGAGAGGAGAGACCTGATTCTACTTCTTAGCCCGATCTTCCTTATCGTGTGACTTCTCTTAGGCTTCCTGAATAAATTGTATAAGATTATCTCTTTCAATTTTAATATTCTATACCTGCCCTGGCCGGTTTGGCTTAGTGATTAGAGCGTAGGCCTGGGGACTAAAGGGTCCTGGGTTCGACTCCAGCCAAGGGCATGTACCTTGGTTGCAGGCTCGATCCCCAGCCCTGGGCAGGGCTTGTGAAGGAGGCAACCAATCGGTCACATCGATTTTTCTCTCTCTCTCTCTCTCTCTCTCTCTCTCTCTCCTGCCCACTACTCTCTGAAAAGTAATGGAAAAAATATCCTCAGGTGATGGATTAAAATAATAATAATAAAATAAAAAATTCCATACCCGATTTCTAAACATCTTAGCAAAAGATGGCCTCTCACCCTCAGGGGAACCCTCGGGAGAGCCACAGAGACGCTGGCCCCCAACAAAGAGCCTGGCTCACGTGCTCTATTACTACATCTCTCTGCAGAGATGGCCTGATCATCAGGAATCTTGGATATCTGGCTCAGTGTTTCCTTTTCAGTCAAAGGTCAGTGATTTCCCCATGTCTGTCCCTGAGACAGAGGAAGATGAGAAACACAGAAGCAGCTGGTTTGGGACTCTGGCGCCCGAGACAAATGGGAGCAGGGACGTGGGTGTACTGAGGCGCAGCTTTGCGTTTCCAAACCCTCGGGACCCGTGAGCCATGGGAAACAGACGAGGCGGCAGAGCCACCTTCTGAAACCCAGTGGTTCTAACTTAAGCCCACCTTCCACCAGATGACCCTTTCGAACAGGAAGCAAGAATTTAGGCAGACAGTTGGGGACATTCAGTGCTCACAGCGACTTACTGACTATGGTGTTTCAGAGCAAGGCTGTGGGCCCCAGAAGTGAGGAGACAGGAAAGGTCTGTTGGGACAGAGGTGAGTTTATATCCCTCTGTGGCTTTCTTTTTTAAATATATCTTTATTTTTTCATATATGTCCTTATTGATTTCAGAGAGAAGAAGGGAGAGCAAGAGAGAAAGGTAGAAACATCAATGATGAGAAAGTCATTATTGGGCACCCCCAGCTGGGGATCGAGCCCTCAACCTGGGCATGTACCCTGACCGGGAATCGAACTGTGATCTCCTGGACCCTAGGTCAATGCTCATCTGCTGAGCCATGCCCGGCCAGGCTAAATATATCTTTATTGATTTCAGAGAGAGGAAGGGAGAGGGAGAGAGAAAGAGAGAAACATCAATGATGAGAGAGTCATTGATTGGCTGCCTCCTGTACGCCCCCAACTGGGGATCGAACCCTCATCCCGGACATGTGCCCTGACCAGGAATCGAACTGCGATCTCCTGGATCCTAGGTCGATGCTCAACTGCTGAGCCACCCCCGGCCGGGCGACAAGATATTTTCTGAGCCTTAGCTTCCTCAACTATGAAATCTTTATTACTCACCTGACCTACCTCCCAGAATTGCTACAAAAATGATATTACAGGTGTGAGAGCAAATCACAGCAAGGCTTAATTTCTCAGTGCACATCCTAGATGATCTCCACAGCAGACATAAACTTATTTGCCTCATTGCATTCAACAAGAAATGTGGCCATGTGAGGTGCTTAGAGTAATTGCGGACACATTGTTTTCTTGGTCTCCATTCCCATGGAGCGATCCTCTCGCAGAATTCTGCTGGGATCAGTCTTGGGAAGGGAATAAAGAATAAACAGAGGTCAGGGAGGGACAGGCTCTGAACCAGTAAACCCCAAACTCTGGAGCGCCTGCAAGGCCCTGGGCTCAGGGGGCCGCTCCTTCGCGTGCTCTGTGTTTTCAGCCATGCAGAACCCCGGAAACGGTTTCTGGATCGTGGGTCTTTTGGAATGTACTTGTAGGAAACTTTTTGCTATAAACAGAGCTATCCCGAGAGTGTGACGAATCACGGAATCTGTCCAGGGCCCCAAGAGAGCCGGGAAAAGAGATCTGATGGGTAAACAAAGTGGTTTTGTCAATGGCATGTAATCTTTGAGGGCAATTTCTTACACTGATACACAGAAAGGAAAAGCGTTTTCAGACACATCACCTTTTAATTTTTCCCTTAACCTTTATTGAGCTCTTACTGTGAGGTTGGCACTGTTTAAAGGACTTTTGGCCCTGGCCGGGTAGCTCAGTTGGTTGGAGTGTTGTCCTGATACACCAAATTTGCATGTCTGATCCCTGGTCAGGACACATGCAAGAATCAACCAATGAATGCATAAATAAGTGGAACAACAAATCTCTCTCTCTCAAATCCATAAAACAAATTATTTTTAAAAGTACTTTACATGTGCCAATGTATTCATCATGTAAATTTAATCATGTCTGTTTCCATAACCACACTCCCTCTCCCATTATTATTCGAGTGAAAGGGTAAAATGTTCTGATTCCCTCGTTCCCTGTTGGTTGGCCTGACAGAGAGCACCCCCAAGCTCCCTGCGCTTCCCTTGCCAACCACACAGCTGTTCGAGTAGCTTAGGAGAAGATCCGTGGAGCTCCACATGCTTCTCTCAGGACTCCACCCCCTACCCAGCACCCACAGCCTTACCCCCATAGTCTGCCAAAAACCTAGGGCTCATCTCATGCCCCATACTGGTCAGCCTGCAAAACTCCTGATCACCTCTCACTGCCAGACCCCTTGCCCAGATGACCCTCCCACCCCCCAGGCTGGCCCAGTGCCCTCTGCAGCTTGTTTCCACTCATTAGGAAATGCTATTTAGTCTTAAACTCTTCCTGAACTTTACCTTCACTTTCTTGGTCTAGCTCAGTGGTTTTTATCCCTGGCTGCACATTAGAATTGCTTGTTATGCATAAAAATAATTTACAAAAATTTAAATCCATCCCCTCTCTCCCAATAATTAAGTCAGAATTGGGGGAGGGGGAGGGGATGGAGTTTAGGCATTTTTAGAAAGTTCAAACAAGAAGGCGTTTATTAAAGGATATTAGTGTCCTGGGTCTCCAGGAGAGCCAGAGCACCGGCTGGGTCCGCTGGGCAGCCAGGAGCAAAGCTGAAGCCTATTTCCGGGGGCTGCCCTGGAAAGAGGGATATCAACGCTACCACCTTCACCAGAAAAAGGAGTCTGCTCACTGCATGGCCCTCATTACCAGTAAGAGTCTTTTTTTGGGGGGGAGGGGGTATTAATATACAGTAAAATTGACTTTTTAATTGATGCATAATTGTATAAGTTTAACACATGTACATAGAACTGAACCCCTCTATAGTCACACCCTCCTCCCACTACCACCCCCGGCAACCACCCATCTGTTTCCCATCACTGTAATTGTGCCTTTTGGGTAATGTGACTTAATGGAATCATACAGTATGTGACCTCTTGAGACTGGGTTCTTTCACTCAACATAATGACCTTGAGATCAATTCAAGTTGTGCATGAAGCGCTTGCTCTTTTTATTGCTGAGTAGCGTGGTCCATGGCATGGACGCACCAGTGTACTTGACCATTCGTCTGCTGAAGGACATTTGGATTGTTTCTGGTCTTTGGTTACCAGGAATGGAACCGCTATAAGCATTTATGTCTAGGTTTTGGGGTGAATAGAACTATTCATTTCTCTTGGGTCAATACCTTGAAGTGGGATTGCTGGTTCATAGAGTAAGAAACTGCCAAACTGTTTCTGAAGTTGCTGTGCAATCTCCCCAGCAGCACGTGTGGTTTTAGTTGCTCTATATCCTTTCCAGAAGCTGGTGTTGTCAGTGTTTTGTTTCTTTCTTGTGATCAAACCTTTCTCTTTTCATGAATTATTGTTGACGTATAATGCATTTCAGGTATACGAGGTAATGATTTGGTATTTGCATATATTGCAAAATGATCACCACAGCAGGTCTAGTTAACATACATCACCACACATAACTGCAGAATTATTTTTCTTGTGATGAGACCTTTTAAGATCTACTCTCTTAGCAATACAATATAGTATTGTTAACTATTGCTGCCATACTATATGTTACATCTCCATGCCTTTTTTTTTTTATAACTAGAAATTTGTATCTTTTGACCCCCTACACCTTTTTGCTCAACCCCCACCCTCCACATCTGGCAACAACTAATCTGTTCTCTGTGTCTTTGAGTTTGTGCCTTTTTTTTTTTTTTTTTGGTCATTATATTTTATCTTAGCCATTCCCATAGGTGTGTAGTACTATTTTATTGTGGTATTAATTTATATTTCTCATTGATATTTTTTAATGTCCCCATGTGACTCTAGTAGTAGCTAGAGTTGCAAACTACTGAAAAACTAAAACTTGGCTGCCCCACAGGACCGGGCCTCTGCCACCAAATCTATCAATGAACCTGCACATATATGCTATGTCTCTGTTACAATGGCTGATCTGTCCCTCTTCCCACCAACAGCTCCATCTACACACTGGATTTGTCCCTTCTTCCCTGCCCAGTGACATTACTTGTGGGTTGTTCCTTCTCTTTCCTAACATTATAATTATTTTCCTACTACTGGATCATATTATCAACAACATATAAATATGCTGCGGTAAAAAAAAATTCCTTTACCCACCACATCCTGCCCAAGTCACCACTTCAATTCTCTGCTCCCCCTTTAACAAAACTTGGTTGAAATAGCTGTCTAAAGGTACTATCCCCACATCCTTCTTCCACTCTGTCTTTTCCCTGATCTTCTTTTATATCTACTCCAGTCAGGCTTTCATCTTCGCCAATCCATGAAAACTGCTCTTGTCAAATTTACCAGTTGCCTTTATGTGCCAAATCCAAAGTTCAGGCATTCTCAGTCCTTAACTATTCAACTATAACCAAGAGAATTGACCTCTGTCTCTCTTTCTTAATTTTCTTTGGACTGGCATCAGGATTATCCTTCCTGATAACCTCAGTAGCTACTCTGTCTTGGTTTCTTTTGCTGGTTCCTTCTCATTTCTTTGAACTCTATGGCTTGGAGTGGTCCTGAGCTCAGCCCTCATATGGCTTCTTGTTATACTCACTTCCTAGGTAATCTTCCCACAGACTCTAAAACCATCTACAGGTTGGTGACTTCCAACTTTATATCTCTAGTCTAGACTCCTCCACTAAACAGTCCACTAGGCACCTGCATTTGGGTGGCTAATAGGCATCTAAAGCAACATATGCACAACTGAATTCTGAAATAATTTCCTAATTATGTTTCCCAACTGATCTCCCCCATCTCAGATAACAGCAGGTCCATTTTTCCAGCCACCCAGGTAAAAAACCTTGGAATTCATGCTTGATCTCTCTTCCTCAAATACCCTACATCCAGTCAACCTGCAAATCTTGTTGGCTCCATCTCTGAATATATCCAGAAGGCAGATAATTTTCTCAATTCCCATTGCTACATCCCAGTACAAGCCACCACCAACTCTCCCTGGAATACTGCAATGGCCTTCTCAACGATCTCTCTGCTCCCACTGTCCTCCTTCAGTTTATTTTTCACACAGCTCAAGAGTAAGCACTGAAAACATTCAAACTTTCAAAAGCGTTAGTTAGAAGATATTACCCCTCCAAGCAAGAAGCTCCAGCGGTTCCCCCACCTCATTGTGAAGAAAACGTGAAGCCCTTTACACTGACCTCTCCGTGGCCTTTTCCTGCGGCCTGGCTAACCTCTTCTGCCCTCCATCTGCCTCCTGCATGTCCCACTCCGCTCATCAGCCATCGCTGTGGCTGGCAGCTTACAACAGACACAGCGTGGCTGTATTCTTAGTGGGTATGACCTGGCGAAGGGGGTGATCCCGGGCTTACCTTAGTGTGATCACTGGCCATGCCCAGCAAGCTCCCTGTGCTCACTTGCTTTTCTCTCTGCCCGGATGACCTTCTGGGCATCTTCTTGACTCCTCCCTCCCTGTACTCAGGTCTCTGCTCAAATAACATTCTATCAAAGATGCTTCCCTGACAGCACTTTCTAAAACAGCATCTCTCTCTGCCACTGTTAGCCCAGTTTTTCTTCAAGGCACTTATTACCCTCTTACATAGGATTAACTCATTTATTTATCATAGGTCTCACCTCTACCTCCCACTTGAAGGTAAGCCCTATGAGACAGGGATCTTTCCAGGCGTGCTCCTTGGTGTACCCCACTGTGAAACAAAAAACTTTCCCAGGTGAAAGCTTTTGTAAAAGGAAGGATTTTTGGAGCAGATGCTGCCAGAAAAGGACCAGGTTCTGGGGTGTGAAATCTAAGCCACCAGCAGCAGGGCTAGATGTCAGAGGAGGCAGCGTCCTGGAGTCCGTGGGTGCTTTTATACCTTATGTTGGGGGGAAGAAAGGTGCGACTTGTTTTGAAAGCATTTACATTGGTTACAGGTGAGGGGAATGGGAAAAGGTGAAGCAGGTCAGTTCTGTGAAAGGTGCCCAGTCTGTCAGGAAGAAATATTTACTATTTTTGATTGGTGGCAGGCCACAGTCCTGAAAGTTCACGCACACACAGGATGTGTTGGCATCTGGTGGTCACTATAGAAGTTGATTCAAAGGCCCAACATACATTCAAGAATATGAATAATCTTTTGTTAGTTGGCCCACAGTTTTAACTTGTTCACTACTCTTGTCTCTTTCTCTCACTCTCCAGCCTGCTGTCATTAATCAGGACATCTCAGAATTTTTCTCCTTTCACCGTGTGCCCAGGACAGTGCCCAGCACATTAAAGGAGTTTAATAAGAGTTGAATAAGTGAGTGAATCTTCTCTCACTTAACCATTTAGTGATGCTTTTTCTCTCTAAACATCCCTAACTATCATCTGAGCTGAGTTTCATCTGTATCACAACTCTCAGAGGGCCCTGTATACTGTGTTTTTCTAACCACATTGCCTCACGATGACTCTGAGTCCCTGAGGCCCTCTAGAGATGTCTTCTCTCTAAATTAGCTTATAACAGCATCACTTCAAAGGAGAATTCTATTTGGAAAAGTTAGGTAAGTGGAAATTAATCATAAATAAAGTGCTCTGGGTTAAGAGTTCACACACACTAAATATTCACACACACACCATCACACACACTCATACATCAACAATTTAGCCTCTTGGTAAATACTATATTTTGTCAACAAGTCAAAAATATGTTCTATTTATCCTCTGAAACATGTCTTTTAACTTTTAAAATGTTTTAAATAAGAACCAAAGAAGTTCAACTCCACAGGGATCCTTACTGGAACTAGTTGGCAGATTCAGTATTTAAAACTAGGTCATCCACAATGTGGAAACTGACTAAACACAAAGCAAAATAGAACCCAAAATGCATGCATGTGTGTAACAAATTTGTACTTTTAGGATAGAACTTGATAAAATTTTAATCATGTTGATTTTTAAAAAATTTTTCAAAGTCCTAAAATGACATCATAGCAAGTACAAAATTACCTGCTGACAAACATGCCTTGTATAGTTAACAACTCCATAATTAAACTGATGCTATTATTTTGAGCTATTTCTATGTGGAGTTATATTTTATAAATTTGCCCACCTCAGAACTCTGTATTTACTCCATTACTCAGCTTATTTGCAGATATAATTACAGTGTGTCTGTAGTATTTATGTTTTAGAGGAATAAAGGTAAAAGTAAATTAGCCTAAGCCTAAACATTTGCACCTTTCTCTCTTCTGAGCATTTTTTTTTCTTGCTAAATTGTTAGAGTATTCTTAAGACACTGTGTAGTGTAAGCTCTGATGATATCAGCTTTGACTGCTGAGACATCCACTTCAAAGGGGGCTTTAGGGCTGTCTTGCCAGCCACTGGACTCGTAGAAGAGCTAGGCCACTGCTGCTCCCACCCTCTGCCCCAGGATCCTTTGTTTTAGAAATCGAGGTTGATTTCATTAAATGACCATTTGGGCCACTGTGTTTGTTTTTTCCCCCCCAGCACTTTATTTTGTTTAAAAAAATAATTATCATATTTATTTTTTATATTTTTATTGATTTTTTAGAGAGAGAGGGGGAAAGAGAGAGAGAAACATCGATGTGAGGCTGCCTCCTGCATGTCTCCTACTGGGGATTGAGACTGAAACCTGGGCATGTGCCCTGACTGATAATCGAACCGGCAAACTTCAGGTGTATGGGAGGACACCCAACCAACTGAGCCACACCAGCCAGGGCTCTTTCAGCATTTTAAATTCACCAATAAAATGAGTCCTAGCCCCTACCCTGGACCCTAATAAAAGCAGAGTCCCCTAGTCTCTCTTTCTCTCTCCCCCTGACCTCACTGTGTGGCACCTGGTGTGCCATGTAGTTTCCAGGACTTGTGAATAATAAACCTTTCTTTTCAAAGTTTCCTGCTGAGAGTGTCTTGTAATCATAGTAAGAACTACAAGGGCCAGTCCAGCCACAACACTGGTTATTGATAGGCTGAGACTGATTGGCACAAAACACTTTGGCACCATTTTAATAGCCCATTTCTTCCCCAATCCACTCAATAAATATTAACTGAGATCTACTGTGTACCTGTTTTAGGAATTTGGTATAAATTCATGAAGATCATTAGACAAAAATCTCTACCGTTGTAGAGCTTACTTTTTATTATAGGGAGACACATAATAAAATGCATTTGTTTCTATTGTTACAGAACAAATGACATGAACTTAGCAGCTTAAAACAGCACACATTTGTTACTGCACAGTTTCTGTGGGTCAGGAGTCAATGCACAGCCCTTGCCTTTTAGGAGCTTTCAATCGAGCTCTGGAGAAGAAAGAGACGTGGAAAAATTACCAATGATTCAAGACATTAGACAGTGAAAACGAACAAACAAAAAAAGACCTTAAATGTGTTAATAAATAGGTACATCAACTTAAGACCATTCCATTTTAGTTTAGGGACAAAGAGGTCATCTCTATAATTTCCAGTGTCCTTAGGCCCAGGCTGGAATCACTGTTGTCCCAGTCCCACCAGGACTGTATTTCTAATGGTGACCTTCAGTCACATGGAAAAAGTAGATCCATGTGGTCTGTACAAAAGGCTGCAAAGGTATATTTTAATCTGATTTCTATCCCAAACAGCTAGAATGTGTTCATATTTTGTATATTTAAAGGCATAGACCCTCCAGTACTAAAATAAAAATTGGTCCTGAGAAATAGCTAATTTCCTAAGGTTCTGAGCATTCAGAATTTGACTGCGTTTTGAGGCTGGGGAGGGAAGGCCGTGGAAGGTGCTTTGGGGAATGGGGCGGGGGGCTTCCTGCCGTCTGGGTGGTGCTGAAGGCCCTGAGCCCCTGACCTCTGGCCAAATTTCTGGTGGATGTGTGAGTTTAAGGCGCTACTTCTCCTTTCTCCTTAAATTACTTTCCACTTTTTCTTTTTTAAGACAAGTGGCAGCATGACTCACGCAGTTCCTTCCTCCTCACCCCACCCCACAATGTCTTAGAAAAAGCCTTGGAGGTGAAAAAGAAAAAGGAAACAGATTTCTACAGCAATTTAGTGGCAGGCCAGTAAGTTAGCTTACTGACTTGCGAAATCCCCCCTTCTCCTTTTCATTCTGCTTTATTCTAAAATAGGAAGAGTTGGGTGGAATGTATTTGAGCGTTTATGTCCTGAGTGATGTCCACCCCCAATATGTTCCATTCCTCATGACCTAAAGGACAGGGTTTCACCCTGTGATGCGCAGTTCTGCATGGCAGCTTTATTAGGATGTAGATATTCTAGAATTCATAAAATATTTTTTTTTCTAATTGCTGCAAATAAGTTAGACTACAAGAAACAAAATATATATGTGTATATATATTCATAGTAAAAGCAATGTTGGAGCTTAGAAATGTTACTTTATGATTAAGGGAAAGTCACCTAAACTCAATGGGCCTCAATTTCTTCAAAGGAGATGAAGAATATATGTTTTGCTTAACTTACAGGCTTATTTTGAGGATGAAGTGAGCAATACTTTATAAGGGTGCTTAATTATAAGGATTACTTGAGTAACTTATTTAAAAATATCTGTTACCCAAATTCTTATGCTTTCCATAGAACTGAGTACCGTAACCCCCGCCTACCCATGAGAGACATGTTCAAGACCCTAGTGAATGCCTGAAATCACGGGTCGTACCGAACCCTATATTTTGTACTATGCACTATGTTTTTCCTATGTAGATATGCCTTTTCACTTAAAGGAAGCACTTTACAGCTTCCCTTTGGCACATCCAAATTGCCAGCATCACTACTCTTGCGCTTTGGAGCCATTCTTAAGTAAAGAAAGGGGGATTTGAACACAAACCCTGTGCTAGCACAAGTCGAAATGAAACTGGGACGGCTACTAAGTGACTGATGGGCGGGGAGTGTCTACAGTGTGGACACGCTGGACAAAAGGACAATTCACATTCCTTGTGTTATAGTCACTGACATGTGAATAATTATGTGTGAACTAACAAGAGGACACTTGATAATTAAAAAAGAGACATAAGTGAATATGTGTAAACACATGTAAGGGAGATACCGGTGTGGGCAAGAGCAGCCACAAAAAGCTTCATGAAAGCTTTATTTTTATTCTTCTTGTTATTCTTAATGATAAAAGTTTTATTATCTTTAATAAAATAAGACAAAACATGTATATTTTAAAAATCAATAGGACCCAACAACAAGCAATGGGAAGTGAATTCTCCTCCTGAACCGGATTCCCAATCAGTCCTTTCTCAGAGGTCAACTTAGTGAATTCTGCATCTCATTTTCCAGAAGTAGTCCATTCACACACACATGTGCACACACACAAATACCATGAACACAGCTCTACTTGGTCCTTTGTTTTTTTTCAAAGATAGCTCATTAAAATATCTTGTAAATCAATTCATTCAGCACATAGAAATCAACCACATTGTACCTCACATCTGTAGAGTGTTTTATTCCGTTGCTCCATCACTAATGTTATCATTCCTCATGTTGAACATTTGGAAGGCTTTCATTTTTTTGCTGTTAACTAACCACTAAGCAGTCTTTAAATGAATATCTGTGTACATAAGTCTTTGCAGGTATCCTACGGGTTATCTGTAGGATACATTTTTGTAAATGAAATGGCTGGATATGCGGGTAGACTTTCCAAAGACATTGAAAGACATTGCCAAATTGTTCTCCTTTTAAGGTGTAGCTGGGTATTATTTTCCTAAACTCATAAAAATTCTGTTGATGAACAGCTTTTTTGATCTTTGACATTTTGATAAAAATGGAGTCTCATTGTTTTCATTTATGTTTTTTATAGTGAGACTGATTTTGAGACTATTCTGGGATTTTTACTTCCTTGTTTTCTGGAGTTCTTGTCCATGACTATTGGTCATTTTTCTATTTGACCTGACTCCTATTTAATCATGAACTCTTTATATTTTAAGGAATTAGCCCATTGTTTCACCACATCTTGCAAATATCATTGCCAGTTATTTTTGTCTTTTACTTTGTTACTATGTTTTTGTGAAGCACAAATTTTTATTACATAAAATTATCAGTATTTTCCTGTTATGGCTCCTAAGAATTATTCTTAACAAAATACTTTTATTTTTTTCTTAGCTTTTACTCAAAATACTTTTATTTATTTTTTTCTTGTCTGTGGTTTTATTATTTTTTTTATGAACTACCTAGGAAAGGATTTAATGTAAAAAGTAAGGTAGGGATTTAGTTTTCCAGATAGTGAACATGTTGTTTTGACACCATTTATTGAATAATCCATCATTCCCCCAATGAATTGAAATGCCTTCTTTATCGTATGTTAAATTCACACATGCATTTGGCCACATTTCTGGTATATCTGTTTTGTTTTATTGATTCATCTGCAATTGTACATTGCCCCATAATTGCTTTAATTACTATACCTCTGTACCATATTTTAGTAACTGTTAGGATTTGTACCTCAATTCTCTTTGACATTTTTCTAGTTATTCTCACTTGTTTATTTTCTATATTACAATTTAGAAGAACCTAAGTCTAGCTACTAAAAATATTCCCTTGGTATATTTACTGGGATCATATTAATTATAAATTCTTTTAAGGAGACCTGATCTGTTTGCAATATGAGGGTTTTTTTTCCTATCCCAAACTAGGTTATATCTTTCCACTTATTCAAATTTTCCTTGGGTGTTTGGAGAGGAGAGAAACAGAAATGTAAGAAGAGTGGTAAGACTCAGATGCCATGAAAGACACGCTCCAGAAACCCTGGGCAAGATGTACTGTTTGGAGTGAAAGGGAGAGTAGATAGGCTGGGAGGTAGAGGAGGCGTCAGGTTGTTGAAATGTCTTTAGTGTCACATCAAAGAATGTGCACTTGGCCAAGCTGGTGAAAAGCTTGCTTCTGGAAGATTCCTAGTGGTCCCCAACTAAGGGTGATTTAGTCCCCAGGGGACATTTCACACTTTTAGAGACATTTTTGTTTGTCATAGTAGAGGGGAAGGTGCTACTGGCATTTAGTGAGTATTGACCATGGTTGCTGCTAACCGCCCTGCAATGCACAGGATAGCCCCCCAAAAAGAACTGTATGGCCCAAAACGTCAGCAGTGCCAAGACTGAGAATCTCTTTACTAGAAGGATTGAAGGGCAAACAGACTATAATCAGGAAACAATTTCAGAGGCGAGTGTGGGCACAGTGAGCTCTGACCATGCCTTAATGTGGTTCCAGTTGGCATCTTCCTTCCCAGAATCTCTGTGCAAAAGGAGATGGAGCCCGTGAAGCCTGGAGGGCCCTGGTCTGGCTCTCATGCCCCTCCTGGCAAATGAATTGTTATTTGGTGGTTTGCATACTTCATACTTAGCTACGTTAATTAAAACAAACACATAAAAAAACCTCAGTCCTTTCATCCAGAAAATGTGTTGAGAAATTCTTGCTGCAAAACTTTCTCTGAAAATAAAAGCTTGTTTAGAGTTTAAACACTCAGAATTAGGGAAACCTAATTCAGGGCTGATTTTAGAAAGGTCATAATTCAATGCATATGGTGTTTTTTCTGGTTTTGAGAAAAATGAACAGCATTTCCTTCTGAGGAACCACATCCCTGAAAGTGTGATGCCTCCCCCTTCTCTAAGTGGGCCCTGATCCCGGGCTTCTAACACACACTTAGCATAAAGCATGCGATCGTAGGCACTGGGTTGACAAAGGTGAGTGGATGCACAGCATGGGGAATGTAAAAATATAACGATTTTATTTGAAGCAACTTAATAATAGAAACGAAGAACAATAACTAACATGTATTCTGCACTCAATATGTGCAAACACTCCGAGTGGATTGTCTCATTGACTCGTCATGACATGAGGTGACGAGGTTGGTATTATCATTGCACACGAGGAAATAAGGCCCAGAAAGTAAGTGGATTCCCACCATCACCCAGTCGGGGAGTGGAGAGCAGGGACTCGGGCAGCCTGTCACATGAACACGTCATTGTAAACCCCGGGCTGTCCTCATGCTGCTATTCCTCTTGTTAATGACACACAGTTCCCACCCTCTATCTTGTTTGATCCACACACTGGCCTTGAGGGGTAAGGATGTCAGATCCCATTTTGAAGTCATACGATTTAAGGCTTGGAATGTGGGCTTGCTTGAGGTCCGGTGTCTGCTGAGCCACAGTGCTGGGTCTAGAAGCTTGATGGTTCTCTTATATGTCACGGGCTGTGTCAGTTATCAATTTATTGCCTCCACTCAAAAGCCACCCTTCATCTGTGTAAGTGGAGCGGGTCCTGTGACTGTCTCTCCTTTGCCAGCTGGCACAGTGTTAACCTTGTTAGTAGAGGGCTCTGGAGGGACACTGTCAGGAAGGGGGTTTCTCTTCCCGGCCCAGAGCGCTCACTCCTCCAGGCCCAAGGTGTGCAGGGTCTGTCCAACATCCCACTCCTGTGTGAGTGGCCCTTCAGGGCCCAGGGCCCAGCTGCCCTCTTCAGCACCCCCTCGGAAGTTTTGCAGTGAGTTCTGAGACCTCCCAGTGAATAGCCCTCCCTGGCACCCCAGAGGGCAGGTTTCCAGCAAGTTCTGCCAGCGTGTTACCTCAGCAACTTCATGGCCATTGAGTGAGCCAGGACTGTGCCCTCCAGGAGGTCTGAATCTCAGCCGCAGGGTAGTGACTACTCTTTAGATCTGCAAATTCTATAGCCTGTAGGGCTCTTTTCCTCCTTGCTAAACAATTCCTCATAACTTCAGTATCTTGTTATAGTTAATAATTTCTTATTTTAAACCTTCCCTGTTCATGTGACTGTGTGGCTTTTGTGTCCTGGTTGGCCCCTGACTGAGACAGGTTGGTGCCCTTCAGAGCATCTTACTGCAGAGATTAAGACCTGAAAATTACCTGGCACCCCATAAACACGAACAAGAGAATCATGAAGCCAGGAGCCAAGGGAAATTTGCTCTCATCTTTTTTCTCGACGTATCATCTAAGTTTCATGGAACGCAGGATAAAAAAATCAACCACACTGCGCTTTTTATCAGCGATACCTACAAAAATACAGATTGTTATATGCTCGAAAAACAATTCAAAGTCTTTTTTATTTCTAAGCTATGTTTCAAATAGATCTCTGAATACAGTATCCAGCACCCACTTCTGCAACCATCTGATTGATGAATTTCGACCCCTTTTCATCTCAGTATGTTCCCTCTCCCAGGAATGAGAGCATTTGCTCAGCTCTCATGCTAATGACACTTCCTCAGGTGCACACAGCGGCTTCACATTAGTTAGGCCATTAAACCATTAAAGCAGCTCCTGGGATGTCCATAGTAAGTTGCTGTCCCCACTTCAGACACACAAACCTGTCACTGAGAGAGTTCACTGACTCCAAAAGGGCACGTGATCAACAGCAAAGCTGCCCCTGGGACTGAGAGCCAAGTCTCCCTGTTCCCTGGTCTTCCGTTGCCTCCCTCCGTGTCTGTTTCTTGGACAGAAGCTTTACTCTCTGCTAAGGAATTTCAAAGATCAGCAAATGGGAGTGTGTGGGGACTACTGGGGGGGCTGCCAGGCTCTTCCAGCACCCCTCCCATCACTGCTGATCAGGGGGCATCTCATGCACTGGGCGCAGAGGCAGGGGTGGGCGAGGGCTGGGTGCGAAAGGGGGTGGAAGTGGCTGCCCTGACAGGGAGTCCTAAGGGCCTTCCCCGGGGGGAGCCAGGGCGCAGTGGGGGAAGTGTGTGTGTGCGTGTGTGCGTGCGTGCGTGCGTGTGTGTGTGTGTGCGTGTGTCCGGTTGTTCTGTTGGTCCTGCTTGGATGCTAGCATAGCCCTGCGGGAGAAGTTGCCTGCCATCCGAAGGTGCACGCTGGCTGCCCTCGCATGCTGGCTTAGGACTTGTACACAGCAGAGAACCAACCCCACAGCATCCCTTTGCAGATGAGGTATTGGCATGCCATACTCTTGCACCCACTCTCTCTAGGGCAATTTCTTTCCACTGATTAGTTTTGGCACCCCTTTTCCTCTCACTTTTAATTATGTGGTCCCCCTGTTAGGTCCCCCACACACAGCAGACACCGGAGCTCAGGACCGAGGCCTGCATAAAGCTGCCACCACTCTGAGGGTGTGTGTTCTCTCCAGAGAAGCGCACTGTGCGTACAGTGATTCGATGTTCTTTGAGTTTCCTTCATTTTGTGAAAAAAATTCTTTCTTTCTTTTTACATTTCTGGTTCAGTTCTGCTTTAGCACCTCCATCCAAGGTTTCATAGGTTAAACTCAAATTGAATCTCTGACTAATTCTGTGGTCCTTGGATAGTATCTAAGGACACATTGATAGATAAATAAATAAACAAACAAGTAAAGAAATAGATAAAACCCAATTTTAATTTCCTAACAAATTATGATACAGTTGAGTAAGAATCAAACTGAGAAATCTGTAACTGGGAAGAAGATATGTGCAGCTGTGAAATGCGTGTGTGTAAACAGAAAATCCCAGGCTTCCTTCACCAGCTTGTACAACCACGATGGCAACAGTGAAGATGACGATAGCAGTGACTATCGTCTATTCTTAGAATAGCATCTATTCTAAGCACTCACCACAGGCATTTTATATGCACTATTCCACTTACCCCAAAATAGACGTATAAAGATGTGAATAAAAATGTTATATTTAATATAGCATTCAAATGGTATAGGTATTAGTTTCTACCTGGAGGACATCTTCACTCTCCCACACCTTACCGAAGACCGCCTCCCCTCCCCACCCCACCTGCTGTTATTTCTGGAAGGCTGGAGAGTCTCACAAGCATTTGTGCGTTTTTTGTTTTTCTTTTCTTTTTAAAAATTTTTCATTTTGAAATAATTTTAGACTTACAATGTAGTTGCAAAAATAATATAAAGAATTCTAGTACAGTTTCACTCGTCTCTCCCAAATGCTAACATTTTATATAACCACAGTACAGTGATCACAAAGAAGAAATTATCACTACTATCTGATCTACTAATCACTCACTAATAAAACTTTCTGGCCCAAGATCCAATTCAGAATCACATGTTGTATTTTTTTTAACCCTCCCCAGAGGATATGCTTATTGATCCTAGAGAGAGAGGGAAGAGAAAGAGAGAGAGAGAGATTCATGTGAGACAGAAAAACATCTCCTACCTCCTGTATGTGCCCCCAACCGAGGATCAAACCCAAAACCTTGGTATGTGCCCTGACCCAGAGTCGAACCCCGGACCTTTTGGGATAGTTTCAGGTGTACATAGTGGTTAACCTCTCTGATTTTAAAGTTTGTCTCCAACTGAAGAGGAGATAGGTGATTGTATGACTCAAGACCCTTCAGCAGAGACTGCCAGACATAGAGCCCTCTGTCTTGGGCTGAATGTAACTCGGCACATGATAGCACAGGATATAATAATGCTATTGCTTCGACAGACCCACTTTCAGGACAGGTGGCTTGTCAGTCAACTTCTTATCCTGGGGAGGTCTTCAGAACAAGGCTGACTCGACAGTGGACCACTCTCCAGGAGCCGCTGGCTTTAGTGTCAGGAATAATCATGTCTTTACATATCTAAGGCATGGAGGTAACAGACTTGTGGGGAAAATCGAGGCAGAGATGGCTTGCTGTTATATGTTGATTTAGGCCTACAGAGCTGTGTGGAGAGTTTGGCTGATACAGTTTAATCAGATCCTCTTTCACCTAAAAGGATGTGTTTCTGGCTTTCCTTGCCAAATATAATGAAATTCCTTTATCAGGGCCCTCGGGGGAAGAATGGTCATATATTTCAGGAGCATTTGGCTCAGCACTGTGAATTGTGAAATGATTTTTCAGAGAACCATCCAGCGATATCCTGTTTGGATAGAAAGTTAATATATATATATTTTTAGTGGAAAAGTGAATCTTACAAAATCAGGCCAATTCCCTATGCTTTCTCTAGTTCACTACCCCTGTGGGTAGGGGAGAAGCGCAGAAATATTGGGAATGTCTTCATGCTTCCTAATAGGCAGGAGAAAATAGGTTTTCATCAGTGAGTGCTTTAGCCCCAGAGTAAACTCTCTAATCAGTATATCTTGTCAGAGTTGTATGTCTCCAGCACCTGGAGGTATTTGCTCATGTTCTCTCTGGGCTGGGGGCTCCTTCTTGGCTCTCCTCTTGCTGTTCTCCCATTTTCTTAGCCCAAATGAGACAAAGATTTTGAAAGAGCCCCTGGGACTTTTGCACACTCTACCGGGTTGTGCAATCTCCTCAACTTTGAGAGAGAAAATGCAGCCAAGAATTGCCAGCCACGACATGGGCACTCCCGCAGCCTCCTCACCAGTTCACCTGTCTCCTCCATCTACCCTGCAGAGTCCCCCCAAAGTGGTCTTCCTGGGCCGTCACGTTCCCTGGGCTCCCTCCACACCACCAGTGAGGTGAAGCCAGCTCCCTCCAACCTGGCCTTTGTGGTTCCTCACACCCCAGGCTCAGCAAACCTCTCGTTCTTTACCTCCCATTTCTGCTCAACATGAAGCTTCTTTCCTGTCCTCTGCCTCTCTCCTGCCCACGGTCATTTGGGTTTTGCTCAAGGTGTCCATTTCTGGCTTTCCTAAGATATGTTTCTGAGCTTCTTTGCCCAACCCAAAGTGAGCTCCTTCTTGAGAGTGTAGCTCAAACTTGGTTGCTTCCACAGCACCTTCCTGCATCCAAAGTGATCTCCATCCTATGTTTCAGAATTTTTTTCATGTTTCACTTCAGTCAATCAGTCAATCTCCCACAACTGTGATCTTCAATAATGTTATGGCCTGAATGTTTACATCCCTCAAACTTCATATGTTGATGCCCTAACTGGTATGTGATGGTATTTGGAGATGGGGTCTTGGAGAAATACTTAGGATTAGATGAGGTCCTGAAGATAGGCCTCCTGCCTGATGAGATTAGTTCTTTTATAAGACACCAGAGTCCTCCTTCTCCCTGTCCCCCCACCTCCATCCCCCGTCTCTCCCCCTTCCCCCCCTACTGCATGCATGCAGGACTGAGGAAGGACCGTGAGGGAACATGGGGAGGTGGTGACCGTCTGCAAGGCAGGGAGAGGGCTCTCACCAGGGCCCAACCGTGCTGACACCCTGATCTTGGACTTCCAGCCTCCAGAACTGTGAGAGAATAAATTTCTGTCATTTAAGCCCCCGTTGTTGGCGTTTTGTTATGGCGGTCTTAGCTGATACAGATAATATCTTCTGCTGGGTAACTTTTCCTCCCCTTCCACTTCCTACTTTCCCAAGAGGCTCCTCACTCTCCCAGGGAGCCAGGGCCTTAAGCACCACAGCACCCCGCAGGGCTTGGCATTCAAATGGGAGTTGGCCTCATTTGCGGTCAGCTTAGCATTTCAGACCAACTGAAGAAAGAGCTGTCTACAGTGATGGAACTATGTTTTGGTGTTTTTTAAAAAATATATCTTTATTGATTTCAGAGAGAGGAAGGGAGAGGGAGACAGAAACATCAATGATGAGAGAGTCATTGATCGGCTGCCTCCTGCACGCCCCCGACTGGGGATGGAGCCCGCAACCCGGGCATGTGCCCTGACTGGGAATCGAACCCCAATCGCCTGGGTCCTAGGTCGACGCTCAACCGCTGAGCCATGCCTGGCCGGGCAGAACTATGTTTTTTAGGAATAATTCAAGAGGTTCAATTTTGTATCTTCAAGATCGTATTCTAACTAGAACAATGCTTCCTAAAAATGTCGTTCAAGAGAACTTCTTCTGAGACTTTAATATGCAAACAGAAATTACTTGTCTGTTCCCTTAGTCACTGGGTACTAATGGGTACCCTACTTTTGACAAAACTTAAACATCCATTTTTCAGCCTCCTGGTGTGTCGTTGAACCTCCAACCTGCCATCTTGTCTCTGTGGCTCCTTCACAGCAGGAGGTTTTAATCACAAAGGTTAAGGCCGGCCCTTCCTGCAGCCTGGACCACTGTGGTTTTCCAGGAAACTGGATCAGAATCGGTGAGGTCTGACCATATGTGCATTTTACAAAACGAGTTCTTTCCCCGTATCAGTCCACATTTTGCAAAAGCTTTATTTTTTTCTTAGTGTTCCCACTATGTGGGGGGGCAGGGCAAAAAATGACAACAACAACACCACGTTGCTGAGGACTGATTTCCCACCCTCTCCTACATCTGAGGCGGTTCTGGCTCTTTCACTGGAAGGTGCCCTGAGACCGGCTGAGAACAGCAGGAAGGAGGCCACGGGCTTCTGGGAACTCACTGCACCTCCACCTAGAAATGGAGGGAGGCTAGGTGACCCAGAGGCCATCGGGAGCAAGGATGGCCTGCACTGCCTGTCCTCAAGGGGACGTTAGTGTGGCAGGTGTTACCCTCAGGAGGCAGATTCTGAACGGCTGTCTGCTGAGGGCCTCGCCTGGCTCGGGGAGCCCGTCCCTTCTCCCCTGGGATGGTTCCCGCCATATCCTCTCTGACTGCTGTTCCCTGCCGCCTCCGCAACCGTTGGCCCCAAGTCACTGCTCAGAATCCTTGTTCAGAAACATTCAATGGTCTCTTAAGTGTCTACAGCATTAATGCCAAATGTCTTCAAAACAGTATTGAAAGTCCTTCATAATTTTTTTCTACTCTAAACATTGCAGCCTTCTAGCTTATTATAACCTCTCATGTATGTTACTCGTAACCCCTGGGTCTGAATATACTCTGAGGCTTCCTATTTGCCTTCCACATGCCCCTGGCTCTTTACCAACGTGTCGTGCTCTGTCAAACCATATTGGAGTTGAGGCAAAATTAAAAATACATGCGTCTATGCACACTTATCAGCTATGCTCTCGTATGTGGAATTGGGTGCAAAAGTTAATGGAAGTTCTGCAGTCAAAACGCATGACTCTATAAAGCTATGTGTTGCCCAATCTGTTTGCAGGTCACTGTCAACCCTCGTAAACTCTCCCAGTTAGGGGACTGAGGACCACAAGCTGATTGAAAATGACTGTTCCCATCATCTAAGAATGCAGGGTCATGAATCAAACATCCAGTCTTTATGGAAATTTTTATGTTTTGTTCATCATAGGCTTCTTGAATTTGCCATTATGTTTAAAAATATTTTATTAAAATGTCGTTAGTCTTGATTGCTTTTTAGCACTCCTTTACATTTTGCACCCCAGTCAGGTGTGTCACTAATCTTACCCTAATCCCCACCTTGAATCTGGCAAAGCAAGGCTTTGAGATCTGCTTAGATTCTATTTTCTCTAATAAACCTTAGCAGATCTCCCTGCTTGGACTCGATCTGTCCATCTCTCCTACTTCCACAGCATGCTGCTTGCACCTGGTTCTTGGTCTTAACGACTCTGCTCTTTGCCAGGTTATGATGGAGAGGCCTTGTTCTCTAAGCAGCTGAGGGCTCCTGGGGAATGAGCTTCACACCTTTTTATCCCCATATATTCCATGCTGTGCTTAACACACTGCTGGGCCTGCATAACTGTTCAAGATGTTACTGGTTCAATAGTCTTGGCTTGATTAACTATTTTTAAGCCCCTGCCCTGGAATCTCCCTCAGATGTTATTTGTTGTGAGATGGAACTTAGTGGAAGCTCTTCTGTTGCAACTGATGGGAATTTGGTTCCTGAAGTTCTGAGGATACCAGTTAAAAAGCAGCCCCACTCTGAGGAGGTTGGAGCGTGGGGGGAGAGCACTGAAGTTCCTCACAGTCACCTCCTGGTCCTCGCCTTTAGTGTCTCTTTCAAATGAACCTCTTTCTGTTTTCCCTGATTTGATCAGTTAGGGATCCCCCACAATGAGGGCTCCCAAATGCCTTACTCTCCACAGAATTAGGCATGGGGTTCAACGCTTCTCATGTTCCTCATATTTACACTTCCCAAGAGCCTCTCTCTCCAGGCAGTGCCTCTCACGTGGGGTAGGCCACTGTGTCCTCAGATCAGTAGGGAAATAAGAGCTCCTACTCTTTCTTACTGAGGCTCATTGAGCTTCTGGACCGGAGATCACCCTGCTACAGAAGGGGCTTTGGAAAGGTGAGCCCAGGGTCTTCCACACCCACTGTCCCTCATGATGGGACTTGGGTCTGCTGACATTTCTCTAGGCAATTTGAAGACATTTAATGATATACTTTTGCATGTTCAAATTAAGCTGTTATGTGTAAGAATTAAAGCAACTCATAACAGTAAAAACAAATTTCTAAACCATAAGAATGAATTAGCAGCTGAGAAAGTCAAAACGAAGAAACCTCAATGGTCTCTCTACCTCCTTGAAGATGAAATAGTCCTACACTCTGGGGAGGAAAGAAAGAGATCATGGCCTGTTCTTTCCAACAGAGTACAGTACAGGGTTTTGCAGGATACTCCTGAAAAACCTCAATTGGTCAAGGCCATAGAGGAATAAAATGAGGAATGAAGTCCCTAGAATCAAGGACCCTGACTGACCTGATGCTTCTGGGAGCCCAAGGAGCCTGCAGGCTGTTCAGAGGCTCCTTCTTAACTCTGCAACCTGTTTGCTGCTGCCCGCTGCGGACAATCACCGCAGGCTCTCTTGCCTGCGTGACACCACTGATTCCGCCACCCAACACGCAGCCCAACCCCCTGCGCGGAGCCCAGAAATGCCTCAAGAGAAACAAACCAGAACCCCATGAAAACTCGAGTTACCATCATACTTGCTCTATTCAGCCTTTGCAATGGCCGATTCAAGAGATGCCCAGAGAACATCCCCAGGCTGCTCTCATTCTCAGCCCCACGTGTAGAGAGCCCGCTGGGTGACTTTCCTGGAATAATTTCCTACTTGGCCTCTCCCATCCAGAGACAAGCCTTGCGAGAAGTCTTTCTAGGAAATGATTTTCTCAATATTCTAAAATCCACCTTCTTGCATTGTGTTAAGGGGCACAGGCATTTGGAATTCTGTGAGGCTGATGCCAACTTCCAAGGCCAATGGCGTTAGGCACACATTGAAATATACATGCTGGCTTGCACAGTCACCCTGCCTGGTCCCCACACTGCGACTTACCAGTTTATCTCTTCCCAAGCCCATTTCCATTGCTACTCCATGCTTCTCTTTGCCTCTCGAATAAATGAGCTAAATCCATTCATTCTTACCCTTATGTGTCCACCTCCTCATCAAATATGTTTTGAACAGTGTACTTGTCCAAAGCACCAGCCAGATGCCTTGAGAGGCTCAGATATGACTCCCAGGGCACCAGAGAGCCCTGCCAGCTGTCACTGTCTTCTCCCTGCCAGGCCCCGTCACTGCCAGCACCTTTGGTGTTTAACTCTCCCATTGCTCCCACCATTCCCTGGATGAATTAAGTTTAACTCTTCCTAAGAAACATTTTGGAGACAGGAAGGGTAAAAGCAAGATTTCTAAAACCAGCAGACTGGTGTTTCAGTGAGGAAACAAAAACATCAGGTTAGCTAAATATTGCTGGGCACTAGGAACTGTGGGCAGAGAAACTGCACAGCCCGGGCCAGGGGACCCGCTGCTCATGGGAGGTCAGTATGGGCCGAGGATCTGACTTGCCAGGGGGTGCTTTCTAAGAAAGATGGCAGAACAGGAATTTTCTAATGGGAAACATGCTGTTTTTCCCAAGCTTGGTTCCCCAACCCCCTCCCCTGAGCCTATTGAATGAGAGAGTTTAGCAGCTGGGTTTTTGAGCCCTCGGGCTGTCCAGCAATGTACTAAATATCAAGTAGCTGGGGTGAGCAGAGGCTCCATTTCCTGGCTGGGAAGATCCCAGACCTGGGTGTTGGGAGATGTGTGCAGAGATGATCACAGATACACAGAAACAGAACCAAGCAAACACCATCGGGGCTGCCAACAGCCTCTGAGAAAAAAAGCACTCTCATTGTCAGGGGGCCCTTATTAGGATCAGCGTGGAGAGAAGAATCTAGACTCTACCTGCTTCTGAGGCAAGATGTTGGGTGTTCTCACACGGGGCATATTATTAGGCCTCACACAGCCCCTGGAAGGCAGATGTTCCTCTCATTTTCCCAGGGAGACAATGGAGGTGCAGGGGTGACGTGGCAGGACAGGGGTGGGCCCCCAATTCAGTCTGATTCCCCCCTCAGGCTTTTCCCAGAGATAAAGCCCTGGCGTAATGCCCTCCTCTCAGACACGCAGGGCAGGCGCTGCCACCCAGGCCCGGGGAGACCTCGCTGTTCTGGGCTGGAGTTCAGGGGTGCCCTGGCTGCAAGTTCCCCTCAACAGCTTGCCGCAGCGCTGAGAACTCACACCAGAATTGTGCCTTTCACTGTTCAAGTTGTAAATATGGTTACCTGCAGCCACTCACTCACTGTGGCCGGCTGCTTGCCCTCAGCCACGTCTGTATGTCCTACCGGCCCCTGATTTAAAGCCTGTCCCCTCTCTCGCTCCTTCCTCCTTTCATTCCCGGTCTGGGCCAGAGGCTTCGGCGTGGAAACCGGCTCCCTAATTCAGGCACTAGGCCATAGCTTGGCAGTGTCCTTCTGGTCTTCACTCTCCTCACTCTCCGCCTGGACAAAGTCCCCCAGATTCTACTTTTCGGGGCTCCTCGTGCTCCTCCGCTGTCTCTGCTCCAGCGGCTTCCCGGGCCTTCTCTTCTCGCTCACAGTGAGGAGACTCCTAACTCATGTCCCTGCTCATAGCAGCCCCACTTCAAAGAGAGCTTTTAAAGTACAGACATGGCGCCCCAGCCTGCTTGCTCAGGGGCTAGAGCCTCGGCCCGCGGACCGAGGGGTCCCAGGTTCTATTCTGGCCAAGGGCACCTGCCTCGATTGCAGGCTCGATCCCCGGCTGGGGTCAGGGTGCGTGCCCGGCTGGGGTCAGGGTGCGTGCCCGAGGCAAACAATCGATGTTTCTCTCTCTCTTCCTTCCACTCTCTCTGAAAAGCAATGGAAAAAATATCCTTGGGCAAGGATTAAAAATAAAATAAATTAAAATAAAAGTACAAACATGGCCATGTCAGGACATGAGTAAAACTCTTAAATAATCCTCACTGGCCGTACTAGCGTGGCTCAGCGCTAATCCTGACCTAGGATCCAGGAGATCGCGGTTCGAGTCCCGGTCAGGGCACAGGCCCCGGTTGTGGGCTCCATCCCCAGTAGGGGGCGTGCAGGAGGCAGCCGATCAATGACTCATCATTGATGTTTCTCTCTCTCTATCTCCCTCTCCTTTCCTCTCTCTGAATCAATAAAGATATATTAAAAAAAGAAATCCTGACTGACTCTAAGTTAATGCCTGAACTCCTTGACTGGCCTTCAAGTCTCATTACAAAGAAACCCTGCTGTTCTTTGCAGTGTGTGTGTGTGTGTGTGTGTGTGTGTGTGTGTGTGTGTGTGTGTCCATAGCCACGCCCGCCATTCACCCAGCTCTCCAGGCTCTGGCAAGGACCTGCTGCTCCTGAAAAGCAAGGTGCTGGGCTCCATCTTTGCTGCACACCCTCCCCTTCATGAGAAGCACACTCTTATCCATCCCTCAAAGTCCAACTCCAATATCACCTCCTCTGGCCAAGTCTCTCCCTCCGTGAACTCCTCCCTCCAGAATAGTTGAACTTAAGTGTCTCCTGCGCCCACAGCATTTAATCCTGTGCTAACAGCCCCAACCACAGACCCCTCTTTAACATTGAGTCGTTGGACAGGTAGGAGCCAGGTTTTATCTAACTTTGTTTTTCTAGAACAGTTACTGATACATCATAGGAGCTTAATAAATAACAATGATGATCATGAAAATATATGAATGAATGGATGAACTAGCACACTTAAATTCTCCTTCCAGGATTTCAGGGAGCAGGGAAGGAGAGGAATGGGGGCAGATAGAAGGGGAAGCAGAGGCAATGAATGAAGTGGCATAAATCAGCTTATTGGGTCACCAGCTGGATTTAAATGAAAGGGCCAGGTAGGTTTTATATGGCAGAAAGCTGGCCGGCAGCTCAGCACTGGGGTGCTCCCCCCGGAGCCCCAGGCCAGGTAAGAAGCTGCAGTGAGCAGACCTCGGTCCTGGAGGTAGACGTGGCGATACCTGGCCTCTCTGCATTCTGAACAGAAGGGAGTTAGAGAAGTGACCGAAACAACCACTTCACAGATCTCCCTTGAGCGTTTTTGTAGAGTGACAGTTTTCTACGCCTGGAGAACACTCCCTGAACATGGAAACGCTGGATGAGGCTGAGGAGAGGGAGTTTCAACAGCGTGCTCAGGGCTCCTCCTGGTGGATAAATGAAAAATGAGAGGGAGATCTTTCCTAATTCTCTCCTTACCCATCATTCAACTTTCTCTCCACCAATTTTTGTATCTGTATTGGTTATATATTGATACACACTTAGTGGCTTAATACAACACACATTTATTACCATGTAGTCCTATAGGTTAGAAGTTAAAAATGAGTTTCCTTGGGGTAAAATCAAGGTGTGGGCAGGGCTGGGCTCCTTCTGGAGGCTGGAGGCTGGGGGCTGGGGGCTGGGGGTGGGGGAGAGGGAAAGGTGAGGGGTGGGGGAAGGTGAGGGGTGGGGGAAGGTGAGGGGTGGGGGAGAGGGAAAGGTGAGGGGTGGGGGAAGGTGAGGGGTGGGGGAAGGTGAGGGGTGGGGGAGAGGGAAAGGTGAGGGGTGGGGGAAGGTGAGGGGTGGGGGAAGGTGAGGGGTGGGGGAGAGGGAAAGGTGAGGGGTGGGGGAAGGTGAGGGGTGGGGGAAGGTGAGGGGTGGCTTCTAGGGGCCTCCCACATTCCTCGGCCTGCCGCCCTTTCCTCCATCTTCCAAGCCAACAATGTGGAATCTCTCTGACCCTTTCTGTCTGACTCTGGCTTCAGCTGCAAAAGGTTCTCTTTCAAGGATTCATTAGGTTTAATTGGACCCACTCCGATAATCCGGGATAATCTCTCCATTTCAGGGTTCTTGACCTTAGTCGCGCCTGACAAGTGCCTTTTGCCACGTGCGATGAACAGTCATTAGGGGGATTGGGGCTGGAGGTCTCCAGGCAGCCGTTACTCTACCTGCCCCTCACCCACCGTAATCGTGGCCATCCGCCTGGTGCTCGGGTGGAGAATGAATAAGCTCCTTCCCTCGCGGGGCACACGCAGCGCAGCCGCAGGTGCTGCGGGCCACAGGTGCTGCGGGGTCCTGCGGAGGGAGCGCTGCTCTGCCCTCCGGCCTGAGACCGCTCCCCAGGGAGGGTGGCATTTCAGCTGAGGGCCGAGGACCAGCACTTTCTGAACCCCTTATCCGTGGTTCCAGCCTGCTCTCCCCACTGTCTACAGGCCACTTTCCCACTTGGCTTCCAGGAAAGAGGGGACTGTATTAAAACAGGGAATTCTTACGTGTCCAAAGAAAGGTGTTGTTCCTAGGAGGTAGGGGAGCCATTTTTTAAAGCTGTTTTCCTCAGAAAGCTTTGTTCAGATGAAATCTTATCTGGATGTCCAATAAGCAAAAGAAGTGAAAATAAAGGTTCCTGAAATAATGGCCACCCTGGGGCTTAACTGGCTGGGTAAGGGAGCCTTTTGGGGTGTTGGTGAGGCTGCATATCTTGGGGGTAGCTCCACACATGTAATATACTTTAAAATGCTGGGGCTACATAAAACTCTGCCCTGAACCCCCTGGTCAGCTCTGTGGAACCCTCTGGCCTGGAAAACGGTTTGAAGTCCACCATCCTGTTTTGGGAATGCAGACTTGGGAGGAGACTTCCTCTGCCCCGTGAGGGATGGTGCACATTCAGGGCACATCCAAGCTCTTTGATGTGATTAATCCAGAGAGGAGAACACAGCTGTTTCTTCATTTCTTTTTAAGTAAAATTCTAAATAAAATATCAGATACACACAGAAAAGGCACACAGATCTTGAATAAATACACCCATAAATCCATGATCAAAATCAAGGAACAGAACATCACCATCCGGGCAGCAACGCCCCTGCCTCCTCCCAGGGTAACTACTGACTTCTAACCGCACAGGTTAGCTTCACCTGACTCTGAACCTTGTCAGTGAACTCTTACAGAATGTGTCTTTTGTATCCAGCTTTTTTCTCTCAACATTGTGTTTTGAGATTCATCTATGTTTTTGAGGGTAACTGCATCATATTTCTTATATAAGAATGCCACTATTTATTTATCTGGATTGTTTTCAGCTTTTCCATCCCCCCCACCCATAAACAACAGCTAAGAAACCTGAAACCGAGAGGAAGAGATGTTTTTAAGATCCTAGAGTGAGCTAGGAGCAGGTGGGCCTGGAGGCTGGGTCCAGCATTGGATTCCAGCAGCACCCTCAGGCCCTGTGGCAGTTACAGAACCTAACACAACTTACTGACTTAATGTCATGTCCACCCACCTGTGTGTGTGAGCACCCAGCCCTCTCCAACCAGGCAAAGAACTCAAGGGCCAGAGCAATGTCTCTGGTTAACACCAGCCCCTCACACGGTGCTGGGCACATGGTGGATGCCCATAGGTGTTTGTGGAAGGAATGCCTGCTCCCCACTGCCTCGCGTGGCAGGCTCAGTACCCCTTTCCCTCTCAATACTTATCTTGCCAATTTGCCAAGAAATCCAAGAGGAAGCTAAATTTCTGTTATCAAAATGTGAAGGGACCTGTAAAGGGAGGCCTGAAGCTGTGGCCGACCCTTGCATCTCAGTGTGAATATTTATGAGGCCTGTCCCTACTGCTTCATCCCACCAGCCCACTGGGGAGAGTAAGAGGCTCACAGCAGAGCTCAGAGACCATCCAGAGCAGTGGTCCCCAGCTTCGTGTCTTTGTTCTCCAAGCAGCATAATCCTTGGTTTAAACCAGATTTTAGATGAACATTTTGGGGTGATCCCAAACTTTGCCCACCCATCTCCATGGATCATATAGAGCTCTGGGAGGCACAGGTGGAAACCTCTGATCTAGACCAACCACAGATGATAACTAGGGCCCAGAGGGTAACCAGTGCTCTTGTGGATGGTCACCTTAATACTGCCTCACGCTGAGGCTGGAGCACTTGCAGGGGCTGGACCAGAGGAATTTGAATGCCTTTCCCCAGCAAGGAGGGAGCTGGGGTGACAAGGTTAGCCCCAAAGCTTCAAGCTAAGTCTGGAAATTAATTCTCAACAAGTTGTCAGGAAGCACTCTTTTACTCTTGGATGATTGCAAAGTGCACGGATTTCAATATTCCTCGCAGAGCAGGCGGCACACACCTCTGGGTACAGAGGGACAAAGGTGGGGGTGCGGGTGAAGGGTTTCTAATGCAGACTGTCTCTCATGCCACCTCAGGAATCCACCTCGGTAGACACCTTTGGGTATAACACAATTTAGTGCATTCACCATGTACTTGTAATTAATTTGAATGCTATAAAACAAAAAGGTTTACTGGCTGGGCAGGGAGATGAAAGTAAGAATGGGGATAATACTTAAATTAAATAACAGCTTTCTTTTTACTTAGAGATCCAGATGTTCTCTTCAAACAATTAAATTTTTTAACTTGCTTTTAATTTGTAAGTTGCTGTTACTAACTCTAAGTTTAAATGTGCACCAAACTGTTCTTTTTCAAGAGCTTTAGGAGAAATTCTGAACCTCTTACAACTACAGCTGATTCTGAAGGCATCCCCATCTGTCCTGCACCGGCAAGAGCTTGTGGCATCTGATTTTCACACTGTGCATCTCCATTAATGCCAGAGGATGCTGAGAGGCCTTCATGTCCTGTACTCGGGGGGTTTCCCTCCTCCTTCCCAACAGTTGTCACTCCTCTGGGTGAAAATCCAGCCTCCAGAGGAACCCACTAAACTCACAAAGATGTTCTGGAAAGGAGGGACATCTTTCCAAAGTTCTTGGGGCCTGTGACCTGTCTGTCAACAGACTCATTACCATTTGTGTCTTCCCACACACGACCCTACTGGCCCCAGGGCTCTGGTCCAGGTGTTAGTCGCACCTCCACATATAGATAGAAAACAAGCCTGTGAGTGACACCCTCTTGCGGACTCAGTGAATTGTAGGTGCAGCAAGGATTTGCCCCTGGGCTTTTGAACCCCGAGGCCTGGAGTCTTTTCCCACACACATCAGATGGCCCGTTGAGAATGGCATGGCTGTCCCCTTGGAAAGGGTGATCAGAGTGCTGAGGGGCTGGGTTCCAGGGACAGGAGTTGTGGGCAGAGGAAATCCCAGGGCATGCAGGTCTGGCTGGAATTCAGTCTTATGCTGAGGAAGGCTCTGCTGGCGACTGGGTCTCATGGCCCTTTGGGGAGCCGTGTTCTCCAGTTCTCTGCAGCCTTTCAGTGCCACCATCTGTAATGCTTCCATTGTTTTTGAAGAGGGAGGCACAGGTCAAAGTGGGTGCTGCAGTGAACCTCCTAGGGATTTCTCCAACCAAAACTTCCTGTCCCCTTTTGACTGCTCAGAACAGATCTGGTATTGATATGAAAAATGACCATACTCAAAAGCAAAAAACCCAGAAATTAAACAGATTTGCCAATCACAGGCCAGGAAAACATTCCCGGTCTTGCCCCCAGGTGACTGCTGGTTTTGTCACTCATCGTTTCTCTACACAGACCCTGAAAAAGATGAAGCAGGACACAGAGCCTAGAGCTACAGGATTGGTGAGGATTAGCCTCCCTGTTTCATAGATGACGACACGTAGACCCAGACTGGGGACATGCCAGCCAGTGAGCACTAGCAATGGGACTCCTACTCTAAGTTCCAATCAGTCAAGATCGTCTAAACTCATGTATGTATAAAAATCAGAGTGTATAAAAATCCAGGTGAATGACAGCCATGAGGGCTGCAAGACATCAGAGGTGGGAGGTCACTCACCCTCGTGAGGTTTAAGTAGGTCAGGGAAAGGCTCTGGCCCACTGGCCCCAGATCAACAGCAAGTTTGGCACCAAAGCAAGCTCTCGGGTTGCAGAGATCGCCTTCCTCCGTGGTGGTGCTGCTCCCCGAGGCCTCCGCCTCCTCCCTTCTCTTTGCACCGTGAATTTGGAGCTCACCTGCCAATGCAAGGCTACGTGGGTGCTGTAACTGCCTTGGTGGGCTCTTGTGTTTAAAAAGTGCCTGACACTTAGTAAGTGTGAGCTTCTTTTATTTGTAGTTATAAATGTGATTTTTTAAATTCTCTTATAGATTTGCCCAGTGCTGTTTCGATGTTAGGCAATGTTTTTTGCACTGAGGTCAGTCATTAGCAGTTACTTTGAGGTAAGTCATTCACACAAACTGCTGAACAACTTTCTAGGATCACCTGTGGATGAAAACAGAGCCCAAAGAGAACAGAATCCTCACCAGCTCCCTTCAGGGCTGGGAGGAGGTGGGAAGCAGGGGGGAGTGGGAGGCTTGGTTCAGACAGGCCGAAGCTAGAAGGGAATGAAGGGTGCAGACGAGAGTGAGGGGGGAAGGGAGCACAGGGTGCAGGAAATAAGTGTCACTTAAAATTTGTAAGTGTGTATAAGGCTCACAAAAATTAGTGAATAGTCACCTGCGTCAAGTCTCATTGGAACTTGGTTTAGGCAGAATCCTTCGCTTGAAGAGTTCAGGGTCTGATCAGTGTGGGATTTACTGCCCTCTTCTGGAAAGGACGGGAAATTGACCTTTACTTCTGCTTGTGCAAGTGGGTGGTAAATAAGCATGGGGAGTCTGAGGCTGCTTTCAGACAGAATCCGACAGGTGTCTCAGGAGGAAGGGAAAGCCAGCTTGGAGAAGCTATGACGGTAACATAGCACGTTTCTCAAAATATGCAGAGAAGTTCCCTTGGCCCTTTAGTAACTTTTGTAACACTTCCCTGCTACAAAACAGTGCCCTGTATTAAGTTCTGTTCATGAGCAGAAGGTGTTTGTTGAGGAGGAGCCAGTCCAACCGGACTTGAAATCTGGATTCTGCTGCCGTTTATGTGAGAAAGTGGCTGAGCTCAAGCTGATTGTTTAACCTCTCGGCCTCGATTTTCTCATCTGTAAAGTGGAGACAGTAACGCTTAACCCAGGAGGGGGAAGTGAGATGCCATATTTCAGAGGACTAATGTCTCATAGATTTCCCTTTAAGAAATCTAGTTGAAATTATAAAATCACATTGAGAAAAATAAAGAGAGACCCAAGTCGATGGAAAACTATGTGTGAAATTCAAGAGCAGGTCAAAGCAGTGGATGGGAACAGGAGTGGGAACAGGGATGCCCTGGGGAAGGGGCGGGTGCTGATTGAGGAGGCGAGGGCAGGGCCTGTATGGTAGTTTCACACACACACACACACACACACACACACACACACACACACACACATTTACCCAGCATGCACTTAAAATTGGTACCTTCACACACAATTTTCAGCTGGAGAAAAGAGGAGGAAGCAGAAGCCAAGAAGAATGGAAAGGAAAAGGGAGCAACGACTGAGAGACCTGCGGTGCGGTGTGTGTGTGTGTGGGGAATCCTAGAACTTGAGTCAAGACAATCATCTAAGCATTTTAACTCCACCTTACTCCCCCAATCCCCCCATCCTGAGTGCTCCTTAAACGACCTGTATCCGTCCTGGAAACTATGGGAGGAGACAACCCACAAGCAGAGACTTTGAAGAATTTCTGCTGGTACCCATGTGACCAGATAAAGTAGAGGTAGGACAACCTGTGACCCCATCAGGTGAAAGGAACACCCGTGGGGAGTGAGAGAAAGCGATTGCCATTAGAAACCCCTGGACTCAGACGCCAAGATGGGCCAAGGGGCTGCCAGGGTGGAGCTGGATGGTAAGATTTGCTGCTCCCACAATTTCTGGAAAGTGCTCTGGATGCAGGTGTCAACACAGTGGCGATCCCCAAAGTCACCCCCCCAGCCTTGCACACCAGGCCTACTGTGCATACCAAAGCGAGCTCAGCTGTGGCTCTGCCCCAGCTAATTGCTAACAAAATTGTCAAGCCAATTTGAGAAATAAGGCAATTAATTAACTTCACTGGACTGCAGACACCAGTGAATGTGAACAATCAGCACAGGCACACACACCAAACTCTCTTCCTACCTGTCTCCATTCCTGCTCTTTTCAATGTCTTCATGAGCAAATTTAAATTGAGTAATCCCCCCTTCCCCCATATTCTTTTAAATAAGCAGGAAAGATTTGAATAGAGAGTCATATAAGCTCCAATAGCTACCCTATGGAAGGGTTCAGAAGAAAAGATTTGGGCAAAGTAGGTGACAGTTCATGAAAGAGAGCAACAATGTCTTTCATGGAAATTATTGGGATGAAAATGTTGGATAAAAGTGGATGAGACAGGAAAACGCCGCTCCCTCGCTGCTCCGTGCTCACTGCTGTTCGCTGTCGTTGAGGAGCGATGGGCGAGGAAGCTATGCCACGGACCGAAAGACACTCGTTGGGACCAGAGCTGGCGAGTCACCGAATTAGGATTCCTCTAACCAGTTGCAACGTAAATTTGAGAAGGTGTGTGCTGACTTGAGCGGAGGTGCAAAGGAAAAAATCTCAAAGTGAAAGGGCCAGTTAGGATGCCTACCAAGACTCAGTCACCACAAGAAAAACTCCTCGTGGGGAAGGTTCTGAGACGCGATCTGTTCCAGATGAGGACCCACAAACGACTCATCGGCTTCCACAGTCCTCCTGAGGCTGTTCAATAGATTACTCCCATCAGCATGGAGCCAGGAGTCGAGGTCAAAGTCCCTATTGCAGATGTTTAAATCAACCTTTTTTAATGAATTGACTACCAGAAAGTTAGCAAAATGGGAGGTCCAAATAGCAAATTCAGGCAAAAGGAGATGCCAATAAAAAATAAAGTTAATTTATGTCACAGAACTGCAGAAATAATTAGGAATTGAAGGTGGTGTAAGATAAGAGGCTGAAAAAAGGCAGATTGTTGGGGGGAAAAGTGTATATAAGGACACCTAGATCCCTTCCACCATACCCTGAAGCCAGCAAATAGCCTACCTGTCACTGGGGCAGAAGGGTTTATTCTGTAAAAAAATGGAACCAGAGAGGCCAGCAAACAAACCCCCAAACCTGAGGACATTACTCACAGTGGAAGGCAGAGGAGATGTGCCATACTTCAAACAGTTGTTAGAGCAGGCAGCTAGGAGTTAACAAAAGAGAGGGGGGCTGGACCAGTTGGGCTTGATTAAGTCTGAAAGTTACACTTAATTGATGTCAGGTCTGGAAGTTACAGCATCAGACGCCCCAGGAGATAGCAGCATCCCTACCCTTCCCCACGTAGGGAGGAAGGATTGGCTTTCCAAGCTCCCCAGGGAACCCCGGATCTGTTCCCCCGCAGGCTACTGGGGGTGGGGCGTGGAGAACCACTAAAGGGGAAATTCCTCTGCTGGGCGCCTATAGGAGCCAAGATGGTGACCATAAAATAGAGGCATCTAATCTGGGAAAAGAATTGGACTGGATAAGGGACACAAACCCCTGGGAACTCTAGGACAGGGATTGGATAAAGAGGAGGACCTGCACAAGCCCGCAAAGAACCAGGGGAGAGATTGGCAAGTTTCGAAGAAAGCTGCTCTGGCCGGTAGCTCACGTGGTCAGAGGGTCGTCTTGCTACATCATGGTTGCAGGTTTGATCCCGGTCAGGGCACATGCAGGGATCAACCATTGAATCCATGAATATGTGGAACAACAAATTTCTCTCTTTTTCTAAAATCAATTAAAAAAGAAAACAAAGAAAGAAAGCTTACCCCGTTCCCAAGCCTGAGGTAATATAGTTAAAGCTTAGCCCAGGCCTGTTGTGGTAGCATGTGTTCACCCACTCATTTGCCGGGTCATGCGTGTTCTCTCTCCATAGCAGCCACGCGGGCACAAGCTTAGGTGGGCTCCAGGCGTGGGCCTAGGTGAGCAAGCAAGGTGCCAGCCGTAGTGCAGCCGGGAACAGAGACTAAGCTGGCAGGATGGGGACAGAGACTGAGCTGGGCTAAGCTTTGTCACGGACTAGCTGCCCTATGGCAGCCTCAGATTCCCTGCAATGGCCGGGTAATGGTACAGCACCTCTGGACTGCGGCCCTTCTTCTGGGCGCGGTGAAGACAAGGCTGGACCTCTTCCACAGCACGACAGAGCTGAGCCATCTGGTCGTGAATGAGACGCCGGACACCTGGGGACACTCCTCTTAGTCCTTTGTGGTTGTCCAGCTCCAGTAAGTCTTACTGCCAGGGTCCAGCCCCAGCGGTCCAGGGGTCCCCAAAGATGCGGACAGCGTCGGCGAAGAATGACGGAAGTATACGGGGACAGCGGTCAGAGCATCGTGACAAACAGCTTCTTTTTTATTGCCTTGTTACAACTGTATTTATACCATTTGATTCTGTTGCTAGTTAAACAACATGACATCGTGCTATGTTCCAGTTTCTGTTTTGGCCTTTCACAGTTAATGAATATACCTTCTTATCTGACCTTTTAAAGAATTTACATCTGTTTAGGTATGTTAATTTTTGTCTTACCTACTGTTTTATTTATATTCTGAAGTTACTATTTTATTGCTCTACCACATAGCTAAAAGGAGAATAACTCAGCCAGCTTTTCTATGTGAAGGTTTTGCGAGTCCTAAGTGAGGGTCTGTAGCTTGCCTGTGATTGTTTGTAGCTGTGGTGACTGACCGCCTGTCTGGCACCTGCCTCAGTCTCCCCGCTTGCATTCCCTGCAGCAGTCCGTCCTCATTGTAATATTCTGTGTATGATTATTCTGTGTATGTTAAGGGGTCAGGTGTAGATTGAAATAATCTCTTTCCTAGACTGCTCTTTCCTTGTGGGGATTCCCAGAGTTTTCCATTAATATAAACATCCCCCAGTAGTACATTCCTTGTGGGAACTCGCTGGTGGACTCTCTGTGGATGGCCCTGCGCCCGCGAATCAGCAGGGACCCGACCCAGGCCTTTCCCGGGTGGGGAGCTTCCTGCGGTAGTGGGCCTAACAAGTCCTAAACTTTCTGCTGACAGTCTGAGATCCTCATAAGTGGCACAAGATTTTCCCGTACTCCTTGGGGCTTTTACTGAATCATTGTCTTTTCCAGTCCCATCCGACTCCCCTTGCTAGGGAAAAGTTTCCAGCTAGGGCAGTGCCCTTTTCTGGTGCAGTGACTCGGGCAAGGGCACAGAGCGTCAGGAAGGGGAACAAGCCTGGGAAGAGGGATCTGCCACACGCCAAGTCCCATGGAGCATTGGCTGTGCAGATGTCTCCTCCTTGAAGAACCGTGTCAAGCAGCAAGGAGGGAATGGCTTCCGGCATCTTACCCACTACAAGTCACCCTCCCATACATGGGTCCTCGAAATGCTTTTCATGTGACTCCATAGAAGAACCCCATTTCCACCGGCAACACAACCAGGAGGGAAGAGTTGAGATCCACTACGTGCCCTGAACTCCCTTAAGCCACTTTGCTCCAAATACATTAACTTGACCTATCCCCCACACCAGCAGGAAGTGTTTGCACTGAGAAATTTAGAGACAAGACCAACGGACACTGATGCTGGTGAGCTCTCCAATAAAAGAGCAACTCCCACCCAGGCACCCCAGGAGTTCATAGCCCCAGTCATTACAGTTCCAGGAGCTTTTCAAAGAAGAGTCTCCATAGTGCAAAACAGCTCCAACAAGCCAACCGGAGCCAAAGAAACATACAGATGCAGGGAGCGAAGAACAATTTGACCCACTCTGAGAGATAAAAAATATTGCAACCATGAAATGAGATTAGGAGGCTATAAAAAATTGGAGAGCTCTTATAATTATAGCTAAAGTGAAAAAAAAAATATTACAAAGAACAGCTGCACGTAGAATTGAGGAAATATCTCAGAGAGCAGAACAAAGTAAGTTAAAAAGAATGAAACGAAGGAAAAAAGAAAGACGACCGATCAATCCAGGAAGCCCACAGCCAACAAACAGGATGTCCAGAAAGAAAGCAAAAGGCAGACACAGAAGAAATGATCAAGGAGGTGGCACAGCAACATTCCTGGAACGAAAGAACGTGGTCTTCTAGACGGAAGAGGTCTATTGGGTTGCAGCGCAATGGCTACAAACACCCTCCACCAAGAGTCACTACTGTGACATTTCAGACCTGGAATACGATCCTAAAACCCCAAAGCAACAGCAGGTGCTGTCCAAAGGATCAAACGGCACCCGACTTCCAGCAGAGGTGCTGCAACCCTGCGAGCGCTTTTGGGGTCTCCCTGCGCCGCCCACTCATCATCTCACGCGCACCCTCCGCATATTCTCTCGACTCCACAGTCACGGCCTTCACTCGAGGCGCCGTGGCTTCCATCCCAGGTTCTGGGCTTGGGAAACAAAACGTCTGCTGGTTGTTTCCAACCCCGACAATAGCCCATTTGTTCCGCCCATTTGTTCTTTGCTGCAGTGTAACTGGTTCAGAGCCTCTCACCCTTTGCATAAGTTTGGAATCCCCACCCCTCCTCCCTTCGTCAGGGGAAATGCATGTCCTCAGCCTCCTCACAGTGGAGGCCATCTGACATTTGATGGTCTTTTCTATAAAAAAAACTTCTTGTGGCTCATTCTTGCTGGATTGGTATTTTCATTTTTAGAAGAACTTAGTGTCATCTGTAAATGTGGGAAGTGTAGCCCACACTCTTTTCTTCATGACACGTGTAAAGCCATGCCATTTCATAAAGACGAATTCTACTGTCTGTTTTTAGGTGATTCTCCTTGTATGTTTCATACACAGCCTATGTTTATGACCTATTTCTGACCGATAACAGAAAGTGTATCTGGACTGACTTGGAGTGTTTGGTGTTGACTCTTGTCTGAATAAATTATATCTATTGGTTTCTCCTTAAGAACGTTTTTATATTGCTCAAGCAATGTTAACTGGCAAGTCAAGAATGACTTTCTCCTTTTAAAAATCTTAATTTTTTAAATGTGTTAACAATTTCTGTAACAAGCCCATCCTTTATTAGAAATCCTCCTCTTCATGGATGTGAGAACCAGCAGTGCTCCACTGTCAGAGCCCCTGACCTCTCCGTACCCCGCCTCCTATCTTTGCACAGCTCACAGGGGCCTCTGCTCAGTCTACATCTGTAGTTACAACTTTTTAAAAAATATATATTTTTATTGATTTCAGAGAGAGGAAGGGAGAGGGAGAAAGAGATAGAAACATCAATGATGAGAGTCATTGATCGGCTGCCTCTTGCATGCCCCTTGCTGGGGATCGAGCCTACAACCCGGGCATGTGCCCTGACTGGGAATCGAACCTTGATCTCCTGGATCACAGGTCAATGTTCAACCACTGAGCCACGCCAGCTGAGCTGTACTTACAACTTACTTTTTTTTTTTTAATTCTCACCAGAGGATATTTTTTCCATTGCTTTTCAGAGAGAGGAAGAGAAAAACACCGATGTGAGAGAGACACACTGATTGGTTGTCTCCCCACGTGCCCCAACTGGGGCTGGGGATTGAGCCTGCAACTGAGGTATGTGCTCTTGACCAGAGTTGAACCTGGGGCCCTTCAGTTCACAAGCTGGCGCTCTAACCACTGAACCAAACCGGCTAGGGCACAACTTACATATTTTGACACATGATTTCCTAATTTTATCATTGAGCTTCTTCAAAATCTGAGACAAGTATCATCCTGACTAAATGAAGACATAAGCACACGGGTTTTGCATATCAGGCAACTCTAGTTAATGCCAACCCCCTAAAAACATATCCATAAATCAGTCATCTACTGTCCAAGTGATAAGATTCACTGAGGTTCAGCTTGAATGTGTTCTGATGACTCGGAGCTTGTACTGAATCCACCACACTCCTCCACAGGTGCAAGAATGAGAGCCAGGTAGCATTTCCCTGCCAAGCCCGAACGCCCAACCTGCTACCAGGCACCCAGCGGCCTGTGCCTGCGAGTCTTCCCATTCCTGCCTCTGCCCCCAGCTCCACCATTATTTCCCACCCAGATCATAAACCTCCCTGCCTTTTGTCCCTGAACAGAGCGTACACTAACTTACAGTACTGATCATTGTTAGACTGTGCACATGCTGTTTGCCCAAATAGGTGGGAAGCTACTTAAGAGTGGGTGCCACGTCTCCCATCTCTTTGAAACCCCATCACTCCATAACTGTTTCAAAAAAGCAGCAAAAAGTAAAAATGTTTATAGTATCTGATGTATTTGCCCACAGACTTCCTTTGCTATAAAAGAGCGTCTAATTGGCCATGTCTGAATTGTGCAATAACATTCATTGGCAAGTGTGAACAATGCCCCATTCTTTCCTCAGGAAAGATTCGGGAAATCCAGTGGGAAGGATTTTAGGGCAGCTGCTTTGTACTTCTTCCCATGAAATCTTGGGATTAGTAGATTTTTTTCTGTCTTCCTACTTTTATTTCTTAGAGTCTAAGAGGGTTAGGAAAGGTGGAAACCCACAGGGGAAGCAGTGAGAATGCCAATAACTCAAGCATAAGAGAAACAGGTTCTTTCCTTTCCATTTGGTAATGAAGAAAAGAGTCCTCCATTCACTGAGAAAAAAGTCACATGATCAGCCATAGTCTTTGCCACAGGGAAAAAACCACTAAACACTAGGCAAAAGATTTCCCGAACTGGCAATTTAGCAGCAGTACAATGTTGAGGATGCTTTCTCAATCTAGCCGGGAAAACTCAGGGCACAAAACCCTGAGAGTCTGTTGGGAACATGCCAAAGAAAATGAGACAACAGATGAAACGAGGTTTGTCAGTCACCCCACTGGTTTCAGGGGCACACTGTGCTCCTTGCTGCCTCCAGGAAATGAGTCACCCCTTGCAGAACCTGTCACAGCGCAAGTTTAATCAGCCTCCCAGAAGCCTAGGAGAAAGCATCACTCTGCCCTCCCACCAAAGATGGGCCACCTGGGGCATCAAAGCTGGAGGGAGAGTGGTGGGTTACACAGGGGAGGAGACAACCTGGTTTGGCACCCGTGGGAGGGGAGGTTGAGAGACACCCAGGGGAGAGGGAAGTGAAGCCTATTGAATGGAGCGTGGTAATCTGGTTCCAGGGAAAGAGGTGGTCACTGAAGTTCGAGCCTCATAGAGCCACGTGTGACAGGCTCAGGGACCACCTTCTGCCGCTACTCCTCACTGCCAGGCTCCTCATCGCTGTCCTCCCCCAGTGGAAATGCCCTCGGGGACTTCTGGACTGCATGTATCTGGGTCTCCATGGGGCAGTCCTGGCTCAGAATTGCCTGCAGGGAGAGGTAGGAAGACAAATCACTGCACATCTTTACTCAGTCTTCTCACTCCCTTCCCAGCTAGCTCATCCAAGCCTAGGGTTGTTCAGGAAAGACTCAGGAACAAGCACAGGACCCTCTTTCTGCTTCAGGTAGGTGCACAGGCCTTCCAAGGCACCTAGCTGTAGCCACCCCAGTCAAGACAAACATCTGATATCTTGTAATTGAATCCTAACAGCAGTTGTGCAGGCTACAGCTGAAATTGGCACCCTCCCTACCCATCAGACCTTCCTTTCTTCTACTGTTCCTTTCAGCAGCCACTATATCCATCCCTAACCCAACCACACCCTCAGGGTGCTCATGCTGCAGTAAGAGGAAAGTATCTTGTTAACTAAAATCATATGTTGTGGTTCTCTCCCTGAGGTTTTGGTATTTTAAGAGATGACCTGGTAAGGATCATGGTAGATACGAATGAATGAATGGATGAATGAACGAACGAGCCCAGTGGAATTCTATCCATTTTAGGGAGATAATTTGGTAACTCATGCTTTGCTAGTAATGACAGCAACTATAAAATGCCTTTGATGGGTCCCTGCTCCCAACTCTTTACAAACTTCCCTCTTACCTTGTTTACTTAGGACCCTGCTTAACCACCTGGTGTAAGAGAGGAAGTGGTTATGTATAGAAGGGAAAACAAAGGAAAGACAAATATGAAACGGGGATCAGAAAACATGGCAAAGCCGAAAGAGATTAAAGAGGGAGGAAGTAAGAGCACAGAATGAAAAGGAATGAGAGACATGGAAAGAAACAAGATTTTTTTTGGCAGTAGTCAGAGCCCCTTACCAGTTTCTCCTCTCTGGCTGGGGGGCTCCTCAGGTAGCAGCAGAGAGGAGCATAGACGATGTTGACGACCCCGATGATGACCATGAGCCAGGGGAAACCAACAGCATGCACAATGGCACCCCCAGTGGATGGGCCTGTGAGGAATAAATCAGTCACCAGTGTTTACTGAGCCTTGATCACGCAGAAGACACCATGGGGGGGTCAGCAGGTGACCCAAAAGATGTCCCAGGGTCAAATACCTCCAGAACCCTGGGAGGATCAGCCTCCCAGCTCCCAGCTGGTAAACTGTAGAAAAGGGAGAATGGGACACTAGGTCCTGGGTGCTCGCCTCTGCCCCACCAACATACCTATAGCAAAGCCCATGCAAAAAGCCACATCTGCAATGGCGTAGACACTCCCATACACAGAGGTGTGGCGCAGGTCCACCAGGTGTCCCATGATGGGCATCATAGAGGAATCCACCATGCCTGTGGTCAGAGCAAACAGGACACCTCTGTCAGCAATGCCCCCAGTCGCCTCCCCGTCAGTGCACCCTCGCTACCCCTTCCTTTAGTCCACTGCGTTGGCCTGCTGTCCCCCCACTCAACACGACACCCATTCCAGGTCAGCCTTCCCACGGCCCTCCTCTGCTCTGATGCAAAGCCAGCATTCAGGGTCTCTTGTTTCCTTTGAGGGCACTTCTTACCTATGGCGAAGCCAAGCCCTGCATTGGGAGCAATGAGGCCAAAAATATTACGAGCCAGAGGAACCTGCAGTGGGAAAGGAGGGAGAGGTCATCAGGAGTCCAGCCGGGCCCTGTGGGGGCAGCGAAATAAGAAGCGTTTTCGCGTGAACGGCACTCACGTGTGCTCTGCGCCACGTATGCTACCTATTTGGATCCTCACACCTCCTTATGAAGAAGACTCTTTACCTCCATTGTAACGATACGGAAACTAGGCCGGTGCTGCTGGGTCAAATGCCCTGTCCAAAGTTACAGAGCTAATAGATGGCAAGATCAAGTGTGAACCTCAGATGTGACTGCATCGTATCATCACCATGGTCCTTTTCTGTTGTATGGGCTCTTCCTCCCTGTTCTCCACCCCCTGGCCTAGGTGAAGTCTTAACCTGGTAGCCACTGAAGCAAGAGAGAGAGGAGATACCAACAACCAATTACCCGTAAGCAGGTCCATGGCTTGGTGCCACACCAGCAAGTCTGTGAAGCTCATTCTCCCGCCCGCCCTGCCATCCACGGGAGCCTCCCTTTCCTCGTCTGGTGGTTCCTCACCTTCCTCCCTGGGCATCTGTCACCCAAACTTGCTACCCCAACACACTCACCTCTCAGAGGTTTAATGTACCACTTAGATGTTAGTGGTTGATAATAACTTTGGGAAAGATTCCTCAGGGGGTATTTATATCTTATTAATAGTATTGGCTAAGATTCCCTGGGACACACTATATGCCAGACACTGCTGTGTTCTATGCGGAGTACCTTGGCAACCCTGTAGGAGTGCTTATGATCTCCATTACGGGGACGAGACAATGAGGGCTCAGAGAGCTTGAAGGGGCCCTTGAAAATGGAAAAGCCCTTCTTTCTTCTTCTATCTAATATTCTGGTGCTGGAGGCTGAGGCGCAGATAGTGGTTGACCTAGTGGCTTATGGGGTTCTGTCAAGGTGGGATGAATAAATGAAGGCATAAAATGCACCATCTTCCTGGCTCCATAAATTGATACCAACATGTATTGCTTCATATGCCCATACACAGAGACTTAGACCTCTGACTCCAGCCTTCCCTCTCTCCAATGGGATGCCTGATGGCATCTCTCTCAGTGCTCAATTCCTACGTATGTCAGAAATGGGCTTTCTCGCAGTGCTTGCCAAGTCAATCCTCTGCTCATTTTAAAGGAAAGTGGTATTTAAATATCTGGGCGTCTCTCTCAACCAGACCTTATTATACTCACACAAAGCAAGCTGGTACCTACTACCACCATGCCAATCAGGGAGCAAAGCCACCTGGGGGAAAAAAGCTGTCATTAAATAGTGCCAAAGGGAGAGATCCCTTCCACCTACCACCTCGTCACCACCACAACGGCTAGTCCTACCACACCTGATCCCAGGAACCCCGTTGGACATCAGAAGATAAATGCATCTCTACATGACCAGTTTGTACCCAGGTGAGCCCTTTCTCTGTCCTTTCCTTCCCTAATCTCTTCCCTGGCTCCATGCCTCTTTCCATAGTAGAAGTGGAGGAGGTGCAATGGGAACTATTCTCCGTTCCCTTAGAAGAGGAACCAGTTGACTGAGAGGGTACTGGCCCCTTGGAAGTCATGCTCAAACTTAATTCTCCCTGTTTTCCAATTCAGACAACCTCTCTCCTATTCATATTTTATTTGGTCTCAAGATCCATCTCAGAAACCACAAAAAACAAAAAGAAAAAAACAACAATGAACTTCTTTCATTCTCTGATTTCCTACAGCAGTGGTGTTTAAACTCATTTTAAAAATCTATATGCTGAACTACAAAGATAAAATTAAAGCTATTCTCGCTGTAATGGAGGAAAAGGGTCCACACTCAGAGCTCTTAGCCCCCAACCCTTGGTGGCCTCTGAGGGATCCGTGGGACACAGTTTGGCAACCACTGACCCAGAGTACTGCTTTTTTTATACCTGATCTCTGTGGGGTTATTTTATCTCTTCAACTGGACAACAAACATCTGGAAAGTATAGGTTGTCCCTCAAACACTCACTGCCACATCTATAGCAACCAGCTCAGGACCACCCTTCCTCTTTATAGCCCTCACCACCTATGCACCCCCATGCTCCCAGTGGGCAGTCTTAGTCTGTGTGTATTTGTCCTAAACCTTCAACCTCAGAGAAGTTGTTCCTCATCCCAGGTGCAGGGACAACCTCAAAAGGCTGTCCTACCTTACATTCCTCTTTTTCTTCCCAGATTCCCAGTCTACGTACCGACCCATCTTGTTGGCCAACACACCAAAGAGGTTGGTGCCAATGAGGTAGGACACACTGGCAGGCAGGAAAGCTAGACCTGTAGAAAGACACAGGACTGCATCTCAGGACATGCCTGTTTACTCTAAAACACCTTGCTTCCTACAAGACAGTGAAGTCCCCCTATTACCTTCAAGGATTGCAAACCAGTGTGTTTTGTGGGTTGGAGATCCTCATGAAACCCAGAGCAGATGACATAGGGTCCCACACCTCCCGATCCTATATGCCTGGAAATGGAATGGGAAGTTTTGGAGGGGAATGACATATTCTGATTTGTTTTTTTAAAGTCCCTGTTTGTAGTTAGGAGAATGGCTTCATGGGACAAGAGTGGAAGCCAAAGGACTACCTGAAGAACCCAGGAGAAAAGAGATAATGCCTCAGCTCAGAAGTCACTATGCAGAAGTGAATAAAGTGGGAGGCATTTTGCAGGTAGAGCCAGTGGAGTTTTCTGTTGGATTGGGTACAGGCATAGGAGTGGGGGAAAGAGAGAAATCAAGGATGACTCCCAGGTTTTTGCCTTAATGAACTGGGTGGCTGGAGACTGGAAAAGAAGGAAGAGCTTGGAGGGATCATGAAAAGCTTGAAAGACCTATCAGATGTCCAACTGGAGACATCAGGCAGTTGGGCACACAAGTCTAGAGTTCCAAAGACCCTCAACACAGATACGTTCAACTAACTGATTTACGCATGGTTCTTACAGCCATGGGAACGGCTGGGCTTACCTACCAAAGCCCAGGTAGAAAAGAAGAGAAACCTAAGGTCTGAGGCTCTGAGGCATCCTACCTTTAAAAGTTAGCAGAGAGGAAGGATACAGGAAAGGGGGAAATGAGCAGCCAATGGAGTAGGTGAGAGGGAACAGAATCCAGGAGAAAAGGGAACAAAAGGAGTTTGGGCTTCTCTAGGAGCTGAGACGCTTCAGCCATAAAGAGAAGGCAGTGATGTGCACAGGTGCAGGCAGTGAGTACGCCTAGTGATGGAAGCGTGTGAGCTCCCTTCTCATTTCTTCCATTTCTCAATGACTGGGAGTTGAGAATGACAAAGGTGAAGGGATGCGGTTGTATAAGAGGTCTGAATGGAGAAGTGTAAAATAGTGAGTTTGGAAAGTGGGAAGGAGAACACAACTAGGGGACTTATGGAAAGATTGTTGGACGGTGTAAAAACCAACTATAAATAAAAATAAATTTTAAAAAATGATTATAGCGGCCCTAAATCTAAGGTGAGACCAACAGCGTGGTTGCATCTTTCACTACTTGTGTTCAGACAAGTTGCTGGCAACCAGATGGGCGTAGCCAGAATCAAGGCTTTGCCAGGTGACAAGCCCAGGGGAAGAGTGGGCAAAGGAGCGGCGTGATGGGATCCAAGCTGAGTAAAGGAAGAAATGAAGATGTGAGTGGTGATGGAAACAGAGCAAGGACTGCGGCCAGTAGTGATCTCAAAGTGGCCAAAATGTGTTGATAGGGGGCTACTAGAGTACCTGAGCAGGGGATACGTAAGGTGGTAACTGGACTGCTTGGAATGGAGATTCAGAGGTGATATGATTAATGGTGATGCCAAGGTCAAGATTATATAAAGGTTTGATTGGTTAAGGTGGTGAAGAGAAAAAGATCATTGCAAAAGAGTAGATTAAGGAATAGGCCAAGATGTTAAAGGGTTATCCACTTGGCTATCGAAGTCACCAAAAACGGTGACAGGAGTAGAGGTGAAAAAGAACCGAGCCAGGTGTTTAATGAATGAGGAGGGATAACTAAGGGGCTGGTGGATGATTGCAATGAAGAGGGGTGGGTGGTATAATTTAACGACACGATCTTCAAAGGAGTTGCCGTCTTCACAGGAGAATGAAGAAGAAATGATTCAGAAGCAGCAAAGGAGAGCAAAGGAGGAACATGGACTTTCACCAAGAGGTCTGCATGAAACCGTGTTCTCAGGAATCATCCAGGTTTCAGTTAGGTCAAGGAGATGAAGGACATGCACAGAGAAGAGGCTGAGGGCGCTGGGACCTTGCCCATGACAGGCAGTTCCATAAGGCCCAGGGTTTGGGAGGGTAATGGGAAACTGGGTCAGACTAAGAAACCTCTGAACTTTGGGGATAATAATAATTCCTATTAGGTAGGCTGGCTGAGGGGCTTGAATGACATGATGCATATCAACCATTTTTGCATAGCTCCTGCCACAGATTAAGTACCCTCTGAGCACTGGCCTTAATTAGTATCATCTGGTGAGAAACAGGGTCAGGACTTGGACCCAGGCCTTCTCACTCCGCCTCCAGGTGTTTCCACCACCCACACCACCAGTGTGGCAGCCAGATGGCTCTGGCACAAGGGACTACTTGGAATCAGCAGTGTGAGTTTCCGTGGGTCTCACCAGCCTGTACTGAGAGGAAACAGTGCTGCCTCCTAGAAACTGTTGTGACGATTACAATTAAACCCAAAGTCAACAATTCACCAGTTAGGCTGATAGCTTGTTTGCTTTTAATATTCTCTTCTGTGGGTGGAAGTGAAGTATATACCTCAGTGGATTTGCCTAGTCAACCTGTACAGTGTGGCCATCTGTTTCAAACTGTATCCATTTGTTTATGCTTAATTGCTTTAAAAAATTAGAAGTTATAAGTGCTCAACTGTTTACCTGATTATCTGGAAACCAGTTCCTCTAGGAAGCCTACTAGCCTCCCAGATCATGCTCTTAATGTCATTTTGAATCATGCGCACTTTTCTAAATGAGGTTTTCCTTAGAGTGGCTTGTTCTTTAGGACCCGGTAATAGCTTGCATTTCAGTGGCATCTTGTGCAAAATAGGTGTCCCAGACTGTATGTCCATAGACACACACCTGCTTTTCACAGCACATCTTCAAGGAGTGGGGATTACACATAGTTGTAATTGTCAACATGGTTTAAACAAAAACAATTACGAAAACAGTAATGATTTTAATTTATGGAGTATATCCTATATTCCATGTGTGGTGTGAATCCTTTTATAATTCATAGATCCATTTAATCCTGAAAACAACTCTGAAAAGCAGCTCCATTTTTTACAAATAAAAAAAGTGGAATTCACAAGAGGTTAGGAAACTTATCCAAAGTTACAACCAGTAAGACGCCACCAGGCGGGCCTGCTTCCAAAGCCTGAGCTTTCCTTCCACTCGCTGCTTGCTCAGTGAGAGCAGCAGGCACGTGGGACATTAGAGAGAGCTCAGTCACAGATGACAATCCCTCCCAAAGCCTCATCCTTTATTCCCAACAGGTGAGAGGTGTTCTGCATTTAGAGCAATATGTTTCAGTGTGGTCACTGAGGCCATCTCAGCACCACCTGGAAACTTACTAGGAACGCAAACTTGTTTCACTGAATTGCTGGGTGGGGCCCAGATATCTGAGTTTTAACAAGCTTTCCAGGCAGTTTGAGACAGATGGCACTGAGGACTGCAGTAAAGGATGGAGGAAGACAAAGCGTCCTTGAGCTCTGGGGAGTGTGTGAAATCAGCCTGTGAGCTTCCTCAGGCCTCACCTGCCACTCTGCCTCTACTACCACGGGGCAACGGCACTGCCTAATAGAAACTACAGTGCCGATTACAATTAAGTCCAAAGTCAACAATTCACCAGTTACTGCTGGATGCTGGTTTGCTTTTAATATCCTCTCCTTTGGGTAGGGAAGCCTGGGGAAGGGCCCCTTTGAGCCGTGGCTCCCACCTACACAGCCAGAGCCTCAGGGCAGGGGATGCTGGCTGGCACCGAGCACTGACTAACACAATTAATTGTCATGGCCAGGGGCAGCTGCAGGCCAGGAAAATTCAATTTGGGGCTGGGAGCCTTGCTTAGAATCGTCCCCTGAAAAATTAGATTTAGTGCTTTTTATTGCTTGCTGAGCAGTATCAGGTCCTTATCGGCTTCCCCTCTGGCCCCAGAAGCCTCTCCTCCCTGCAGTGACTGAGTGATTTGCACGTAGACTTCTCTGTCCCTGTCCTCAGGCTTCCTGGAAAGGGCCAGCACCTCCTCTTTAAGCTCAGATGGGTCACAAGGACATCTGTCCTCAGAGCAGAGGCTGGAGGCCTCTCTCCTGGGCCCAGAGCTCTCCACTGGGGTACAGAGCCCAGCACCTTCCCTAGGTGAGGGCCACAGAACATATTCCATAAACTACTTTTTAGAGGTGAAAAGATAGCAAAAAAAAAAAGTAATGTGGGGGAAGGGGAGTCGAAGAGAGAAAATGTGGATGGTAATGGTGGTGCATATGAATGCTCTACAGGTACAAGACTTCCATTTATTCCTCAAATTACCCTTGAACTAGATAATATTCTGATGCCTATCTTGGAGATGAGAGAAGTGATGTTCAGAAAGTCTCTGATTTGCGCAGTTTGCATAGCCAATCAATAGAAATGAAAACCTAGGTCCTCTGACTAGAAATCATTAATGGTTCTACGACACAGGAAACTGTTGCTCCATAGCCCTGTCAACCCCTCCTACCCTGTCCTCCTTGGGCTGCAGGTGAGAATTGGAAGATAATTCTATGAAGGAAGCACATTGTCTGTCTGTGACCTTGAAGACCTGGACCTAGTGATGCTTTTCTATTACTCGAGAAAGGTCCCGAGGACACACCTCTGCTCAAGCCTGAGTTGGGGACCAAGGTCACTTACCCAGCTGCCACTCAGGGGAGCACATGGTCTGCATCATCCAGATGGGCAGTGTGGGCTCCAGTATGGCCACTCCCATGTTGGCAAAGCAGAGGGATCCTGGGGGGACAGTTCTGTGAGCTGCAGTGGCTGCCCTGAAGTCTGGACTCACCCAACCCGAGGGGGGTATTGTCAGCTTACCTGCAGCCACCAGGATATAAGGGTCTTTGAGAAGTGTAAGGAGGGGAGTCCCCTTGGCACTCTGAGAACATGGACAACAAAAACTTCCATTTGTATAGTATATAAATCTCTCCTGTTTTCACAGAATCTGAGAATGTACAGACCTGGAGTCAGCACAGACCCCACAGGGTAAGGGCTCAGTCCCTCAAGGCTGCCCCAACTTCAGATGCCAATCACAAGTAGTGGGTTCCCAGGTCACCCACACTTTGGTCTGACTTGGCTATAAAGCCAAGGTATTTAGAATAAACTTTCCCATGTTTTTTGTATTTTTTATCTTCCTTCCTTCCTGGTTTGATATGGATTTCCCAGAGCCATCTCTGGCTTGGAGTCAGAAAAATACCAACTCCGATATTTAACTGAGACAGAATGATGGTCTGTAAGGATGATCTTGGGAGAGAGGTTGCCTGGATGGCGTCTAAGGTCTTCTCTGGCTCTGGGATGTTATAACTATGAATGTACAAGTCCTAAGGTCATTGTCTCCTTCCTGGTTCTGAATATATATATATATTCATATGGAAAATAATACAATAATTAATAAATAATAATACAAGAATAAACTGTTTCATGTGCTCACAACTATAAACCTACTTTTGCCATACCCTGTGTATTAAATACATATATTAAACTCATGACTGTATGTATGTGTGTGTGTGTGTGTGTGTATATATATATATATATATATATATAGTCATATACTGTTTAACAACAGGGGTGCATTCTGAAAAATGTGATTAGGCAATTTTGTCTTTGTGTGATCACCATAGAGTGCACTTACACAAACCTACACAGGATAGCTTACTGCACACCTAGGATATATGGTACAGCCTACTGCTCCTAGTCAACAAGCATGTACAGCATGTTATTGTACAAAGCAACACAAAATTAAATTAAGCACAAGAGAAAATCATGCAAACATGAGACTCAGTAAACAGGAGATATATGAGGCCGCTGCTGGTGTAACACAGCATACTGTTGTACAGCAAACTCTTTTTTATAAGTAGATAGAGTACACTCTAGCCCTGGCCAGTTTGGCTCAGTGGCTAGAGTGTTGGCCTGCGGACTAAAGGGTCCTGGGTTCAATTCCAGCCAAGGGCACGTACCTCAGCTGTAGGCTCCATCCTCAGCCCCAATTGGGGCTCTTGTGGGAGGCAACCAATCGATGTGTCCCTCTCACATCAATGCTTCTCTCTCCCTTCCACTCTCTACAAAAAGCAATGGTAAAAATATCCTGGGGTGAGGATTGAAAAAAAAAAAAGAGTACACTCTAAAGTAATGATAAATAGTATAGTATAGTAAGTATATAAACCAGTGACATAGTTGTCTGTTATCATTATTGTAATGTACTGCACATAATTGTATGTGCTATACTTTCATACAACTGGCAGCCCGGAAAGTTTGTTTACACCACAAACACATGAGTGACACTGGGAGCTACAACATTACCGTGGCTATGATGGCAGAACAGCTACAGTGTTATTAGGCGATAGGAATTTTTCAGCTCAATTATAATCTTAAGGGACCACCATTGTATATGCAGTCTGTTGTTGACCAAAACATTGTTATGCAGTGCATGGCCATATATAGGTATGTATGTGTGTATACATATGTATATGTGTGTGTGTGTGTGTATTCTATAAGGTTTCTTTGAGTCTTCATAAGGCCCTTCCTCCACCTTTGTCCAATATCAAGACAGATTCCCACACCCCCCCCAACACACTACCCTAAATATGACCCTATCTGGGAATCAAAGTACAATTCTCACATCCCCCGACTCCATTCCCCTTCACCTCTCTTGTTGTGGTTTGACAGGGATGATCTAGGGATGCCTGGATCACTGCCCGTAGCCATTCTATATATCTCTTGGCAATGGGGCTTGGTGTCTACTTACCTCAGGAGAGAACTTGGAAGGCTGTAAAATGCAAAACTGGAGTGCTAAGAAAGAAAGAGGGAGAGAGACAGTTCCAGTTTATCCACCAACTCGTTGGAGGCTCCAATAGCAGCCACACTGCTGCCACTCTATCACATGTAGACCTAGCTCCCTAAGTTTCTTCATTCTTTCCTAGGATGGGGCAGTCCTTGATCCATTCAAACATGTCAAGACTGACACCACAGCACAATGCTTTCCCAACCTGACCGGGACTATCACCTGTCTGGTGACTTACCTCCATCCAGCAGTGCCAGGAAGGCCAGGATGAGGAAGGGTGCAGACTTCCCAACAAACTCATACATCACACTTCCAAAGGGAGCTCCCACTGCAAAGGCAAAGCAGGCCCAGATTGCAGAGATGAAGGCCAGTTCCCAGCCAGTGTGACTTATCCGCATGGACCAGTGAATGTGTACTGTGGCCTACTTGGGGCTGAGCTCCACATGAGGCTCTGGGGACTCAGATGAAGAAGACCTGGTTCCAAGGTCTTCACATTCTAGTGGAGGAAAGGAGCATGGTGGTGGTGGGCGGGACAACCCAAGTAATTAGAACATGATAAAAAGTAAGTTCAACAGTAAAGGCTCCATCTACAAAGAGCTGTGTGAGCACAGTGGAGTGAGTTCGGGAAGCCACACAGGCTTTGTCAGGTGGATAATACTGGTGGGGAAGGGTCATGTGTAAAGAAGACAGAGGTGTCAGAAAGGAGAGTGTGGTTGGAGAAGAAATACAAAAAAATCAACTCTACTAGGGTATGAGTATTTGGGAGAGGAAGAGTAGAGGCAGGGAAGGTTGAAGCCAAATAGTTAAGGGCCCCATATATCCAGATAAAGCATCTACTTGGCCTTGAAGGCTGGGGAGAAACATCAGTGCTTTGTAGCAGGGGAGAAATGCTGCCAGCTCTGGGCATAGGGAGCTTCCTCTGGAGCACCTTGGAGGAAGGAAAGACTGTGCAAGGAGTCAGGCAGGAGGCTGGTGCCATATTGCAACTGAGACCTGATGAGGAGCTGACCTTGAGGGAGTGGCTGTAGAGAACACAATGGGTGTACTCATTTGGGAGTGAGAGGAGAGAAAGGAGACAGGGACCCAGTGGTTTTAGCTTGGGTGTTTGGGTAGGTGGGTACTAACAAGGAGCAGAGGTTTTGTTCCATCTCTTTCCTGTGGTGGCAGAGGGTGGGGTACGAGCCAGGGAAGAGACTTCTCCCCAATTAGCTCACAAGCTCCTACAGGGCAGGAACCATGTCTGAGGCTTCTTACTGATACCCCCTCTGTGTTAGCATTGTGGTTGATATGTAATAAGTGCTCAGTAAAAGTATGTGGCTTGTCAGACTAGTCAATTAAACCATAAGAGGGATGAACCTCAAAGAAAGGACAGCCTTATGGTTTCACATTTGGGATTCGAGTCCAGAAAATCTGCATCTATATCCTTGTTCTGGCATTTCCTGGCCGTGTGACCTTGGATGACTATCTAACCTTCCCTCTTCTCATCTCTATATCAGGGGCAATCATCCTTCCGTCGCAGCATGGTGCTGAGAATTGAAGATTATGTCTGTAATGCATTTAGTACAAAATCTGACAAAGCATGTTCTACTGTTGAAAGCTGGCCATGTGCAGAAGCAGAAGTGAGGCAGTGGCTGCTAACATGGGGATAGTCACTCCCTTGAATAGACTAGGTTTCTGGACCATTTCCAGGACCTCAAGGGCTATTCAGCTTCTTAAAGGAAAAGGGATTTCACCTTCCCAGGGCAAAATTTCATAAGGACTCAAAACATGATTGGACAGAAAAAGAGGGAAAATATTGTCTTCCATGACCTTAGGAACCCCTGCCTCCTGGAGCCATCTTCAGAGAGTCTGCAGTACCCCCACCCTACAACTCTAGATCTGGGGCCAATGCCACTTACCCAGCACTCCCAAAGCCAGGCCCCCCAAGGCGATTCCCATAGCGCGACCTCGCTCATAGTCGTCAGTATAGACACTTGCCAGCATCCCAAGACCTGAAGGAGGTAACAGATGGAGTCAGCATGCAGGAGCTCTCTGCCTGCCTCTCTCACAGGGTTCCTGGCCTTCACCTTATTATATCATCAGGGATCATCTTAGCTAGAGTTTCAGCTTCAGGGGTTTTGCAAAACTTAGCCCATAGCATTTTACAAATATTTCCCCACTATTCCCCCAAACTCCCACATTGCTCATTCCCTTTGTTCAGAATATTGTTGGAAGTGCAAGTCTCTGGGAAGGGGACACAGAATACCATTGTCCTACGACGTAGTATTTCATATCATCTTATCATTTCCTAGCACATTTCCCTGGATAAATAGATACAGACTAGGTCAAGGAAGGGAAAACCTACAAACACAGAGCACTGCTCTATTTAACGGGGGAGCCCGAGGAGAAGTAGGAAAGTATCAAATACCTGGAAGAGAGCATGGACTGGGCTCTCATGTCTGTTCACTCATGTAAAACGGCAAAGGATTACATTCATATTGTACTTGATAACACTTTGCAAACTGTGAGGGTGTTACTGGCAGTATTAACATTACTGTTACTATAAAATGGTAAGAGGGGACAGAGAAAAGACCACAGAGTGGCCTTAAGTAAAGGCTTGGCTTTATTGTTTTACCTCGGGCTTGCTCTGGCCTGAGCTAGCTGCATCTGAACATTATCGGAGGAAGTCATGTCAGCCTGAGGAATTTATAGGCACTGCCAGCAACTCCAGAATTATCTTGGTTTTGAATCCCAATTTCTGCCTTCCAGGATATTTTCTTTAATTTTTTCATATAAATTGTATAATAGGGTCTGACGGTAGTAAGAGATGGTAAACGAGGCAGTGTGTGCGTGTGTGTGTGTAAGATGTCGGTGTTACCTGCAACAGATGAAAATGAAGATCCAATGCCTTGAAGGGTTCGAGCCACAAAGAGCAGTGTATACGTACCAGAAAAAGCAAACACTGGGGAAAGAGAAAAGCAAGAACGCTCCAGTTAGCAAATTGCCTTTGTTCCCTGGCCACCAGAAAACCTGCCCGTGATATTACAAAGATGAGCCATTATGCATATGTCTTAAGCAGGCTCACTGCTCCCTGTTCTTGGAGCTGTCTTTCTGATCTCCCACCCTTCATCAGGACTGCATTTTAATTGGTATGAAGACTGAGGAAGCACAGAAACATAAACAGATTCACCACGCGGGAGATGGAAGGCTGGATTTCCACATTTCTTGCCCAAAGCTCAACCTCCAACATTCTGTCCACTGGAATCAGGCTGTCTATGAAGTCCAATGCCCTGGACTGGGAACTTGTCCTTCCACCCTACTTCTGGATCCTCCATACTCAACACCTAGATTTGACCTTTGCCATTGTTGGGCCCTAGTGGGTTATCTGAAGGATGGAGATAAAAAGCTACGTGTACTTGAAGGGCCATAGGCATTGGGTAGATATTAAAGTAATACCTTGCTATCCAATCGGATCCTTCCCCTTACCTTACAATGGAAGACCTGTTAGCCAGATCAAATCAGTGAGTGTTTACTAAGCAATGCTGAGCAGGCAGCTGTGCTAGTCTCTTAGCAGATGTAAACTAAAGAGACATTCAGTTCATGCCCTTGAAGAGATTTGGTCTACTAGAGACTAACATACACAAAACTGAGAACCAAAGAGAAATATGTTATAAAAAACTAAATTACAGGGTGCTGGTGGTAAGGCTGGTAAGTGCAGACATGTCTCACCTCCAGTTCCAGGGCAAAGGCCCGGAGAGACAAAGGCTCCCTCCCAGAGTGTCTGCATCAGCAGACTTGAAATCCCGCTGCCCATTTATTACAGAGGCCTTTGCTTGTTTATGTCTTATAATCTCCCACTCCTTCCCGACATGATCACACTGTCTCCCAAACATGCACACGCTTGGTCTCTCCTTGCGTGGCCTCCAGTGCCCTCTCCCAGGCCTTCTGATTTCCAATCTGTTCAAGGTTGGTTCTTCCTATATCCTTTCCCAAGAAATGATTTATTACTCTTACCTCACCTCCGACCAATCAGCTCCCAGCATGATCCTGAGCCCCCTAACCCGCGGTGACCTGTGATTTTGCCCTATATAATTGTAATGTGCACGCCGTCAGAGAGTTTGGGCCTTTAAGCCTTAGCTCCCCATTCTCCTGGGGGTGCCATTCACAGTAACATAGCCAATATTTCTCTACTGCCATTCTCGGTGTTTAGGGTTTTGCTCTGCTCGCGCTGGGTGGACAAACTCTTTCTGTTTGGCAATGGCATCATAAAGCCCTGGGGACTGAAAACGTGCCTTTTTATACTTGACATTCCTTCAGTGAATTTTGCCATCAACTCTTATGGAATGAATTACGTCTCATTTGGCAGAACAGCGCAAATTATTCATTTTTAATTTAAAGTTTAGTGTAGGCTGAGCCTCTAGAAGTTCAATAAACATTTCTAACTTGAGTATCTTTATTTTCTTTGATGCAAGTACGCTGCAGTTCTGAGACAGAACGCCATCCAGCGCCTGCACTTGGCAGCCTTCTGCCCTGAAGGAGACAACCTCTCACTAAGCACTGGTTGGTAGGTGTCCAGCCCTGTGTTGGAAGGGAACACCTGAGGAGAAGCAATAAAAAAGCAGGAGGCACAGGAGGTCTGTGGTTCGGGTCAGAGAGTCTGCAGAGGCACCAGGAGCCACCAGTGGGGCCACAGGCTGCCTCCCCTGTATGAATCCCACCCCATTTGGTCCTGCTTTATTTTAATTCTCAGGGTCAATTTCCAGACCTGTTTTTTTCTCACTTACTGTTCTTATCCCATCTCCATTTAATCAGGAACATTTATCAGTTACCGGATAGACTATTTGTCTTTCTTTTTCCTGTTTCTTTAGCAAATTTATTTTCCTAAGTTAGAACATTTCCTAACCTTTAATGGTCGAATTTTCCAATATGACCTCTTTCCAAAGATACAAGGTTTGTTCTGAACTCACTCAAGGGTTTACTGATACACACACACACAAGCACACACGCTAGAGCAGACCCAGTAAAACAGCCTTCACGATTTTCCGCAGCTGAAGGAAATGAAGTGTCTTCTCCTAGAGCAGAATACACAAATTCCAGCTAGACCGTTGCCATTGCTGCTCCGGTTGCCAGACCAAACACTCGCTCTCATAGGCACTTGGCCAGCTTGGCCCTGCTCGCTTCCCGCAGTGCCCGTGATAAAATCAAGGGCAATCGGGGAGAGGAAGAAAAGAGGAAGCAAGTTACTTACTAACTGTAGACAGAAACATGATAATGAAGCCAGCAAACATGGGGAGGTGATATCCAATCCTAAAAGGGAATTTAAAAAAAGATACAGTTCCAGGAGGCATCCAGATACCTGGACGATATGTTTTCATGTAACTAGGAAAAGAAACTCAGTTATTTGAGTACATGGTAAAATGCGTCTCTGAATGCAGGTGTGGAGAATGGACATGACACGTGAATGTATATAAGCAAATAAACGAACATGAACAATTACCCACAGACCAGGGCCCAAACCTTCTTTTCCAGAAAGGCTAGCCTCCTCAGAGCGCATACCCCTTTGGAACATCAAGATAATCCCAAACACACCTGCTAAGAAGCCAGTGCTCTAGATCACAATAGGCCTGTCCCATTCCCATCTTACCCTATGGGAGCCATGCTCTAGGGCACTGAAAAAGCGTGAATGGTGTACTTCTCTTCACTGGTTCTCTTCTTGGTACTCTAGTCATTACATCACTAAGAATATCCGAAGCCCATGGCATTTCTTCAACATCATGCTATCCTTTGGGGTAACCAGCTTTTCTAGCAGCTGACTGTCCTGGGGTGCAGACGAAAGAGTTTCTTTTTCCCTTCTAACCACCTTTGGAGTACCTCAGCCCATTCTCTTATTCCTGAGCCCCTGGGCACCCACGCATATACCTGTTGGTGAGAGGCCCCACAAATGGGTTGACAAGAAGCTGCATCAGGGCCTTTGAAGCGAACAGGACCCCGACTCGTATGTTCTCTTCCTCCAAGAACTCTGTGTGTTGCAGGCAGTTGTTTTTATGGGATGAGATGACTCCTGTGACTGCAGGGGGGATGGTGCCAGAAGTGCCATTTGTCCTTGCGGTGTTGCTGGGCGCACTCTCTTCCACAGCCATGGTGTTGTTGTCAAAGAAGGAGAAGACAGTGGAAAAGGCAGGAGAAGCGAGGGCGTGCCGGGAAGCTGCGGTGGTGCCGGGGAACAGGGAAGGGTCGACTGCTTTGAATTCTGTGGCATATAGGAAGGTGGGCACAATGGGCACTGAAAGTCAAGAAGGACAAGTGGTAAGGGCTAAGGACACATTGTCTTTTTACCACTAGTGGGTCCAGGGTCATTGCTATGAGGTTCAGTTTCATGCTCAAGGCAGGTTTCTAACTGACATGACCTGAAGCCCACTAAAAGATTGTGCCCCCCAAGTTATGCTATTAGCTAAAGTACCTAAATCCTAACTATCATACAACTGGGCCTCATCATCAGAGATCCCATATGGACTAATTCGCCTACTGGCTAAAATGTATTTGTGATCACAAAGTCAACACTTGCGGAGCTGTCATAATTTTTCTTGAATATATGTACAGAGAGAGGGGAAAATTTTGTCACCAGATGCTCATTTTCCCAGCTGAGGTTGACTAGGCGGGCTCTGCCTTTTTATTTCTGCTCTCAGGCAGAGATGGCAGAGCATGGAGACAGGAACAGCAGGCCAGTGTCGGGCAAGAAGCCCCAGCTCTGGGGCAGTTGGGCAGAGCTCAAATCCCAACTCTGGCACCTGTGAGTGAGCTGGCCTCAGAGAGGCACTTAACACTCCAAACCTTGTTTTTTCTTTTGTAAAGAAAATAGAAAACAGACCCATAGATACAGAGAACAAACCGATGGTTGCCAGGTAGGAAGAGGTTTGGGGAGCTGGGTGAAAAAATTGAAGGGATTAAGAAGTACAAATTGATAGTTACAGAATAGTCATGGGGTTGTAAAGTACAGCACAGAGAATATAGTCAGAAATATTGTCATAACTGTGTATAATGCCAGGTGACTAGACTTAGAGGGGGATCATTTCGTAAGTTATATAAATGTCTAAGCACTATGCTGTACACTTGGAAGTATTATAATATTAAACGCCAACTGTAACTGAACAATTTAAAAAGTTTAAAAAATAGAATATACCAGGATATATGTTTTTAGGATTTAAGATTATAATCTATATGGGATGTGTGTGTATTTAGTTCCCCTAGGAGTAATGATTCAGTGTTGGCTAAATTCAGTGTTTGCAGCTACTTTAGAGAGCATAACTACTATGAATGATGAGAATGGACTATATTGGATTAACAATTTGTCTCAGAAAGCTTCTTGCTTAAGAGTGTACACCCAAGAAGGGCAACATATTAGCACCCATTTAGAACTGGCATAACCAAATGTAAAGATGAGTAGACTACCAACTAAAAAAAAGCAGAAGTCTGATGGTGGGTTTTGATATAAAGATCAATAGCCATACAAAGTATGTTGTTTTGGTGGAGCAGAAGCTGGGAAGGCAACAGTGAGAAGAGGCTCACTGTCCCAGAGGCCACTTGGAGTCATTAGCACCTTGGGAAGATAGCATGGGGAGGGAGGAATGCCAGTTCTGCTCTAGTCAGCCTGTTTTTTGGTCAGACACTCTCTGAATTCCTTCTCTTTGAACCTCTGGAGCTTTCAGCAATGGTTGGCAAGCTCCAGACTCCTTTTCCTGCTGTCTCCTCCAATTCCCCGCAACCTCCGTGCTGTTTCAAGCATGATAGGAAACATTCTCAAGTCCATTCACTGCTGAAAGCTAGAGGAGGGTGTGTTGCCGGACCCAGAGCAAATTACCCCCGACACCAAGACCCCAGACGTACCCACCACAGTAAGCAGCATGTTGTCCAGGAGCAGAGCCACAAACACCACCACCAGCACCAGCTTCCGGGACTCTCTCGCCTTCTGCAGCCAACGCGGAGGGGTGTCCCAAACCGCCCTGAGCATGGCGAGGACCGGACTGGGGCGTCTTCTCCTCCAGGTTCTTAGGGAAGGTCCTGTTACACCTGTAAAGGTCTTCTGCAGCCTTTACAGAAGAGGGAGAAAGTCTGCCCAGACCAGTGTAGCTCACTATTAAAATAAAAAGTACAGAATTGCTAAAAATAGGATAGTATTTGAAAACTTTCCCCTCAAAAACTTTTTTTTTTAATCCTCACTCGAGGATATGTTTTCTTATTTTTATTTTTATTTTTTAAAAAATATATTTTTATTGATTTCAGAGAGAAGGGAGAGGGGGAGAGAGAGACAGAAACATCAATGATGAGAGAGTCATTGATCGGCTGCAGTCTACAACCCGGGCATGTGCCCTGATTGGGAATCGAGTCCCGATTGCCTGGATCCTAGGCCGACGCTCAACCACTGAGCCATGCCCGGCTGGGCTGTTTATTGATTTTTAAAGAGAGGAAGGGAGAGAAAGAGAGAGAAACATCGATGTGGGAGAGGAGAAACATCAATCTGTTGCCTCCCGTAGGTGCCCTGACTGGGGATTGAACCCACAACCTAGGTTTGTGCCCTGACTGGGAACAGAACCTGCCACCTTTTGGTATACAGAACGACGCTCCAACCAACTGAGCCACCCAACCAGGGCTCTGTTCATGTCTTATTCAGCTTAATAACTCTAGGTGGATCCCACAATGCCTGCCAAATAAGCACTGCTTACCAGTTTTTCATACTGGAATTCAATCTAGCATATGATGAGGATTCCGGAGACCATCTAGCTGTTTCTCAAAGGTCAGACACCTGCCTATCGCCTCGATGGTTACATCACATCTCATCATATCTGAGGACAACTTACACTATTACTTAATCTTTTTCTCCAAATCCACTTAAAATAACAAACTGAAACACTTGTTTTAAAAAATAACTTTAGCCCTGCCAGGGGTGGCTGAGAGGTTGAGCATCGACCTAGGGTCCAGGAGGTCACTGTTCAATTCCTGGTCAGGGCACATGCTCAGGTTGTGGGCTCGATCCCTAGTCGGGGCATGCATGAGGCAGCCGATCAGTGACAACTCTCTCATCATTGATGTTTCAGCTCCCTCTCTCTCCTTCTCCCTTCCTTTCTCTGAAATCAATAAAGATATATTTTAAAATAATAATAATAATAAATAACTTTTGGTGCTGTGCCAAAAACAAATTATGGTCTATGCCTATGTATTGCACAAAAATATCTCATGTGACTCATACTGCCGACTGAAAAACACCAACCTGGACCAACCCTTTTATCTCATGGATGAGAAATCTGAGACTCCAAGCTGGGAGGTTTGTCTCAGGTCACACAATTGGTGTCAAGCTGGAATGAAATCCCAAGCTTTTTAACTTGCAGGCTTGTACCCCCACCACCTCTCCTTGCTCTGCAATACTGGAAGTGCTCCTATCCTTTTGTTTAAACTATAAATCCCTGCTCAGAAAGGTGTGTTACTCTGTGTAAACAAAATATTAATGTTCACAATTAGTTTTCTACTCAGGATTTCATATCATTAGTCAGCATTAAGTAACAGTATTTTGTTAAACTTCAGTTAATAACAGTTTCTGGGAAATTTTTTCTTTTCTTTTCTATGGCTTCTGTTATGGTGTCAATAATACCAACCATTTAAATTTTAAAATATATTACTGCCATAAAATGCATCAGACTCTAAGGATCATTTATCCTTTGATTTGGTAACTCTACTTCTAACAACGTATCCTAATGAACTGATCAGAAGTGTAGTCCAAGATTTAGGTTTAAAGTTATAAATTGCTGAATTATTTATATAATATAAATGAAACATTTTAATGGTGAAATATAAACAGCTCTTAAAATCATGTTTTCAAACAATTTCAATGACTTAGAAAATACTCTTAATATGATGTTAAGCTTTAAAAAAAATTGAACTGTATTTACAGCTTAACTTCAATAATATAAGAAAAAAATTTATTTGCATATTTTCAAAAGACTAGGAAGATACATACCCCAATGTCAGCTGTTATAACGATATTTAAATGATCTTCTTTTTCTTTTTCTGTAATTTTTAAGTGTTTTATTATCAACTATTTTCATAATACAAGAAGTAAATATGTTAAATATTTCTCACTGGGATTCAATAGTCAGCCTCAAGTGTTGCAAGTAGTATACCAAGTACTGAGCTACTCTCTTCTGTTCTAAGACCAGGGCTGGAAGAACCTTACCCACACGACAATTTTAAGTGACCAAGAGGTGCCCACTGCACCAAATCCCCAGATAAGTTTTAACCAGAAAATGCATGCAATCATCTAAGATCCTGTATAAATAAGGCATTTCTAAATACAAATTTAGTTTGAACACATAAGGAGGGAAATAAAGAGACTAAAAGGAAAGCAAAAGAAAACAAAAAAGACGTAAAATGGCTTAAAATAGGTACTCTAAGGATAGACCAAAAAATGAAACAAAACCAGGAATCTGCTAACTAATCAGTAGTCAACTTTACTTTAGAATAAAAATTCTTTGTTGAGAGACACAAATGACAAGGAAGGATTAAATCTATCCAGAGAAACTTCTTACCATAGAGCCAATCTTGCGCGAGGTACTCAATGAGATATTGGCAGCTGTTCGCAGTTCAGCAGGGACTCTGTTCTCTGAAAGTGGATGTGCTGATGGATTTATTGCCACCTGTTATCTGAGGGAGTTGTGTGTGCCCTTTGTCCACAAAAATTTAATTGGATCCTCCAGCAGGTTCCATTCAGACCCTTAGCTCCCTGCGTCAGAGGCAGGAAAGCAGGGCTGGAGAGAATGGAGAGAGAGGAGAAATTACCCTGAGCAAAGATGCACTGGCCGCAATGTTTCTCATCCGCGCTTATCTATCATCAAACTCTTTAACTCCTGCCTGAGTCTAAATATAAATTGGAAGACAAAATGAGCCGGAGTGCAGTTCCTGTCCCTTGCTCCCTAGTCAAAGAGGCTCCCACATTCCCAGTTGCTTTCTGGAAAGAAAGAAATCCTAGAACACCCACAGGACCAAAAAACAAATGCATAATAATCTATGCATGTTGTTCTCAAGTCATAAAAGTCCAACATTTACGACGTCTGCAAAGTCATAGATTGCGCACTAGCGTCCCAATATTAGCCCGATGCCTGGCAGTAGCCTCCAGTAGACATTTGGTGGACGGGTGGCTACATGGATGGCTACCCAGGGGGTGCGGCTCACTGTGGGACCCCGGGTGGCACTGTAGGAAACAAGATGGCGGCACAGGGAACCGCTGCACCCGCCGCCTCCCGCCGCCATATCAAATTACAGCTCAAATGCAGAACCGCCACCACTCAGGGCCTCCTGAAATCTGGCTGGACAGAAGCCCCACAACCAGGGAGCTGAAGAAGCACCGAGACCGGGAGGAGGGGCGGAGACGTGGGCGGATCGGGGCTGAACTGAGGAGACGCAGCCGTGGGGCCACACCCGGTGCCGCGGGTTAATCCAGGAGGGACATCTCGGCGGCAGAGGTTTCCTGGAGGAGGGAGGGGTCCCAGCCCCACACTGGGCCCCCCTCCCAGGGCTCCAGGGCTGGGAAGAGAAGCCCCTACAACTCCAGGCTGTGAAAACCAGCGGGGACTGTCCCTGAGGGTCGCGGAGGCTGTGGGAGCCCCAGCAGCTCCTCTAAAGGGCCCGGCACGGACTCACTCAGACGCTCCCTCTGAGCCCAGCGCCGGGCAGCAGCCTGAAAGGACCCGGGACACTTGGGAGGAACTAGCCTGCCTGAAATCGGGGCGAGAGGTGGAGGGGCGGCTTCCTCCCAGGCAGAAGGGCTGGCAGAGGCCATTGCTCCTGTGGGGAGTCCTCCCCGCACACAGCCGGCAGGCAGGCGCCATATTTGAATCGCCAGCGCCTCACGCCTTTGGCCCCGCCCCGTGATGCCCGGAGGCCCCGCCCCTCCCCACCTGCAGCTCATCCAGGCCATTTCCAGGGGCTTTTCTGTGCAAGTGGCCTCTCAAGCCTCATGCTTAGGACTTTCCTCAAATCTCTCACACAAGCAGCAGCGGGCCCCATACGGCTTGATAAATGGCCCCAGGCCTGGCACTAGCGGCAGCCTGCATTGGTTCATAGCTTGGCCTCTCCTAAATATCTCTAAGCCCAGCACAAGTAACAGCCAACTACAGTTTGCTATGTAGCTCATGCTGGGTGGCCCTGGGCAAGGCACTGGTAGAGGCTGACTTTGCACCTCCTGGGAGGCCCCAAAGACAGTGCACCACACTGGATTACAACCCTTCCATATCCATGAATGACACACTCAAGGGGCACACATGGTGAACACCAAAGCTCCACTGAAGTAAATCCTGCTCCATAGGGGTGTCTCTAGCACAGCAGTTCTTTGGCTGTAGTTGCAGCTGGTCTTCACAGCTGATTGGCCAGGGGGTCAATTCCTCCCAGTAATGCTAACAGCAACCAAGGCTCAACTACAACAGGACAGTGCACACAGCCCACACAGGGGAGCACCTAGAAGGTCCAGCTCAGGTGACTGGGGAAGCTGAGCCACTGGACTCTACAGAACACCTACTACACAAAACCACTCTACAAATTCCAGGAGACATAGCAGCTCTACCTAATGCATAGAAACAAACACCTGGAAGCAGCCAAAATGTGGAGGCAAAGAAACATGTCACAAAGGAAAGAACAGAAGAAATCTCTAGAAGAGGAACTAAATGAAATAGATCCAAGCAAGATAACAGATATAGAGTTCAGAATTTTGTTTATAAGGATGCTCAACCATATTAGTAAGAGTATTACGAAAACAACTGAGAAAATCAATGACATAATAAAGTACCAATTTGAAATGAAGGCTACATGAACTGAAATGAAGAATAATTTACAGGGAATCAACAGAAGAGTAGAGGCAATGAGAATCAAATCAGCAATTTGGAACATGAGGAAAAAAAAAACGCCCAACCAGAAGAGCAAAAAAAAAAGAATCCAGAAATATGAAGATAGTATAAGGAGCCCCTGGGACAACTCCAAGTGGCCCAACATTCATGTTATTGGGGTGCAAGAAGGAGACAAAAGAGAGCAAGAATTGAAAACCTATTTGAAAAAATAATTACAGAAAACTTCCCCTACCTGGGGAAAGAAATCGACTTACAAGTTCAGGAAGCACAGAGGGTCCCAAACAAGAGGAACCCAAAGAGGCCCACAGCAAGACACATCATAATTAAAATGCCAAAGGTTAAAGACAAAGAGAGAATCTTAAAAGCAGCAAAAGAAAAGCAATTGGTTACCTACAAGGGAGCAGCCATATGACTGTCAGCTGATTTCTCAACAGAAACTTTGCAGGCCAGAAGGGAGTGGCAAGAAATATTCAAAGCGATGAAAAACAAGGACCTACAACCAAGACTGCTCTACCCAGCAAAGCTATCATTTAGAATTGAAGGTCAGATAAAGAGCTTCACAGATAAGAAAAAGCTAAAGGAGTTCATCACCACCAGACCAGCACTACAGGAAATGTTGAAGGGTCTTCTTTAAGAAGAAGCTAATGAACAAAAGAATCTGATGAACTAAATAGATCCAGAGACATTGATGCATGCAATAGACGATCATATTTCAGAGGAAAGAGGGAAGGGGGTGGAGGGTGAGAAAAGATTAACCAAAGAAGTTATGGGCATATATGCATAACCCATGGGCACAGTCAATAATGGGATGAAGGCCTGGGGAGGGGGTGGGAGCAAAGTGGAGGGGGTCAATTGGGGGGGAAAAATGGACACCTGTAATACTTTCAACAATAAAGATAAATTAAAAAAACAAAACAAAACTCAATTCAACTAGAAGGTTAAAACTAAGTGAATGGAAAAATTATATACCATGCAATCATTAATCAAAGGAAAATATGAGTACATATACGACTATCAAAATAAACTTCTGAGTAAAGAAAATTATCAGAGATGGATTAGAACATTTTATAATAATAAAATGGTCAATTTACCAAGGGAAAAAAAAAAAAAAAAAAGAATGGCACTATAGGTCTATATTTTTCTGATATTAAGAGTCAGTGGGGAAAAGACCATAAACAGTTTACAAAAGAACAAATACAACTCATGAGCAAGAGTAGAAGCAGAGGTTTCCTAAGTGGGGAACTGGTGGGACTCTCCTAATTGTATGAAGTAACTTAGAAACTTTCAATGAAGGTCTAAAAAGGTGGAAAGACCTTTAAAGAAACCTGCAAAGAGAAATAGGGGGAGGAGGCAAGGACATTGGGGGAGTGTATGAGTTTCTTATGGCTGCTGTAACGATTACCACAAACTCAATGTCTTAAAACCACAGATTTATTACCTTGGAATTCTGAGATCTTATTGGGCTAAAAATCAAGGTGTCTGCAGAGCTGCAATCCTTCTGGAGACTCTAGGACAGAATCTGTTTCCTTGTCTTTTCCAGCTTCCAGAGGCCGCCTGCATTAACTCTCTCTCCATCATTTAAACACACTGTCCCTCCCCCGCCCCCCTCTCTGGCTCTCAGCTTGTTGTCCCCATCCTTCACTTATAAGAACTGATGTAATTACATTAGGTCCATCCAGATATTACAAGATAATATCCCCTGACCTTGAACTTAATCAGATCTGCAAAGTCCTTTTTACCATGTAAGTTAGCGCATTCACAGGTTCGAAGAGGAGAATGTGACCACCTCTGGCAGGGGGCTGGGCATTGCTCTCTCTACTGTCGGGATACCAGCCACTTTACACACCCTGTGGCCTGAGTCTCTATGGAGAGAGGGGGTTAGGGGCAGAAGATGGGGAAACTGTATTAATAAAATTACAAAACTCTGGGCACAAGGCAGTGTCCTGTTTGGAGTCCAGGTGACACTTCTTCCACCAAGCTCTCTTTCCTAAGTGCGGTTTGGTTATTCTGAGGGCTTGCAGCAGCCACCAGCCAAGCAAAACTGTGTCTAGTAGAGAACTCCAGCAGCCGAAGGTTTAGGTAGAGCACTTCCACAGGGAAGAAAAAGCTCTTCTGAGGTATCACCAAACTGAGAAAGCCCCAAATAATTGGAAAACCATGGTTTGGGGGAGCTGAGGGTCTGAGAGAGCGGGCACAGACTGACAGTCATCAGATTTTGGGCGTTAATAGAAACAATGGCAACAATAATAATAGCCATCATTTATTGAGCACCTACTACATGTCAGGCATGTTTCTAATACATACATATATATTATACATTACACACACACACATATATTTCAGTCAATTGTGACCATGCTAGTATTCACAGGTTAGCCAAGACTGGGTTGTTCTCACAAATGCCCATCACTATTAATGATCAGAATGTTGTTTATTAAACAGAAATGAGCTCTATCTTCCTCCTGTCTAGTTTTTTAATGTAAAAACCCCCACACCCAGTGAAACTGGTGTGAGTATGGTGAAAAGGAACTTTGTAGACACTATTAGTAGCAATGCAAGTGGGTACAATTCTTTTAGAAAGCAGTTTAATTTTCTATCTTTTGTCTTTTAAGTTATAAAACATTTATACTTTTTTACTCAGTAATTTCACTTCTTAGGGATCTATTCTAAAAAAAGCTAAAATATGGGGGGGAGCATATCCTAAGTACTACATTATTATCATAGCAGTTAGGAAAAATTGGAAATATCTCGAGTATCCAACTGTAGAAAAATATTTAAATCCATGGGCCTGAAGAACTGTCGTGTTATTAATGAAACAGAAAAAAACATTATCATGAAGGCTATATATCAACTTAGAAAAAAAATTTTTAATCCTCACCTGAGGATTTGCCTTTTCATCGATTCTGGAAAGAGGAAGGGATAGGGAGACAGAGAGAGAGAAACATCATCAATGTGAGAGAGAAACATCGATTGGTTGCCTCATGCACATACCCCGACGAGGGGTCAAACCTGCAACCTGGGTATGTGCCCTGACTGGGAATCGAACTTGTGACCCTTTGGTGCACAGGACAATGCTCTAACCACACAGCCACACCAACCAGGGCAACCTGGAAAAAATGTTATATATATGTACATTTATATATATATTTATACACACACACACACACACACACATAGGTATTATAACGGGAAGTGTAAGGGTAAGATGTAAAACTTTATGTACATTGCTAGCAGCATTATGCACAATAGTCAGAAGGTGGAGGCAACCCAAATGTTCATCAGCAGATGAATGAATAAAGAAAATTTGGTATATGTAAACAGTGGAATTTTACCCAGCCTTAGCAAGGGAGGAAATTCTGACACATGCTACAACATGGACATGGACAATCTTGAGGGCATTATGCTAAGTTAAATAAGACAGTAATAAAAAGACAAATACTGTATGATTTCACTTATATGAGGTATCTAGAGTAATCAAATTCACAGAAACAGAAAGTAGAATGGTGGTTTCCAGTGTCTGGGGAGAGGAAGAAGAGAGAAGTTGTTTAATGGATTTAGAGTTTCAGTTTTGCAAGCTGAAAAACTTCTGGAGATTGGCTGATTGTACAACAATGTGAATATGCTTAGTACTACTGAAATTTACACAGAAAAATGGCTCAGATAATAGATTTTATGTTACTTATATTTTACCACAATCAAAAATGTTAAAAAAACTATGTAATTGTAATTGTAATTATATACCTATAAAAGCTCTATATACATTAAATACATGTCATTTATGTTAGTGGTTTTGCTAAATCACAAAATTATGGGAGATTTTAGTTTATTATCTAAATTATAGTGGGAAAATTTTTTAAATAAAAACTTACCAGTAAAAAGTAATAGCTCAGTCTATATGTATATAGACTAGTGGGCTCTGAGCCCTTGATAGGGACTAATGATTTCCGGCTAGAGTGGGGTGTTGAGAGCAATCGAGACTGCAGTGGAAGTCTGAGGCTCCTTGACAGTGGCTCTGTTATCACTCCAGTGAAAGAGGCTGGCACATAGCATCATCAGACAGACAGCTTTTTCTCAGGACCAAATAACATGTATAGCCTAATTATACTTACCTTTGGCTGTGGCTGATATGGCCTGCCAGAGTAGATGGCCTTTGACTCAGCCCTGGAGGGTGTTTTGGTTTCTCATTGCTTCCTGTTTCTCTTACTGTTCAAACACTTAACAATCAGTTCAGACTTCCTCTTATATGGAGCATATGTCAGTGTTCCAGGCTTGGACTGGAGAGATTTGGTTTCTGTCACAGGCTTCTGAAAAGGCCAGGAAAGCATTACTCTATGGCTGCGATGCACACGGCACTGTGGACCCTGAGGGGTGACCTGTGTCCAAAAAAGGTAGGGAATTGCTGGACATGGCAAAGTGAGAGAAGGGTTTTGTTTCAGATCAAGGGAAATCAGGCGCTTTGAAAACCAAACTCAAAATAAGCTGGAATCTTATTGAATGATTGTATTGTAGGGACACAGCAAACTCAGCAATAAATCGGTCGACTGGGGATTCGTCAAATTCAGCCCCCCTCCCACAACCAGCATGCCTTCACCTCAAATGCCCTTGAAGAGATAGCCCTGCCTGTGGAGATAGCAGACTCAGAAATGTTTAAAGCCAAAGAAGATATAGAGTCTGCCCCTGGGAAACCGGATTCCTCAGCCCTCGAGCCAGGTCCCTGCAAATTCAGTCTGGATTTCCTCTGGCCAGTGCAACCGGAGGGGACCTACAGCTGTCCCATTATAACGCAGAACTTGGCAGTAAGTTGTCCTGGTCGGGCTTGCCCTTGGGGGCTCTTCTGTCTGTTGCTTCTCACCTGCTACTCAATTTATAACCTTTGTGTCCTCAGCACAGACTAAGTCTCATGTGCACAGTCCTGCCTGTTTTGTGCTTGCTCCCGCTTTTGACTTCCTTCATGGCTGCTGCCCCGGTGAGCTCCCTCCATTCTTTCTAGTTCTTTCCTGCTTCTCAGCATATCTTTTCAAAAGTCCTCTCTTACTATCAAGTTTCAGTCTGGCCATTGTCCCCTGATTACCAGGATGTGTCATCTCTGTTTGACTCAAGCCTGCTCTGCTCAGGAAATGCCGCCCCAGCTGCATTCAGCAGTCAGTGCTCCCACGCCTCTTCCTTCAGTGCCCACCTTGGAGTTACTCAGGAGTTGGTTAAGAATAAGACTAGCCAAAAACCAGAAGCAGAGATATGACACTTTATGACACTGTGACATTTTTCCTTGAACTATAGTTCTGTGATTCGAGGCCGGAAGCTACTTAAAGGCAGGGTTTTAGCCTCCTGACCTTTGTTCTGCCCATGGGCCTCAGCATCTTGCCCGGCAGAGGTGCTCGGTAACTACTTGTTGATGGTGATGATGACGAACGCTCTAGCCTCTGAGCTTCATGGAAGACTGGCTGAGGTATTGGAAACCTTGAAGGAGACTTGCCCTTTCCCAGAGCCTCATAGCTGAAGAATAGGAATGTTATTTCCATCTTCCATTTGGAATTTGGATCCCAAATCTACCCATCCTGGAGCATGGGAGCAGAATTCCACAAGCAGAGCTGAGGGTTTTGAAATCCAATGCTGACCCTTGGGATCTTAGCCTCAGCCACGACTCCTTATGAACCTTAATTCATGGACCACAGATGGAAAATCTACCATCCCCAAAACCATTGTGCTATGTCGGAGAGCCTGTGGAGATAGCCATGACTTTCACTGGGGTATGAAAGGCCAGTGGTAAAGTCTCTTAGAAACAAAGACCATGCTTTTTTCTTTTTCTTTTTTTTTTTTTAGTATCCTGCTGTAAACACCAGGGAATGGAAAAGGAACACCTGGATTAGCAGGGTTTGGGTCCTGGTTCTGCTGTTCACTAGCTGTGAGAATTTGGACAAACTACTTGGTTTCTCTATGCCTCCGTTTGCTAACTGATAGTTCTTGTGAGGATCCAATGAGTACACTAATGGTAAGAACTTAGAAGAGTGGCACTAGTAGGCACATAATATTGGACTCTATGCATTTATCTATCAGAAAAACCATAAAACATGGACTCTGCTCTGACTAAACTTCTCTATTTGTTGGGGGAATTTCCAGACCCTAAGTTCCCTAGAATAAATTCCCCTTCTAAATGCAACCTCCATCATGAACTGTGTCAGAGCTGTTACTTTTTGCCGACCATGAGAATTTACATGCCTTGTTCAAGACTCACATAGGACACCCAATGTTGTTCCTCTAATCCAAATCCCTCCACATTCTGTCTACTGAAAAGATTCACCTTCCCGTGGAGACCAACCTGACCTAAACCAATCCTAACTGACCTTTCTCTTACTGGTTAGACAATCCGAGATGCCATTCTATGCTATTTTGCATATACTCTCATATTATGTGTATTAATCTTGTCTCCACAATATTGCCTTTGCAGTAATGTCATCTTTGCTTTAAAGATGTGACATAGGCTCAGAGAAATGGCCTGCCTGAGGACACAGCTCAGTTCAACGCACTTACCACTGGAGAGCAGAAACATATCTTGAGTTCTTCCAAGGCTTTTCAGCGCAAGCACCACATTGAGTTCATCATCAGTGTTCACTCAACAGAAAATGCCATTCAGGCTTTCACTACACTCTCTAATGAGTACATCATAAGTAAGCCAGAAAATGAGGCCTTTTCTGTCCCTGGTCAGATTCGGACATTGAGGCAGTGTAGGTACATTGCCATAACTAGTGGGAAATTTGGAAATTAGAATAAATCCCTAGAATTTTTCCTGAGAATCTCAGATTTCTGAGCCCAGCTTGTCCCTAGGTCATCTCTGACACTAGAGAAGGGGCTTCAGGCAGATACCAGGTCAGATCCTGGACCTTACTTCTCTTTTCAGACGTTCAGAAGCCCCTGCCTATCTTCGAATTAGTTTCTCCTTCCAAAGTTCCCCTAAATGGGGGTAGAAGAGATCATCTATAATTACCCTGCATCAGAGGAAATCTCCCAAGCTGATTTATTGTGTATACAGGCCACAGAGCCAGAACTGGGCAGCTATGGAGAAAAGAGCAACCACAACATGGTTTAAAGTCTGGGTGGGTTACATTGTCTTCCTAGCCCCGGTACTATTCTACTTCTGGGACTTAGGGAAATCACTCTACTTCTCTGAGCTTCAGTTTCTTCATCTGTAAATGGGAGAGTTAAGTCTAGTTGATCCCCAAGGTGTATCCTAGGTCTAACCATCACAAACTAGTCTTAGAGGCAAAACAATGGGTTCTCATTGAATGTTGACTCTGTGTCATCTGTCATTACTTCCTCTGGCCCAGGTCCCTTCCAGGTCTCTGTAACACAGAATGTTTTATTTGTCACATGCTTGTTCTACCACTAGTTTAACCTGCTGCCTGTTAAAATAAAAACTGTGCCATCTTAAACAGATGTACCTTAACAGTCCCAATTTTATGTCTGATTAAAAAATGTAATGGATGCTCATGCAAAATAAATTTTGACAAATATTAAGAATATAAAACATCCCATAAGTCAGAGATAGTCACTGTTAACATCTGTATGTTTTCCAATATTTTCTCTGAGGGTAAGTGTACACATAGATATAATAGAAATTATACTGGGTGTGCCATTTCGTACAAAAGTTTTTACTCAGCACTGTATGTATTGTAAAACTTCCCCCATGCTTAAAATATTTTTCTCAGTGTCAGAATGATATTCCATCAAATAGATGCACCAGCATTTATATAAATGATTCTGTTTTGTTTGGAACATTTGGAATGAGAAAGGGCTGTCTTGACCTGGCAACAAAAGAAAGCCTTTGACAAAGGAAGGGCAGCTGGAGTTTCAAGGGCACTTTCCCTCACTTCACACTGGGAGACAATGAAACAGCCAGCACCTGCAATGGGAACTTCCAGCCATTGGCCCCTTCTTGGGTTGACAGGTTTAAACACTTGCAGGGCTTGCTCTTAGGTAGCCACTGTTCTGATCATAGGGGGCCCTCTGCTGTTCCCTTTCTTTCCACAACACATCAGTGACCCTAGTCACAAAGAAAGTAACATGGAATAGAACCAGAGATCTCAGCTTTCAGGAGGTCAAAGTAGAGTTTCCAGCCTGTAAAGCTCACTCCAAATTAGAAAACAGCCAACACAACAACAAAGAGAGAAATATATACAAATTAATTAGTTTCCTCTCCCATCTGACCCTGAAAATTTTATATTGATGATATCATATTGGTTTATGCCTTGTTACATGGAAATGTACAGGCCTATTTATTAAATCTGCTGCAGGTTGTCATTGCTGTGTTTTTCCCTGATTAGGATTTTCCAGCAAATGAAGAGAGATGCACATTATGCGGGGAAAATTAGGTCACTGGCACGAGCTTTCCTTCCCTTCCTGTCTCTAATTTTCTTCGGCATTAATCATTTGTAATAAAAGAATAAGTGTTTGCATTTCTGTCTGAGATGTTGCTTTATGGAAGCCTGCTTTTAAATCCTTGAGAACTATGACATAATTCTTCCCAACTGTCCAATGAAGACTCAGAGACAGAAGGAATTGAGGATTGACCAGAGGTCACTGGGGTTAGTGACTCCGAGTCCCATGTTCCGACCACAAACCCTACTGCTGGGGCCAGTCAATCTTGCATTTCTTGGGGGTAAAGTAAGAACAGGATTTCAACATATAATAGAAGGACTATAACCAGGATACTAGCTGAGCAGGGTGAGTATTCCTTAAGGAAAACCCCTCTGTATCAACAAGACTGGTGGAGAACTGCTCATCCTTGAGAAGGGAGTGACACATTTTCATTCATCTAATAGGTATTTATTAAGTGCTATGTGCAGGTTACCTTGCTGGGTGTGATAGATAGAAGACACAAGAAAATGATAAGATATAGTCCCTGCTTAATACAAACTAGTCAGGAAGAGGCGTCATTTATAAAAGCTCTTAGAAAAGAGCCTGACACATAGTAAGTAATATGTACATACTTGATCAAGCAATCCATCAAACTATATAACACTAGTTAAAACATATTTAGCCTTTGCTATGGCAACCACTTTGCATTAATCTCTTTCGATGCTTACAACAAGTTTATGAAGAAGGTACTATTAGACCCTCAGCTTGCAAATGGGGCCTAGAGAGCATAAGTAGACAAGCAAATTTTTGTTCAAGGATAAGTAGACAAGCAGAACTTTAGCTGTGGGGCTCCAGAGCCTCTTAACCACAGTGCTGCATACCCCCTTCCCCCAGGCAATGCTCTTTGTGTGAGCGGATGTGACTTTGGATATTTAATGTCCATTTTAGAAGGAAAAAAAGACACACCCTCAAACTGCATTCTCAATTATTTATCACTGCACAGTGTCTTCTGAATTTTATCAGTGTATAAAAATGTTTTGCACTATTGTAATTGGTCTGTATACGTTTAGCTCTTTTCACTCAGTATTATTTTGTATACATAATTCCATATGCTTAAATTCTACTAACTATATATCATATGCATGCCAGTATCCATAAATATGGAATCCTTGTCCAGTTCACTGTTGTTAGCTATTCAGGTTACTACTTCATTTTCACTATGATGAGTAATAGTATTGCCATAATAAGCTATAAACATATTCCTTTGGTCAATAATCCCATTTCGAGATTACCAAATCAAATTATTGAATCAAACATGATGAACAATTTTATGATTCTTGGCCCATACCAGGTTGCTCTCCAGAAGAAATGTCCAATTTATCAAGCCAGGAGAAAGGTGACGGCACACCTCTTAGTCCCTAACTATCAGCACTTAAAAAGAATTACTTGGTTAGTTTTGCTAATTTAACAGATACAGTAGAACATCATGGTCATTTCAGTTTCAATTTCTTTATTATTAGGAAAACTAACATTTCCCATACTTTCCTGCCTATATTTTTATGTGCAAAATATTTGTTTTACCCTTTGTCTTTCTTATATATTAAGGAAATACTTTTTGAAACCTGAGGAAAAGTGTTTAAATATTAATGCTTTAAATATCTCTGAGAAACTCTCATGTTCAATTTCAGTTGACGAATATTTTTGAGCTACCTGCACTCTGCACAGATACTGTCATTAGACCATAAGAAATTATAAAATAAAAATAAATAATTGTATTTGTCTAAGAAGTTGGAGATGGTGCCAAGTAATACAACTACCTGACACTACCAGAGAGAAAAACAATTTAACACACATGATTCAATAAATGAAAATACCATTTCCCCCATTACTGGATGCTGCTTAGCTATTTTTTCTTTAAGAGTTTCAGGCTCTTTTGAGAATCTGATAGAAATCGATGGGTTACCTCCATGGAAAATGACTATATGCATACATTTTTCATAAGGTTTCAGATTTCTATGCATCCCCAGTTCAAGACCTCTGTTTTACAGCAATCTTGGTCTTATCTCTACCATTTTTTTCCTTCAAAATATTTCTGCCTACTTCCCTCTTCTCTACATCTCTTTGTTCTACAGCAGGTTATAGAAAGTAACAAAAGAGGGGAAAACGTGAATGGACAGTTGTCAGTGCTGTCATGACAGTGATGAGCTCTGCGATAGAGGTAAGGTCAGAGTGCTGTGGCAGGGTGCTGGAGGAGAGCCATCACTCTGGCCTGAGTCGTCACCGTTCACCTAGACAATTACAATAGCTTCCGAACTGGTTTTTCAATGTCTCTTTTGCCTTCTGCCTCAGTTCATTTTTTGCCCAATAAAACAAGGTTTAGTCTTTCTAAAGCCTAATCAGGTCACGTTATCTCTTTGTAAAACTCTCTAATCACACTAAGAGTAAAATTCAACCCCCCACCCGTTGCTTCTAAAGCCCTGTTGACCTGGCCCAGGCCTCTCTCCTACTGCTCTCAGTGTAATCCTTTCTAGCCCCGCTTTCCTTCTGACTCAGGACTTTTCCACTTACTTTTCCCTCTACCTGGATCACACATCTTCTGGAGCTTCCCAGGACTTTCTCTTTTCATTTTAGGTCTCAGACAGCTGATAGGGGCATTCCCTGACCATACCATCTAAACTCTTCTATCCTAATCACTCTTACCCCTAGTCTTGTTTTATTATTTTTTATCACACTTGTCTCTACCAGGCATTTTATTAGTATGTTGTTTGTTTCCTGATTTCCCCCTTTTGTAAGTGCCATGAGGATAGGGACTTTGTCTATCTCTAGGACTTAGAACAGTATCCAGTACACATAATAAGTTGTTCAAATATTTGTTCAATAAATGTTAAGGTTAATGCTTTGCTTTTGTACTAGAGGCCATAACTGATTCCTGCTCACAGAGTAAAAAATTTAAAAAAAAAGTAAAAAGTAAACATCTTGAACTACTCCTAAAAGGATAAAAGGTTTGTAACAATAGCCAACAGTCTGATTGTCATATCTGAAACTTATCTATTATCATAAAAAAATAGCATGAGAAAAGCAGATTTATAACTTTTATAAAAAGGATGTCATATATTGTATTTAAAAAATATCGAGGCAAACACATATTAAAGGATTGAAACAACAGAGGTTATTAAATTAAAAGTAGAAATATTTGTCATATACACTCATATTACACACACACACACACACACACACACACACACATATATATAATTTTCCTAAGGATAGACTAAGTTTCTAACATTGAAATATTTGAGTCTAGTACCACCAAATTGCTCTTACAGATATCATATCAATTATACTTTTAGCAATAAAATATGAAAATTCTTGTTTCCTTAATTTCTTGCCAACTTTGGATATTAGTTAAAAATTGTAGTCAGTCTCATGAACTAGAACAAAATGGTGTTTTTTATTGTTTTGCCTTTCTTTTCTTTAATTATAAAGATATACTAAATGGTGTTTAATCTCACTCAAAATTAAGGAATACCTTCTTCAGTGGTGTGGTTCTCACTCAAAATTAAGGCATATTTTCTTCAGTGGTATGGTTCAAAAGGGTTGTGAGCATTTATTACAAAGGGCATGGAAATGAGATGCATCTAAAATAAACTTTATGTAATTAACTCTCACTTCCTTTAGGATATACCACCATTGTATACAGTTCAAACCCTACAACTTTCTCCTATGCAAAACAATTTATTGTTCTTCATTAAGCATCTATCTTCCCATTGTAACATAATGGTCTTCTAATGGCCAAATGCAGTGGATACTAGTAGTGCTCCTGTTACTTGCCTTCTCTTTGGTTTTTGGCATTATACAATAACCCCTCCTTGAGATTTTTTTCTTTTCTTTTCTTGCTTGTAGGACATGTGCTCTGGATTCTCTATAACTCTAATATCAGTCCAAGTTTGATTGCAGTATACTTTTTAGTACATCCCCTAATCTTTTTAACCTTAAAAGTTGATCTTTAGCATCTTCCCACACAATACACACACTCTCTGTTTTATCTCCTTTATTTCCATATCACTATCATGATGATAAGTCACAGTTTTTTTTTTTTGTTGTTTTTTTTTTTTTAAAAACACATCTTTATTGATTTCAGAGAGAGGAAGGAAGAGGGAGATAGAAACATCAATGATGAGAGAGTCATTGATCAGCAGCCTCCTGCACACCCCTGACTGGGGATCGAGCCCGCAACCCGGGCATGTGCCCTGACCAGGAATCGAACCACAATCTCCTGGATCCTAGGACGATGCTTAACTGCTGAGCCACGCCGGCGGGGTGATAAGTCACAGATTTTGATCTCAGTTCAGCTCAGATATCTTCTGGTATATTTACCTATAGTCCAATGGAAATATCCTTCTGAATATTCCACAGGAAACTTAACTAAATAGATCTCCTTTCCTCCTCCACCACCAGCAAAATTCCTCACTTCCTTCTCCACCACCATCCATTCAACCACTCAGGCCTCAAGCCTGGGCTGTCACCTTCCACAGCCAGCTGGCCATTCTTGTGTTAGTCTCTTAGTTTTCAAATACATCCCACTTTGTTTTTCACACTGCTACCACCACCCTAAAACAGCCCAATATATGGTTTTTGAATGATAGATTAGTGAACAAATTGAACAGGAAGATAGTAAAGTAAAAGATATGATGGCACATAGCACCCTATTTTAATAATCCCTGAATAGGTTTTTTATTGCTTCTGTTTTTCAAAGTGTTTTTAGGACTGGAGTTCTCTTCATTCAACGTCATGAAATGCCATTATAATCTGGACATTACTTGATGTTTCCTTGTACATGCTTGCCTTTCTTCCCCCTGCCTCCCTTATAGGCTGCCTTTTTCCCCATTTCCTTTTTTTCTCCCTGAAATCTTGCCTTTCTCGCTGGGTCCCTCTTTCGCTTCTGCTTCCCTGTCCCTGGCCAGGCGCCCTTCCTCCCAGCACCCTGGTCAGCTCCCCCAGCTGGTGCGCAGGCTCAGTCCCGCCCACGGAGATCGCCAGTCACGAGGCCGCAGGCGGAGAGCCGCGGAGGGGGCGGGGCGGGGGCGGGGCGAGGCCGAGGCTCCGCAGCGCGCATGGGCGGAGCCGGGAGCGCGGGCTGCCCCTGCTATATCTACGCCTGCGCGGCGCTGCTGCGGGGCCAGTCGGGACGGAGGAGACAAAATGGCGCTGCGGGCGATGCGGGGTATCGTGAACGGGGCCGCACCCGAGCTACCGGTGGCCACCAGCGGGGCGGTGGCGGGATCTTGGGAGCAAACGCTAGCAGCGAGCCGGAACTACCTCTCCCAGCCTCGCCTCAGTGAGTATCAGAGAGCAAGGGGGATCCTGTCTTTGCTCCTTAGCCCAGCCCCTTGCTCCGGCTCACCTGCTTAGCCTGTGGCTTGGGAGGTGGGGGAGGACTTATTTTTCTCCCTCGCGTCCCCGTCTACCCTCCCCCACACGTCTCTCTCTCTAGAAGAAGCTGTGAGCGCACTTTACATTTCCGTGAGGGGAAGAACGCCAGCGGGCGCTTGCTCCTGGGGTTGGTGGGCTGCTGGCTGTTGCCCCGCCCTCTCCAACATCCCCGTGCTGGAGCATTCTCTGGCCCTTGCTTCCTGCCTCTGAGGGAAGGCCGCTTCTTGTCACTCCAATCTGTATCTTCGCCTGACCTCATTTGGCTATTTAGGGGTCGAGGGAACGCCCCTTCTCAGTGGCCTGGACCTCAGGGCAGCTCCTGCCGCGGGCGAAGGTGTCGTGCCATCGCTGACGTGGTCGGGCCTTTCGTGGATGGAGGTCTGCCGGTTGCCGGAGGGAGATGATGGTCGGTGGAGGGGCTGTTCCGCAGCAGGACATCTGCATATCACTGAACGCGAGAGCTGAAAAGTACTCTTCAGGTTATCTAGTCTAACCCTCTCATTTTACAGTGAGAAGCCTAAGGTTCCTGGAGGGACAGGACTTGCCAGGCTTTAGACACCTGATTATTGGCTTAGCAGGAACTAAAATTCCAGGTTTCTTAATTCTTGCGGGGCCTTTTTCTACCATTGCCTCTCCCGACCAGTTAAGCTAACTGGATTGAGTGCAAGGCTGTCAAACATCTTTGCTCATAGTATATAGCACATGTGCAAAGCATGTACACAGGCATGTTTAAGTGTTGTTGTGACTATAAAAAGGCCTTAATAAACCAGGTTTAAGTGAACTGCTCAAGAAATGACCCTTGGTTACTGAACAATACAGTTGTGTAGCATCAGACCTCTTCACACCTTTCTTAAGAACGGGATAATCCCTGGAAATAGACTCCAAACTTGGGAAAGCACCTGATGTTTCCCCAGATGGCAGTACTATATTTGCACTGGTTAATTGCCATAGTTCCTCTTTGTGGGTGGCTCATTGGTTAAAAAATTTCAGATGAAGGATTTTTCTCCTGCCTGACTAATCCCATCCTGATCTGTCACTGGGTCATGTGACAGCACTGCAGTGTGAGGAAAGGAAAAAACACTTGATTCTATGGTTTGCTGAGATGTACTTTTTACACTGGGGCTTATCTGAATTTTAGAGAATGCTTATTGGAGGTTTATATGAGCTGATATACATGTTTCAGGAAATTGACAGATGTTGCATTCTTATGTGGACTTTAACAATAAATTTATACTTAACAGTTATGAATTCCTTTATAAATTGCATTTGTGTGTTTAAGGGTGCAATAGTCAATTTACATATAATTATTCATTCAGTGTCAATTTGGAGAGTATCACTGAAATAATAACATTGTTTAGAGAGTTCATGATTAAGGTTGGAACTCTTCAGGGAGATGAGTATGATATCACAGTGTGCCTAGCCAGTGACTGAAGAACTTCTGCAGATGAGATTCCTCCTGACAGAATTGTTGCAACATAATGCTTAAAACTGAACCTTTAGAGGGCCAGAATCCTTTTTGTATCTTCAGTGCCTAGTACAGTGCTTGACACATGGAAGTACTTACCATGGCTTGTAATTTGTTGTATAACTTGCATTTAAACCCCTTGTTCTGATAGTTTAGTGTATAGATTCTTAACGTGGATGGAATCAGTAGGGAGTTGGGATACCTGGTTGAGTTGAATTCCCTGCTGTGTCTGGATTATTCTAAAAAAGCATAAATGATATCATACGTAGGCTAACAGCTAATTGCATTTGCAGAATATCTTTTTTCCTGCATTGCCACATTCTTGATTCTAGTTAACAGTTTTAATTGCTTGTGAATAAATATTGATTAACCCCTTAACTTTTCTAATTAAAGATTGATGATACCATCTTAGGTGATACGGTATAGTTATTTAATCTGTGCTTGTTTAACGAATGGAGTAATCTCCCTGAATGGAGTAATATTAGCAGTTCCACTGTACAGATCGGATCCTGTTTTAAAACAATTTCAGGATTATGGGGCTATTAACAAGAAATGGAAAATGAGATGTGCAGGATTGATATAATCTTGAGCGCTTTAGTTGAATTTCTGAAGTCACAAGGAAAGGAAACTTGATTTTCTTTTAAACTTTGAGCAAGGTTGAATAACATACAATAGAGCCTTTGGACGCTAAACATTTTTAATTAGACAATCTCCATTTTCTTGAGATCCTGGCTAGGTTACAGTGTAAAGCAGAGCTAGCCCCAGAAAAGTCAAATAAAGGAATCATTGGCCTGCTTTTTTCTAGAACCTCTCTCTCAGTGCCCACTGTTCAGGGTGTGGATCTGTACTGTACTCTTGTGCAATGGAAGGTGATTGCTCTGGATTTTTGTTTTGGTAATAAGGTGGAGGCTGAAGGAGTAGGTCTCTTGTGCAATGGCTGTTTAATTTTCTCTTTAAAAATTGCACAATCATTAAGTGGCTGTAGTAGTGTTGAACAATCTCATCTCCTGCAGGAGGAAGAGGATGTCGTCTTACAAAATATTTGCCTCTTAAAAACCTTTGTAGAGTTTGGCTTTAAATGTTACTCTGTAAATATATATTGCCTGCTTGATAGTTCAGAGTCAAACATGTGACTTGTTGGTTGTAAAATGTGTTTGGGGTATAATGTAAACATGTTATCTGCTGTGTTGTCATTCCCTGCAGACCCAAATTCTTGTTCATTTGAAAATTTTCAAGAGAAGAATGGTCATTATTTTGTTAAATAAAAATGTTCATGTGATCTTTGAATGGGTTTTACTTTTTTGAAGAGCAGCTTAATGTCTTTGGCAGCCTTACTCTAAACTGTTATCTCTGCTTTGGGTTGTTAATGATAATGGTGAAGAAAGCTGAAAATATTCTGGGAGATAAAAGGTAGTGTTTAATAGCATTTTCCCTGCTTTTCCCCCCCTTCTTTTGGAAATAGTTTTATTATTATGGAAAAGAGCTATAGTTTGTACATAAACTTTCTTCTAGTATTTATTTGTAGTCCAAGTGCTTGGAACTGTGTCATCTCCATATTTTTTAATTTTACTGGAGACTAAATTCAGAAATACTGTAAGGTCATAGGGTACCAGTTTTAGAATTAGGGAAAAAAACAACCAACAAAACAAAAAGACACTTCTAATCCTGGCCTTCTCATTTAGTAACAAATTTCTCAGAGCCTTAGTTTAACTGTAGGATGGGTGTATCAGCCTTTCCTACCTCCCAGCATTTTGTGGAGCTGAAGTAAGGTAACCTTTCCAAAGATGCTCTTTAAAAGTGATGCACTCTCCAAGTTTTTGTTTGGTAATGTTTTTAATTTAGTTTGGGTTATAACAGTTACTAGTTTAGTTTGTGTATGTCAGTTTAATTTAAACCAAGCATGTTGCTTAACCTCTGATTTGTATCTGAAGCAGTCTCCTCCTGTTTTTCATGTTTTCCAGTGAGGGAAAACTGCTGAAGCATCTCCATTAGATTCTTTCCTTTACTTAAACTCTCCAGTGGCTACACTCCATTGAAGAAAGATTGTTTTGCAGTAATGACAAAATGTGGCCACAAAGGGAATTATTGTACAGTGCGTTAAGTAGTAAAAATAATTTATTTTTTCATAGCTAAAGATGTAGACTCATGAAATTATATTGAGTGATACAGCTATGTAGTCTTGCAGATAATTATGAGTGTACCATACCACAAAAAACCAATTCAGTTTTATAATTAGAGCTGCAGTGCAGAGTTAAAGAACAAATGACTCTAGAGCCAGACTATATAAGTTCAGATCCTTGGGCAAGTTACTTAATTTCTGAGAATCATTTTTCTCTTCTAAAACTTGGGATAATATTAGTTAACTCACAGATCTGTTACGGAGATTAAATAAGAATTTCGAGCAAGTACTTAGTAGTGTTGGTATTAATTAATTTGAATGATTACTTACTGGCTTTTTAAAAGGCTGCATAGGGTGTAAAATACAGCATAGGGAATATAGTCAGTAATAATATTGTGATAATTATGGTAGGTACTGGAAATATCGAGGGGGGGTATACTTTGCAAAGTGCATGATTCTCTAACCACTGTGCTGTACACCTGAAAATAATACAAAATAATACTGAATGTAAAATGTAATTGAAAAATAAAATTTAAATTTAAAAAACTTGTTGCAAATTTAGAGACTCTTTTGATGAAGTAGAACCTTGTTTTGTGTAGAAGTCAGCTTTATTCACTGTTTCTGGGAAAAGCAATGACTAGTGTTTCTTTTCTTGGTCATGCTTTTGCTCGTGACTGGCAAAACTTCGTAATTTTGAATGAGCTTGAATTTCAACATGAGATTCTGAAACATCATTGTTGTAGAGGATAGAAGTTTAAAGGAGATGCAAATCTTGTCCAAAAAATAAAGACACTTTCAGAACCTGAAGGATTTTATTGATGTTACATTTGCCTATAAATCTCAAAACTAGATCATGCCCCCCACCCACCCTACTCCCTCCTTTCATCCCCAACTGTTTAAGTAAAAGTTTTGAAAACGTCCATGTTTAAAAACTGGGCTCTAAGAAAACATGTTTCTAATGTAGCTCACTTTGCATTTCTACATAGCAATTTTAGAAGTCATTGATAGAATGTTTGAACTCTAAAATGAGAACAATGGATAATCTTTCAGGGGTAGGAATTCTTTTTAAGGGTATTTGAGTATTTTAAATCAATGGAGTAGATTATCATAAAAGTAGCAGAAAATAGGACATTTGGGTCTTTCTAATAATTTTTAAGTAATGACTAATTCTATCCATTCAAGTGACTTAACTTTTTAAATTTGTGACTTTCCTTTTGTCTACAGTTTAAAAAAAAAGTCATTTTGAAGCCTCCAATGAGATAATTACAATTACATAGATATTCAAGCAAATATTTGGTGTTGGGATTTAAATGGCCTATGAGTATGAAAGCCAAGGGGCCCTGATAGTGCTTGCCTGCTCTGTCCCCATGTTTTTTCCAGGGCACTGCTCCCAGGCTGAAGAAATTATGTGTTGAGTTCTGGAGCCCCTTGGTGGACAGACTGGTTATTAAATGGTTTCCTCATTCTCAGGAATCTACATCTGTGACAGAAATCTCTGCAAGACTCAATAAGAAATCGAGCAAGTGAAAAATTCCCAATTGGTTGATACTTCTTAGAACTTATTTTAGGCCTTATACTAAGTTTTCCTCATATATTCATTTTATTTGTTTTTTCAGCTGTTCTGATTACAAAATTAAGTTAGTTCTGGTATTAGAATTACTCTCTCTTGAGTGTTCTGTTTTATACCTGATTACCATTACACTTAACAAGTTATGTGATGTGTGATATGGTGGAAGGATAGCTACCCTGGGGATAGCTACCTTGCAGACTGGCAGTTCATTCCTAGGGTATAATTTCCAGTGGAAAATATAAGCCTCTAAACTGACAGTAACATTTGATTTTTTTTTTTTTTTTAAAGGATACTTACTTTATTTGATCCTCTGGCCTTTCATTCCATTGCCTACTCCCTCAATTCATAAAGCAGTTTGCCTATAGTTTTTAAGATTCCATTTAATGATAGCTTTTTACCTTAACAGACTACATTTTCTCAGATTTCCTTCGTGAGTTTTGTCACTTGTGCTTAAAGTTAAGTTTTCCCTTCCCATTCCTTATCTACTTTGGTAAGTGCCACCTCCTACAAAGTTTTCTTTTTCTCTTCAAAGTGAGAATGACACCTAGGTTTTTCCTGTGTTCCCACAAACCCTCTGCACATCTGTTAGAGTTTCTTAACTTCCCCCTTCTCCATATAAAACTGAACTCTTGAGGGAAATCTGTTCCTCTGTCACTTTTTTGTGTCCTGGGTTATTAAAACGTGACTTACTCATAGTAAGGATTCAAAATGTTTTTGGTTGGATGTGGGTGGATTATGAAAAGTTGTACAGGCACAGACATACTTAATAAATTTTTCATTGAAAAATTTTGTAACTGTTTGAGTGTTCCATATTGTAATGGGTGTGATAAAGTGGAGAGAGGTTTTTGTGTAATCCCAGAGAGATGATTTAGGCTGTTCTATTTGACTAAAGTGGACTCTTCTGTTTTTTTTCCAGCATACAAGACAGTATCAGGAGTCAATGGTCCGTTAGTGATCTTAGATCATGTTAAGGTAATATACCACCATCATCGTTTAACCACTTATAAAGTTTAAAACGTGGCATTAAGCCCTGTTTAAGTATACTTTAAATTTTAGGTTATGATTTTTAAGCCATTCCTTGGTCTGAATATCAGTGCTGTGTAGGAGACAAGAGTTTTAGATAAAAAATCAGAAGACTGGATTCCAGTGCTGGATCCACTATGGGTTCTGTTTGTGACCTAGAGATTCTTGTTTGCAAAAAAAAACAAAAAAACCCACAAATTTGTCACTCCTACCTCACAGGTTTGTTAGGGGGGGAAAATCAGTAATATTTATGAGTGTGTTTTTTAACCTGTAGGATATTATATAGATATATAGTATCTTATGACTTTTTATAGACTGCCGTGTGTTGTAATTACTTGTTATATTTTTGTCTTGTGTACTAAAATTGTAAGGGCTATGAATGAATAAAGGAAGTTCCTCTTGGTTTTAAACTTTAATACTCTAAAAATTAAAGAATATATAAAGAATTTGACAGCAAGCCTATTTATGGCAATTACCAAAAATATGAGAATTTACAAAACCACACTATAATTTATCAGAAAAAATACAGCAAGTTGTTTTGTATATCATACAACTGAATTGTTTATAATGTCACAAATACCGCAAAAGAGTATATTCTTGGTTGGAAAGAAACACATTTTCTGTTGACAAAAAAGAAAAAGTATCTTTACTAGACAGAATATAGACAGTCACCCTGGCCGGTGTGGCTCAGTTGGTTGAGCATTGTCGCATGCACCAAAGGATCGACAGGTTCTATTCCCAGTCAAGGCACATGCTTGAGTTGTGGCTTGGTCCCCAGTAGGGAATGTGTAGGAGGCAGTGGATCTGTTTCTCTCCCTCTCTCCCTTCCTCTCTCTAGAATCAGTAAAAACGTATTTTTAAAAAAAGAATATAGACAAGTCACTTCCAAAAAGGGTTTATGATATGACAACAAAATAATATTGAGATACTTCCTACCCAGAGAGTATTTTTAATAAAGTGAAATCTGTTTTATTTTTACTTGTAAGAATATGCCCATTCCATTTATAATTTATTGCAATGGCAACTTGAATCCTCAAAGCTACTATTTACCTTTTAATAGTCATAAACTTTTTCTTTGTTTAGAGCAGTAACTGGCACTAGAATAATTAACACAATTTTGAATGACTTAAAAAAGAAAAAACTCAGTCACTTTGGGGAAGATCACAAATTCAAAAAAACTGTCTAATCACACATACGTCATACTATTTGGCTAGTGGTCTTTTTAAAAATTTATCTTTATTTTGAAAGTATTACATATGTTCTCCCTCCCCTCCCCCCCATTGACCCTCCTCTACCCCGCTCCTGCCCCCTCCCTAGGCCTTCACTGCACTTGGCTAGTGTTTTGAACATGGAAATCATCTTGGCTATAAATGGTAAGGCAGGCCAGAAACAAACTTAGGATAATGATAAAGTAATAACTTTTTTCTGGAATGTTTCTAATCATGTTTTATTCCCCTTGTTTTGCCCTGCCCTTTACCTCCCATCCAGCAAAGGCCTATGCTGGGTTGATCCCATTCCCACAGAGTTTTCTCAACTAGGAGAAAACCCACTGGAGTGCCTTATGTGAACTGGTCAAATGGAATAGTCCATCCTGGAATATTTTAATTTCAGTAAATCATCATACTAAAAAAAATAGATCTTTAAGTGGATTATTTTTCAGAGCCTGGAGGATAGCGAAAGTTTAATGTTTCTCCTATGTACCAGGCTATTCTTGAGAAAAATAGTAGTGATTAGCCCTATTTTGCTTACAAGCTTTTAGATATACTCTTTTTAAAAATTTGTTGACTCTATTACAGATGTCCCTTATTTCTCCCTGCTTTGCCTCCCTCTACTCTGCCCCCCCTCCCCAGGGCTTCCCATAAATGTCTAATTAGTCAGTACTATCAGGGGTAAGTGTATAATGCTATGAGAATCAATAATGTAAAGGACTTAGAAAACATCTTTGAGGAAGTAATTTCAAGAGAGCTAAAACTTAATTGAATGTATGTTTGGGGTATACTTCCAGCTGAGGAAAAGCTGGTGAATTTTATGTAGTTTTAAGAAGGCTTTATACCACCAGATTTAGAGTGATTTTTTTTTGGTTTGTTTTTAGTTCTTGGCTTTTGTTTTTGACTTAAAGCATACATATAGGATCAAGGAACAGGTAATGTTATACAGATTGTATCAGTATAGAAGAAGATGGAGACTGCTACCCAGTTCATTTTAATGAAATTAGCACATCTTTGATTCCCATACCAGACAAAGGGTAATAAAAGAAAAATATAGCTATTCTCACTTATAAACACAGATTCCAAAATTCTTAATAAAATATACTCATGTATTAGATATTAGCAAAAATATGCAAAAAACCCCCAGAATTACGACAGAGTAGAGTTTTTCCAAGATATATAGAGATCCTTGATATTAGAAAATGTATCAGTGTAATTCAGCTAATTCATGGATTAAACTAGAAAAAGCTCATGCCCTTCTTAATAAATACAGAAAAAGTATCTGATAAAATTACACATTTTAAAAAAAGTCTCTTGGAAATAAGGACTAGAACAAACTTCTAGGCTCTTAAAGGACGCCCTCAACAACCCACAGCAAACAGCATGCTTAAGGGGAGAGCAAGGGGAGAATGCTTATTGTCACCACCACTCCCTGCCTTTGTGCTTGGAACCTAACCAGTGCTGTGGGAAAAAGAAATTAGGGAGTAAAGGGATTACAAAGAAAAGGCACAGCTAATCATTTCTTGGTGATATGATTAACTAAAACAGAAAACCCAAGTCATTCAGTGGACAGACGATTAGAAACAATGTGTAAAGCAGAGTTGCTGGATACAAGGACTGGTCTACAGAAATCAGTAGTGTTCTGTACCCCAGATTAACTAATTAGAATTTTAGTACCTACTTACAGAAAACTATAAAACTTTTTTGGAAGACATAAAAGAAAGCTTAAAATAAGTGTAGATTCCATGTTCATGAATGACAGAATAGCAAAGATCTTGATTCCCCTAGGTAACAAAATCAGTTAGAGATAATCAGGAATAGAGATTTGGTGCAGGAGTAAGCAAGTATATCAGTGGAGCAAAATTAAGAACTCTCCTCACACACGAGAATTGGCCTTGGCAAATGGTAAAGGCTACATTACAAGTCAGTGGGAGACATTTTGTACTACTCAGTAAATATTAGGGTATTTGGCTTCTTATATGAAAAGGAATGAAAATGAGAAAAGTAAAATTAAATACCAAAAATAAGTCCAGATGGATTAAAAGCCTGAAATGAGAAACCTATTGTGGAAGACAGTGCGGAGGGCCATTTTAATGACTTCAGATTGGAAGATTTTTCTCAATAATACACAAAGGCACAAATCATAAAGGCAAAATTACTTTATTACATAAAAAGTTTTAAAACTTCATGCGATAAGATACCATAAACAAATTAAAAGATAAGAAAGTGACTGGGAACAGATATTTGCAAAAAGATCAGTATCCAGAATCTGTAAAACTCCTACAAATAAATAAGGAAAAGTAGATCCAGTTGAAAGTGAAGAAAAGATTTTAATAAAACAGTCAGGAAATGAAGTCTGAATTGTCGGTAAATGTGAAAAGATGCTCAATATTAGTAGAATCAAGAAAATACAAATTGGAAAGATGCTATTTTTTACTTTACCAATGGCAAAAATTAATGTTTAATAATAATTATATAAGCTAGCAGAGATGTAGGGAAAAATACTTTTGTATACTGGCTAGGGAGATTGTAAATTAATGCAATTCTTTGCAGAGTAATTTGGCAGAAGATGGGCACAGCCTGTAGCCCACCGCTAGGTAATTAAATACCTTAGAGGAACTCGGGCACACTTGTGTGAAGTGCACATGTGAGAATGTTCATGGCAGCATGTTTGTAACTGCAAATTTGGAACAACCTTGAACTCCATTGGTGGAACAGCTGAATAAAATGTGGCGTCATTTGACTTTATTTTTACTGAATCTATTCTAACATTAATTCTGAGATGCCCATACATTCACATGTTAGCATTTCCAAAATCAATGGTCCGTGATAGTTTAATTGGCAGATGTTTTTCTTCACACAAAATAGTAGTGCATCTTTCAATAGATTATATTGATAAAGTAAGGTCAGTATTACCATGACAGATCCAAAACACAAGGTCAAGTGAAAAAAAAGTTGCAGGGTGATGTATTTAGTATGTTGCCATTTATATAAATGAAACCTCACTATATTTTTGGAAACATGTATTTAAAATATTAAGAATGGATAGAAGGAATACATATCTGGTTAGGAGAATTAGATTGAGGGGGGAACATTAATGTTATTGTACTGTAATAGTCATTATTTTATTATTTAGTTGCATTTATCCCCCTGCTCCCAAAGCACACAGGAGATTACACAAACAGCCCAGATTATACACATAGCAAACATCAGTTCTGAGTAGGGAAACATGCTTATTTGTAAGTTCTGTACCTTTCTGTAGTCTCAAAACTTTAAAATATACACAGAAGAAAAATATTAACTACTGTGTTTTCACAGATTTAAGACCCTTCTCTCTGTACCTTATGCTGGTTTGCCAGTGTGTATACCAGTGATTAGTGTTTTAAGGACTTAAACTACTTGAGAATGTCATAAACTCCTGGGTGTACCTTTGTGTGTCAGGGAGGTAGTGGGATTGCATATGGATATATGCTTTGATCAAGATAGAGCATATGGAGTATTTTGGGGAGCTTTAAACCCTAACCCTAAATCTAACTAACCCCAACCCTATAGTTAGTTATTGATCCTTTATTTTTTCCTATTTAGTTTCCCAGGTATGCTGAGATTGTTCACTTAACATTACCAGATGGCACGAAGAGAAGTGGGCAAGTTCTAGAAGTTAGTGGTTCCAAAGCAGTGGTTCAGGTAAGCATCACTTTTAAAACCTGGCCAGTTGAACTTTTTCCTAATCAGAAAAATGTAAGGAACACCGCATGTTTTTTCTAGTCATCATTGAATAAGTGTATCTGGGGGAGGAGTGGGATTATTTTTGCATGTTTCTTGCCAAATGTCAGCCACTTACGTCCATTCTAGCCCAATAGCTCCACTGGTAAAATGGCTTGTTTTTTTTTTAAATGGGTAAAATGAAGCAGGTAATCAAATAGAAAGAGAGAGATGAAAAGCAGAAATCACAGCTTATGGGATGAAACCAAAACAAGATCTGCGTCTGTTTCTTTAAATTGTCTCCTATAATTCTTGGTTTTTTAGTGTTACTGATTATGGGAAATGCCATTTTTCGCAGAGAACATTGTTCACTTAAAAAGTAATTTAGAGCAAGGGTCAGCAAAATTTCTGTAACGGGCCAGATAGTAAATTTCTTAGGCTTTATGGAGCCACCTACGGTCTCTGATGCATATTTTTATTCTTTCTTTTTTAAAAAACTTAATTCTTTAAAAATGTAAAAAACATTAGCTTGCTTATAGGATTAAATGTCTTACCGGCACGACCCTTGTCAAGAAGTTGTGTTTGTGATATTAAAAATAGTGTACGTTTATGTATTTGACTTTATAAGGGCTGACAAAATCTAAGTGCTTATGATTTAAATTTCTTTTACACTCCTGATTACTTCTCTTTCTTGGTAGGTATTTGAGGGGACTTCAGGTATAGATGCCAAGAAAACATCCTGTGAGTTTACTGGGGATATTCTCCGAACACCAGTGTCTGAGGACATGCTTGGTAAATTGATATTATTATTCATTCTGATCAGAGATCTGTTTTCTTTTCAACATGTTTCCGTGAAGTCTTTTAAAAAACGAATGTTTGTGCTATTGTCCACTTGTACTGTCGTACTGCTTTACAGGTAGGGTATTCAATGGATCGGGAAAACCGATCGACAGAGGTCCTGTTGTACTGGCTGAAGACTTCCTTGACATCATGGGTAAGGACAGTTAATGGATTTCTATCTTTTGTGAAAAATGGCCTATATCTGTCTAGCTTATATTGTTGCCAGATAGTGATTTTTATAACAACATGCTTCATAATTATTTATTATTTAATAAATTTATTTTTCCTAGAAATCACCTTAAAATTTTATGTAAATATCTTAAGATATCACTAGGGTATATGTGAAATGTAAATAGTAAAGCTATGGCTTTGAAATTAGGATTGCTTTCTTATTTGCTATACCTTTATTTCACTTTAGGAACTTGGGTTCTGCTACCATGTATTTCGTGAGCTTACGTAAGACTAATGGAAAAAATTATCTAAACAGTTCCATATTTCAGCAATAACTGATAGTTTAAGAATAGAAAGAAATGCTTTATATGGTTTTAGTCTTCATGTACAGACATAATAAAATTTTCCCTTTTGGAAATGCATTAGGCCAGCCAATCAATCCTCAGTGTCGCATCTACCCAGAGGAGATGATTCAGACCGGCATTTCGGCCATAGATGGAATGAACAGTATTGCTAGGGGGCAGAAAATTCCTATCTTCTCTGCTGCTGGCTTACCACACAATGAGGTGAGAACTAGAATCTGTTTGATATGAAATTTTACAAGGAACAATTTCTAAATGCTTCACATTAGTGAGAAACTAAAGGGTTTTCAACATGAGTCCCCAGTGTTACTGTTTATATAATCCATGTACTGTTTATCCACTCATGATAGCTGTCTTCTTGCTTACTCTTAGGATTCTTTGCAAAAAGTGCAAAATAGTTTTGTTGGGTAAAGCCCTTAAAACATCCCAATTTCATTTATAATTACAATTTCAAAAAGTTTAGGATAAAGGTATTTTGTTGTAGAAATGTTATTTCAGATTTAAACTCAGTGCTTTTGTACTCCTCAGATTGCAGCTCAGATCTGTCGCCAGGCTGGTTTGGTAAAGAAATCCAAAGATGTAGTGGACTACAGTGAGGAAAATTTTGCAATTGTATTTGCTGCTATGGGTGTAAGTACAATTATTTTCTGGTTTAGTATGAAATAGAAAATTAATTGCTTAATGTTGTTAGAACAGTTTAGAAAATTACACATGTATCACTGAATTTATCTCTAGGTAGAAAAGTTGCAACTTGGCATTTTAGGCAAACTGAAGATTAAAATTTGGCATTTGACTATAATAATAATAATTCTCTTTGTGCCCAAAGCAGGCTTTTTACTCTGTTGGCTTTTGTGAAAAATTTTTGAGTACTTGAAAACTTTAAAGGAAGGAACAATGCAGATCTATAGCTTGGTCTTCATCAGAAATGCATATTGAGAATGTTTCTTCTCCCAGTACTGATGAAATCATTGATTGCTATTTAGGTAAACATGGAAACTGCCCGGTTCTTCAAATCTGACTTTGAAGAAAATGGCTCCATGGACAACGTCTGCCTCTTTTTGAACTTGGCTAATGACCCTACGTATGTAAATAGAGCTATTTCTTTCTGTTCATCCAAGCTTTGGGTCTAAACTGTTACCTAAGACTAGGGAGGTAAAATATTATAATGAAAGCAACTTGGGCTTAAGAATGAGATACCTGTATTTAAATTCCAGTTCTATTTTTCGGTAGTTGTTTAGCTTTGGGCAAATCACTTTGGCTCTGAAGCTCAATTTCGTGTTCCAGAAAATATGACAAATAGTACTTGTCTCACAGGGTTGTTGTGCATATTAAATAATACATATAAATTACCTACCACACAGTTTGTACTCAATAAATGATCTTTTTATCTTATCTGAGAAATCTGGTCCCTATTCCCCCCCCCTCCCCCTCTCTCTCTGTTTTGAGAACTATATAGTTCGGAGAAATCATTTATAAAATAACCAATTCAACTTTGTAGAAGAAAGTAGTTCTTATTATGTAAATACATAAAGTAACTGCCTTACTTAAGAATTTTTAAAGTAATAATTGCTTTACCCCCCTCAATTTATTTAAAACTTTTAGAGGAGACGGCACCGTTATTTCCAGAATCTCATTTTCTTTTGTTTTTGGCCTTTTTGTTTGAGTGACAATAGTACTTAATGTTCCATTTCAGTATTGAACGAATTATCACTCCTCGCTTGGCTCTAACCACAGCCGAATTTCTGGCCTATCAGTGTGAGAAACATGTATTGGTTATCCTAACAGATATGAGTTCTTATGCTGAAGCACTTCGAGAGGTAACTTTTTTCTTAATTAAAATGGCTTAATTTTCAGGCTTATCTTGTCCCTTTGCAAGTATTCATTTTTCTTTCATTATGTTTTTAAAACGTCTGTCACTTTAGTTGAAATGATTAGAAGATTTAAATTATTAACCTATTTATCATACTGTCACTGTCTCCATGGATTAAGACTTGATTCTAAAAGAGAGTAAATGATAAATGATGCAGGCTATTTATTCAGTTACTCTCCCAGGAACTTCTGCCTCTGTGTACACTGTCAATTTTTAACCTTTTTCAGAATTTTATAATATTAATATTTGAATAAATAAAGACCATATTCTGGCAACACCCTTCTTAGAACCTTTTCTTTCAGAAAACTCAGTGTTTATTTAGGAACAATATTGAGATTCTTGAGTTATCACCCAGAAGTTTAGGGTGTTTGTTCTAATGTAAGTTACTGAAATTTTGAGTAAGCTACTTTTTTAAGCATGTTAAAAGCTTCTTAAAATTCCCTGAGATCCATCACCATATCTCTCTCTGCTACCGTGTTTTTTTAGTGGAGGGCTCCCCCCACCCTGCACCCATCACAGACCAATACTTTTTCTAAAATATAATAAAAATGAACTTAGAAAAGTGAAATTAAAAAGTACATAACTTACAAGCCCAGATTTATTTTATTAGAGTCACCAGACATAACATTATTCTGTTAAATTGCCCTTAAAGTTTTCTAAATGCTTATTTTATTTTTTATATTTTCTCATTGCACATTGATAAAAGCTGGTCTGCAGACCACACTTTGAGTGGCACTGCTGTAGCACACTCTTTTGAAGGTGCCAAAGTAGTACTTAAACTTGACCTTAATGCTTTTGGGTTTTTAGTGGTTGTAGATTAATAGGTATGCCTATATTCTAGCATGGATGTCTCTTAGAGAAAGACCATTAGTTACTATTCACTTTTTGTGCAGTGAATGGACTCCTGGCTCTGTGAGTTTGGGAAATCATTTATCTGACCTTTGGTTCTAACTACAAATTGGCATTAACAACATTACCTTCCTCATAGTGTTGTCGGTAGGATGAAATAATGAATGTAAAGTATGTCAAATTACTCCTGGTATAGATTTCCTTCCCTTTGACCTTTTCAGGCTTAGCTTACATATATATGGCAAGGTCCTTGGCATAAAATAAATCTTGTGAACTAATAAGTTCTCTTAGTTTTAAAATTAACTTCCTTTGGTTTTTAAAATTGCAAGCACATTTTCTAGAAAGCTATTTGAAGATTTGTGTTATGGCAACACGATCTTAGCAAAAAAACTTCTGGTCCCAATTTTCAACATTTTTGTTGCAGAATAATTTGAACTTGTGTTGCTAGATTTTTCTAAATGATCTCTTAGAGACTATTTAAAATGAAAAAGATAATATTCCAGCTTTGTAATTAGTCATGTTCAAACAAAGCTTTGCTTTCCATATTCTGGTGTGTGATATTCTGCTCCTTGGCTTACTGTCAGGTTTCAGCGGCCAGGGAAGAGGTTCCTGGTCGACGAGGTTTCCCAGGTTACATGTATACAGACTTAGCCACAATATATGAACGCGCTGGTCGAGTGGAAGGTAGAAACGGCTCTATTACTCAAATCCCTATTCTCACCATGCCTAACGATGGTAAGTTTTTGGTCTTTGGATTATAGCAGACCTAACCCTTGTAAGGGTTTTGATTCTAAGAGAGAAGACTACCTTTCTGAGAGAGTTTATCCTTCAAGGGTTTACGGTAGCCAGTAATTGGTACCTAAGTAGAATTTTTCATTTGAAAACTGCTCATAATTATCATTATCCTTTTGTGTAAGAAAAAAATCCCAGTTTTCTTTATAATTTGAATTTTAAATTTTCATTTACTATGTACTATTGAGTGCCTGCTGTTTGCAGGACACTGGTCTAGATATAAGTAATTTAAAAAAAACTATGATCTCTACCTAATTTAAGTTGTTCAGTCTAATTGGATATTATATGTATGTGCAGAAATAATTTAAGGTAGCTTAAGTGTCAAATGAAAAGCACAAATAATAAATGCCACAAGACTTTAGAGACAGATGATCACCAAAGGCTCGTTAAAAATTAGTTTCCTTTACTATGTGTGAAAGCACACAGTGCAGTGCCTGTCTAGTGGATGCTCAGGGTGGCCCTGGAGCAAAGACTCAGCCTTTTAGTCCTTATCTTGGTTTTTAAAGGCACTTTTAGCAGATATTTCAGAAACAGTGATAACTCACTATAATCGAGGATGTTTTGAGTGCTTTGTAAATATTGACTCATTTGATTTTCATAGCAACTTCGAGATCTGAGGCACAGGGAGGTAAAGGGATCTGTCAAGGTTAGGAAGTGATAGCTTTAGAACCCCGGCAGTCTGAATTCATAATTCACACTAACTGGTATACCATACTGCCTCTGACATGAAAATTATTTGTTCTAAGGAAGTAGCTACAAATTACTATTTGTAATTTAGCAGACTTAGAAATGTCTTGACTTGTGTGACCTTTTTGGCATTGCCTGCATTGTGTCACTTTACTTGTCTAGCATCTCTGTATTTTCCATGTTGAAATAATTTGTGAGTTAAGAATATTCTCGCAGTATATATCCCATTAGCAGTCCCTGTAAGGGGACTTGGTATTTAAAATGGAATTTTTTTTTTATATTTGAGGGAGAGATCACATAACTAGAAGAAATAGTACTTTTTATGAATGCAGCTAATTTACCTCATGTGCCAAGACATATCTACCTATGCTACAACCAAATACTGTTCAATATGGTAACTTCTAGCCACATTTGGCTACTTAAATTCTAAAGTTTAAAATTAGATAAATTTGAAATACCGTAAAGTTTTCCAGTTACATTATCCACATTTTTTGGTGCTCAGTAGCCATAGTGGCTACCATATTGTATAACACAGATACAGAACTTTCCCATCATCACAGAAAATGATGTTATATAGTACAGTTTTAGGTAATGCTGTAGGTAATACAGATTGACATCCTGTGGGTTTGTTTATATGAAATGGACACTTTAACTAACATCACATGTCTTCCGCTGGTAGATATTACTCACCCCATCCCTGACTTGACTGGATATATCACAGAGGGGCAGATCTATGTGGACAGACAGCTACACAACAGACAGGTATTTGACATTTGAGCGGCACTGTAAAGCTTACAAATCTACTCTTTAGTTACTCTTCAGTGACTTGGACTGTGCTCTTAGGGATTATTTTATTTTATTTTTTTTTGGAGAATAGCAAATTGATTTTGACATGGCTGTAAACTTGTCATTTCTTTGTACAGTACATCATCGAAGATCATTGTTTAACTCAGTGTCATTTTGTCCTAAAGTTGATGAGATGCCATAGGCACTTAACTCTTTTATATCAATCAGCCTGTGGTAAAAGTGGTTTTGTTATATATCATTTCACTTAAAGTCACAGAACCGATCAGTGACAACTACAAAATCCTGGTGTGGATAAGAGTGCTAGAATTAAGAATTAAATTTCCACTTTTCTTTATTGTGCCTTAAAATAGAATCAGTTGTCTTAAGGAACTTTTTTGGGTATTCTATTCCATAATAGTCTAACCTACCAATCTTATTAGTAATACAAAAACAAAATTTTTTCTGTTTTTTTATTGAGGGATAATTAATCTATTAGTTTCAAGTGTACAGCGTAATGATTCAATATTTGTGTATGTTGCAAGGTGATCACCGTAAGTCCAGTTAACATCCATCACCATAGGTAAAAATTTATTTTCTTGTGATGAGAAATTTTAAGGTCCACTCTCCTAGCTACTTTCAGATATAATATGCAATGCAGTTTTGTTAACTATGTTCATCATGCTGTACATTACATCCCTGTGACTTGTTCATTTTGTAACTGGAAATCTGTACATTTTGACCCCCTTCATTATGTCTACCCACTCCCTGCCTCAGGCAACCACCAGTCTGTTCTCTATATCCATGAGCTCGGGGTTTTTTTTGTTTTTAGATTCCACATATAAGTGAAACCATGTGATATTTATCTTTTTCTGTTTGACTTATTTCACTTAGCATAATGCCCTCAAGGTCCATCCATGTTGTCGAAATGACAAGATTTTATTTTTTTTATGGGTGAATCATCAAAAACAAATTTTTGATGTTTCTCTACTAGATCACCTTTTTGGTGGAATTACTGTTAATCTTTTTATTTTGTATATCATAATGAGTCAGAGTTCAGAAGACCACTTAGATTTGATAGTGTAGGCAGATATCGAAAATTCAGTTATTCAATATATAATCTTGTACTATTGTTGTATAGGTTTCACTTTTTGGATTTGATTCTCAAAAGAAATATTATGTCATAAAGAGTTTCATACCAGGAAAACATGTTAAAACTCATCTAGGAAACAACTGCAGCAGTAAGTCAAACAGAAAAAGATAAATACCATATCATCTCACTTATATGTGGAATCTAAAAACAAAAAAATCCCCGATCTCATGGATATAGAGAATAGAAGAGTAACTAAAGGAATAATAATGAGTTTTGAACTGCTTCTTTACTACCAGTAAAGCTTAAATTTTGTACTTAAATATAATATTTTTCTCCTTCCATTCCCAAGATTTACCCTCCTATTAATGTGCTACCTTCGTTATCACGGTTAATGAAGTCTGCTATTGGGGAAGGTATGACCAGAAAGGATCATGCCGATGTATCTAACCAGCTGGTACGTATATCATCTTAAGGATGGCATTTAAAGAAGTAAATGCCTTTCTTGGTCCATTTTTTCTGCTGTCTTATACTTCTTGTCTTTCTCCCATATCACTTTTCTTTTCCCTGTGCACATAGAATTTTAATATAAGCTTCATGTGAAATATAAAAACATTCATTAGAGCCTGGCTGGGTGTAGCTCAGCTCTTGAGTGTCGACCTAGGATCTGGGAGATTGCGGTTTAATTCCGGTCAGGGTGCATTTTTCTCCTTCCGGGTTTCAGGCTCGATGCCCTGTCGGGGGCGTGCAGGAGGCAGCCAATCAATGACTCTCTCATCATTGATGTTTCTATCTCTCCCTCTCCTTCTCTCTGAAATCAATAAAGATACACTTTAAAAACAAAAACAAAAAAATATTCATTAGAACCAAGCAGTCTTTTTTTTTTTTTTTTCATAAGGATGGGTGCTGATAACCAAGATTAAAAATCATATGCTTGCCTGACCAGTGTAGTTCAGTGGTTGAGCATTGACCTATGTATGATCCTGGAGATCAAGGTTCATTTCCCTGTCAGGGCACATGCCTGGGTTGCAGGCTCAATCCCCAGTGGGTGTCTGCAGGAGGCAGCCGATCAATGACTCATCATTGATGTTTCTGTCTATCTCCCTCCCTCTCTCTGAAATCAATAGAGATATAAAAAAATTTTTTTAAATCATATACTTGAAACTTTATTTAATCTTATGTAAAGTAGCTTCTAAATAAAAATCCAAGCCATAGGCTATTATAAGTTTTTATTAATAACAACAATAATAATTATGGAGTATTCCTGAAAGGATACTCTAACATTTCTTGCTTAACATATTAAGCAACCACTGGAATACTAAGGGATACAGCTTTATATATTCTGTGAAATCCTTGGTTTCCATAGTCATATGAGACTGTATAGCACGTACAAATAAAGAAAAATACTTTTAACCTTAAAGTAGAAACGGTACACCTGATAGCACAAGTATTTTTCTTGAATAGAACTTCAAGATGGATTATTCCATGGTACGAATTCTGATTCTTTTTTTAAAATTTTTTATATGTTTTTATTGATTTCAGAGAGAGGAAGGGAGAGAGAGAGATAGAAACACTAATTATGAGAGAGTCATTGATCAGCTGCTTCCTGCATGCCCCCTATGGGGATTGAGCCCAAAACCTGGACATGTGCCCCAACTGGGAATTGAACCGTGACCTCTTGGTTCATAGGTTGATGCTCAACCACTGAGCCATACCAGCCGGGCTGAGTTCTGATTTTCAAATGTTCTATAAAGTGTAAGCTCATTGACACATTGAGGAAGTGTATTTCATGAGTTTTATTTATGTGAATTGTGTTTGTAAATAACGTGAAATTCTTTCTGTGGTCTCTTATGAAGATAGCTAAAGCAATACACTTATTGCTAGTAGCCCAGATTACTATTAACATATATACAGTCTTCTCTCTGTTTATGTAAACCGTTTTTCTCTTTAGTATGCGTGCTATGCTATTGGTAAGGATGTACAAGCCATGAAAGCTGTGGTTGGAGAAGAAGCCCTTACCTCAGATGATCTTCTTTACTTGGAATTTCTACAGAAGTTTGAGAGGAACTTTATTGCTCAGGGTAAGATGACTGTTTTTTTACAAATATAAAAGCCTCATATATAGTTTTAAAGACCTCTTTCCCAATCTAAGAGATTTTACACTGGTCTCTATATAATTTTCCTTCTGATTAGAGAAAAAGGTCCTTCAACTCTGTCATGTCTTAGTGCTCTGGTGCCTTCCCCTCTGCTTTCAACTCCATTATCCAGTTATTTAGCTCCCACCTTATTTTCTCCCTTCCTTACAACTGGCTTTCGTTGCCATGTCTCCTTCCTCCTAACTTCTCTGCAACCATCTCCTCTGGCTTTGGGAGTTTGGGACTTTTCTGACCCATCTGTTTTCATCTCCTTTTTTGATATATCTTCCTGCTTCTTAATTGTTTATGTTCCTAGGGACTTAGTTGCCTGTGCTTCCCCCATCCCCTTACCCCCCAAGCTTTAGCTTTTTCCCTATAGGTTGACTGAATTACCATGTATGATCCTTACCCTCTTTCTGAAGCCTGAATCCCACATTTTCAACTGGGACACCTTTGTTTATGCCACCATCCCTAAGGCTTGGCATGGTCAGAACAAAAGTTTTTTCCCAACTGACCACCTGCCTAGCAATTCCCTCTTCAGCTTCTGTCTACCTCTGGCGTGACCATTGTCTTGGTTAGCTCAAGCTCAGGAATGGGGCATTGTTCCTAAGTTCCTGGGTGATGTTGAAGCTACTGATCTCTGGTCACTCTTTGAGTTGGACCACACTTTGAGTCTTAAGACCAAATCTACACCTTTGGTTTCATCGTCCCTGGCTGTTAATGCTAGTTTTTTCACCATTCTCCCTGATTCCCTATATACAATTTCCAGAGTAAATTTTATTGATTGTCCAAAATAGTTTTTATTTCATAGCCTGTGTAGGGTTTTCAAGCTGCTTGGTTTGGTTTCTCTCCTGCCACTCCTACTAATGCTGCTAATACTCTTCCTGACCTCAGTGGTACTTAGATGTGTTTATTTTGTAGTAATGCATAAAACTACACACTTAGGATTTGTGCACTTTTCTATTTACATGATGCATTTTTTTATTAACATTAAAATCCCCCAAATATATATGAGTGTTGTTTTTTTAATGCAGACCTTCGTACTTTAAAAGGTAAAAATGAAATTCTTCTGGTAAAGAAAAGAATCCGGAACTTCGGCCACTCTGATTCCTTAGTTAAGAAATGAGATTTATTTGCATGATAAGGTTTATTTCTGCTATTAAAAAAATAGCAACAACATTGAAAACCACTGATCTATTCAGATGCTCAGTTGGCCTTTCAGGCTTTTAAGTATCTGTCAAATTCAGCCTCTGTTCCTGGGAAACTTTTTCTCACTACTTTCTGGACACAACACTGGGTTTGGTTTCCATTGCACAATAGACTGCCTGCCTGCTGTCTCTAGCCCACAGGCCTCTCCCTTTCCTCTGATTTGCAATGGTGCTTATTATCTGTGCCCTCATTTCCACAATTAATCACATCCAGTTTGGGGAGAACTAACTGCTCTATTTCCTTTTATATACTCCATGTTCACAGTGCTGGTCATATAACAGAATTCACCCTGAATAACCTGATAAGTTGGAAGTAGCTTGCCTTTATTCATCTGATCTCAATTTTTTATAAGGTCCTTACGAAAACCGCACTGTCTATGAGACTTTGGACATTGGCTGGCAGCTGCTCCGAATTTTCCCCAAAGAAATGCTGAAGAGAATCCCTCAGAGCACCCTGAGCGAGTTCTACCCTCGGGACTCCGCAAAGCACTAACTGCCATCTCATCGCTGGTTCGATACTCTCGTGTAATACTGGTTCTGTTTTCTTGATTCCTTTGCACTCCTCCATCCCCACCTTTGTGTTGGCATTTACCGTGTTACCCTGCAATTAAAAACAAAGAATAGGTGACATATTGTGCCAGTGTTGCAATATCTTAAACTGCTAACAGACTTTAAAATGTCCCCTGTTCAGAAAACCTGGATCTTCAGTGGTTTATTTAAAGTAGCTTCAGGGATGGAGGTGAAGTTTTCTTACTCATGTGTGTATTTGTAAATAGTGGGGTAGTTAGTTGCCTAATAATGTCTTCATTATTTGAGTCTCTCAGATCTTCCCTCTCCACCCTCTCGAGAGTATCACTATCTGAAGTTATAATGCTTTGTTCTCCAAATTAGGGGCAGGATCAGGGCTGAAAGCCTCCTCAGAAGAGCCAAGAGCTCTCTCCTGAGCATTTGTTTTTGGATTGTTAGTGTACCTCTAGCTCTGTGCTGCTGCTCTAAGCAGATGGTTTTTACTGTCCACCTGCTCTTTCCTGTTTAATGAATAGATTAGAAAAGGAGTTGAGACTCCTGTGTCTTACTGTTCTCCCTCCCTCTGAGTAACACACAGTCATGCAGCTTTTGCACAGCTGGTGTTGATCGGATAGTAGTGAGATGCCTTGTCTTGATGATCCTTTCTGGGTTTTCATGCAGAGGAATCATAATTAAAATGATCAGTATAATTGTTGCTTGGAAAGAGTTTGGGGTACAATTCAAAAAAGAGAAGAAAAACCTACTCCCATTCTACATTTGGACATGCTAACAGTGGTGTAATTTTCTAAAGTGTTTGCCAGATGCTGAAGGCACGGTGGGAGGAAAAATTCTCCTGTGTATGGACATTTTAAACTGTTAGAGAGCAGCCTTTGGAAAACACTCTTATTTGGTCCTGCTTTTTGACCTATCTTTGCCTCTTCAGGGTAATCTTGTGGCACAAGTGATAGAATTTAAAAGCTTTAGCCTTTTAATTCCTGCTCCTTCCTGCTGTGAGCCCTGAGCTGTCTTCTATGCACTCTGCCATGTCTACTGTGTGGTCTCTGTGTTCTTTGTTACTTGGGTGCAATAGCAACTTCTCTGTGCATTCCATCTTTCAAGTTGTGTAAAGTTCTTCACTTTTTTCTTAGAGGGTGTGTGTGGGGGGAGTCAGCATGATTATATTTTAATGTAGAAAATGTGACATCTGGATATAAAATGAAAATAAATATTAAATTAAATGGAAGTGACCTAAAGTGGCTTATATCTTCTAATCAGAAAAATCATAGCAACAAGCAAATATATATAATAATGCACCTCTTTGACTCACAGTTTAGAACACCATAAACAGCATTGTGAACGAAACCTTTGGGTTGTAAGGAACATGGCCCAGGTTGTGTACCCTCTGTTTCAGGCTGCCCTGTTCAGTGATATCTCTTCCAGCATACTGTAGTTTGATCCAGTGTTGAGAGTTACTGCAGGTGTTCTATAGAGTTCTTTGTTACAGACATTTTCAGGACCTCTAGAACCCATCTGCCAGAAATGAAAGTGGGTGATAAGTAGAAAATGAAATACACATTGAAGCAAGTCAAAGCTTGCTTCAAATAAAATTTTAAAAAGAGGTCCAGTATATCAAGGAAACACCTTGGGTAAAGCACCAGGGTATGGCATTGGGGCGGCATCCTGTCTCTTATCTTCAGCAAGGCAGTTGGAGATGTAGAGGAAAGGGCTCAATCATGGCAAGAACTGGCCAGGCCTGTGTTCTAATCCTGGTGCTGCCACTAACCATATAGCCTTGCTTAGTAATTTGACAAGTTTGGGTCTGTTTGCTTATGTTCCTTTTAGGGTTATTCCAAGGACTAAAGACTGTCTATAAAACACTAGAACAGCATCTGGTCCATGGTAGGTGCTCAGAGTAGGCTACTTCTATTAAACCTTTATTAAGGCAGATTGACTTACTACTTTTACATAACGCTTAGGATTAGTTGGTTAAGTAGTATCTTATTAGTTTGTTACTTATGTTTTAGTGAAAACTTTTCTTAGTGTATCTTTTTGTACCAGTAATAAAAGTTAATTAAAAGACCCATTAAAATTATGCTTTAATATGAACCCTCACTGTGATCAAATTTTTTAAAAAGAAAAAAATTTTCACTTCAGTTGGCTTAAAGTATTTGGAAGGAGAAAAAGTATCTTCCAAGTTCAGGCGAACGACATGACTCATGAAACATGTGTTGCTGGCAGTTGACTGTCACTTCAGTTTGTGAGAGTCCCTGTAAATAAAAAAATGTTTTAAGACTAATGTAGTAAATGCCTCACTAGGATGTTTTCTTTTTAGCAGGTGTGGATGATGCAAGGTCTCTGAGGTCAACAAAACATTGTCTGCTTTTGAAATTTTCCATTATACTAGTAAGGGAGAGTTAGCTTAATCCAATATTAGGGGACAACAGAGAATTGTTCACCACACTAAACTAAAAATGCCATTTAGAGACAACAAAAGCTTAGCATGTCAGTTCTTGAAAGAAAATTATCTTTTGTGAGAAACCTAAGTACAAAGAAACGCATTTTAAAAATGAAAGTCATATGATACTATATATAGAGAACCCTAAAGATTCCACCAAAAAACCCTATTTATTAGAACTGGTAAATGAATTTGGTAAAGTATCAGAATACAAACAAATATTCAGGTATCAGTTACATTGTTATACACCAATAACTATCAGAAAGATAAATTAAGAAAACCCATTTATAACTGAATCAAAAAGAATAATATATCTAGAAATAAATTTAACCAAGGAAGTAAAAGACCTGTACTCAGAAAATTATAAGACATTGAAGGAGCCTGGCTGATGTAGCTCAGTGGTTGAGCATTGACCCATGAACCAAGAGGTCACCAGTTCGATTCTCGGTCAGAGCACATGCTTGGGTTGCAGGTTTGATCCTTGGCAGGGGGCGTGCTGGAGGCAGCCAATTGATGTTTTTCTCTCATTGATGTTTCTATCTCTCCATCTTCGTCCCTCTCTCTAAAAAATTAGTAAAAAACATTTAAAAAAAAAAGACATTGAAGGAAGAAATTGAAGAAGATAAAAATAAATGGAAGCATATTACCTCCCGTGCTCATGGATAGAAAGAATTAACACTGTTAAAATGTCCATACTACCCAAAGTAATTTATAGATTCAATGCAGTCCCTATAAAAATACCAATGGCATTTTTCACAGAACTAGAACAAATGATCCTATAATTTATTTGTATCCACAAATGACACTGAATAGCTACAGCAATCTTGACAAAGAATAATGAAGGTGGAGGTATCAAACTATACTACAAGGCCATAGTAATCAAAATGGCATGGCACTGGCATAAAAACATGCACAGAGATCAATGGAATGGAATAGGGAGCCCAGAAATAAACCCCCACCTATATATATGATTAGTTGATCTGTGACAAAGGAGGCAAGAATATACAAAGGGATGAAGACACTATTCAACAAATGGTTATGGGAAAACAGCAGATACATGCAGAAGACTGAAACTAGACCATGTTCTTAAACCATATACAAGAATAAACTCAAAGTGGATTAAAGACTTAAAATGTAAGATCTGAAACCGTAAAACTCCTAGAAGAAAAAATTGGCAGTCAACTCTCTGACATTGCTTAGTAATATTTTTTTCTGATATATCTCCTTGGGCAAGGGAAATAAAAGAAAAAAATTAATGGGATTACATCAAACTAAAAGGTTTTTGCACAGCAAAGGAAACCATCAACAAAACGAAAAGACAACCATTAATTGAGAGAAGATATTTGCCAATGATACATCCGATAAGCAATTAATATCCAAATTTTATAAAGAACTCATACAGCTTAACACCAAAAAGCCCCAAAACAATCCAATTAAAAAGTGGGCAGAGGACCTGAATAAATATTTCTCCAAAGAGGACATACAGATGGTCAATAGACATATGAAAAGATTTTCAACATCACTAATCATCAGAGAGATGCAAATTAAAACCATGAGATACCCACTTGTCAGAATGGTTATCAATAAATCAACAAGTGTTCTTGAGGATGTGGAGAAAAGGGAACCTTTGTGCACTGTTGGTGGGAATGCAGACTGGTGCAGCTACTGTGGAAAGCAGTACAGAGGGTTCTCGAAAGATTAAAAATAGAACTATCATATGACCCAGCAACCCACTAGGTATTTGTCCTAAGGAACCCAAACCATTAATTCAAAAAGATAACATGCATTCCTGTGTTCATTGCAACATTGTTTACAATTGCAAAGATAGGAAGCAATGTAAGTGCCCATCAATAAATGATTGGATAAAGAAGGGGTGGTACATATATATAATGGATTATTGCTTAGCCATAAAAAAAAGAATGAAATCTTATCTTTTGGGATAACATGGATGGACCTAGAGAGTGTTATACTAAGTGAAATAAGTCTGACAGAGAAAGACAAATACCATATGATTGCAAGATGGGAGGGGGTGGGGGACTGGGTGTAAAAGGTGAAGGGATTAAGTACAGATTGGTAGTTACACAGTAGTCATGGGGATATAAAGTATAACATAGGGAATATAGTCAATAATGTAATAACTATATATGGTACCAGGTGGGTAGACTTATTGGGGGATCACTTTGTAAATTATATAAATTTCTAACTACTATGCTGTACATCTGAAACTAAGAAAAAGTAATACCAAATGTCGCTGTAATTGAAAAAAGTGAAAGAAAAATAGAGGAATTCAATACTTTTATGTAAAAACTGAATAGAAGTGTAAATATAGCATTTTCTAAGGGCTTTATTACAGTATTGTTTGTAATATAGAAAACTGGAAACAACTCAGATGCCCATTAATAGGATTAATTAGATAAATTATAGTAAATTATTACAAAGGCATATTATGGAGTCATTATAAAGATTGAAATAGGTAATATATATTTCAATATGGAGAGATGTCCTGAATATACTGATGTAGTATAAAGTTAATATTTAATGCAAAATACTCTTTGTACTCTGTTTAGTGTGGGGGACTGTTTAGTTCCTGGAAATGGGAACTCTAACTGAGGCAGGTAGTTACAGCTCTGCCCTGAAGGAGCTGCATCTCTTACATTCTACATTGGAAATTGCTTTTCCCTGCCCCTTACATTCCTTGAGATCACTACATGATCTCAGCCATAGTTTATATAATTATAGGTCTATTCTTCCAGGCTAAGATATTGTTTATGGTGCCCTTCATGATGCCCAAGAGTTTCCACAATCACTAGTTTCCTGGTTAATCTTTATTCTCTGTTTCCGTGACTCTCATTAAAGTGTCTTGAAAGTTCATAACACAAAATAAAAGTCATGTTTCTCACTCAACTACCAACTGTGATTTTATTCCAAACCATTTTCCAGTTTGGTGTTTGAACACCTACCTACCTAGCACTCTAACTCTATGGTGTCCTCAGCTGCCCTCCCCATATGAAACCCTGCTGTGGCAACAGTGAGCTGGTGACTGACGTTGAGAAACAATGACAGATCACTTCCAGTGACTAATCAGTCACAGGGCTTTGTATTCTCAGCAAGAATGGCAAAACCTGTCTGGAAAACTTGGCCAATGTTTTCAGGCACCTGAGCAACCTAGGAATTGTTGGTTCCTCTCTGATCAGTCCAACACAGTTCCTTTTTAAGAGAAAAGAAAGACTTCTGCCAGTGGCAGTCCCTGAGGTGAAAGGCACAGATAAACAAGATCTGGGGTTGGCCAGTCTCCTTTGAGGGTCCCTAGACGAGAATAGAACACAGCCATTTGCTGTGAAGAGCAGCTGCAAGTAGTACGCGTAGGACAGACCACTTACTCTAGAGGATCTCGTCTCCAAACTCCAGAGCTTATTTTATTTTATTATTATTTAAATATGTTTTTATTGATTTCAGAGAGGAAGGGGGAGAGAGAGAAAGAGAAACACAAACATCGATGAGAGTCATTGATTGGCTGCCTCCTGCACGCCCTACTGGGGATCGAGCCAGCAACCCCGTTCATGGGTCGACCCTCAACCACTGAGCCACGACAGCAGGGCAGAGTTTTTAATAAATGTAATAAATTTGTGACTTGTTCACAGTGAAGGAATGGCAGAACATGAGCTAGAACCTAGGCCTTTAAACCTGATCTAGTGCTCTTCCATAGCATTGTGTTAACATCCAAGTTCACTCCGTAACTTGAAATAGGCAGGTGCAAATTCCAACCACTCCGTGGAAACCAGGGCTTTATATTGTGGCTAAAAGTACAGTATTTTAAGGGACAGTTGTTTTGTGAATGTAAACAAGAGGCCCTGATGACATAGGGTCAAGAGCTTCAGGGGTCACTGCAAAAAGTGAAGAGGTTGGGAGAAGGAAAGATCGGGTCGTGCATAGACAATAATCTCCAAATGCATCTTGCTTGCTCTCTAAGCAGTTGTGTTTGGCTTCTCCACAAGAGGGCAGCAGCTCCTGAGCCGGCATGTGCGGCAGAACACAGCTCCAGTAATGGAGACAGGCAATTTCCAGGGGCAGTTCACTGAATCAAACGGTGGCGGGGGTTTTGTTGTTGTTTGGTGTTTTTGAGCTACACACTAATTTGGGGAACATGCTCTAATAAAAATAAACGAAAACAAGCCAAAACTGGTGCAAAGAGCCCCGTGGAATCAGGAGCTCTGGGTTAGAAGGATCAAACAGATGATCCGGTCCAACTCTCTCCTGATGACTGAGGGCCCTTTAATATTTGATACAGTGCTACCCAGCTTCTGGTGATAGTGGAGCTTCCTCAGGAGGCAGTCCACTGCAGGGACGGACCTCTCTGATGGCTGGAATGTTCTTCCTAAATCAAGGTATAACTTGCCTCTGTAACTTCACATAGTGCTGTCTGTGGCCTGTTTCCCAGGGCTCTTCCATGTGATAACTATCCACTGCTTTGAAGATAGTTGCCATTTTTTCTAAGACTTCAGTCTAAATATTTTTAGTTCCCTCAACCATCCGTTGATGAAATTATTCACCTCTTCAATATGTGAGTAGGATTAGGACTCAGATCTATCCTTCTGGAACAGGGGTCTTTATACTTCTGTTCTTCCAAATGGGTAACTGGAACTGAGGTCATGAAAACCTTGAACATGGTCTTCAGAATCAACTTCCATGGAAGGCGGGACTCTGATTCCAGCTTCGGTTACTGGAAACCTCAGTATGCTCCGAGCTGAGACATTCTGTTCTCTGGTTCTGTTGTACTTTTCCCCAGGACCTCTTATTCAGTAGTACTCATGTGTAACCTAGCACTGGGGAAGTTTCACCAATGGTTTACTTAATAATACTCATTGTTCCAATAAGACTCAGAAAGTGCAGGTAAGTACAAAGAAATAAGAATCCCATCATCCTGCTACTCAGGAAACTTAACATTTTGTTATATAGAATCCCTTAACAGTCATGGCTTTGTCCACCCATCTTGTTAAGCAAAAGCCCAAAGCAATTATGGCTTCTTTCTCCCACAGACCAGGTATACAAGTTAATGGGAATCATGTCAAGAAGACAGATGTATAAGCTGTAAACTCTCAATACATACACTTAGGAAACAATGAGCTATGCGGTTCAATCTGTATGGTGTCATAGTTAAAACAACACAGCTCATATAATAAAAGTAATTTCAAAATAAAGTACTTTTGTTTGGATTACTTAAACTGCAATGAGGGGAAACATGGTCCCCTAGAAGAACTTCAAAGCCCCTTCCTATGCATCAGTCCACTACTCTTACCTACTTCATCTGCTTGGATCAAAGGCTCGGAGGGTGGAGGGATCCATTCTCCATGCTTCTTTCTGTGCTTCCTCCCTCATCATGAGATCTCAGGACTAGAGTGGGGAGGCTGAGCCCTAAGGAAGCGTGAGGAGACCAGGCTGAAGTGTGAGCCAAGCTAGAAGCCCACCCCTCACCCCCACTGGAAGGGAGGTGCAGGGTAAAGGCTGAAACGTGCTCATTTCTGGACCAGCCAGAGACTCAGCCCAGGAAATATACCCCTAAGTGCTTTGACAACCTGTGAAAAGACCAGGCAGTTACCTGTGTGTTTGCCAAGGATTCTGAAAGATACAAAAGCATGCGTGTGAAAGGTGTTTTAAGCCAATAAGGGCTGGCCTGCAGAAATTTCATCACAGGTTCAGCGTGCATGCCACAGTTTACAGGAGAGTCTGCTTTGACAGGTCAGGACCTGAAGCCCCGGCTGTGCCCTGGAGCAGTACAGGTCATGTGGGAGCATGGCTACTACCGTGTGGGTTTTATTTTCAATAGCAGCTTTGTTGTGATACGATTCACATACCATACAAGTCACCAATTTAAAGTGCGCCATTCAGTGTTTTTGGTATAGTTGCAGAGTTGTGCAATCAGCACTACAATCAGTTTTATAACATTTTGATATTCCCTCCCCCCAAAAAAATCCTGTACCCACTAGAAGTCACTTCTCATTTCCCCCCAACCCTCTCAGTCCTAGGAAGCCAGTAGCCTATCTGTCCCTATGGGTTTGCCTGTTCTGGACATTTCATATAAATGGAATCACTATATATGGTCCTTTGTCGCTGTGCCATTATGGATAATGCCTCTGTGAGCATCCATGTACAGGTTCTTATGTGACGTATGCTTCACTCCTCCTGAGTTTATGCCTAGCAGTGGAATTGCTGGGACATAGGGTAACTCTCTGTTAAACCTTTTGAGGAACCACAGAGCTCGCAAAGCAGCCGCATCATTTTTATCCCCACCAGCAGTATGTGAGGGTGGGTTTCTCAATGCCAAAGAATTTGGTTTGCTTGGGCGATGAGTAACTTGTAGAATTCTTATTTAAAGATATACTTAATGCCCCCCCCTTTTTTTTTTAAACACTAGACCTTTATTTATTATGAGACTAAGTGCTTAGATACAGTTGAAACTAAAGATACATAAATTTTGCATCCTGCTTTTTACTTAATTGCATGGGAAGCTGCACTTATTAAGCATTCAAACAATTTAGTGACTCTACAATACTTTATAAATATACCATATTTCCTCTATTGTTTAACAGGCTATTTTCAACTTTTCATTTGTGCTGTGAATATATATATTGTTGATATGTAAATACTTTTCTGTATTCTGAGATACTTACTAAAGAGATTTCCAAAAGTGTAGACAGAGAATGCGACACTACCAAAGCTCTTGACTTACAGTGGCAACGTGCTTTTAAAAAGTACTCATGGCACTTGTGGTCCCACCATCAGTGTATGGGTGTCCTCATTAGTACTGGGTGTTCTTTCTTATTAAAAAAATAAAATTAAAAACAAAACCTTAATTTTAAGAAAAACTTTCCATTACGGTAACATACAGAAAATCACACAGATCATTAATATAGTAATTAGTATAGCTGATGGATTTTCACAAAGCGAACAGGCCTGTGGAACCAGATCCTACTCATCAGACAGGACATTGTCAGCCCCTCAGAAGTTCCCATCATGCCCTCTTCCAGTGCCCGACTCTTTCCACCCCCTCCCCAAGGAAACCACCATCCTAACTTCTAATACCAGAAGGGGGAAGAGGCCTTGCTAATTTAATGCATTAAAATGTACATTATGTTAATGGAAACCAAGTTACCACAAGATTCCCAGCCTTTTAGCCGTTTGTGTTTGTTTTGGAAATCCAGGGTCTACACTTTGCAAAGATAGGTTTTTTTATTTCAGGGTCCCCAGTGAGGCCGGAAAATAGGGAGCCCATGTGATTTCTAAATTCCAGGACCCCGGATTGGCCTGGGCCAGTGTGCATGCTTGTGCTCAGTGTCCCTTTTAGGGATATGGTGGGGCTTCTTTCTTACCACCTTGCTGAGGCAACTAGGGGCTTTTGTCTGCCCCTAGTTTTATTGAGATATAATTGACATATAACATTGTATAAGTTTAAGGTGTACAACATAATGATTTGATATATGTTTATATTACAAAATGATTGCCACGGTGGGATTAGTTAGCATTCATCACCTCACAGTTTTGATTTTTTTCCTTGTGATGAGAACTTTTAAGATCTACTCTCTTAGTAACTTTCAAATATACAACACAGTATTGTTAACTATAGTCACCATGTTGAACATTACATCCTCGGGACTTAATTATCTTATAAATGGAAGTTTATACCTTATGACCCCCCCTTAATCCAATTCTCTCACCCCCAGCCCCTGCCTCTGGCAACCATCAATCTGATCTCTATTTTTGTGAGTTCAGAATTTTTATTTAAAAAAAAAATGTTTTTATTGATTTCAGAGAGAGAAAGGGAGAGGGAGAGATAGAAACATCAATGATGAGAGAGAATCATTGATCGGCTGCCTCCTACATGCCCCCTACTGGGGAGTCAAGCTGGAAATCCAGGACCATGCCCTGACTGGAAATAGAACCGTGACCTCCAGGTTCATGGGTTGATACTCAACCACTGAGCCACACTGGCCAGGTTAGTATTTTTAGATTCCACATATAAGTCAGGCCATACAGCATTTGTCTTTCCCTGTATAACTGATTTCACTTGTGCCCTCAAGCACCATCCATGCAGTTGAAAAGAGGGCCTGGATCTTAATTCCTAGATGGGTGGCTCACATCATGGCGTCCTCAGGGAATACCAGTTGTTTCCTGGTTTTCAAGAAAGGGTCAGATGTGATCTTCTCAAACTGTTCTCTGTTCCCTTCTTGCCCCCTTCTCCTCAATTCACAGATTCATCTTCTCAGGCAAGACTGGCCGTGGTTACCCAAGCCGCAGCCCTGGGGACGCAGGTTCACCCAGGGCTGCTTTTATGAGCTGTGGGCTGTGGGTAGGGAAGGGTCGCGTCAGGCAGGCCTCCGCAGCTGCGACACTAGGGAGTTGTTTCGGGCACAGAAAGGATTGACTCTAAAGCCCTAGCGATTCTCGCTGCGTTTCCACTACTCACCACAAGGTGTCAGTGGACTGCATGGGAAAAGGGGGTGTTCTTAGGGGCAGGGAGGCACTCCAGTCCTTGTGTGCCCTCCTTCTGAAGTCCTGTTAGAAGCCCCGAGTGGGAGTCGGCAAGGGGCTCCTTTCCCCTTCCGGCCCTTTTCCACCCCAGGGTCTCACTGTAGTCCCAACTCGTTTATACCCAAAGATGCCTCTGTGTTCTCTTCAGGACATGCACCCCCAGGGCTGTGTACCAATGGCCGGAATGTACATATTTACTACATTCCAGGCTGAGACTGAAATACAGAATCACTTGATTTAATTATTGAAACAACACTATGATACAGGCACAACTAGTTACCTGTTCGACAGATGAGGAAGTGGAGGAATGGAGGTTAACAGTAGCAGGATCAAAAACCCAGCCAGGGCTTTACCTGGGTGGTTTCCCCTAGAGGCAGAGCCCTTCCCCGTGGTGAGCTCTCTCTCTCCCCCTTAGATCACTCACAGGCAGATTCCCAATTACCGTGAAAAAGCCAGGGCTGAGGCTGGCCTTTCATGTCTCCCAGGTGGCAGACAGACAGGTGTGCCACAGTGATTGTTCTGAGACAGCGGCCTCCTTCCCACCTCGAGGTCCTGGGGCCCAGGCACACTTGATTCTTTGCCTTTTCCTCAGTGTGTTACACCTCCAGCTCTCTCATCTTGGCTTTGGTATCATACAAGGGGCTGCTCCTTTTCTGCTCAAAATCTTATTCTACCCCCAAGTCCTGTTATGGGACGGATAATGTACCCCCAAATTCCAATACTGAAGTCCTAGCCTCCCATACCTCAGAATGTGACCTTATTTGGAAATAGGGTTGTTACAGATATAATTAGATTAGATGAGATTATACTGGAGTAGGGCTCTAATCCAATATGACTGGTGTCCCTTAAAAAAATACTGCCGTGTGAAGATGGCGGCGACACAGGGAGAGCAACACTTGGAGACTGGAGTTGTGCAGCTACAGGCCGAGGAGGGACAAAGATGAGCAGCAAAGCACCGGATGCTAGGAGGGGCCTGGGGCAGATTCTCCCCCATACCCCTCCGAAGGAACCAACCCTGTCCACACCTTGATTTGGGGCAGGACTTTGACATCTCAGTTTCTGGACCTCCAGAATTGTGAAACAACACATTTCCTTTGTTTAAGACACACAGTCAGTGGTTCTTTGTTACCGCAGCCACACAACACTCATACAGACCCAATTCCAATGCCCTCTCTCCAGTCTGCTGTGGGTCAGGACTAAGATCCCTGAGGGGCCCAGGAAGGCACAGGCTGGTGTCAGCTCCTTTATCCTGCAGGCTCCAGAGTCTTGGTGGCACCGCCCTGTCCCCTCTAAGAGAGGGTGCCCTCCCCTAAAGAGGGGCTCTGGGAAAGGGGAAGGCAGCCTTGGCCTCACTCCCAGGCGACAGCTGCGCATGCCGAAGAGGGGGTCCTTAGAACCTAAGCCCAGCTGCCTCGGCTCCTGGCTGGGCCACTGACTATCCATTGTGTTGGTGGGCCTTGCATCTCAGGTGATGCCTGTCTACCCTCAGCCTGGGAGCTGTTTGAGGACCAGGGCCTGTTAACCTCAGCCCAGACTGATCCTAAATGGGGCCCTGAAACAGGCAAGTGACCCCACAAAGTGGCAAAGTGAGCAGGGCTGAGAAGGAGCAGTTCCATGGGATAAGGGTAGAGGGAGAAAGGGACAAACGTTCCTCCCAAAGGCCTCCATTTAGCACCAAGATGACCTGAGGCCAACACTACCGTTTCCCTCTCCCCTCACTTAGCCCACCGTGGGGGGAGGGGCGGCCAGTTAAAGGTGGGTGCTTTCCCTTCACTCGCTCCAGCTGCTCCCAGTGACTGATGAGTAGGCATTATGGTTCCTATTTCACAGGTGAGAAGACTGAGGCTCGAGGTAATTAACTTGACCAGAGGTTGAATACCAGCAGCAGCCGCTCTATCTGAGCCCCGGTGGGTTTTGAAGCAGAACACCGCTTGTCTGGGTGCTGGCTCTGGCCCTGGGTTTGAGGAGAAGCCAAATAATGTCATGGAGCAGCCAGCAGGGACCCCTTCTGCGGCAGAGGACCTCTGTACCGCCTCATCACCAAGTTCACTCGCTGATTCTTATAGCCACTTGTAGGAATCTTATCATTACCCCTCTGTGACTTCTGTGACCGAGCCCGATGCCCCGCAGGGCTGCCTGTTAAACAAAGGGCCACTGTGCCCCCCGCCTCCCCCCCAGTCTGGCGGGGACAGCAGGTATCCCAGCAAATGGGGAGGCAGGCCCAGCTGCCGCCAGCACGTCGCACACTCAGCCCCTTAATACTCCTCCTGCTAAGTGGTGATTGCGGGGCCTGGGGCTGCCTGGGGCCTGGTCCTCCAGCCACCTGACTGCAGCCGGTGGCCGAGAGCGGGAGCAGCTGGCGGGCGCACTTCCGGGCGCGGTGGCAGATGCCAGGCCAGATTATTCCAGGGGGGGCTTCAGGGGGGCCTGCATTTGCACTTCAAAGGGGTCGGGCCCCAGTTTCACACTCTTGGGACCTGGGGCTATTCTGAAGAAAATCAAGTTGCCTCGAGTGAGTTACCCACCCGGGCCCACCCCCTTCTTCACCGGAGGGCGGCTTTAAACAAGCCGAGGGGTTAACCCGCCCGCCTGCAGACACGCCCAGGCCCCTGCTCCGCTCCCCAGGGCCTGCTTCAGGCGGCGCCCGCACAGGGACCCCGAACGGTGGCCTTTCGGGCTCAGGCCTCCCAACCCCCGTGATGGGCTGAGCTGTGTTGACGTCCAAACCTCCAGGACCTCAGAACAGATCCTTATTTGGAAATGGGATCCTTGCAGCTGTAATTAGTTAAGATGAGGTGGCCCCTAATCCAACATGACTGGTGTCTTTACAAAAAGGAGACACACATGGGGAGAGTGAGGCCGTGTGAAGACACAGGCTCGAAAGCAGCCGGGGGAAGCCGAGGGGAGGGTGGAAGGCTCCTGCTGCCGGGGTTCGCCTGAGGCCACCCGGAGCTGGGAGAAACCGAAGGACCAGTGTCCCCTGGAGCCTCCAGAGGGAGCTGCGCCCTGCCCTGCCCTGCCCTGCCCGCACCTTGGTTTCTGGCTCCCGGCCTCAGAACGTGAGGCAATCCAATTCTGTTGCTTCAGGCCTCCTGGGCTGTGGTACTGCTTAGGCAGCCCTGGGACACGAACAGACCCCTGGAAGGTAGGTGGTGTTACCCCAGTTTAATTAAAGAGGAGACAGGCTGAGAGCTCCCCGGCCCCCCCGGGGCAGGAAGCTAAAAGTGGTGGTGGGGGCCTCTGCCCCTCCGCCACCCTCCCGGGCAGTTTCAGCAGGACCTGGCTCTGACAGCAGGCGGTCTGCGGTGGCTGGGGGAGGGGAGACCAGCCTCAGTGTCTTCCACCCCCACCCCATGTAATTAAGGCATGACCAGGGCCCTAAACCGCCTAATGAAATGGGACTAGAGCACCCTCCCCCGGCCCCGCCTGGCTCCTCGTGCTGTTTGCACAGTCCATCTTCTAATTACTCACGTCTGTCTCCGAGGCCACAAAGCCGGTCCTGAGCGCAGCTGGGGCTCCCCCTCTCCCCCACTCCTCCCCCTCTGCTCAGGGCATGCTGATTGAATGTGGGTGCCTCCTGTGCTGGGCACTGGGTGGGGATCTGAAAGAAATGAGCACCCTCCAGAGCTCACCGTCTGGAGGAAACCGAGGGAAGAGGTGTTTCAGCTCCTTCCAGGCAGCCAGCAGCCCTCCTGGAAGGCAGCGGGACCAAGGCCCAGCCAGGCTCAAAGCACAGGCTCTGGGGCAGCTCTGTCCCCGCCGCTGGCCCCGTTGGTGAGGCTCTTTGCTGTACTGCTGTGCACTGTGCCATCCCCCCACGCCCCGGTGGCGGGCAACCTCATGGGTCAGAAGGTTGCTGGGATCCAAGGGTGGGCTATGTCCCACCCAGAAGCCAGGCACCCAGTCCCAACAGAGCAGCCTGTCAGTTTCCTCTGGCCTTCACTGTCAGACACTGGCTGGTGGCACTCCTTGCCTGTCCTGGTGCCTCAGGGGACAGATTGGAGCATGGTGAGGGGGAAAGACCACCAGGTGAGAATCTTGTGCTGTGACTAGTGCTGTGACTCCTGTGGGATGTAGACTGACTCCCGTGGGACGTAGACCTGGAGCCACAGAACCAACGTGCTGTCCCTGAGGATGTGGGACAGCATCCCGGTGCCTCTGAGAGAAGGGAGGGCCAGTTACCGTGCCTGCCCTTCCTGGGACAGGAAGCAGGGGACCCGTCCCCATGCTAGTCTCCTCCCAGCCTCCTGCCTGGGAGGCTGAAGCAGCTTAATGATCTCTTGCCTCCTTAGGCGGTTGAATGGGGAGCCCTCAGCCCTCTCAGGCCACCTCCCCAGCGTGCAGCCATTAGTGTCCAGCCTGTTCTCTCTCCTCTGTGTGGAACACAATCGCCTGGAAATGGCCACTTCCTCTGTCACTTATAGCCTGAGATGGCCTCGCCAGCAGCCAGAGGGGGAGAGTCTTCACCACGGACCCTCTGGATCGTCAGGACGTGTGGATTAGGGAAGGGGACCTCAGAGGTTGAGGGGTTTGCTCAAGGACACTTAGGGGAACTGGCAGTGAAGCCTGTGGGAAGTCTAACGGCCATTCAGAGCCCTCTGCCAAGGACGGAGCACCCACTGTGGCCAAGGACGTGCTGGGCTGGCTCCTGGGGCTGCTGCGCAGAGGTTACTGACAGCTGAACTGCTGGGCTGGCTCTTGGGCGACTCAGAACCGCACTGCACAGCACGCCCCGAGGCCCCTTTCCTTGCCAGCCCAGTTCTGGTGCCCCAGCTGCCCTGCACAAGCCTAAAGTCTCACCAGGGAGATTTGCTGGGACCACCCGAGAAGTCCTTAAAAGTGCCTGTCACACAGCATGTTGGAGATATTCAACAAATGTTCCTTCTGTTCTCTGTAACTTGCCGAAGTTCCTAACAAGTTTGGTTCTTGGCAGTGAGGATGCTGAGTGCCTGCACCGTTGTCTTTGGGGGCAGGAAGAGGGGCAGTGTGCATGTCCGTTGTCCTTCGGCTTTACCCAGGACTCTTGGTTTGGTCTTGGTGATATCCGTGAGGACTTGGAGGTGGGGTGGCGAGAGATAGGATGAAGGGCCCCATCCATATGGCTTTGGTGTGTGGTGCAGGGTTGAGAGGTGGGGGCAGGCAACAATGAGGGTACAGAGAGGAGTGGGGGGAAGAGAAAGAGGCTGTGGGGGGGGACCCCTCCAGGAGGAGACCCATTCCCTAGCTGGGAGTGTAGTAGCTGCAGCTCTCAGCTGAGATTCCCTGAGACTCGTCCTCAGCTCCAAGAGCTCCTGAGCCCACAGCTACAACTATTCCCGGGGGACCACGGGCAGTGGCTGGGATGTAGGACAGATCCCCCCGAGGAGGCTGCATGCATCTGTCCTAGAGCCAGCCTCCTGGGGAACCTCATCAATGTCACAGGCACTTTCTGGAGGTTGACCTGTTTCCTGGTGAGGGGTAGGGATAAAATGGAAGAAATGTAGTGCCCTGCAGCCCCTCCCCACCCGCACCCATGTATACACACACACACCACACCCACACCCACCACATCCACCCCCCCCCCACACACACACTCACACACCTTGCAAGCCCTAAATTTCAACATCAATTTAAAAATATCCGGAATCTAGAGAAAAGGAGCATTGTCTTTTTTGCAGGTTTACCCTGTGTGTGTGTGTGTGTGTGTGTGTGTGTGTGTGTGTGTAAGAAGAATAAAGTATCTTGATAGGCTTTTATCTTTTCTATATAACTGTGCCCTTTGGGAATCGTAAATAGGAAAATACCCTACTAAACTAAGATATTTCAAGATGGCAGTGTGAAACTGAGCCTGAGAACAGTTGCTTTTCTCAGGCTCAGGAAGCAGGAGGGAGCTGGTAACCGACTGGGAAGCCGGCTTTGGGCTGGGGCTCCTTTGGTTTTCCCGTGGCTATGCTTTCTGTGATGCCAGCTCTGGCTTCGAGCTGCCAATGGGCCTCGTTGTGGCCCCTCCCGCTTTCTAAGTATAGCCTTTGAGGCCCAGCCAGATGGGAGACGGAGCCAGAACTTCCCTGGAAAGCATTTGCTTTCACAGGGGCCCTGCAGGAAGCTGGGCAGGAGGCTGGTGGGGCTGGTGGGGCTGGAGGGTGGGCAAAGGTGCTCAGCCACCTCCTTACTTCTTTCCCTGGCAGGCCTGGTTCACTGGGCTCTCTGTCTATACAGAATGGGCTTGGATGGATGGTCCTGAGGCCTGAGTGGGTGGTCCTCTCCCTCCAGTCTGATAGTGGCCAAAGCTGGGGCCAGAGTAGACCAGGCTCAGACTGAACTGGCATTTTCAGGGGCTGGAGGATGGGTGACCCTGGAGAGCTTAGGCCACTCTGACGGCCAGTGGCGGTGGGGGGAACACAAGGTGATTTTGGACCAGCTGATCTTCGGCTACTCACTCCTGCTCCCTTACTGTGTCCACACCCAGCTTCCCTGCTGGAGCCCAGCGATCTCCCAGGGCCCCATTTGTCTCTAGTTTGGGAAATGCTTCGGAATTCCATTCACTTATTCGGGGGCCACCTCTCCTGGAATATTCATACTTCTGAAAGTTTAGCCCAAAGACATGCATTTCTAAGGTGGAATTTCAGGACTCTGAGATGGGAAGGGATGTGCTGAGGGGATGGTCGGCCTCCCTTCATCAGTCGGTAGGTGGGCAAGAGGGGCTCAGACCACCTTTTTGTGGCCTGTCAGGAACAGTGGATCTGGACTGTAGTAAGGGTGAAAGGAGAGGCAGCCTGGTGTCTGTGCTATGGTCACAACCAGGCCTTGTACCCTGGGGGCCTAGGCTCCCTGAGCCGCAGCATCTTTCCGTGTGCAGATTAGATGCAAGTGCAGATTTGGGAAGTCATCAGCCCAGCCAGTGCACGCTAACTACCTTTCTGTGGTCCTGGGCAGCGCCCCCGCCCACCTGGCCTGCTCTGCTGCGCGCTTGTCTTCCTGCCTGGAAAAACCAATCTAGCAAAGGGAGCCTTGGCTTTGAACCCACAGGCTGTACACACAGGGAGGGCCTTGCTGGACCCTGCAGCCCAAGAAGGTGCCACTGGTGATGGGTCACGGCTGGCAAATCATCCTGTACTTCTGGTGTAAGGAATATTTCATTTGCCTCACCTGTCACTGATCATAAATGCCTCTTGAGCTACTTACTGCTCAATAAGCCCTAATTAAGGCAGTGGGGGTGGGGAGCAGGAGGGACAATGTAGGGGGAAATCTGTGCCTGTGTGTGTGTGTGTGCGTGTGTGTGCACGTGTGTGTGCGCCTGTGTACACATGAGTGTGTGTGAGCTCAGGCTGGTGCTGTGAGGCAAGGCTGAGTGGGGGAGGGGCCGTGAGAAAGGAGAGGCTGCACTTGGGGTGGGAAGCCGGATGCTAACTGCTCCCTTTGGGGGGGGGGGGGTTGGTGCCACAGGCTGGCCCAGGCCTGTTCCAGGACACCCCCTTGCAAATTCCTCTTTGTTCCTTTCTTCCCCCAGCTGCGCCCTCTCCCCGGTGGGCTTTCCCCTCAAGCCAGCCTTCTGGAGTTGAGAGCAGGGGTGGGGAGAAGGGTGGGGGGAGACAGCTGACCAGAATAGAGTCAGCTGTTCCCCAAGGGCTGAAGCTTTGCTGGGGCACCACTGTAGTTCATCACAGATCAAGGCAGTAACGTTATATTAACAAACAATACTAATTGTGGTTAACAAATTATGATAGTAATAATAGCAACTCTAGCTTATTTTTATTAGCATCATCTCATTTAATTGTCAAAACAACCCTCTGAAGCACAGGGTTAAGTAACTTATCTAAGGTCACACAGTGCAGCAGGGTGGAGCCTGGGGGTGAGGGCAGCCAGCTCTGAGTCCTCAGATTGGGCACTTGACCCCCTGCCATGCTGCCTCCCATCCAGGCACCTGCGGTCTCAGGTGGAACAGGATGGGGGCAGAGCATGACCGGACCGGGGGAACATCTTGGTGTTTATTGAGCTTATATTGATGGTAGATGGGATGTTTCAGTGAATATACTTTGATCTGCAGGTAGATTCAGGTTGGCGAGGTAGGTGTTGGAACCGTAAAGTGGAGAGGCTTGAAGCCAGCTGAGGGCATTGAACTTTATTCTGTGGTCAGTGGGATTCCTGAAGGGTCTGAGCAAAGGAGGGCCTGGTGGGAGCAGCACGGGGGATAAACCCGACTTGTGTGCCAGTGCAGTTAATGGACCAGAATGTGGCAAAGGAACCAGCAGGGTTAGCAGGGCCGTCAAGGTGACTGGGTCTGTCATTCACTAGCTGTGTGACCTTGAGGAAGTCCTTTCTAGTCTCTCTTTAGCACATCTGTCAAAGTGAGGTGGGTCGAAGTAGAAGATGTCTAAGATGTCTTGGGCCTTCTGTGACCCTAACGACCACAGCTGAGCCAGTGGGTGAGGGAAGGAAAGAGGAAGGAGGCAAGGGCTTTGCGGAGTGAACACTACAGGATCTAGGGTCTGATTAGAGAGACAGGATCAAAGAAAAGCACAGGGCCAAGGACGCTCCCACTGCAAGCCGAGATTGGTGGAATACAGCCAGGCTGGGGAACAGTTCTGATTATACAGTGCGCTGGATAAATGTCTGCGGAGGCAAAGAAACAGACATGTAAAAATATGTGTAGATAAATAAATCAATTGAACATTTCTCACTCAAGTTATACGGAAAGGTGCTGTTTGAACTGAGGCGTCCATACAGGGATTATGCCATTTCACACAGCCTTGTTTTTCTCTTGCGCCGCGGGAGCGCGATGCTGCATGCGTCAGGCCTGTCGGCGGTCTTCACTGGAAGTGGTGGGTGCAGGTGTTTTAGTGGGAGAGGAAGGTGAGGCTTCGGGCTGCTCAGGGCCACAGGGGTTGTAGTGAGATGCTGGCGTCAGAGGACAGCTGGGAGTGGCCGCCTGTTAAAGAGCTGTCTGCTGAGGCCCCAGGGAAGGGGAGGTTTCCTAGAGAGAGAACTTGGGGGGGGGCAGGGGGAGGTCCAAGTTAGGGAAGGACAGTGACTAGCAGTCTCCCAGAACGTTGAAAGGAGGAGACATTTTGGTTCTCCAGCCTTCCTTTCCCTGGAGCAATCTGCCCCCTCCCTGAACCTTCCAGACAGTGCGCCCTGTGCCCTGTGCGCCTCCCCCACAGCGCTCACCGCTCACCGGGGTGGAGGAGCAGCTGCTCTGTGGCTTCCACAGCGTAGGGTCTGTAAGGACAAAGGGCCTCGGCTGTCCCGTTCGCCTCTGTATCTCCGGCATCGAGGACAGAGCTTGCCATCGAGGCGGAGCTCAGTATTTGTTGAGTGAACACAGGCTCGCGCGAGGGTTTGGAAGGTGAGGCCCGATGCTCCACCTGCGACGCACTGTTGCGGAGCGATTTGGAGGCAGCGTGACTTTCCTCGCCTCACTCGGGAGGCACCTGCTGCGGAGGCTGCCTGGGGAACGCGGCTGCGCCTCCCCCTGCAAGCTCGGCGGCACAGTCTGTGGCCCCGCGAGGGTTCCTGTGCCTGCGCCCGGCGTGGCCATGCTGAGGCCCCAGCTGCTTGTTCTGGGGAAGCAGCAGTCTCTCTCTCTTTCCCTTTTGTTCTTCTCCCCCCCTAAAATAATAAGCAGGTTTGGGGGCTCAGGGAAGGCTTGCGTCTTGGACAGTGCTCCAGAGGAGATGGGGTGGGAAAGCCTTTGCTCCCCGTTTGCTGCCCCTCCTATAGCTGAAAGAGTCATTTCCAGGCCTGTCCCTTTCCAGGCCTGCTTCCCTATTGTTCCTTGCCCTTCGGATGGAGAGGGGCTTGTTGGGCGGCATGTAAGGGGAAGGAGGGTGGCTTGAGTAGATAAAACGGGCTAGGGAGGGCATGAGAAATGGCATTCTTTATTCATAAATAAAAACAGAAATAGTTTACATAGCCGAAAGGGGCATCAAAAATAAAACAAAGCTGTCAAAAGCAAAGCAAACCAAACAAGAAACAACCAAGAGAAAAATAACTGTACATATTCTTCCAAATGCTAGTCCATCCAAAGGCAGCCTTGGCTGGGGGTTCCGGCTCTGCCTGCAGACGCAGCATGGACCCTCCATGCTGCAGGCAAGGGGAGCACCCCCCTGCACAGGGTGAACGGCTCTGGCTCAGGAGAACTCGGGGCCCACAGGGAATGACCCTCCTGAAGCTGCTGCTCCAGCAGCCCAGCCTGGCTTACCTCTGGGCAGCCTCGGCTAGGTGAGGACAAGACCAGGGCAGGGGCTGAGGCTCAGCGGTTGCTTCTCAGGGAGAGATGGCCCCCAGCCCCCACAGAGATTAGTGCCCACAGTGGGCAGAGTGTGCCCAGCAGGAGTCATCTGAACTATTGGTGGCCAGAGGAGACATGTGCAGTGGGCACTGGTGAGAGTCTGGTCATCCCAAGTCCCAGGGGCAGAATCCCCTCCTTGGAGAGGTGGTGCTGGATGCTGCTTTCTGCAGACAGCTGGAACATTTCGTGCCAGATATTCTTTGGGGAGCAAGTGGGTGGGTCTGAGTGAGCTCTCATGCCAGCAGGAGTGCTCAGAGGGAAGGGCAGCGAAGAGGGAAGGGCAGTGAAGAGCTCACGCTGGCCGGGGCCAGGCTGCCTGCTCTGAGGCCCACGCAGTCGGACCTCCCCAGTCCCTGCTCAGCCTCTGCTGTTCACAGCCTCTTTCTGGAGAGGCTGGGTCTGGCATGGTCCAGGAGGAGTAAGGACGTTTTTCCAAAGGGAGGGGAAGAAAGCCACAGGGTGGTGAGGTTGCTATGTTACAGGACCCTGATGCACCCTGGTGCTACTGTGGGCCATACTGGGGCCTTGGGCTCGTGGCAGCTCAGGGAGGGATCCATGAGTTGGCTGAGGGCAGGGATGTGGGGTGCAGGGCACTGTCACGCCATGGTTAGCACCCACCTCCCCCAGTTAGCACCCACCACTTCTCAGGTGAAGGACTGCTCTTTGGGAGGGGTGCCTCCAGCCTGGGGAGGGGGCAGCAGCCCCTGTCTCTGTCCTGGGGGGCAGTCTCACGGGGAGGAAGAACGCAAGGCACGGGCTGGTGGAAATGGAGGGAGGAAGGGCCATGGCACAGGCAATGGGACCTCTTTGATTGGGGGTCTGCACTATGCCCAGTGGCGGTAGTGCCCTCCAGGCAGGGAGGGGCTCTTGGCCTGTGGACTCCAGGTTTAAATCTGGTTTATGACTAAGAGCCATGGCTTCAAATTCCAGAAATGCTCAGGCATAGCTGAGCCCTGGGGATGGAAAGGCAGAGCCAACCGCAGGGAAGGTGGCCCTCCCCTCACCCCAGACTCAGGGAAGGAACGTGATGGGTCCTGGAGTGTCAGGGGCAGGAAGAGCAGCTCCACTCCCATGGGGTGGGGGGTAGGGGAGGGCTGTAGCCAAAGGTCAGAGGTCAGGGAGGCGGGTGGGGTAGGTGTGGAGCTGCTATGACCCAGCCATTCTCATCCCCCATCCCCCTTGCCTCCGTGAGCCCTCCCAGCAGGCAGGCATGAGGCACAGGAACCCGGCAAGGGCTGGCTGTCCTAAGAACAGCAGCTGTGGCTAGAGTCAAAAATAGCACATGGAACAGCCCGACTGCCTGCTAGATCTGGCTTGCTTCTGAAAACACAAGAAAGAAAAAAAAAAAAAAATTCTGAAACAAGCAACTGAGACACCCTACCTTTGCTGTCCTCCCCCAGCTCTGCACCCCTTCGGAAGGAAAGCAGCCTCCCCAGCACTGGCCCAGCTCCCGGCAGCTGCAGCCTCTGGCTTCTCCACAGACAGGGCTCTGTGGGGCTCAGGGTGGAGGGAGGCCAGCCAGTGGCCCTGGGGACCTTCATAAGGCTGTGTCTGCGCCTCTCACTCTCCCTGCCTGGGGCTCCGGCCACCCCTCCTGACCAGGAAGGACTCTTGTCTGAACTTGGCACTGGCGATGTGAAGGGAAAAGGTATGCTGCCGCCCAGGTCATCCTGAACCACCTCAGCGGATAGACGTTATTTTGGATCCAGCAAAGGCTTGATTCTTGGGGGAGAAAACAAGTTCAAAGTGGTCACTGGCCAACTTCAACCAGGCGGGGAAGCCCTGCCTCCAGACCCCACCAGGAACCATCTGGAGGCTCTCCTTTGTTCAAATGGAAAGCCACACTCATCCCGTGTCATGGTGCCTTCAATCTTCCCTTCCTAGCACCTCCCCAGGTCCTCAGTATCTATGGCTTTAAGAAAAGTGGTCACTGAGATTAAAGGCCACCAGCTGCCCAGAGCTGCTCACCTCCAGTTATCAGGACCTGCAGGGTCTGGCCTTGAGCTTCTCCCTCTGCCCCCTGTGGTCCTTGCTGAGTAGACTCTCCTGGGCTACCCAGCTCTCCCTCCCTTCTGTGGCTTGCTGGGATCAGGCCAGTGCTGATGTAGCGAAGCCAGGTTCTCCACACCCCACTCCAACCCCTGCACCCCCTTGGCCAGAGGAAGAGCTCAGGTTATGACAAGGATTCTGATCACCAATGGCTTCTTTCTATTTCCAAGGCATCCCAGTGTATCCAGGGGAGGGAGAATGTGGGAAGAGAGGTCACTGGCCTTCACCACAGCTGCCACCATCCCCGGGGGAGGGTATCTCTAAATATTTGAATAAAGGCCAAGGTTTAGGGAGACCTTAAGCAAATGATGGAGACCCCTGGGCCCATCTCTTGGGAGAGCTAGAGGTCTGGTGGGCTGCAGAATGGTGAGCACTGGACCACGGGAAAAGGGAAGAGAGGCTATGTGGCAGTCCCTCCTCTCCCCTCCACTTCTCTCCCCTTCAGGATCCCAGGTCTGCGTCAGGGCAGGCTTCTCTCAGAGAGGCCCAGTTACTGAGCAGGGAAGCAGGAGAGGGGAGCCCTCCTGGACAGGCTCTGCACCCCTGCCTCCAATGCCAGGTCCCAGCTCTCCCTCTCCCAGGAGGCCCCTCAGATCTCGGTGGCGATGATGTCCTCGTAGGGGATGTCAGCCCCTTCCAGGTCAATCTCCAAAGGCTCCCCCGCACCGTCCCTGTGGGCTAGCTGCTGCAGGGCCTTCTCCAGGCGCTGGTTCCGCTGGTACATGGCCAGGTAGCTCTGCTGTAGCTGCTTCTGGTACTGGATCACCTTCTCTTTCTCCTCCTTCCAAACCAGTCGCTCGTGCTGGAAGCCCGAGGACATCTGGTCGTGGCCTTGCCGCTCCTCCTTCAGCTCGGCCCGCAGCCTCTCCAACTCCCGCTGCAGGGCGGGGATGTCCTCAGAGAAGGTGGGCGCTGGCCCGGCTCCCAGCCCGGGCCCCCGGGACACGCAGTCCCGCTGCAGGGCGGCCTGGGCCCGCAGCTCCAGCAGCTCCTGCTCCAGCAGGTTCACCTTCTCCCGCAGGAGCTCGGACTCGTTCTTCTTGCGCTGCAGCTCGTTCTCGCAGACCTCCAGCTCCAGGCCCTTGGTGCGCAGAGCGCTCTCCAAATCCTGCGTCTTCATCTCCATGCCCTCCAGCTTGCCCCGCGTGTCCTTCAGCTGCGCCTTCAGACTGAGGATCTCACTGGCCTTGGCGTTGACCTCCATCTGGGACTCCTTCAGCTGCTGCTTCAGGAGAGAGATCTCCCCTGACTTCTGGCACACCTGCCGGGGGCGGGGAGGGAGAGAAGAGAGAGTGCCAGGAGGTGAGAGGGCATCGCCCAGGGCAGGCTACCTCTTCCCTGCCTCACAGAATGAAGCTGTCCTGACACGGGGCCTCCAGAGGGTTCCCAGGCATGCTGGTCTGAGTGACCCATGAGGGCCAAGCCCCTCCCTGAAGCTCATTTCATTCTGCAGTCTGGCTCGGTCTGTCCACATGACTCCCTCACCCTAATTCAGAGTAGAAATCTCAGTCGATACCTATGGCCATGTGTCCATCGATGGTCAGTGGTTTAATCTGCCTACTGCCAGCATCTCCAGCATCCACATTTAACATCAGTGGCACTGATTTCCATGTCTGCTACGTCTCCATCGCTGTGTTTATGCCCATACACTCTGACCTCACCCCTGCACACACCCAGCTCCTGTCCTCCCTACTGGGGTGAAGACCACATCCACACATTCGTCCCGTGACGAGCACTGTGCCTGGCTCAGAGGCAGGGCCTGATTCCTATCTACCAAATGATGGCGACTGTGACCTCCCTGCCTCCGGGCCTCCACCATTTCTATTCCTGTTCCCCAACAAAGTTGGCAAAGACCTGCAAACAAAACCAAAGGTGCTAAAGCAGATAGGTGTGTTTCTGGGTCTGGGCCATTCAGGGTCTTGAGTGGCTCAGAAGAAGACCAAGGCCAGTCTGGTTGTGTGTCACAGTGTACTTCCCGCTGCCCTGGGAAAGCTGGTAGAATGAAGCCAGCGCCTGGGCCTCTAACAGGAGGGATTCTGGAAGCCACTTTGATATTTCCCACTTTTCCTCTCATGGTAGAAACCCCTTTGTTGTCATGAACCACGTTGGAAGCACTGACCGGGACCGAGAATACCTTTCAGGGCCAAGCCTGTGTTTGTTTATGGAGGGAGCAGCACAGAGGCATGGTGGAGGCATGGGCCAGCTTGGGATCCTGACTTGACCACTTATGACCTGAGTGACCATTAGCATAGTGGCAATATGGTGCAGCGATGAAAAATGTGAACTCTGGGGCCAAGCTGTCAGCATCAAGTCCTGGCTCTGATACTTATTATGTGGTGGCCGTGGGCAAGCCATCTAACTAGCTATTCGCCATCATAACCTCTCTGTGCCTCATTCTCCTTAACTGTAAATGGAGGATTAGTAACAGTAACTCCTCCATAGGGTAAGGAGTAGTGAGAGAACCTAGGGCCTGACACTTAATAAACACTCTATACATTATTATTATAAATATGTTTGAATATGTCTATGCTATTATAAATGCTTAATTGAACTTAACTTATTGTTTCGCTATATAGCCTGATTGAGGCTCACAGCAATGTCCAGCTTAGCTCTGGATGGGACAAACAAGGATGGATGCCTAATGCCAGCACTGGCTTATATAGCTTATATCTCTGAGGTGTCCCCAAGCCCAGGCTGAGAAACAGTGGCTAGGGCAGGTTCTGCTGTGCCCACATCCTTTCCACCCTGGGAAACCTGGCAAACAGGAAGCGACTCCCTTCCCACCTGTCCAGTTCTCCATCCATCTCTTCCATAGAAAGGGCCCTTTTCCTCTACTTCTGGTAACACTGTCCTTCTAACTTCCAGGACAAGTACAGAGAGCTCCAGTGCAAGCAGATGGTTGTGCTGTAGGGTGGTGGTGCTGGTCCAACCAGACACAATGGCGTTCAGTCCCTTTCCAGGGTGGAGTCTGCCTGGGGTGAACCACAGAGCTGCTAGGTACACTCTCCCACCGGTCCCAGCACCACCTCCAGGGGCCTCCCAGTGAGAACAGCTGCCCTCAGGCAGCAGGATGTGGGGGTCAAGCTGGTTCTCCAGTGGCCAGGTGCAGAGCCTTCACTTCCAAGTGTGCCTGAGTGTGTGCATGTGCGCACGTGAGCCCTTTTCTTCCTGTCCTGTTTCCATCTCAGACGCTTGATAGAATCCCCACTGACACTTCTAGGGGGAGTGATCCATTCTGCCACTGCGACCTGCCACAAATGGGGTCACTCTCACCAGTGGGTGGAGGCCCTTCCCTCAAAAGTAATATATCCTCTCTCTCTCCTGGCTCTTGGACCAGCATGAACTCAGGTATGGCTGTGCTTCTATTGAGCCTGCTGTGAGCAGATGAAGCAAGCTGGCCCTTGCTTCTTATGGTTCAGCTAGGCCTTGCTTCTTATGGTTCAGCCTCTTGGTCAGTGACTTGGTCAATAAATTCAATTCTACTAGGTACACTCTTCCACCGGTGCTGGGACCGGTGGAAGAGCATACCTAGCAGACAGGGAGAAAGTGAGAAGCATGGACTAACTGCATCCCTGGTATGGTTACCAGGAAGCCCCTCATTTGGATCATGAAGCCAGCCCTTTAGTGCAGTGTGCTGGGCAGCTTGTGTCTACACACCACTGGCCAGAACCTGGAGGAGGGGAGGGGCCCGGGCACCAAACATGGAGCACCCCCAGTCTCACCTCCCACTGGGTCTCTTCTAGCGCGGGGGCGAAGCTGGTCTTCTCCTTCTCGTAGGACCGCAGCTTGGTCTCCAGCAGGTCCTGCTCCTTCATGAGGCTCTCAAGCTCCTGCCGGAGCTGCCGCTTCTCTTGCTGGAGCTGGAGCACCTGCAGGTGCAGCACCTGCTGTGTGCGCTGGCTCTTCTGCGAGGCCGCCTTCAGCTTGCTGCTGCACTTCTGCTCGGGGCCCTCCAGCTCCTCCTGGTAGCGCCACTGCCGCTCCTCATAGGCCTGGCTGGAGGCCAGCTCCTTCTCCTCAAAGCTGCGCCGCAGCTTCTGCAGCTCGCCCTCCCTCTCCAGCAGCTTGTGCTCCAGCTCCTGGATGGTGCACTCGTCCGTGGAGATGGGCGAGCGCACGCACGAGGAGCCCCTGTCTGCCTTGCCTGGGTGGGCCAGCTTGCTGCCCCCATCCGAGAAGGACAGCGCCTTCAGGCTCATCATGTTGCTGTCCTGGAGGAGGATGCCCTGGGTGATGTTGTGGGCCGAGCCCCCGAAACGGCTGGCGGGACCCACAGCTGTGACCAGAGGGTCCAGCTGGTAGCTGCTGCTGGTGCTGTGTGTGGGCAGGCTGGACATGGAGTTGCGGCCGGAATCAGAAAGAGCCCCAGAGCACAGGCCGGGCTTCAGCTCCTGCTCCTTGGGCTTGTCTGGAGCGGCGGGGTGCAGCTGGTGGCTGGTACTCTCGGGGGAGGCATGCAGGACTGCTCCTGATCGAGGCAGCACCGGCTTGAAGGCTGTAGGCCGCACGGCACCCTTCTCGGAGGCCTAGGGAGGAAAAGAACCATATGACCTGTGTCTCCCTCCCCACCCAGCCACGTGGCACCCTTCTTGGCCATAATCCTAGACGACCTCGCATGGTGCTCTGAAGCAGCCAATGTGCTGAATCTCTTGAGGAGAAGCAGCTCTGTGCCTGGAGGATGTCCTTAACAATCCCCTATGAACTGCCACCTGCCACCAGCTTGTCCCAGCCTCCTGAGATGGACAGCTCTGGCTCTGTCTCTGTGTGGCGTGGACAGGAGCGTTAGGCTGGGTGAGCATGGAGTCCCCGTAGAAGTCAACCCGTTGCTCACCTCCACTGCCCCTTCCAGTAGACTCCCCGGTGATCTCCTCAAAGGGTTGGGAGGGACACTTGACATAACCCTTTCCTTAAAATTGTCATTTTCATTGGTAGAGTACTATGCAATTTATAATCCCTTTAGTCTAAAAAGCTTAAGGCTCTGTGCAGACATATGGGGCCACTTCCTAGTGTATCAAAGCCAGTGTGGGGCCTGGGGATGAAATAGGAACATGGTTTTTGGCATCCACTGGTTGGCCCCATGAGAGCTTGATCTGGCATGAGGACTGGATTTCTGAGTATGAAGGACTCTTTTGCCCTCATTTCTGCTAAAGATGATGGCAAGAAACTCATTGCCCTCATCCAGCCAGTCGGCGGCTGGCCCGGCTTGAGAGGAGCCACCACGCCACCATGCAGCAAATGAGGAGTCTGCTAGCAAGAGAAGCTGTCAGCTCTCCAAGCGGACTCCCCATCTGCTCTTCCAGATGACACCAGAGCTCCCCCTCCTTCCCACGCACTTGAAAATGCTGCTGTTGGTCCTGCCTTGACAATCCAGCACATCCCGGGGGAGCTCAGAAAGCCTTTCATTTCCCCTTCGCTCAAGGGCTCACCCAAGACTGACCAACATCTCGCTTCCGTTGCCTAACCTTTGATCTCTGCAGTGCGGCTGGGAATTTCCACCCTCACCAAGCTGCTCTGGCCTTTCGAAGATCTAAATGTTTCGGTCACCACTGCCATCCCTCCCTGCCCTGTGCTCTCCACCCATTTTGCTCTCCCCTGCCATTCCAGAGACCCCCACTTACCATTTCTAGCTGATTGGAAAAGGGCATGAGCTTGGGTGGGGTAGACGGGCCAAAGTCCACCCCAGCTTGGCCCCCTAAGTCTCCACTGGACAGTGCAGTATAATCAGGGTGGTGGGAGCCCCGGGCCTTCTGACTGACTTTGATGTAGAAAAAGTCTTCACTCTTTCCCATTTTGGAGCTGGACTTGCCATGACCCGAGTCCTGGGAGAAGCCGAATCTGAGCAGCCCGTCCGAGTACCGGTTGAGTTTCTTGAGGTGGGAGGATTTGCGCAGCTTGTACTGCGAGGCCCGGCAGTGCTTGCTGTGGAAGCCATGGCCCGAGATGAGGCTACTGACACTGCCCATGGCGACTCGGGGCCAGGGCCAGGCAGGGCGCCGTGGGAACCTGGTGCAGCTGCGAGGGGCAGTCCTGGCTCCCTGAGGGTACTGCAGTCATAGCACAGCCTCGCCGAGCCTGGAAGAGCGCAGACCTGGAAGAGACACCGAGCAGCGGTCAGCCAGGGCTAGTCACTGCGGTCCTGGGGGGTGACTTGAAGGGGGTTCTTACAGCAGGGGCTGGGCAGTGGAGAAATGCATGTGTCTCTTAACAGAAGCTCAGTCCTGTCTCTAGGCTCTCCATTCTTCCTTTGTCCCCAAATTCAACAAACACTCACCAGGGGCCTGCTTCCCAAGGGCGCTTTTCTGAGCACGGACACAGCAGTGACTAAGACACTTTTGTCTCTGTGCTCACGGGCTCGTGTACAGTGCAAAGTGGATGGGCCATGAACAAACAACATGGACCATCTCAAGTGACAGAGGTGCTACGGGAAACAAAGCAAAGCACATGGGACGGAATTCGGGGGGGGGTGGTGTTTATACAGGGAGCATAAGGGAAGCCTCTCTGTTGGGGTATCACTTAAAGAGATACCCCAAAATGAGGGAGCACGTCACATGGGAATGTGGGGGAGAGAGAAGCAGCTCAGAAGTAGCCCCGCGTGGAAAGCCCCGAGTCCCTGAGGTGGAGAGTGCCTGGCACATGGGAGGCCAGCGAGGAGACCAGGCGGCTGGAGACCAGTTAGCAGGAGGAGAAGTCAGGAGCTAGCAGGCCCGGGCCACACAGAGCCTGGTGGCCTAAGGGCTTTGGCTCTTACTCTGATGGCTTTAAGCAGCAACACCGTGATCTGACTGAGGCTGCAGAGGGTCCCTCTGGCTGCTGGGTGGAGAAAAGGCTGTTGAGGGGCCTGGGTGGACGTGGTGAGCCAATTATGTTAGGTGAGTGACTGCCACGGCTGGGCCAGGGGGTAGATTTGGATTAAATTTTAGATTTAATTTTAAGTTTCAGCTGATAGGATTTGCTACAGGAGCGAATGCATGGAGCAAGAGAAAGAGAGGAGTCCAGTCGAGTAACTAGAATAAGTCTGTTGCTGTTTATAGAGCTACAAAGGCCACAGAAGGAGCCAGTTTAGGATGAAGTGGGGATGGAAATGTCGGAGAAGACGTGGAGGGTGCTGGAGAGTGGGCGGTAGGAGGGGTGGGAGCTGCGGCGGCTGCAGGTTTCTATGTGGAAGCTGTTGCATGGAGAAGCCAGCTATGGGACTAGAAGAGGCCACCGAGGAAGCAAAGGCAGGGAGACAGAGACGTCTGAGGACTGACCCGTGGTGGCAGCACTGTGAGGAGTATGAGGGAGAGAAACTGAGAAGCTTCCAGCGCCTGCAGGAGACCTGAGGGAGCCACGTAAGAAGCTGTCTCTGAGGATGGAGTCAGTACTGCTCACTGAGAAGCGGTCAGTGGACTTGGCCGCGGGGAGGTCATCAGTGGCCTCGCAAGAGCAGTTTTGGTGGTGTGGCGGGAGGAAAGGCCTGGCTGGAGAGGGTTCCAGAGAGAAAGAGGAGGGAAATAATTACACCCTTGAACGCTGAGATGTATGTGATAGATGGTTTAGATTCCCAGTTATGCCTCCTGCCAGCTCTGACATGTGAGGTAAACTCTCTAACATCTTCAACCTCTTCAATCTTCAGCTTCATAAACTAATTCTAAGATACACTTAGTTTTTTAAAAAAGTAATAAGAACGCATCTTATAATAAACTTTGAAAACAATGACAACGACCTTGCCCTTCACTGGACAGAGGAATGAATACACTGGGATATCAATGCCAACACACGCACAGATTTAGGCAAATCTGTGAGCATAGGTCACATGATTTTCAAAGCAAAGAAAGGCTGTTGTCATTCACTGCAGGAGTGTTTCTTAGCCAGTCAAAACATAGCTGAGCCAATTAGGAAAGACAAAGCTATATGGTTAATAAAACAGGAAATCAGGAGGACCCTGCGCTCTTTATTCCATTCTAAATGATACTGTTGATCCTAAAGGGGCAAAAAATGTCCCAGGCAGGCTATGGAGAGTCGCATGTGCACAGTGGAAGGAGCCAGAAGACGCCTCAACTCCGTGCGTGAAGGCCTGGATTCCACTGTGCACTGTCGTCCTGAAGGACCAAGAGGTTGGGTTAAGAATAAATATGTTCTATGTTCCATTAGTAAAAGCACAACACAGCAAAACATCACTGTGTAACTGTGATGTATGTTGTCCTAGGAAAAGCTTTTATTAAGTTGACGGCCTCCTAGAATCAAGGAGCCGCAGCCATACCTACCCCCGAGGTTCGTTATGAGGCGTATGTGAGATACCACGATAAGCTAACGGGTGTGGACCAGGCACTCAGTACACGGCGTGCATTTTCTTTGGCATCTATTATTATGTTATTACCATTATTCCCTCCAGCGTTCACCATCCCTGTTGTCTTCAATGCCCCCCTTTTCCTGAATGAGTTTTCACTCTTCCACATGCAACTTTCCCGACTCCCATTCCCTGACAATATAGAGTTCCTGTGCTCATTTAACAGGTGACAATGACAGAATATACTTCTCATCCCCCAGGTCACCCATCTCTTACTCAGCTGAGGCCTTCAGGTCTTTGGAGGCAAAAATTCTTGTTTTCCATGTGTAGGAAAGCTATTTTCAGCCAAAAGACTCTCCTGCACTCTGCACAGTACACCCCTTGGGCAACTGGCGACTTATTTTTTTACCCATCCAATTGTACGTTTGTGAGCATCTGTATGGATAGTGTTGTGGAGATCAGGCAGATCGGGGTTTGAAAATCAACTTCCCTGAGGTTTCTTTGCTTACAAAATAAGAATAGTAACTATTTCAGAGGCCCAGTATGAGGATGGAGCAGACTAACAGAAGTCAAGGGCAATGCTCAGCACGTGACAGGTGCGCTACAGATGTGTGATCAATGCAAGGACGAGGAGAGGGGTTGCCCTTGAGAAGCATAGAACACGTTCGATTATAACTAGTATTAGGCAGACATGCTTCATGGATCTGTTTGTGTTCTCCTGTTCCAATGCCATCTCTTCTCGCCTGCAAATTTGTCTTTCCCCAGTCTGTTCATCTTAAGCATCTGAAGCAGCACAACCATCACACACCCTGGTGAAACCCTTCAAGGCTTCCCACTGTTCCTGGAGTAAAGCAGACTCCTTACCAAGTCCTGCAGGCCTCGAGCAGGCCTTGGCTTTGCCTGTTGCTCCAATCATATCTCACCCCATTCTTTCCTTGCTCATAACTACAATTACAGCCCCTCGGCTCTTTTCTGTTGGTTGAACACATCAAGCCTTTTCCCACCAAGGGCCTTCTGCGCCTGCTGTTGCCTTTGCTGACAAGTGTCTTCCCTTAGCTCTTCACACAGAATGTTCTCTCATCCTTCAGTTCTCAACTCACATATCACCTCTGCAAGGTCACTATTCTGGTTACCCTGGGGGAAATCCATCTCCCTCACCACTTTTTGTCATCCCAATCTGTTTCTTTCTTTTGTAACACTTGCTTTAACCTGTAATAATCTTATTTTTAAATGTGTGTTCTGAACATGTCCACCAGAATATAAGCTCTGTGAGAGCAAAGACTTTGCACCTATAGCTCCTAGAACAACACTGAAGAAGATGAGGCACAGGCTCAGAGACCTGGACCTTGGAATTCAACTGATCAGGGACCCTGGTGGGGCCTTGACCTAAGTTATGAATCCATGCTACAGCACATTGCTGAGGGCTTTAGGAGAGGCTCAGAGATGTTAGGGGTCAGTCCTGGACAGCAAAGGGAGTTTCCAGGGTTGGGGAGAGAAAGCCTGGGGAAGAAATCAAGGTCATCGCCTCTGGCTATAGCTTCATTTCCTTTTGGGTGAATGACAACAAGGTTTTAAGTACAGGTGAGCCCCTTTGCTCCCTGAGCAGCAGCCTGGATGACTTGTGAAGCACATGCACTGTTCTAGGCCCTAGGGGAAGGAGAGGAAAAGTCCAATGATGTGGGTAGCAATGGAGAAGAGATGGGTGAAGGACGGTGGCCTCTGGTCCTCCGACAGCATGCTTAGTCTCTGATGCCTGCCCTTCCTCCACTCCCCAGGTCTTGACACACAGAGGAGCTTTGAAGTTTGAGATTATCCCCAGATCCACTTGGAGCTAAACTAATTACCTTTCAATGTCTGGACTTGTTCTGTTTTCAACTTGGAGAGAACATCGCAGAAAACTTGGCTGTGGTCCAGCCTAGTCCCCAGCCCTAGTTTTCCCACCCACCCACAGGATTGCATCTCTGTGCTCAGGAAGGACAGGGTCAGGGGCACATTTCTATTCCTGGGAAACATATCCCTCTGGCCAGGAGTATGTACTCAGGGTGGAAATAAGCACAAAGATCCTGGTGATTCAAACAGGAGAAAGGAAGAGGGAAGGACTGGGGAGGAAAAAGGGAAGGAACCATATACGGAACCTCACACTGAGTATGTTGGAGTAACCTTGTTCTGCATGACCTCCTACTGACTTCAAAGAAGGAATCCAGCAAGAATTAGACTTCAGGTCTTCAGAGAAGAGAGGAGAAGAGAACAGCTAGTGGAAAAGGATCCCCCCAGGCTATACTTCTCAGAATCTGGCGCCAGAGAACTTACGACACTTCCACCCAGACGCAGTGCCAGCCCGTCTCCCCTCACCCCCCACGAATGACTGTGGCTGCTACACCAGGGCAAGCAATGTCCTGGATCCTGTGGGACACTCTCAGCTTCAGGCTGCTTCTACTCCCACCACAGCCTCCTTCCCCCACTCCATTCTGCACCCTCCTTCTCAAAGGAAACCAGGGCTGATGCCACAGGACATGTGCTTCTCTGAGCATCCCTTCTAAAACATGGAGATAGAGGCATGGAGGTGAAGAGGGGCCTGCCTACACTCAGGAAGGTGAGAAATAATGCTACACAACCTCCCAACCCAAACCACAGGGAAAAGCAGCTCTGGCCCTGCCCATACCAACCCAAACTTCTGCCCCCAACTCTCCCCCAGGTCTAGAGAGGTCACCACAAGACCAGGATGCTCAGCCTCCAGCCACCTCGCTCCTTCTCAGCCCCCACATTTCCCTTCCTGCTCCCCGTTTTCTCTCCCTCCTTCACCCTCCCCATCTCTCCTCTTCTCCACTCCCTAGCGGGAGGGTCAACCAGGCACCCACAGCCATGCTGCAGGGCATCTCTGCTCTGCCTGGCCTTCTCCCACCAAGGAGGTGCCACGGCCCAGTGCATACAAGCTCGGGGAGGCTGTGCCAGCTCTGTGCGCAGCCTCCTCCAGCACCTAGGGTGAGCTGTGCTGCCCACTCTCAGGCCCACCCATTTGGGTGTGTCCCACTAACTGCTGTGCAATGTCACCTGCAGGCTGAGCCTAGAAGATGGGGCTTCATGTGAGGGATTTATTTAATCATTTATTCAGTAAATATTTATTCAGCTCCTGACAGGGACCAAGTATGCAAAGTGCAGGGGGAGAGGGGAAAGGAGAACAGTAAGGACACAGAATAAAAAACTAAAGCCAAAGAGATAAGAGGAACAGGTGTGTGTGTGGGCGTGAGGGGGCATTTACTACTTCACTGGCAGTGCCCGGGGAAGGCCTCTGAGGACCAGGCAGCCTGATGAGAATTTTGATAGAATAGTCCCTTGGGGAGAAGAGCAGTGCAAAGGTCTGAGGTACAGCGGTGGTTCTCAAGTGGGGTGACTTGGCAAATTTGGAGATTGTCATGACTTAATGACTGGGATCTAGTAGATGGAGCACAGGACAGCCCCTGTGACGAAAACAGCCCCTATGACAAAGAATTATCTGACCCAAACTGTCAATAGAAATGAGGTTGAGGAGTCTGGTTTTAGAGGAACAGAAAGACAGTTTTTAGGACCTCAGTCCTGTCATTGACTGAGTGTTCTAAAAACTGTCTTTCTGTTCCTCTAAAACATCGCTGCTGTGGAACAGCTGAGTGTGCCAGGAGACCTTTCTTCAGTGTTTCAGCTCCAGCTGGAGAAATCCATTCTTCAATCTTGGAAAGGCCAGCGATGCCTTGGTTTTTGAATGTGATCTGTTCCGGAAGACAGTTCGAGTTCCGAAACGTTTGAAAACCGAGGGATCAGCAGCTGACAGCTAGGCCTCAGGATCCTGCCCTCAGTGGAAGCTGTGGGGCATGTTCGACTTCCGAGGCATGTTCGAAAACTGAAGCATTGACCTCCAAGTTTATGGTGTTTGCAAACTGAAATGTTCATCAACAGAGATGTTAGAAAACCGAGGTACATTCTCCTAACCAGAGAGGAGCTGGCTTATACAGATAAAGTGCTGCCCCTTGTCCCTGATTGGTCAGAATAGAGCTGCTCTGATTGGTCACAGCTCCAATTGGATGGGGACAGCCTCAGCCCTATTGGTTGAATTGGGACGCCAGGAACGGTTATATAAGGGCTGGTTCAGCGAGCAGAGGCACAGCGCAGGCAGGCAGCTTAGCAGCCAAGGCGGGCAGTCTAATGCAGAAGCTTCTCCGCGAGTGCAGTTTGCTTGGGAGGCCCATGTGCAGGAATGGCTGGTAGGCTGTGTTTTTTAAAAGTTGAGCTCAGTTAGCCATCAGGAGCCCTTCTTAGTAGGTGCCTTTCTTTCTTTAAATTCAGGGTTCACAGTATGAACATGGAAGGAAGTTAGAGCTTAGCAAGTATTTGGAAAAATCACCAGTGCTGGTTATTGTTAGTGTTATTTTTCATGGTTCTCCGGGCCAGTTCGCTGAGATATTCAATTATACAGATGGCTTACGGCAGGAGTGCCCTGCACTCCCAGATCTACCCGGTTGGCCACCAGCACCGCCTCAGTGGTATGAGGACTGTGGCTTTCCCACGATGCCCCTGTCCCTGGGGAGAGACAGATGGGGTGCCAAGTGTAACCCTCCCCTTTGCTGCAGAGCCTCGGGCCCTCTCTGGGCTGTTTCCAACCACAACATGAGGGGCTGGGTTCAGTTCAGGTCTTCTCTGAGACCTCTGGAGAAGCGAGTGAGCTATTTACCCCTCCTCAAAAAAAGTGTCTCCCCTCCAAGATTTGGCTATGACTTCTTAGGGTTCCTTTACCTGGAATGCCCCTTGATTGACCCAGGTTAAAAAGATTAATATATCCTGCTCTCAGGGGATCAAACATGAGCTTGGGGCTCTGAGGAGGAACAAATAACTTGGTCTTAGATTCTTGTCTTAACTGAAGACTCTTGGCTTTCCTTCAGGGATTGGGAAAGTGGGAGCAAGTGGAAGAAGTGAAACTAAAGAAATTATTATCACCTCAGTGCAGCCTGCCCCTCCCAAACTCAGACTCCAGGCCCCACAGTCCCCCTTCCCAGGACTGGGACAGACTTCAGACCTACTTCAAAGGGGGTCATAAAATAAAAGGAGGGGCCAGGCAGTCAGAGGGGCAGCCACCCAGGCCGTGATGAGCAAGGCTCTGGGTAGACACCTCACCAACGCTTGCCCCTGGTCCTGATATGATGTTATTAGAGCTTTCTTTCTTCTATTTAATTTTCATCTTAATTGATTAAAATACCAAAATACTACAAAAATAACCTGAGTAGCTCATGCAGAATTAACACTAGTATCATTTTGCAACCTCGGCTGCTTTAACATTTTGCCGGTTGGGACCCACTCACGTTGCTCCTTCACCTGCTGCAGTCATTCTAGCACACTGTGTTGACCATTTCCTATTCAGGTGTTTCCATTTTGTTGCTAAAACCCTCCTGTATATGATTACTTTGCCACATGTGTGTAAATTTTTGTAATATTTATTTTCCTTTAAGTCTTGGAAGGCACCTAGTTTTAAAAGCCCCTCCCCCTTAAATTGAGACTGTCAAGAAGAGGTGGCATCTGAGACCCATATTGGCCAATACATGAAAGGAGAGCAGCAACAGTGGGACCAGAGCCCCAAATTCCACTTCCCCATATTAGTCCAGGGTGGGGGAGGGGCACATCATTGTCATCAAGAAGAGGGTGCCATTGGCAGAGCAGAGGCAGGAGGGAGGACCCCAGTGACAGGGTCCGGTGAAGGAGTCCTGGCCAGAGATGTTGTCCTGCTGCAGGTGACAAAGAAACTTCCTGCTCTGAGGCAGCCTGGATACTGGTCAAAATTCCATAACATGGAAGCCGTGCAGGACCTTAGAGATCCTTTACCCCGACTCCTTCACAACGTAGAAGCTGCACAGAGGCCAAGAGCAGGGAAGGGACTTAGTTATATCAAAAGTTCTGGACTTGAAGCCAGTATCTTTTCCGTTTTCCCAACGGGACAGGAGCTCCATTTTCCAGACTGGTGTGTGTGTTTGTGTGAGCAGCTCCCTGCCGTGTATGGGCCAAATGTGTAAGGGAATGTGTGTGTGTGTGTGTGTGTGTGTGTGCTGTGTGCATGCATGCATGTGTGTAAGGCTGCCTGATATGGCTGGGATTCCATCCTGTGAGCTCTCAACTCTTGGCACTGCTCCAATAACAGATGATTCCCCTGGGGGTTAGTGCCTGGGAAGCCAGAGCACGAAGCTGCGGCAGGCTCCGCATGGGCCCAGCTGTGGGCTATGGGGGAGTTGACCTGCCTCCAGCAAAGGCTGATGGTTGCTGGGCTGGGACCAGAGCTCTGCCTGCAGCTGTCTTCCTCACTCTGGGGGCATCACAGTCCAGCACAATTTCCAGTCTTAGCCCAGGGAGTCGGTTCAGATCTATCTGTGGAACCTGGAGAACACACACTCACCATTATTCATTCACATTGCCCTCCTGGGTAGGCCACATGCTAAATACCATGGAGGGTGCCTAGAAGAAGACAGGCAAGCCTCTCACAAAGAACTGCAACCTCACAGTGAGCCCTCAGCTTCCTTTCAAAGGAAGAATCCTGCCTCTTCCTGGCCTGGCTTGGGTCTCCCCACCTCGGCAGGGGAGCCTTGTAGGCAACAGGAAATCCCTCCACTGGATGCAGGCATTATGGTGCTCAGCTCCCCTGGTACTCAGCATGCAAGGCCTGGGGACAGCTCTCGCATTAAGGTGGAGGGTTATCTCTTCATTATCTTTAAACCTCCTTGAAGGCAGCAATGAAACCAGAGCTGCACTGTGTCCCACATAGTGTTAAGCACAGTGCTAAGGATACAACACACTCTCAGTGCATGTTTTCACAAAATCAGCTCTCAGGGATCACTGGCTGAGTGTGTGGAAGAGCAGGTGGGGCTCAGGGAGATGTGGATTAGGTTGGGCCCCACACATGCAGATCAGAAGCCAGGTCTAGAGAGAGCTAGAATCCAAATCTGGCTTCAACCCGAACTTCTAGCTCTTAGACTTTGAGTCAATGGTCACCTTGGGGAGAAGGAAATTGACTATCTCCTTCATGTCTTTCACATCCCAGTCATGTTCAAAAGTTTCAGCTGAGACAAAAAAAGCAAACAACAACAAAAACACAAAATAAAATAAAACAAAAAAACAAAAACAAACCAAGGCAATCTCTGTTTTCAAGGGAATGGTGGAAAGACAAGACAGGTAAATAAAAAGCATTTTTAAAAAGCAGCACCAGTTGAACTGAGGATCACAGCTGGCTCTCTCTGCCTCCAGCACATGAGTGGTTTTTAATGTTTTCTTTCATACCGAAGTGAGGCAAAGGTTCTCACTCTATTGTTTGCCTATTATGGACTGAATGTCTGTGTGCTCCTACAATTCATGTGTTGAAGCCCTAACCCCAGTAGATGGTATCAGGTGGTCAGCCTGGGAGACGATTGCGGTGAGGTGAGCATGTGGGTGGGGTCCTCATGATGGGATTAGTGCTCTTATAAGAAGAGACCAGAGAGCTCCTTTGCTCTCAATCTACCTCTCTGTCTTCCTTTCTCTCCCTCTGTCTCTCTCCCACCATGTGAGGACGCTGCAAACCAGGAAGAGAGGTCTCACCAGAGACAGAATCTGCCAATGCCTTGATACTGGACTTCCAGCTTCCAGAACTGTGAGGAGTAACTGTGTGTTGTTTAAGCCCCCGTTTGTGGTATTCTGTTAGAGCAGCCCAGCTAAGACACTGCCTGAGACACCCTGGTAGAAGATGCCACCTCGCTCACCCTATTTCTGGAGTTGCCCTCATGTTCTTCCCTCCTGCTTCTCTGTCCACATGGTGCTGACTGCCCCAAAGTGCCCAGACCTGCTGTTGTTTGGGGACAGTCCTATAATGGAACAATGCTTGGTGGAGATCAGGGAAGCTCAGCTCTATTTTCGGTTCGGCCTCCTCCAACTCTGGAACACACAGCAAGCAGGTTGTTTCTGGCCTTGCCTGCTGTGACTTGTTTGCCCCCTCAGGCAATCCCCCTGAGTGCCTGTATAGCGATGGGACCACAGGAGGGAGCCATCAGGCACCATTCAGTAGGCTACCTGCAGGATGGTATTAGGCCCTTGACAGAGGCTCACAGATTAGTGGATCTGATTTTTCACCTGGCATAAGGTTTCACCTTCCCGCATCTCTATTTCTGTACATGTCAGATAAACACAGCTGATACCTACCTCACAGAGGAGGTATTCACGATTAGATGAAATATATATACATATGAAAATACTTGACCACAATAAGAAGGACAGTATAGACTGGATAAATTTGCACCAAAGTGCTTGTGAAATTATAAAGCAGTGTGGAAAGATGCAAGAGCTAGATCCTCATGTCTTGAAGTTAAAGGAACAGGTCTTTAGGGAAGGATTACCACCCCACCACCACCCCCATCTCCCTGTGGAGAGCAGGGCTGAGCCAGACCTGCCTCTCTGCCTGCAGGGCTACTTGGCTCCCCTTTCAAGATGACTCTCCCCCTGACCCTCTGTCCTCTGCCTCAGTACACTGCCTGACTCAGCTTTCCTTATCTGGAATTCCATTGTTTGTATTACTGTCCTTGACCTTTCCTGCCATTTGCTGCTCTGGATGAGGGTCAGGGGCTGGGGCAGGGGCAGGGGTGAGCCTGGGAGCTGGTTAATCATCTCAGCCCAGTCTGCAGCTCTCCCGATGCTTGCTTTGCTGATGCCTGGAGGGCTCCCTGTGCAAAGCTCAATACATATTTCTAAGTGAACGGATAAATGAAAAAAAGGTGAGGGTGGAGAAGGAAGGAGGTGGAGGAGCGTGGGCAATGTGCAGAGGCTGAGGGGGGTCAAGGGGCAGCAGGTTGCAGGTGGGCTGGGATCAGGGGCCCACGCAGCTCTCAGCCAAGTGCACTTGGGTTCCCTGGAAAGGCAGAAAGTGAAAGGGAAATCACCGGTAGGCTGAATCATCCCATCCGGTGAACAATCAGAAGCAATTCGGCTTCCCACTGCTGGGAGGAGTCAAAAGCCATTCCGCCTGGCAGCCTTTTGTGTGCACATCGCAGGGGTCAGCTGCTGGCTGAGCCTTCCCCCTCCCCAGTGGGCAGTTTGTGTCTTAACAGAGCTGATTGATGGTTCTCCTTAGGAACATGATTGCCCACCAATCCCAACCTGCCCTTCTCTTTCCCAAAATTAAGCCACAGTTACATGCAAAGCTCATGCAAATTTCACCCCTGCTGCTATGAGCGCAGCAACCGCTCCCACGTGTGAGCAAAAGGTGAGTCTCATCCATGTCCATGACTAGGTCACCACGGGGCACCAGGGCTCACTTCTCCTCTAGCTTCTGAAAATGGTGGCTCAGGTGCTCAAAGGAATGGCCTGTCCGATGGGATCTGTGTGCACAACACAGGAACCTGCGATCGTTCCTGACGAGTCTCTACATGTCCTGAGTTAATCCTCTCTTGGTACCATCTGATGTGTCTGGCTACGGAATCTTGACTTCTGTGTTACCTCTGCCCTCATTCCTACCTCACCGCTTGTTCCTCCAGGGCACGTACCTGCTGGGGAACTAGAAGTCTCACATCTAGCAAAGCAGCCTCTGCCCAGCAGCAAGTAACCCTGCTCCCCTGCTGGAGCCCACAGCCCCCACCGCCCTGACAGTGAGATAATTACTGCAAAGCCTGGGGATCCTGCAGGGTTGGCCACGGCTGCTCCTGAAGTCCCTCATTACTGTCCCCTCCACCCCTGTGATACTTTCACTGATGGGGTTACTCTCTGACATAACCAGAGTTGCATAAAGAAGCTCTGATGAGCCACATGGAGATGCTGGGACTTGAAGGTCGCTCCTGCTTGGCCCCTGCCTTTTCTTGTGCTTCACGCTCCAGTGATGCTGAATGGCTCATGGTTCCCCAAAGCGCCTCTCAGTGCTTTTCCACACGGTCTGCCCTCCGCCAGGAAGGACCTCCCTGACCTTGGCTGCTTCTCCGGGAAAGGTAGACAAGCACCTCTCCTTTTTACTGTGCCTGAAGGAGGCAATGCCAAGTCCTATGCCCTGTTGGGAAATCAAATCCGAGGCCACAGATACCCATTCCCTGAACTCTGGGGGGGAAGGGCTGGGCATACAACATCGGCATCGGATGGAGATCTCAGAGCAGAAGACTTGCTCTGGGCAGGAGGAGAGACCTCTAACTGGGGGAATCTTAACCCTCAGCAACACCTCCTGTGCTGTTTTCGCCGGCATGGCAGAATGAGTCACCCAATCCCTTGGCGTCTCTGGCCAAGGACTGCATCTACTCCACTCGATTTCTATGATGAAATGAACAGAACAAGCTCAACAATGACACTTGGTGCCCGGCAGGCACAGCGCAAGCACTCAGTAATCGCCAGCTGTCATCGCAGGGTATCCTGAACCCTGCTCACCTGTCAAGACCCACCGGGAACGCTGCCTCTCTATGGAGCTTCCAACGTGAATTCGAGGCCTGTCAACCCCTAGGTCCTCTTTGGCAATGGCTCTCAAAGTATAGCCCCCAGCCCAGCAGCAACAGGGGCCTTGTTAGAGATGCACGCTCTCAGGCCCACCCCAACCCAGATTCCTGGGGCCCAAGACTGTGTTTTAGTGGCTCGCCAGAGGATTCTGATGCAGGATAAAGCTTGAGAACCACTGTTCTGGTATTTTCTTGGTAATTTATCATTTTGTTGATTATAGCCTGACCTGAACTATTGTTAGTTCCTTGAGGGTAGACTTTGTCTTATATTCTGAGGAAATACTGGGTAAGTCCATGTGAATTTGAGTTAGATGAGCATTTTAATTAGATTTCATCTGAGTAATTCCTAACCTTGCATTCACCCCATCCCCATCCCCATCCCCTCAACCTTCCCATCCACCTCAGGCCCTGGGGAAAATCTTAGCCTCCCTCAGTAAGGGAAGATTCCCTCCCTCCCTCCCTCCCTCCCTCCCTCCCTCCCTCCCTCCCTCCCTCCCTCCCTCCCTCCCTCCCTCTTTCCTCTCTCCCATCTTCCAAGGTAGCCACTTAGGGCTCATGAAAATAACAATGTGGAGTAAGGGTGGAGGGCACTTCTGGAGTGTTGGGAAACTCTAGATATTTAAGTTTGGATCAGGGGTATAAGGTATTGTGCTGTCCTCTCAAAATGCAAAACCAGGGCAAGGGAGTCTGCTCTAACCCCCTCGCACACAGATTCCTTGCAGGATACGCGGCAGCCTGCTTGTTGTAACCCATGGCATTATAGCCAGGTGGAAGAGGGCCGAGGGTGCGAGAATCCCCTTTAATACCTTCCCTGTCGCCACTGTGCTGGCAATGGGGCTCCTTCCCCAGGTCCTGTGGGCAGTACAATTAAAAGCTGGGGGTGACTATGGCCAAGGAGACATGTGTGCACATAAACATGTGATTTAGCCAAGCTGCCAGCCACTCTTGGTTTTCTCTGTGTCCAACTAAAGCCACTGGTTTGCAAACATAAGATTTCCCAGGAACACAGAAGCTGTGAACACAGCACAGGCTGCCAGTAGGGTGACGATATAATTTGGACACTTTAAAGAGTGAATGGGGGCACCGGTATTAACACATGCGGACTGCAGACAGAAAGTGGGATGTGGGATGTGGAGTCACCTTACATATCAGCCATATTTCTTCCCATGAGGGCCAGGCCAGGAGTGAGAATACTGAGGAGGGAGGTTTGGCGTCTCTAGGTCCCCTGCCCCCTCCCCTCAGCCACTTAGTGTTCAGTTGACTACAAGGGACAAGGAGTGAGAAGTAGCTAGGAACTAGTGAGTGCCAGCTAAATGGACCACTTCCCAGCTGCTCTGCCTACAGTGATACGTAGGGTGCTGCGGCACCTTGTACTTCAAGCACCTACACAGTGGGCCCTTATCTCATCTGTCCTCACCCAGCTCAGGACAGGTATTGTAACACAGCTCCAAGGTCACAGCTAGAAGAGCTGGTTCTAGAACCCAGGAATTCTAGCTCATAGGCCACAGTCATCCACTGCCCACACAGCCCAGTCATGGGGTAAGCAGGGTGAAAGCAGGACTGATATGCCTGACAGAGCAGGCACAGCTGCGTGTCACCTCCCAGGCATATGTCAGTAGTTGCTTTGACAGGTAGAGAGATCTGTCACTGTATCTGTGGGCTGCTGGGAGCATGTGCTTTTGTTCAACATTCACAAGTATTTGGTGAACATTTACTGCATGCAGTCACTATCAGGGCCCATGGCCACAGCAGTGAGCAGAACAAAGCCTGCCCTTATCGACATACAATCACCTCAGAAAGTAACAAATCTAACTTGCATTCAACCTAACCCCTGTACAATCTAACCCCAACCTCTCATCTCACCTCACCTGCCACTATCACAAGCTATACCAACTAAGCATGCTTCCCAATTGGTCCAGGACACAGGGTCATTGACACACAGAGCTGCATCTCACATCTAGAGTGACCTCCTTGCCAGCATCTCTGAGGACTCTCAAGGGTCCATGTAGCCCTTTCCCTTCTCCATGCCTTTGTCATATCACCTCCACCCATCTTAGGCACAGCCCATCACCCTCGCCCAGACCCATCCTTCCTGGTTTCTCCTGCTCAGAAGACTCTACACTGATGACTAGTGCTTTTGTCACCTAGAGAGTAAACTCTTCTTGAGCCCAGATTCCGATGGGCAAACCAAAGAACTGAGACTCTCCAAGAAGCCTGGGCTCTTACCGCTGCCTTTTGTATTTCTGGACAGATTTGCTTGGGACTGCGGGAATTCCAGATTTGCTTGCAGCCTGTGGGGTGTGAGGCTCCAGTGCTAAGACAGGGAAAATTCCAGGAAAACCAATGAGTTGGTGGTCTTATCTAGTCGGAAGTGGTAGTTAGTACAAAAGAAGGTTGAATGAGTCTTAGTGACATCCTGACCTGACCCTTGGCCCCTCACTGAGTGGCTCCCTGGGGTGATGTCATGGAAAACAAAATAGAGTGGCTGTTTGTGTGTGTGTGTGTGTGTGTGTGTGTGTGTGAGAGAGAGAGAGAGAGAGAGAGAGAGAGAGAGAGAGAGAGAGAAAGGGGCTACCTCTCAGGGTTGGGCTCCTGGAGGGAAGTGTCTGTAGGGCCATGAGTTGGGGGCAAAGTAGAAGCCATGTAGAGGGGGCAGATGAATCTTTAAGTTGGGGGTAAAAAGAACAGGAAGAATTGAGCATATCACTTAGCCCCAATCCCCACTTCTTCCTGACTGAAGCTTTCCTGGAGACCCCAGAGAGAGAGGTGAGCAGGGAGTGGGGGCAGCACCTGGGTAGGAGGAGGGCTAAGGGCATTTGGGAGGGGTAGGATCCCAAAGGGTGAAGGGGAACCTGGGGAGGGGGAAGAATAAAGAAAAGGGGGAGGGGGGAGGAGGGGGATGGAAGTGCTGGCTGGTTCCATCTGGGGCGCTCCCTCGGAAAGGCCTTCATTGTGATGTAAATACAGTGACTGGGAGGGGAGGGAGTGCGGGAGGTGAGGGTCCATGCAGACACAGCAGTAGAGATAAATGCAGAGATTATATCATAGCTGCTGGTTATGGAGATCTGGTTTCTTTTGTGCAGATGTCACATGCTGGATGAGCTGTTATTAACTACAAGAAGTCGCCGCTGACTAGAGGGAGGTGTGCGGCTGAGTGCACTTTCGCATGGTAGGAGAAATCTCATAGCCTGCGGAAATGAAGGCAGCTTTCAGGGACTGGAGCACATTTTAATAGGAAGAGACATCTCTAAACCAGTAGCCAGCTACTCCCTCCCATCACCACCACTATCAGCACAAAAAGTAAAATAAAATAAGTGTAAGAGGCCTGTAGGCTATCAACAAATAATATAATTCAGGAGTAGACTTATTTTATTCACTTTAAGGTACAATGTCTTGAACAGTGGATAATTACTGAAGGCATCCCTAGGAGTAAAGTATATAAGGCTGGTATTAATTTCAACAGGACAAAACCGAGAAAAGAATGGTTTAAGAACTGGCCTTTGAACTGGGCATTTTTGCTCTGGAGGTCACTCTGACTGGAAGGGAGAAGGGGAGAATACTAGAAAGCCCAGGCAACCGCAGGCAGGCAAACTGTCCCAAAAGCACCCCTTTCTCTGCAGAGCCAAGAATCTCCTGCAAGATCCAAAACAACAGGATTTGTCAGCACTCTGGAAATTTCCCAGAGGGGCTATCACTGTCTATTGCCAATTCTGACTTGGTGCAGTTTGGGAATCTGGGACTGGAGGGAAGCTGGCAGGAAGACAATATGTGTGAGAGCCTCCCATGCAACCAGGAGTGTCCCAGCGCGTACTCGGGAAAGACGTGCAGAAACAGCCCCATTAACTGCGAGTCCCTTGGACTGTCTAATTTAGAACAGTGCCCGGCACATAGCTGGAGCTGGAGAAATGTTCAGTGAATGAATGAACGAGCAAACTTTCTGCTTAGGTCTCTTCTGGCTCAGATAGAGCTTCCACGCTGCAACACTAAAAGTTACCTTTCTGAAACACAGACCTGGTCACTTCAGGCTGACTTCCTTTCAGCCTCTCCCCTTTGCAATGGGTCCTAATTTCCTCCCTCAGACACCTGAGCTCCCAGGGCATTCATGACCCTACGTGACCTGGGCCCTAACCCCTCTTTCCGGCTCTGTCCCACCCTTCACCCTCCACTGATTCCTCACCATTTCTCCCAATACCACTCTGCATATAACCCTCATGGCCTTGCTCAGGCTGCTGGTCAATCTAGAATCTCTTTCATAACTTCCCCTGTGACCCCAGCTTTGAGCCTGTGATAACCTGCTCTTCAAAGTCCCGCTCAAATACCACTTCCTCCGTGAAGTCCTCCTACATCTCCCCGGCTGCTTCATCAGTCATTTCCCATCAGGGGGCCTGACTCCATTCTCTCTCTTCAATTTTTTGTTCTTTACCTATCACTCCACACTAGTCTTTGGGTTTCTCAAAGACTAACACTGTTTCGTTGGTCTCCACATACTCAGCTACATGGGTCTTAAAGGAAGGAGGGAGAGAAGCCAGAGAGGCTGAAAGAGGTTGGGAGAAGAAAGGTTAGTGAGTTGGTGTTAGGCAAATAAAAAATGGCAGACACCTAGCTACTTGCCTCAGAAATTGCTGTAATTGGCAAGAATCTCCTTTTCCCAGTTTAGCTTCCATCCCAAGCAGCGGAACTGCCACTGAAAGAGGGGAGATGAAGGAGCCTCGTTCCCCCTGCCCCTACCAAGTTTCATCAGAGAAAAGAGGAGGCTGTGTTCCCCCCTTTCTCAGTTCTTTCTTTGGGCACTGATCTGAGTGCTTCCCATGATGAGGGCGCACCTTCCTCCCGCTTTACTCTGCCCAGGAATAGGGCTAATTGGAGGGGCTTCCGCGCCTTCTGCAGCCCTGTGGTGTCAGGCGTGAAAGTCGCCTCTCATTTTCGGGATGTGGATACTGTTCAGGCTGGCACCCTTCCTTGGGAGTCCAACTGTCATTCAGGCCTAATGAAAGGCCCCTAACAACTCGCTCATTCACTGTACCTCATTGTTCCTGTCCACTCGCTGACATTCACTGGGATAATTCCTCCCGTGCCACGTGCATGGAGGCGCGTGCACATGTGTTCAGACCCCGTGTTCCATTAGCAGTGAGGACACTTGAAATAAAGGGTAGCGCTGCCTGAATGCAGATCCGCCCTCCCCCTCTAATAGCTGGGGCGGCGACTGTGCTAATGTTATTTCAAGAAGCACCAGGAGAATCGGGGGCCTCCACAGAGCAAGCAGGGAGGAAGGGGCGGGGGCGTCCCGACAGCTCCCTTCTCTAAACACTGGCAGCTACATCACTCCAGACAGACACTGCTTTCCCCTCCCGAGCTTGCCAGAACCAGCTGGTTCTGGAGATCCAGCCTCTGCCTTCGTCTTAGCCGTTAGCCTGGCCTTCAAGGCTCTCCACAAGCCGGCCCTCAAGTACCTTTCAGGCTTACCTGCTGCCTCCTCCCTCACTGAGTCCTACCTCCACCAGCCAGGTCTGCTTCTGGGACCTGCACACAGGCTTTGTTTATGTCTCCTTTGAATTGCTGCTGAGGGGCGGGTGCAATGACAGGTTGTTCTGTCTCAGCAGCTCAGAGGAAATAGTCTTCCACTGTTTTTTAAGGTTAGGGCCATGAAGAAGTCATTAGAGGATGCAGAGCAAATGTCAGACCATGAAGTTGGAGACGCAGAGGGGAGAGTGAGTGGCCTATTCTGTCACCCACCTGCCAAACTGGAGCCCTGCTCCCTCCCTTCATGGCCTGGCCTCAGAATCAGGCTCATTCTCCCCAGTGTCAGGACTTCAATTCTCCCCTGAGTACTGAGGCCCCACCAGAGGCTCCCAAGACCTACTCTTGCCCCACTCTCTTGTAGGGAGACACCCCTGATCCCCACCAGGACCCATAGTCCTTCTGATGCCCCCGGGCTTTGGGCAATACCCCCAACTGGCACTTGCCAGGCTCCTCCATGTGCACATATTATAACCAATTAGGTGAGATCCCAAATTTCTGGAGGTAAGAGGCCGAGCTCACAGCTCTGTAACTGTCCAGAGCACTGACAGGAAAGCCTGTACCTGAGAAACTGCTCCCTGGGCTCACAGGCTTCTGGTGGGCGGGTGCAGATGCCTGTTTGCTTGCAGAGCGAGAAACAATGATATTTGTTCTCTCCCAGGACAGATGGGACCTAGTGGGCAGTTGCTCTTGAACAGGGCACTTTGTAACCAAAGAAGTATCGGCTTTTGGGTCAGACAGATGTGGATAGCATGTCACTTGGCCAGTACCCAGCTGTAAGGTCTCGGGGAAGCTGCTTAGCTTTGAACTCTAGTGTTTCTGTGTGCATTTGTAAACTGCAACTGGGTTTCTCAGTCTTGGCTTGTTGACAAAGATCATTCTTTGTTGTAAGGGGCTGTCCTGTCCTGTGTATTGGAGGAAGTTTAGCAGCATCACTGGCCTCTATATACTAGATGCCAATTATACCTACTCTCCACCCTCTCCCACCTAGTTGTGACAATTAAAAGTGTTTTAGACATTGCAAATGATGCCTGGGGACAAAGTCTTTCTCAGTTGAAAAGCACTAATATGTATACCTTGAGGTTGTTCTAAAGATTAGATGTGTGATAGCACAGGTCCAGTGTCTGACGCGTAGAGCAGGTGCTCAATGACTGTTAGTCCCGTTTGATATTTTAAGTAAAATCTGGCAGTTTTCCTTCCATCCTCACCTGCCATGGCATGTCCCTGGGCCTCAGAAGTGGGTGGAATGGGGACAGCTCTGGAGAAGAGCTTAGAAAAAAGTGTCGGAGCCCAATGATTTCTCCAGTGGCTTCACTGGTCTCAGAGGAGACATCTCATGAATGCTCAGTTGTGTCTCAGGAGTGTCTCGTGGGAAAGAGGTGGTATAGTTGGAGGTCTAGAGAGGTTTCCACAAAAAGCCTTTTCCAAACAGGCCAGCTGGAAGGAAGGCCTGAATACACCGACTGCAACTGCAGGCCCCAGGGGACAGACTGCCTGCCCACCTTGCCCTCAGCACATCTGGCCTTCAAAGCAGCCCAGGACTCTCCACTGGGGGGGAAGACAGAGGAGAGAGAGAGGTCTTTGGAGGCTGTACTCCCTTTAGGACTGGGGTCCATGGGGTCCATGGGGTCCATGGAAATCTTCCAACTTCACAGCTGGACTGTCTAAGAGGCAAAACTACCCCAATATAGGTAATCTCAGTGTCACCCAAGCTACAGACACCCCACCTCCTCTGTTTTTTTTTAAATGGTGGAGTAGAAATTACAATGGACTAGGAGCTTGAACTTGCCCCTCTAGACCAGCGACTGGTTGAGTGGTCTTGAGTGTCATCCTCTCCTGGGCTCCCCTTCATCATCTCTCTGGGGCAGCAGCAGGACTGCTCTCTCCGATACAGACACTTTGAGAGGCTCTGGTGAGATCAACGACCAAACGCACTTTGAGAAGAGAGAAAGGATTATTGGTGTTCACCACTGCCAAGTTCAGCCTCATGCTGAGGGAGCACTGGGCACAGAGGAGCCATTTAAAAGGGAGTCACCGGATGAAAGGACTGAGCTAACAGGATGAGAGCAAGCCAAGGCGGGTCATCTCTGGGCGGCCGGAGGGAGCGGCCTCTGAAGATTAATGAGGTCCGTGTGTAACAGGAGCCGGGAGCCAGCCCACAGCCCACAGCCCTGGAAGAGGGGGTCCAGCAGAGCAGATGCGGGACAGTTTACTGTTTTGGTTTTAGCTTTAATCATGAGATTAGCTGAGAAAGGGTAGAAACCATGAAAGTTCCACCTTTTTTTTTTTTTTTTTAATGGAAAGTTGAGATCCAAAAGCCCCATAGGCACGTTCTTTACTTGTATGCATTGCACTTGGGGAACTGGGGGCCTGACCCCCAGTGCACCCGGCCTGTTCTGTGGTTCCTTCCTCTGCACTGCTCCCTCCTTCCCTCAGGGCCTGTACCATCCCATGCCCAGCCTGTGGCCACAACCTTCAGGATGGCCTGTTGCCTCTCATTCTGCACAAAGGTCTTCTAAACACCGATTTCAACACTCTCACCACTTACCTTCCTGATAACCTTTTCTGCTCCCATGACCTAGCTGGTCAAGACCAATGCTACCATCTGCTAGTGTTAGAAAACCTCTCCATTAAGTGGTGAAATCTATCTTACAACTCACGTCCTCATGGAGATACTTTGGCCAAGCCTCTTAACTCTCTGAACCTTTTCCTTAACTCTGAAAATGACATGAAAAGATTTTACATGTGACCTCATGGTTGTGCTGTGAGGATCAATGACAGAGTAGGTGTGATAGGGCTTTACAAACTGTAAAGTTCAGTGCCATCACTACAATCCACTCAGGTCTCTTCAACCTCCTTCAAGGTCCATCCAAGGTAGTTTTCTTGTGTTGTTTCTCTCCATAGGGATTCTCCCTCCTTTAACTGGCCAGGCAAATCCTGCCTCAAGGGCTCACGGACCTTTCCATCCTGATGGTCTCTTTCACTAACTGCACCTTTGGTACCAAGTCCCTGTCCTGCCTCAGTTCTTTTGCACACAGACAAGAGTTAGTGAGCCCCTTGCAATATGCCTGGGGTTTATTCATTACCTCATTTAATCCTCACAATAAATTTAGCAAAGTGTCTGGAGTCAAGGTCAGTGTGCAAAAAAAATTGCACTTCTATGTACTAGCAACAAGTAAATAAAAAAACAAAAAAACATATCATTTAGAAAATGTATATGGGAACAACTGACATTGTATATGATCTCTACACTACAAACTGTAAAGTATTGTTATGATAAATTAAAGAAAATCTAAACAAAGGCAGACATATGTCAGGTTCATGGATTCGGAAGACTTGATATTCTAAAGATGTTCATTCTCTCCAAATCAATCTATGGGGTCAATACAGTCCCAATCAGAATCCCAGCAGCTTATATAGGGTGTCCCCCCCAAAATGTATACACGCTCTTGAATAATTATAAAGTCAGTGTTTATTAAAATACATTTCATTTTCAAAACTGAGCTATCAGTTATTAAAGTGTGTATAGATTTTTGGCCAGACACCCTGTATATTAAAATGCAAAGGGGCGAGAATAACCAAGGCTATCTTCAAAAGAACAAAGATGGAAGGTGCGTGTTACCAGATTTCAAGACCCATGGAGTAAGAGTAATTATGACAACGTGGTATTGACATAAAGCTAGAGAAACTGACCACTGGAACAGAACAGAGTCCAGAAACAGTCCCATCACTTGCATTATGACAAAGGGGACAGTGCAGAGCAGTGGGAAAATAAAGTTATTTTTATTCACTGCTGGTCAACTGGTATCTATTTATAAAAAAAGTAGATTTTGACTCCTGTTTCACACGACATAAAAACAATTCCAGATGACCTGTAGACATAAATATGAAAGGTAAAACACTAAAGCTCCTAGAAGGAAACATAGCAGAACAACTTCTTAACCAGGGCATAAAAAACACTAACCATAAAGAAAAAATACTGACAAATTAAGAATTTCTCTTCCTCGGAGGTCTCCATTGAAATTAAACGGCAAATCAGAGAGTGGAAGGAGGAACTTCTAATACACATATCTGAAAAGGACTCCCCCAGATTCATATGTCGAAGCCCTAACCCAAAAGGGATGGTATTTGGAGGTGGAGCCTTTGGGGGGTGATGAGGCTTAGATGAAGCCCTCCCTGAGGGAGCCCATGATGGAATTAGTGCCTTTATAAGATAAGAGGAGGAGACCACCATGAGGACACGGCAGGAAGGCGGCCCTCTGCAGATCAGGGAGTGGGCTCTCAGGAGGCGCCAAATCTGCCAGCACCTTGATCTTAGACTTTCAGCCCCCAGCACTGTGAGAAATGAATGGTTATTGTTTCAGCCACCCCATCTATGGTATTTTGTTATAGCAGCAGCCTGAGGTGACTAAGACAGTAAGGAGAGGAAGGCTGGAAGCTAAATCTATAAACTCACCCACCTTCCCTTTTGCTCTCCCTCTCTCCCTCCCTCCCTTTCTCTCCTTTCCCTCCTGGCTCTAAAAAGTGTTCCTGAGCTTGCCTGGTTTTTGATTCAGCCTCCAGACTTGGCAAAATGGTGTAACCTTTGGGATGGGGCTGGCGGGGTGGCTTCAGCAGGGGTCCCAGATGTGGGGGTCTCCTTCACTGAGCTGTTCCTGGTGAGGTCTCTCGGGTAGTGGGGAGCTGGACTGTAGTGTCTGTTCAGCTCTCACCTCTCCCTGCTCCCAGGGCTTAGTCCTGCCTCCTCCAGCTCCCTCTCAGCCTCGCAGCTCTTTTCTCCAAGAGAAGAGGGAGTGAAGCTGTGTTGGCAGATCACTGAGCGAGGCTTCCTTCCCGCTGCCTCCCTCCCTGCCCCGCACAGCTGGGGATTCTTAAGTCTCTGTCTCCCAGAAGAACCAGGACCTGGAACCTGTCAGAAGCCTCCTCTGAAAAGGCTGATCACCAGCCTCCTACGGCTCAGGAGTGGGGTCACCGCTGCCCAGGAAAGGCTGTGGGCGATAGCTGCTGTCCCCTCTCATCTCCTCTGGCCAGAGGAGGGTGCCCGAGCTGGATAGCAGAGGCCAGTGATGTCAAGCAGGGGGAAGAACTCTCTCTTCAGCTCTCAATGCTGAGTGTTTCCTTAGGTATTGGACTAAGCACTATGTACACATGACGTGGTGCTAGCTGTACCCTGAGAGGGAGGCACCACTGTTACCCCCACCTGACAGACGCAGCACATGAGGCCTCAGGCGTTGAACCTGAGTGTGGTCAACAGCACTCTAGCTCTTTACCTCTAGCACAGACCTCACCACTGGTGATGATCCCCAGGCCCCCTTGTCCACCCACCTCCCCCCAGGCCTGCAGTTCCTCCAGACCTCACCCCAACACTGCCCTATGGCCCAGCCCCTCCTTCATCACCCCCTGTGCTGCGGGGTCACCCCTAGTCTTGGGCCTTGCCACAGCCTCTCTAAGCTTCTACTTCCTTCTGCAGGCTGGTGCTAACAGCAGTACCTACCTCACAGGACTTCTGTACTTATTGAGTGAAATTTTACTTGTAAAGGCACAAAGATATAATTAGGAGCTTAATAAATGGCAGCTAGTTTGTTGTTGTTTTTAAACATGGGATTTGGTGACTCGAGACATTGCTGGGCTCTAAGGCTAGGCTCAAACTCCTGATAGACTTTTCTCCAACTTTGCAGATCCCTGGGCTCTACTGTTTTTGTTTCACTGTCTAAGGAACTGGGGACATTTCCATTTGGGACCTTTAGAGATTAGATTTTTTAAAAGATGAGTAATCATCTATCAACTGTTTAAAAGAATTGCTCTTAAAGTGCTTAGAAATCACTGATCTAACCGAGGATAGTAACACCCCTGAGGACACCCGGTGTCCCTGGGTCCTGGCACAGAGCCTGCCAGGCAGAACTCTGGACGCTCAAGGGGAAGAGCAGACAGTCAGAAACTAGCTGTGCAGGGGGAAGCAGTTCCAGCCTCTGGTCTTGGTGAAGCACAGGGTAGAGGCTGGGGTGTGTTCAGCAATAGCATCTCCTTCCCCTGAGGTGTTTTGTGCTCCAGTCACAGGCTCGCAGGGGGCTAACAGCAGCCCAGCCCCAGGGCTTCCTGGAGGCATTTCTGTGGCTCTCAGCCCTGCTGTCTTCTTGGGCTGCAGCCCTGTCCCTGGCCTCCACTGTCAGCCCACATTTTCACTACTTCCTTGAAGGAGCACCTGTGGGGTCCTTTTACCGGAGTCCAGGGAGGGGCAAGGAGAGGACAGGGTGGTGGGCTCCGGGGTGTCATCTCAGCTCAGGGGCTTGGGCAGGAAGAGTGAATTTGAGGCAGCTCGGGGCTGGTTTGCCCTGCGCGAGGCTCAGTCTTGCACAGGGGATGGTACACACAGAACACGCTGTGGTTTTCTGGCAAAAGAAATTCTCATAGTCACCAACCACTCTTAGAAGCCAGACTCTACCTTCTGTCGGCGCCCTTCTGTGACTCAATGTGGAAACATTTGCTTGCAAAGGCTGAGTTCTATAAGACCTTTCTGGTCTTCAGGGAAGTGGCTGATTCCTGGGGTCCTCCGCCCCTGTGCCCCTGCAGACTGCCATCCTGGCTGCCTCAGAAGCGCTGTGCAGCCAGCGCAGGTCTGGGCGAGGCAGGGAGCAGCACTGTGCTGAGACAGATCTGCAGCTGACTGCTCCCAGAAACACCCGTGCCTCCCTGTCCCTGTTGCTCAGTTGCTCGGGTTTAGGTAACAGAGCACAATCCTCAGCTGCTGGTGGAATAGGTGTGCGGAGAGGGTCTGTGCTGCCAACTCTTCGCCCTGTCTCCCCATCCTGGACGCATCTCCCGAGGGACCTACTGGGCAGAGACATGTTCAGCAGGCCTGTGGTTCTTTAACAAGTTCCACGTCTCTGTCAGCTTCTCAGTCATAGAGACTGTCCCAGGGACTGTACAGAGGCCAGTCCTTCAAACCCTGTCTCAGTCCTGCAGGTGGGAGGTGGGCAGGCGAGGGGTTCCCACCTCCCCTTGATTTAAGGGTCAGGGGCAGAGACTGCCCCAGGCAAGTCCCATGACTTCTTTGTCCCTGGGCAGCTCTTTGAGATCTCTTCAAAGCCTCCTGGTCCTAGAATAGAGGCTGTTGCCACTGGGCTGGCCTCTAGGCCAACACGCTAGGATGGAGAAATTGCTGGACTCATTGGATCAAAAACCTAAGGGCCGTGTGCTATGTGCCCTAGAGAAAATCACTTCCACTCTCGGGGCCTCACTTTTAAAGTGAAGAAGTTTCCTCTACTTAAAAAAAAGAATCCAGAGGAAGAGGAGAGGGCAGGTGGAAGGTGTGTTCAGCACCACCCTGCTTGTTTCACGGGGAGGATCCCTGTTGGGGAGCATGTGTCAAACGGGAGCGGCTTCTCCTTGGTCCACCCCGGCTCCTGCCCCTGTCTGCTGAGTGCCAGTTAGGCGGAATAAATCATCTAATTTTCCAGTGCAGACTTCGACTTCGGTCGCTTGCATTCTCCTGTGTGATGCAGCCGGACCTGGGCCCGCTCACATCTGTGCATCCCCCCTAAACTGAATGCACAGAGAAGTTTCACTTTATTTGTTTTTCTTTCTCCCCCTTTCCTGACCTTACGTGCTACATAATCCAGAAAATGATCCAGATGGGAAAGACATTGGCTTTGAAGCAAGAGGCAGGAGGAAGGAAGACAGAGACACGGCGTACGCCCCTTCTATCCAGCCCTTCACCCTGGGGAGAAACCGTCCTCTCTAAACTCTGTTCCACACAAGTGCTGGAGTGGAAGTTGGGGTCCTCCCTGAGGTGGAGGGAACCCTCAGCTGAGCCCTGGCCTCCCAGCCCGCCTCTCACCTCCTTTCTCTCCCTCACACACGTGACATGAGCCAAAGTGAGCAAGAGATCCAGTTTCAGCGCTGAGTCTCGACCTAGGACATTCAGTGATGTCTCACTCACCGATTCTGCACAGTATCACAAGTCAAAATTTAGTCAGATTGACAGTGTGGATGGACACCCACAGTGGCAAAGGTGGAGGGGTTCCCTCTTGTATTGTTTTCAGTTACAATGGTCTCTGTTTGCAGAGTAAGCAGATAAGAAGGTAGCTGTCACAGAGAACACTGCCTGGCTCCAAAGTTGTCCCTCCCTGACCCCTGGACATGTGCCTGGACAACGAGCTCAGGACCTTCCAGAATAGAGAACTTACTCTTATGCCTGGTTTCCTTCCACTGGAGCTGTTGGGAAGGGGCTGAAGCTAACGCAAATGGAGCTCCTACTATGTTTCACATTCTTTTACTTATACTAGCCCATGGAATTTTCATAAAACTTCTATATGGGACACAATACATGTTACAGATGAGAAAAATGAGGCTCAGAGAGGCTAAGTGACTTGCCCAAAGCCACACAGCTAACAGATAGCACGGATAGCTGGGATCCAAATACTGGTCTCTGATTCTTTCTGCTGTCCGCTCCCAAACTTGCCCACACTTGTTTCATGGGATCGACAAGCATGAAAAAGCCCATGCCTCACCTTTCGGACTTGCCTGCTCTCTCTGCCAGGGCTGTGGTTGCCATCCAGGTGAGGACTGACATGGCAGGAGCTGAATTATTTCTGGAAGAAGGTGCTGTCTCCAGGTGTCACTTCACTAGAGACTTCACAGGACACTGCCCTGGGGTTGCCTTCTCTTGACTGTGCAGGTTGTTAGCAAGCAAGAAGGAAGCTCTCGGCAGGCGCCAGGCTGAGGAGCCTTCCAGAATAAGATGGGGAATGGTGTTCTGAGAGCTTCAGAGCTGTGGGCAGGGGACTCCCTGGCACCCTGTTCCTCTGAGAGTAAAGGAGGTCCCTGCTTGATGAGACCTGCCTCCTGTCTGGGAGGCTCTCTCCATGTGGCATCACCGCCCTGGGCGGTTAGCACGGCTGATTGGCACCCACGACCTTTGCATTTTGTTTGGATTTGGTTTAGACGCAGCTTATATGAGACAGAGGCAGAGAACTGGTTTTTCATTTTTGAAAGGTGCCAACTGGTAGCAGCTGCAACGGATAGTAAAGCTTCATTGTCACATTAGCTGGGAACTTCTCAGAACCCTCAGAATAAAAGAAACGGCAGAGGAACAGAGGGAAATAAAATGTCTGAAGCAGCCAGGGAACAAGAAAGAAGATAGGAGAATAAAACGGAGGTGATGGGCATTAGCTGTTACTGACATCCAGGGCATCCCTTGACCTGGGGGGGGGGGGGATCCACAGAGACTGAGAGTGCCCACTATCGATACATTCTCGTGTGTCCCATGGGGCACACCTGCTGAACACTCCAGGTTGAGGGTCTGATTAATTCTACTGGTCCTGCAGTCCTTGTTCACAATTACCAGTGGCTGAGAGGAAAATGTCCTGAAGTGGGAACACAGCCCTGGTTCTGCCACTAACCAGCCTTGGGACCCTGAACAAGGCCCTCCAGTCTGACCTCTGTTTTCACCCATAAAAAAAAAAAAAAAAAGGAAAGAAAGCCTGCTGTGATTCGTTCCAGGGCCAAAGCAGTCCAAAGCAAGGTGCTAGCCATGTCTCCTGTTATAAATAATTCCTCCACACAGCACATTAACCCTGACCTTTGATCTTGGACTAGGAACTCCCCTCTCCTTGAACCCTGGCTCCCCCACGTTTCCAGGCTGCATGAGATCTCTAGGAACATGTGCTATCAACTTGCAGGCAGGGAGGAGAGAAAAGCGTTCTAATAAATAATGTTATATCTAGAAAGTGTTCCACCCTCACCTCCATTCTATACTCCATTGCTAGATGAACCTCCTAAAACCCAGGTCTGCTACATGCCAGTCCTCTTATTACTACCAGGGCTCCCTGCTGCCACCAAATAGCACACAAACCCCAAGCTGGGAAGGCAGAGTGCTCCTCAGTTTAACTCATCTTGCCTTTGTTTTCCTGCCTCTTGTCCCCATCTTTGCCACCCTCTCCCTCCATCTCTTAAAATCACACCCAGCCCATAGGGCCCTACTTAAATTCTACATGTTTATATAGTGATATATTTTTAATGTATCTGTCTCCTCCCCCATTTCCAGGCCAGCTATGCCTTGTGGAAGGGTCTCCTCCCTGGGAGCTGGCAGAGAGCTTGACATGAATATAACATTCTATGACTTTAAAGGAATGGAATTAAAATAGAAAGAACTGTGTTCTTGGGTCCAAAACAGCAGTTCTTGGAAGTAAGTAGAGAAGAGACAACAATTTGGGGGAGAAGTTTTTGTTGGGGAGAGGGTGGACTGGGGCAGATACAATGAGACTTAAACAGCCCTTCAACCCTGAGATTCTGTGTTTCTATGCAGAGTACTGGTCATTTCTTCAATACAGGAGCTTTAGTTTCCAGATACATCCTGGAATCCTGGGCTTGGAGGTTCTGCTAGAACTCTAGCATAGAAGTAACTCCATTGTCAATAGCAAGTTTCAAAGTCAACAGATGGCCCTGGTGCTGTGAGGAGGCCTGGGGAAGCTGAAGGCCTAGTGCTCCAGTCTTCCAGGTCGATGAGGAAATGTCGCGTCAGGAAAAGCCTAGCATCCTGCCCCCAGGCGCCCCCCAGCTGGTGCAGAGCCTTCAAGCAGGGGGAGCTGCAGGCCCAGCCGGGGAGGAGGAAGGCAGCTGGAAGCCCTCCTGGCTTTCAGCGCAGCTCCCTTTACAGTGCAGGTGGAGGCTGGGGCTGCCTAGGGCTCTCTTTTTCCCCACCTGCCTGCAGTGTGGTTTGTCTGCTGGCGCCGCTGAGAGTAGGGGCTGGGGGAATTTGATCAGCAAGGAGGGGGAGGCTGTCTCCCCAAGATGTGAGCCCAGTCTAATCCTTCCCTCCTCCTCGAGCACTGCTGAGATGCCCTTCCTGGGAGGAGCAGAAGGGAGTCTGAAGGCTGCAATACATAAGGGAGGGTCCTGAGTGCTTCAAGTGTCCTGAAGCCCAGGCGCCTCTGGCCTCACTGCTGAGGTGATGGGCAGACCGCACAGGCCTCCTCCAGACACTCAGACAGCTGCCTCTTAGCCACTAGCAGAAGGTCAAGAGCAGCTCCAGGGCTCACTCCCCAGACTTCTGACCCCTGACATTCAGAGTGTGGTTCCCCAGTGTCCTTGCCTCCCTAGCAATGTGGCGGCTTTTGTCCTCGGGTTTTCCCATTGTCTTACTAGAGAAGAGAGTGGGAGGGAAGAAAAAGGGTTGGGGGCCCACCAGGTTCCAAGCTAGCTTGGGTTGTTGCTCTGTTCACCTTCCACCCTCTCCCTGGGAGACCAAACAAATGTTATCAGTGACTCAGAGAACCTCCTGCCAAGGTCACTCTGCCCTTGCCTGATGCTGTCTCTGACCTGAGAACCACTCTTTACCACTTCCTGCCAGCCCCAGTGTAATGCCAGGCGGGCAGGGCAGTGGATGAGCCATTGAGGAGCATCACATCATGCCTCACGGCTGGAGGGCACCCGGACGGGAGGCTCTAGGTGTCTGCTTCCCTGGCAGGTCTGTAACCCTTTCCCTCCCTGTAGTTTCCTCTCTGAGATGAGAGACCAAGCCCTGAAGCTCCCTTGTCATTCCTTCTACTCTTGGCTGCCTCTGTTCCCAGACCCTGTGGCCGTTGGGAAGTACAGGGAGATCTGGTGGCTGGGTAGGAAGGGCCACAGCAGGCCTCACCACCATCAGTCTCATCCATTTGGGGCTGAGCCCTGACTGTGTCCAGGGCCTGGTGCTACACACCTGAGGCATGACACACTTTCTCTTTCAAGGGTTTATAGTCTAGGCAGGGAGGAAGAAGAGCGATGAGAATTAATAAGACATGGGAACAGATGCTCACTGGTGCGTGACAGCAACTATTGTAGAATTTAAGGAACAGGGAGCTAATGGAGGGTGAGGTCTTTCTCTCCCCACAGCTGATGTCCTTTCTTCCCCCACAGACCAGGCAAGTGCTGCCCCTCAGTAGTGAGTGTACCCCTCTTACCCTAGAACCCTTGCCTCTCCTCCTGCTAAGCCGGGACCCACACACCCACTGCTCACCACCCTTTCCACCCTCCAGTGTTACTGGGGTCATGGGGAAAAGGTGCTGGCGAACCCAAGCTTTGTTTCCCTGCCTCCTTCGCTTCCTCTTAGCTCCTTCCCTCTCTCCTTTCCTTGCCTGCCTAGACTCAATTCTCTCTCTTTTCAGCAGGAATATAATGTTCGGCTGCTTTACACCCACTCTCTGAGCGCTGCCAGTGAATAATGACTGAGGTGGTGGGTGGAAGTACAGCAAGCTGAGACCAATTTAGCAGCCCAGGGTGCCAGGAGGAGGCTGACTGAGCAGCAAATGGCTTTGCCACAGCAAGGAGAGTGCAGATGCCCCGGAGCCGGCAGGCCAGCCCGGTGCATAGCCCTGCCCTGGGGCCTGGCAGGCACTGCCTCAGCCACCCACAGTCTGTGCACAAGGTTATATTCATGCATGGGGCTGGGTTTGTCTTTAGACGGCAATGGATTTCCAGAGCAATACCCACCCCACCAAGATCTTAGCTCCACTTTTGACACCCTTGAGGGGCAGTTTCCTTGTACATCCCCTGGGCTGGGAGTTTCACCTAGACCTTGAACTCTTCCGGAGGATGCTTTGGCCTGGGGGCAGTGGCAGCTCTAAAGGGCTGATGGCAATCAGACTGGGTGCTCTGGGCATGGCAGAAATTGAGGTTCTGGGGTGTCAGGGAGGGGTCATGCCACAGAGAAGTCACCCAGGGAGACCCAAGTGTGGGTCTGCCAGGTCCCACCATCTGGAGTCTCTGAGGATTCCTGTTGTGGGGTGAGGTGGTGAGTGTGGGTACCATAGGAGAGCATGTCTCAGAGGGAGAGATGACAAGACTGGATGACTGAATGTGTGTGTGTGTGTGTGTGTGTGTCTGCTGGCTGCCATCCTGAAGGCACACATCTCCCGCAGTAATTCACTGACATGGAAGCAAATCTATGGGTGATCTGGGTAGGGTAGCTCTTTACTGCCTTTGTTCCAGGTACTGGATATAACTCACATCATCTGTTCAAACACCAATTTGGTCTGTCACTAAGTAAGAAAAATCACCTCTGCTGGCTTGATTAGAAGAACAATTAGCATTAGGTGTTAGTGAGCGCACACGTCCGCACACACACACTCATACAGCTTGTCCTCTGTCTCTTCTATCTCCCTCCAAACCCACTACACCCTCTTCCCTATCCACGCTCCAGCTGAATCTCCCCTAAATTTCTCCCCGTTGGAGGCAGCCTCCATGTGTGATCACCCCCTGAGCCTGGTTTCCACACGCTGCTCACATTGCCAGGGCAGAGGCTGCTGGCCCATTTTAGTTTTGAATTTATTTAATGCCCATGGACAAAGTGGAAACACTGAAACAGATAATGGAATCAAGTCTGGTATTCCAATGGAATGCCATTAATTCAGATTCTATAAAGGCAAAATTTGCTATAATTTCAACGTGGAGGGAACCAAACCTTATGAATTTACTAGCTATAAAGAAAGAACCGATATAGGTAAAGTTCATTTCTTAAAGTAAGTCTCAAGTAGACATTCCTTTATGCTCAATACTCCCTAGTTTATTGTTTATTGACTTAACATAAGTGCATAACAAGTACTTAGGGAGAGGGCGGGCAGAGAAAAAGTGAGGAAAACTCTGACTCTCATCACACTTGGATTACAATAATTACGAAAGTAACTGAGTTCTTATGATTTTAAAAATATCTTCCTTTTCCTAGACATTAAACACTTGTCAACAATGCCGTGACCCTAAATCTGTTCAATTAGTGAGGCCTGATGGTGGGTGGCTATCGCCCAGGACTGGGGGCCAGGATGGCTGGGTTCAAACCCCAGCGTTCCACTAAAAACCTTGGGTAAACTCTTTGACCTCTAACGGGCTCCCTCAGTTTTCTCATCTGTCAAATTGTAGAAGAAATCTTCCCACAGAGTTGGTAATAATAATGTCCCTTTTAAGGTGTAAAGTCCTGGACAGATAAAAAGGGCTATTAAAATCATTATTACAGGAAGCCTAGGAATGGTGGTCGCCGTCTGGTGGAAGTCGATGTCTGGCAGGAAGCAAGAGAGTGAGAGAAGCAGGATGGAGATCACAGATAGAGAGGCAGCTGTGCCAAACGGCAGCTCGCCCGAAGCCCGACTCAGCCATGCTCGGCGTGACACGTCCCCACGCACTGCTCTCGGTCCTTGGAGGAGGGGGTCCAAGGCCAGTCTGCACACTCGTTGGCTGGAGGCAGTTGTAAGAGGTGAGCCCTCCCGCCCATCATTCCCAGCTCTTCTGGGCAGGGTGACTGGTTGGGGGGGAGGGGAGGAGGTAACAGGTTACCCCCAGGGTTCCCCTCTAGAAGGCAAAGCCCTGTCCCCTCAGCTCTCAGCTTGCATCCTGGACCTGTGACCTGGCTGCAGTTATGTCTACGCTCTTATACCTTCTTGAGGTTGAGTCCTTGACCACCTTCTTCCTGACATCTTCACCTTCCTCATGCTGAGCAGCTGCTGTGTTCAAAGTTAGCACAGTCCAAGTGTCAATGTCCTTGTCATTGATTCATGTGTGCTGCTTCCCCTTCCCAATTCTCGTCACAAAATGTCATCTTAAACCATTATTTAGCCATTTTAAAAAATCTCCCATCAGCCTGGCACTTTGCATAGATAAGACCTTTAACAAACAGTGAAATGCAGAGTTTTTCAAACTTGAGTGATGATCTTTGAAAGAAAAACTAAAATCATCACAGTCCCTAAGAAGGCATGTGGCAACCCTGATATGAGAAATAAGGGGGTGATCCAAAGAGCACGGGAAGGGAGTCACCAGACTGTGACCATGTGACCTTGGGCAAATCATGGCCAGATTACCTCCCCAAACATGGTAGCAATTCACACTCCCAGCAGCAGAGTAAGAGTATCCAATTTAGATCAGTGGCTTTCCAACTGCAGCAACACAAAGATCCATTCAAAATCAAACTCAAAGACCAACCACATAAAGCTCCTAAAGATTCCCCAGGCCGTTGGACACTTCTTTGTTGGCAAAGTCCCAGCAACACCTCATCATTGCCCTGGAGCCACTGCCCCTGGGGTTCCAAGTCTAGATCACACCTAGCATCTCCCATTTTATAATTGTACTTGTCCGCTGAGTGAGCTGGAGATTGAGTGGGTTGGCAGATAGAGAAGGTATGTGTGTAGGGGGGGCTAGGTTTTCCTTAAGGCTCCCGAACTGTTGGAGGCAGGACCTGGGATGGAGAAGCCCTGTCTAGGCAGAGCCTCTGAAGGAACTGGCCCAAAGCAGAGGCATGAATACCAGAGGCCACGCCAGCAAAGTGTGCCCCCTGCACAAATCTGCTGCTGGGAAAAATGCTCCCTGCCAAGGGTCTCTGACAGCTCTTTTCTTTCCCATCACTTTATTAAACAAGCATTTACTAAGGGCCTACACAGAGTAGCCAGACACTGTACTTTCCTCTGGGAATTCATGACACAATCTCTGCCTCTAAGAATGTTGCTGGCTCTTCAGGAGCCAGTGAGTAAAGGGAGAGCATGGAATGATGGCAGGAACCGAGGAAGGCCCGTGACCTAGGCTTAACGAAAGGAGAGGGGACAGTTTCTTGGAGGAGGTGATCCTCATGGTTAAAACCAGAAGTGCAAGCAGGAGCTAGCTAGGTGGAAGGACCGGGCAAGAACGTTTTACAGGGAAGAAACACGTATTTCTATGTTCAAAGGAAGCAGGAGCCAGGGGCTGAGCGGAGTTCAAATCCTCACTCCCTCCTCCATTTGCCATCCCAGATGCGCTCTGTAGGTCTCCTCCTCCGATCATCATACATACCCTGCAGGGCTGCACTGAGAATTAAATGAGATAATGAATAAAAAATACTGGGCACACAGTGCACGTAGTGGATGTTATTAGATGTTGTGAACTATTACCCATTACGCTTGTCTCTAAGTTGCTTAATGACAGGTTTGCCATCATTACTTTACTCCTCTTTGAAGCCTCACTGCCTGGCCCAGAGCCTTGCATTTCGTTGGCACCCAATGAATATTTATTAAATGAATACTGAATAAGTGGAAAGGCATACAAATAAATTTGGGGAATTGGAAAGCCATTTTCTTATGGCTGAAGCCCATCCACCTCTTGGCCCATACAGGCAGACACACGGCCTCTCAAAACTGCCTGGCGAATCTTCCCCTGACACATGCCCTACACACACACTGCACAGCAGCGCACCTTTGATGGCAGCCACCTGCCACACGTCTACTGAGGCACACAGACACACACACAAGCACAAGCTGCATGGTGGAAACAGGTTTTACCTCGTGAAGCACGCAGAGGCTGCCATTTAAATAACAAACGTCCCGTCCTCCCTCTTGCTCTCCTACAGACACCTTCGAGAGACACCCTTCTTTCTCCACCTGAGTTTCTTCTCACCTCAAGCCGAGTGAGTGTCCCCCACTCTCCTCTATCCAGCTGAGGCCTTGTACTTGAACTCCCAGTTGCTAAGTCTAACTTTGCTCCCACTAGCTGTGGACCTCCTGGAAGGCCCTGCCCCTCCCATGCCTCAGTTTCTTCACTGGTAAACACAGAGAGTGAGCCGTGCTTCATGCCAACCTGGTAGTTATGTTGTGAGGATAATGGAGATAACAAAGGAGATAACGTCTGTGATGTGCAGAAAGTGCCTCAGAAGAAAGGCGCTGGATAAATACAAGGTGCAGACACCACGCCTGATTAGCGTGTATGCCTCTGCCCACAGACTTCCACCCACGGACTTGGATCTTTTCCACCCTGGAGCACAGACACCCTTCCCCCTGCGAACTCTGTCTCTAATCCCCATTTTCACATGCATACATATACATACATTCTTCCAGCACCTGTATTTTCCCCAGCAAGCACACAGAAAATAGTTTTTGAACTTACAGGAAGCTCAGGTTACAAACATTCTCTTGCTCCCACCCACAGACTGTTCTCAAGGGTCTCTCAAGAATTGCCAAGCAGAAAGCTCATCCCTCTGTGGCTGGGCTCCTCTGCTCCCACAATTATAATTAGGCTGCACTTCCAGCAGAGCAGGAGCCCCTTATCTGGCACAGCTCCTGCCAAGAGCTCTCCAGAATTCAGTGCCTCCTCACTCATTTGCCAGCACCCAAGACCAGAGCCGAGGAGAGTGTGGATGGAATGGAAGAGGAAGGATCTGGGAACTTCAGATGCTCAGATCCCCAAGCACTCCTTGTTCCTAAGAAATTGAAGGCTCTGAAGCTAACAAGTCTGGGATACTTTCCTAGGGCTGCCACACTCGTGGGCGAGAAGAACACTCATTTGCTCCACAGTTCAATCCTTTCCACTTGGAGCAGGAAAGAGAAAGATCACCTGGCTCTTGTTTTGGTGCCTTAAACATGTGGAAGGGTGTGTGTGTGTGTGTGTGTGTGTGTGTGTGTGTGTGTGGGCATGGGGAGAGTGGGGGGCTGGCTGCCTGTGGTGGGTGAGAGAAATAAGTGCATGCGGTGTGTGCGTGCATGTTCAGGACTGATACTGGTGACTTGCAGTACCAGGGGCCCACTTACATTCTGGGGTTCATCACCCCCCACTTAAATCCTGGGGTTCATCACCCCTCTCTATCTACCTTATCCCGTGTGACATACTCCTTCAGTGAAATATTCCAAACCTCTGACTGCATCAGTGTCCCTGCCACCAGTGCGGACACAGCCCATCGCCCAAGTTCCAGGCCAAGTTCAGTGGCCAGGCTTCAGCTGTCAGACCCTCCGTCTGGGGCCAGGGCCCCTCCAGTCTCACGATCACCTCTGGCCTCGGACACCAGTGTCACCCAACACTCGTGTCTATTAAGATCAGGTTTGGGGCCGGGGCGGAGAGACAGAGACGAAGACAGAAGGACGGAAGTACCATTCTTTCTCCTGGGCTGGGACCAGCCAGCAGCACCCTCCCTGGTGGAGGGGAGACCCTGACAGTTACGTGCAGAGACAAAGACACCTAGACGGACCTGGCACAGACAGACAAAGCCTGACGGACGCGCGGACGCACCGCACGCCGCGGGGAGCGCGGTGTCCCCGGAGCCCGGGCGCCCTCCGCGGCAGGCGACCCTTAAGGAAGGGAGGAGACCCCTCGTTCCCCGCGCCTTACCTGCGCCCTGTGCCTCGGGCTGGCTTGAGAATTATTTTTCAGTGTGTTCTGCAGTTTGTTCCCGTCTGTCTTTTCCCAGAGCTGCGGGGTGGCTCTGGCTCGCGGGACGAGGCAGGCGGAGAAACTTCGGCCGCGCCGCCCGCGCGCCGCTCGCCACCCGCCAGCTCCCAGCGCGCCTGCCTCTGCGCGGGGTCCCCGAGCCACGGGCGGGCAGGCGGGCGGGCGGGGCCGCGGGCGGGCGGGCGGGGCCGCAGGGGGCGGGCTGGGGAGGGGCCGGCGCCGCTCATTGGCCTGGGCGGGGCAGAACCGCGGCAGGCGGGGCGGGACGGGGCCGGTTATTGGTCGGAGCGGGGAAGGGGCGGGGCGATATCCGAGCCGGCGCCGCTCATTGGCCCAGGCGAGGCCGGCAGCCTGGCCCTCGCCGCTCCTCGGCCTTTGTTTCTGACTGACAGCTGGGACTGCTCGGCACTCCAGGCTCCTCTGCGTCCGCGGCGGGGGCCGGGTCCCGGGGGCCCTATCTCCCCGCTCTCACTTCCAGCAAAACCCGCCGAGTGGCCGTGCCTGCTGGACCTTTTTGTCTCCTTTCCCCCACTGTTCCCATCTAACTCTCGCCCCCTCCCGTTTTCCTTCTATTACGGGCGCGCCGTCCTTACTCCTTCAGGTCTCCTTTATCCGCTCCCTTCTTTCCCCTTTGCTCCGCATTTCCCACCTTCCCTGGCACCCCTTCTTATTCACCAGTGTCTTTTTACCAGCCAGGCCTCCTCGTTCCAACCCCCGAGCCCCGCCAAAAGGCTAGATTTCTAGGCTCGGTGACTTGACCAGCAGCCCAGTGCGGGGCAGGGCTTCCCCTTGCCAGGGCTGCAGACGGGAGCCGAGCCCTGGCACTCCTCCTCCCAAGACATTTCCAAGGCCAGCTTTTCCAGGTCCCTCCCAGGGACTGAGTTTCAGGGAAAAGCCGAGACCTGTTTCAAGTTTATAGCTATTAATTTCACCCAGTACCTGTCTAACACTATCATTTTCTCTACCACGCTCACTTTCAACTTTTGGCAATTGAGCGAGGAGGAAAACCGAGCTTCCAAGGACAGTTAAACGGGGTGCCAGGTGTTGCATGAGGCTCTGGTCCTGAGGGTGCACTGAGACTAATCCTCTCAAACCCAGGCCTGGCTCTGCCCAGGCAGCAACAAAAGAGACGTGTGTGAGTGTGTGTGTGTGTGAGTGTGTGTGTGTGACTGTGAGTGTGTGTGTGAGTGTGTGTGTGTGTGAGTGTGTGTGAGTGTGTGTGTGTGTGTGTGTGACTGTGAGTGTGTGTGTGAGTGTGTGTGTGACTGTGTGTGTGTGACTGTGAGTGTGTGTGTGAGTGTGTGTGTGTGAGTGTGTGTGTGACTGTGAGTGTGTGTGTGTGAGTGACTGTGTGTGTGTGAGTGTGTGTGTGTGAGTGACTGTGTGTGTGTGAGTGTGTGTGTGACTGTGTGTGTGTGTGAGTGTGTGTGTGTGTGTGTAGGGGGGAAAACTGAGTAGCTGACCTCTGATTATAAGAGGAACGGAGGAAGACTGCCCTAAGGGAAGCAACACCCTGTTGTTTCTGCCACCCTCTGCTCAATACCCTGCAGGAGACCCTCATTACCAGGTCTAGACCCTGAAGGCTCCCAGCTCTCAATTCCGGGCTTCTGGAAGGCAGCGCAGCATGAGGTTTGAGAGCACAGACAGGCTCTGACACTTATCATCTGTGTGACCCTGAGCAGTGCTTTAACTTCCTTAGATCTCAGGGTTTTTTTACTTATAAAACGGGGGTGACAATTCCCAGAATGTAAACTCCTGAGGGCAGGGACCTATTCTCTTGTGTTCATGGCTGAGGGACTAAGTCTTGTTTTGTTCATGGATGTGTTCCCAACACCTAGAACTTGCCTGGCACATACTAGGCACTCAATAAATATTTGTTAAATAATGAATTCATAGTTTGTAGTTTGTTGTGAGGATTCCATAAGAATCCCTGGTAAGTGGTAAGTATTTACACGCGGTAGCTATTACGAGTAATACTACAACTTCTCTGTATCAACCCCTAAGGCTACTCAGCCTTCTCAACTTCACCTCTCCTTTCCCACTTTGTATGTACTCGTCCCTCGGTTTGAAAAGCCTTTCTTTACCTGTCAAAATTTGAGACCTAAAATGCAATTCCTGTTCACAGCTTCTCTGATCACCCCAGTCAGAATGAGGCCCCTTTCTCTGAAGCCCCTTGCTTCCTGTGGCCCATTCATAGGCACGGCATATGTATGCTTGCTTGCATGTGGCTGTGTCTGCAGGGCTGCCTCCCTAGAATGTGAGTGGTCTGGGGTCAGGGACTGGACTCTATACCTATCTCCAGAGACAAATGTGGTATCTCAGAGTTGGGAGTTTCTCAGGAATATTTGCTGAATGGGTTAATATAGATTAGATATCCCAGCCCCTTAAATAAAAGGTAGAATCTTGGAAGGTAGAGTAAGGGATCAGGAGGGCTCCAGACTTCAGTCAAACTCATTTTTGTGTCTTCAGCTGTGGGATTCCATGGAAGGGGCAAAAAAGCTTCAGGTGGCCTGCTGCTCCTGGTTCTGACCCTACCGTGACTATTTAAATGCTGTTGGAAAAGTGGTGTCCCTGGCCAGGCCTCGGTTTTCTCATCTGCAAAGTGAGTAGTTTGAATGAGACTCTCTAAGAGCCCTCTTTCAGCACTGGTACACGTGGTTCTCTGACAGAAGCATTCTAGGTAGAAGATAAGGGCTGACGTGCAGCCCTCTTATAATGACGGAGTTAGGCAAAGGGGGTGGACAGTGCCTGGGTGAGGGGTGGAACCCGGATCCAGTATGGAACAGCAGAAACACCCTGTGCCAGGGATGCTTTAGAGGTAACAGTGGAGGTGGAAGTAAGGAAGAAAATGGGGGGAGGAGAGCTGTGATGGTATAGTGTGTGTGTGTGTGTGTGTGTGTGCATGTGTTCATAAAAGCCTCAGGAATGTGGTCTCCAGAAGTACAAGGCCATAATTAGCTCCCTGATTCAGCTGTTGGGTATGGTAATGCAATGGCTGGGTGTGTCTGCCCCTAAAACCCCTGGTGAGATTCTCAGTGTGGCTCCTCTTCTTTTGTCGAGCGAAGGAGTGCTGCTGTTCTTGGGCCCTGGGTATCCCATTTGGACATCCGTGTCACTCAGGCTTTCCCTTGTCTGAACTGAATCTAGAAAGCTGGGTTATAAAGCGTGTTCTCATAAAGAGTTTTCTGCCACCCTCGTCTACTCATCACCTAAGATTCAAGTAGCTTACTGTTCCAGCTTACCATTCTGTTCTTCATCTCTGCAACCTAAGATTGGCCGTGTAGGACCGGGTCCGTGGGCCAGCTGGCCCGGCAGCTTGTCTGGATTGGAAATACCTCTGCCTTTCTAACGGGCTTTTGCCTATCACAGTTCAACTAGTTGTCTGCCTCCCCGCTCACCTTCAACTCCTCTGTAAGTTCCTCATTCAAGACCACTTGTTCCTTATATGGCATTAAATCCCCAGCACATTGCTGGCATTTAGCAAATGCTCTAAAATGCCTGAATGAATTCTATGGAGGGGGGCAGGGTGATATTTCAGAGAGGAATGGACTCACACACAGAAGATCCACATCCACTCCCGCTTTTTCAAACGTGTGCTCTTGTCACAACCTTTTTGAGACTCAGTTTGCCCGTTGGTAAAATGGGCCCAGTCACATTTGCCCTGTCTTGTGGCAATGACACAAAGATGAAAAGAATTAATAAAGTCGAAAGGGGTAAGAAAAGTAAAAAATGTTAAATAATTGTTTAATTTATTTTAAGTCTAAAAATCTAGGGCCTTAAGAAAGCCTGACTATATTTAACTGAGGTTAGGTACTCTCCTAAAGTAGATGAGAAAATGTTATGATGCTAGATCATTGAGAAAAACTTTCAGGGATGAACAGTCTTTCCACTACTCCATCTGTCTCCCAACTACCCTGAGAAAGTACAAGAACGCTGCTTTTCCTGCAGGCCAAGCCAATAGCTCCTGACCTTCGAGGATGCCCATCAGGGTCCTGTCTCCCTCCAGGGTACAAAACAGTTCTTCAGGAGTTGCCCTGGATGTGTAGCTCTTATAAGCAGAATTTGCCTTTCTCACCTGTAAGTCCCAGGGCCCCTTGCCTCTTATCTCTGGGCTTCAGTAAACTCTCCTTTGCATTGGGAGGAACAGCTCTTCCTTGACTTCTCTGGGTGTTAAGTGAGATAAAATGCAAGTAGTATATATCCTTTCCTAGAAAGTACTACATGACTTCAAGGAATTGTTTATCATTTTCATTATTTTCTTCCTCATCAGTAGCATGATTATTTATATCTTTATGCTGAATATTTAACATGTATTTGGGTTCAGGTGACCAGGGAAGTGGTGACAAACTCTTAGGTGCACTGGGGGAAACTTGCTGACCTCAGAATTCCTATCCAAGGGTGACTCATCCCAACTGACGTGCTCAAGTTACCTTAGGAAATATGTCCACCCCACTCTTTCATTGAAAGGAAAACAGTCCAAGAGCAGGAGAAGAAATGGGCCCAGTTTCACTGGAGCCAGGACCCCAAGGTTCTAAGGCATGTGTCCTATACCTGCCTTAGAAACCCTGTAACTGATGCAGTGCCTCAATGTGGTTTGGTTTGGACAGTGAAGACCACAGGCAGTGAGCCTTCCCCTGAGCAGAGAACAGTGAACAGATATCTTGGCTAATGCAAAGTCAGGACTCCAACGGCACTAACTAGCTTCTAGTACAAATATACTTTGTTAGCCACCAGTGGACAAGGCTCATATGATAATTGTTTAGCAAACCCTTCTGTGTAAACGCAGAGTTGAACTGGATGACAGACAAATAAGAAGGAAGTGTTCTAATTTGACTTCTCCCAACCCCAAACACCATTTTCAGAAAGATGAAATAGGCTATTTCTAATTCAATATCGTAGCTCTGAAAGGTCCAAGCCCATCACCTGTTCTGGAATCTATCTCTTCCATGATTTTGACTAGTTTCTCTAAAGCTATGAATCAGGAAGATGCTTCTACTTAACAACTAACAAATAAGCCTAATCAAACTGGCTTAAACAATAGAAAAAAAATCTCATGAATTAATTAAAAAATCAACTCCCAGGTTACTTTGTAGCTTGGCTTTACAGTGTCATCAGAGATCAAGTCTTTCCATCTCCCTGTTCTGATGCCCCCGGAGTATGGGCTCTGCCCTCAGGATGGTTGCTTCATGACTGCAGGTTGGATCTATCAGCCTACCTGTCACACTCAGAACCAGCAATGGGTTGTGAAATAAAGTACCTTTGTGCCTACATCTCTTTCCTAGGATCAAGGAAACCTTTCCTGGAAGGCTCTCAGCTGACTCTGGACAGGCTTCACAACAGCATCTGACAATCACTGGCAAACTCAATGAGATACCATGGTTGGTTTTGACCAATTGGCTCAGGTGGAATAGATACAGGGATATACCTACACCTCATCTTTATCTTCAAGGAGAAAGGGGCAAACTGTGGAGAAAAATAGTCATTGCTGCCTATTATGCACCACATTTTTGTTGGACATGTTTATCTATAGTATCTTATTTAATAACCATATAAATCATTATCTCTATTTTCTAAATGAAGTAATTGCAGGTCAGAGTTGTTAAATAATGTGCCCCAAATTCCATCACTAGTAAACGGAGGAAAAAGGATTGGAATCCGGTCCACCCGAAACCTTTGCTCTCTCTGCTATTCCAGCTGCCTGTCTAGAGTTGACTCTTCTCAGTTCTACTCAAGTCTAGAGGCCCCAAACTGAGCCGGAGCCTTCCAGGGCCACTGTAACAAGATTGCCCCTCTATCACCAAGTTTAAACTTCTTTGCTTAGCTCTCAAGCACCTCTCCAATGTGTCCCCAGCCTTACCACTCATCTCTTTTTCTCCTTCCCCAACGTGTATGTCCCCTTGGTTCCATGCTGCTTCCTCACCTCCACCAAGGCTCCTTCCCCTTCCAAGCCCTTGTAGCCCTTCAAGCCAGAACGGCAGTGTCTTGGAAGACTCCCCCGCAAGCCCTGAACCAGCCCTCTTGGGTCCCCCATCCCCACCCCGTTGAATTCCCGTCGAAGAGCCCATACATGTCCTGCTATCCTTTCCTTCACTGTGCACTTTGTGACTTGTATTATGTTGTTTCAGGTGAAGGAATCTCACTTTCTTACTAGATTTTTAAGTGCTCAGCTCAATGCCTGGCACATGGCAGACACTCAACAAATATGTAATGACTAAATGAAGGCCGGGGTCACCTCTTTTTTTCTATACCCTATCACTAATAACTCTCAGCCTGCTGCTGAGCACATGGGGGGTGACTAATGGGCTAATTGACTTTGGGCTAATTTCTCCCCAGGGCTGAGGAACAACATGCGGACAAAGGAGTTGGCATGACCTTTGTCAGGTCCAAGGAGGCCTTTGGCGAATGGGTCCATCAAGCTCACATTTGCTTGTAGCCCTAAACTCATTTAAGCAAAAAGAACACATGAGACCAGGACTCCTGATAAATCATTTAGCTCCCCCATGGGGAATGTTGGTGTGCTCATTTCCTCCCTCCAGGGGGGAGAAACAAATAGCAAAGGCTTTTGAGATCCTGTGTGTTGAAATTTAATTTACACATTGACTCAGTCATGTCTCAGGAAGTCCTAGACAACGGAAAGGCCCATGCTGTCCCCTAAGATTTGGTGGGATCAGAGACTGGAGAGCCTGGGACAAAGGACTGTCCTGGCGTTGGGCTCCTGCTGGCCTGCCTGGCTTTCTGATTGAATCCTCCAGGTCACTGCACCTTTGGGCTACTACTTCTGGTCTCCCCACGTGTCTTCTGGGATTAACCTCACTCCCTTTACTTTGTGTATCAAATTCTCTGGGTGTCGACCACATACTTTGCTTTATTTCCAGCCTCCACCAGAAGGCTTATCACTGGCAAAAACAGAAGAGTAAGGAAGGAACAGAGGAGTGGAGGTGCCTGCGGTTTTACCAGGTTATCTCCAAGGTCACTTCTAGCATTTTCGGACTCTTTTTAGCTGGGACTAAAAGCTCCTGACTCTTTTTAGCTTGAAGGTTGCTGGCAATAGCACAGAAGGACAGCAGCCAGGTGAGCATTTCACCCAGAGGAGGCTCTTGAGGAACTTGGAGGAATTTTCCCTTTTGTCTTGAGTACAATTGAGGCAAAGTGTGAAACAACATCCATTAGCTCCAGGTTTCCTAGTACCAGTACCTACCCCCCAGTGTTGTTGTGAGGGTCTGATAACTCGATACTTATGATCTGTGTAGCACAGCACCTGGCATACAGGAACCCCCTGCAGTTGCTGTTCCTCGCCACCTGCCCCACCCCAAGACAGACTCAGGGCCTCTTCTACCCTAAATCTTCCCATTGGAAACAGCTTTGCGATTCAGCCTGAAGCCGACTCAGCAACGTGCAATAGGAAATGAACAGCATTTTGAGTCTGTAGACTGGAGGTGAGACCTGGGTTTGAATTCGACACTGTACTTAGTAGCTGTGTGACCTTAGCTAAGTCTCTTGCCCTTCTATCCTCAGTTTTTGGCACGTTTGAGTGATATTGACAATATAATTCCACAGGCAGGGATACAGGAAGGCACAGAGAGCAGATTAAATGACATTTACTACAATTCTTGGGGATACTCTTAGTGCTATAAATAGAGCTCTTCACACCAAGGTGTGTATGACACACAGCTTAGTGCTGCTTCCTTCCTAGCTCTGAGTTTTATCAAAGAAGATAAGCTAAATGAATGAGGCAAGAGTGAGCTTCTGGGCACTAGCAGTGGGCAGAGGAGGTACTTGGGAGGTCGGCGGGCCGCATCTTGTCCTTGAGGTCCCAAGGTCAGGTTCTGAGCAGAGCTGGAGCGCTGCGGGTAGAGAGCCAGCCTGAAGTCAAGGGGAGGCAGGGGAGCCGGTGCAAAAGGGCAGCTTGAGAGGAAGCCTCGGCTGCCTGTTCTGGAGCCTCTCAGAACAGTGTTTAGAATGTTCTCTCATTAATCCTATTTAAAGGCCGGCTGCTGAGAACGGAGGCAGGGAGTCTTGTTTCAACTTGCAGCCTTGAGGTTCCCTGCGCCGCAGGGCTGAGCCCAGTGCTGGGAGGGGGAGGGGACTCTCGGGCCACCTCTGCTGGCTCGCAGCCCTTTAGAAGAGCTGAGGCGTCCCCTCCCCGTAGACCTGCACTTCCCTGGCCTGTCCTGGTTGGAGTCTGTGTTGAGCGGGAGGCTCCCTGCTTAGGAAACAGGAGGTGTGGGCTGCAGGCTGGCTGTGCTGGCTGGGAAGGGGTGTTGGTGACAGGTGAGGCACTCTTCACTGAGGTGGAGGCTGGTGAGGGAGGGACGAAAAAGAGGGGCCTCTTGTGCAAGAGTGTTTTCTGGGAAAGTCCCTCTTCCTCTAGGCACAGGGAAGGAGCTGGTTTAAAAGCTGATAACAAATACTCCCAGCTGCTGTCTTTGGGGTTCTCATAGCAGAGCCAGATCGAGGGAAAAGAGCCTCCATCACCTTGAAGGGCAATGTGTGACTGAACCTGCTACTGATACCGATGGAGGGTCAGCCTTTTGCACAGAGGGACTCACGGACAGGGTTGACCTCCATGGTATTGTTTCTGGGAGACAAAAAAGAAACTTCCCAAATCTTACTGTAAATCAGAGCCAATGCTTGAGATTCTTCTAGGGCAAGACAAAATCTTCTAGTATTGTCCAAAGACCAGAGTTCACGGGTAGCTCTGACATTTACTAGCTACATATCCATGGGTGTCATTTAACCTCAGCTGATTTTTTATAAAGTAGAGAGAGCCACCCCAGCACCCACACCCCCATCTGTCATACATACCTCACTGGGTTGTCACCAAATTTGTGACCAAATCAGGTGACAATGTGAAAGTTCTTCTAAATTGCAAGTCAATGTATACCTGTGGCAGCTGCCTCCCTTTTACTCAGGCAGACATTAAGCGCCTAGCTTATATTTGTTCCTATTCTGATAAGCTTTAAGTGCTGGCCACTGGAATTTTACAACAGAGGTAAGCTTGCTCTCCTAATTACTTCCTATTATTCCGAGATCACTTTCTTTTTTTTTAATTAAAAATTTTTTAAATTGATTTTGAGAGAGAGAGAGAGAAAGAAATATCTACTGGTTGCCCCCCACACTCCCCCGAATGCTGGGGATCCAGCCTCCCTGACCGGGAATGGGTGTATGGGACAATGCTCCAACCAACTGAGCCACACGGGCCAGAGCCTGAGGACCTTTTCTTTGCCTGGGCCTTTCTCAGATTGTCTGAGCAGGTGCCATGATCAAGGTCAGAGCCTTTCCTAGCAAGACTGGCCGGTGGTTGAAGGACCTGCTGCCATGATCGTGAGTGGACTGGAGTAGAATCAGCCCATGGAAAAGGCAGCAGCAGCTGACGATGCCTGAAGATTTAGGAGCAAGAGCGATGTGCCAGTAGGAAGCCAAAGCTGTAAGCTGAGGTCCAGCACTAGTGGGACCAAGGTACTTCATTGTAAAGGCGCTTAATTGTTTTGAATCTCAGTCTTTCCTCTCAGTAAAATGGGGATAATAAAACCTGTCTCGTGGTCCCATTTGGCTTGCGTGTGGGTGACGGGGTTGGGAATGAAAGGCTGCAATGTGAGGTTATTTAGACCCCTGGGACTGCCTGGCTGTCCTTGCTAAACACCCATTTGGCGGTGCTCTCGCTGTCTTGAAGCACAGCCAGCCTCACTATGATTTGCATTAAACTCCCATAATGCCAGGCACCATTCTCATTGCCTTGAAAGTCGCAAAGCAGTTGGATAGAATATGCTATTTTAGGACTTAAAACTGAAAAAATCAATGTGAGCATAAAGGGATAATTTAACAGGATTGTACTCATGAAGAAAGAGAAGAGACGTTGTATGTTAACGTCTAGCCAGGTGGAACTTGACATTTATGTACCAAGTAAAACCACCACAACTAAAGAGAACAAGTTAACCACCCTATTATCACCAAGCAGGGAAAGAGGAACAGACGCAGAGTACCTCTAGGCTGTCTAGAGGGAACTGAGGAAAAACACTTGTTTTAGACTCACAGAGTCTTGGCCTGGACATCAGAAGATGTGGTCCTTCAGGATTTCCTTTTCTCCCTCCAGGGCAGAGACTTCATATATTTGTAGAGCACTTTATACTTTTGAAATCCAAACATTGTCTCATTTGATCTTTGCCAACCTTTTCATGGAGGAAGGGCAGGTATTGTTACCCCACTTAGCAGCTGAGATAACTGAGGCTCAGTAAAATTAAGTCACATACTGAACAGGCCACAGAATAAGGCAGCAGCCACTGCTTTCTTTGGTTCACAGTCCTCATGTCCAAGCTGAAACACTCAGCCTGCAGCTAGAATTTCCATAGAATTCCAAATTCCATAGAGTTGACGGGGCTAAAAGTCATCCTGTCCCACCTCACCCAACACTAGAATCCTTATTATCCCACACAGCAGGTGGTTATCCAACTCTGCTTGAAGATTTATATTAACAGAGAACTCACTAGTTTATGAGTCAAACCATTCTATGTTTGACATCTGTAAATGTTGGGGAGTTTGGTGAAAAACAACAACAACCCTCTCCCTAATATCTGACTATCACTTAATAGGCCATTAAATGTTGACTCCTGAACAGACTTAGAAATGATGAAAAGATGGCTCAGGTCCAAGTGATAAGACTGCTGTGAGCTGGGGCATGAGCACCAGTTGGGGCCTCACATGCCTACCACCCCATGCTCATCCTGCTCACCTGAGCAACCCAAACAAGCTCCCTCCCTCTTCCACCTGAAAATCTTGCACGTACTTGAAAATCACAATCCAGTCCACCTGGGTTTCTTTCTTTCCAAATTTAATGTTACCATTTTACTTTGCCATTACTCATATGATGTGATTTTTCTCACTTATTCAATAAATATTTCAAGAGAACCAACCATGCTCATCACGGTGCTAGGTGCTAGGTGCTAGGTGCTAGGTGCTAGGTGCTAGGAGCAGAGCAGTGAACCAGGCAGATATGCCCTTGTCTTCATGAAGCTTATAGTCTGGCGTGGAAAATGGTAACTGAGCAAAAAAGATAAGGTATGGTGAATACAATGCTCTGGGAGGTAAGGTGCTATGTAGGAGGCACAGGACATCTAGGAACGATGTTGGGACGCCACCTAATCTGTGCTACCACTAACTACTCTTTTAAAAAAGATGTTTTTATTGATTTTAGAGAGAGGAAAGAAGAGGGAGAGAAACATTGATGTGAGAGAGAAACATCCATTGGTTACCTCGGGTACATGCCCTGACCAGGGGTCAAACCTGCAACCTGGGTATGTTCCATGACCAGCAGCCTTTCAGTGCATTGGAGGACACTCAACCAACTGAGCCACACCAGCCAGGGTGGCACTAACTACTCTTGTTGCTATGTGCCCACACGCGGCCTAGTTAGGGACATTCTCTCCCCCTATCCCTTCCCGTCTCCTCTCCTCCCTTCTCTCTAGCTCTCCACACTAAAATTCTGTTAAGGCAAGCTAAGACTGAATTTGCTTTAAAATTATTATTATTATTATTTTTTTAGCAGATGCATTGTATTGCTGGATTTTCAATAGATTAATGTCTCCTCTACCATCCAGACAGATCTGATTAATTTTTAAAATTGAAATGAAGCAACTCATATTATAATTTACTCATATTACATTTCATCTGTTTGGTTTGGGCCCGAGATTATATTCTGTAGCAATCTCTTCTTGTCTCTTTCTATGGCAAAGATGTGTTTGCAAGAACTGGAAACACACTCAGGTTACCTCAGTCTATGGAAGGACAAGGAAAGCTTCTGCAGACCCCCAGTGAGGGTTCTCAAGGGATGTAGAAGAGGTGACCATAGCAGCTGCAAAGGAGAACCACCCTGGGGACCCGTCTGACACTTCAGCAGTCTCGCTCCTCCACCTCTCCTTCCTGCTCCCCCGTCTATACTTTTCCTTTTTACTTCTGCCTGTGGTTTCTTTTAATTCTCAGTTTTTTCCTGTTGCCTTTTCTCTGTCTTTTCATTTCTACACTATTCTGTCAGCTGCTTTTGATCTGATTAAGCCAGCCACCCCTCTCAAGAATCAAGAACCGTATGGCCCTGGCTATTTGAATCAAGTTCTGTCCCCAGTCTAATCAGCGATGGGCAGGACTGTGTGGCATCGTGTGGCAACATGCACACTTACCTACATACAAGGAATCTCTCAGAAGAGGGACATGATGTGCAGGCCCCAGAGCAGAGACTCTTAAACTCTAAAAGTGTCAGAGTGCTTTGCCACTATCTTGTTAACAATGCAAGGATTTCATTCTCTTAATACTTGTTTTTGTTTTTGAGGTTTTATCCATTTATGTGTCAGTTTCAGACCCTGTACCTTCCTTTTCAAAATGAGCAGTTTCACTTTTCCTCTTCATGTATGTGCTGAAAGCAGAGATCATGATCACAACCGCTTGTCATTTGAATCAGAGGAGATGTATTACTTTTAATGTAAATGATGCCTGTGGTAAGAGGAATGTCTTATGTATCAATGGAGATATTGTCCAAACTTCCAATGGAAGGGCAGTTATTCAATTTCTCTTCTTGTCACTATATCCAGATTTTGAAGGACAACAGGGAAAGGAGACTCAAGGCTGGTTCCCTGGGTGGAGACACACACATCTGTGGTCCCTGTGGTCAGCCATTCCAACATTTTTTGTTTGGGAGAGTGTCATAGTTTCTGCAGAACTTGAAGGCTGCCATTCAAAGTGGCATCTGACCAAGTGTTCCTTGGCTACTGGCTACTTCAACCATGGAATATAGTTACTCCTCCAGTTGCCAGCAAACAAAGAAAGAAGGTGCTCAACCAGTGGCTGGCCTTCGTAACTTCTGAGCTTATATGTCTATGGACATTACAACATATATTAAGGTCAACAAGGAGAGAGAGGTCCTTTAAGTATGACATTAAATTATTATCTAAGGATAGTTGTGTCTGTGGCATCAGTATACTCCTATTGTTTTCTTGTCATTTTCAAAGTGTGGGAATTTATTAGAAATGCAAATTCTCAGGCACCACCCCCATCTACTGAATCAGAGACTGGGGGTAGGGACCACCAATCTGTGCTTTAACAGGTGATTTTAATGCACAGTCAGGTTTGAGAATCACTGCTTTCAGTCTGAGGACCAGGGACATTTTTACAAATATTATTCAGCAAGGTAAAGATCAAAGTAGATGTACATTATAGACATTTATAATTGTAAATAACAAAACTGTGTGTATGTGCCAATTATATGTGTGTGTATATATATTTAATATACATCTTATATTTATATATTTCATATATACACCAATATATATATTTATATTTTATAAATTTATTTTATAATATATGGGAAATATTATAAAATTTAAAAATATTTTTACTTATAATATTTATAAATTTATATTTTGTATATTATACACAGGTGTGTGTATAAGTATGTGAAATAAGCCTTGTCAACTACTACGCAATTTGAAGATGCTGTTCTTTGGGGGATTTAAATAACACCATTATTTTCTACTTTGCTTTCATGATCAGTTGTCAATAAGACAAAAAAAGTGGATGGGATTGAAAAATCATCACAACACCTTTATTACTAACAAAGACCAGATTGGAGAATGTAGATGGAGTCAGCAGGCAAATGTGCTGCTTAATATACCGAGAAGCGCTCCTGTGGGGAGACAGAGAAAAGTCAGGAATGGGGACAATGTGTTTCTAACAACCCTGGGGGTTTAACCCACAGGGTTTAGCCCTTAAGCCAAGAGTCACCGAGATATGGCGGCCCCACTTCCCGGGGCTGGAGAGCAGCACTGAGCCAGAAGGTTGTGCTTCCTGGGACCTCCGCAGGGCAGTTCAGAGTCTACCCCAGAAGGCACTAGTTAAATAAAACCAAGATTTCTCTGTACCCATGGTTGAAAACTGACTCCCTTTCCCATCCCAAATTATGTCTAACGACATTTTCCAACATAGCATATCAGGTTCTTCGTTGTAATTCAATGATTCACTGAGATCTTCCAATTATAAAAGTATGAAGACAATTCCATAATAAAATGTCAACAATTAGGAATGCCCGATTTGAATATGAATGCCCCCATTATCAAATCCCCAGGGAGAACTCGAAGTTCAAAAAGTCAATTTCCTTGCCAAGTCAAAGTTCAAAGACACTAATCTCCATAATCAAATTTGCTTGCTTTTATGAGTTAAAGTTAAGGAAATTAAAGTCTGCAATTCATCTTCCTCCATTTCTTACTGTGTTGAGACTCAGCCATAGAACTTCCTGATGTTGGGTCGAACTGGGGTTCCTTCAGCTGCTGTACCCTGGGACTCTCGATGGATAATGAATTTCTTTAGGGCCTTAATCCAATGCCAAGCCTCAACGGTCTCACTTTCAAACAGCTTGATTGATTAATAGAACACATAGCTTATCAAGTACAGATGTTGGAGATCCCCATACTCCTGACAAAGATTCTCTCCTTGGCCAAACTCTAAGCAGTCTCCTCTAAACACTTTTTCAACAGTCCCAGCTCTTGGACATGTTTTCAAGAGCTCAATTTTAGCAAGAATCCTGCTAGGTCAGTTCAGCCAGAATCCCCTATCCTTGGTATCTGATCATCTGAGATTTCTGGTCAGATTCCTCATCCCCCATCATCCCCAGGTGATATCTGATTATTCTGGCCAGCCTTCAGCAAGACTCTGTTCGGACAAGTTAGCCAAATTTTCCCCTATTCCTGATGTTTCCTCTTGGTAACTTTCCATCCACTTGTAATCAAGTAAAAGCTCGAACCATCTTGAGGAAGTACAGAATTCAGGCTTCTTTTATGTCAGGGGAAGGGGGAACGGGAGGGGTTTGAGGTCAGGAGGGGTTTGAGGTCAGGAGGTGATTGATGCCTGCAGACATCTGGACATCAGCAAGGGTCCAAGGGGGATGGTGAAACTTCATACTCTAGTATCATGAGCAATGCAGGGACCACAGCAATTGGGGTTTTGCAGTAGAGGAGAGAGATTGTGTTCAACTTCGAATAGAAGGAAAAGTGAGGATTTATAGCCAAGAAGCCAGGTGGGGGTCAGTGTGTACTAGAATAAAATAATCGGTCTAACTGCATCTTGCTCGAGCCTGCCCAGTTTCCATAACACGCTTAGTTGTGCACGTAGATATGCTAATCGTTAAAGGAATCTAACCTGTAGCCTAGGAATTACTGAAACAACCTCCCTTCTCAAAAGTATCTGCCCCAGGAGATAAGGAAGGTATGTATACTTCCCCTGAATAGAGTCTGCCTTACCAGACAGTTCTTTAACAAGTGCCGGAATGAATCATTTTGTCTTTAACAGCTCCAATTAACAGAAAAATTCAACCTCCAGCAGTTACCCCAGGCAAAGTTATGTTCTTAAATTCCAATATTTAGTGCTGCCCAAGGACCATTCCACCTGGGGGGGGGAGATGACAAAGGGAATCTTGGCTTCTACTTCATCATATGTCTCTCAGTGACACCAGCTGTTTGGAATTCACAGCCCATCGATGAACTTAACCTCAGGTGAAGGAAAGCTCCCAGTGAGAGGTTAATTTTGGCACTGTGCATTGCTCCTGGCACTGTGAATTTACCTAAACCAGGCAAGAATCCACCTGTGCAAACTGCCTGCACTCTCTGAGAATGCTGTCTTGTCACAGAGCTTGCAAATTTGCTAAGCTTTGTTCCTCTAGCCCTGAAGTCCTGGAATTTCAGGGTTGCATTGAGGGTGAGCCCCACCTGGTAGCACAGCTTCTGCTCTATCTCCTAAGCAGACATTTTCAGTTCTGGGCCACACGGGAGGAAAGTACTGTCACTTATTTTGGAATTTTTTGGACCAAGGATCTTCTAGAGGAAGTTTCACCTCATGCCCACATTTGTTTCAGTTGAAAAATCACTCTGCTGATTCTGGCCAGTTCTAAACCCTTGCCCCTATAGTCTAGAAAGGACCAATTCCTTCATCTTGACTTCTCAAGATACCGTTTTTTTCCTGACTTGTGAATTCCATAATTTCTTGGGCCTATTGCCCCAGGACCCAGGCACGGAACCCAATGCCCACCTGCAATGACCTGTAATACCTTGAAACACACCTGCCAATACTTTCACTGTTTTCTTCTCTTGTACCTGAGGACGAGCCTCATGAATACAAAATCAGTTCTTCCAGACACACCTCTTTGCCCCTGTTAAAGAGCTAAATTCAACCTAGTACATTTGAAGATCTAATTGGCTTTATTAAGCAATTCATGAACTGGGCAGCATCCCAATTCATGAATTGCTTAATGAATTGGGATGCAACCAAGACTCCTCTGTACCTATGGATGAAAACCGACTCCCTTCCCCTGGGTATGTTCCCTGACTGGGAATCAAACCCGCGACTCTTCAGTGCTCAGGACGATGCTCTGACCACTGAACCACACCAACCAGGGCTTTAATTTGGTGAATTGTATGGCATGTATCTCATTAAATCTGTTGAAAACAAAACAAAACAAAACAAAACAAAACAAAATCAGCTTTGTGTGCCTCTTAGTGCAGCAAACACGAGCAAAGGAGGGGGTGTCACAGATTTCGCCCTTGGTTGAATCTCACCTAACAAGGCTTGATAGCATTGAAAATAATTAAGAGGTTTTATTTCTTAATGACATTTCTGAAGACTGCACAGGGTGAAGGTAGAGGCCACCTCCCAGTGCTCATCTTCTTCCTCTGCAGTTGGCTAGGGCACTTGGAAGAAGGCTGGGTCCAGAAATACCAAGAACAACAGGCACTGGAAGCCAGCCCTCCGTGCCCATGGCTGTGGTACAGTCCATCACTGTTGAACTGCACCACAGATCTAGCCATGTCCCTGTTGGTCCCCCTAGAGTTTCCATCTTCTTTTCTGGCAAGCAGGATCGGGTACAGGGGAAGACAGAACTTGGAGTCAGACAAGCCTGCATTAGCACCTGCCCTTCTCTTGTTAACTGTGTAAACTCAGAGAAGTTACTTAACCCCTCAACTTTCGGTGGAGATAATTACAGCTCCCTGAGAAAGCGGGGGCTGCTGGTGGTGTGAAGATTAAATGAGATCATGCAACTAAGGCATTTAGCAGCGCCTGACCCCTGGAAAGTGGTCTGAAATTGGTAGCAGCTGTTATTATTTCTGTCTTGGGCTGGGCCAAAAGCTCAGGGCAGTGCGGGGCGGAGGCGTCCTAGCTGGCCAAGGCTCACAGCCTCCGTCTATGCTGTTCCTTACCCTTCACTTTCTCTGTGAAGCAGCTCCCCCAAGAGCTCTGACAAAGGGGAGGCAGCAGCCCCATCCCCCAAATATCCAACACCCTGACTTGACTCTCTTCCAAGTTTGAGGCTTCTCGGTTTGCTCCTGGAGTCGGGGCTGGAGGAGGGAAAGGGCCAGCCTGCACACATATTTCTGCGGCCCTACCTCAGGACAGTCCTCTATGTCCTCCCAACCATTCAAATTTGGGGAAATGTCAGCCTTCCTTAAATGTTTAAACGCATTTCTGCAAGGCAGCCCCTTGGCCACGAGCACTTTCCAGCCTGCTGGCATCCAGCCCCTCCCCACCCTACACACTCCAAGGTTCCAGAGTGTTCTTTCTCAGGGCTGGTGTTTCAGGCGGCGGGGACAGGCTGGTCCTCACTGCGTCCCCCAGCGACTCCAAGGCCCCGGACTGGAGATGTTCCTTCCTGTTCCCTGCTCAGCAGCCCTCAGTAAATATTTCTGGACGGATGAGTCACGTGGGCTGCCTGCCTTCTCTGGGAGCCCAGCTGAGTCTGGAGTGAAAGGGAAATGAAGTAAACATCTCAGGCCCTGCAGCCCACCGGGGTCAAGACATTCACAGCACTGGGTGAGTCAGAGCTGACCCTCCTTTGTCATCTACCCAGGCACCGGAACTAAGAGCATAAACAGAGGCACAAGGGGAGGCGGGTTTCAGCACAGAGGGGCTTGTCTCTGTCACAACCCACAGCCCCCAGCAATAAGCTTCTAGTAGAAACGCGTTAGAGCCAGACTAGTTGGGAGCGTCTGTGTACAGAATCACATTAAACCCTCCGGATGCCTTTATGAGGGATGGTTTTTAGGGAGTTAAAAGGCGGTCAGAGCCATGATCAAGTTCTCCAAATGATCCCCTTTAGCGTGTGTTCAAAGAAAGACTTTCACTGCATCGGAGAGGGGGGGCACCTGGTCTGTCTGGTTAGATATGTGGCCAGGGTTTGGAAAAGAGATGTTTCGCCAGGAATTGACTGTTGTTAGACAGGCTGGGGGCCCATGATTCAGAGGTAGGTTTTCAATTTTGTCCATGGGCATTTAATGGAGTCATTTAAGGACATTTTCTCAGGGCTCCTAATAAATGTTGAATTTAAATCTCTTCCTACCCCTCTTGGTTTATAGGTGCCCAGAAGTAGGGTGTAGAGGGGGAAGTGACGCGCTCAAAGCACAGCAGTCAGGGAGGTCGGTGCTAAGACTAGGACGAAGGCCTTCTGCTTTCCAGTCCACGACTCCTTTCGGCTCATCAGGCCGTCTCCTCCTGGCTGTGCCTCATTTTTCCTTCAAAGGCCGTGTGCGAAGATGTGGACATTCGCTGGTCTCTCCTTGGTGGGCAGGGGGTGGTGAGCAGTTCAAACCTTAGACCAAACTCACTGTTCATTCCGCATCGGGGGGTGGGACAGACGTAAAAGAATAGAGATGAAATCACCTGGCAAGGGAAGCCTTAAAGAACACGATTTCCAAGTTTTAACAAATGGTTGAGAAATTTAGGATTTTGTTGATCTGGTTACTGCCAATTTTCTGTAACCAATAATCTCATGCAGTAAATGATTCTATTGGTTCCTGTCAATGTAACATTTTATAATGAAATATCACATATGTTAGCACTTACATCTGAGGAGACTCATTTACACCCTTAGTCACTAAGCCTGCATGGTTATTAATATCTCCTGTGTGTTGATCTTGGTTTCCTAATCAGCTTATAACTTTCCTGAGTGCAGGGATGACTCCTTAAGTTCCTTTGTATTTCCCACAGTACCTGGCAGTGCTGGGTATTATGAATTTTGTATTGTCAAGTGCTTGATTGTGTTGTAGAGTAGGTGCCAAACAAATATTAATTAAATGGATTACAAAGAGAGCTGAGATGAGCTCTCTTATGCTCCACTATCAACTTGTGCCAGTAACTCAACTTCCCATATCTCCTGCTACCCCAGACATCACAAACAGCATACTGACTTTGAAAACTATGAGCTAGGTTTGAGGAGAAAAACACAAGGCTTTTGGCTACCTAAGGAGATTTATTGACTGAGAAAGTATTGAGGACACTATAGAGATCATTTAGCTTGAAGCTTCTCTAAATTTTCTCCTGAAAGCAAAGCAGAGTAAACATCTCCCCAGGAATGGCATATACATTTTTTTTTAAAATTTATTTTTATTTAGTTATTTTTAAATCCTCACCTGAGGACATGCTTATTGAGTTTAGGGGGAGGGGGGAGAGAGAGAAACATCGATGTGAGAAACATCAGTCGCTTGCCTTCCAGTGCATGCCCCAACTGGGGATCAAACTCATAACCTAGTTATGTGCCCTGACTGTGAATCGAACCCACAACCTTTCAGTGTACAACCAACTGAGCCACCCTGGCCAGGGCCCAGCTGGGTTTTACAGCCAGAAGTGATCGGAACTTCTCTTCTGGGCACTGGAACCCTGGGCTGGGGGGCCTGGTGTTGGGCTTTGACCCCTCAGCTCCTCGGGGGGCCCTCTGCAGCTGAGATATCCCTCCCGATTTTTATCCAGCACACGTGAGTGTGGGACCAGCCTGTTCCTCGTCTCTGCCCCTCCTACCAGTCTTGATGTGGCTTCTTCTTTATATTCCTAGTTGTAGGACTTCTGTTCAGCTAGATTTCAGGTGGTTCTGAATGATGGTTGTTCTGTCGTTTAGTTGTATATTTAAGTATTTGCTAGCCTTTTGTTATTTATTATTATTATTATTTTTGAATTCTCACCTTAGGATATGTTTTTTTAAAATTTATCTTTACTGTTGAAAGTATTACAGATGTCCCCTTTTTTCCCCCATTGACCTACCTCTACCCCACAGGATATGTTTTTTAATTGATTTTGAGAGAGAGAAAGAGAGAAACATTGATCGGTTGCCTCCCATAGGTAGGTGCCCTGACTGCAACCTAGGTATGTGCTCTGACCAGGAATCAAACCCACAACTTTTTGGTGTATGGGATGACACTCCAACCAACTGAGTCACTCACCAAATCTGTAGTATTTTTTTTAAAGATTTTAAAATTTTATTTTTAGAGAGGAAGATGAGGGAAGGAGGGAGAAAGAGGGAAAGATTGATGTGAGAGCAACATTGATCAGCTGCCTCCTGCATACCTGGCACTGGGATCAACCCTGCAGCCCTGGCATGTGTCCTGACTGGGAATTGAACCGGCAACCCTTCAGTGCACAGGATGATGCCCAACCAACTGAGCCACACTGGCCAGGGCAGGGTTGTTATATTTTTGATGTTGTGGGAAGATGCAAGTACTTCATTTACCTATGCTGCCATCTTGACTGAAAGCCCAACAATTATTTTTGACATTTTTATTTAATTAGTGAAAATCCATTGCTCCTGATTAATTTGGATATCTTATGATTTTAATTATGTAATATAGTTTGCTACAGGTAGGGCATATTAAATGCGGAAGATAATGTATAAGACTGAACCATTTTAAATTGCTGATTTGACTGTTTGACTATTTTTGACCTACAGCAAATTCATATGTTTCAAACAAATTCATCTTAAATTTCTCAGCAAGAACAATAAGGAATATATATGGACATATAATTGTTCATCCTCTCAATAACCATTCACTGAGTGCCCTCATGTGCAACTCCGTCCATTAGAAGCTGAAAGACCCACAAAAAAGAATGATATACGGACTCTATGCCCAAGGGGTTATAAAGTAGACAGTGACACATGATAAATGAGGTTCTGATTAAGCCCTGTGAGAGAGGAGAGAGATTTCTTCTAAGAATATTAAAGTTTTCATGAATGTGATTGTTTTAGAGTGGGCTTTTAAAGATAGGTAATGTTTTTATATTCAAATATTTGGGATAAGAAAATTATTCTGGAGAGAGGAAAGAAAGTGTGAACTGAGAGAGAGAAGAAAGCTGGAAAGTTACAGTTCATGCACAGGAACCAGAAATTAATGTCTAGCTAGAAGGCAGCGTGAAGGAAAATCATAGGACCAAACATCAGAAGAGAAAGTTGTGGCCAAATTGTGGAAAACTTTGTAGCAATGTAAAATTATATAGGTTTTCCTACCAGGGAGTGATGCAATTAGGGTTTCATTATAGAAAATGTTATCAGTCAGCATGAGGAGGCTGGATTGGAGTGGGGACGACTGGTGGCAATAGTCTAGGAGCAAGGTGATGGAGAGGAACTAGGGTAATAGCAGTGACATGACCTCTTGAGGTTTAGCCTGGTCTAATTAGACCAAGGGGACCGCAAACACAGTTAATTCTCTTTGATATTTTAGAAATGAAGATTGGCCATATGGCCTTTATTCTGTGAGATCCTTAGAGAAGGGAATTGAAAGGACTTGTCTCCTTTCAACTGGTAGCTTGCATTAACTTGAAGTAAGGAGTCAGTCAGAAGGACTTGTGTTAAACAAGGAAAAGTATAAATTTTGAACTCATTTTATTATAAATAGAAATACTCATTTACATATAAATATAAAACTTATATTTATAAAAACATAAATTGTGAATTCAGTTCTTTCAAGTGAGTACTCAAATAACTTCCTCTATTGCTCCTGGGCATTTGGAATTCAGTCCTTGTCAGGTCTAAGATAACTAAATATTGCAACATGAATTCTAGAGCTTTAACCAAGAAAAACTCTCCAGGTAAAAAGCGTGACAATAAAAGAAGTCCTGAACCTTCTTCCAGTCATTTTATCATCTTGGGGATGTCTTACCTTTAGCCCTATTGGCAGAGCCCTACCAGGTCTCTGGGTGCTTGCTCTGAAGCTCTCTATTGCTCAAACCTAGGAAGGTTTTGTAGCTTAGTTTACAATACAGATAAAAAACTTCCACATCAGTCCATGTTGGAGTAACTGAGACTATACTTACCTTCTGCTTTAAACAACTAGAAAACTGGGAAAATATATCAGGCAATAGTTTTTGTACATTAGACAGTCCTTAACTGTGGTCCCAAGAGAAAGAAAACAAATGAAGTGAGCTCTAAGATTGCTTCAGCTTCTGTCTGGAGGCACTTTCTGGATGTCAGCACAGGGTGGTAATCCCAATAGAACCCAGCAGCCTTTCAGAGTGGAGTAAACAGAGAACAGAGTTGGGAAGGCTAAGGTAATCAGAATTTCTGGAACAGTGTGCCAGAGATGAGGGAGCTGCATGGAAAAAGAACTCCAGAAATCTGCATAATAGTCCCCTTAAATCTGTTGTTCAGTAATAAACTACACATGCCTAGGGTGAAATGCTATCAGGGAAACACTGAACTGAACAGTCTGGAAGATGTTTGAGTTCTGACCAGCTGGAATTTAGGGTCCTCACTGAGCATTCAGAGTTTACAGTGGAAACTTCAGAGGGGTTAATAGTGGGGTTAAGCTAGTGATAGTATAAGGACTTCTCTAAAGCCATTATAATAAAGCTTAAAAAGAAGCTTTGAAAGGATTAAGCAGATCCATAAGAAACTTAACTGTCTGCCAGAATAAAGTGTAATAGGGCAGTGAAGCCCTGGGGAGGGGGCAGGAGAGGGGTGGAGGGAGTCGATGGAGGGAAATAAAAGGGGACAACTGTAATACTCTTAACAATAAAGATAAATTTAAAAAAATGCTCAGCACACAAAATATAAATCATGATTTCTAGCATCCAATTAGAAATTACTAGACTATGAAGAAGCAGAAATATGAGACTCGTAATCAGGAAAACCATCAGCCAATAGAAATAGCCACAGAAATGACAGAAATAATAAAATTAGTTGACAAGGGCTTTTAAAACAACTAACATAAATATCCTCAAGAATTCAAAGGAACATATGAGTAAAGAAAGAAGTATATTTAAAAAGAAACAAATGAAATTTCTAGGGATTAAAAAAATAGAAATATAAAATGAAAAATCCACTGGATGGCATTAAGAGAAGTTTGGAGACTGCAAAAGAAAAGGTTAGTGAACTTGAAGACTTAACAATAGAAACTCGAATGAGCTGCACTTCCACTTTAAGGAACTAGGAAAAAAATGAGTGAATCAAACCCAAAGTACCTAGAAGGGAAAATAAAGAGCAGAGATCAATAAAATGGATAATTGACAAAAATAGAGAAAATAAAAAACCAACAAACCAGAACAAAAGCTTATTCTTTAAAAAGATAAACAAAGTTATAAACCCCTAGCCAGGCTGATCTCAACAACTAAAAAGGAGTCATAAATTAACAATATCAGGGCTGCGAGAGAGATATCACTCCAGACACCGACAAAACTGACACATTTCCCTGTTTGATGCGTGGGCTGAGGATGTGGTGATGTTGAAGATGCTGGAGGCCTTTACAGAGTGAGTCTTAAGATGCTCTCTGCCATCATGACGAAACAGGTTGAGAGTAGAAAGAACGGATGGCAATGGAGGGCAACAAGCTAGAGATGAGTAAACTATATCTTGAGTAACCCTTGTAAAAATCTTATCTCACATAGAAGAGTCATGGAGCCTCATCACATCTAAAAAACAACAATCTAAGCAGACATCAGATCTTTACCTCTATCTCCTATAGTCATTCAGGGGGATAGAAGTAGGTTCATAGGGTCTCCTATTAACATCTCCTCTCCTCACCTGTTCTCTAGTGCTCAGCAATTCCCCCCAACCTCTAACTCATCTACTCTAGAAAATAGTCTTACTCTCCATGTCTCCCTGTTTCCCCAATATTGCTCCCTCCACCATCTCCCTTAATCTGGCCAGGTCCTTCAGGAAAATGTGCTTCAAATACTTGACCCCTCTATCCTCTCATGCAAACTCCCTCAGGGGTATATTGCATCTTCATTTTGACTGTTTTTTTTTTTTTTTTAATACTGGAATGCAATTGTTTGGCTTTTGTCCATGTCTTTCTCTTAAAATAGAGATGAAGATGGAGGCTATGGTGGTGGTGGCGATGGTGAGATACATTTTTGAATACCCACATAAACATTTTTAATTCTGACATTCTTGTAAAGCTTGGTTATTTAGCTTGGTGTTATTTTAGGCATATATTTTCCTTTAATTTTTTTTTTTTTTTTAATATGTCTTTATTGATTTCAGAGAGAGGAAGGGAGAGGGAGAGAGACAGAAACATCAATGATGAGAGAATCATTGATCAGCTGCCTCCTGCACGCCCCCTGCTGGGGATCGAGCCCGCAACCCACGCATGTGCCCTGACCGGGAATTGAATCGGAATCTCCTGGATCCCAGGTCGATGCTTAACTGCTGAGCAACGCCGTTAATTATTCTTGAACTTCTACAAATATTTTGTTAAAAATTTATGTTTTATAATTTGTGCTACTGGGAAAAATATAAAACTTGTAGATGAAAAATTAGGATAGTGTATCAAAACCTTGAAGATATGCCAACTTTTACAAACTTCATTTCTAAGAAAAAAATCTTAATAAAATTATTATGAAGTTATGCAAAAACAAGGATATTTCTACAACGATGATTATAAGAAGTGATGTATTAGAAAGAATCTGATATCCAATCAAGTGGAAAGAAGTTAGTAAAATAAATTATAGTATACATCGCCTAAAGAATGCTATAAAATACTTAATGGCAGGGTTTTAAAATGTTCATAATATATAGCTAAATAATTATAGAAAACCGTATAATTAAAATATCTCATTTTTATTGAAGAATGTAGTCTATCTATATTCCAAAAAAAAGGAGTCATGTGCAACAAACAACATAGTGGTCAGGTGACAGGTGATTTTTCATCTTTGTTTTTCTTCGTTTTTGACAATGTACATGTATATGAGTTAGGAAAGCTCTTGGCTGCCTATAAATTACAAAAACCCGACTTAAGTGGCTTAATTAATATAGATTCCCCCTCCATTTACTAGAAATCTCAAAAATGCATGGCTTCTAGTCCTGGCTCAGCATCTTGGCAATGTCAGGGAAGATCAGCATCTCTGAAACTCTTATGTCTTTTTGCTCACATTTGTCACCTCGGCCACAAGTTAGCTGCTGAAGTCCTAGCAGCCCTGCCTGCATTCCAGGCAGAGAGAAAGAATGAGGGACGAGGGACAGCACGACAGACCACCGCTTGTCTTATTGGCCAAAATTCGAATGTGAGCCCTCTGCCCCTCCTCAGCTCCAAGGATAATGGAAGCCGAGCATCTTAGCTTTTCCAGCCTCAGAGTTACAGGGAGAAACGTCCGGGAGTGGTCGGCTGGCCAACCTCTGGTGTTTGTATTATGTTGTGTGTAACACGTCAGTGTCCATTACTTTGATAATTATATTGAATTTAAAAAGAGGTTACTAAAAGTCAATAAATCACTTAAAATGGAGGCCAAATAAATAATGTAGAATAAAGAATTTGATGATATCATTTCAATGGGTTGTTTTGTTTATAATATATATTGTTTTTTTCTTTAAATTAAAAAAATGTCCAATTCTATAATACATCATCTGTGTATTGTATGTTCACCACCCCAAGTCAAGTCTCCTTCCATCCCCATTTATCCCCCCTAGACCTCTTCTACCTCCCCATACCCTCTTTTTCCTCTGGTAATAATGTTTATTGTTTTAACTGTTGTTATATATAATTATTGTGCACGACGTTGTGCAAGGTGCTATGGAGAAAAAGGGAATTTCTGACATGTTTAACCATTGAAAGACTTATAATCTAGCTTGGGAGACATGTCCTGCATTCAGAAAATAGTGTGCTATAGATGACAACGGGGCAAAAGTGTCGAAGCCAATGGTAGAAGCAAGCATTGCCCTGAGGTGTCAGCTGGGAACTAGGTCTGCCTAGAGAAGCTTCCTGGAGGAGACAGCAGCTGGGCTGGGTTTACAGGTCGCAAGAATTCGGAAGGGTGGGCATCAGGAAGGACTCTCTGAGCTGGGCAATAGCCCCGGAGGAGCCCCGGGGAAGCCCCAGAGATGGCAAGGCAAGTTTCATGCGTGGGTCAGTGCAGAGGTTGGTTGGGCAAACTTGAAATGAAGAGTAGGGAGTGCTACCGTGAACTTGAAAATATTTTCAAACAGATATTAAACTATTTTTATTCCAAGGTGAAGGGATGGCTGCATGTCCCTCCAGGGAGCTCTTACCTCATTCCTGTGACATCTTTCTTGTTGACTCAGCATCTTTGCAGGCCCCTTCCTGTTATTTCCAGGGGCCTAGAAACCATCAGACACCTGCCTGCCCTTTCTGTCCTGTCAGGGGCTGCTTCACTTAGACTTTTGCCTCCTGGCCTCACACATCTGCTTTGCCAACTCTGCCATTTGTTTTCTACCACCCGCTAGGAAGAAATCTGGCCAAGGCCTTATGAGGCCATCTCAAGTGCCACCCTCTGGGGTTTGTGCTTTGTGCTGTCACCGGGATCTATTACAAGAATGCTCGGAGAAAGTGATTTCAGGTATCCTGAAAACATGAAGCAAAAGACAAGTAAAGTGTTGACCCAGGAAGGGGGTCAATATTATAGAGAGAGGGGACTGTCATAAATGTGACTGCCCTGCAGCGTTCCCAGTGCACATTCGCGATGAATGATCCACAATACTCCCTGGGCCAGTGCTGCACCTCACGTGGCTCACAGCCTGGTGAGGGGGCAGACACATGTGTGGATACTGCAGCATAAATAATGATGGCTGTGGCAGAGTTAAATCAGGGAACCAAGGCGCTTGGGGACTCAGGAGAGCTGCCCTCCAGGAGGTAATGTCTGCTGTGAGGAGTAAATGTTGAAAAACAGTGGTGATCAAATCTAGGAGACAGTTATTCCCTAAACTAGCTGCCAGGGACACAAATCACTGACCATTTGCTCTCTAGGGTTTGTCCTGCTTTGCCTCTAACTTTTAAACTAGTGTTAATAACCAACATTTAACTGAGCAAATGTGAAGATTTAATTGGCTTTATTAAATTATTCGTGGGTCAGGCAGCATTTTATCTAGCAAGCACAGAGATACTCGCAGGGGTTATGCAAGATGGGAGGCTTTGTAGAAAGGAGGGTTAGACAGGAAAGTCATCAGCAGAAAAATGAAATTTCATTGGAGGAAAATAAGAGCTCAGGTGGCTATGGCTTCTTCTTCTTCTTCTTTTTTAAAAAATATATCTTTATTGATTTCAGAGAGAGGAAAGGAGAGGGAGAGAGATAGAAGCATCAATGATAGAGAGTCATTGATCAATCTCACAACCCGGGCATGTGCCCTGACCGGGAATCGAACCCAGATAGCCTGGATCCTAGGTCGATGCTCAACCGCTGAGCCACACCCGGCGGGCACTTTGGCTTCTTATTGGCCGAGATGTGGTGTTTCAGTTGGCTGGGATTGGTGCTGGGCAAGAGGAAAACCTTCTTCCTCCTGTTTGGAAGTGCAAGGTACGAGGGACATCTCTTCCTGTTGGGGGTGATTGATGACTGGCAGGGCATGAGAGCCCCTCTACAGGCCTTCACAACTCCAACTCCAGTTTTAGTTGAGGTTTCCTTGATTAATTTTCACACTGGCTGCTTCTTTTACACACAGGCGAGTGGAAAGTATATAAGACATGGAGTCAGGAGACCTGAGCTGCTGTCCTAGCTACTTGTGATATATGATGTGACCTAGTCATTCGCTCCTTCTCTGGATCACTGTTGCCTCTGCTGTAGTATGAGGGGTAGATGGATGGACATTTGCGCTTGAATCCCTTCCTCCATTTGGTGAATCACTACCTAAAAATTTTTGGTCAGAAGCAGAGCCCACATCTCACTGAAGATTGCGAAAATATGCTTGTTCCCTGCCCTCCTTTTCGGCTGGGTGGAGACTGGTGACTCAGACCCTCCCAATCAGATGTGCACTGGCCAGAATCTAAATCAAAGGGAGCAAGGACAGTGGGGGATCCTCCTGGTAGCATCCCAAACAGGACTGTGTCCCAGGCAGCAGCAGCCCCAGTACAAGCTGTGAAGTCCAGCGCCCATGAGAGTGGCAACGGCACTCACCTGACCATGATGCTGGGCTTTGCTCCTGGAAGCACAGCTCCAGGCCCTGTTCTCCAGCCCTCCCACTAGCCCTTGAATATATTTCTTTCCTGCCCCGTTAAGCCTGTGCCAGTTTCTGTTGCTTGCATCTAAGTACCCGAATTGACACCAGGGTTTGAGCCAGATGCCTTCCAAGGTTCCTTCCAGCTGGGTGTTCTGCGATTCTAGAATCTGTCTTCAAATGAGTGCTAAGTGACTAATGGGCATGGATCTGCCTTAGACTTTCTCTTTCCCATGCTTTCCCTTATCTCACCCAGTGATCTAAGACACACCAACATGGAGGTAGCGGGAGCCACATCAGCAAGAAAGAGAAATGCTGCTCCACAATGCCCTATAATTTCATTAATTTTTTGACAAATTGTTCAACACAGAAGAACTATCTCCCTGCATGGTATTTGTTCCAGGAGGAGGCAGAAGATGTGGGAGGCATGCTGTCTGTCCCCAAAGAGCTACAGTCTGATTAGGACAAGGACATTTTGAACTTTCAGTGCTAAACGTGGAAGAGACCTGGGGCCCAGAGAATGGAGAAGCCAGTGAACAGACAGAGAAAAAAGTCAGCTAGAGAGTAGTTTGAAAGTTTGAGTGGGATTTAGATAAGCAGAAGGGAGTTCATATTTGGTGGGGAGCACAGCACAAGCTGGGGTGGGGGGAGCAGAGGGGAGAGTGAACCAGGAAAGTGTGTGGTGGGGTGGAGTCACCCCGGGGTCACAGGGACAGAGGTGAAGCCGTGTTTCTAGGGCTGGGATTGCCCAGTGACTATGAGAGAGCACCTTCTACATTTACTTGTGGGTCCAGAAAACAAACAACATGAATCACAAAAAAGGAAACCACCGGCTCATGGTTTCAGAAGCAAATCACTCAGAGACTAAGGGAGGGGAATCCAGTTTGATTCTATAAGTATTCTGAGTGCCTGTTGGGTCAGGCACTGTTCCAGGTACAGAGATACAGAAACCTAGTTTGTTCCCATGGAGTCTGTGTTCTGTCAGGGCCAAATAGATCACACACACACACACACACACACACACACACACACCCCCCCTCAGGTGGCCCTGAGTGTCTAATGAAGCAGTCCTAAGGGATACAAGAGTGCTGCTGTGAGGAGAGGGTGAACTGTATATCCAGAGGTCAGGGCACCCTTCTGATAGGGTGATGTGTGAGCAGAAATGCAAAGGAAGAGGGAATTGTCTGGGTATCTGGGGGAAGACTGTTCTAGACAGCTGGAGCAGCAAGTACAAGGGCCCTGGGGCATGCTCGGTGCCTTCAGGGTGTAAGAAGGAGGCTAGTGAGGCTGAAGCAAAATGAGCCAGGGGAGAGTGGCCCGGAGGGGGGAGGGGGGGTAGTCAGAGAAGTGGGGGGCAGGGGCTACGTCCTGATACTTGGTGCACCAGAGTAAACACTACCTGCTGCAATCCGCCCTCCTCCTTTGCCCCTGCACTCGGGTGATTTACATCAGTGAGCTGCACCTGGAACTGTCAAGCCTCAGAAGACAGCGCTGGCCTGGAGAGTGTGTCGCCGGCTGCTTCCATCGCCACTGAAGACTTCTGGCCTGCTAGTCTCATGCCATCAGGAGTGAAAGCTGGCTTGGGTTCATGCTCTCTCTGGGACTGTGCTTGCTCTGACAATATGAATTAGGTGCTGAGTTTCCATGAGTGACGATAGAACCTATGGGCGAAGGTTTCTCTAGGAACTCTTGCTCTGAGTGTCTGTTTGGGCCGTGTTAACCATCTCCACTGGCATACAGGCCTGAAGCTCTGAGCTCCTCTCCTTCCTGTCTTTAAGGATACCCACCTGGGTCATGGTTCCCTATCTGCCCAAGGGGTGGTGGGCCCCTTACCTGCAACCCCATTCATTTTTAGCATCTTCTAATTATCTTTCATGTCCTCACTGGGCTTCTTCCTCTGCATTGCTACTGAACTCCCACAGGACAGAGGAAACAGACTCTGTGGTTGTTACTAGGTGACCTAAAAGTGGGGGGTCTTTGGGGTTTGTACGAGATCGAAGCCAGGCAGAATTGCATAGAAATGAAAAGGACAGGTTTGGGAGTGATCAAAGATTCCTGTGTTTGGAGCCTGGCTAATCTCAGGCAGACAGGAATGCCAGGCTGCCTCTAGGAAGCCCTGGATGAGCTGAGCTGCAAGTGGCAGCTCACAGGAGTGGCTCAGGATGTCCTTGAAAGAAGAGGGTTCACAGGGGCCAGAGGTGAGTCGCTGGCTCTTCAATCGCCCCACCTCACCAGGGTTCGGAAGTCTCTCAGTGGCGTCATGCCCTTCCCCATGTGCCTCCCCTCTCCGGTGCCCTGAGACTGACCTGAGGTGCAGAGCAGTGGAATCCTCGGGGTCACAGCCTCCCAGCCAGATGCCTGGCTTCCACCTGACTGTGTAGGTTTCTAGCATGAGACCTTGGTGAGTGACTTAACATCTCTATGCCTCAGTTTCATTATCTACAAAGTGGGAATAGTGACAGCCCCTACTTCAAAGGCAGTCGTAAGGTTAATTTGGGTAAATACAAGTAAAGCTCTTAGAATCACTAATGTACGAAAAGCAGCCAGCACTTACTGTTGATATAAATAATTCTACAGCGTTTGCTGGCTCAAGGTCTGGTGAATCTCCCAGGCTTTTCCCCATCTCTGTTCAAAGTCCCCCCAGCATGAATTATATTTGGCAGAGATATAGCTACTCTCCTCTCTTTAATGAATGAAGAAATGGGTGAACAAACATAGGGAGCCTCAGATCGTCATGCAAGTGGATAAGTTCTCCTTCGTACTCACCTCCTTGGAACTATAGCTTCTTTTTGACTATATGTAGAAGAACCCAGAACAGGAAAGTTAGGGTGAGGGAGAGTGCAGGCAAATGGTCTTATGCAAACCGAGGCCCCTTTGGTTAAGATACATGCTTGCTTTGCACTAAACTACCACGAAGGAGATTTAAAAATTAACACGATGTGATTTCTAGCCTCTAGGAACTTACGGTCTCGTTAAAAGACAAGATGAAAGGAAATGAGATGCTGAATCACAGCGAGAGGTTAGAGAAGCGGAATGTCGATGAGGGGTAGTCTTCCCGGGGAGGGTCTTCACTACAGGGATGGCTGCATTTGAACAGGTGGAAGGGAGAGCATTTCAGGAGGAGAGCAGGCACCAAGGCAAGGATGAGCGTATTGCACTTATCCTTCCATAAAGAGAGCCAGGGGAAGCAAGCTTACATCCTGGGGATGGTCCAAGCTCAAGGAATCTGCATCATTTACCTTCATCTACAGGCTTTCCTCTTAGTTTGGGGTAGATCAGAAGTCTGGGTCCATAGGCTAATAGAGAACTCTTGACAACCCTCCAATTGTTAAGCCCAGTATGAAGGACAGATCCAACTAATAGCTGTCAGGGCAGTATTTTTAAAACAGATATCTCATTTACATGATGGAATACTATGCAGCTGTGAAAAAGAAGGATCTATTGCCCTTTTAGACAGCGTGGAGGGACCTGGAGATTATTATGCTAAGTGAAATAAGCCAATCAGAAAAAGACAAATATTACAGGATCTCAGTTATATGTGAAATCTAATGAACAAAATAAACCGAGAAATAAAATAGAACCAGTGGCTTCGATGCATGGCACAGGCTGACGAATCTTAGAGCGAAGGGGGTAAGTTCATTAACCAAAGAACTTACATGCACATATGCGTTGCCCAGGGACATAGATAGTAGGGTGGTGAAGGCCTAGGGTGGGGCAGGAACTGGGTGGAGGGGAGCAATGGGGCAAAAAAGGGGGACATCTGTAATACTCTCAGCAATAAAGACTTAAAAAATAAAATTCCCTGCTCATTGACAAAAAAAAAATAAATAAAAAAAAAATAAAACAGATCATACCCTTTGCAATGATGCTGAAGTTGGGTTTCCTATAGATATTTTACACTTGGAGTCAGGAGATGAAAGGGGTAAAGCTCTGCATCAAGGTGCCGAGCTAGTGAGTGTCAGCGCCGAGGGCTGAACCCCACGGCTTTTCTCACAGGCTCTTCCCATGTGGGACTCCGATTTCACTCGCTGCTCCCTCTCCACACAGATGGGGAGCCCTTGAACAGTCACCCCCAGGACTGTCTCCCACACACCTGCCCTCCTGTTTCTCCTTCTTTCTATGGGGCAGAGTATTCTACACGCAGGGAACCCGGGGCACCGGGAACTGAAGGGGACTGACTCATGCAGAGGGAGCTGTGCTGCGAATGATGACAGAAGATGAAGGAGGGGAGTGCTGGCCGTGGCCTCAGGAGGGATGGCTTCTTGTCCTGAATCTCCCAGGAGCTCGCTGTGACCGAGCCATCTGCATTTCTAAGTGTTGGGTTTTCTCATCAATAAAAGACTTGCACCAAAGGAGCTATATGGTGCGTTTTTACTCTGGAGTTTTCTGGAAGGCGAAGCTGTGAAGTCAGTGAGATTGCAGGACCCCCTTCCCTCCCCATATTCTCAGGATCCGCTGACACCCCTTTGTCCAGGAGGAGACTGGAGGCTTGCTCCTAGTTTCTGTCCCTAACCCTTCCTCTTATCCCTCCTGTGTCGCCAGTCTGGTTGTCTGGATGTACCAGCAGCTGCACAATCAGTAGCCTAAACCTTCCTTCCTGCCCTCAGGCCTTTGCTCTTCCTCGGTGTGTGTAGCGGGAAATCAGGTTGGCTTGGCGTTTGCTCTCAGGTTCAGGCAGGCGGGGGACGGCAGAACTGGTGGTGATATTTGGCGTGGGAAGGGGGGGCTTTGAAAGAGGTGTGTGGGGGCTAGTGCTTGGCAGAGCTTCCTCACAGCTTGGAGGCCCCTGGAGGCATGGGGCACTGCCTCCCCTTTTCCTGGAGCTCAGGCACAGATGGCCCCATCAGAGCTTGAATGGGGCAGGGTTCTCACTTGGAATAATCTGGGGAGGGGTCTCTAGAGGCTTTTGCCCAGCCAGCCACCTCCTGCCCGAAAGTGTTTAGTGTAGAAGGGGGAGGGAAAAGGGCCAGATGGGCCACAGCCTTTCCGCCTCAGGGTGTCAACTCCATTTCCACCTGAGTCCTATTGGGCAGGGGGAGGGACACCTCTTTGTTAGGCAGCTGCTTGTTTGGCAATTAACCCAGGTGCTTGGAAGGCACTCAGAATTAACACCAGCGTGTGGCAGCTGCTGAGATCTTTGGGGGGTGGGGTGGCGGAGGAGAGGAGTCCTTGGAGGCAGGCGGGCCTGGGGTGCTGGGCCCCTGGACACTACTGGTGGGACATCAGCTGAAGATGAGAGGGCCATTTGGAAGGCATTTCCTGGAGGGGAAGGTAGTGCCCAGAGAGAGCAAAGGAAGCAATTTCCTTGGCCTGTGTGTAGGGAGTTCTCTGTAGCAGATGGTCCAGAGAAACCTCTGGGCTGAGCCGGCCTGAATGCCCTTTGTAGCTGCTGCCCTCCTGAGGTTGCTCCCATGAGCCTTTGCTTCCTAAGACTGTCGTTCCTTCCCCACACAGGCTGCTCCTGTGCCTCCTGAAGCCTCTTAGGGCAGGATGTGGAGAGCAGAACAGTCCCCAGCACCAACAGGGCTGTCACTTCACGCTGGTGTGGCGCCTTAGAAACCAAATGGGCTGGAGAGCAAGGCCGTGTGGACAGGGAGAGCAGGCGCGTGGGCCTCCACCTGCAACCAAACCCAGGCACCTGTCCTGAGCTTTCGGGGGCCCCATCTCATGGCTATAAGGGAGGTGACAGAAAGGTGAGAAGGAGGGCAGGGAGGGAGGGGGAGGTTGTAGGATAGAGAACGAACTGAACCTGGGTTTGAATCTTGCTTTCTCAGTAGTTCAGCAACCTTAAGCAAGTTGAGTAAGTCCTTTTGTAAAATATGTTTTTATTGATTTTAGAGAGAGAGGAAGGGAGAGGGATAGATAGAAACATCAATGAGAGAGAAACATCGATTGGCTGCCTTCTGCATGCCCCCTACTGGGAATGGAGCCCACAACCTGGGCATGTGCCCTGCCTGGGAATCGAACCGGTGACCTCTTGGTTTATGGGTTGACGTTCAACCACTGAGCAACACCAGCTGGACATTTGCGTAAGTCTTTGAGCCTCAGTATTTTGAGGAAAATGACAGTCATATACCCACCTGGGGCTGATCTGACAATTAAATTAATACTGGTAAATGTGCTGTTGTGTTGTGTACTGTTATGAAAAAGAAGAGATGGTCAGAATAGTTGTGGGCTCATGGCCTTGTGAGGAGAAGGTCGGGTAACACTGACCATGCTGGGGGTGGAATTCTAGCTTGAAAATAAACCAGGGGGAACTAAAGGAAAGCAAATGTTGCCTTCCAGATCGCTCTGCTGGTTCAGCAGGTGGGAGAGCTTATGGGATGGAAAGCAGTGCCCTCAGCCAGTCCAAACCCCGGCAACTTCAAGGTGAGTCATTTCAGGGCTTTTCTAATTCATGGGCACAGGGAGTGCTTTAGTCAGTGAATAAGTAATGTTTCCTTTGACACTGTTTTTCAAATGCGCGTACATGCTGTTGTGATTATTAAACTATGGATTCATCTCAAAGCATCACGGAATTCATGGTGACTTTTCGGTTTGATGAATTTTCTAGAACAAGAGAGATTATTTGGTGGGGATACTGGCTGAATTGGTAACTCGAATAGATGGGGAAGGGTAGGGTTTCTTCTTGGAGACAAAATGCAACACCTCTGAGGAGAGGGCTGGGGAGCCAGTGCCTGGGCTGGAGTGTGGGGTGGCGGCTGCTGGCTGGCCCTGGGGAGACCCAGGAGCTGCACTGGGCAGACTGGGCTCTGTGTCGCAGGGCTGGCTTCAAATCCTGGCTCTGGCCCTCGTATCAGCCGTGGGCAATAAACAAATGTATCCTTGTAATCTTCAGCCTTCACAGAGTTCATGAGGAGTAAATGAAATACTGTTTTAAAGCCATAGTTAGTCCTTGAAAATGTGAGTTGAATAATCAAAAGATGGCATCCTATTTTTGACAATATTTTCCTTCTTATATTGTCTTTAGTCCACTGTTCCCTAGCTAAGTTGCTCAGAAAAGCAGGTCTAAACTTAGAGGGTTTAATTAAGAAGAACAACAACCTATTCTGTGTACTTTCTCTCTAAGAGGCAGGGAAGGGGAGGAATCCCATCTGTAGCCCTGGCCTCCCTTCCCTGAAGGAAGACACTGCACAATTGTCAGTGCGTTTTTTCTGGCTCCATCTCCGTGGTTTGTTTGACGGTGCTGGTCCTGAAGGTTCAAGGCCTGGATTAAGCATCCCTCTGGCTATCACGAGCCTGCGAGGCTGCCAGCAGTAAAGGATCATCAGAGCAGCCATTGCCTGAGGTCTGGGACTGGCACTTGCCTCGGACAGAGTAGGTAACCAACTGTGCTGAGTGAGTGAATGAATGAATGGTCCATGGCTTGTCCTGCCTGGGCAATTGCTAGGGACTTTGCAGTGGTCTCTCCTTCCCCTGCCGCCTGGTGGCCCAGGCCTACCGCAGAGGCCAGTCTCAGGTCATAAGCTCTGCCGAGCCTCCTTCTCTGGGAGAGTCAGACACAAACACAAAGCAGGGGGCTTGGGAGCAGTACTGTTCATTGTACGGTCCAATCCTCTGACCTGAATCTCAGCCTTGTTCCTGATATCGGGAGAGGGGACACATTTTTTTTTTTTCTGAGGCAGGGCCGCCAGAGTCACAGGCATGAATCCTGTCCCTCCCCAACCCCAATCTACACTCCTTTCTAGCCAGAGTTCAATTTTTAAAAAGGTGGCAAACCAATTCACATCACTAACATTAAGGTGATAACAACATGCAGTAGGCCTCCTGGGAATATTGGCATTTCACACTGTGTGCTTAGGGCCGTTAATGCCCTGCAGAGAGGGAGGCTTTGTGAACAAGGGGTCTGGAGATGCGGACTGATCCCCAAGCTGCAATTAGCTTTTCAACCTCGGGTGAGTCACCTCTCTCCTCTCTCTCTGCAAATTTTTAAAATGTTGAATTACGTAAAACAGCCAGTATAACAGAGTGTAGATTATCCCATACATTCTTTGTAACAATTTTGTGAGAGAAGTACTGCTAATGGCACCATTTTATGGATGAGAAAACTAAGGTCCAGAGAAGTTAAATGTCTTGTCTGAGATCCTGAGCTATTAGGAAGCAGAACCAGGATGCAAACCCAGGAGATAAGATGCCAGCATCTACCAGCCTCCCACCATTCAGCCTCTCCCTCTCACATTCAGAATATAATTCTGTCCAACATACAGATCTGGATGTGAGTGTATGATGTTACCTGATACTAAGGAGGGCAAGAGAGGTGGCTGCAGGGCAGAGGGATTGCCCTGTATGAAACTGTGAACACCGCACCTGTGGCTAGCACACTAGCCAGCTCTAGCATGGGTGGCTTGGGGGTAGAGCAGGTGACATGGGAAGGGAGGAGGAGGCACACGATAGATGCTGAGCAAACTTTTCCTCAGCCCTCACCCACCCACAGTTTCTGTAGAATTCAGATTTACCAGCCCTCACCCACACGAGCCAATTCCTTCACACACACACACACACACACACACACACACACACACACACCCTATTGGTTCTGTTTCTGTGTTTATTGAGTGTTTACCATGCTTAGTAGACATTGTTCTAAGCACTTCATATATATTAACCCATTTAGTTTTTATATCAGCCATATGAAGTAAGTATTAATATTGCCCCTATTTTACAGCGGATGATGCTGAGGCACAGAAAGGTTAGGGAATTTGTTCAACGTCACACAGCTAGTGAGCCCCTCTGGAGCCTGCTTTCTTGACATCTGGCTGTGTTGCCTCTATCTAGGGTGCAAGCCCACATGCCCAGGCGTAAAATGAGCGCTCACTGTTGTCCAAGGAGCAGAGACCACACAATCTCCCGGGAGAGTGCACTAGTCAACCAGTCATCTCAGCCACAGGGGACATGCTCGCTGCTGGGAATGGTCCCTGTGATGCTGAGGCGTTCCTGCTCAAGGTGAATCAACCGAGACCTGGCTGCTGCGCCCTGGCTCAGGATGGCTGGGATGGTGCTGTGTGGGCACTGGCACTCAGGGGCTGCCGGGGGACAAGGAGGCGGATGGCCCCACATGACACTGCCAAAACAAACCAAGGCATTGCCTCTCAGCTGGCCTTCCCAGGAGGGAGCTGGTGGAGGTTTACATAATCTAAAAAATGAGGCGCTTCTGGCTCAAGCCTGAGTTCACATGTTTGCCTCCCCTGCTTCCCAAATCCCACTGAAATGGCAGCAAGGATATAAAAAGGAAATCAATCCTCGGCTGTGCTGAGAACAGCAGGGGTGGCTCTCCGTGCCAGATTCTGATGAGTTTCTGAGAGCCTGGAAGTAGATGGGAACATATGGATGGGTGGCCCGCAGAGGCACAAGCTACAGCTCAGAAGATGTCAGGGAAGGGCTTCAGGCTACCCTTCAGTACTCCTGAGAAATGGTTAGACCAAGTGCTGTGGGACTTTCATATGGTCCTGATAAGTATAAGAAATAATAAATAATATGTTTCCTCACTTTGCGTCTGCCTGGAACGGTCCTCATTGATATTGAGGCGTTCTTTCTAGAGATATGTTACTAAGATCTGCGTTGCTGCTGCCGAGCTCCTGCTCCCGGGGCAGAAACCTTCAGTCAGGGGCCTAGGGATTTGCTGGAGGCCACAAACAGACCTAGAGAGGCCAGAAGCTCCCGAGGTCATGGGCAAACCTTATTGCTTTCTTAGGCATTTTTCTGGGGCCTTGGATCCATCACTTTGGTTAGATTTGCAAAAAACTCCATGACCCAGGGCTGAGAGCACTATTAGAGTTTTATGGTGACTTTCCCAGTTTCCCATAGATGGTTAGTGGCCGAGTGGCTCCTCTTGGCTCTTAGTCATCAGTGCGTTCTGTCCCTACCACCGAAATAGCCTTTCCAGAATGCTTCTGTGTAGCTCGGAGTCTCAGCAGCCCACGGAGAAGGGCAGACATCAGCGTCAACCTTACTTGAGAAATGAGGGATCTCGGGCACCGTGAGGCTAAAGGGCTTGCCCAGCCCCATGGCAAGGCGGTGGCAAAGAGTCACAGGGCTGCGGGCCGCAGGCCCCGGGTCGGTGCTCTTTGCTGCTTCCTTAGTCTCCCAGCAAATGCGAGGAGCACTTCTGTCCTCTGAATGTGCCAGGTCGGCACAAGTAGCAGTCTGTTCTGACTCCTCTAAATACCTGGTCCGGCAACCCAGGGTGTGACCTCGAAATCAACCCTCGCCAGAGCCTAAATCCTTCACATCTGCCTTTCCTCAAGTAACAACTATCATTACCAAGGGAGTGGCAGAGGCAAGGACATTCCAGTTCCTTTTTATCTCCCATGGCGTCCCCAAGCACTTTCTGTCCCCGCAGGCCCTGGAAGAGATGGCCTTCCCCTCCTGCATTCCCCCTCTGAGTCAGTGTGTCCCATTGAGCCCTATCTTTGGCTTTAATTGATGCCATCATATAATCATTAATTACTGCCCCCAGCCCCCCAGCATGGAATGGGTGGTGAGCCAGGGCCACTGGGAGCCAACCAGCAGTCCTTAAAATCTGAGCCATTTGCACGGGTGGCCTGAGCTGCTCTTCTCCTCTCTGTTCCTCCTTGTCTTGCAGTAGCGGTGTGCCAGGGACATTTGTCCCACATCTGCACCTTGACTGGCACAAGCTGCTGACACACAGCCGTTGGCTATCCTGGCCAGAAACCACAGCAATTAGCTGGGATGGGCTTAATTGACCATCCTTGTCTCAATCTGTGGGTACACCCAAAGATTTGGCTTTGGGAGGTTCCCAGCTAATTGGCTAGCAGCTGAATTTTGGAGACACAACTGTCCTTTGTGGTTATCCCATTCCCAGCCTAGGTGGACATTTTCAGATTCCATTGGAGCTTTAAATTACTCATAGGCGTTCAGTGGGGGTGTGGCCCGTCCAAAGTGCCATTTTCACTCCCAGTTCTCATTTGGGCAGCTTGGTGCTGCAGGAAGGAAATGGGCTTTGGGATTCAGACAGACCTTGCTTGTTCGGAGGACTAAAGAAGTTAACATGTTAAAGTGCTAAGAACAGTGGCTGGCCCAAAGTTCGCTCTTCAAGCTTGCCGGTTATAGTCACAGATACTACAGATCATGGCCCTGGTGGTCATTATTATGATAAGCCAAGTCCAGCACAGGAAGCTTCCAGAAACAAAACCATCCCTTTTCCCCACCATCAGCTTGGGGCCAAATGGGTGCTCACTGGAGACATATTGGTGCCTTAGATGTTATCCTGGATATGAAACAAAAGGCCTGAATTCCAGTCTTAGCTCTGTCATTAGTTGACCATACAATCTAGACCGACTCACTTTAGTCTCTAGGGTCCATTTCCTTGAGGTGGGCTGGGCATTGAGGACCCTGTATTGGGTTCAATAGTGTCCTCCCCAAATTAATGCCCATCCAGACTGCAGAATGTGACCTCATTTGGAAACAGGGTCTCTGCAGGTGTAATTGAGTTATATTGGATTAGGGTTGGCTCTAATCCAATATGACCGATACTCTTATAAGAAGCAGAAAGAACACAGACTCAGGGACAGAAAGACGTGCAGGGAGAATGCCATGTGATGGTGGCGGCAGAGTTTAGAGTGACGGGTCTACAGCCAAGGATTACTGGCAACACCTGAAGGTAGAATCGGTTAGGTAGGCTCCTCCCTAAACCTTCAGCCCTCTGACACCTGGAATTAAGACTCTGGCCTCCAGAGCTGTGAGAGAGTAAGTTCCTATTATTTTAAGCTTCCCAGTTTGTGGTACTTTGTCGGCACAGGAAACAAATACACAACCTGAAGAGTCATCCGGCTCTCATAGTCTTGACTTTTCAAAACACACAAAGCCCTCTCCCCTCACTGAACATCACCCACCTGTTTTCACCATCTTGACCTCTGGAGATGCTGTAGGGCTGGGCTGTCCTGCAAAGAGCAAGGAGGGGAAAGAGGGAAAGGAAACAAAGCTGACAGTGGAGTGGGGGTGGTGCTCTGTAGAGCCTGGAAGGGTGGGCTGGAAGGAAAGACCCCATGGCTGGGGAGAGAGGTCCTGTTCCATTGCAGGTTCACTCCCAGAGGCCATGGGCCACCAGAGGAAAATGACTTCAGTGGATCCATTAAGCAAAGGTAGAGATCTATGAGCCTCAGTGTTTGGGGAGGGCTTAGGTTTTACCTCTGAATCAGTTCTGAGGACTTGGGAAACCTCGGACTTGTATTTGCCAGGGAGCTTACAGACCTCCTCTTAGCAAAATGTTTAAGAGACAATTTGTCTCTGGAAGGTGGGGAAGAAATTGACATTTTGTCCTTAATCTATGCTGGATATCGTGCTGGGAATTTTTACAAATTTTATTTCCATTTACTTTTCAGACTATGTGGCAGTTACTAATAACTCTAGTTTGTAGAGGAGGCTCAGAGCTGTGAATTCCCTCAAGGTCACATGTCTTGTCCAAGACTATTCCAGGTCTGTTTGACTACGAAGGCACTTGATGTGGCCAATTCCCCCTTTGTCGCCATTCATCTCTCCTCTTCCTCAACTCTTATCCACCTGCTTAGAGCACTCACAGCACCATTCTCATTTGCAGAAAAAATCTAAAGAATCCTAAAAGGTCAGAATATGAAGGAACTTGCCCTAGCTGGTTTGGCTCAGTGGTTAGAGCGTCAGCCTTTGGACTGAAGGGTCCCGGGTTTGATTCTGGCCAAGGGCACTCGCTTCAGTTGCGGGCTTGATCACCTGGGTCTGTTGGGACGAGTGCAGGAGGCAACTGGTTGATGTGTCTCTCTCACATCAATGTCTCCCCTCCCCCATTTCATTCTCTGAAAAGCAATGGAAAAAATATCCATGGGTGAGGGTAGAAAACAAGAAGAAGGGCCCAGCCGGGCATGGCTCAGCAGTGGAGCATCGACCTAGGGTCCAGGCGATCAGGGTTTGATTCCCAGTCAGGGCACATGCCCGGGTTGCGGGCTCCATCCCCAGTGGGGGGCTTGCAAGAGGCAGCCGATCAATGACTCTCTCATCATTGATGTTTCTATCTCTCTCTCCCTCTCCCTTCCTCTCTCTGAAATCAATAAAAATATATATATTAAAAAAGAAAAGGAAATTTCCTACTTTTTATTTTAGAAATGATGAAACTCTTTTATCTTAGTTTCCCTAAGGTTTTGAAGATTTAGTGCTTTAAATCTGTTATATCTCTAAAGTATCTGACTCTGCAAAGACACAGAGAGAAGAAATGGCCACACATTTCTTCCACAGCAGAGAGGGTGAGCCAGGGCTTGACCCGAGAGGTCCAGCTCAGCTCAGCCCCTAGACCACACTAGCCCTGGGGAAACACCGCCATCAGTGAAAGCCAATGGACAAATTCCTTCTTCTGTATCCTTGCAATTTCTAGGAACCAGATGAAATTCTTCCAAGGCCTCTTCCACTGATGAGAAATAAAATGAAGGACCCGCAGAGCTGATGGTGTACGTGGTCTATAAAGGGATAGGGAAGGCAGTGTCTACAAAAGGAGCCTATCGATGCCCTGAACTTATTTATTCACTTGCTTTGATGATCTGTCATTCGCAATATCTATCATTCACACTTTGATGATCTGAAAATCATTGATGACCAGAAGCATTAATCAGAGGCAAGCCAGGCACAGATTACTCAAGTTTTTATAAAAATATTTTTGGAAAATAATTTAAAAATTTTTATTTAATTTATTTCAATTTTTGTAGCTCCTTTGAGATATTGCTTATATGCAATAAACCACACATAGGGGTATGCAATTTAGTGAGTTTTGACATATGTATACACTCATAAAACCATTACCACAATTAAGATACCAAACATTTCCATCTCCCACTTCTTATTTCCTGGGGCCCCTTGGCAATCCTTCTCTCCCTCTACCCTCATCCCCGGGCTACCACTTTCTGTCACTATAGATTAGCCTGTATTTCCTAGAGTTTTATATGAATAAATCATGCAGTACTCCTCTTTACTCAGGCCAATGATGCTGAGATTAATTCATCCAGTTTTTTTTTTTTTTTTTTTTTTAATGGAAAGTAGTCTATTGTATGGATATACCACAGCTTATTTTTCCATTTACCTGTTGACAGCCTTTTGGGTTGTATCCAGTGTCACCATTATTTTTAAACATACATAGGACACTCATCTGTCTTCCCTTTGGTACCCAAATGTGGCAGAGTGCCCCTGACCAGAGCACTGTGACTCTCTTTCCCTCTCTGGGGACTAGGACATGCCTTTTTAAGTCCCAGAGAACCCATAGTTCAAGAGTCCCCTGGTCCCACCTAGAAACCTGGTAATCAAGTCTCTTTGTGGGTAAGTAATACAACTCTATATAAGAGGGTTAGGATAGAGCTTGACCAGGTTAAGACAAAAGGGTCAAGTAATTGGTCTTGAAAAATCACTGAACAATTTTTAAATTTACATCCAATGACAGAAACTGAAAAACCAGCCAAGCTTGTTTTAGAAAATGCTTGTTTTTCAGGATGATAATTGGTGTTTTCTAAATAAAAACAACCCCCTCCCCCTAAAAACCCCAGATTTCTTGATTACTTCAATGTTAGAAATGCCAAGTTAAACAAAGTTAAACAAATTTAAATTTATTTATTGCAAGACTTCTCAGAGCCTTTAACACATTCATGCTAACATTCATGATACATTCCAAGGGAGATGTGATGGGGTGTGAATTTAATCTGAAATTTCCGAAATGTACTTATTTAATTTAACCACCAAATGTTTTTTTCCTTGTAAACTAATATTCCACAGAACATACTTTGAGACATGCTCTTTTCAGACTTAATCATTCCCCAAAGCAATTTTAATGTAAAGGAAAAGACAAGTAGATAATAAAATGCAGAAAAACTAAGGTGAGTTAGAATCAGATTTTTAAAATTGGGGGATCCAGGTTTCAGGGGATCCCTTGAATCACAAATAGATGGCTCTGTTAGTGCATAAGGCAATACCTATGTAGCATCTCCCTTTTCTAAGTCCTTTGATGTGCTCGCTTCGGCAGCACATATACTAAGTCCTTTGCTCCCAATATGACATTATTTATATTATTTTGTCTTATAATAAGTGGCTCCTCAGTCGACCCCTCTCTCTGTGATCCCAGACGTGTTCTAGGCAGTTCTCTCAGGTGGCTTCTCTTGACTGTTGATCTTGCTCATCCCTCCTGGAGGTAGGTGGCACTGTGGGGCCGTCCCTCAGCGGATGGGGGACCTGCCACCTGCATGGGTTAGGCTCCATCCAACAGGTGTGCTCTTCCTGATGAGAACATGCTGGTGCTTATGGGATTCCATAAAGCCCCATCTTTTTGCTTTATAAGCTCTCTACTGTAATCCAAACTCTGTAAATGAGCAATTCCTTTGCATAATGAACGGATGAGGCTGTTTTATGCACTTTTATGTTGTTCCAAGTCTGTGGTTTTACTAAATTTCCACCTCAAAGATATGTAATTAGAGTCTCAACAATCTGCTATCTTAGCCCCCCCCCCCCCTCTGGAATCCACAACAATCTCACAGGCTGGCTTCTGACAGGAACCAACACACAGTAGAGTGTGTGTGTGTGTGTGTGTGTGTGTGTGGTGTGCATGGGCACACTCACATGCATTTGTTTGTCTGTCTGTCAGTTTGTGTGAGTAGAGGCACAAGGCTCCAGTCTTCTAGAAAGCAAAATGGGTGGGTAGATGGGCCAGCCAAGGTGGTCTCAGGTCTCCCTTTTGCTGACCTCTGGTTTTTGGCCCACTCTGGGGCCATCCACCTTGTCTGCTCCGAGGCCCGGACCCCATAGAGGTTTATCTTCTCACTGTCTCTACATAAACCGGGTCATTTTCCACCCAGGCTTTTGCTGATGCTGTTCCCATGGTTAAGAGAGCCCTTCCTTCTCGTCTGGTTCAAATTCTTTTTTCTCAAGGCTCAGCTCAGAGTCCTTTTCTCCCATGAAACCTTCCCTTTGCCCTTTAGTCTGTAACGATCTTTCTTTTCTCATTATTGCACTGTAAGTTGATACCACAAAGCTCAGCATTTATATATTCATATATTTCGTGTGGACTCGAGGTTAAGCTCCTTCAGGCTAGGGACTGTGCCCTGTATTTGCTTGCGTGTGTGCCCAGTAGGTAGTGACCCCCTGGCTGCTTTTGGCTGGGGAGGAGGTACTGAAGCCGCATCTTGTGAGGCTCCAGGCAGGGCTCCAGGTATTAATTGTTATTCACTGGACTACGCAACAGTTCAATTTTCTAGAGGGATAGAATTTGGGACGAAGTGGATCCAACCCAGGTTCTATCCAAGGTGGATCTACAACAGCCATATCAAGATGGCCCTGCTCATAGCCATCTCAGTTTTCCTAACAGCCTATGACCTGGGTGCAAAGTCCTTCCCCTCCCCTCCCCTGGCCTTAGCTCTAGAAAGGACCCAGCAGGAAACAGGAGGCTTCCAGACGCCAGGAACTGTATGGGACGGTGAGGAAGATAGTGAGTTTGGAATCAGGTAAATTTGGGTTTCTTTCTTGGCTTTGAACTTCCTAATTATGTGACATTGAGTAAATCAGCTCACCACCCTGGACTTTGATTTCTTCCAATTTAAAAGGAGGCGAATACTGTCGTCTGTGTAAGGTGGCTGGGACAATGACCTTCCCTAAAGGCTGCCATTATCATCATCAGAAACTGGTGGCAAACGATGGAGGGCAGAGAATGCATCCAGTCAGACGTACATCAAGAGAAAGAGTCATCTTTTCCCACAGCTATTGCTGAGGCCTACTCAGGGTCACCTTGTACAACTCCATCTCCTGGTAGTTCCAGCTGTCTGCTGGCCGGATCACAGGAGACCGGCAGGTCTGAGACCCAGTGTAACCCAGGCCTGGGCCATCCAAAAGGCAGTTTATACCCTAATTCTAGCTCTCCTCCTGCTTTGCTGGGTGATCTCAGGGGCCTCAACTCCCTTTTCTAAGTCTTATTTTCTGACCCCGAAGAAACAGGGACAGTCCCTTTCCTTACACTGCTCACTGTAAACTAACCCTCAAAGGAACAGGCCATGGGGCGAATGAAAGGGTTAAACATTGTCACCAACAACTTAGGAATGCTGCAGATGAGGGAGGCCTTAGGGCTATCTAATTGCAGCTTCCACTTACAGATAGGGAAACTGAGGCCCAGAGAGGAAACCGACCACACTCAAGGACACAACCAACAAGTGGTAAAACCAGGCCTCGAGCAATCTTTGCCAGGCTTCCAGTTCACTTCCCTGACACCGCACCATGGAGTCTTTTGTGCGTCAAAGAAACCAATAGGTTGGGCCCTTTCCCTATGCCCTTGGCATTCCTAAGAACCCTGGGAATTTCTTTCACACCCTGGGTACTTCTTCTCTTCCTGAGAAAAAACGAGTGAAGTCAACTCCACTGAACAAATTCTGTATTAATGGATTACAAAGGCCACATCTAGAAGTGGAGAGTATTAAGGCTTTGCGCTCATCTACTCATTCATTCACTCTAATTCTCATGCTAATATGTACATGGTACTCAACTATTCACATAGACATGCGAAGACATAAACACTCACATTGTCATTTTTGCTTTATATCAAGATTACCCCAAAACTTTGGTGGCTAAAAAGACAACCATTCTATTTCCTCCCCAGTCTGGGGATTAACAGTTTGTGCTGGGCTCAGCTCTAGAAGATCCGGATAGGAAATGCAAGACTACTAGATGGTGCGATGCTTGGTGCTTTCTCCAGAGGTCACCAAGGTGGCTATAGTCACATGGTGGCTTGGCTGGGTCTGGTGGTCTAAGATGGCCTCGCCCACATGTATGGTTGCTGTGCCTGCCGTGATTCAGGCCTCTCTCTCCACATGGTCTCTCGTCCTCGAGAAGGCACTGGCAGAATTCTAGTCTAAGAGAGCAAGAGTGGAAGCTGTCAGTGCTGTTGAGACCTAGACTAGGAAGCCACATCAGGACACATCTGTTATGTTCTGTCCTGTCTAGTTGTCAAAGCAAGTCACAGGGCCAGCCAAGATTCAAGGAAAGGAGACAGAGACTCCATTTCTTGAGGGGTGGAGCAAAGTCTCATTTAATGAGGCATGAATACAGTATCAGAGAGGGTGTTCCTGGTCATTCTATTTCTGTCTCTATCTCTATCTCTGTCTCTGTCTCTACCTATCTTTATCTCTATCTCTATCCTCTATATATCATCTGCCTAAATCTGGATATAGACATAGATATGAATAGATGGGTATTTTTGAATATATAAATATTGACACATAAATGCAAACACATACACACTCTTGTCCCTGTGGAGCTTACAGTGTAGTTGCACAGACTTCATTTGATATTTGAAAAATGACACTAAAAGGTAAAATGCTGAGCTTGGGGAAGGGAGACATCCCTGTGGGCCCGAGCGAGGGCGAGAAGGAACTGCAGGGGCTTAAGGGTTCATTTTCAAGCCCACATGAAATGGGGATGCAAGGTGTGTGAGGCCTTGCCTTACTCTCAGGCACTGATGAGTAGACCAGTCCAGGGAGGTGAAGGGTAGGGTGAGGAGAGAGCAAAATCAGGGTGGGAAGTTAGGCTGGATCAAGCCAAGGGGAGCCTCCAGAGCTGGTTGAGGAATTCAGATCTGGATAAGTGGGAGCCATGGAAGGGTACTGAGCAGAGGCATGGTTTTTATTTTTAAATTGTTTCGCAGGACATCGAGGGGCCAATGGGGTGACCCTTTCTGTCACAGGCAGCCGGCAGCATACCTGCACTGATGGGAGGCATGTGAGCGTCTGTGATGGCTCCCTATCTCTAGGCCCAACACAAAATGGTCACAGTTCCACCAGGTGGGGCATGGGGAAGGCTGGGGAGGGAGACACCCCAAGCAGAGAACCGCTGGGAGCAGAGAAGGTTGGGTGGGGCTCAGATATTTTACTCAGAGGATTTGGGTTAGCTGGCCTGTCTCATTCATCCTGTGTTAATTTAACCTTGCTTTTGCATCTTTACCTATAGACACTATGATGCTTCTACATCTAGTCTTTCATTTGGTTCTCATAATATCCCCAAGACAGTACCGACATGGGTGCTCTTGTTCCCATTTCACTCGTGGGGAAACTGAGGAAAATCATCAGGAGATGGAGGAAGGGAGGAGGGAAGGGAACATATTTACCGAGCACGTATTATGTGCTGGCACTGTGAGGTACTTTCATGCAATAACTCGTAATCTTCTCAATGACAGCATTTCAGGGACTGGGAAACTGGGGCACAGAGAAAGAGATGGTGCCTCAAGGGAATTCAAGCTTAGTAGTTCCAGAGTTGGGACAAAATTCAGCACTTCAGACACCTTGGGTCTGACTCTTGCCTTCTTGCAGGCCCGATCCTCAGGGTGAGAGTCCTCAGGGTGCCCTCTCTCAGCCCCCGCTAGACAGGGAAGGCGGGCAGAGGATGTGCCTGGGCTGGATGGGGGGAGACACACTTACTGCTCTGCCAGGGCTGCTCCTTTTAGGATGGGCTCTCACTCCCACCTCCTCCTTCCCTCTCTCTTCCAGAGCAGCCAACCTTCGCTCAAACAATCCCCTCTTGGCAGTGGGGGCCTGCTGATCCCACTGGAGCATGCCTGTGGATTCCTTTAGCTCACAGACACTCAGGCCTGGGGCTTTCCTCCAGATCCAGCGGGGGGTGCTCCTCTCTCGGGTCTGGGGCCTCTGGGGCCTCTTCTAAAGGCAACATGCTCTCTCACTGATTTGCTCTAGGGGCAGGGGTCCCCAAGACCCAGAGTTCAGACCCCCAGACTCTTTGCTTTTTGTGGCTTGGTCTTCTTCTTTGCATGAAAAGGTAGAGAACCCTACCCTATACCCCCAAAGTTGTTGAAGGATTTTGAAAGAAAATGAAGTCAAGCATGAAAAATACCATTTCATTACTGAGCACCCGGAGGGTCCCTGACACTGTGCGAGGCTCTCCAGGTGACAGAAAACACACAGGGAAACGTCCTTGCTTTCAAGGCACTTATACTAAAGAAATAAAATATCTGAGCAGATAATGAACATATAGTTATAAGTATTCATCTCACTGAATATTCCTTCATTTCTTTCTCCTTTTTGACCCGTGGTCTCCAGGATCCATCCATTTATTCATTCACTTTCATCGATCTGTTAGCAGCGAAACGCCACCAGAATATTACCAGTGATTGAACCTCGGTTCAGCAACATGGGTAGTTGAGCTCTGGCTAAGAAAGAATTCAGAGCCAAGACTCAAATATAGGGTGTCCCCAAAAATGTATATACACACTTTGAATAATTATAAAGGCAGTGTTGATTAAAATACATTTCATTTTCAAAAGTGAGCTACCAGCTGTTAAATTGTGTGTACATTTTTTGGGGATACCCAAATTGTCCACTGCTGGGCACCCAGGGCAGAAAGCCTTCCATATCTGGCCTATTGTCCTTGCTCTGCTCCTGCCTGTCTAACTGCCTACTACAGATACATCCATCCATCCATCATCCATCCATCATCCATCCATCATCCATCCATCATCCATCCATCCATCCATCCATCCATCCATCCATCCATCCATCCATCATCCATCCATCCATCCATCCATCCATCCATCCATCCATCCATCCATCATCCATCTCTTCATCTGTTTGGTCACCAGTCATTTATGGAGTACAAGGTACTAGTCTAAATACTGGAGATATAAAGAGGACATAACAGCCTCTGCCCCGGGGAAGGGGGTTGGCCATGCAGTAGGCGGCAGCAAAGTGTATCACAGTACTTAACAGAGAGCTGAGCTACAATCCTACGATTGGCACAACACTCAATTGTGTTGATATCTGCGTCCCTCTGTCCCAGTCACCTTAGGTATTGTATTGTATTTTCAGTATCCCTATTGCTTAGCACAGTTCCTGGCCCCAAGGAAGAGCCCAATGAATGTTGACTGAGAGACCAAATGAAATAAAGCAGAGTGTTGCTTAACTCCCTCCCTAAGTCTACTTTCCCATGCGAGGAATGGGTATTAATGGCAGCCTGGAAGAGGTGAAATGAATGCAGTGCTCTGTATGCCTAACGGGAGGCAGTGTCCGCTCTGTCACTAGAACTATTCCCTTTTGCTTCCTTCTTTACCTGGGGCATGTCTCTTTCTTGCTCTCACCCCTTTTTACAATCTAACAATGAAGGGATCAGCTTGCTGTCTAAGATCCTGACCCAGTTTGATTCCAAATACTGGCTAATAGTCTAGGGCTTGGCCTTGCTCCTGAGAAAGGGTCTGCGGGCTTTTCATAGATGTTAGGCAATACTCCTTGCCTATTAATTATCAATTAAATATGAATCATGCGTAGGATGCTGCAGGTTCCCCAGGGATCATACCTTAGTGCTTAGAAAAATATAGCAGGGGATGTTCCTAGCAGTGAGCCAGTGCCAACAGCAGTTTTTGGTGTGTTTTTTTCTTTTTCCTTTTGCCCACTGTCTTTATTGATTGTGTGGATTTCAGTGTGGATTTTTTTAGCTGTTGTCTCTGTTATAGGTCTGAGAAACAAAGCTGCTTATATGTGAGGTTTTGATGTAACGAGTGTACAGGGACGGAATGGTGTATTTAGTGGTCCAAAGTAGCATTTTGGGGCCCCCTGCTGTCAGCCTGCTACCCCAGGGATTTGGACAAGAAAACCCTCGTATTTGGTCTGCATTGCCCCCTGGTGGCGAGACTCATTTTTGGACCACCCAGGCAGGCTCTTCCTAAGCCAGGCCCCAGAGCCATTTAGAAAAACTGTAGATACGTTAGTTCTAGTGAATTTCCGGGGCACTTCTATGCTGTCCAAGAAACCATGGGGGTCATACTAGAAGAATAAAGCATCACTCCTACCTCCAGGGAATTTGCTTTCGGCCTCTGACCTAGCCTTGGAGAACATGTGTCTCCTGGGCTTCTCATTTGCTTATTTATGCATTACCTTCAACAGGCATTTATTGAGCACCTTCTGTGTTTCCTAATGGGTGCTGGGGTTACAGAGGTAAATGAAACAAACAACAAGCTCTCCCCCTTAAGGGTGTTTACACTCTCAGGTCCCTGCCTGGATGCTGGGTTCTAGACACACTCACACTGGCCCACACTCCTATAAGACTTGGCTTACATCTGATGGCCAGTGAATCCCTTGCTTGGTTAGAGCTTACGATGTTCTCCTTCTATGGGTATTTGGAGTTTATTCAAGAGGGAGCTTCGGGGCCCTGGCTGGGTAGCTCAGTTGGTTAGAGCATTGTCCCGATACCCCAAGGTTACTGGTTCGATCTCCGGTCAGGGCACAGATAAGAGGCAACTGATGAATACATAAATAGTGGAACAACAAAATCAATGTTTTTCTCTCTCTCTCTCTTCCTCTCTCTAAAATCTAAGTAAAAAAAAGAGGGAGCTGCAGAAAAGAGAAACATCAAAGACAGAAAGGAATATATTATTATGACAGAATTTCAGGTACTGTAGGTGGGAAGTTTGGGAGCACAGTTGGGACATTCCTGGCATTCCCCAAAGCTGCCATCCAGGCTACTTAATGCTCTGCTTGCATGTAGGACTGGCTCTGCCAGCTCTTTCTCACCCAGGGTTGGTTGGGGTGATATCAAGAACAGTGTGAGCTATGAACATGACCCTGGACTCCATGGGAGTACTCTGTGGAACTTCTTTCCTATATAAAGAAGAAAATAATTCCAATTTTCATTGTTCTTAGTTCTGTCCTCAAGGACTTTATCATCTTCTAAGAGGAGAAAGAAGTTATGCACATATATAATTATAAGAAAGGCACAGGTAAGGGCTGGAGGAGCTCTAAGTGGGAAGAGTCTATTCATAGCTGGAAGAAGGCTCAAGGAATATTTCCTTTGAAGAGGTGTTTGATTGGTTATGCCATTATTTGGGGAAGTCAAGCCTTGCTGCAAGTAGATCTGGTGATAGAAGAGGGTGCTTAGACAGCAGTGGGGAAGTGAAGCTCGGGGAAGTCCCTGGACCCAGATGGCTTGAGGATAGTGTTCTTATTTGGCCTCCTAAGTCAACGTGCACTCACAGTCCCTCCCCACCCTTCACTCAGCCCCACCCTCCCAGCACTAGTGGGCCAGGTCACTGAACTAAAGCTCGATCCCTTGGATGGCCTCTTCTGTCATCTACCTCAGACCCATTAACACTTTGAGTTTCTGTAAGATTTGTATATGGTGGCACAAGTCAGCTCAGTAGCAAGTTTCTCCCACATTAGTTTAGGATTCCCTTTTTTCTCCCTGCCTAGGTATTTGCCATGCTGCTATATTTCAGCCTGGCAGCAAAGTGGGGAATGCTAATGCTTTAGTTCTGTCTTCTGTATTTTGAAGCTGTGTTGGGTGCTGGGTGCAGTGATATTGTGCATCTTAGACATCCTTTGGCAATTTGGAACCGTTGGGCACCTGAAAGACGGGGGGTTGGATTAATTCGCATTTGGGTTGTGGAAGGAATCACACTCAACCCAGTGAAAGGTACCCCAGTTGCCTGAGCTGAAGAAGGAGCCCTGCTTATATCTAGGATTCTTTCAGAGGCCGCACGGACAGATGACAGGGAAAAACTGAGTGGCAGAATGTCCCCGTGATGTGGGACATAGGATAATGCCCATTTTCCTCGGTCAGCTTGCTCAGGTCCTCCCCACACAGGTTGGCAGCTCTTCTATTTCCTGCCTCCAGAGGGCGGTCTGCCCACAGCTCTTCTGGCACAAGCCTCCAAGTGGGAGGGTTAAGGCACAATAGCCTTTCTCTCTAGCTCTTTCCACAGACAAGCCCATATGTTTGGTCCAGAGACAACAGAGGCCCCACATAGGTTTTTGAGCCTAAGGCTTCTAGTCAGGCTTCTCTTGGTGAGTCCTGAATCGGCGTAACATAGGCCTTGACAACCAGTGATCATGCCACTTGTGTGCAAACTCCCTTGAAAATGTCGAGGGGACGACACTGACCTGATGGGTATGACTAAGCATTTCTAGGTCCTTCCTTCGTCACCAAATGTCACCCCCTATTTGTTTCTAATGCCTTGTGGATTGTGTCTCTACCTTGCTCAGGAACCCAGGCCCCTAAACCTGCCCCCACTGACAGGCTACTTTTATCTTCTCTGCCATTGCTGCTGGCCATGGTCATCCCTGGACCTTTCCATCAACTCTTTCAAGATTTTGAATCTCTTATGTGCTGTTTCTTCTTCTGGAAATGTCTTTATTACTATTTTTTTCCCCTTTTGATTGGGAAAATCCTTTCTTTTCTTCAAGATACAGTGCAGACATATCATATTTTGTAAAACTTCTCTAACTGCCCCAGCCCCTCTCTCTGTAACAATGCTACCGTATTGTAAGGAGTTGGATCTGCGTACCTAGCTGTTTTCTTCTGGAGGTCAGGGACCCTGTCAAACTCATCCTTGTGTCCCTAAATCCTAGCATCATACCTGACACATATAAGATGCTCAATAAATTGTTGAATGATTGATGGTGTGTCCATATGTGCCCACACGCGTGGCATTCTTGGGTTGCAGAACCGTGCAGGCAAACAGTGTGGGGAGAGAAGGGACATGCCAGGTCCCTGGCTCTTTGTCAAGAGACTGCATACTTGATACTAGTTGTCATGCTTCAAAAACAAATAGTGGAGTGGAAGCTGCCATCTGTGTCTCACCACAGGGAAGACTTGCTGCCCCGGAACCAGCCAGGCAACCCAGTGCGGCCTGACCGTGGATCCTCTCTGACCAGCCAGGCCCCACTGCGCCCCTGAGCAGATGGTTATCATTTAGAGCCATTCCAGCCTCTTTAGCAGAATCGGGCCTTTTATTGCTGCCTCCTGGCTGCCAGGCCTGCTTCCCCGCTTCCTCTGTTGAAGTCAGCCGGCTTCTGGCTGTAAGGCGGCAAGTTCCCACCAGAGGCTGCTGCTGCCTCTCTCATTCTGTCCTTTCCTTTCCGTTTGGGAGACCTGGCTCCGGAGCCCACTGCCCTTTCTGTTCCTCCTGTAGAGAGGTGATGGGAAGGGGCCACATTCTGGCAGCATATTGAATGTCAAAGGCAAAGGACTCCCCTGCCCCCACCTCCACTCTCTACTAAGAGTGTCCCTACTACCTGCATACCCTGCGAGGCTATGTGGTTGGGTGATGGCTGGTCTTTAAGTCTCTGATCATCAAGCACGATTGTCCCCACGACAGGGCCCACTCGAGGCTGCTGCAAATGCCCCGGGCAAGACCAAGAATTCGACTTAAATTTGGAATCTGAAGGAAATGGAAAATACACAGATTGGTCTAGGGCACCCAGCCGCCTACCTGCAGCTGAACACTCCTGTGCCCTCTTCAAGGGCTCTTCATTGTCTGGGGCTGATTTGCTTTCTCCCCCTGCCCACCTGCCCACATGTCCACCCCCTCTCCTCCTGTCCCCTCTGGCCAGCTCCAAGCACCCCTGGCACGACTGTATTTCTCCTGTGTTGGAGCCCAGGCGTGGGCATTATGTTTTTGTTATTTGTTTGTCGTCCAGAGAGAGGGTAGTTTGGTGAACCCAGCAAGTGAATGACTGTAATTCTGTCCGATCTGCTCTCACCCTGTCCGGTCACCCGCCTCCCGCCCCAGCCCATCCAAATTCAGGGCGCAAATCGCCCACTGCTGCTGTGCTGCTTCCCTGGACAAGAACCTGGCTCTCTGCGCCTTTTCAATCCCAACTACTGCCTGGCTTTCAACATCCTTCACATTCTGCTCCTGTTTTCATATTCAACCAACTGTACCTCCAGCCTCTCCTTTCCCAGCACAGTTGTCTCCACACTCCCTGCCCCAAAACTCCCACCCCTTAGAAATATACCAGAATTTTAAAAAGAAATTAAAAAACCTGTCAGGCTTATTTTTATGTTTTAGTCTAGACTCACCCCTCGTGTTCACTTCTCTGTCTCAATACTACCCATCCTTTGAGTCCAATTTCAAACCCTACTCCTAGAGCATTTGAGTCCACACTGACATCTTTCCTGACGGCCCAAAGCACTTCTGTCTGCTCCGGACGGGTTGGCGTGTAGTTATGTTCCAGGTACTGACGCTGAGTTGTTTTATTCTCATTTTTCCAGTTGTTGTGTAAGCATCGTCGAGGCTCATTATTGAGTGCCAGGTGGTGGGCTCACTCATCAGTCTAGGAGTTGCTCTGATTTTTTTCCCCTCTACCCCCGTGACCAGTCTATCAAGTGGGCTGGGAGATGCTTCCAAACTGTGTGCTATTCCCAGCCGCTCCTCTCCTCCCACCCCTCCACCCCTCCACATCCCCATCCCTCCACCCCTCCACCCCTCCACATTCCCACCCCTCCACCCCTCCACATTCCCACCCCTCCACCCCTCCACATCCCCATCCCTCCACCCCTCCACCCCTCCACCCCTCCACATTCCCACCCCTCCACCCCTCCACATCCCCACCCCTCCACCCCTCCACATCCCCACCCCTCCACCCCTCCACATCCCCACCCCTCCACGCCTCCACATCCCCACCCCTCCACCCCTCCACATCCCCACCCCTCCACCCCTCCACATCCCCACCCCTCCACCCCTCCACATCCCCACCCCTCCACGCCTCCACATCCCCACCCCTCCACCCCTCCACCCCTCCACATCCCCACCCCTCTGCCCCTCTGCCCCTCCCCACCCCTCCACCCCTCCACATCCCCACCCCTCCACTCCTCCACACCTCCACTCCGCTCCTCTGCTCCTCTGCCCCTCGCACCTCTACTTCTCCATCTCCTGTCTGGACTTCCAAAATAGTCTTCTCACCGGCTTCCCACTGGGCCCATTCCTGCCCCCGTGCAATACATGCTCCATGAAACAGAGTGAGTGTTGAAGGAGGAAATCGGATTATACTGGTTGATCACCTTGGTTAAACCCTCCAGTGGTGTTCTGTTGCACTTAGAATCAGATAGAAACAGAAAATAAAATAGAGCCCCTCCGCCCCCCACCATGGTCCCTAAGGCTGCTTGTTGTTTGGCCTCTGCCCTCCTCCCCGGTTGCCGCTCTGCTTCTCTCCGTGTGTCCCTGGGCTCAGCCTCCTGGCCTCCCCCCATTTCTGCAGCGTGCCAGTGCCTTCCAGCCTCTGAGCCTTGTCACTTGCTGTTTCTGCCTGGAGTGCTCTTTCCAGATGTTTATGCCACTAACTGTGTGTCATCTTCACCTGGGGTTTAGCTCTAACATCATCAACTTAGAGAAGCCTCCCCTGCCCTTAGTTTATTTATTTATTTTTAATATCTTTTTATTGATTTTTAGAGAGAGGAAGGGAGAGGGAGAAAGAGATAGAAACACTGATGAGAGAGAAACATCAATCGGCTGCCTTCTGCACGCCCTCTGCTGGGGACTGAGCCTGTAACCCCAGCATGTGTCCTGAACCAATGACTTTTTGGTTCATTGCTCAGTCACCGAGCAACACTGGCCAGGGACCCCTGACCTTATTTTAAATATTACCTCTTGGCCTCATGGCTGGTATTTTCCCCATGACTTTTTTTTCTTTTCCCTGTATCACTGGTCTTATTCATTCAGTGGTTTATTTCATTGCACCCCGAGGCCACCCTCTGTGGAATGAAAGCTCTGGGGAAGTCGGGCACTCGGCAGCCTTCTTTTCCGCTGCACTGCCAGCACCAGGCACCTGGGAGACTCAGTACTTGCTGAAGTGAAGGAATGAATGAGTGGTTAAATGATGGTATGAATAAGTGGAGCCAAGGTGGATCAACACAGCTCCGGCCTTCAAATAGTTCATAGAATGCTCGTAAAGGAGAGAGACTAATGATTATTTCCAACCCAAGGAAACAAAAGCTGTAATAGAGACTCATATAAGAGCACTATTGGAACACAGATGAAGGAATAATTAAACCTGCCTCCTATGACTGAGCCTTATCTCTTTGCTTATAAGTTCCATGAGGACAAACTGCACCTTAAACTCCTATTGTGTTCCCTACTGCAGTGGTTTCTAAATGCTAGCCCCTGGGTGAGCTGCAACCGAATCACCCAGGGGCCTACACCATGCCGCAGACATCTGATTCTGATTCTGCAGGTTGGGGCAGAGCCCTAGGATGTGTCTTCGTTTCCTGGGTATTTCTGAGCTCTTTGGCTTGGGGACCCCCGTGCCATATGGCCCAACACAGGGCTAGGTCATTGCAAGGGCTGGCGTGCCTGCCTGAACCAGAAGAAAGCCACCTCTGCCCGTTCCTTTATTTTCCTGATCAGCGCCAGCTGAACCCAGGGTAAATCACCGTGCATGTCTGAGGTTCCCATGACCGGCGGGGAGAGTGGGAGAAGATATGAGCAATCATTCCTTTTTCCCAGCATGATAGCTTTAGTGGTGCTCATATCTCTTCACAGGGATGGTTATTACCAGCCTTATGGGTCTTTTTATTTTTTTAACTGAGCAGCACACAGGCATTCTCCTATCCGTCCCACCCCTTGCGAATATCTCATAGCAACCAGGGGACAACTCCAGGGCTTCTGTCTCCTCTTTCTTGTAGGTGGTGGGCCAGGGTTGAAGGACATGTGGGAGTTTGCGCATGTGTGCTGATGTCAGATAGGAGCCCAGGGGCCACAAAAAGGATCGATGGACTCCCATAAGTTCTGGTGCCTACTCACTGGGGGCCTGGGCTCAGCAGGCTGGTGCCTGGGTTGCAAGGTAGGAAATGTCTTCCCTCCAGCACTGGGAAGACTCCAGGGATCTTTTACCTGTCATAATATCTTGACTTGTCCCTGGGGAGAACCCTATCCAAGCATGGCTGGGAAGCCAGGGCTGACCAGTTGATTTCCTGAATGCAGGTGATCCCAGAATTTTTGCGCAGTAGGGACTTAGGGATGGCAATATTTTGAAGGGGAAGCTAGAGGTCTTTTCTGGAAACTATGTTTTATAACAGGCACATTGTACTTGGATTGTATCTTGGGTAGGGTTAGCCTAGGGTTCTGATGAAGGTTATAGGGAGAGAACACTAGAGTTCCCCCTCTCCCCACTGATGCCACCATCCCATGCCACCTGCCTGTGCCTCTCATGAATACCACTTCTATTCTTATGGCTTAATCTTGGAAGCAAAGTTTCTCCAAATCTCGTCTTATCACCTTCCGTCTTTCTTCCTCCATTTCTTCACTCTCTTATACTGACTAAGATAATCACAAAAGCAATTCATTCTAAGCTCAGCTTGTGTTTAGCATTCTGGCTACAGATGGACAGACCCTATGTACATCATAGAGTTTACATCAGTTACTTGGAACACTGGCATAAATGAGGAAGGAAGGGAAGGGGTTTCAGAGCAGGCTGGGTCGTCGCAGGGAACATGGGCTAAGGCTCATGCCTTTATCAGGGGGAGAGCCTCAGTCCTGCCCGCAGAGGGACCCTTATTTCCTCTTCTTCCATAGCAGAGAGAGTTGGTGTTTGACTTTCCAGCTCATGATACAATAGAAATAGCAAATTAGAAGGGAGCAGAGATTGCTAGGAGCAGGTATAATGATAGTGAGAGAAAAAAGGGAGACAGACAAACAGGCAGATAAACAGATTGACTGAGCTTGGCACTCCAGATAGGCAGCACTTGGCTAGGGGCCCATGTTGTCAAGTTGAGGGTGTGGGTCCTGGGAACCAGAACACCCAAGTTCATACTTGTCCTGCCACTAGCTTTCTAGGTGGCCTTGGACCAGTCTGTTAAGTCTCTCTAGGAATCAGTTTTCCCATCTGTAGAAAAGCAATCGTTACAACCCCAAATGCCCTCGGGCTCTATCAAATGAGGGAACAAGGGTCAGGGTGCTATTTTCTCATTTTTACCCACCCATTCTTCTGTTTGTTTGCTTGGTACAAAGATAACAAACTTTTTTTGTTGTAAAAACAACTTACTTGTAAAAAAAAAAAAAAAAAAAAGAAATGGAGTGATTCAGAAACACACAGAGTTAAAAGAGAAAATGCTTTCTACCTCTTCATATGTCCCCTTTCCCCAGATTCTTGTCTTCTTTCCAAGAGCAACCTCTGCTCTTGCATTGAACGCACCTCTTAGACCTAGTAGTGCTTCGTAAACCTACGCAAGGAACACAGGTGGGGATGGGAAACTGGGGACAGAGCCCATTATACCTCAGCGGGTGCAAGGGCCTCTGTAAAAACTCAGGAAAAGGACTTCCTTTCTGAATGCAAAAACAAACAAAATACTCAAGGAAAAGTTTCAGTGGTGTGCAGCACGTTCTGTTTAGTAAGGCGGGGAGGCACACAGTGCTTTTTATAAAGACTTAGGTAACCACTTCCGAACACACAGCAGTGCTGGCAGTGAAAGGACTTTCCATCGTTCGGACAACTCAGATGGAAAAGCTCATTCTCCACCTACACTGTTCTTGTGCTGCACAGTTACCATTAGGATTACAACACGTATAACCTGTTGACGGGTTCATCCCTCACAGGTATGCAGAGCAGATACCAAAAGCAACTGGCAAAATCTTTCTCACCAGTTTCCTTTAGCAGTTGGTACAAATTTGTGTTGATCTTTGATTTGTGTCTGTTTCTGTTTCTTTACTCTTCCTTGGTACCCTTTCCTCAAGATTTTCACTTAGAGCTAATTTAGCTAAAGAGATTTGTCTTCATTTTGGTTCTGCCTTTTCTGGTTGGCTTTTGTTTCTTCAGTCCACTGTGTCTAGCTTTGGCCGTTCTCAAAGCTGGAAATGTCCTCCTGTCTCTCTGTGGGCAACTCAGGGGGAGAGTGTCCTCTCTGTTTTGGAAAGAAATGTCACATGGTGGAAATTCTCCCAGACTCAGTATCAGGATTTGAGATGAGTGGTGTGGTCGTCCGTATCCCTCCTTGGAGTTTCAAATTTATGCTCTGTAGAATGATGTTTCCAGCTCAGATGTTTTTGGATTCTAGGATTCTGTACTTAATTATCGCTTGCCTGTTAATGTTTGCCTACAATGGGACTCAAAGTTCTATTCTCACCCCTGTGGCTGGGTTCTCTCGTCATCTGGAGACCCAGATGCAGTTCCCAAGTGTGAGACCCCAAAGAGAGGGTACAGTTATTCCTTAGGGGATCCATCCATCCATCCATCCATCCATCCATCCATCCATCCATCCATCCATCCAGCTCTGCCTGCAGACTCAGGCTGGAAAGTACAGAAGAGTCAGCACTCCAGAGGATCCAAGGGTGTAAAGCTTTGACCATTTCTCATCAAGAAGACAGGCCTAAATTAGCCTCAATGTGGGGCTCAAGAAACCATAAAATTATAGAACTTGAGCAGAAAGTGTTTCTAAATAGCTTTTAAAAATTTAGATTTTTTTAATGCTCAGCCAGTGTGGCTCAGTGGATTGAGTGTCGTCCCATACACCAAGTGGTTGCTGGTTTGATTCCCCATCAGGGCACATACCCGGGTTGGGGGCTGGATCTCCAGTAGGCGGCATTCAGGTGACAGCTGATGGATGTTTCTATCTCTCCCTCTTCATTCCTCTCTCTCTCTCTCAAATCAGGAAAAACATATTTTAAAAAATTTAGTTTTTGTTAAATTATAAAAATGATACATGACTTGGTTTAAAAAAATTCTAACAGTAGTTAATGGTATAAAATGAAGAGTAAAAATGCCCTTGCTCTTCACCCTCAGTGCCACTACACAAGGAATGCGCTGTAAAGCGTTTCTTACGCACCTGCCGAGGAAGTGGCTCTGCCATCAGGCATTTACGCATAGCCTTGCATCGACTCACCTCCACCTGCACTGAAGCTCACATACACAAAGGGGGCCATTTTATAAAGTCTGCATCTTGCTTTTTGCATTTGATCAAACATGTTGGAAAATTTCCATGCCAGCACACAGGGGTCTGCCATGCTTTCTAAGGCTGCCTCGCTTTCCCGGAGGGAGGGGAGGTTAGCTTCAACAAGAGTGGATACCCAGGTTAGTCCAGCTGTTGTCACTGAAAACAGTGCTCAGAGAGCCTTTAATTCAGTGTTTTCTCAGGTTTGATCCTTGGAACACAAGCCTTTAGAGATGCTCAGTGAACGAAAACAAACAAGCAAAAAAAGCCAAACAAACCAAAAAATGGTTTAGAGGTCAAACAAATGTGGAAAGCGCAGCATTTTAGATCCCTCTTTTCCAATAGCCTCCTGAAAGCCCCAGGAATTCCTTCGGTAAGGAAACCTGAAAAACATGGCTTCACCCAATGTTTCTCAAACTTGTTTTTGACCATTTCACTGCTGAAAGCATCCTCCCCCAATTACCTACTTACATTTGAATGTAAGTGCACACATGCTAACGTGGTACATGAATATGTAGATTCTCTGAGGAAGACAACTTGGAAATGCTGCTCCTTCACCCACAGGTGAGGCCGAGGCTCAGAGAGGGAGTCACATGTACAAGGTTGCAGAGCCAACGATCAGTGGCAGAAACAGGAATGGAACCCAAGGCTTACACGCTTTCTACCGCACTGCTTTGGAAAGCCCCTTCTCAGCCCATAAAACCTTTGCACCAAAGTTCACTGAGTGTGGCAAGAAAGCTGTGTGTCATAAAATACGCCTGGGTATCATCTGGGTTAAAAAAAAAGTGAGATTAAAGCATGCAATTACTGTAATAAGAACAGTTTGGTCCGTTAATTGGTTGGTAACTAGATTCACACAGTGCTCCATGTGTCATTTTGGAAACACCACAGTGTCATACCAGGAATTGCCTGATGAGCCGAAATCTCATCACAATGTATTGCCCAGATAGAGAGGAGGTGGGCTTGGCACTTCGGGGCTTATCTTGGGGGAGGGGACCATTTGATTTTATCTTTCAAAGCCTCCCAAAAAGTCGAGATGGGGGAGGTCTATGAGGCCTGTGATGGAGATTTTATGTGACTGGATCACAGGGTATGGAAATATTTGGCTAAACACTATTTCTGGGTGTGTGTGTGAGGGTGTCTCCAGATGAAAGCAGCATGCGAACTGGTGGACTCAGTGAAGCTCATGGTCCTCCTCATTGTGGGTGGGCATCACCCAATCTTGAGGGCCTGAGCTTAGGACAAAAGGTGGAGGAAGCAGGAATCGGGCCCTTCCTGCCTGGTTGCTTGAGCTGCAGCATTGCTCTTACGCTGCCAGTGCTCCTGGTCCTCAGGCCTTTGGCCTTGGCCTGATTCGTCCCACTGGCTCTCCTGAGTCTCCATCTTGCAGGTGGCAGATCATGGGACTTGTCAGCCTTTATAATTACACGAGCCAATTTTTTATATTTCTTCATATGTATCTCCTACTGGTTCTGGTTCTCTGGAAAACCTTGACTAATTCAGGGCCTGAGACTAAGGATGTAGAAGCCAACACATTCTCAGCTTCTTCTGGTTGCATTTTGGAAAGCTTAGAAAACTTTCTAGAGCAGACTCTTAACCCCCCTGAAGGAGACTGCTTGTTTTTGCAGATCTAGGGTACTGCTGTAGAGTTGAGGAAGGAAAGAAGGAATGGAGAGGCTACTCTGGGTCCAGGAACTACCCTAATAGCATTCATAGACACTGTCTCATCTGAATGTTATAGAGAAAACATCTGAACATTTCACAGAGAAGGAAATTGAGGACACGAGATAAAATGAGTCACCACTAGAGTCCCTAGAGTTACCACTGAGCTGGACTAATATTTCTGGGGGATGTTTCCGAATTACTGGCAAAGCCACTGCTAAATCTTGTCTTGGGACTGTCTGTGTGGTTTTCAGGGCTCCTGAGAGTCTGAGTGAATGTGACCCTCCCAGGCCCTTAGCTGCAGAATGGCCATTGTCCACACGGTGCTGGGTGAAGAATAGGCCTAAGCTTTAAGGACAGTCTTGTCCCCACCCTTCCCAACTGTATGAGGTCGGGCAGCTTATTCAGCCCTTCTGTGCTGGAGTTTCCTCACCTGTGGATTAGAAACAATAAAACCTGCTTCCCCATGTTGTTGGAATTTAACAAAAGGTAGGCGAGCTCAGCCCTGGCGTATAGTTTTGATCAGTCACCTTTGTCATGCTGGGTCACGCAGGAGGCTCCAGTGTCTGATCTACCCTGTAGTGCCACACAAAGTTGGTACCCCTCTTCTGACACATCAAGCACTGCTGTGGGGCCTGGTTGGCTTTTGCTGTCTCTGATGGGTGACTGAGACCAGACAGTCAGTATTTGCCACCTGAAGGGCCTCACACGTACAGAGAACTCCATGAACACTTGCTGGCTGATTGGATAATTGACCTCCCTTTCTCCTCTATCACTAGCGCTTGTCTTTTTTCTCAAACTGTTTATTTGTTGCCTGCCCCTGGAAGCTCAACTGTATCCAAGGACAATGAGGTGACCCCCAAATCACCCACCTGCTTCTACTCATTGACTAAGACAACAGCTTTTCCCTGGACCGGCTATGATGTTTCCCCCTCGGGGGTCTCCAGCTCTTTCTTGGCCCTGCTTCATGGATTGGCACCTAGTGGGGTCACCTGGCACTCCCTTCCGGGAATATGGCACTCACTGCCCTCATAATTTCTCCCATCTTTTTCCTGTATTGATAGCTGTGGGATGCTGGGTTGCCATGACAACTGATTGATTAGAATCCAATTCCCGGACAGAAAACATGCAGCTATAAAGAATTACAAATGATGCCTGATTGTCTGCTGCCAATAGCCTGATTGCTGCCATTTTCTGGCAGGTAGCTCAGCCCTAACAGGAAACCCTGTGCTGTGCAATTATTGAGGCTTGATTGATGCATCACTATAGTTACAATCGGCAGTGTTCCCAACTCAGGAGATTTTTTTTTAAAGGAGAAAAAATTTCCTTTCAGATGGAAATTCTCATAAATGGGGAAGAAGTATGGAGGGGGGGAGGGATGGGGGGGGCTGGCGAGGGAGGTGAGTATGGACTAAGAGCCCGGTTGGAGTTTCAGAGGTGATGAAGGGAGAGGGGGCAGGAAAGTGGCATATGGCTGGGGAGAGGGGGAAAGCGGTGACCACTGCCGGCGCTCCCCTGCCCCCTCCACCTCCTGCGCCTTGCAGCACGCTAAGGGGTGGTTCAGAAATCGCTTCCAAACTCCAGGCCTGGAAAACAGGGGTGTGTGGGATGGAGAACAAAAAGTACACAGGCCTCAGGTGGTGTGCGGCTCAGGCCAATTACTGAAGCCGCTCTCTTGGGTCTAAAGCATTCGTGATGGCCAGAGAGCAAGCGCCTGGGCCTGGAAGCAGTCAGGGAAAGAGGCCATGGCGCCAGGTGGAAGCTGCTTGGAGAGGGGGCCAGCGTGAAGTGGAGCCCGCGGCGGGGCTGGTGCGCAGAGGCTTTGGGGCAAAAAGACCTTTTCATTCGACCCAGGGACAAAGAGCCTCTCTGTTGCTTAGTTGGATGTCAAATACTTCTCAAGCTGGTAGGGAGGGAGAAAGAGAATGAAATATTTGTGATTGTTATGGTCAGACTTACTGCTAAAGATAGTCTTTTTTTTTATTGCTGAAAGTATTACAGATGCCCCCCATATCCACCTCCCTACCTTTGCCCCTCTACCACCCAGGCCCTGCCCCCAGGCCTTCACCACACTATTGCCTGTGTCCATAGGCTATGCATATATGCATATAAGTTCTTTGGTTAATCTCTCCCCATCCCCACACCCTCTGGGATCTGTCAGTCTATTCCATGCTTCCACACCTCTGGACCTATTTTGTTCATCAGTTTATTTTGTTCATTAGATTCCACATATAAGTGAGATCATGTGATATTTGTCTTTCTCTGACTGGTTTATTTCACTTAGCATAATACTCTCCAGGTCCATCCATACTGTCCCAAAGGGTAAGGGATCCTTCTCTTTTTCACAGCTGCATAGTATTCCATTATATATGCACCACAGCTTTTTTATCCACTTATCTATTGATGGGCACTGGGCTGTTTCCAGAGCTTAGCTGTATTATAAATAGTGCTGCTATGAACATAGAGGTGCATATATGCTTTCTGAGTGGTGTGTTTTTTTTGCATTCATTTATTTTTACCCCCTGAGAGCAGAGACTGGACTGTTAATTTTATCATAAAATGGGACCACAGTAAGTGATTGTTTCACGAGTGAATAAATAGCAAGATGGTTCCAACAATGAGACAGCCTTCACATACATGGGGTAGGAATTAGCTACAATGGGGTATGTGGGGTGGTGGTAGTCGAAATTAATATGAGAACCACTACGGATCAGTCCTACTGACACAAAAGAAGTCCTTGATCCATCCTACTTCCAAAGGAAGCCTGGGTTAAAGTGTAAGAACAGAAATCCGGGTAGGCTAATGATCTCTCTGGCAGCTGACATTCTTAGCGATCGCTTTCGGGTACTAGGGCAAAGGGGAGGTCCCTGTGGACGTGTGCCTGTCCCCTTGGCTACTGATAAGTGTTACTTGCTACAGTATGGATCTGCCCATCAGAAAACAATGGACAGCCATAAATTGATCCAATAGTCCAATATTCTTTTCAAAAGAAAAAAAGTGGATTAAATTTTTTATTCACTGTTTGTCCTCTTATTAGACTGTGAGTATCCCAAGGGCGTGACCCTTGTCTTCTCTCTGTTTGCATTTGGTCAGTTCCTGCACAGAGAAAGCACTTACTATATTATTGTTGAATAAATGCACAATTTAATAAACAAATTACGATTAAATTCAACACTGTGGAGTAACAACTCAGGAGGAATAGTAAAAATAAATGTGGGAAATTCTTTGGGCAGGTGGGAAATATCTGTGGGTTCTAGGAAAACAGGACCACAAAGCCCCAAGCTCAAGTTGCAACTCCATATCTGGGGGAAAAGTGGGGCAGGCTGGTGAACTTCAGTTTTTCTCTGTGTAAAATAGGGGATAATATAGCACTTATTTCATAGGGTATTTAAAAAGATGAATTGAGAGAATGCATGCAAAGCACATAGTACATAGCAAGAATTCAGTAAGTGTTGTGTTAGTATTACAGTGTTTAATTCCTGGCTTAGAAGTTGAATGCTTTTTACTTAAAATATACAAAAGCAACATAAACGATCACTTGAAAAGATAACACATCTTATATTGGTACACCTCCAGCTAATGCCTTGCTTCTTGTTGCACGGCAGCTATAAAATACTTGTGTTATAGTCAAAATGTACAAATAAGTCTACTTATATTTAGGAGATTAACTCCTATATCCACATTTGTAGTGCCGTTTAGAGCCATTCAAAGCCATCAGGATTGATGTCCCTGACTTGAGATAACCTAGACAGATAAAAGCTGGTTTCCATGGGAACAAGCTTTGCTTTTTCTTCCATCTAATTAAAATCCATCTCCCCAAGTCTGAATGTTTTATAAGTACCTTCTGATGAGTTCTTCGTTTGGTTTACCAAGCCCGGTGCCAGCACAGGCCACATACCATTCGCGACATCAGTTAACTTCTGTCGAGTGTTGGGACTGACTCCTCGCGGGTTTGGTTCACTTGCAGCTTGGACTTGACAGCCTCAGTTTCCACAGAGCATCCCATGCACCTGCAGGGTCTACGGGGCTGCAGTCTTTCGGAGGGATCAGAGTTCGGTGAACCTTCTTGCTGATAGAAGTGTTATAGGATGGTGAAACGCATTTCTTTGCATGTGTCTGAGGGCAATGATGCATTTTAGGAATTTTGATTTAGCCGTTCGGTTCCACTGTACCTGATGGCGTGTTTTCCTCATGCATCTGCAGAGCTCTTGCTTTCTTTGGTCTTTCCTCAGAGAAGGAGGTAGAGGAACTCTCTTAACTCAATCTCTGTTTCCTAGTGTTGCTTTTTGTTATTGTTTGCATTCTTAAAAATTATTATTTTAAAAAATAATTTTTAATTTTTCAATTACAGTCGACATACAATAATATATTATTAGTTTATGGTGTACTATATAGTGATTATATACCTAATGAAGTGATCCCCCGATAAGTCTAGTATCCATCTGACAATAGAAATAGTTACTGCAAAACTGTTGACTATGTTCCCTCTGCTGTAATTTAAATCTCTGTGACTGTTTTTATAACTGGCAATTTGCACATCTTAATTCCTTTCACCCGTCCTCCCAACAACCCTCTCATCTGGCACCCATCAAAATGTTCTCTGTATCTGTGAGTTTGTTTCTGTTTTGTTCATTTATTCTGATTTTTAGATTCCACGTTTAAGTGAAATCATATGGTATTTGTCTTTTCTCTCTGACTTATTTCACTTAGCATAATGCCCCCTAGATCTAGCCATGCTGTCACAAGTGGCAAGATTGTGTTCCTAGTGTTGGGTAACTGTTATCTCCATCATTTCCTACCCTCAGGAGGAGAGTCCTCTCCTCGGCTTACATTGTGTAGGCGGCTGGAGGGCTGGGAAGATGCCCCGCGACTCAGGCTGGGCTGCGCAGAGGAGGCAGGAGGAGGGCCACTGACGCTCACCCTCCCGACTCAGAAGCCAAACACCTTCCGAGAGCACCCCTGCAAGTCTGCTCTTCCCCTGGTCCCTGTTGCAAATCATTGCTGTGTTCTCTTCAGCTCTTTGCATTTGGCGAGCCCCAGGAGCTTCCAGGAGGCACGGAGCTGCCCCCTTCTCCGTCTCTCCCTCCCCACTGCGCCGGTGGCAAGAGGCACCTGGGCTTCGTTGGCAAGCTTCGGGGTCTTCACATGATGTGGCCTCTCCCCGCTGCCAGGTTTCTGCCACCTGCTCTGCTTGGAGGAGACAGATAAGGGCGGGGGGGTGAGGAAGCCCCACGAGCTGGCAGGCACGCCTGGCCACCCGATGCCGAGCTGAGCAAGCTGCAGCCTTCTCGGCTGGCATTGCCTTGGAACAGGCCGTGCGGGGAACGGCCAGACCTTGGCAGAGGGCGCAGGGAGCCCAGATGGAGAGAAAGCCTGAGAGGTTAATAGAGTTGGAGCAGGCTTCATCTAAGGGCACCAGGGCATCCCGTCAGCATGTGGCCCTGGGCTCCTTGGGCAAGGCTCCAGGAAGGGACCCGTCAGCCTCCCACTTGCAGCAGCACCCACCCCAATGGGCTGCTGTTTTGGTCCATGAGCAGCTTACAGTAGCAGGTCCTCAGAGGCGGGAATAGAGTCTTTATCCCTCACTGTGTCCCCAGACTTCAGCCAGGGCCTGGCAGCGAGTCAGGACTCACTTAACTTTTGCTCATTTGAATGGAATTGAGGGAAATTGGTGGAATATGTTTAGGGCCAGAGAGAAAGAGAGAGACACCTGGGTGCCCCAGACAAGCGAACAACTTGGCACAACTTGAAACAGTAAATATTTTCTCAACAATTATTTAGAGAAGAGGTTGAAGGCTGAGTGAGCCAAGAGCTGCTGGGGAAGACTCCCTGCACCCCCCACCCAGCTTCAGACCCTGTCGGGTAAACAGAAGGCCTACAGCGGAAACAGACCCACCCTCCTTAGCAGCATTTGAATGGTCACTTGTTCCCTCAGCCGGCCCTGGCGGTGGGGGCCTCACCTGGAGGTCCTCTTCGTGGGAGTTCTGGTACTTTCTTCACCGGCTTTCTAATGGTGGTTTAATGCCTATTGGAGCAGTGCTCCAGCCCCTGCCTGGATGCCCTTGGTCTAAGCCAGTGTGCAAATGCATCTGTTCTTAGAGATGGGGTTAAGTCAACTACTGCTGATTTTGTTTGGTTGTATTAAATATATATACATATATATTATAACAAATTTAAAAGCCCTTTCAATGGGAGAATCACAAATTCCTCTCTATCACAAGACTGTCACAAAACAGGTTTTATTTTTGTGTATTTTGGAGACTCGGGCCATAATCATACATATTTTACATCAATGTAATTATAGTGAACATAACATTTTCTTTCTTCTTTCTTCTCTTCGCATTACATCAGATGTTTCTCTATATTGTTCCATTCTTTTTCTATTTTAATAGCTGGGTGATATTTCATCAAGTGGATAAACAAACGATTTAGATTATTTACGTATTTTCTGCTATCCTAAGCAACCATGCAGTGACAATTTTGTGCATATAGCTGTTTTTCTAGTTTAAATTATTTTGTTTAGGGTTCATTTCTAGGTGAAAGATCAAAGGCAGTGGTGCGCCGGCGCTGGGTCGTGCCAGCCAGTGAGAGCCCATTTTGCAAACCTCTTGAGCTCTCTTGAAATCAGCTGTAATATGCAGGACGATTTACACCACGAAAATTGACAAATGCCGCAAATCAGGGCCGTTTGGTTTGGTTTGTTTTCTGTTTTTGGAGAGCTGGCTTGCCAACAATACTAATGGAAGGGTACAAACTTGTTTAGACGGTTTGCTATATCATTGCCATATTCTTTTTAAAGACCTCAATATATATCCAGTTTAATTGAGACATTTTAACTTGTTGAGGTGTAATTATGAAATACTTATATGTCTTCAATAGTTGCTAAGTTGAGTTTTGTCAAAACCCCCTTTCCCACTGGGTAGTAGTCTCCCTTAATACAGGGTGTCCCCCAAAATATATACACACTGTAATAGCTGATAGCTCAATTTTGAAAAGAAAATGCATTTTAATAAACACTGTCTTTATAATTATTCAAAGCGTGTGTATACATATTTTTGGGACACCCTATATATCTGATTCTTAAATTTATAGAAAAGTGCAAAGGAAATACAACTGCTAAAGCAACTTAGAAAAAGAAAAACAAAGTTGGAGGACTTGTCGCTGCCTGGCTTTGAAACTTACATGGTATATGTGTAAAGATAGACAAATATATTAGTGGAACAGAATAGAGAGTCTGGAAATAGACCATGCATATATGGTCAATTTATTTTCAACAAAGGTGGAAAAGCAATTTGGTTGGTGGAGAAAAGATAATCTTTTCAACAGATTGGGCTAGAATAAATGGATATCCATAGACAAACAGACAGACAATCAAATCACACACACAAAACAAAACAAAAAAACAAACCCCAAACAATAACAAAAAATTCTATTTATTCCTTGCACCATATACAAAACATTAAATTAACATGGATCATATACCTAACTGTGAACCCCAAAACTACACAACTTCTTAAAGAAACATAGAAGAGAATCTTTGTGATCACAGATTAGGGAAAGATATCTTAGCTATAACACAAAAAGTATGATCCATTAAAGAAATACTTAATATTGTAAATAACACTGCAATGAAAAAAAACCCCACCACACCTCATAGACACGGACAGCAGCCTGGTGATTACCAGAAGGGAAGGGGTGGAGGGAGGTAGAGGAGGGTATATGGGGGATAAATGGTGAGGGAAGGAGACTTGACTTGGAGTGGTGAACACACGATACAATATACAGATGATTTATTATAGAATCGTACACCTGAAACCTATATAATTTTATTGACCAATGTCACCCCAATAAATCAACTAAAGAACTTAATATATTTGACTTAGAACTTCTGCTTTTCAGAATATACTGTTAAGATACTAAACAGGTGGGCCATTGACTAACAGCACTGATTCACAAATCAGAAATCTTATAAAGGACTTGTATTCAGAATTTATGAAGACTTCTCAAAATTCAATAAAAAAACAGTTTAAAAAATGGAAAAATTTAAACAGCACTTTACTAAAGAATATACTGTTGGTAGATAAGCGCATGGAAATATGCTTAACATCATTATTTATTAAAGAAATAAAAATTAGAAGCACAATGAGCTACCATTACACATATTAGAGAATGCTGAGTTAAAAAGACTGACCATGCTAAGTGCTGGTGAAGATGCGGGGGAGCTGGAACACTCAGCTGCTGCTGGATGTGAAATAGCACAGCCACCCTGGAAAACAGCTTGGCTGTTTCTTAAAGAGCCAATCACACACCTTCTACATGATCTAACTATTCCACTCTTAGGATTTTATCCAAGAGAAATGAAAACATATGTTCATGTAAGGATTTATACATAATGTTTATAGCATCTTTATTTTGTCATAGCCCCAAACTGAACACAGCCCAACTGTTCATCAGACTGAGTGAATATAATATACTATGGTATATCTGTTCAGTGAAATACTATTTAGAAAAAAGAAAAAAGAAAAAAAAAGGAATGTACTGATAAAACCTACAACTTGGATAAATCACGAAGTAATGTGCCAGGTAAAAGAAGCCAGACACAAAAGAGTGTGTGCTATATAATTTTAGAAATGCAAAATAATCTATAGGGAAGGAAAACAGATCAGTAGCTGCCTGGGGATGCAAGGGGTGGGCAGTGGTTTGAGGAGTGGGGTCACAAAAAGGGAAAAAGGAAGACTTGGAGTTTGGCGAATAGGTTCATTATCTTGATTGAGGTGATGAGTTCATAGGTGCTTCCAAATGTAAGAACTTATCGAATCATACACTAAATAAGTGGAGTTTATTGCATGTTAATTGTACCTTGATAAAGTTGTTAAAAATAATTAAAACTGTGAGCATGAGCTCATTGCATCATGATATACAGTATCTAAAAATAATATTGGAAATATCTCATCTGAAAGGGAATGTCCCCAGATTTGGGCCACTATGTTTCTTATGAACATCAAAATTATTACATAAGGCAAACCAACAATTACAGAGAGATATCATACATGAAATGGGCAGAAGGTAAATCACACCAAAAATTGCCACACTTTAATAAAGAAATGAGATTCTATGATGTTTTAGGATAAAAGTAAATATGGAGTCACTCAATAAGTAGCTTGGTAACTACTGAAAAATCCCCTGGCTGATGTCTTTCTATATGGCCAAGGGGACTTGCCTGGGCCTGGGGCTGTAGAGTTCAGTCAGTCCAGTTTGGTGTAAGTAAACCTGTAGACCTCTGAAAACCTATTCATTCACACAGACATTGACACAAATGATAGAAGATATCACCATGCGATAATGGTGTTATCTGATCTTTTGTTCAGAGAGAGTAGACAGAGTCACAAATGCAACTGGAGGAATATTTTGATTTATTTTATGGGAAATTTGGTCAAATTCGGTAAAAACTTTTGAATGCTATTGAAAAACACACACACACACACACACACACACACACACACACACACACAATGCCAAGGGGCACATTGTCAAGGTTCTGGCCTACTTCTTTTTAACTTTAAACAAATTTTTATTACACAAAGATCACATAATTGGATATTTCTCTACTTTGTATACAATTATTCTTACTCCACGGAAAGGCTGCTTAAGTCCTCATCAGGTGATGGCAAGCACTAAAACCCTGATTTTAACAGAATAGTAATAAAAATGCCTCAGTGATTGGAGTTGAAAGCAGTACACTGGTATCAGGAATGTACAAATGTATTTTTATTCAGAAATACAAAATAAATGATCTGTAGGCATGGGCAACGATAGCAGCAAACCATCGTATGTTGTCAACTGAACCCGTAACTCATGGGTATAGTGATTTTCTTAAACACCAGCCAGCCTTTCCTTCAGTCATTTTCTTCAACTCATAGCTGAGGGGCACCGCCTTGAGCGGCCGCGCACAGTTCTCATTGGTGACGGGGAAGCACTATCCCAGGTGAGAACACGCCACCTCCTGCACCACCTGCCCGTTCCAGGGTCTTTCTCCAGGACTTTCTGTGACTACAGCCTCTGCTGTCGTTAACAGAGAGGCCACTCCGGCCGCAGCCAACAAAGCGCTTCCTACAGCCTTAGTTGGGTCAGTGCTTCCTTCATCAGTCATACTCGCAAAATCTCCCAGCATAGGGTCATAACCTACTTCTGAAGAACTTTGCGTAATTTTCTCAACTATCACCGATCCCTCAACGCCTGCATTCTCAGCAACGGTCACTGCAGGAATTTTGAGTGCTTTTAAAGTAATTTCTATACCAATGTATTGATCTTCATCAGCTGGAGTGAATGAATCCTGGGCTGGAATGCCCGAGGCAGGGCACAGCCCCATCCAGGAACAACGCCTCCCTCACCAGCAGCTCGGGCAGCACTGAGGGCATCTGTTTCTCCGTCTTTCTTATCTCACACAATTTGGGAGAGAAACAAGGAGGCACCAGGAAATAGCCTGAACCCAGGGGCCGAGGCATAGTCAGCTCCCCTGGGGCCCGCACAGAGTCTGTGAACTATGGGACACAGCCCGCTGCGTCCACGGCTGGTGCCTGCACGGTCACACCACGTGGCCTGTGCTGCCAGGGAGCTCACTCAGATCTTCCCTCGGGAGGTGGTGAAGGTGAGGGGAGACCCAGGGATCCCATCCATACCGCTGGAAGGCCAAGGCTGCCTCGCATAGATCCTGGGGAGCAGGAGAGTGGGAGGCGACGCCTTTATGGTGGAGCTTCATGGATGTGAACGTTTCTGTGTGCCTTTAGCAGGGTAACTGTGATGCAACCCCCCAGACTCTAGCTTAGCGCCAGCAGCTCACTCAGTAGGAATCACACGCTTTCCTGTCAACCTGCAGGGGGCCTATGCGATCTCCTTAAGCAGCAAACGTCAAGCACGTCCCTGGGTTTTGTGCTGCAAGTGTTGAGAAGATACCACTTCTTTTTCCATGTGTCTCCCTCCCGGTGCTGACCCTAGCCCTGCAGCCAGAAGGACTTGAGTCTGAAGTGTCTGCCCAGGTGGCTCCTGCGGGCCCCCTCAGCGAGCAGCTGAGGCTCCTGTGCCTGCATTTGTCCAAAGCAGACTCTCCACTCCCACAACCGGCCTCCAGAAAGCCAACGCTTGCTCCTCGATGGAGTCAAGTCTCAAGCTCCTGCTGCGCTCCCGGAATTCTGACCCGGTGCCAATGGGGACTTCTGAGGCGCACTGGGGTTGTTACAGAGGGGACCTTGGACACCTGTTCCTGCATTCTAGGAAAGGCCTTGGGAGTTGTGAGTACATCGTGGTAATTACCCAGGGCAGAGATGAAAGAGCGTGGGCCCTGGCCGGCTTGGCTGAGTGGTTAGAGCGTTGGCCCGAGGACTGAAGGGTCCCGGGTTTGATTCTGGCAAAGGACACGTACCTCGCTTGCAGGATCGATCCCAACCAATTGATGTATCTCTCTCGCATTAATGTTTCTCTCTCTCTCCCTTCCACTCTCTCTGAAAAGCAATGGAAAAAATATCCTCAGGTGAGGATTAAAAAAACTAAACAAAACAAAAAAAGAAAGAGCATGAACATTGGAGTCAAATAACACTGGGGTCCAACCCCAGAGCTGTTCCCTGCTGCCTCATGGCGCTGAGCCTGCTAGTTCACCTCTGCACCTCGGTTTCTTTGTCCATAAATTGTGGAGGATAATGACTACCTCGGAGGGAGAGTACAGGAGCTAATATACATCATGATCATTATACTGTGGTATATTATATTACTGTTATATACAATATATTCTCTGGGAAGTGTCTATTATTATGGTTGGCACATAGTAGGCGCTTAAAAAGTAGTAGCTATTATCAGTTTTCAGATGATATATGCAAAAAGATGTTTACTATAACATTGTTTATAAATGCAAACCTTGGAAGTGGCATCAATGTACACCAATAAAGAAATGATTAAATCAGTTGTGATCTGCTCCTATGGTAAAATATAATGCAGCCATTGTAAATCCTGAGTCTTTAAAAAAATGGGAAAATGCTCACACAAAAAATGTCAAAGATTCAAATCATATATATATACACATATATATGTGATTCAAATTATATATATAGGTCTTAGAATTTATGGAAAAAACCAAAATTATGCTATGTGCATATGCCATTGAGTAGGGCCCTTCCCCTCCCCCAAAAGGATTTGGAAAATACCACCCAAAAGCTATAGTTTCTCCGAGTGGGGAGAGTATGGGTGGTTTTCATTTTCTTCTTTACTCTTTTTGTGTTTCCCAGATTTCCCACAATGAACATTTCCCACAATTATAATACAAGAAGCAAACGTTACTTTCTAAAAGCCATAGGAGAAGCAGCAGCTCGTTTTTTTAACAAGGCGACAGCTGCTGGGAACCATTAACTTCCTCCCCCATCCATCCTGATGACCCGACCGAGGCCTGGCTTGGGGGGGCCGAGATGGCTCCCAGTCGGGGCAGCATCACAGATGGGCCCCCCACGGCCCCGGGGAGCGCCCAGCCTTGCCCGCCGCCCCCTCCTCCTCCCCGTGGGCGTCTCCTCCGCTGTTGACTCGCTCACGCAGCCTATAGAGTTAAAAGAGGTTTGTTTCCTTTCAGGCTGTTGAGTGCAGTCAGGGTAATTTAGTAGAAAAATGTCATGCTAATGCAATTCAAAGTTCAAATGATCTTTCATTTCGAGGGAAAGAAGAATGTGTGTGCAGTTGGAATGTTAAAACTCACTACTTGCCCTGCAATTCAAATAGAAATATGAGCTGCAGGGGCTACATAAGTCACACGAAGTACTGGGAGTGAAATGTGCAAAATGAAAAAAAATGATCCGGAAGCCGTTTATTAGCATCGCTGGGGGCCAGCACCAAACAAGAGCCGTGGCCGTCGGAAGCGCGTGGGGAAGGAGTGTTTGCATGAAATTACAATAATCCTGAAATAATGAGAAGGAAGTGATCAGTGAGGCCCCTCTCAGAACATCCAAGGCCGCCCTCAGCCCCCCAGAGCGCGGTGCCCTTTGCAGCCCACATGCCCTTTCCTCTCGCCCCGGGCTCCTGCTTGGCTGGCTGCTCTTGGCAGGGGAGTGGGGGTGGAGCCCAGGGGGAGGCTGTGGTGGCCACGGTGCTGCCTGTGGGGGCACGGAGGTCAGATGGAGAAGCTGTGGCCCCTGGGGCTCTGGCCACCAGAGAGTGTGGCTGGGCCCCCCAGTGAGCTCCCTGGATGCACGGGGGCAGGTCTGTCCTTGGTGAGGTCAGCACCCCCCCTCTCCACTTCAGGTTTCCAGGCTCCCCCTGCCACAAAGGTGTGCTTGGAGAAAGAATGTCAGTTATTTATATCTTAATATAAATTTGCCACCTTACTTCTGCTCATAAGAGATTAAAATTTTCAGACATGGCTGTTACAATTCATTGAAATTATTTTCCATGCTCCGCCCCCCGCCCCCCAACTTGGGAAAAAGATGTTAGGCAGCAGGGTGTGAATAAGTTTGTTCAAGTGTCTTTCTTCAGGTTTTTTTTTTTTCTTTCTTTTTTCAGTTTTTAAAAGCAAATTTGATCTGCCACTGAGACCTCTCTTGTCACCATAAACATGACCTCCTTTGCTGTCATCATTATAAACTCCATTCGTGTTATGGACTGAATTCTGTCCCTGCAAAATCCATGCATTGAAGCCCTACCCCCTGTGTGGCTGTATTTGGAGATGGGGCCCCTAAGGAAGCAATCAAGGCTAAATGAGATCATTAGGGTGGAGCCTCAATTTAATAGGATTCAGTGTGCTTATAAGAGACATCAGAGCCTTGCTCTCGAAGGACCTCTCCCTCTCTCTCTCTCTCTCTCTCTCTCTCTCTCTTTCTCACACACACACACACACACACACACACACACACACACACACACACACCCTTACCCCTCCCAGCACCAAGAACAGGCCATGTGAGCACACGGTGAGATGGTGGCCCCTGCAAGCCAAGAGAAGAGGCCTCAGAATAAAAGCTCCCTTGCCACACCCTGGTTTTGGACTTCCAGCTTCCAGAAAGGTTAGAGATACATTTCTGTTGTTTAAGCCGCCCAGTCTGTGATGTTCTGTTATGGTGGCCTGACCAGGTTAATATAATTTTTCACAAACTAATCTCAAAGGAACCATGGGGATATGATCCTCACACAAAGACAGTTATGTGACCGCCCTAAGAAACTAAAAAATCAGAATTCAAGGCACATGTGTGTGTGTGTGGTGTGTATATAGGCAAGAATACAGGTGCTTCTTTGGAGAGAGTTAATTTTCTATTATGTTTCATCTAAGTGGGTGAGATTTTTCCCATGTTTGTCTCATTGTAGAGGAATGTGACTCGGTGATGGTGGAGGGAGTTTCAGAGGTAAGAAGAAAGAAAAAGGGGAACTATTTTAACATCTAATTCCAAGAGCAGAAAAAAGAATTGCATTTATTTATATACATGTATCTCAACATAACTGTTAAGCATTGTTTCCCACATTGACTTCCATAGAATGCTAGTTCTAAAAAGGAATATTAACGGAAGTTATTACTTTGGTCAAGCGATTTTATAATGTGTTTTGCATGATTTTTCAAAGCCTGTGAATTGTGATTCTCTGAGGAGACATGGCCTGTAGAAGGTCCCAACATACTTGACCAGGACTCCCTTTTTGTTGTTCATTTTTGGGGCACGCGCTCAGGGCTAAGGTGCTGCCATGGAAGAGCATGTCGAGATGTCACACAATTTAGTTCTAGATGTGTTTGTGGCACAATCCTGAGCCAGTCGCCTGTTGGTGCCTTGGTTGCTTTGCGACGAAATGAAGGGTGGGTTGTATGGTCTTGGCTCTTCCTGTCCTCTAGCATCTGTGTTTCTGTTTCCATGACTTCCTGACCCTACTGACCTACTTTGTACTCTTAGGCAAGGCATCCATTTCCCTATCTATTCATAAGTATAGAAACAGCCTCCCTTCCACAGAGGTCTCTTGTCAAGATCAAATGAGTTAATGCAAGAGAAAGTGCTTCAAAAAAATAAAGTGCTAAATAATTTCAAATGCCTTCAGGGAAAAGGTTATGACATCCCTGTCATTCTAGATACTGTGCAAACAAGGGGAAAGGAAGCGTGAGGAATGGCGCCCCTCTCAGGGCTCGAGCTCTGGAGGTAGTCTGCTTGGATTCAAATCCCAACGCTGTCCTTTCCACTGAATGATCTCAGGCAGGTTACTAATGTTCTCTGCCTCAGTTTCCTCTGCACTAAAAGGACGATAACTTCTCCTGTGATTGCAATGAGGCCATATGGGTTAAGGGCTAAAAAGAGTGCTGAGTATTTAGTAAATGCTCAGTAAATATTAAGCATTCATCATTATCGTCGTTGTCATCAGCATATCATCAATCACCATCATCATCAAATAAAGGAACAGTGACAGCCACAATAGCAACAACCAATGAAATAAAAAATAAAAAGATGGAGTGGTGAGTGGTGAGTAGATGGCTCACTTAAAGGCTCTCAGCTCTTCAAATGAGCTGAATGTTCCCCTCAACTCTGCTGGCCTCTGTGGGCTAATAAGTTAAACACTTGGGTTGGTCCTGTTGTTAGCAAGTGTTCATTGAGTCTTCCACTTTGCAAGCCGTAGTGCTCACTGTGAGGCACAGATAAAAAGGCAGGCTCTCCCGCCTAAACGAATTGTAATTTAGCCCTGGCCAGTGTGGCTCAGTTGGTTGAGTGTCATCTGTGTATCAAAAGGTCGCTGGTTTGATTCCCAGTCAGGGCACATGCCCAGGTTTCGGGGTTTGGTCCCTAGTTGGGGTGCGTACGGATGGCAACTGATCAATGTTTCTCTCTCACATTGATGATTCTCTCTCTCCCTCTTCCTTCCTCTCGCTCTAAAAAAATCAATGTAAAGATATTTTTGTAAAAATCATAATTTAGAAGTAAAAATTGTAAGCTCCCCAAGCAACGAGAGGAAAACAAATGTCTGATAGTGTCCTGCCTTTCTTTGGTAAGCCCGTGAGTGTTCACGGGGAGATTAATATAGTGGGATGGATCTGGAAAGCAGAGGAGAGGAGAGCATCGTGCGTAGAGAAACAGAGGCGGGCGCGCTGTGGTGGAGGTGAAGGAGGGCGTCAAAGGGTGGACGCTCAGCGGGCGGCCGGCCAGGCGTTGGAAGGCAGGGCCTTGACGGTTAGGCAGAGGGATTTACACACAAGAGGATGAGCAGAGGGCAAGTTGCTTTTCTTTTTAAATTGTCTGCTTTCTCTTTGTGAAAGTAGAAAGGTCCTACGATGAAAGTGAGTCATCATTCTTTTCCAGTCACTTAGCACTCAGCATAAATCAACGTTCGCCTCGGTGAGCGGGCAGGTCGTTCTTTGCAAGGCTGAATGAAACCATGCAGCCGACATGGGTGCTGCCTGCAGGCCTCTCCCTGCGCTGGCCAGGGTTCCATTCCATGGAAGGGCACTGGCCCTGAAGGGTGGCGAGGATGGGGTTCTTGAAGAAGGCTGAGGATGGGGACCCTCGCATATTAGGGGATCTCATGGATGAACTTGTTTCTGAAATGTTGGAGGTGGGAAAGTATCCTGAGTGGGGTGGGCATGTCTGGAATTTTAACATACCACTGGATAGGTGGTTGTATCCTAGAGCAGGGAAACATGTTTCCATATGCATCAACAAAACAAAGATAAATTGTCTTGACCTTATAGCCCTCCTAGAAATTTGGACTTCCAATGTAGGGCATTTAAAAGGCCATTAAACACGGTCGCTGTGCCACTACTGACTGCATCAGCCCTGCGCTCTCCACTGTCAGCAGCGCAGCCTCTGTCCTTCCTGGACCTGGCCACCAACGTGAGCAGCCAACTAGTTAAGCAGAAATGATCTTTTGTGAAAATCTATATATTATTTAATGCCTTTGCCCTTTGCCTTGGCTCTCTCTTTCCACAAGCTTCTCGGCCAGGATTTCAATCTGCTTTGGATGCTTTGCAAGGAGAAATGCACAGCCAATTCCGGTGGGAACTGTGGCTCTCTGTCCCTGATGTCTGGAGTCTTGTAATTTATGGTTCTTTCGTGCTGGGGCTCTGCAGCTCCTTAATGGGGCCTTGCGGTAAAGTTTTGGGTAGGGAGACATCATTCCACTTAAAAATGGTTCTGCTTTGACGGTCTCTGTTTTATTGGGGGTTTTTCTTCTCCTTTGTCTTTAAAGCCAGAGTCATTTCCTAGAACAAATGTTGCCTGAGTGCCAGAGAAGAAAGAGGGAGAGAATTAAGTCTCCAAAAGATTCAGGCACCGGCCGTGCTGGCTTTGGCAGTTCATTGATCAATCAACAAATATTTAATAATCACCTACCATATGTAAAGCATAATGCTAGGGACCGTGGAGAGTAGTCAAATTCTGTCCATCTAATTCTCATAACTCAGTAGCTTCTCATTGTTGACCAAACTTAAGCCAAATTCATTGCCCTGATATCCAAGGTCCCATGTAAATGTCCCCAACCCACCTTTCTGCACATGCCCCATGCTCTGGCCAACGCAGGTTACCTAGTGTTCTTTTTATCTGAGGATACATGCCCCTTGGGCCTGCAGATCCCTCCCCATCACTTCTATTAAATTTTGTTCGGTTTTTACAGGGTGATTTCAAATGCTCCTTCCTCTGTGAAGCAGAGCTCGATTTGAGCTCAGTTGGATTTGAACTTTCTTTCTTTCAACCCCCAGGGAACTTTGTATTTTTTTCTCTCCAGAGAATAGTGCTTGACAGAGTAAGGAGATCAAAAAGCGTTTGCTGATTGACTAATTTAATAGGGGTGAAGTGCTCCCAGGGGATTGTCAATAGCAAAATGTCAGAGAGAAGACTTGGTTTGAACTTTGAACTTGGATACCAATTCTGAGAATAAGATTAGCAAGAAAAATTTACCTGAATTGTCAAACAGATAAAACAGAAAGTATATAGGTTCATATCCATGCACAAGAGTGATATCTTTACAAACATCCCGCGATGTGGCAGGCTGAGATGACTATTGTTCTTCAAAACAGTCACCTTCAGAGATGCACTTCACCGAGGCTGCCATTGAGAAGATCCCAGCCCTTGCTGCTCCCACTCCACCCACACCCCCTTCTCTTTCCTGCTGATTCTACACAATCCCCACTTGGCAGGAGTGCTGGGGACACCAAGTGTGCTCAGGAATGTGTTCAGCATGGAGAGGGTAAAAGGCAAATTGTGTTTATCATGACTTTACACTTGGGAGAAGCACGTGAAAAAATCCAATGATAGTGCAAAACAGTAAGTGAAGCAGCGCTGGGATGAGCCAGCCAGACACAAAGATCAATCTGAATTTAGGAAGGAGTGTGTGTGTGGGGGAACTAAGCACTGGAAGGCCAGAGGTGGGAGCTGAGAGGGTGTATGAAAGGCGTCAGGGAATGGCAGTGGAGGCTGGACTTTCTGGCTGGACTTGAACTGTCTAAAATCGTCCCTAACAACTTCATCCCCACATCAACCTCTCTACTCCCCAAATATTCTTTAAAAATTAACCCCGACTTGTTTATTTTGGCACATATCACCACGTGTACTCCCAGTCTCCAGGGCAAAACCTCAGTCAGTGCTGCCTTTCACTTTCACTAGACACCTACATCCAATCAGTCACCCATTATTACATCTCACACAGGTTGCTTTTGTCTCCAAGCTCAGCCTGTCAATAGAACCCCAGGTCCTCACAGCTTCTGTCTTTTCGATATTGTTCCAGTTATCCAAGGCCGTATAACAAAGTACCCCAAGACTTAGTGGCTTAAAACAACAGCCATTTTAATATACCTCATGGCCGTGGGTCAGGAATCTGGGCCGAGGAATCATTTTGTTTCACATGGCATCAACAGAGGTCACTCACAGGTACTCCCTGGAGTGCTGGCAGGTCTGGAGAGTGGGAGACGGTGCACTCTTCTGTCTCTCTCCTTGCTGGAGATGGCTGGAAGGCTGGACTCACTTGGAACTATTGATCAGAGTGCCTACACATGGCCTCTCCAGCACGGTGGCCTCAAAGTGGTCAGATTCCCTAAATGGGAGCTCAGAGCTCCCGGAGTGAAAGCTTCAAGGGACAGTAAGTAGAAGCTGCTACTGTCTTAAGACTGGGCCTAGACATGGGTGCAATATCACAGCTACCATACGGTATTGGCCATGCAGTTATAGAACCAGCTCAAATCGTAAGAGGGGATGTCGATGCTACCTGTGGATGAAAAGAGTGTTAAAGAAGTTGTCGCCATCTGTTGATCTATCACAAATATTATACTTTCCATTTTGATAGCAGGGGGCAGTGGGAAGATCTCTGTGTTGACATCCAGGAGACCTGGCTGCCGGCCTCAGCTTTTCTGTCCTTTCACCCGCGTGTGAGCTTGAGGGAACCCCCTCACATCCCCAAACCTTAGAGCTTCCTTGGTGATGGTGAGTTCATTGGTTCCCAAAGTGTGATCCCTGGCCCAGCAGCAGCAGCTTCACTTGAAAGTGTGTTAGAAAAGCAAATTCCCAGGCCCCACTCAGAACCACTGAATCATAAATCTTGGTTGAGACCCAGTAGTTTGTGTTTCCCAAACCTTCAGGTGATTCTGCTACACGCAAAGATTAGAGAGCCACTGGGTTAGCTGATCTTCAACGTTCTGTTCAGTTTTCTGTGATTCTAACTGCAGAGGGAGCCCTCTCATCCCCTAGGGCCAGAATTGATAGTCAATTAACTGAAAAAAGAATCAATTAAAATTGAGAAATGCTACTTAAGCAGTTGAAACATTTTATTTTAACGAGAGAAAGCCAATCTTTTGATGTAGGGTCAAGGCCTTTCCTTGAGTGTGAGTCTGCTGGTTGGATTTCTATGACAATTTTTTTGCATAATCCATATCCTTAATGCATGATCTAAGATTTTCAGCTTTCTTCAAAGCAGAGTGAACACTAAAGATTTTGCAAAGGAATCTGAAGACTTCATTTAAGTGGCTCATCTCTATTGACTATTCTTGAAGCATTAGACTTGGTTTACGTAACAACAACATCACATGTAGTATTTAATTAAGTCATGTCATTACATAACAAGAATAACTGAAATCAACAAGATTAGGTACAAACTCATCTGGTGGGAGCAGAGGTTCAGTGAACCAGACAGTCCCCTTCTCATCACAAGCATTCACTCTCTCATGGGCATCAACCGTTTTGTTTTATGGAAGAGATGAAGAACATGGGTCCATCTGGAAAGTTGGTTGAGTAGAAATTGAGTAAGAAAACTTCTGTAGTGCTCATTCTTTCTTACCAGAACTCTTGTCTTCTTCCCTCTCTTTCCTCATGCTCTTGATATAAATTTAATTCAAACCCTTTTACCTAACACTGAGCTATTCCAAAAGTGCCCTTGCTGGCCCGGCTGCTTCCACACTTACCTCCTGCTGTCTGCATAACACCTGATTACAAAAGTCGTGTCACTCTGGTTCTCAGCAGAGTAGAGTGAAAAGAACCATGATTAAGAAGCTAAATACCTGGTTTTGAGTCTCAATCTACTACAGCATCCAACAGTATAGCCCTAGCTTATCTTTCCAGCTTTTTTTTTTTTTTGCAAATCTCCCATAAATGGCCTTTCTACCCCAGTGAGACTGCTGTACTGATGTTCCCATGCACAAACCTAAATATTTCCTTACTTTGGCTACTGTCCCTCAAATGCCTTTTTCCTTTTTCCAGCCCCCTGAACTTTTCCCCAGTACGAACTGAACTGAGGTCCAACTTCCAGCTCCAGAGCTCACCCTAACCAGGTTGCTTTATCGTCAACTGAATGGGTCTTTCCACAGAGACACAGACTCACAAAAAATGGGCAGAACACAGTCAAGTCAAAGCAAGCAACCTCCTGGCCTCCTAAGAGCCAGTTGAGAAGAAAACAGGTTTCTAGCCAGAGAAGAACGTTCAGAGTTACAATTACTCACTGTTCGAGGCAGAGTTTGGCACAGGCTGAAAGTGTGGAGGAGAGTATTTTATTCCGACAGCCTGCAGCTCACCAATGAAACAGCATCATTCCTTGTCTTGTTGGGACAGGATTGCACACTTGTCAATGGGACTTAGAAGATGCAAGAGTAACAATGCAGACCAGGCGTATGCTGGACCCTAGGGGGTCATCTATTTTGTGGTCATCTGGGTGTTGGGGTTACTCTTATTCAGATAAGACAGGCATTGGGGTGGGGCTGAGGGGCCAGGCACAAGTAAGCCTCAAATCCTTTGTAGATTATAAGCCAACCACGCTCTTACATTTAAACGCAGCCTGATGCCTGCATCATTTAGAATTCCGTTCAGGTGCTAGCAATAGGAAATGTGACTAAGAGTGTCTTAAATAAATAAGGGGTTAATTTATGGAATGTCACATGTGTTCTGGAAATAGGCAGTCCTTAGGTGCAGCTGGTCAAGAAGGTAATTGAAGACCTAGGCTTCCGTCGTCCTGCCCTGTCGTCATTAGCATCTTTACTTCCTTTCCTCTTTGTCACTGCAAGATGGCTCCTGCGTCCCCAGGGACTGGGTTTCCATGTTGTAGGCAGGAAGAAGAGAAAGGCCCGGTTCCTTTCAAAGAACTTTCCTGGAAACAGGGCATTGTTTCCCAGCAGTTTACACCAGGTATCCTTTATGATTGGTTGTTATTTACTTTGAATATTACTGATACTTAAAAGCCCCACCCGGTAACATCTGCTTTATCTCATTGCCCAGATGAACTCCCTTGACTGGGAGGAAGCATGGAAAATTGAATGCACTTACCTGGGCACATTGCCACCCCCAAACTGGACTGGGTTTCTGACAGCAAGGAAGAGAGCAACGAGAGATATTGGGCAGGCAATTAGTGGAGTCGGCCATAATTTCTAAATTCAAACTTGTGTATTATCGCTAAGTTGCATACCCAGCTTTCTATTTAAAACAGCAGACTTCAACTATTTTAGGGACAATTAGATGACGAAAGAAAGAAAGTCTCATTTTAAGTGGCATTTGCTTGGGGAGCCTCAGGATATATGTCCTCCCAGACCCAGTTCAAATACCACAACCTTCAAGAAACCTCTGTGCACCTCTGCTCTCCTCCTCTAACACGTTTGCCTTGTTCACTTGGCATTCCCCACCTCAGCCAAATTATTAGCTCCTTGGGGGACAAAACTACATTTTATTATTTTTATTTTTATTCCCTATGGGCCCCCAAACACAATATAGGTGCACATTAGATATTTGTTGTTTGGTTCATAGGAAATAAAATCATGGAGGTAGTCTTGAACCAGGTATGAACATGGGGCAGTAAGAAGACAATGTTTCTGGGTATAAGAATCTGGGTGAGGGAGCAATGAGAGAGAAAATTAGAAAGGTACTGTGAAGTCACCCATTCATTCATTTGTTCATTTAATCCTTTAACGTATTTATTGAGCACCTATTTCATGCCAGACAAAAATGTGGCCATCTTGGATCCTGTATTCTATTGGCCTTACAACATAGAAACACTTGAACACCAACGAGATGATGTTGTAAGAAATCATAGTGACAGATTACCTGTAAATAGGACGCCCTCAATTGTCCTGGTATGTGGATGGGAGGCATGCACGGCAGTGATGGAGCCCTATGTCATTTCAGCCATCAGACTTCATCTTCACTGTCAAACATGAGACCTCAGTTCACTCTCAAAGCGGCCCTTTGCCTTTTTCTTACATTTGAGGAGACTGAGGCCCAGGCGGCTGTGTGTCGCTCTGGGTCACATGGCTGGTCAGAGGCAGAGCTGGACTTCTCTACCCCGTGTCGGACTGTCAGCCTTGCTCCTGCTCTCCAACCTGGTCCCTGCCAGAGGAAGCGCTGATTGTCCAGGAGAGTGATGGCACTGTCTCCTGAGAAGGAAATGGAAGGTGGAGAGCCCATCCTGGGGGCTCGCGGACTCTCATCCATACCAGACTTTTGTTGTTGTTGCTGTAAAGTGAAGCCAGGTGGAGGAGTAGGGAGAGGCAACCATGGGAGTCATGACTCAAACCTTTGAACTCTCTCACTGGGTGCTGCTTCACCGCCTCACAGCTGGCTCAGCCTGGGTGCATGGACAAGCATTTTGCACAGGTGGAATAGCAGCTTTGTTCAGCAGCGGTTGAAAGGTCACCTTTCAAAGCACCTCCTCTGGCTGATAGCCTCACCCAACACTGGCAGCTCCTCCACTCACTCGCTCCCTTGTTGACGGGATCTGTTTGAGTTCTCAGCTATCTAATGCTTTGACACAGACAGGACACTGATTCCAGCATTCATTGTGTGCCTACCTTATGCCAAAAACTAGGTACTGGCAAAACAGCAGCAAATACATTAGACAAAAATCCCTGGCCTCATTGGGCTGCATTAGAGTAAGTAGATTTATCCATTAGTAGCAAGGCTTTGAGGAAAGGGGGTGAGGACAGTTAGAGATGTTGCTCCAGGGAGGTGGTCAGGAAAATGTAAGCATTGCTGGACAGTGGGAGGCCTGGGGTGGGGGCCACTGCTGGGTTCTGGGGCATCATATGGACCAACCCTAGAACACCCAGAAAAATGAAAGCAAATTGTTTCCCAAGTCATACTTTGGTCTGGGGCCATCCTGCCTAGACAATTCAGAATCTTTGAACTCTAAGGAATAAGAAACTTCCTCTAGACTGTGACTGCCCTGAGGGCCCATGTCTGCTTGGGTCATGGCCTCCTTGGTGCCTGGCCCTTAGTATGTGCACAACAAATATTCACTGTATGAATTTCTGAATAAACTTGCAAAGGCACTGCATCTTCATGTATATTTTCACTTTCTCATTCAAGTCCAGTGGCATCTATATGAGGAAAGCATGGGATCCCTGTTTTTCCAGAAGAAACCTGGGACATGAAGTTGTTAAGGGCATAAATACTAGGGTCAGGATTGTGTCTCTCAAGGATCAATGTCAGTACTCTTTTTACCTCCCTCAGTTCTTCGTTCTGCTCAACTCTGTCTTCTCACCCAGTGGTGCCAGACTTCGCTATCATAAGGACATGTCTTGGTTCTGAGAACTCCGAATTCCTTTTGGTCTCTAGGGACACACCCCTCAGGTCCATCTAAGGAGTAGTCTGAGGTTCTGTTCTTCATGCCCTGGCTGGTCTTATTTGCTCTAGAGACTTCATAGACATGGTATTCATGCTTTTCTACTTTATGACACCCTCTAATTCTAAGGATGGGAGATCATGGTTCCCCCATTATACTTGACAAAGGAAGCTTATCTGGTCTGCTGGCAAAGTCAACAGACCAGTGATTCTATGGCAATGCAGACAAATGCCCATATTATAATCATCTTAGGTGGGAATACTAGTCTAAAATACAGAACTTTCATCCAGAGGCCACAGACCCCCATTTACCCCCCCAAACCCAATTTAAACATTCAGCTCACGAGCTGGGAAATCAGGTCAGCAAATGTTCCATCTTCTGCAGACTCCTTGGAAGCACTGAAAATGGCAGTCATCTGTGACCCGTCCACTGGGGAGCTCCATTGTCCAGTTCGTGGTGTCATTATGAAGTCCCCGTGTTGCGACCAGCACAATAACTGTTCTGCCTGGCTGCCTCTATTCTATGAAATCAGCTAGGTGCCAGTCCCATGACACTGTAGGGATATGTACCCAGAAGGTTAAGAGGTCCTAGGCAGGCAATGTTGTTCTCTCAGGCTACTCACACCCACCAGGCCTTCTCTGACGTCAGGGTAACCATGAGAACGAAGCTGAGTCACCAGACCCCCAGACGTGAGCTCCTCGTTCATGCTTCCCCTGCCGTGTCCTCCCACTGCTGGCAAAACATGACATTAATCAACGATGAGTGTGAAAGGAAAGAAACCCTGTTACCTGAAAGCTTTCTCCGCTTCAGTATTTCTAAATAAGGGAATTAGGAGAAACTCTTCCTGTTCTGCTCTGCTCATTTCGATGTAGAATTCTTATTCATATATGCAGCTGAATGGAAGGCATTGGGGCAGTAATGGGGAGATGGCCATGCCATGCTCCTGCCCAAATAGCATTCTTCTATTCCTCCAGTGTTACCAGAGATGGGAACCACTAGGGACAGAAGGGAGACCCTCCGACCAGCCCCTTTCACTGACTTGGAAAGTAGTAGAGAGGATGAGACAGAAGCAGAGCCTGATGCTTGGAGCTGAATGGCAGGCCAGTGCCTCTCTTTGATCTGCTGCTCCGTTGGCTGGAGCCGCCGAGCCTAGGCCCGCAGCATCTTCCGCAGCCCTTTCTCCCGCATGCCAGCTGGAGGCTTATTTAGAGAAAGCAAACAGATCAGGAGCACTGAGTCGGGGTGCAGCCCAGCCTGCCAGCATAACTTGGGTTCTCCAATCCTGGGCCTCCCACTTATAAGCTTGGAGAGCCAGGCCAAGTTTCTTAAAGTCTCCAAGCCCCCTTAGCTCCTCTGCGCCACGGGCAGGACAGCAGCTGCCGGGCGACCTGAGGAAATGCTGCACGTAAAGCCCTCAGCGGTTCCTGCCACCCGGCAAGAGCTCAGGAACGTGAGCAATGGTTATTGTACGGCCCTTTTGAGGAAAGGGGCTGTGGGGGCCGTGCCGTGAGCCAGCAATAAAATTCACACGTGTGGTTTCACTTTGGTAAATTCCAGGCAGAGCGGCCCTGCCTCAATTTATGCAGCAGGTTTTTCTTACATTCTCCCCGACTCTTTCAGTCTAATATCTTTGCGGTTTCAGTTTGCATCAGCCCAGAACTTACCCTTGGTCATCTTTATTCCATCACCCAGGTTGTAAATGCAGAGGGTGCTCAAACTATTAACAAAGTAGGGACTTTATGTGATAAGATTCGGGCCGCGCAATGGGCTGGAACACAGCACAGGAGGAGCCTCCTTCCTTCAAAGGTGAACAAGGGGGCCAGAGGAGCACTTGTTAGTAAGAACTTCACGGCTGCCTGTGTGGGGCTTAAGGGGTTTGAAACTGAGGAGAGGATAATATGAAGCCCAAATCAGTCCCATTTGAAAATTGGGCGGGGGGGGGGTGGGGGGGTGGGGGTGGTAATGGGCTCTGGAAAGACCTGCTTTCTTACTTTTACTCTCGCCCCTCCCAAGCCTCATGCTAAAAGCAACTTCAGCTCCTGAGGAAAGTGCAGGGAAGCCAATTCCCCAGCCCTGACTCCAACCTCTCAATAGAAAGCAGCAGCCTGGAAGGAAGTTTGGGACCGTTTGGAGAGAGGCAGGGGACTGGGTTCTCATTCGTGCGATGCTCCCGGTCTGTGTGTGGGCGGCATGTCTGTCTTTGCCCGGCCTGGCCTCTGTGGCTTTGTGAACTTCAGGGGACGCCCACTGGCCGTCGACTGTGGAGAGCATGACTGTTACTTCCTGGCCTGTTCTTTCCTGAGATTCCTTCTCTGTGGAAGGCAAAATCTAGACAAGATGATCTTTTGGTTTCTTTACAGCACTCCTGTTCAGGAGGAGCGCTCCTGGCCTGCCTGCCTGAGGGCCAGATGACTCTGCTGGAATTATGGCAGGGTTTCTGGTCGCATGCCTTTTCTTTGGGACAGTGTTTTGCCCCATGTTGCCAACACTCAGTTTTTTTGCCAGACCATGGCTGAGGCCCAGGGCCATCTGAGCCAGCATCCTCACTTAGCAAGACAGACCCACTCCCAGTGCCTCAGAACCTCAGCTCCCCTTGGAGGTCACAGGGACTGGAAAGAAAGGAAGGGGCTGGCAGCTTTGGGTGGCTGAGGGAGCCAAGGTCTGGGACTGGAGAGATAGCATGGTGTTACGTTCCAGTCCTTTGTGGAGGGAAAGCAGAGGATGGGCCAGGCGTGTTCTGCTGCACGGAGGAAGCCTGGAGGAGCCAGAGTTGGTCCAGAAGCCATTGGCAGGAGAACAGCAGGGCAGGGAGGGCCTCTGTGGGTTCACAGAGAAGCCTGCCTGTCGTGGCTGTGTCAACACTGTGCCGTATGGACTCTCCCACAGCACTGTTTCATGTGATGCCACAGGACCCTGGGGCCTGCTGTGTCCCTGCTATGGGGAGCCCCTGCTATGGCTGAGTTTTAAATGAAGAATTTGGCTGGACTGTATGCTTACTAGCTGCAATAATTACGATACAATTTGTAAATGTAGAGAGGAGGCTAATTTATAGTGTGGATGCCATCGATGCCGGTGAGCTTCTGAAGCTCCAATTACAAGACAAATTTCCTTATGAACTGACTGCCAGAAAATGTCCTCGTTGTTATTCTAACAACAGAAGCGAACTTGTTACTCTTTCCTTTTGGAATAAACAAAGAGGAGAGAAATAAGAGGAGATCGTCTCCCCCTGTTAATAACTTGAGTCGATTCTTCTAAGGCTGAAAATGCGTAATGAGTCAGGATCTAAGCCCTGCTCAAAGGAAAGACATTAAGCCCGTCTTAAATGGCTAGTCTTGGCTCCACAAAAGGAAAGAAAATGGCCTGGTTTTGCAATGAGGGATACTGAGATTAAGCCAAGGGAAGGTGCTGTAGACTGAATTGTGTCCCCTCAAAATTCATGTGTTGAAGCCTTAACCCCCTAATGTGTTGGTTTTTGGAGATGGGCCTTTGGGAGGTAATTAGAGTTAGATGAAGTCATGAGGGTAGGGTCCTGTGTTAGTCACTTTGGGCTGCTATAGCAAAAATAATATAGGCAGGTGGCCTAAACCGCAGAAATGTATTGCTCACAGCTCTGGAGATTGGAGGTCTGAGATCCGGGTGCTGACAGACTCAGCATCTCACTTTCTGTTGCATAGGTCGTCGTCTCCTCACATCCTCACATGGTGGAGAGCAGAGAGAGGAAGCAAGCCCTCTCGCATCCCTAATGTCATTAGGAGTCCTTCACCCCCATGGCCTCATTACTCCCCAAAGACCCCATCTCCAAATATCACCTTGGGGATTAGAGTTTCAACATGTGAATTTGGGGGAAAGACAAACATTCAGTCCTCAGCAGGCCCTCATGATGAAACTTGACCATACTGGAACTCTGATCTTGGAACTCCAGCCTCCAAAATGGTGAGAAAATAAATTTTGATTGTATTTTTTTTCTAATTAAAAATAAAAAATTTTTTTTTTATTGAATTTATTGGGATGACATTGGTTAATAAAATTATATAGGTTTCAGGTGTACAATCCTATACTACATCATTTGTATATTGTATTATGTGTTCACCACCCAAAATCAAGTCTCCTTCCATCACCATTTATCGCCCCTTTACTGTCTTCTATCTGCCTCCAGCCCTCTTTCCAGCTGCTGATCACCAAACTGTTGTCTGTCTATGAGTTTTTGTTTGTTTGTTTAATCCCTTTGCCTTTTCACTCCGCCCCCAAATCCCTCCCCTCTAACAGCTGTTAGTCTGTTTTTTATATCTATGAGTCTGTATCTATTTTGTTTGTTTGTTATTTTGTTCATTAGATTCCAAATAAGTGAAATCATATGGTATTTGTCTTTCTCTGACTGGCTTATTTCACTTGGCATAATACTCTCCAGGTCCATCCACGCTGTTGCAAAAAAGTAATATTTCCCCCTTTTATTTATTTTTTTAATGGCTGAGTAAGTATTCCATTGTGCAACTGTACCAGAGCTTTTTTATCCACTCATCTACTGATGGGCACTTGGGCTGTTTCCAGATCTTGGCTGTTGTAAATAATGCTGCAATGAACATAGAGGTGAATATATTCTTATGGATCAATGTTTCAGGTTTCTTTGGATATATTACCAGAAGTGGAATCACTGGGTCATAAGGCAGTTTCATTTTTAATTTTTTGGGGAAACGCCATACTGTTTTCCATGGTGGCTGCACCAAACTGCATTTCCACCAACAGTGCATGAAGGTTCCCTCTTCTCTGCATTCTTTATAGCTCTTGTTTGTTGATTTGTTGATGGCAGCCATTCTGACAGGTGTGAGGTGATATCTCATTGTGGTTTTAATTTGCATTTCTCTGATGATTAGTGATGTTGAGCATCTTTTCATATGTCTATTGGCCATCTGTATGTCCTCTCTGGAGAAGTGTCTTTTTAGGTACTTTGTCCATTTTTTAATTGGATTTTGTTCTTTTGGTGTTAAACTGTATAAGTTCTTTATAAGTTTTGGATATTAACCCCTTATCAGATATATCATTGGCCAATATGTTCCCCCAGGCTGATGGCGTAAGGAGGAGAATGCCCCACCCAAGAAGGATGGTATCTGTGGTTCAAGAGAGTGACTCAGCACAGGGATCCTGTCAGCTGTCCCCTCAGCTCTCTCCCCAGAGCCACAAACCCAAGTCCCTCCTCACACAACCCTAGCCCAACCTGCCCTCCTTTTGCCAGAGCCCAGGGTGAGTGGCAGCAAATGAGATTTTGTGCATTGGCCCTTTAGGAGGGTGCCTGTGTTTCTAGCAGCCTCCTGTCTCTCTGGCAGACAGAATCCCTACTGATTTTCATGGCTAGATGTTGTGTGGGCACCTCTTCCTGGCTCTGACACTCTGGGCTGGGAAACTTAGCATGGGATTGAGACCCCACGCTCCTCACAAGGACTTTTTGCAACTGAGATATCCCTTCAGAATATCAGCTGCTGCCCGTGGGAGTGGGGCCAGTCCTTTTTGAGTCTGCTCTTCCTACCAGTCTAGATGTGGCTTCTTCTGTAAATCCTTGGTTATAAGACTTCTGTTCCGCTAGCCTTCAGTTGGTTATTCAGGTTGATTGTTCTGAATTTTTGCTGTAATTCCAGTTTGGTCCTGGGAAGAGGTGAGTGTAACATCCACCTAGTTCACCCCCATCTTGGATCTCTCTAAGTTTTGATTGTTTAAACCAGCCAGCCTATGGTATCTTGTTGTGGCAGCCTGAGTTGACTAATACTGACTAATTCTGACTAATACTGCTAGTATAAACCTGAGACCTTGAGAAAAGTCATTTCCTATAGAGGCTTTAGTGTTTTGGTGATGAAGCTCAGCCTCTTCCTAAACCGTGTGAAGTTAGGCAAGTTACTTCATTTTTCTAAGTCTCAACTAATTCTTCTGTAAAATAGAGATACTAATACTTTCAAGATCATAGAAAATTAAATGAGGTAATACATTTGAAATACTCAGCACACAGTAAACACTTAGGGGCAGTCTTGGAGGATATTGGGGACATCCTATCAGTTGGAAAAGAAGGAGAAACATGACTATTCTATCAAATTGGCCTTTGGTGTGAAATTCAAATTCTAATTCTCCATCCACAACAGAACTCCTGGAACCTTTAGATTTTAGGGCTACTAGATTTTCCCAATAAATTGGCCTCTGGAAAGAATCTGGTGTTTGGAATCAGAGTGACCTGGATGGATTTTAACCACCACTCAGATTCTTATTAGCTCAAAGTGTCATATTCCTTCAGATATTTAGTTTCCTCTTCAGCGGTTTGGAGATAGCACCTTTCTTCTAGCACCCCTTTGGGAGGGAAATACCAGATCACTGCATGAAGCACTCCCAGTCACCCTGCAAATCTTAATTCTCCTTCCATTCTTGAAATTGTTCTAGATCCCAAATAGGCTGTTTCCTATCAGTCTCAATATCCAGGGCTAGGAGTACCAAATGTGTGTGTGTGTGTGTGTGTGTGTGTGTGTGTGTGTGAAAGTACCTTATGCTTGTAAACTGCAAGACTGCAATTAAAAAAAAGAGTTGTTATATATCAACGATGGGACCAATAGTCCCATAGGTAGCATTAGATGGTGGGATTCTGCCATGAAAATAGAGAGGAATAGGGTTTGATAGTCAATGTATTGCTAGGCATTTTAAGAAAGGGGAGTTGCTAAACACTAGTGGAGCCTCCCATTTGCCAGGCACTGTGACTGACACTTTATGTAATCACAGGTACATTACAACACTGGGCAGACTGTGACTCCTAGAATGATTATCATGTAGTGCCTAGAACTGTAATTATTTACAAATTAGATGACTTCTATCCAATAGACTATAAACCCCTTAAAGGTAGGCACCATGTTTTATAAGTATCCATTTTCTCCACATCTCCTGGGATGGTGACTCAGAGGAACTTGAGAGAGATTTCGTGAATAGGTGGATATGTGATTATATTCACTTATTTATTAATTCTACAATTATTTGTTGAGTAACTACTATGTTCTAGGCACAGTTCCAGACCCTAGGGATATAGCAATTAACAAAATAGACCAAGTCCACTTTGCTATGCTAGAGCTCACACTCTAGCAGGGGAATATGACACTTCAGGTGTGAAGAGATTCAAGCAAGGGGAGGCAATAAAGAAAGTGGTCAGTGGGTTTGGGAGATGACCTTCTTAAAGCCCCCTGGGAGCCATCTGGATCCCCCTCATCAACTGTCAACGAGAGCTTGGTTTGACCATGTCATCCTGTGCTTACTGAGGACAGTGCTTGCTAAAGGTGAGCACTGAGGTACTTTCAAGAAGCCTTGTGATCTTGAGCCCAAGGAGCCGTAAGTAACCCCCTCTCTTTAAATTAATATAATTTATTTTTAGAGCAGTTTTAGGTTTACAGAAAAATTGAGCACAAAGTATAGAAAGTTTCCATAATAACTCCTTGCCCCACTCCCAAATTTCCCTTATTATTAACATCTTGCATTAGTGTGGTATATTTGCTACAACCGATGAGTCAATATTGATATAATTAATATTTACTAATATATATGAAATAATAATCAATATAATTATTAACCAAAGTCCATAGTTACATTAGGGTTCACTCTTTGTGTTGTACATTCTTTTTACTTTCTTTTAAATATATTTGTTTTTTTTAAAATATATCTTTATTGATTTCAGAGAGAGGAAAGGAGAGGGAGAGAAAGATAGGAACATCACTGATGAGAGAGAATCATAGATCTGCTTGCTGCCTCTTGTGAACCCCCACCTGGGGATTGAGCTTGAAACCTGGGCATGTGCCCTGACCAGGAATCGAACCTTGATCTCCGGTTCACGGGTCAACACTCTACCACTGAGCCACACCGGCTGGGCTGTGTTGTGCATTCTGTGGGTTTTGACAAATGCATCACACAGAAGAGTTTTACTTCCCCACAGACCCCTGTGCTTCACCTATTCACTCCCTCCTCCCCTCCAACCTCTGGCAACCACTGATCCTTTTACTGTCTCCGTAGCTCGTATAGTTGGAATCATAAAGTGCCTTTCTCTTTTAGCAATTTTGTTTTGTGTAAATTTAATTTGACTGCTGCCTTCATCACAGAGTGATGGAACCCAGAACCCTCCGTCCTTCCACGCTCCTCCGGGCCACGCATGGAGCTGAGAGGCAGGGATGTACAGCATCTTCTCCATGCAGCAAATAGCACAGACCCACTGTTAGCCCGGAGGGGAAAGATGGGATCTTTGCAGTCTCCTCGATTCAGTAAAACACATTTAATCACTTAAATGCTTTTCGATGATGAGCTGGATGATTTTTATCATCGCAGCCAACTCCCGGCAGTCCCCAATGTGTCCTGAACAAGAACGGAGAAAAAAGCAGGGACGTGGGCTTTTTGTTTGAGTTTGTTTTGCTTTATTTATCTGTTTGAATGCATCCACTTTTGCACTTTAAAATGGCCCAAATTTGCTAGGCAACTGCAAAGCTTCCATGTGGATGCAGGCTCTGTGGTGTTGGTACCAGGGGGAGGCTGGCTGTGTGTCCCCCTGCAGGGCCTCGGGGTGGCTGTGGAGACAGGGGTGGGCTCCTCAAAGTGCGTGGAGTGAGAGGACCTGCAGAAGCTGGGCTGGGAAAGAGCAAGTGTGGGCGAGGTCTTGCATGTGTGTTGTCAGATTTACGACAGCTAGTAGCACTTATCAAAGTGACATTTATTGGGTGTGAAATGTTCTCATTTGTTAGATAACACAAGCTGTTTAGTATTAAAGCAACTTCCACACAGCACAGTCTCCTCTGTCATTAGGGACCTCCTAGGATTAATTACTGAGATCTATGCCCCGACACTCAGATGCTTCTTAGAACCATAAACTTATAAATCATGCATGAGCTGATTGCCAGGAAAATTCCCTCAAACCATGACTTCTCCACGAGTGGAACGAGGACAAGGTAAGGGAATAGTCAGTCGCTCACACGAGTGCTCTCTGGAGACTGGAGTCCCTGGTCTGAAATGCTGAGATTGTCCCTGCTTCCCCTGTCCTGAGGTTGCTGCAGTGACACCCCATGCTTACACACAGTTTTTAGCTTTTCAAAGCATTTCATCTACAAAGGTGCTTTCTTTGTCATTTATCATTCTGGTGCTAACACCTGGAAAGCATCTGGCACATAGTAGGTCCTCGATAATGGTGCTGGATGAATGAAAGGCCCAGAGGAACTGGGATCTGCATGGCTCTAAGAGGTGGGGGTGCCACTTCTCTCAAATCACACAGGTTCTCAGGGACCCAGCTAGTTCCAGGAGCCCAGCAGCACTGTTTCCATCTACTACAACGCAGCACTTTTAAGGATTGTGGTTAAAACAGGATTCAAACGCAAGAAAGTGAGGCGGGGAATTCTGAACTACTTAGAACAAAGCTGGACTGAACAGAAAGGGGAAATGTACCTACTGGTTATCAAGGCACTTTGGATCACTAATAATTCTTTGGCACAAGAAAAGGAACATAAACCCTACGCGATGAATAAGGGGGGTCATTAGGAAGAATTGTTATGGGCGTCTACAAACATTGATGTGTATCAGGGAAATAAAGGTTGTTGGATCTTCTTTATTATACATTCACTTTGTAAGACAGTGAAAATATCTCATCCAAAGTGGTCCCAAACCATGTGGATTCACTCTCCAAAATGATAGCCCGCCTCCAACACCAGCATGTTAGTCCAAGACTTCTCACCAGCTGCAAAAGCGTTCCAAGTGTTTTCCCCATTTCTACGTTTGCTCTAAAACACCTCACAGCCACTAATTAAAACACCTCAACAGCTTCCCTTAGCATGTAGGATAAATAAAAAATCTTTATCATGACCCAGAAGGGCCTGCAGAAGTTGGCCTCGTTTCTTACCAAGCTCCCTCTTACTATCTTTGGCCAAACTGGCCTTCAAATAGGCATACTCTTTGTCCTCAAAGAGTTACCATTTAGTAGGAGAGTCGTGAAATTTAAATACACAGGTAAATATGTCACTCAAATTGTGATGTCAGTTGTACCTCGATTGTGGCCTAGGAAAAGCATAGTCAGAATGCAGGTGGCTTACATTTGGTGGAAGTCCAAGCGACACCTGAGTTGAGGTTAATCCAGAGAGGCAGGTGACCATGGAAAGAGTGGGGGAGAGCTCTCTACATAAAGACTAGGCCCAGGGGCGGGACAAGGCCAGCGTGGCAGAGGAACAGAAAGCAGGCCGGTGTGAGGAGTGCGTCTGGAAGCATAGGCCTGGCGAGACGGGGCCTTCCAGATGAGGTTCAGCTTCTGAACTTGGTCCTGAATTCAGTGGGAAGCCCCCGAAGAGCTTCAAGCAGGGAAGACCACATGGTTTATATTTTTACAAGATCATTCCAGCCGCTGTGCGGAGAGTGAACTTGGCAGATGCTGACTAGGAAGCTGTCGTAGGTGAGCGGTGACAGTGGCTTGCACCTGGCAGCTGGAGGTGGAGAAATGGAAGAGGAGGGGGGAGATTTTTGAGGTAGAAATGACAAGATTGTTGATAACTGACTTTGGGGATGAAGGAAAAGAAATGACAGGAGTGGCTTTTAAATTTCTTGGTTGACTCTAAGAAAGCTCCGTGCCTTGCCCTGTGCCATCTGGTTCTTGCAATGACTTGGGGAAGAAGGTAGCCAGGGGCTTTTGTCTCTGCTTTTAGCAGAGAAGCAAAAAGAAAACCAAGAGATTAAGAGATTCAGCCCGAGCCTCATGGCTGCTGGGCAGAGGCCAGGACCAGCTCCCGCCCCAGGCACTGGGTCCAGCCATCTCCCACCGCCTGTGGGAGGCTGTCCCTTGTCACAGGACCGAGGGTGGCAGCTTGTCCTGCCGGCTGACCCTGTGTGTGGCTCTTTGCTGGCTCCTCCCTGCCTCTCCCTGCTGGCTCCGGGCTCACTTTTACTTAATGACTCTCATCTCCCAGAAAGTTCCTCCCAGAATCCACAATAGGCGGCATTACGAACTCCTCATGTCTGGTGATAACTTTTTATGAGGTTTTTATTCTTTTACAATATATTAAAGCCATATTTTTGCCAGGTTTTTACTTCAGTTTATTTCCTGTCCTTGACTCACTCTCCCCCACCCCTCCGGCGGCTCCCCCCCCTCACCTGAGCGAGCTTTCGCTGAGATGTTTAATTCTCCCTTATCCCAATTCCCGGAGGTACATGAAAGCAGCTTTACGAGCCCATAAATCCAAGAAGATAAAGTGCATTTTTATTAGTTGTGTTGGCATCAAAGGGGAAAAAAATGGAATCTAATGTGAAATAGTCAATAATGAATTTGCTTAATAGCCCTCATCACCTCGGCGGGTCTCACTGAAGGCAGGGGCCTCCCAGGCAGGGCGCGGGGACCGCAGCCCCTCTCGGGAGAGGCAAGGGGCACCACCCTGCCGGGCTGCATTTTTATTTTCATTTCCTCCAGCGAGAAGATATTTCTTCTGAATGGAGCAAGGACGCTTGAAGGCAGGGGTGGGGAGAGGAGAGTTAGAGGAGCGGGCATGAGGGGAAGGGACTGCTGGCTGGGAGCTGAAGCCACCATGGTCCTGGGGGTGGGAGGAGAGGGGCTGCCGGAGTCCTGTCTGCCTTGCTCTCAGCCCAGGTGGATATTTTGTTCACTGAGAGCTACTTTGGTGACAGAAAGATGGAGGGTGGAGTCAGGGATGGAGGGATGTCAGTGAGAAAAAGGGTGGGCCACCTCCAGGAGCAGGGGAGCCCCGCAGGTGACCAGTGTCCCTGTGAAGCCAGGAATGTGCACTTGGAGAACCAAGGAGCTCACCCACGCACCAGGGGAAGGCAGGGGGCTGCCCCATGGCGTCCTTGCTGTCTGCCAGGCCAGAGCCCCGGTGAAGGTTCAGGTTCCTCATTTCGGACCCTGCAGATAATTCAACTGCTATGGGGTTGGGGCGTCTCTGGCACACCCTCCCCTCACTAGCCTGGCATCTGTGCATCTCAGCCTGGCTTTCTGTGGCTCAGGCCCTGGGCCTGTGATCTCTGCCTCTGCCTCGCCCCTGCCCCCGCCCCTGCCCCTGCCCCTGCCTCCTCCCTCTCTCTCCCTGCCTCCCTCTCCCTGTCTTGCGACTCTGCAGTTAGCTTGGAGAAAGCCTTCTGCCCAGGCTAGCACCCCAGAGAGGGCCCGATCCACACGTTGGCAGGTGTTCAAGTAATTTCCTGAGAATGCTGGAGCTCCTGGCGGCCTTTGTAGTTTTTAAGACCTCTGGGGCTTGAAAAGGAGAGCGCTTTTCTCCCCTCTTTCAAAGAGAGGAGGAAGGGGCTTTCTGGGGGTTAGAGCAGAGTGTGGTTTTTGCCACTCGGCCACTAGATGGCAATAGTCCAACATGCAAAAAAGTGAGCAGCTGGAATCCAGCCGCTTTTCCTCTCCCTCTGGAAGGGAGGAAGGGCTGGGGGTAGGGTGCTGAGAGGAGAAACGGAACCAACACACAGGGAACACCCGAGGCTTCTGCCCTGGAAAAGGGGCTGGGTCTGCAGCAGCTTGGAGGCAGTGGAACAGGATGGAGCAGTCTTCGTGAGGAGGCTACTGCCCTGCCAGGGGCTCATCCTCCGGCCCAGAGGAAACAAACACTGCGGCTCCAGTTTCTCTGGGGGAATGAGGTCCCCACAGGTCAGGTGGCACTACCACACCTGTTACTGCCATGTCAGGTGGAGCCCTCAGGGCGCTTGGCCTTATAGGGGAGGAGACAGGGCTTCCTATTTCTCCAGGTGGCTCTGAGACGAGGTTGTACTTTCATCAAATTTCAGGGATGCCCTGAGGGCATTAAGAAAAGGGCACAGTGCGGAGATTTGCATAAGGTTGTAGCTTAAATTCTCTATCATAAAAGCCGCCTGTCTGCCTGGAGGAGCCTGGGCCAGCCTGTCAGTCAACACATCAACAAATACAGTCAGGGGATAATGGTAGGTGTTCAATAAATATTTGTTGAACTGAGCTTAATTGAATAGTCTCTTGCCCTTCAGGACCTTATAATCTAGTGAGAGAGAGGAAGAGAGACTGCTTGAAGCAATTAGAGCAGGACTTAGTGCAGACTGTGGCTCACTCTCAGTGAGCTGGAGTTTAGAAGTAACAGGAATCACAGAAGTTACAGCCCACCTAATGAAGACAGGAAGGGCCTGGCACAATTACATTTTACCTGCAGGGGTGGAGGGTTTAGGCTACAGTTAGCAACATAAGGTGGGCCTTGGTTGGGGATGGGTGCTTCGATGTCAGGCAGAGGAGTTTGTTCTTGATACCAAAGCGATAGGGAGCTATTGCAAGTTCTTGAGCAGGAGAGTGACCTACTGGAAGTGTTGGGTAAGAAAACTCTCAACTATTTCTCCTGACCGGGAGGTCATTGAGTGCTGAGAGGTGGGTTTTTCTTTTCTGTGGCTATCAAAGGGATCAGGGTCATGCTTGGCCTTAATAAGTGTTCAGTAAATATTGAACTGAAAAGGTGTGCAGCAGGAGTCCCAAGGACACCGAAGCCGGTGAGGGACTCACTCCTGGGAGGTCACGTTCACTGGTGAGCGAGTGGAGCAGAGCTGGGGCTGCCAGGGCTGCCGAGGGGCTGGCTGAGTGCCGCCCACACTGAGCACCAGTTTTCTGAGGGCTGCTTTGTTCACCGGCTCAGCAGAGCATGTGAGATGCGATCACAAGCTTGAAAAAACACAGACAGTCTCTGCTCGCTGCCACTTCCCATTTTGCTGATCCACTTATTTGACAATGCCAAAGAAATACCTCCACCTTCCTTTGCTCCCTGCATAGCCCACTTGTGGGCATTTCTGCACCCTGAGGAATGTCAATGTCAGAGGCCCACTGCCAACAGTCCCTTCCCTGGACCGAGGTGTCATCCGGGGTAGAGGGAGCACCTGGAGGCAGCCTTACCCAAACATTGGTGTAGGTGAACTGTCTACGTGATTTTTGGCTCTCTGCCGTGGTCAAAGGCAGAGCTGACTGAACAAACACGGTTTGTCAAGGTGCCTCCAGCCTCACTTTCATTCCTGATTTCTGCTCCGAGTTTGGTATCATTTCATCCATTTATATATAGTTGGACAAGCTGAGGAGTGACCAAGGCAGGTGATTTATGAAAAATGGCATTATTCCTGAGTTGGGGAACTTGGGGTGGACCTCTGACCTCTTATTTTTTTTTAATCTTCACACAAGGATGTTTTTTTAATGATTTTTGTTTTTGTTTTTTTTTTTTTTAAGAGAGAGAGAAAGGAAGAAAGAGTGAGAGAGGGAGAAACATCACCATGAGAGAGAAACATCCATCAGTTGCCTCTGGGATGCTCCCTGACCCAGGATCAAACCTGCAACCTTGGTATGTGCCCTGACTGGGAATCAAACCTGCCACCTTCTGGTGTACAGGACAACACTCCAACCAACTGAGCCACCCAGCCAGGGTGAACCCCTGCCCTTTTCATGCCAAGCCCGCTGCCTGTCCGATAGGTCCCTGCTGCCTGGGGCCAGCCTGGCTCCAGGCTGTGTGGACTGGGGCCGTGGGAAGGTTGAGCCTGCAATGGTAGGGCTCAGATGTGGAGGTGGGGAGCCAAGTAGGACTAGGGAAGGCACTCTCACAGTTGAAGAGCACAGCAAGTTCTTGATGTCAGAATGGCTGGCCCAGGAAAACACTGGGTGTGTCTGGAAGTCAGGTCAACAGGGATCCAGTTCCCCCTGAGAGTCAGGGGTCAGGAGCTTGAGTGTCTGGCAAAAGAGGCCAGTTGTTGGTCAGCAAACATTTATTGAACACCTGCTTACTACAGATGTGGAGTAACACCTGATACCTGACCCCAGTGTGGACAGAGACAAGGGAGTGGAGAGTTACAGTGTAACTGGTTCTTCATAATAACAGGGTGTGTACAAATGCTATGGGAATCTGAAAGAAAAATCCATTACATCTTCTCTGGGGCGGTGGGCATGAGTGGTAAGGACCTTGGGAACACATGACAGCTCAGGCCATTGACTGGGTCAAGGATGGGGCGACTGATCAGGCATGGAGAGCATGGAGCCTTGGACTGCAGTGCCCTGGCGGCCGCCTCCCGGAGCCTGCCGGTGCAGGGCTGTGCAGAAATGCCCCTGTGGGTCTTGACACCGCAGGCAGCACCGGGCTCGCGGGCCTGAGCTCCATGACGTCTTCTCTTTCTCACCACCACTTAGAACTTCATAAATCCCAGCGCCAGAGCCAATAATCTTATCACCAGCTTTCAGGCCCCTTTTCTCCTGGTCCAGGATCTCACTCATCAGAACACTGGAGACCTCTACCAGGAGAGATATCTCAGCATCGTTCCACACCTTGGGGACAGTGGGAGAGAGTGTACTGTGAGTCTGGCTGGATCTGAGGCTCAGGGACACCCTGTGCGAATAGACTCGCCTTCCTCTTGTGAGACAATACATCTTTGTGTCTTGGTCATGGGTAGTATGTGTTTTCAGAGGCAGTGAAGACCCTCAGAGGGAGGTAACATCAGTGTGCCCTGCAAATAATAATGAACTCAATAATAGAAATAATACCTACCATTTATTAAATACCCAAAGTCACGTAGCAAGGACACGGAAGTGCCAATGGGAATTGGTCTGTGATTGGGTGGGTTTCACGATGGGGCCTGAGATGCTTGGTGGGGGCGGGTGGGTAAGGGGCTCCTGGCTTAGGGTATGTTGAACAGAGGGAGGAACTGTGGTTTGGGGAGGGGGGAACCCCAGGTATGCTGCTAGCTCTGGCATAACAATCAAGTGTGTGATGGCAGGTGTAGCCCTGGCCTTCGCTCTCATTCCCGGCAGGCACTCCTGAACCTCTCCAGGTGACCCTGGCTCCCTACATACTGCACATGGGCCATTCAACAGACCTGGGCCCTAGCCTAGGCGCCAAGCTAGCCTCGCCTGGTCAGAACTTTCTATAGTATGGCAGCACAGAGCTCGTCAGGTTCAAAGCTGACTAGCGTTGATTGAGGGCCCTCTGTATTCCAGGTCTTAGGTCAGCTAATTTTGTCTACAGTGTCACATTGAACCTTTACGACAACCTGGTGTGAGGCATTGTTCTAACTCGTTTAGTTGAGAGGCCCAGGGGTATTGCCTAAGGCTCCATGGCAGATTAACGAGTGGCAGCTTCTTCCCTCTGTTTTGGCTATTTCTGAGGTCCTTTCGGTTCTAATATTCTATTCCCTGAGACTGTTGGGAGAAACATCAGAGCTGGTTGCAGCTGGGGGTAGGATGCCAGACACTTCCAAGAGGACAGCTTTCTCTTTTCTATTCCTAATAATCTCTCCCCTCAGGTGCTCTTTCACCTGGAAAACTGACAGCTAATGTTTCCCTTTCCTTCTTTTTTGTTTTTCACAGCTCAGGGAATTAAAGCCAAGGACGACGTGAGCTTAGAAATAGTAGCAACTTGTCTCATGAGGCTGGTACACAGAGGCGAGCGGGAGAAAGGTGAGGACAGTCAGCAGATCTTCACGTTGAGCAACAGGTCCCGGGCACAGCCTCGCCCTGCTCCCTGCTGCCTGCGCTGGGTGGGTGGCTCAGGGAAGTTACGTGACTGGCCTGGTGTGGCTGCCACTAGCTGTTCACCAGCCACATGTTGTCTTCCTTTGGGTTAACAGCTAGACTGCATTTCCAAGCCCCTCTGAAGTTAGGGCGTTGGCAGGGAGATGTGGGGGGGAGTGACGTGTGCAGCTCCCAGCCCCGGCTGCTCAGAACCTCCCACCCGTGACCTCCTTGCTCTGCCCTGTCCCTCGGCAGCCCTAGAAGCCACACACAGGAGATGGTGGAGCCGTGGGCGAAAGAAGCTTGGCTCCCTGCATTACGCTGGGAGGGCTTATCCATTACAACAGCGAGCAGGACCTCGGCTAGTACACCCAGGCCCCTAATGGAAAAGCAGGCTGCGTGTAGCCAGAATGATTTCTGAGGTCCTTCAGAATTTAACGGCTCCTGGTTCGAAGGTTCCATGAAAGAGGAGAGCGGGTCCCAGCTGCATAGTGTGGGGCGTGACTCACAGCACACCCGAAGCTTCTCCGTGGCCCCTGTCTTTGGGGAGCTTCCACTGGAGGCCAGTGGTGATAAACAGCTCCTTCCTGGCACCGTGCCCTGCTTCAAATGACCTAGGGCAGGACCCTTCTCCTCCCTGTGAATTGTGTTTGACAACGAGGGCCTCGCCTTATCTTTTAGAGTAGTACCAAAGATTAAATCATTGCTTTGCAAAGATTGCTTTCGTGCACACCGAATGCTATATAAGGGATTTTTGCTTGTTACAGTCATGTGCCGCATAATTATATTTCGGTCAACGATGGACAGTATATATGATGCTGCTCTCATAAGATTATAATGGAGCCAAAAATTCCTGTACCTGGTGACGTCATAGCCATCGTAATGTCCTAGTGCAGCACAGTACTCACGTGTTTGTGGTGATGCTGGAAAAAGCGAGCCCGCTGCACTGCCAGTCGCATAAAAGCATAGCGCATACAATTACGCACAGTACATAAAACTGGATAATGAAAATAAACAACTATGCTACTGGTTTATGTAATTACTACACTATACTTTTTATCGTTATTTTAGAGTGCACTCTTCCTCCTTATAAAAAATAATAGTTTGCTGTAAAACCGTTTGCTGTTTTACACGGCAGCAGCCTCGTGCATCTCCTGTTTCCGTGTCTCTTGGTGGCATCATTTCCTCTCGTGCTTGATCGCATCTCATACTGTTTTGTACAGTCACAGGCTGCACAGGTTTCTAGCCCAGGGGCAACAGGCTGTGCCATGCAGCCTGGGTGCGGAGCAGGCTACGCCGTCTAGGTTTGGGGGAGTGCCCTCTGTAACGTTTGCACAGTGACGGAATTGCCCGATGGTGCATTTCTCAGAACACAGCCCGCCGTTAAGCAGCGTGTAACTGTATAGATCAGGTTGTAACTGGGATTCAGGAACTCATGAGTCATCATTTTAAGTCTGACATTTACTTTCAGTGACCCCAGCCGGGTTACACAATATTAATCCAAATAGTGATATAATCATTTTATGTAAATCCAATAGGAGAAGACTGAAACTTTCATACACAGACAAATTAGAGAATGATTATTTTCAAGTCAGGAATCTTTATCAGTTTTTCTGATTTTATCTTGCTTAATACTGAGAGAAAGAGGGAGGAAACTTTCAACAGAAAAGTTGGCAATTAAAGATCAATTCAAATTAATCAGAAACTAATACTGATGAGGGGAGGTGGGGAAGATGAAATAAAATCCAATACAAATATGATTTTTTTTTAAAAAGCAGTGCACAAAATGAAGTATAGGTTCTTAAGACAAGTTTGCAGAGGAGGTTCCATCAACACAGTTTCTGCACCTTCTGGGTGCTGGGACACAGCAGTGAGACAGAAATATTAAGTTCCCGCTCTATGGGGAAACAGCAATGTACACTTAGAGAATTCCATGTCAGGTAAAAATAACCAGTGACCATTGCATCCTACCGTGTTTCTAAGTATCTTACAGGTATTAACTCATTTAAGCTTTGTTAGAGCTTTACAGGATAAGCGCTGTTACTCTCTGATCTCCATTTTACAGATGGGAAAGTTGATGCACAGAGAGGTTAATTGCCCAAGCCAGGGAGCCTGCTCTTAACTACTAAACTATACTGTCTCTTATCAGTGCTAAGTGCTAGAAAGAACATAGATCGGGGAATAAGATATAATAGAGAGTGGGTGGCTAAGTAAATAGGATGGTTTAGAACAGGAGACATTTGAGCAAAAACTGAGTGACGTGAGGAAGCCAGTGAGAGGACACCAAGGGAAAGATTGTGTTCTAGGCAGAGGGAACAGCACGTGCAAAGGCCCGAGATGGGGAAGTGCAGTGAGTTTCAGCAATACCAAGAAGGTCAGTTTGACCGGAGTGGATGAGCAAGGGGGATAAGTGACAGAAGACAAAGTTGGAAAGACAGCCAGGGCCTAGAACTTGTAGGGCCTTAGCATCCGTGAATAGGGCTTTGGCGTTTCCCTGAAGAATTATGGGAAATTCTGACAGGGTTTTGAGCAAGGGCACTCATGGGATCTAACTTACCTTACAAAACAATGAACTATTTTGGCTGCTTAGTGTGTGGCAGTAGTGCCAGGTGGCAGAAGTAGAAACAGGAGGGACCAGGCAAGAGATACTCCAGGATTAGATCAGAGTGACAGTGATGTGAGTGCTGGAGCTCGGAAGCACTGGGTGCGGAATGTGAAGGAAAGGGAGCACCCGGTGTGAGGTGGTGATGGCTGCTGAGATGGGGAAGAGTGTGGTTGGAGGTAATTAAGAGTCCTGCTTTGGATATGCAAGCGGAGATGCTGAGTAAGAAATTACTTACTCAAGCCTGGAGTTCAGGGGAAAAATAGAGGCTAGAAACATCAGCTTTAGTATCAAGGACACAGACAGGGCAGATTACCTAGGGAGAAAATGGTAGAGAAGAGAGATGTTCTAGGATTTCAACACTTAGATCTCAAGAAGAAGAGAAGGAACCAGGAAAGACGATGAACAGAGGGGCTGGTGAAGTGGGAAGAAAACACAGAAAGTGAGTCTTCGATACCGAGGCAGGAAAGTGTTCTAAGCAGGATGGCATGGCCCACGGTTCGGTAAGCAGGAGACTGATCAGTGGTCAGTGGATTTGGTAACAGGAAAGCGGCTTTCAGAGCGCAGGCTTTCCACAGAAGCTTGCTTGGAAAGTCAGACTTTGCCAAGGCTGCAGTAAGAATCAACTACCAACTCTCAGGACTTGTCAGGCAGCAATGCGTTCCTGTTGTCCATGGGCAGCCCTGGGCATGCGGCTTATAACTTCTCATTCATAACCCAGGCTGAAGGAGTAGCTCCTGCGGCCTAGGGGCAGGGCGAGGTTGCTGACGGCAGCTTGGCGTGCCTCTCAAAGCGTCTGCTCCGACATGGCTCCTACCAAGTCTGCTCGGAGTCTACTGGATAAAGCCGGCCACGTGGTCAAGCCTGGTGACGGAGTCGCATGAGTATCCCACCTGTGGGGGGCTCCCCAGGTCACATGGCAACCACCAGGGACACGTAATCCTTTGCAGAGAAAGGAGGAGCCAATAGCTGGGAACAATACTACAATCTGCCCCAAAGAGAGTTCAAGAGAAAATAGAAGTAAAGAGAAGAATTACAGAAAACAGAAATTTTGCTATAAAAGGAGCAAGGAAATAGGTAGTAGCTGGAGCAGGAGGTAGGGAGGTTTTTTTTAAGATGCATGTTATTTCAGCATGTTTGTGTATAACATGCCTGCCGAAAGCAGCGATTTTCAAAGGGTGTGCCGTGGCACACAGGTGTGCCGCAAGGATTTTTAAAACATGCCACACCTGACTAGTCAGGGCATGGACCTCTCTTTCCTTAGATTGACAAATAAAAATATGATAACAGCCAACACAACAATAGGGTTTGATGTGAATGAATAAAAATTACCCCTATTTTTTTTTTTTTTGTCGGAACGGCAAAAAAAAACCTTTTTAGTGTGCCGGCGGAATTTTAGTAATTAGTTTATGTGTGCCATGAGATGAAAAAGGTTGAAAATCACTGAAGCAGGAGAGCAATAGAACAGCTACAAGGATCAAGCAGGTGGGAGGAAACAGGATCCTCTGGACAAGTGAAGGGTTGACCTCTAGGAAGAGTTTTCTCTGGGATGGAAGAAAAGGCAGATCCTGGGAACGGCGGCCATAGGAGTAAGACGTTTTCTGATGGCTTCTGTGTTCTCAGTGAAATAGGCCATCGTCTAAGAGTGAAGAGGTGGGAAGGGGTGCCGGAGATCTGAGAAGCGCAGGGTTGTGGCGGAATTACCACACGGAGTCGGAGCACGGAGCAACAGGAAAGGAGGCAGGGGTGCGGCCCAGCCGAGCGCCGCGGTCGCGGTTGAAGGCGAGGGCAGCCAAGGCGTCTGCACGCTCTCCGTCACTTCCATTCAGCTGGATGCAGGCCCGAGGTCGGGTTCAACCCAAGGTTAGGGGCTTCCGGGTAACTTCTGTGATGCAGAGAGAGGGGGACAACCAACTGATGGTTTATTCCATAGACTGATTTTAATAAGGGAGCATAACATTAAAAACTGAGAAGGGTGATGCACAGTGAGCGTAGGCCTCACGATCTGGCCGTGCGGGAGGATCGGGAATGGTGAAAGCAGGGCCACTGGAGAGAGTAGCCTGGAACATTTGTGACGCTGGTCATTTGGATGTTTGGTATCAATGAAGCAGAGACGGTGCAGTTAGTAATGACATAACCTGGGTCAGGGGCACGGGACTAGTTGGCTGAGGTGGCACTGAGCTGATTACCAAGCTGATTCTTGGAGGTGATGTTAGGCACTGGGAAGCGAGGGTGTTAAGTGGGCCAAGTGTGTAGATGTAAGAATCACTAAGAGGCAGGATATGGGAAGGATGAAGGGAGAAGGGTTTATAAATAAATGCAAGAAAGGGGGGTGGCGGCTATTGCTGGGTGGAAGAGCTCCCGACTCTCATAATGTGATCCTGAAGCTCCTGCCCTTTCTTCTTCTGAGCAGTGTTGGGGAAAGGGGTGCTCGTGATCGCTGACTGTAGGGGTTTTGACACAGGCTGCCCAGTAAGTAGCCTGGCACGTGGAGCACAGAGCAAAGGCCCCGGGGTCTCACACAGGAATGTGCCCTGACTCCTGCTTCCATCGGCCTGCTGGCTGCTGAGGCACCGGGGCTCCGATGGATGCTGGCTGCTGGCCGCTGCGAGCGCAGGCGGGGCCTTCCCGCAGCAAGTCAGCGGCAACAGAGGCCAACGCAGGCGCCAGACCTGGGGCAACGCAGTGACGGGAGTGGCTGAACCACGTCACAACGGTGGCAGGAAGAGGAGTTCCAGTGCATATGTTGGGGGGTGGGAGGAAGGAGACTATAAGATAAGGAGGAACGTTGTTTTTTCACCCCAGGAACTGGTTTGTAGCAGTGTCCCGTCCATCATATGGGGTTTCTCAGAGGACTTCCCTCCCCTCCTCCACGACGCCCCCCCCCCCCCCCCCAGCTTGGGAAGACCATTTTGATTCCACAGTGAATATCTTCAAGGTCTGAGGACTCACACCTTTTGCTTAGAGTTGGGCATCCATAGGGAGCTGGCCTGGGGACACTTTTGGATGGCATTGTTTTTAGTCCATTTTATACAGAGCTCTGAGACGCAGCTGATATCCTGTAACTGAACATTCGGCTCAGCAAAATGACAACTGCTTAAATAACAGGTTCTTCAAAATATAGTCTTTTTCTGAGGCTTATTGTAATGTTTAGGTTCCTGAGCTTTGTTTCTTAAAGTTGCTTCTCTTTGGCTTTTTCTTGTGTTTTCTTCTTTGACCATCAGAAAGTGGCAGCTGGCCTGCGCCCTCAGCTACGGTTCTGATTTTTGATTTCACAAGGGTTGTGTTTGTCACAGGCTTTGGGGAGCGTTCTGCTCAGACAAGATCTGGGAGCTGGTTGAATGTAAGTGTGGAGACTCTACAGAGTCACAGGGATCTGAGTTTGAACGTCAGCTGTGCCACATGCCTGCTGTTCCTTAACGCTCTCTGCCCTCAGTTTCTTTATTTGGCGAATGGGATAATAGTAGGCTCTCGCTCGCAGGACTTAGATCCACACGAGATAAAGCATACACAGTTCTGAGCACAGCAGCGTACGCAGGGTAAGCATTCATCAAGCCAGTGATTACGGTTATGATCTCTGGGAAGACAGCTACGTGGACAAGCCGAAATCAGACAGTGTGACGGAGACAGATGGAAGATGGCAAGGCCCTGAGATGAGCCCCTTTCTAACCTGGGAAGCTAAAAGAAACTTCTGCAAAGGGACCACTGACCTGGGTCACAGAAGCTAACTGGGAGAAAAGAAAGAAGCATTCACACCCGGCAGGGGCAAGCAGGCTGCAGCCGCGGGGCTGAGCCGCGGGCCCAGGGCGCTGCGTTTGGTGGAGATCGCACGCGTGGGGCTTCAGTGCTGCCGCCCCGGGGCAGGGGGTGCTCAGGGGTGAGTTTGGGACTGAGTAGGCCACGGCAGGAAGGCTGGGGTTTATCCTGTAGGGAGTGAATAGCCATTTTTTTCTTTTTAAACAGAGAAGGTGCCTGTCCTGATTTGTACTGTTTCTAGCATCACTTTGGGTTTGAGGGAGGCCAGAGATGGATTGGGAGAGGGGATGAGAGAAAGGGACACCTCTGAGGGATGGTTAGGAAGTAAAAATAGCAGAACTTGTTGGGGGCTCCATGGAAATGAAGATGAGGGAGCAGACGTGGGCTGAGGGAGGGATTTGAAGCCCTCTGGTGCTGTGCATGGGTGCAGAGAGCAGGAGATGGGGCACAGCCAGTGGACATTTAGTTTGGAAACGCTGAGCCAGGGATTTGGGGACTTCTGGGTGGAGGTGCCCAGCAGGCAGCTGTGTGTAGGCAAATCTGATTGAGGGGTAGGGGAAAGTCTGGCTGGAGATGGAGATGTGGAACTCCTTGGCTTCCAGTGGGGTTTGCACCCGGGCAGTGCCTCTGCTCACCAGGGGAGAAAGTGCCAGGGGGCTGAGAAGACCTGCAGCTGCGGAGAAGCCCTCCAGGCCTCAAGGAATGAACAGCCGCACGGTCCCCGCAGGAGAGCCAGGGCAGTGGGCGCTCCCCCAGCAAGGACAGGAAAGTATTAAATGCTAGAAGGGACAAGCATGCCCACTGGTGGGGACCAGGAAGTCCCTGTGGAGAGCTACCTTAAGGGGGCAGAAGTGTGGTTTTGGTGAATGGAGTGAAGAGAGGTGTGGAAGCAGGGACTACAAATGTGGACTATTCTTTGCAAACTTTTGGTTGAGAAAGGGAGGAAAGAGTTTAGCCAGTAGCTACAAGAGACCAAAGAATCTATGCGATCTCTGTGAGATGTTACACTTGGGACAGGGCACTGAATCTGATTTAGATGCAAAGCCTTGGTATAAAAGTGTTTCCGAATGTCCCTCGGTCACTGCTGAAGAATTAATGTAATATCTTACGCATTTCTGCTTCCTTAGACTCTACTGATGCATTTTGTTTAGGACTCAGCGCTAGGACTAGGGTCTCCTGTTCCTTATGGATAAATGTGCTCTCTTTCTTCCATCTGTCAACAAGATCTTGCAGTGCACTGCTGTCTCCTTTTTACCTTGCCTGCTAGGAAGCCCAGAGGCACACGAAAGGCGGTTACAGGGAAGAGCTCGTTTCTGCTTCTTGGCATAGAGTCTCTTCCCTGGCCCATGGTGTACAGTTCCTGATTTCTTCCATACTTCATAGTCACATGTATAGGAGTTGTTATGTTTTCTAAAATGTTCAATATAAGATAATTGAGCAAATAAAACCTGAAAATGGTGATTTTCTTCATAAATTGAAGTACTTAAATTGTCATAACATGTTTTCGGCATGTAGTTTTTAACCAAATGTGGAAATGTTTCTACAGTTAAAACTTCAAATGCTGTCATTATGTAAATATGGTTTTATTTTAAGCCACTGAAAATCCTTTCTGACAAAGGGAGGGTATAAATTACAAAAAATAAGAAGAGGCTTAACCTCCCTGGGTCTCAGGTTCCTCATCTGTGAAATGGTGATAATGGTTCCTGCCTGCCTGACTCAGGAGATAATGGGTATGAAAGCCATTTGAAAGGGGTAAAGCTTTCCACAAAATCAAATATATAAATAATGTAATGATTTCTCTTTCTTTTGTATTCCTCATGTGTGCAGTCCTTGGCTGATTCATTGAAAGTGCACTTGTGGGGGGAGGGTGGTCTCAGTGGACTTTCTGACGCTAAGATTCCACAAGTCTTATTTTCAGGTGATGATTACTATTTGTTTTAGGGGCAAACCTATTCGTCTGTATAGTTTCCCAGGTGTTTGAGGGGGATGAGAGTATGGTGTTGTGTGAGAGTTCTCCAGAGAAACAGAGCCAATAGCATATTTATAGAAATATAGAGAGAGATTTATTATGAGGAATTGGCGGGTGAGATTATGGAGACTGACAAGTAAGTCCTAGGATCACTGTCCGCAAGCTGGAGGCCCAGGGAAGCCAGTGGTGTAAATCCCAGTCGGAGTCCTAAGGCCTGACAACCAGGAGCCCTGATGTCCAAGGGCTGGGGAAGATGGATGTCCCAGCATATGCAGAGAGCAAATTCACCCTTCCTCCACCTTTTTTGTTCTTTTTTGGACCCTTAATGAATTGGATGATGCTTGCACTGGTGAGGGTAATCTTTTTAACTTAGTCCACTAATTTAAATGCTAATCTCTTTTGGAAACACCATCACAGACACACTGGGAAATAATGTTTTACCAGCTACTTGGGAATCCCTTAGCCCAGTCATGTTGACACATAAAATTAACCATCCCTGGGGAGCAGGTGGTTAAGAGGTTACCTGCCATTTTTTTTACACCCCGGCGACAGGCCTGTCTCATGGGGATTTCCCCGCAGGTCTGTGGGCGTCTTCTGACCCTGGAAGCTACATGGTGCTGCATGGAGGGGAAGCAGTGCCCAGGGTGATGAAGTGCAGCTGGCTGCCCGCAGACCTGGAGGGGCCATTCCTGCCTTGCTGTGAGGTCTGCAGGGTTATTGAGGGAAGGATGATCGATAAGAGTGGGGCCCCCTTCCGCTGTGGCCCGCTGGCTGGACCATCACTCACAGCCCCTGATGAACTACCTCCCCTGCACAGGCATGGCTTTGGGGTGGGTTATGGATGAGCTGCTGTCAAGACTATTTTTTCTAATTACACTTCTGAGCTTGGGACATGGCTGTCCATGGGAGGTGGGAGGTGCCTGATTCTGGAGGCGGAGGTAGAGAAATAAAGTTAGAGGAGCGTCAGGGAGGTTTTTTTGCTGTGTAGATGACTCTATTTAAACAGCCAGGAAGGATCACCAGGTTTCAGGAGATAAAGCTTTGGGTGGACTTTGATGATCCTTTCCATAGTCACTCACTTATTCATTCATCAAACGCTCTCTGAATGACTACAGCGTGCAAGGCACAGTGCATGAGGTGTTCTGTAGACAGAGTTTATCCTACATTATTGTGCATGCAACGCACCGGGGATCTTGTTAAAACTAGAGTCTGATTCAGTGGGTCTGGGGCAAGGCCCGAGACTCTGCATTCCCAGTGAGCTCCCAGGTCCACTCATTCACAAACACGTTGGAGTAGTAAGGGCCTAGGACTCACCCTGGGTAAAATATGGCTCTTGCCCTGGAGGAGCTTTCAGTCCAATGAGGGAAGCAGATGTGTAAACAAGTTATTACAATTAAAGTAGACAGTGCAGTGTCGGGGCAGAGAGATGAGAACGGCGAAGGGGCAGGAGAGTGGTTATTAATTCTCACTTGGAGGATCAGGGAAAACTTCACGACTTGGATGTCATTTAAATTGTGCCTTGAGGGTGAGCCGAATTTTAATAAGTAAGGAGAGTAGGAGAGGGAGGGTGGAGAGGGTTGTAGTGAGGTCACTTTCCGAGGCTGATGGAAGAGCATTGCTAAGGACTGAATGTTTGTGCCCCCCTCCCAAAGTCATTAGTTGAAACCTAACCCCCGTGTGATGGCAGGAGGAGGCGGGGCCTTTGGGAGGTGATTAGGTCGTGAGGGTGGCGCCTACCTGAACGCGATTAGTGCCCTTATAAAAGAGACCCCAGAGAGCTCCCTTGCCCCTTCTGCCATGTGAGGATACAGCGAGAAGACGACTGCCTGTGAGCCAGGAAGCAGGTCCTCACAAGACGCCGGGTGTGCTGGCACCTGATCTCAGGCTTCCAGGGTGCAGACTGTGGGAAGCGAATGCCTGTTGTTTGAGCACGCAGTCTGTGGTACTTTGTATAAAAGCCTGAGCGGACTGAGGCAAGCAAGAACAGAGGCACACTCATGGTTAGGTTAGTCCTGAGTGGTAGTAGGATGTCTGGACAATTAAGTTGCTGAGGCGCTTGGATCTTATTGTCAAGGGAGAAGTCATATTGGGGTGGGGCTGGTGAGAGGGAACCTGTGTCTAGGCCCTTCTTCGTGGGAGGAGCTTAAAGGGGTTGGCTGGGCCCACTGAAGGCTGGGGGTCCTCTCAGTGTCAGGCGGAGAACAGGAGAGGCAGGGCTGCGGGTGGAGTGGAGAGAGGGACAGACAGCCGGGGCCTGGTTAGCCCACACTTGTGTTTCCATAGCTCTCCTTGTTCACCTAGGAGGCACTGAGCTTTAGATTTTCAAGTTTTTTTTTCACAAAAATGTATCCTATTGCTCTACCTTGAATGTGGGCTTCTGGAGGGTGAGGAGCCTCCTTTGCACCTGGCAGAGTAGCTTGGACTCAGCAGGTGCTCATTAAACACGTGTTGATGACAAGTGCGTCATTGTGATTTTCACGGTTTCCATCTCTGAGCTTATTCTCTCTCTATGTTTGGCTTGAACATCTCTGAGTAGCAAGACTGAAAGAAAGTTGTCCTAGAAGGTGTTAAAACACTCTGTAATGGGTGAAATTTGTGACTTCCCCAGAGGACTCGCCTTTTAACAGAAGACAGTCACCAGGCCTCGCTCACCAGCCTTGTCCCCTTCTCAGCCTGTGGACCTGGGTCTGAACGATGCTGAGAGACTGGACCTACACTCCTGCCTGAGGGAGGAGACCCCAGGAGTTTTACAGGTTGTCCCAAAGCTATGCAGCTGGTCAGTGGCCGCTGTTTGCCGTGTAGCAGGCTGGCATCACAGACTCATGAACGGCCCAAGGAGACAGTTTTTCTGGGTGGGCAGAAACTGAGAACTCTGCCTCTGCACGGGACTGAGCCTCCCCGGCTCTAAACAACCTCCTAAAAGGAAAGAAGTGAGGCCTTGTTAACCAGGCCTGCCCTGGCCAGGTGTCTCACTTGGTTGGAGCGTGGTCCCTACACCAAAAGATTGCAAGTTCGATTCCCAGTCAGGCCACATACCTAGGCTGTGTGTTCAGTCTCTGGGCGGGGCATGTATGGGAGGCAATGGCTCAATGTTTCTCACATCAATGTCTCTCTTTCTCTCTCTTACTTCCTCTCTCTATAAAATCAATAAAAACATATCCTCAGATGGGGGTTAAGAGAAAAAAACCAGGCCGGTCTACACATGCTCAGAAATTCAGTGCAGTCGACTCCAATGGGCCTCGACCCAGTGAAGTGCCTCATTGCCCAGTTTGACAAAGAGGGTCACGGAGGCTCAGAGAGGTACAGCCACAGGCCAGGCCTCAGGACACCTGGAGGAGGAACTGGGTCTGAACCCACAGCAGCTTCACTGAGAGCAGCATGTGCCCGGTCCTGTGCTGCCTGGTAGCGATCACAGATGGCTGGTGTGTGTGTGTGTGTGTGTGTGCGCGTGCATGTGCTTTGGAAGGTCAGTGTCAGCATCTAACCAGAAGCCTGAAGGCTGCAAGGGGAGATGTTCACAAGCAGCAGCAGCTCTTCAGGAAACCAGTGAAGGCGGTGACTAGGGGTGTCTCCTCCTTTCCCCACTGGAGGAAGGCCCCTGGTGTTGTCCTACAAGCTGTACAGAGGCCCCAGCTCCTGAAATCCCCAACCCCAGCCTGAAACATCCCCTCCTCTATGCCTTATCAAGGAAGAAATAAGCCATGGAATGGGGGAGGAGTGAAATACGTAACTGGGGCATGAACTAATGGGTCCAGGGAACTAGAACTCAGCATCCCACAGGGTGACAGAATTGAAAGAATGTGGACTGTGCAGTCAGAAAAACTGGGGATTAAATTCTCGCTCTTCCTTGTACTCGCTGTGTGACTTTCTGTGAGTCTCATAGCCTCTCTGAATCTGTTTTCCCATCAGCAAACAGAAGGGTGACAGTCACACCCAGTTTACCTGTCTGTGAAACACAATTGGGAGAAACCACGAACAAGTGCACAGCTCCGGGCCTGCCTGGGTGAAAGTGTCCCCCCCTTTTTTTTTTTTGCAGCCCTGGATTCTGCTCTTACTAACTGGACGAAACTACACTTATTCTGTTTACTTTAGCTATGTGTCTTTGTGATAGGGGCAGATCCTTTTGACCTCAGTGTCCAGGATCACTCCCTGTGAAGTGAGGGGCGATGACCTCGTCTTGAACGTTCCACGTCTGTTATGTGGGTGATGACAAGCCCGTGGTGTCAGCAGGGACCCGGGGGACAGCCGTCACATAGGCCCTCTCGGAGTACGTGGTGGGATTAAATGAGACGTATCAAACCCTAGACCACATGCTGGCACAGAGGGGTGCTCAAGACTATTTGCATTGTCATTATTTTAGCCCCAGAGGGCAACGGTGGGGGAGACAAGCTGGACCCTCAGGGATGTGGAAGCTGCCCAGAGCCCAGGTCCAGGGCTGGCCCCTCAAAGCCACCGTGCTGTCCTTCCTGCACTCGGCCTCTGTCTCCTGGATTAGCCCTAACAGCTCCCCCGTTTCCCAGCTGCCACTTGTCCTCCAGGCCCTCTTCTCCTCTCCTCCTTGTACGATCTGTCTCCTGTCTTCCTCAGTCGTTCCTCTCTTACTGGGCCCTCACTCCAGCCCCAGAAATGCTCTGGGTGATGCCCCAGTGCCCTCCATCACCTCATGGCCCCTGCTTTTGCAGCGGCAGGTCCCTCTGCCTCCAGCATGCTCTCCCATCTATCCCCTCACCCTGTAACTCCGCAAATGGCACTGAGCTCTTCTTATGTGCCCCACATGATGCAAGATGCTGAAGTCAGAGCAGGTAGCAAGATACAGCGTTTTTGGTCGCTTGGAGGTTACATTATATCGGAGAGAGACGCAGCTTAGAAAGAGAATAAATAATCAAAATTCGTACATATTTTGAGTTTATTTATTAGTTTGTGTATGTATGGTTGGAAAATGCCAGTGTATGTGTGTCTGATCAGAAAATGCCAGGAGGGAGAAGTAAACAAAATAATGTAATGGACCCTGGGGTGAGGGGATGGTGGTTTTGGATTACTAATTCATCAGGATAACATTAGTTTTATTCGTACTCCAATCAGGACTCACCTCCTGCAGGAAGCCTTCCTGGATCAGAGCCCATCTGGGTGGAGTGCCCTTGTCTGTGTTCTCAGAGCACCCTGCTCTGCCCTTGCCAGGTCTGGGCACTTAATGCACCGACATAAGTTGTGGGTTAGTGGTTTCGTGTCTGTCTCTGGAGGCTGCGAGCTCCCTGAGGGTAGTGACTGTGACCCTCAGTGTGTCCAGTAGTGCCTGGTCCCAGAAAATAAGTACAGCTGATGGCTGTGAGTGAATACAGGGCCCCATGGTCAGAGGGGAGGGAGAGATCAGGAGGCAGGCTGGGTGGCTGCCCCACCCTATTTAGGAGAGTGCAGTTGGAAAAGGAATTTTGGAAGCCAGTTGGCCATTTGCTTCTAAATGAAAAAGGTAGCCAGGAGCTTTGGCGAGCCCCTCATCCATCCTGCCCCCATCACCTTCCTGTCACTCCCCAGTTATTTAGAACCACTGGCCAAGTAGCCCTTAACCAAGCAATATACATGTTAATGTGGCAAGGGGGCCTGAGACTGAAGCAGCAGGAAAGCACAGTATTCAAACGGAAGACGAGGAAAGGAATGAATGAGGCAGAGGCTGGGCAGCTGGCGCTTCCATTAAAAATCCTCACCAGCCTTGTCTCCTCAGGGCCTGTGACCCTGCTGTGCCCGCCACCACATGCCCCCATTTCCCGGCCCTCCCCTCCAATACTTTCCCCAATCCAAAAATGCCCTTAGTTTATTTTCTGCCCTTTCCAGAAGGCCCTGCAGTCTAACTTTAATGAGAATTGTACCCAGGGAAGCCAGAACTATTGATGAAATGATTTCTTCTCATCTTATTGGCATTGTGTAGGGGTGGCCGAGCATGTTTTCAGAGAAGTGGAAAAGTTAGCATTTATTTCGTTTTCTTGGCCAGCTGGTATCAATCCAAGAAGGTACGTGAGAAGGAACATCGGAGCTGGCAAGAGAAAGCGGCATGGGTTCCTCTCTCCTAACTCGCCAGCTGTTGGAGCTAAAACCTTCACCTGTGGGGTGGCCTTGTTTCTTCATCTGTGAAATGGGTCCGTATCACTGCTCAGCTTTCCTTCATGGTGTTATTGAGGAGGCAGAGTCCAGAAGAGACCTTCTGTTGTAAAATGAGGTACAAATGGTGAGTGTAAGTCGCTGGCTTTCACAGAGCCCCTCCTGGGGCAGGAGGGTGGGGAAAGGGGAGGAAAGGATTCAGGTCTCTAGGTTCTTTTTCTTTTTTCCCCTTAACATATATCTATATACTTATTTTTCCATTACAGTTTGCATTCAACATTATTCTGTATTCATTTCAGATGTACGGCATAGTGGTTAGACAGTCACGTACTCGACAGCGTGGGCCACCAGTGTTTCAAGTGCCCGCCTGGCAGCGTACATAGTTACTACGATATTGTTGCAGGTCTCTAGGGTCTCGACTGTTGCTGCTTCTACCCTCTGCTCTTGGGCAGCCCACCTCCAATTGGCCTTTGCAGCCAACTCCCTTGGCTAAAGTTTTAGGAAGGATAGAAGTGGTTGGAGGGAGTTTTTGGAAACAAGCAACTCAGGGAACTCTGTAACGCACCCTGGGACCATGAGCAGGGGCAGGGCTCCCTTTTGGTCCCAAGCCCCAGCTCTGCAAGTCATGAACTTGGCATTGGCAGACTTCCCTGGGCTCAGCCAGGGTGTGCGTCGAGGGCACCACAGCCCTCCTGGTGGCATGGTGGACTCCCAGAGGTGGACACACAGAGCTATTCGTGTGCAACCCTGTAGACTTGTCCCCAGGCACACACACATGCATGCTAAAAACATACGGACCTCCTGGAGCAGGAACCATGTTAGCCACAGCAGGCTGGGTTGTTCTGCCTGCACTGTGTACTAGTCATTGCAGGTTAGGGGATCTGCCACACGAGCAACCTCGACTAGCTCAGGACTTAACACGACCGGAGCCCATGTCCCTCTTTGGCAGCTTCTCTCCAATGTGGGCTTGGCACTCCGCTGCAGCTGTCCACAGCACCCCTGTGTTAGTAAGTGACTGCCACGGCGGGATTGCAACCACACGCCAGCCACTGAATGGTCTGCCCCATAGTGACACACTGTCACTCCTGGCAATAGAGGAGAACCAGGATTGATGCACATCAGTTACGTCTTCTACTCTCACCCCTTCCAGGCCTCAGTTTCCTTCTCCGGGCTACATTTCCTTTTTCAGTGACAAAGAGGATCTGGGTAACTCTCTGCTCAGATATTCTGTCACAGAATGTGGCCAACAGTCCAGCGTCTCCCTTTGCCCTGCTGCCTACATGCTCTGGATTGCGTGCCTCTGACACCCTCAAAGTCACCCTATTTATGAGAAATGTCTGGGGGTGACCCTGAGAATCGTCTTTGCACACCTGGCTTGTGCATTCATGGCCCTGAGGAATGAATTATATCCACCTTAATTTGAGGTCTGAGATTTCTGAATTTTAGTCCCAAAAGTTTTCTAGGGTCATCTGTTACTTCAACTCCTGTCCAAATGGACAACTTACTGTCCCTTAGATAGGACCTCAGTCTTCATCTCATCCTACCTTTCTCCTAGTCCATTCTGCTCTAGCCACACAAGCCATTTTTTTGTTTGTTTCTCAAATGTGCCAAGCTTATTCTTGCCCCAGGGCCTTTGCACTTGTCACTTCCTTGGACATGCTCTGCCTCAGCCTAGCTCTCTCCACTCTCTTCTCTGAGCTGAGAGATCATCACTTCTTTACTATCTTATCTAGAGTATGCCCCCCATCAGAAGTCATTGTGTCTTCTTCTTGTTTATATTTATTGTCTGTCCTTCCCAATTAGAATGTAAGCCCTCAGGGCAAGGACCTTGTCTGTTTTCTTTACTCCTGACTCTCCAGCACTTATAACAGTGGTTGGCACGTAATGGTTACTCAGTAAAATTTGTTGGCTGAATTGATGCTGGCTTCTCTACTTTTGGTCTCATTGCCCCTTCACCTGGCCCCCTCCACCATCCCCACCCCATTTTAGCATGTCTAAATCCTACCTGCTCTTTAAGGTCAGCTTAAAGGCCACCACATCATGAGTTTGTCTCTCCCATGTTTCCAGTTCTCCCCATAGCAAGAGGAGCTACCTTATCTCCTCTGAACACCTATTGGATCCAACAGAAATATCTGTAGGTGTCATTCTCAAGCCGCTATGATTTTTTTCAGATCCATTTTGCTTAATCTCACAACAGCCCAGTGATAAGTCCTTGCAGGTGAAGGGTTTGGAGAGGTCCCGGGGCTCATGAGAGATCCTTTCATGCCTGGCAGGCATGTGTCCTGCCTCGTGTCCAGAAGCCGTTCCTCTGCATCCCAGGTGACGTCTGTTCTCCTCCTACCTTGGATATACACACACAAAATAAACCACGGTCCCTGCTCTAGTGGTAGGACATTCCCTTGTGCCTGCTTCTCTCTCCCCTCGTCTGGATGTCTCAGAGGAGCCTGAACCAAATGTCACAAAGTCCCATGGAGGCAGCACCCGAGGCCCGGGGCCGGTAAGAAGGAGGCCTGTGGTGACATCCCACGGGAGGTGCTTTGTGAGTCTAGTCTTGAAGGAGGAGACTCAGCCAGGCTGATAGGAGAAAAGGTAAATTCTGGGCCAAGGTGGCCACAGGAGCAAAACTGCAGAAAGGACATTTCCTGGCTTGCTGGTGGCCGTTTGGAGTCATGGGAGCCTCTCCCTTGATTCCGGAGCCTGGGGAAGTGCAGTTGGTACTACTACCAAAGGGAGGAGGGCCCTGGGGGTCTAGGAGCTGGAGAAGAGCAAACCCTCTGGGGAGGGGGACCCAGGAAAGGGTAAGAAAGACCATCAGAGAAAGGGCATTTGCAGGGTGAAGCTTACAACTCAGCACAGCTCGAGCCAGGGGAGCAGAGAAAGCAGGCTGGTGGAAGCCTGCACGGGCTGGACCTGTTCTGTAACAAGCTGATATCCCTCTGACTTTAAAGAGCTTTCAAGGAGGTATTGAGTTTGAGTCTGTGGTTAGTAGGTGTGAGGCCATGGATATACTGGGTAATGCCCTTGACCCTCAGTGCCGACATTCAGGATGCGGAGTTTACCACGCCAGCCACATAGAATTACGAAGAAGGAATGAAAAAATCCAAGCCATGTGGGTGCTGTGGATCAAACATGTGCTTAATAAATATGTTTCCTTTTCTCTCTCTTTGTCAGGGGACAGGCGACCACTTTCCCTTCCTCCACAGATAAAGGGACTGGGGCCCCTGACCAGGAAAATCACAGGTGAGCGAGGGCTGGATTCAAACTGACGTCTCAGCTCCCCTTGGAGCCTCTCTTCTGGCTGAGAGGGGGGTGATCACTGTGCTGGGGGATTATACACAGTCCTGGTTTCTCCGGCAGTTGCTACCAACCCGCACCCCACTCCCACTCTAAAGCTTTATGCCTGCAGTGAGAGTCCACTGTCGCCACCCCTCCACCGAGCAAACAATGAGACTTACTCCTGTTTTACAAGAAGCATGACAGTCAGAAAGGCCGTGGGAATGCATTGCCCAGCAGCCCTGCAAGCAGACAGAACTGGAACTGGAATTCCCGGGCCTTGAAGCTCTAGCTCCCTGTTTATATTCTTTGAGCCCCATTTCTGCTCCTCCATAGCTCACTTAAAAAACAAAACAGAACAGAAAGCAATGTTGCCTGCACAGAAAAGCATAAGCCAGTTAGGACGAGAGTCGATTAGCTGTTGCTGAGATGTGTTTTTCCCCTCAGCAGTCATATAGCCTTCCCGAATAGTTTTAAAAGAGACTGGGAAATAAGAAAACAACAGTGTTTCTCAGTAACAACGACCAAAACAAGATTGCGTGGCTTCCCCTACTGGTTTGCAGCTTTCTGGAGGGGGGGCATGTGGGAGGGTGGTGCCCTGGGCCTGGGACGGGGGCTAGGCAGGTGGGCCTGGCAGAGGAGGGAAGACATCTCTCTCACCATCACCCTTTGGGAGAACACAGCAAGGCCTGAATTCTTCAGAAGGAAGAGGCTGGGGCTCACTGAGAGTTGGATGGCAGAAATGTCTCCCAAGCCTTCCAACAAGGATGGATTCCCTCCCTCCTTCCTACCCACCATGGCTTCCCAGAGTCTGCCTGTGAGAGTGCCCTGGCTCTGTACCCAGAACCTGTGTTTCTTCTCGTGAGAAGCATCAGTGACAGAGAGAGCTGAGTGCTCCTCGGTTAGTGGAGGGTGGTTGGGCTGTGACCGTGGCCTGGGGGGTCCCTGGGATCCAGCCTTACTCAGAAGCGAGTTCGGTTGGACATTCTGTCCAGTGGTTATAGTCACCAAAGAAACTCTCCTACTTGGGCATCCACAAAAACACTGGTTTGCTGTGTCACAAGAGTGTCTCCTTAAACTTTGCATCCTTGGCACTTCTCTACCTTCTTTCCAGTCCCAGCTAGGGTGGGTAAGCAGATATCCCTCTCTGTTCCTGGAGAGCCACATGGTTGTCTGAAATAATGTGGACTAGCCAAGAAAGACAGCCATCCAGAGAAGGGGAGGGGTGAGAGGCTCTTGCCCCCAGCTGTTGGAGTGGGGCTGGAAAGAAGAAAGGGGGAGAGAATGATCCTATCAGGGACCCTCCTGGAAAGGGGAGTGGGCCCAGGGGACAAGGGAGGAGAGACAGCTTTCACTGCACTAGGCCCTGTGCTGAGTGTGTGTACTCTGGGGGGGGGGGGGGGGGGGGGGGAGTGCAATCAGTCGAACTGACCCAATACCTGTTGGTTCCTGTGGGTGGGCAGGGGTGTGGGCAGGTGGGCCTCACCCAGCTCCACCCCAGGCCTTATAATGAAAACAGTGACGGGAGCTGGATCAATATCAAAGCAAGTGCTGGAGCTGCATCTGAAACCTGCTCTCTCTGGTCCCAGCCTTCTGACCTGGCTATATTGCCCCCCCACATCCTGTGGCTCGCTCTCCCAAGTTTTCCCTGAGCCCCCATCAGGGCTTGTATGAGTTAAGGTAGCACCAACTACTACCAGAAACAAAGTTCAAATTTCAACTGTAGGTCTGCTCTTGCAACCCTTGGCTTCCAGGGTTGCCATCTTCATTTGCATTGGAGATGAAGGAGTGTCAGGCCTGGGAGTTTCACCCGCGACTTCCTCTCTGCTCACAGCCTGAGCTGAGTGGCATGGCCACGCAGGGGAGGCTGGGGATTAGCTTGTCAAGGAGCAAGGCACTCTTGGGGGTCAGCTCCCAGGCTGCTCTCACCCTCTGCCCACTGCCTGATTCTCACCCTGGCTGCACCCAGGGCTGGAGGCCTGTTTCACATGACCCTATGGGAGGCCCTTAGAGTCTAACAATCTAATAGCCCAGACAGAGAACCAGCCCTAGGTGGTCCAATTACTTTTCCAGAAGAAGAGCGCATTGACTGGGAGGGGAGTTTGCTTGGCAGGTGTGTTTAGAGGAGGAGAGCCGGCCTTAGAATCCATGGAAACATGTCTCCGAGGAAGAGGAAACTGTGGGGCATAGGGGAGCGGTTGTTGGCACAAACCCCAAGTCTTGAGTCTGACTCACCCCTCACTGGCTGTGGGCCAGTTCCCAGCGCTCTGAGCCTGTGTCCTCAGGCGTGTGGCAGAGAAGCTCTTTGTCTCAGGCTGCACAAGGACTGGATCTGGCGAAGGTGTGTGTGTGCGCCTGGCACGTGCCCGGCTCTCATTCTGCGGAAATATCACTCCTGCCGGGAGGGAAGGAAATATGTCCCCTTACTTCTCTTAATCACCATCAGCGTCTAGTTCCTGCTGTGCCTCTTTTCAGCAGCAGAGCTTTCTCAAAAGTTGTGTATCTATTGAATTTTTTTCTAAATTGAATCTCATTTCCAATGCACCGAGGGAGCTGGGATTTAAAAGAATTCTCTAGTTTGTCTTTTTGTAAAGCTAATAGCCACCCCTTGAAGTCTCTGGTACAAATCAGGTTTTTCATTTATTGGCTTTGCTGGAAGTGGGGGTGTCCTGTATTTATTAGGAAGCCCACGTATATACACTTGGTGCTGACACAGAGATTGAAGGAGCCGGTTTATCAGACCTGGTCCCTCCCTGCCAGGCGGGAGCAGCCAAACAGAAGCTGGAGGGTGGCAGGGAGCAAACGGGGCCAAGGCAAACACTTCACCAGGCCACGAGCGCCTCTCTTGGGCCACACTTGTGAACCGCGGTTGAGACCTGCAGAAGGGGACCAGGTGGAGGGACATTCTGTTTTAGATCTGTGTGTGCTCTTCTCAGAGCCGCACTGCGCCCAGGTGGATTCCTGGTGCTGCATTTCTGTCCCTTTATGGAAATCTATCCCTCTTCCCCTGCCCATCTCCTTCCAGCTGAGTGCCGGTGGCTGGGACACAGTGTTCCCTTCTTCAGGTCCCCAGTCACGTGTGCTGAGGTCCCAGGCCCGACTTCAGCACAGACGCAAATTCACTCGTCTAGCCTTCAAATCTCATTTGGTTTGCCTGTTTTTCCTAATAAGAAGAACGGAATTAGTTAGCTTGCTGCTCAGCAGGGCTCCGGTATGGAATTTACGTAAACGATCTCGTTAATAAAATTACTAAATATAGCATCAACACGGTTACAAAGGAAAAATTAAAGCTCTTAGATTGTGAGTGCCTTTAAAAAACAAAACAATGTTCTGCCTCTAAGGGAAATGAAATTTAGCTTCCTGACCAGTAAGTACCATGTGGGGGAGGGGAGAGGGGAGATTAGGGAGGACTGGAGGCAAAGACTGAGAGAGGGGCTGGAAGAAATCTCTAAGCTAGACACAGAGATAACCATGTAATTAATTGCTCTCCAAGGATTTGCTGGGTCTTTGGAATCAGGTCAAGAATATGAACAGTTCTCGCCTTCCTGAAGAAGGTATTCTGAATTCCTTCTCTTGAGGCAAAGAGATTGTCCCAGTAAAACGAAGGTGCTAGAAATGACAATATGTCAGAGTAGAGAGTGTGTGCGTGCGTGTGTGTGCAGGCCAAAACCGGGGCGTTGGGTAGAAAGATTAATGGAACAAACCGTGTACAGAAACTGGCATTTTGTAATAGAGGAACATTTTAGAGCCACCCAAGGGAGAAACACACGATGTTCCGGTTCCTCCCTCTCCCTAGGTGCCTACGTAGAAAATGTTCTCTGTACTTTGATCCCCAGAGTCTCTTCAAGCCTGTCACCCTTTCTACTCACGCCTTCTCTGTTTCAGCCCTCTCCACGACAGTCTCGGGTGTCCCATTTCTAACTTTTTATAGTCCATCTTCCTAGGGCTTCCGGAGGTACCTTCTTAAAATTGGCTTAGATCATGTTGTGCTGAAAAGTCTGTGGTCCCTGCTGTTCTCACTCCACACTCCTCGCCTGCCGTCCAAGGCCTCGCCCTCTCCCCCTGATCCCTCACTCCCTGTCCAGGCTCCTCCACAAGATCCTACTTTGCCTCTCACTCCCAGTGATGCCAGAAAGACGCTCCCCAGACACTTCTCTGCAGCCTCCTCGCATCTGTTCCCACGCAGGTGTCCTGGCCCAGCTCACGCTCAGCTTCTCCATCCCTCTGTTTCCCAGAACACTTCCTCTCTAGCTCTGTATGACACTCGTCCTGACTTCTCAGGAGGGTCCATTGTTTACACAGATGAACACAAGGCACCTGGGGGCAGGGAACCAGCCAGACCACGGTCAAGTCCCAGCTCTGCCATCTGCCAGCTGCTGTGGGACTCAGCTTATCTATCTGTAAAGAGGCGCAGAGGGCCCACCCCCGTCGAGCTGTCCAGGGGATCAGATTGTGAAATGCCTTTAAAACACAAATGCAGAGTGAGCCTCTGGAAGCACGGGTGTTTATTATTATTGTCTGTCTCCTTCTCGGCCATGGGCTCCTTCAGAAAATTGCAGTGTCTTCTTCAACTTGATTATCCCAGCAGCCAACATCGCACCCATCACATAACAGCGATTTTCAGCCTGGGTGCTGCAAGAAGTTTTAAACCATGTAGGGCCTGACTATTCAGCCGGGGGCACTGACCTCGTTTCCCTTAGGTTGTCAAATAAAAAAATGACAACAGCCAACACACTAGCCATCCAGTATGAGGGAATCAAAATTACTTATTTTTTTTATCAGATCAGCAAAAAATATAATTTATTTTTCGGTGCGCCGCAGAATTTTAGTAATTAGTTTATGTGTGCTGTGAGATGAAAAAGGGTTGAAAATTGCTGACATAAGAGGCTTTCACAATTTTTTGAACGAGGCAGGGCAGTGGGCAGTTCGAGCCCCCACAAGTACCCCTTACTCCTGTCACCCTCTCATTCAGGCTGAGGACTGGGCTCCAGGGCTCTGGTGAAAGGAGGGGCATGCTGCATGTGGGGCTACACTCCTGGACACTCCATCCCTTCTCAGCCTTTCCTCGGCCGTGGGCATGGGCCTGGGGGACCAGTTTGTAGCAGAGGACCCGATCCGTCCTTCTCACGGCTGATGGGACCAGGCTCCTCCATGAACAGGTGCCACAGGTCATGTGAGCGGACAGACTTGGGGTTGCTGGTCGGCACGTGCTGTGCTCCAGGGAAAACCAAAGCCAGGAACCAGCCAGCACAGGGGGTAGAAGAGCTTGCTAAGGCTGCCGTAAAAAAGTGCTTCAAATTAGGTGGCTCGCTATAAATTTACTGTGTCCCAGTTCTGGAGGCCAGCAGTCTAAGATCAAGGTGTGGGCAGGGCTGGCTCCTTGTGAGGGCTGCAAGGAAGAATCTGTTCCATACCTGTCCTCTTGCTTCTGGTGGCTTTCCGGCACTCCTTGGCGTTCCTTGGCTTGTTTGGAAACATCACCCCAGTTTCTGTCTTCATCTTTACATAACATTTTCTCTGTGTGTGTGTGTCTGTGTGAAAATTTCCTCATTTTCTAAGGACAGTAGACATACAGGATTAGGGCCCATTGTAATGACCTCATCTTAGCTAATTATAACTGCAGTGACCCTATCAAATAAGGTCACATTCTGAGGTATTTGACATCGGAACATCAACATATGGACTTGGAGGGGACATAATTTAACCTATGGTAAAGGGGGGAGCAGAAACTAGGATTAACCAACGGGAGATGGACAGCATGCGGGAATTGGAACAGATGTGTAGAGAGAGGCAGGCCCATCAGAGCGTGCAGCCTAAAAGGAGAGAGAGAGAGGGAGAGAGAGATGGAGATCCTGATTTCCCACTCTCAATTCTGAGCCACCGAGCTCAGCCCTACTTGGGTTCTACAAGCTTCCCCTGAACCCTTCGGGAAACCTTTTGATTGGGTCTGAAGTGAATGGATTTCTGTTCCTAGGATCAGAATGACTTCTCTAGCACAGGGGCCTGCAGAGGCTGAGTGTGAATCAGAGCCTTCCCTTCAAAGCAATAGAAGCCAAGAACAGAACCAAGGCCTCAGGGGAAAGCAGTAAACAAAGAACACAAACCTCTGCTCTGACTCTACTGGGCAGGTCTTGCCAAAGTCCCTCCTTCCCCCTTTCTACCTTCCTCTCACTTTGGTCCCTTTTTCTGCCCCACCCCAGACCTGCCCCCCTCTCTCTGCTTATCTGCACTTTCCATCAGCGCCCCATGGGAAGCCCTCCTCCCCTCCAGAGCCCACAGGGGTGCTTTCATCTGGGCCATACACTTGACCTCTAACTTATTTCATGAGAAGTTATTTCCAAAAGGTTTTAACTGTGCTGGAATCTCACTTATCTAGAGAGACTGCAAATTCCTCAAGGGTACGACGCTCCCCAGGGCTTTGCTCCATGAAGCTCAGTAAACATTAATGGAATAACAAAATGCTTGCATCCTACCTAATGCCTATTAAAAACAGGTAATTTACCGTGCTGCTGAATTTCAGAGTTGCATGAGGATAACTAGCGTAAATTTTCCCTCCAACCCCGGTTTCTAAGCTGCCAGACTCTCCTCCCTGGAGGCAAGCAGCTTTACAGTTTACTGTGTATCCCTCCAGAGACAGTTCCTGTGTCTGCAAGTGGACACATATAACTGTGCTTTTTCTTCTAGTTGTGTATGTAGTAGTAGCCAACCATACAAACTGCTCTGCACTTTGCTTTTTTATTATGTTTGCTTAGGAATCTTTCTTGGTGTGGTGATTTTAAACACATGTCCACAACCAAGAATAAAGATGTTTTTAAAAAATAAAAGAAGATATGTCTACAGATTCTTCGATACTTGTCTCCTCCAAGGTGAACTGCCCTCGCCCTGGCTGCGGGCGGGAATTAGTGACTTGCTTCCAGTGAACAGAAAGCAGCCGAAGTGATGGGTGTCACTTCAGAGATTAGGTTACAAACAAACCGCGCCTTCTGTCTTGGGAACTCTCTTCCTCCCTCTTGAATCCCTTATCTGGGGAAGCCAGCTGTCGTGTCCTGGGGACACTAGAGCAGGCTGGGAGAGGCCTGCGCCCGGCGGGGAACAGGCCCGGCCGTGCTGTGTGAGTGTGGAAACTGATCTTTTGAGACCTGCCAGCAGTGACAGGACTGGGCTAGGAGAGGAGGCAGGGCTTCCATTCTCCCAGCCGGGGGCTGAGATGACCGCAGTCAACAGCTGCTGGTGGCAGGGAGACCCTGAGCCAGGATTATTCCACTAAGCTTTACCTAAATTCCTGCCCAGGGAAACGGTGAGATGGTGCGTTTGTCGGCTTTACGCTAACGCATTTGTCAGGAAGCAATAGATCCTTGGAGACCCTCCCACGGGAGTGCGTGGAGGACGTTTTCTGCTCCTGGCTGGTTTGTGTTCCGTTGTCTGGACACACATTGCTTTTTTAACCAGTCCCCTACGGATGGACATTTCGTCTATTTCCAAGCCTGTGTTCTTCAAACCAGGCTGCAATAAAAAGCTTGATAAATATATAATTTCACATGTATGTGCGTAGATTTGTGGGCTAAATTCCTAGAAATGGAAAAGTCATGTCAAAGGGCCCATGTTTTTGTAATTTTGATAAGTCTTGCAAGTTGCCTTGCACAGAGGCTACGCTGATTCACACCCTGTGGGCAACAGGAGAGGGCTGGCCTGCCCAAACCCTCGCTGGCTGCTGTAACCCCTTGGGGACAGGGCACGGAGGAGGGCCTTGACCTGCTTGGTGATTGAATGACAGCTTTTGCATCTCCATGGGAAATTAATTAAAACATCCCTGTTTGGGATCCCAGAGGCTCTCTGGCCTCACCCAGCAAATCCAGGCCCTGCACTGAGTAATAATAGTAAAAGCAGCCGTGGCCACTGCCTGGCATGCTGAAAAAAACCGGACCAAGCCTTGTCTTCTTCAGTTCCTGCTCATCGTAAGGTAGGGAACACCCAGGGGCCTAAGAAAACCCTTGCTGTGCAGATGCCAAGGGAGATCTGAGGCTTGTAGGTGCCTGGGGACCTTCAGTCCCTGCAGGGAGTATGGGAAGCGGGCTGCTGGCCCCACAGAACCCAGCCAGGCTGCTAGGCCTTCAAATGCTCTGCCGCTCCGGCTCTTCTTTCTAGACGGGGCTGCCGCTGGGGCTCACGCAGCAGGAGGTGCTGTTTCCTGGCTGCAGCCCGTGAAGCGCCCGAGATGAGTGAAACAGGGAGGTGCTGACTTTCTCCTTCCAGCTCCTGCGTCCTCTGGCTTTTGCCTCTTTGGTATGGCCGCCTTCTCCCAGCAGTGTGCAGGCCTCCCTTTCCCTGGTCTAGGGGGTGGAAGAGAAAAGAAGGGAAAAGCAGCCCCCACAATTCTGAAGAGGAGAGAACTTCAGGTCTGCAGAGTTTTCAAGAATTCTATGACCTCTTCCTGGCTTTTGGTGTCCAACTAGACGTGAATGGCTTCCCCTAAGAGGCTTTCATGCACTCACCCAACTGGACAGTTTTTACTGAGTATCTACTGTGTGCAATGCACTTGTCAGGTGCAGATCTCCAGCTCCTTTGGATCTATTTCCACTGCAATCTGTGCTCATTGCTAGATGCCAAGTTCCATCCTGCATGCTCTCGCCTACATAAAGAAACTTGCCCTCACCCCACCCTACCCCTGCTCCCCATTGCTCTTAGAACAAGTCCCTGCCCCTCCTTGATCCTGCTTTAGGGGCTCTACCTGATGTCCCACCAGAATGCTCTGGCTCATGTTTTTCTCTCTTGTCACTTCCTGCCTCAAAATCTACGCTCTAGCCACATTGAACCTATTTCTGTTTGTTCATCCGTATATCCAGTCGTTTATTCATTCATTTTTATCACATATGATACACTAGGCACATGTTAAGTGTTACGGGTATATGTATGGAAGAGGTGGTGGGATCCTAGCCACCAAGGAGCTAACTTCTAGTGTTGAAGAAAGGCTGTAAGTGAGCTAATAAATAACCAGTGCAAGCTGTGATGGTGCCTAACAGGGAATAATTTGGGTGGTGGATAGAGAAGAGTGGATGAAGGCTGGCTAGGGATGTCTTTCCAAAGACGTGACGTTTAAGCTGAGGCCCAAGGCCGGGATGTTGAGAACCTGCCTTCTGAGCAAAGGGAACAGTTTGGACAAAGCAATGACCTTGCTCCTTTAACCCCAGGCCTTTATTCATTGCTTCTCTTTCATCCTCACCAGGCTGACTCCTGCTCATTCCACATAGATGCCTCTTCCTCCAGGAAGCCTTCCCTGATCACTATGTTTTAAATGAGCTGCCTTTCCTCTTACTCCACTTGTAGTCCATGCTTCACCCCTCACCCGAAGTGGTTCTTTTTACACTCAATGTACTTCCTGCCCATTTACTTAGTAAATTTTGGACTGGCCAGGACTATGTCTAACTCATTTGCTGTTGCAGACTGCTGTGGGTTGAATTCTGTTTCTAAAACAATATGTTGAAGTTCTAACTCCTGGTATCTGTGATGTGGCCTTATTTGGAAATAAGGTCTTTAAGATATAATCAAGGTAAAGCAAGGTCATGCTGGATTAGGGTGCGTCCTAAATCCAATGACTGGTGGCCTTGTAAGCAGAGAGATTTAGAGACAGAGATACACAGTGGAAGAGGTCATATGAAGATGGAAGTAGAGAGTGGAATGAAGTAGCTGTAAGCCAACCAGTGCCAAGGATTTCTAGACACCACTAAAGCCAGGAAGGGGTGAGGTTCTTTCTCTAGAAGACTGTAAGAAGATTCTCCTTCAAGCCTTCCAGTGTGGCTTTTGAACACCTTGATTTAAGGCTTTGAGGCTCCAGGACTGTAAGAGAACAAATTTCTGCTGTTTCATCCCAGCTTGTGGTAATCTGTTATAGTAGTCAGAAGGTACTCACACAGAGGCTCAGCCCCAGGAAGGTGCCTAGTCCAGCACGTTGCTCCACTGAATGAATGAACTCCCTAAACTACTGTCCACTCTGTGTCTACTGTGTGACCTCTGGGTCCTGTGTCCAGCCAGGGGCCCTTGCAGAGCATGGGTCGTTGGGCGGGCAGGAGATCAGATTCCTGGCTTATGACTTCATGTGGGAACTCCTTGGCTTTCCTTGGGGAGATTTGTTTTTTTGACTCTGAATCCTGAGAAAAATCAGTTGAGAAATCAGGAAAATGGGAAAAAATATAAACTAAAATCAATGTATAGATCTCACGGCTTTGAAGAAATCCACTGATTTCTCCACTCTCTGGAGTAGACAGCAAGCAGGGAACGCTGGGGGTTAGAATCAAGGGTTGAGGTGGATGTTACTGGAGCGGGACTGGAGCAGGTAGAAGAGATGTGGTAACCATCGGATCAGCCATCATGGCCAAGCTAGCACCTGCTTTTATGGCCCTGTCTGCTCCTAACGGTGAGTCACTCTTGCAAAGAAAATACATATTACTAAGTTTATGTGCGCAGTATACTGTATACAGATACTTGGAATGCTATTCCAAGAAATAACAATTCTGGAAGCAAAGTGAGACCTTAAATTGGCAATTTGACGCACGATCCTATGCAATGCTGTTAACCTGTTTGAGAGACCTGGATGTCACGGATTTGAATACTACCTAAAATTGGCATTTTCTAGAGTTTGAAAATTCACTATAGGCTACAGGTCTTTGTAAATGCTACTAAACTGCATCTTGTTGATTAAATAGCTTTCTTAAGAAATATATTCATAACGGCAGGTAAAGAGTAGAAAAACTATTGAAAGTACTTTTAAAATTAAGTGATTTTTAGAATCTCGATTACTTGCTTCCAAATCCGGAAGTTCCTATCTGTTGGGATTTTGGAAACACTATTGTCCTGCCTTAGGAATAGCTGCTGTTCCTCAAATAGAGACTGGCTCAACCTCAAACCCTACAGTCTCTTTCTTTGGGCTGAAAGTAGACTATGGAGGGGTCCAGTCTACTCACCCAAGTGGGTGTCCAATCCTGTCTTCAGCCAGCTGTAAGACCCTGGGCAAACGTGTCACCTCTGTGAGCAGTTTTCTCATCCCCATTCCTATTCCCTGAACACCTGCCTGGATGAGCGGGCAGGTTTCACTCGCCCCTGCAGCTTTTCCTGTATCAGGAGTGTCATTTTGCAAGGATTTATTTACTGCTTGTCACTGTGCACACCCCTCGTGTTTGTTACTTTGCTTCATTCTCATCAAGAGCCTGTGAGGGAAGCTGTATTATCCTATTTTACAGATGGGAAAGCTGAGGCTCAGCGAGGTCATGCACGGTGCCCAAGCTCACACAATTGGTAAGTGGCAGGTCAAGGGGAAAGGGGCTGGGGGTGGTCCTGTGAAGTGGCCTCTGGGTTTGGGTGGACTGGGCTGCACCAGGAGCCCTCCTCCCTGTCTGCATGTCTTGCTGGCTGCACAGAAGGAGGTTCCTGTGGGGAGAGTGCTTTGCGGACCAGAGGGAAATCTGCACCACGTGGGAAACGCTGGCTGTTCCTACACTGCCACGGCCTTGGTTACAGTGCTGAGGTGAGAAAAACAATTTGGTGCAGATTAAAGTGTGGGCTGGGGTGCAGGCTGCTGTGTCTTCTTCCCCCCCACAGGGGCTTGGGGAGAGGTCCTGTGTGCCGGGCCCTGTCAGACCGGGGCGAGAGGTGGGCCCATGGCTGGATGGGGGTGACTGAAGGCACGATTTCTTGGCAGTGCTGGGTATGGCTGGAGGGCACTGGTGGGGGCGATGGAATCACCCCTCCTACTCTTGTGCCTCAGTGTCCCCTTCTGTAAAGTGGAAGGGGTGGCTCTGTGGGGAATGGCAGTTCCTTCCTAATTCGTATTTCCCAGTCGTATGATGAAAATAAAGTTGTCTTTATGCTCCCACTTTAAAAAAGACCTTATTGCCATAAATGTTGAGCTCCAGAACATGATATTTACATCACAAATAGAGTCTTCACTTGGCCAGAAGATCCATGCAGGTATATTTGAGGCAGGAAGCTTCTTTCTGTCAGGGACTGAATTGTAGCCCCTCCAAAATCATATGTTGAAGCCCTAAACCCCAATGTGATTGTTTCTGGAGATTGGGCTCTTAGGAGGTAATTAAGGTTAAATAAAGTATTAAGGGTGGGAATATAATCAGATAGGATTGGTGGCCTTAGAAGAAAAAGAGAGAGAGAGATCTCTTTCCACACACAGAGAAAAGGCCATGTGAAGACAGAGAGAGAAGGTGGCCATCTGCAAGTCAGAGAGAGAGGTCTCAGCAGAAACCAACCCTGCTGGCACCTGGATCTTGAACTTCAGCCTCCAGACTGTGATAAAATAAATTTCAGTATTTAAGCCACCCAGTGTGGCAGCCCAAGCTGACCAATACAAGTCTTAGTCCATTGTGGCTGCTATAACAAAATACCACAGCCTGGTAGCTTATAAACAACTTAGTTTTATTTCTCAGAGCTGTGGCATCTGGGAAGTCCCAGATCAGGGTGCCAGCAAGGTCCAGTGAGGTTCATAGCGGGAATCTCACAGGACCGAAGGGGTCAGAAGCTCTGTGAGACCTGTTTATAAAGGTACTAATCCCTTTAGTGATTAGGTTACCTGATCATCTCCCATAGGCCCCACCCTCTTGCTACCTTTGAATTTGGGGAATTTAAGATTTCAACATATGAATTTTGAGGGACAAATTTTTAGATAGAGCATATATCTTCCTTGTTCAGACTGACACATAAATGTGCTTCGACTTAATAATTATTACATGAAAAAGAAGTATGTGTGTGTGTGGGTATGGACGTGGTGTGTAGGGATGTGTGTAGACGTGTGTAAGGATATGTGTGAGTAGGGGTGTGAGTATAGGGGTATGTGTAGGTGTATATATAGGTATGTGTGTAGAACTGAGTAGGTATGTAGAGTGGTATGTTCATAGAGGTGTGTATGTATGGAGGTGTGTGTGTGTAGGGGTGTGTGTGTACATTCTACACATTAGACAAATATTCTGAGAAGCCTCATCAGAGGTGGAGTGAGAGAATCCCCCTTCCTGAGCATGGGAGGCCCCTGTCTGTGGGTAAGAGCCTCCACAGAGGAGCCCCTTCTGAGGCCCAAAAGGTACCTGTGACCTGAAGGCCAAGTGTTATGTTTCTTGGCCCTCCTTGCTCTGCTTCCCCCATCCCCACAGCGGCCAGGCAACGGGCCCGGCCAACTGTATCTCTGTCTCCTAGCAACTGTCCTTGGAAGATGGACAGTGAATAGCAAAGTCTGGAGGCTGGTCTGGGTCAGGAGGGCAGCAGGAGGGCTGGACCTGGGCTGCTACTCCTGGGAGCCCACACCCCTAGGGCTAGGCAGTGCTTTCTCATTGGTGTAACATGGGTTGGGGTGGTGTGCATGTTTAACTGCATACTTTGTGTTGACAGAATGGATGGGATGTTTCATCAAGCAGTTACACAAAGGAATCTGACTTGTTCAGAACACAAAGGTGACAGCTGGCAAAAATTAATGTGCACGTGTGCTCTGCACTGTGTTTGCCACCTCTCTTAATGAAGGAGATGTTCCCTTCCCCTCTGAGTTACTCATGGAGGGAAGAGAGGCAGACAGAGTTATTTACTGGCTATGTGAACACAGGTCAAGCAAGAAGCATTCCTTCTCTCTGCCATTCATCCAGGAAGGGTCCCCCGGGGTCCTGGCTTGTCCTTTATGCCCTGGGATCCTCTTACTTTGGCCATCTCTAGTGTGAGTGGGACTGGGGAAGTCCCACTTTTACTCTGCCCTGTGATTTTCTTCTTAACTAGAGGTCACCTGGATGAAGGACAAAGGTAGCCTTAGAGTGAAAGCAATGCCACAGAAGGCTGCTGGCAGCTGAGAATGGGAGAAGCAGGTGGGGGCAGGGGGTGGGGAGGTTGGGAAGGTGGAGAGAGGCTATCTTCTCTGCCTGTTTTGCCTAGGTGGTAAGAGGAGCCTTTCTTTTTATTTTTTTTCTTTGCTTCCCTTTGGTTTCCTTCTCTCTCCTCTCCTTCTCTCCTCTTCCTTTCCTTTCCCTCCCCTCCATGCCCCTCCCCTCCCCATTTCTGAAGAGGGGTTTGTAGAGGAAGGTCTAGTAGGTTCTTGAACCTTAGCAACTACATATGGGAGAGACAATGTGGAAGGCTGAAAAGAGGCTTGGGAGCTGGTAGGCCAGGATCTCTATTTCTGGCTTTGCCACTGCATAGCTGTGTGATCCTAGGTAGCTGGGCCTCAGCTGGATCACTCCTAAAGCACAGGGGTTAGACCTGATGGTGTTCAGAGTCCCTTGCAGCTCTAACATTCAGGAACCCCCTTGGCTGTTCCCCTCAAGTGTCAAGATTTGGTGCCTCCTGGGCCTCCCTAAGTGTGACTGTAGACTGTCAGAGAGCCAGGAGTGTCCTTCATTGGCCAAGATGGTGCAGGGGGAGGTTCTTACACCTAGCAGCCAAAAACTAGGAAGATGAATGGACAGGGCCCGAGCACACCAAAAGCTAGCAAGATAGTTGGATAGAAAAAGAAGCCGTCCCCTCCCTATTCCTATAAAAACCACAGGCAGGAAGGGGTAATGGTCTTTGAGATGGGATCCCACTGTTCTCCCAGGTTATGCAGCACCTGAATAAAACCTCTTTCCTTTTCACGAGCACCTGCCTCAGGAGTCTGGCTTTCCTTGCAGGAGGCAGCTCAACCTGCATTTTTTTGGTTATGTTGGTGACTGCCTGCCAGCCATCATGGCAAGGTGAATGGGGAAGGAGAAGGGACAGAGCTTCTGTGCTGGTTAGCCTTCCCAGCTGACTTAGAAAACTCTGGGTGGGACAGTACTTAAGCGCAAGACTTCTTCTGGTTCCCTCATCGCTGTATATTTTCCCCATGTGAAAAATATCTTACTATTATTATTGGAGCACATGTACATGATGTAAAAAGAAATTCAATTAGACAAGAGAAACTCCCCTACCCATGAGGTATATGCTTCCCAAGTTTCTGAAAACACACATATAAATATGTAATGTATGTACTTTGATTAGTGGAATTTTGATTCTTGCTTTGACTTTCTGACTCATGGACGGCTAATGTGCTGACCACCAGGACTGTCACAGCAAAGGAGAGAAGGAAGTAGCTTCCTCCGAGGGCAGGCAGAGAGGCAAGTTGTTCCCAGCTGCAAGCTGGGTCCTGTCTTTGGGGCACCAGGTGCCTTCACAGTCTCTCCTGGTGCAGTTGGGTGTAAATTTCAACCTGAACGTTAGATTCTGTGACAGTTAATTTCATGTGTCAACTTGGGGGTCAGCGACTAAGGGATACCCAGGTAACTGGGAAAACCTCATTTCTGGGTGTGTCTCAAAGAGATTAGCGTTTGAATCAACACTGAGTAAAAAAGGTGGCCCTCACCAATGAGAATGGGCCTTATCTAATTCTCTGAGGGCCTGCATAGACCAAAACCCTGGAGGAAGGGGAAATTCACTCTGCTATAGCTGAGACATTGGTCGTCTTGTGCCTTTGGATATCAGTGCTCCTGGTTCTCAGACCTTTGGACTTGGACTGAATTCCACCACTGGCTTTCCTGGTTTTCCAGCCTATAGAGGGCAGATTGCAGGACTTCTTGGCCTCCATAATCAAGTAACCCAATTCCTGCAATAAATCTCATATATATACTTATAAATTTCCTATTGGCCTGTTCTCTGGAGAACCCTGAATCACACAGACCTGTTGGTACATTTCCACAGAAGCATGTGTAAGAGGCTAAGAACCTTCAAAGCGAGCCTAAAACCAGTTTGTTGCTAGAACAAAGGGCAGAGTCTCCAGGGATCGATGTTTTCTTCTCTCTCTCTTTTAAGAAACATTATAGACACATGCCTCTTAGTGTGAAGAAATTAGAAGACAGATAAATCTATAGGAAAAAATAGCTTTTCTTTATTTTAAATTGTATGTAGTGTTTTATCAAAGAATATGTACCCTTTTAGCACTCATGTTTAAATTGCCTTTTTGGTTGGCTTGATGTTTGCCATTTGGAGAGAGCTTGAGGTGACATGTCATCTATTACACCTCCTGGGACCCACACATGAAGCCACATTCATTCAGCCAGGCCCTGAGAATGTGAAGATGAATATAATCTGGGTACCTGCTTTGAACGGTCTCACAGTATGTTAGGTGAAGGGCCCCTCCTAAATAATTATAGTGTAGTGTGGCACATGCTAAAATTTAGAAATATACCAAAAACCCTGAGAACAGAGAAGTATTGTATAAATGTGAATTAGGTAAACTTTGAGGCCATAGAGGTCATTTAGCACATCTTGCTCAGATGTTAAGTCCAGATACACACTATTTATTCCCATTATGAGAGAACTTCAAGGATGCTTGTGGGTAGAGTTGTGGAAAAGGAGCCCCAACTTTTACTTTCCACTGCTTGAGGCAGGGATGTGGGTGGTGACGTTTCTGCAGAAGCCCTGCTTTGCTGGTCCCCCACCTCCTAAGTCTGCGGCCTTTGCACGTGTTCGGGTGAGGGCACGTGTATCTCACAGTCCAGGGCTGTGATCCTGGCTTCATTTATGGAAGCCGTGTGATTTTACCAAGCTGGGATGGACTCTGGTTATACGCAGACTTCTTCCCTGTAAGCCCCTAGACATCTGTGGGGGATCAGCCCTGTGTTAACTCTCCCTCCTGCTGGAGGAGAGGTGTGGGTGGGTGGGGACACCCCCACACCTACGGGAAAGTGCATTTGATGTGATGCAAACTTCAACCCAGGGAAGTGAAATGTACTGACTTAGGTTAACTGGACACAGACCCTGGGACAAAGAAATACATGTAGAGAACTTCTTATAGATTGCTCTTAGGAGATACTCCTGTGAGAAAAGGAGACCGACAGAATAGGCGGCAGGAGAAAATGATCAGCAATCATTGATCAGCAATCAATGACGTTGCCGCTGAGGTTTGGGCTGATCCCACAGAGAGCTCTGGAGCTGGGACAGACTTTCGGAGTTGTCCGAAACCGAGGCAAGGGTGTGGTGGCTACGTATTTCCATCAGCCAGTCACTGGTTGGCTATGGGATACCTCCTGGGAGGAAGAATAACCTTGGATGAACCAGTTCCCTCCAGCCAAGGACAATTCCCAGCGAGAGATGCCGCTCTGAACGCTCAGCAGCAATATTCCCAGCAGCAGGTGGGCTGATGTTCAGAGAAAAGGGAACCCGGGGAGACAACAACAGTGTCCACTATAGTCCCCCTTTTGTGCCATGCAGATCTACTTACTCCTTATATCTCATCTAGAAACCGGGCCTTCAGGATTCAGATTGGTCTCATTGTCTAAGAATTTACAGGCAGAGGATTAGTGGATAAATCATACCTCCTATTGCTAGTTCATCTTTTTTTTTTTTTCCTTTCTTTCTTTTTCTCTTTTTGCTTTCTTTTACTTTTTCTTTTTTTTAAAGGAGCAATGAGAGCTTTGTTAGCACCCAGCAGACAGGCCAGTGGGTGGCTGAGAGGCCAATGGTCAGGTGTTTGGACAGGCGGCAGGGAACGCGTGGGCCGGTGAGCATGAAGCAGGCGGTAGGCAGGCTGCCAGCAGGGGTGATGCAGTTGGGGCGCCCTGTGAGGGGTACGGCATCCTCCCGGCTGCTGCCTGCTGGGGCCTGGGTGTGTGGCTTAGAACTCGGTGTCCACCTCACGGAAAGCTGGCCTGCCTGTCAGGCCCTGATGAAGGGCGAAGGCTGGCCTCCCTTTGGAGCTGGATCTCCTTTAGTGCAAATATGGAAGCAGTGTCAGGAAGTCTGTGGATCTGCTCCCCCAGACTGAGGAAGAATGGGTGTCTCATGGCATCCTCCGCGGAGATCCGACTGCGACCTTCAAAATGCAGGAGCTTGGTGAGGAGATCGGCCCCACTGCTGTTAAGCCGGGGCGTGCGGCTCCCAAGAGCCTCGGCTCTGTACTTGGGATAGTTGTGTGCCTTGAACTCTGTGTTGGACAGGATGCCCGGCCATGTCTCCTCCGTTGGGGTTCCCAAAACGCGGAAGATGAGGTGCAGCTGCTCCTCCACGGTGGAGCCCGGGAAGAGGGGCCGGCCTGCGGCCATCTCGTAGAAAACGCAGCCCACACCCCACATGTCAATGTGGGTGGAGTAGTGTGTGCACCCGAGCAGGAGTTCGGGGGGCCGGTACCACAGCGTCACCACCTCATTGGAGTAGGTCTTCATCAGAATGGACTTGGTCCGGGCCAGGCCAAAGTCGGCCAGCTTGAGCTCTCCTCTCTTGCTGATGAGCAAGTTCTGGGGGTTGAGGTCTCGGTGTAGCACCTTCTTCCGGTGGCAGTAGGCCAGGCCACGGAGCAGCTGGAACAGGAACAGTCTCACGTTGTGCATGCTGATGACGTTCCCGCAGTCGTCTAGGTACCGCTTCAGGTCCTTGTCCAGGGGCTCAAAGACAAGGGTGAGGGACCTCTCTGTGTGGATCACGTCGAGCAGCTTGACGATGTTGGCGTGTCTGAGGCTCCTGAGCAGGCACGCTTCCCAGATGGCGGTGCAGGGTGCCCCCTCCTCCTGTTCCAGCCTGATCTCCTTGAGCGCCACGAGGCTGTCTGTGCGCTTGCTCCTGCCTTTGAAAACGGTGGCGTGGGTACCCTCACCCAGCTTGTCCAGCTTGACGTAGGTCTCCAGTTTCGCAAAGCCAATCTCAGACAGGCTGACATGCTGGAGGAGGCGGCTGAGGGGCTTGTCGAAGTTGGGGGCGTTGAGGGTCGGCTTCCCCAGGCAGCCCTTGGGCGGCTGGCTGTCAGCGGGGAGTGACAGGCGCTGGCTGTCGGCCTCGGTGGAGACGCTGCGCAGGGGATGGTTGTGCCCGCGCGCCGGGGCCGCTGAGTGCGCCTCGCCCGGGGCCGTGGCTGAGGCCTGGTCACTTTCCCCGTCAGACCTCATCTTCAAGTCAGGCTCCATCTCCAAGGCCTCATGTACAGTCTCTCGGGCAGGGCTGAGAGGCACCTGTCCACAGGGAAGTTCCCCAGGGGCGACAGGGGCGGGGGCCTCTCCAAGGGCACTGGCGCCGCCACAGCCGCTCTCGCCGGGTGCGATCTGCTCAGGGGCGCTGCTGGCCTTGCGGATGGCTCGGCCCCCGCGGAGTGTCATTGACAGCTGCCTTTTGATATTCTTCATTCTCACCGCAGCGCCGCTGTAACTAGAAGATCAGCCCCCGCAGGGTAGATGTCTGAAGGCTTAGTAACAGCTGTATCCTGAGGACCTGCAACAGTAACGGCGGGGCGCGCGGGCTGCGTGCGCGCCCTCCTCCCCTCCCCCTGCAGGCCCCGTGCCCGGCCCGTCCTGTGGCTGCTGGGCCCAGGCCTCGGGGCCTCCGCCAACTGGGCGGCCAGAAGCTTGGCGGGCGATGCCCTCGGCTCGCCCCAGCTCACATCCGACGGCTCAGGGCTCGGAGCCCACTGCGCGCGGAGATGGGGGGACCCCAGGGCCCTACGGCCCAGGAATCAAGCTCCGCGCGCCCCGCTGGCTACAGTTGATCTTGAAGCCATAACTGATCCTCACCATACTCCTACCGTTCTACATACCCCTCACTTTGCCCGATGCTTTCACTAGTCTAAGTGATTTTTCTGGTGGGGTTAAGCAGACACTCATCCCTGAGGGGTCTGAACCCTGGTTACCAGGTACTTCTTAGGACATGGCTACTGTGTGTTAATTTACTGTTAACAGAGGGCATACCAGCACTCAGAGATGTCTCAGTGGATACATTTACTGCCAAAGAGATTCATTCTTTCCTGTCCCCATTGTCTGGTAGCAGCCCTGTCTTCTGTCTATGATTCCTTTCCATGCCAGTTGGCCTTCTGGTATGAGGAGCCCAGTGACCGTTAGCAGCTGCAGCTCAACGGTTAACGGACTCTTATTGAGACCCCATGTCAAAGCATTCCTCCTCTGGGAACCAAGACATGTAGATCTGCAGAGCCTAAGGTTGTAGGATTGGAAGCAGAAATCCCCAAGGGGGATATGGGGTGATGGTAAGTGGGCTCACTCTTCCTCCCACCCTTTATTTTCCTGACTCAAGTCTTCTACCTCTAGGGGACACAGTACCACACAGTGGTCATTCATTTAGCATCCATACTATGTCCAGACAATGGTATCATCTTCAAGTTGACATCTCAATGTTTTCTTTCAGAGGCCATTTCGCTAGTCTCTTAGGCTTGTAACACCTGAGGGTACAGTAGGTGGCAGGACCGGTGGATCCCATGGTCAAATGCTCCCCGCCACTACTGCATTTTTATTTTTTTTGCCATGAAGTGGATCCCTTGGCCAAAGGCCATGCTGGTTAGGATTTTATGTCAGCTAAAGATATCCTCTTTAATCCTCAGATAGCTGAGTTAGCAAAAGCCCTAAGGGTAGAAAAGCCCTGCTCATACTGGATAATTTGTTTATATTAGTTGAATTGAATCATTACCCCTTTCAGGGTGAAAGGAATCAAGAGTTGCCACCAAGGGCCTAATCTATCTCAAGATGATGTCAAATATGGGGCTCAGTTTTGACTCCTATGGCTAGTAGGTTGGATAGTCAGTAGCACCAGTAGTTACAGCAGCCTTGGTGATGAAAATACCTCCCGTTGGGCCCATGCAGAGCTTCCTTTCTTCTGCCATGATTACCCCACTCTTACGCCCCTCATACCTGTACTAAGTGGGGGGGGGGCATAACAAATACAGGCTGATGTCAAATGAGTGAGTCATTCTGTTCACTTGGTTGTTTAGTGTTTCTCCCATTGTAGGTGATTTTTGGTGGCTATTAACCTGTGATACTAAAATCTTCACACTTTCTATTCATTCTTATTGTCCATCTAGATGAACTTCCTGAGAGCTTGTTCCCAATCTTCCAATCTTTCTCCTTCCAGGACTCTGGTCCAACCAGCCAGTTCAATAAAGATACCTTAAGTCTATGAATATTTTTACTTTGGGCCATGTGTCTCTCCACAAAATGGGAGGCAAGAGGCGTCCCCCAAAGTCCAGCTCATTGGAAGAGTTCTCCTCATTGCTCTCTTTCAAGGTCACTCCTAATGGGGCTATAGTGCAATAGCAGCCAATTTTCAGCTCATACGGACACACCAAGGTGACCCAGGGAGTCTCCCCTGGTCTCTCAGCCCCAGCAATAGGTATGACCTTTGGGACAGAGACACCAGTGCAACAATGGTAGATGACACGGAGATTGAGATTATCTGCTCATGTAGCTTACGTGTAAATGAGAGGTTCTGTTCATGCCCAGATGTTCCTTTTCCAGCTTACAAAGGATTGATGCTGGGATGGCCTGACTTTATGACTTGGTGGGTATGACAGAACCCAGCTCATGATGGACAGATTTGGCCACCTGATGCCCATAATCACATAGTCCATTTTTACTAGGGCCTTGTGGCAAACCAGTTCCTGCCTTTCAAATGAAATGTCTGTTGCAGATGGCATGTTCTTGCTCCAAAACCCTAAGCATCACATTATGATTCTTTTGGGGGCTTGCCATCAACTTTACTTGATGTCTTTTCCAAACACCAAAACCTCTAATACCACAGGGCCTGCCAGGTTGTACGACCAAGTCACATCCTGCTTGTGTCACATCCTGGACCTGAGACAGAGCCTTTTCCAGACCTCACTTAAAGCTGGCCACCTTTCATGTCACCTGGTAAATGGGTCAGAGCAGTTTTCTAAGTATAAAATATGCTGCCTCCAGAACCCGAAGAGGCCTACCAAGGCATTATGCTCCTTTCTTAGTGGTGGGAGTTGTGAAATGTAATAATTAGTCATTTATTTTGGGGGGGGGTATCTTTCTATACCCCAGGCCATTGGATGCTAAAAACTTTGCAGCTGTGACAAGACTCAAAACCAGAGAGTTCATGTACACCCTCTGGAGCACATGTGCTTTTCCAAGGCCTCCAACGTTTCTGCCCCTTCTCGCTCATCTGCTCTAATTAGCATGATGTCACCGAGATGGTGGGTAATTTGATAATCTGTGGAATGTACAGGAGGGTCAGTCTCTTTGGTAGAGGGAAGGAAAACCAACAAAACCCTGGGGCAAAACTATATCTGCGTACCGTGATCTGTGACTGTGTACTCCTTAGATTCGCCTTGAGAAAGGCAGGGGAAAGGGTGCATTTGCTGGAGCGATGTCTGCCTATCATGGGCTGGAGTCTTTGTGAATCCGCTCATGTCAAGGTCCCGCATCTGGCCCAGTAGCTGCAACGGAGGCTGGTCTTTGGTTAAGTGAGCAGTCGTCTCCTGTCCTCCACCTTGATCTATTTGGTTTTTGAGATCCTACCATTCCCATTGCTGTCAGGAAGCCCAGTGCTGTGAGAGCATCTCCTACTGCCAGTTCCAGCTAAACGATGACAGATACCACTGGGCATCTTAATGACGCCGGTGTCCCTTTTCTCAGCTCATTCCTTATCCCTTTGGTAAGTGAGAGTCCTCCTAGCCTCCCATGGGACATAGTTAACTGGTAGTGTTCTGCCGATATCCACCCTGTTGTGGCCACGTTCTCTGAGCCCTTTCATCACCTGCCAGGAAGTCCTGGTGCATCTCTTTAGCGTGGGCCATTGCTTTTTCCAAGCTTCTAGGATTCAACCTGGCAGTTTATTAGCACCTTCTCCTAAAATTCTTGCCAGGGTATTAAATTCTGCATTATGAGGGACTTGAATACATCTGCATGTGAAGACATCTCCTTTATCCAACTTTGTTCTATCCTTCTCTTCCATCATCCTCTGTCCAACACACACGTCTCACCTCCTCCTGCGTGGATTAGCCAGATTTTACACTCTGTTGGTGTATAGCCCTCTCTTCCCTTAGCTGGCTTTGTTGGCTGTAACATGATTTGATTCATCTGATTAACACAAGGGGAGATTGGGGCAGGGATCATGAAGGGTTCCAGCAAGGTCTTGCAGGGCACCTGACTCATCTGAGGCCTCTGTGTGACACTTGGGCAAGAGGGGGCTCACTACTTTCTATCACAAGGGGTAGGGCCCTTCTGCAGGTCCAGCAGGTTTGGGAGAAGCTGGGCCTTCAAAACTCTCAACTGCATCAACCCAGGTAACCACATCCTCTTAGTCTGAACCTCACTCCTTTTCTGGTATGGCCTTGACTCTGGTGCCAGAGACCTGCAAGCTGAGAACCAACCTCCTCTGGCGCTCTGCTGCTCTCACGCGGTTAAGTCCTGAGTCCACTCCTTCGTACCAATGGCCCTTCTGCTGCAGGAGTTGAAAATTTCCTTAAGTGCTGCCTTGAATCACCTGATCAGCTGTCTGCAGTGTGCGAACCAGGGGCACTCAGCCACAGCCACCAGTTCCAAGGTCATTCCAATTTCCGGTCATGCCTCTCCAGGGTTGGGGTCCCACCCAGCCACTGGTATCACCTTCCACTGGTGTCCTATCACATGTCACTTTGCTAGACATTTTGCAGTTGTACTGCTGAAGCACCCCAGAGACTGTCTATGCTACACTGACCACCAGTGATGGGGGCCACACAGCCAGCTGGCCAGGGAGTCATCGCATCCCAATTCCTACTTCATAGTCAGCATTCCAGGATCACTCCTTGTGCCAGTTGGCTTAGATTAGGTTCCCTGGCAACAGACTATGAGACGGAGAATTTCATTCAGTGTTCATTGGGAATTACTTCTGGGAGAAACACTTGTCAAAAAAAAAAAAAAGTGAGTCCTTCCTAGACTCTCAGCCCTCATGGGTCTGTTGTAAAGCTACCGAAACCCATCCCGTCCTCTGAAGGAGTGGGTAGGTCATGCGCCTTTGATTCAAGGAGTCCATATTTAATTCTTAGATTCTCCACTGACTTAAGTTGTGCGACGTTGGGTAAGCCATCAATCATGTCTGCAGATTGCCTTTCTCGCCTGTAAGTTGGGGATAATAGCAACCTCTTCACTAGCTCGTCATGGGGATTAAATGTGACGACGAGGTTAAATGCTCAGCACACTGCCAGACACACTTTAGTTGCTCAACAGACAGTAGCTACTGGGTCTGGTAGCAATCCTAATATTATCTAACCATCGAGTCATTTAATGCACAGTTATTCAAAGCCTGCAATGTGCAGGTGCCTATAGGGGACAGGGAGATGCAGGAGCTACAGGCCCTCCCTCGAGGGAGACAGGAGTTTCCAAAAGCTTTCCCCGACCTCCCTTGTGCACGTCTCGCGTCTCCACATCTCCCTCCTCGCTGCGCCCACAGCACACAACCATCCGATGTCGGAACAACAATCTCTTTGTCACTTCTCTCTACATTTTCCTGCATGCCTGTTAAAGCTCTCCAAGTAAATTGTGAGCTTCTTGAGGGGAGAAACTCCTGTAGTCCTCTTTATTCCCAACCTAACATGGACAAGGGCACATGCCCCAGGCTCTCTAGGGATTTGTGAAATAAGTTAATAAATGCGTCTTTATGATTTTTAGTAACAGAGGCGTTTCCACTTTGCAGGTGGGGAGACCTGTCAGAGTCACATCGACCTTGCAGGCTGTGACATAAAAGTGCACCTCGTGTGCATGGGTATTATTTGGTGAAATTTTGTTTCAGTTTTGAATGCATGTCATGTCTGGGTTGTGGTGTAAAAATATATTTCTTACTGTGGACCGTAGTAAAAAAAAAAGTTAGTAAAACACCGACAGAATGCATGACAAGTTCCCAGCACAGACACTGAGCCCCTTGGACAGAACCAAAGAAGACAGAGGGTGCCAGGACCCTCACCCGGGAGGGGCAGCATCTGGGTTCAGTAAGGCTTTCCCAGGCTGGTGGGGATTTGACAAGATAGGCTTTCTAGAGAAGACGGGGTGCTCAGGGCTGAACAGAGTCCCCCACACTAGTCATGGTCCAGGCAGCGAGTCAGCACTGTGGATGCTCCTGAAAACGCATGTGCTTTCCCCTCAGAAAGACACAAAGCACTTAATGCCCTGCGATTGCTCAAGATTTTCCTCTAGGGCTCCCTGTTTTCTCTTGAGCTTTAGATTATAATAGAAACTCGGTCGCCTCTACTCTCTCCCTACTTAACCTGAAAAGGTAACCTGGAATCATTAACATTTGGAGATTTGGAGATCCTTTCTTGGTGCAAAGTCTGTATATGCAGCTTGACAGTTATTGAGGAGACCACAGGACAAAATCCTTGAAATGGAAATTACACTGGAAATTCTAGGACAGAGGGTCGCTCCATCCATAGGAGCTTTGAGATGAAATTCAGCACCCTTGGCGAGTAGGAAGTGGGGTGCCCGTGGGAATGTCGGCCTTCGTGCTGGTGTGTGACACCCTCCTGGGTCTGGAGTGGCAGCAAAGCTTGCTCCTGGGCCTCTGTTCTGCACATGTGCTCCCCACCTTCCTTACAGGACCCTGGGCCCATGTCTGGCTGGCTGCTATTTGTTCCCTGAATAGCGCTTTAATTGGGAAGGTGAAATACAATATTAAATGCCCTTTTTGTGCCTGGTGAAAGGCCTCTAAAGCTCAGCTTAACTCAGAGAGCTTAAATCAATAGCACCAGCCCATTTTCTAATCACAGGGAATTTAATAGTGACCAGGAAAGCCATTGTCAGTCTGATCTGTGGGACCATTAGGAGTTTAACTCTTGGAAAACAGCTTCCTGTCAAACTTGCATACTGTTATCATATTAAATGTCACTCAGAAGGGTATTAAAATCCTTCTTTAGAGAGAGAGCATTACAGAGGTTCTATCAAAATTACTCTATATGCTGATGAGCTGGCTGCTGGGGGAGAGAGTGGAGACAAGCCTGGAGGTGGGAAGGAGGGAATTACTCTCTAATTCAGGAAGTTTTTTGAGTCACCTGGGGCTGGGCCCTGGAAAGTTAATTTTTCTCCCCAGCAGCCTGAGCGCCCCCGTGGGGTCTGGGAGGGAAGAGCAGCTCCGTCCTATGCTAGCTGGGGCGTCCTGGACTCCTAGGGAAGGCAGGATGCCCAGGCTCCAGCAGCTCCACCCCGTTCATTACCAGAGAGGCCCCTGACGACCTCGCCTTAGCGCCCAGCCACTCGCGCTCATTAGGTGCTGCCGAGGAGTCCAGCCCCTATCACCCCGCAACCGCTGGACCTTTGTGAACTGAACCTGGTGCTGTTGTCTTTAGGGATTGCATTTTTCTGAGAGAACCACTTAACCGGGGAGGGGTGCGGCCAACAGGGGCTAAACCAAAATAAAGAAAAGAAACTAATTGAAAAGCTGGAAAAGGGAAAGGGGGAAGAAGGCACCAGCCCCTCTCTGCACAGGGGTCTTCCCGCCCCCGATTTCTGGCGCAGCCCAGGAGAAGCAAGGGTGTCTGGGCTCACGGGGGGCTTGGCCCTTGAAACACAAATCCCAAGATAAATGAAGAGAAAATTTTATTTCACTGTGATTTGCAAGTCAGGGTTGTGTGACCTGAAGACATGTTCTAAAATGTAGGGAAAAGGGCTAGGTTTTTAAAGGCAAAGGTTGCCAGGAGCTGATGAGCTAAAAGGTGGGTTACTGGGGGAAACAAGGCCACAAACTTCTATCATTTGTTTTCTGATGGGTGGGCTGACTCAGTGGTCAAGCAGGGAGCCAGGAGATGGTAACATCGGATCGGGTGTTTGTCTGCGTCCTAGATCCAGCCTAGGCGCATAGAACAAAAGCCTTTGGGTTACTTATCAACAGAGTCAGCTCAGAGGGACAGCTCCCGGGTCCGAGGAGCAGTCGTGCTCTGTAAGCAGCCGCAGAGTCCCAACTGCAAAAATCCAAATGTTGGGCCACAAATCATGATGTTAACGTTCTTGTAAGTCCGCAACCTCCTGCTGTGTCTTCACATCAGACACTGTTCCCCGTTCCTGGCCTGCTCCCGGGGCTCTGGCCCCTGGATCCAGGGTCTTTCCCAAGCCACGGCCACTGTACCCAGCAGAGTGTCAGAAGTGAAGCCTGCTGCAGGCCTGCATCCTGAGCCACCAGCCCGGGGGCAGCATGCTCACTTGATAGGAGTGGAGGAGATTCCCTTTCCCACTTTCCTTGCTTTAGGAGTTGAGTCTTTTAGAGTCTCACTGGCAAGGTTTAGCCCCTCTGGCTATAACATATATAGAGGAGAGGTCAAAATACTGATTTTATATATTTGGAGATTCAGACTAGAGATGGTAACTGAGCCCAGCTGGTAAGTGGCAGCCTGTGGCCAGGACCTGGCCCGGGGCCTCCTCAAGCCCGTGTGCCTATCTGTACGGACTGCCTGGGCTCGGCTCCATGGGCAAAGTGAGACTGGTACAAGCTTCGTCACCTACAAACTGAGGGACTGAGGGAAATGTCACAATCCCTCTGGCCCTCCCTTTCTTCTTCTGTGGAAATGAGGATAATATCTAATTCCAGGCTTAAATGTATGTACTGTTTCTAGCATGAGATCTGGCATTTAAGTACTCACTGGAACTGTTATTAATATGCTTCCTGAAAAACTGCGGGGGGTGGGGGGGAAGGATCTTCAAAGAAAATTGGAAACACAAAGGAGCGAGAAAATATGATCAAGTTCTGATGCTGGGCTCTGTTGGAGATGGCTGCTTGGGGACATCAGGATATGTCATTGTCATGGGCATGACAATCATATCTAGGTGGAGCGGGCCAGTGATCAAGTTACATTTATTATATGTAGAAAAAGGCCTGCCTTAAACGAAATCTCGGTTAGAAGTGCCCACAGAGCGCCCAAGCCCTCCTCAGCCCCAGGGGCTACATCCAACCTTGAAATACCAAATTATCAATTAGAGCAAAACATTCTTATTCTACTGTGTCTTCTCAATTACCAGTGCTGATGAGAGGGAGCAGAGGTATTGATATTTCAAAATAACAGCCGACATATCTTTTTTTAAAAAAATATGTCTTTATTGATTTCAGAGAGAGGAAGGGAGAAGGAGAAAGAGAGATAGAAACATCGATGATGAGAGGATCGTTGATCGCCTGCCTCCTGCACGCCCCCAACTGAGGATCTAGCCTGCAACCCGGGCATGTGCCCTGACCGGGAATCAAGCCTCAATCTCCTGGATCCTAGGTCGATGCTCAACTGCTAAGCCATGCCCAGCCGGGCAGCCAACATATCTTGTATGCTGTTCATCTCCACCAAACTCAAGAGGGACCTTGTCTGGCTATGGCCCCAGAACCAAAGTGCCTCTCACATGGTAGGTGTGTGGTAGGCAGTTAGACAGACATTAGCAGAGCAAGGAGGATGGGCCAGGTACAGAAGGTCACTAGGGTGGAAAGCCCCAGCTGCCTAGCCATGGACAATTGTAGGGTGGGACTTAGCCCCTATGGTGGCCTTTCCTCCCCTAGCATATTTGGACCCCCTGACCTTTCCCCCCTAGAAGCAACATCTAGGCCTCAGTTGTATTTCAGCTCCAGGCCCAGAAAAGCAGCAAAACCAGCCACGGCTGACCTCAGGACCAGCTGCATTGGGTAATGACACCCCTGCCCTGGTGCAGGCCAATCAGTCAGTGGAGATCACAACCCTGAAAGGACACGCCTGGAAAGCTGCTGAATATCCCTTGGGACCTCCCCTAAAATCTCCACCCTTAAAACCATTAAGTCAGAGGAGCCAGAGCCCCTTGCCTTTCCCTTTCTCTGGGAGCACACCCATGCCTTTCCCTTCCCCTTCTCTCCCCTCCCCCAGGCACGTTACCATTACCATTAGCTTCCTCACTCCCAAGCTCCAAGGGACCTTCCTTTACCTCTATAACTTGTTTTCTAAGCCCATTTCTTCTAGGAATTACTTCTTTTACCTCTGTGATTAACCAAATAAGTGTTCTCTTATAGTTCGGGTCTTGGCTCTGAATTCTTTCCTAGCCAGAACCCGAGTCCTGTCTGACCCCGCTGGACTAACACCCAGTGCGGTTCCCACCACCCACAACAGGAGCACCGTGGACCCCTGTGACTGTTGAATGGCTTCGTAAAGAAAACCAGGTAGGGCTAATCAAAATTCGATTATTTGATGTTGCATATGTTGACTTAAATTGCAGTTTTAGGATCGTAAAGACATGCAGTCAGTTCTTGGCTCTTCCCTCTTTGGTTTGTACTTACTTCTAGATCATCTCTTAGCATCTCTCTTGCTGCTCATTTGCTGCCCATTTTTTGGCCCACTTTATGTGTTTGCAACCTATAACCATGTCTAGGCAGAGACCAATTAAAACCAGACAATGTTGTGACAGTCTTCACTCTAGAAAAAGCTCGAATCTTGGGAAAGTTGGGGTGATTGGGTAAGTGGGGTCTGAGGTGGTCTGTAGCTGGCCATCTGTCTGTTTTCCATGGTTCTCAGAGCCAGATAAGAATGACATTCAACCCCTACTTCCCTAAAACTCTTCCATGAATTGAGAGCGCTGGCAATCTGTCTGGGGCCACAGTAATTGAAATTAATTGGATTTTAGAGATAATAACATTTATGCTAATGTGGATATTGAGAGGAGACAATAGTCTGGGAGATAAGTACCTAAGAGAGGTGGGGGCAGGAGAATTTGCAGTCTCAGCAGGAGAGATTAGGCGACCTGGAGGGGGAGCTGCTGGGGTGGGGATGAGGGACTTGAAGTTGTAAAGAAACTGGGAGGGTTTAGAGAAACCAGAGAGGAGCCAGATGGGGGAGGAGGGAGAAGTAGGAGGACCTCTTTGGTTATTAATAGTACGTTAATAGTGCCCGATATTCCTTATTAAGTGCTTTCTATTTGCCAAGCACTATAAGTTTTATTTATTTATTATTTATTTATTTATTTATTTATTTATTTATTTTTAATTTTTATTTTTTATATATCTTTATTGATTTCAGAGAGAGGAAAAGAGAGGGAGAGAGAGAGATAGATAGAAACATCAATGGTGAGAGAGTCATTGATCGAGCCCACAACCCGGGCATGTGCCCTGACCAGGAATCGAACCCCGATCGCCTGGATCCCAGGTCGACGTTCAGCCACTGAGCCACGCCCGGCCGGGCACACTATGTGTTTTAAATTTATGTCATTTTATTCTCACAACAAACTCATGATGTGGGAACCATATTGGCTTCCTTATTTAAAAAAAGAGAAAACCTAGGTTTCGAGGGGTTTTAATAACTCGCCCCAGGTTGCTTGGCCAACACATATGTGAAGTAATGTACTTTTAATCTCTACTCTATGCCACCTCTCATTTGCCCAAAGCTGGAAACAAAAAAGCAAAGGGGACCAAGGAGAAGTGAAATTCTGCACAACTCTAAAGAGGGTGATTTTGCCTGAAGGAGGGACCTAGGACCAGAGAGAATAAATATCTGATAACAGATAATAACCCTTCACAAGAAAGGACGCTGGCTTTGTAAGTTTGTCCTTGGCTCTTGCATCACCGGTGGTCTGTAGGGCTCCCCATGAATTCTGTACAGTGTACGTGTGCGTGTGTGTTGGGAGGGGGGTCCGTGAACAAATGGTGGGCTGCCTGAGTGTGCGGCCAGCCGATCCTGCTGATGAAGCAAAGGTAACCTGGGTGTGAGCGTGAAAACCACCCCCCCATCCTGGTCTGTAGGTAATGGATTGACCTCTGAAACCTGATCTACGCTCAGCTTTTATTACGGTGTTGAGCTAGAAGGGGCATAGTGGAGGGAGCAGAGAGAGATGGGCAGCGAGAATGTGGTCTTGGAAGAGGAGCCCCAGATGGGTGAGTGGTGGCAGTAAGAGTGGGAGGGAAGCCGGGCTGCGGATGTCCTACCTGGAGAACTACACACTGTCAAGGGCCCTTGAAGGTTAGGTGGCTGGAACTGTGAGCCACCTTGGAGAGAGACACCTGGTTCTTCCAAGACACATCGGGCCTGCTCTGTGTGTAGCAGTGTGATGTGGAATGGAGAAATTTTGTAGATAGAATTGGACTCAAATTAAGCTTAAATATCTACTAGTCATTTGCTTCTCTAAACTCTAGGGTTCTCGAGTGCCAAGTGGGGATATTGATACCTGCCTTTCAAGTTCCCTTGGAGTTTCCAAATAATGACCCAAACCCCTGCCCATTGCCCACATTCCATGAAGGGGGGGGGGGTAAGTGTGGATGTGCTTATCTTTTGACCAGATGGGGGAGCAAAAAACCCCAGATAATTTAGGATTCTTCTTCTTCCTGATTTTTAGTATTTTTCTCTGTATTATTAAATGAGTCCCCTAAAATCTGAATGTTGACCTCCCAACCCTATTTCACTCAGATTTAGGTCGACATTGAACTTTGTGTTTCCCAGATGGAAGGCTGTGTCATTACTAAGCCATTTGGACCTTTCTTTCCTTTCATTTTTGGGCCTTTTTTAGTTACTTACACTTGAAAAGGTCTAAAATGCACCTTTGATCTTGTCATACAGCAAATGGCTATGTCCAGCTTTCTTTTTATAATTTAAAGATTCTTTCTTCAGTATAATTCTGTGCTATGGCAATATGCAAATACTTTTTTTTTCCCTACCTAGGTTAAATCATGGGACTCTTCTTGCATATTTGAGAGAGATGACAAAATGGGAGTGAGATTAACAAACAGCCTATTAGATCTGGTCTCAAATGGAATGATACTTAAAATGATTCTAAAGTCATGGTATGTGTCAATGTCATGGAATCTTCCTGGCTGGCCTTGCAAGTATTAGGAGAGTCGCCCACCTCCCTGCTAGTCAGTGTCTGAAGCCTGGAGATCCCAGCACAGCTGCCTGTCATCCCCTCTCCACCACCCCCCCATCCCAGGACCATGCCACGGCCTTGTTCTCCCATTTCCCTTGGTCTTTGTCCCTGGGAAACCTTACACTGGCCCTAAATATCTCATCTGACCTTCCAAGGCATAAACACAGCAGCGTAATGACAGTCAATTAAATAAAAAGGTTGTCTGTCCTGACACTGCGGTGCCCCGAAAACAGTGAAGACTGCTGACCACTTAGAAGCGATGAAAAACATCAAACCGGGTAGAAATTGCAGTGCGGCTCTCAAGTTCAATTTTCCTTGTAGCTCAGTTTTATAGCTTTGCACTTTCCTAGGTAAATCACATTAATAGAAGAGAAGGGGGGCAGGGGGAGATCGGGGGTAGGCAGGCAGCCGGTCCTTTGGAGTGAGAGCATCTCATCCTGAGTCATGAGGGAACAGGTAACAGGTACTCTTGGCAAGCAGGTATTCGATGATAGGAGAAGCCATTTAAATGGAAGTAAGAGCAGAGGTCTTCTGCTGGCAGGGAGCGCCTTCGCTATTGCTGTCAGGGTGCCTGCCGTTAACTCTCCCGTCTATCACTGGCTCAGCACCTCAGTGAGATCAGCCAATGCGCGTTGCAGCAGAGCTCTGAGTGCCAGTCTCCCCTGCAAGCATTAAGCTGCCTCCTCCTCTCATTCTTCCCGCCCTCCACCCCTCTCTACTGCCCAGTAATGACCTTTCATTTGCATCATGGAACAATGGAGCCTTTGGCCAATTATGTGAAATTACACGTGCTCCGTAGGTGCTCTGGTCACTGCTTACCTTCTTTGCTGAAGCAGTGGGCTGGAGTGGATTTATATTTCAAATGTTCCGCCCGTTTCTGGATGGAAACAGTGAGATTTTAGCTGGCACAATAAGCCTCCACCTTTGGCTTAAACTGGCTTGTGCCCCATGTGGATGAAAGTATAAAGTCAGTCTTGACAGATCCCTCTAAAGGATCCTTTCAGCTCATAAGCCATGAGGGGAGCAGGACATCTCAGAGCAGAAGAAACTTGCCATTTCTATCCCAGGAGGCTCTGTTGTAGCACATTTTGAGATTACCTTTGGCAGGCCTCCCCTGGGAGGCTTCTCTTGCCTTAGAACTATTATGGCAACTGTATTGATTCAAGAAAACAGTTTGCTTATACTTTTGAGCACAGCTAAATGCCTAGTAATCTTCTAGGTACTGGAATACAAAAGTAGGGGAGACCAACATTTATGGAACATTTATTACCAGCTATGTGCTTTTATGTTCATCCCCATCTAGCCCTGCAAAACAGGCATGAAACCTGGTTTTACAAATGTGAAATCTGAAGCATTGATAGGTCAATAAAATAATCCAAGATTGAAACTCCAAAGACCATTACTTTTCTAATGCACAAGGAGGCAGTATTGAGCAAACTGAGAAAAATGTACTCAGGTCTTGGCTCTGCCATGTTAGCTGAGTTACCATTGGAAAACCATTTATCCTCTCCGTGCCCCAAATTTATCACCTGTATAATAAGGAGAGGAATACTGTTCAGCTTTAGGATTGTTATAAGATTAAATTAGACATCATAACAGCCTTGGGCCCGTGGAAGGTAATCAATGACTGTTAAGACTTTTTCTTTTTACATATGCTACTCAGGCAGAAAGCTAAAAAAAAAATCTCAAAAGAGAAGACAAGATATACTCATGTGAAAAAATTGGGAACATAAAAGCACTGAATTTCACAACACCATTTATTGATATTATATATGTTTAAATGGCATGGTATAGCACTTAGTAAAAAAGCTTATTATTAAGGCAACACATGGGTAGTGCAAACGCTAAAAGCAAGAAGAGTTAGATGAGGGAGAGATCAATACTGAAGCCATCATGAATGACAATCACCTTCTCCCTAAGATAGCTTTGATTTTTTAAAAAATCCTTATTTTTTAAATAGGCAATACATTCACATGGCTCAAGTACCAAAAAGCTTACAAGCCCACAAAGGGAAGTTTTTCCCCGCATCTCTAATTTTTAAGTCCCCCAATATTCCTCCCCAGAGGCAACCAGGGCTATCAGCTTCTTATCCTTGCAGAAATAGATTGTGTTTATAAGCAAATACATGTAAATAATCTCTCTTACCCCTTATGATGTTCTTTCTGGACCATTATTTACATTGTTAGTTCACTTTGAAGATGTTTTAGAGGTTCATGTGTATCGGTATATCCAGAACTTCTTTTTATTGCTATACCAGCATTGCGTTCTATTGTGTACATGCATTATAACTTACTAAATCCCATTGATGAGTATTTCTTGTATTTTCAATCTTTTTCCACCAGTAAAAATGCTGCAGTGAAGAATCATAAGTGTACGTCATTTCACATGTATGTGAGACTATGAGATAAATTCCTAGAACTGGATTTTTGGGTCAAAGCTTTTATGCGTTTGCAATGTTGATAGATATTGCCAAATTACCCTCCGTAGAGGTTCTAATTTACCCTCCTCCCAGCATCTTGTGAGAGTACTTGTTTCCCTACAGCTTTTTCATCCTAATGTTTTACAAAACTGTCGAATTTATACCAATCTAATATATGAAAATGGTATCTCAGTGTCATTTAAACATATATTTATCATATTATGAGAGAGGTTGACCATCCAGTCCCATGCTTAAGAGTGTATATATATATATATATTTTTTCCTCTATAAAATGTCTGTTGTGAACTTTATCCTGCTTTCTATTGTGTTGTTTATACATCTTTTATATGTGCTTCAATTATATTTTCCAGTTTGTCATTTGTTTTCTAATTTTGATATTGTGTTTTTTCCTCATGCAGATGTTTTTGGGTTTTGTATAAACTTCAGATCTTTTAAACATGATTATTTAATTCCTTGAATTGATTTAGAATTTTTTTCAGTGTGATTTTGGCCCATGGTTCCCTTCCACATCCCTCCCAACTGTGTAAGAAAGTCCGGAAGTGATTTTTCTGTTGCTCCATGACTTTGTTTTAGAGCCAGAGGTAAGGCCCATTTATTGATTTCCATACATTTTTCTTAATGATTGGAGCTTCAAAATATTCAATGGATGAATGGAAGAGTGGATAAAAGGGTGAAGGAAATTCCGAGTTGCTGAATCCAGGCCCTGAGGATGACGTGTGTGTCCAGAAAGCACACAGACTAGACGTTTTTGGATTCAGTGTTACCTATTCGTTAGAGAGTGAGTTAGCAATGCAGTATATATCATCATCACTTTGGAGTGGCCATTAAGTGTTTACAGTTTCTGTGCAACAGGTAGAATGAAAGGAGATATTTTAAAAGGAGGGAGGGTAAATAGTCTGAAACCAACAAAAAGTCTTCAGCACCTCGGACAGCACCAAGGTAGAGCCGTCTTAGGACAAATCGTGAATTATGCAGTTCCCCCTTATCTGCAGTTTTGCTTTCTATAGTTTCAGTTACTTGTAGTCAACTATGGTCTGAAAACATTAAATGGAAAATTCCAGAAATAAGACAACTCCTAAGTTTTAAACTGCAAGCAGTTCTGAGTAGGGTGATGAAATCTCGTGCCATCCTGTTCCCTCCTGTGTGGGATGTGAATCCCTGTTCATTAGTCACTTAGCAGCATCTGGGCATTAGACCTACTGTGTTAGTATCCTAGTGCTTGTGTTCAAGTAACCCTTATAGTAGCCTAATGCCAGGTCACTTGCCTATGTCATTTACCTCACTTCAGCTCATCCTGTGGGCATTGCATCATCTCACATCATCACAGGAAGAGGTGAGTACAGTGCAATAAGATATTTTGAGGGGGGGGGAACAACTTCACATAACTTTTATTACAGTATATATTTATAATAGTTCTATTTTATTGCTAGTGATCTGATAAACAAATCATGTTCAGATGGTAATGGCTTCTATATGTTATTCTTTAAGCCCAAAGAATACATCTCTTATAAAAAGGTTTTATATAAGGTGAAAGTTGACAATGGATACATCTGAACCCAAGGAATTTGGTTCACAGGATCTCAGGGCCTCTCTCTAGTAAGCAGTATTCTTACTTGCTGTAGGGAGATGAACTGCACATAGATCTTTAAACAGAAGAGAAAATGAACAAATCCCATTATAACAGGTCCCTTTATAATTTTGATGTCATGAGGTGTTAGGGGATGGGAGAGAGCATGCCAGGAGTCTGGCTATCAGAGCCTGCAAAGATCTCTGATGCTCCTGATAGCATTCCTGGAGCTCCTGCTATCTCTGCTCTCCTGTGAGGCCAGGAGTAAACAGCTCAGGAGGCATGCCAGTTCTGTGTTTTATTTAATCTAATCCCTTTTCAGTGCCCTGCCACACGTATATTTTTTCTTTTCCATTCCTGGTCCTCAGACTGAAAAGTAAGGTTTGACCCTGCCTTGCCAACACACTGCAGGGCGTTTATGATCATCCTCATGAGCCAGGTTAGACACATGTATTTATGTGGCTAAATGCTCATCCTGGTGGAAGCTGCGGCCTTGATTGCCAACGACAGCTTGCTGTTTACTCCTGCTCAGTGCATGACGCCAGTGGGAGGGATGTCTGAGGTCCTCACCAGTCACAAAGAAGAACTTCTCAGAAGGAGCACGTGATCTTGAGGCTGACAAAGAAGTACATGAGCATTTATATATTTTTTCTTTAATAATTTCAAGAGAGGGGTTGGGAAGTGGTATCACAGACAGGCTGTCAAATGCTAAGACAAAGTTTTTTATGGTGCTTTAACACTTCAAATCACTTACCTTTGGAAGAAAAAAAAAGACTGATGATTAAAATCTTTAATAAAAGGTAAGGGGGTGGGAAAAGACCCTGAGGGTAGAAAGGAAGAACTAACGTCTATTGAATGCTTATCTCTGTGCTGGCTTTTAAAATATATATTAACCTAAGTAATTCTCACAATCTTCTGATTTAAAGATTTTTTACATACTATAGTTGAGGAAATAGGTTTTGAGAAATTAAGTAATTTTCCCAAAGCCTCAGTATTTAGTACACAGTAGAATAAATCAGTCCCATCTCACGCCTTCCCCATCCCAGCCTCCAGTTCTACAGCTGAGCAAACTTATATGCAGGAAAAGTTTCTCAGTCCAGAGCAGCAGGAAGCCAGAGAAGAGAAGAGAAGAGAGGAGTCCTTTCATCTGCTTCCTCTTCTCTGTCGTGTCTCTAATAATGTGTTTTGATCACCATAGAGGTTTTGCTGTTAACGTCACTTGAATCCCCCTTCATGACAGGTTCCTTTAAGTGATGTACAATTAATGAGTTGATAAAGTTGTTGCAGTTTGCAGCTCAGATGGCTGCACAAGGTAGGGAGGGCAAGCCGCTTCCAGTAACTCATGACTTAGCGTGCCACCCGACATGCGGGGCCATCCCGAGACCCGTGTGTGCGTGCGTGCCCAGGTCTGTGTAAGTGCGCGTGTGAGTGAGTGTCCAGAGACCAGGCGTGAGTGATTCTTTTCCTTCTTCATCTGTCAGTTGGCTTTCTGCCAGCTAGACCACTCTGTGCATCCTAGGGAACTTGAAGAAGTTTGTGGTGTGTAAATTAACCACTAATCTCCCAAGTGAGGCAGTTGCTGTTGGAAATGGTAACAGCGACTCTATCGAGAGTGCACTAGGGTTGTGGCCTCATTGTTATGGCATCTTCCGAGTCAAGTCATGCTCTTTTCACTGCCATCTAAAGCTGGCGTTTGGAGATAAGCTTCTGCTGTGTCATCAAGAAGGGGGGGGACTCCTCATGCAGAAGGGAGCTGTGCTTTCCAGCGTGGCCAGTGCGAGGGTAACAGGGAGAGACTTGGGACATTGGTGGAGCCCAGATCCCTCTCATGAGCTATGGAGGGTGAGATCTCTGTGATCCAGTCACGCTTGGACTAGAGCTGCCCAAAAGAACAAAAAGGCTGGATGAATAGGAATTCATTCCAGTAAAATCCACAGCAATGATTCTGGATGGTGCAGGAGAAGTGGGTTTGGAGTCAGGAAACTGACTTTGCAGTCTTGGCTGTGGCTGAGCTAGTGGCGACCTGAGGCTAACGATTTAACTTACTTTGACCTCCATTTTCCCACCTGTGATATGAAAGTAATGATATTTGATCTACCTGTTTCACAGGAATACTGCAAGGATTAAAAGAACTCACACGCATGAAGTTGCTTTAAAATATTAATGGCCCTATACGTCCATAAGATACTCTAATTATCAGGGCCAGTGTTGTACTCCTCCCCCCCCCCCATTCACCAAAAACAAGTGCCATTGATTAATTCTTTATTCCTCATAATTCCCCCATCGTGGTCGGCAGAGTTATGAGATGGCCCCCAAGATTCCTGCCCCTGGTGCATAGCCCCTGAGTAATTCTCTCCCCTCGAGTGTGGGTAGGAAGTGTGATTATGGTGAGAGAGTCATTACTGTGATTATGTTAGCTTATATAACACTCCATCATAACTGCCTGGAATGGAAAGCTCCCTGCTGGCTTCGAAGACACGGTCTCCACGGATTCTACAGATGCGAGGAAATGCATTCTGCCAACAGCCACGCAGGCCTGGAGGAAGACCCGGAGCCTCGGGTGAGACCCCAGCCCCAGCTGACTCCTGTGGCAGCCTCGTGAGAGCTTGAGCAGAGAATCCCGCTAAGTTCTGTCTCATCTGACCTATAGGACTGTGAGATAACCAATAGGTGCCCTAAGCTGCTACGTTTGTGGTCATTTTTTTACACAGCAATAAAAAACTAATATGTCCATTTATTACTTTTTTTAATTTCCACTGCTACCAAATAAGTTCCAACAAATGCCTTCTTTTATCTAAACTATTTCCATAGTCCGCCTGGAACTAGTCATTGTCTCCCTACCTCATTTCCTAGAAATCTATTCCGTCCTGAGACATGCAACTACCATATATTGTATATCCTTAATTCTACGGGCAAATAATTGATCTCATTTCTGCATTTCTAAGAGGGCTGTGCCCAAGGATGAATGTGTGCATTTCTTATAGAGCTTGCTTCTTCCCCAAAACCCCTTATTAAATGGATAATGGATAATCTCACAACTGAAAATGCCCATGAATGCAGGAGATCTGGAAATTCAGTCTTAACCATGGCTGTGCAGCACTGAAAAACCTCTTGGGAGAGCCCTCAGCTGCCTTCCAGAAGGACAAGGGTAGGTTCCCTGCTCATGAACCTCTTCAGCAGCAGGACAGTGACATGCACCTGTGTCCACTAGGAAGAAGCCCCTGCAGCGACCCTGGGATAGGGCATATTTGCATTTATTTTCTCCTTATGATTTTGCTTGGTGGGACCCAGATTCCTTTGTCACCCCTCTTCCTGTTTGACACCAATGACCCGCATCCCTGGTATAGACTATTCCCTGATTCCCCAACAGTGCCACAGATGGTGACACTTTTATCATGATTTGCTCATCTATCCTGGCTCTGACTTGTCAAAGAGACCATCTGACCGCTCTTCCCAGGGATCCCAGACCATCCCATCCCATTCATTGCCTTACTGAAGCCTTAATTGGGTTTATTTTAGGCAGAGGGGCGAGTGCCCTGGCCCAGGAGCCAGAAAGCTCAGGCCTCGTTCATTAGTTGTATGATCTTGGGAGCGTCTCTCCTTTCCCCGGTCTTAGTTTCCGCATCTGTGCCATGAGGTGTTCTCTAAGCTGCTTTCTCCTAAGCCCAGGCTAATCCTTTGCCCCCTCATGTCAGATCTCTCCCAAAGCCACAGCAGAAGGTGGGTGCTTCAGTGGAGTGAGCCCAGGTCACCCGAGGGCTTGGATTGTCCCTCAGTGACCCAGCAGCTGGTGAGGGGAGGCCTGGGCCCCTGTACATCCCATTGTTCTCAGCAGATGACAGCCTTAACCCAGATTTTCCTGCACCACCAGACTAACTGACATCCTTCTGTCTCCAAGTTCACTCCTGCAGATGTTTCCAATCCTCATCACTTTATCATAATTGTTATGATAAGCTTTTCTGCCAAAATGGTAGTAAAAACTCCATTTTCCTAAGCAAAATTAACAACAGAAAGTGTTCACGGCTCGTGCAACCTGGTTATTATTATGCTGAAGCAAAAATTGACTGCAGCTGTGACATAAGATGTAATTAAAATCGGGGGCCCCTCACCATGTATCTGGTTTGTGCATTTGCGGTGTTGTAGATACATGAATTAATGGGGCTGACCAGCTCAAGCTGTCACTCGGGAACCTGTCCAGTGGAATTATATCCATCTGAATGTGTGTGTGTGAGAGACAGAAAAAGAAAGGGGGAGAGAGAGAGGTATTCAGGAAAGCACAGTAGTAACTTGGGCAAAGACCTAAGGCCGGGGGTAGAGGGGAAAGACCCCCATCATGGGCTCCACTTTAGATCAGCTGCGCAAACCTAAGTGAGTCCTTTATCTCTCCGATTCTCGGCATGCTCGGGTAACATACGGCAAGGGTAGTATATTATTCATGTGAGGCTTGGCTCTAACATTATTGGCTGCTGTTCTACTTGTACGAAGCAGAAAGGACAGGTCTAACATGAATGACTTGGAACCCTAAGTAAAAAAACATAACAGAGTCATTAGAAGAAGACAAGAGCAATGAAAACGAAGCCAGGAGACACTAGCAGTGGATTGAGTTACCCTGGCTGGGCTCTTGCTTTTCAATTTATATAGACATTATTATCTCATTAAGTCTTTTTTTTCTAAATGACCATGTTTTTATTAAACTCATATACAAAACTCTTATCTTCTAAAGCCCTTGGCTAGGTTATCCATTATAATGTTTTGCTCATTATGAAAGTCAGAGGGTTTTTTGTGACTGACCTCTGTTTGGCCCCTCCACCCTACGAGCTTCCCTAGCCGCAGCTGGAGCTTCCATTCTTTCACATTCATGTGAAATAAAAGGTATTTGCGTGTTACACATATTATGGGTCTCAGGACCTCAATAAACACTGGGCGGGGGGGTGTTGACTTTACTTACGTACTTTAGTCTATTGGAACAGGCTGATCCTAAGTGAGCACATATTTTATGCCTTATTTACCCACGTGGGTTTCCAAAGAGCCTGGTGCTCTTACCTTGGATGGCTCTGAGGCCATGAATAGCAGGCTACAGACAGGGCTCTGCCTTGGAGCTTTGGCACAGGACAGAAAGGTGGTAGTCAGCAGGGTGTCTGGAGCCCAAACACCTGCTGTCCCAGTGAACAGGCTGGAGGAAGCGCTCCTTCATAACAGAAGTTTGGGTTGATGAACTACAGACTCACTGCCTCTCACGGAGCCCACTCCTGGCTAGTCTCAGCAGTTTGGCCAAATGCCCATTAGTTTATCTCCCAAAATTCCAGAGAAGCCCATGCTCCAGGTCCTCCAGTATCCCATGTCCTCCCCACAGAGGCCCCGTTGAGAACCCCGGTGCCCTGTGGTGCTTCCATGCCAAACGAGCTGCGCAGACCCGGTGGCTCCCTGTGCTCCCTGGGCCTCTGTCTCCCTAACTGATGAGTGTGAGGATGAACTAGACAATCTCCAAGTTTTCTTCCCGTCATGGCCAGCGTGTTTCTTAGATAGGCGTAAACAGCTGTGGCAGGATTGCACAAAGTTGCAGTAAAGTTTCCTAGACCGGTGTTCTTCTCTCAACCATTTGATTCAGTCTTTCATGGATTGAAAGTAACTCCTGCCCCAGCCCCTCAAGATAAAAGCAGGCAAATCTGAAAATGGACAATGAAAGGAAAGGCAGCGAAGGGCCACTCAAATGCATCCAACACCAGGGCCTCTCCCTGTATTGGGACTGTCCCCAACATCATTTTACCCAGTGACACATTGCACATAGGAGCACAGACTCTGGGTTCCCACTGCCTGGCTGAGAACCCTGGCTTCAAAACCAACTATCCCCGTGGTGTTGGGTAAGCTCTCTAACAACTCTGCACCTCAGTCTCCTGATCTGTAAGATGGGTATAATAACCTCATTATGGTGTTATGGTCAGAAGTTAATGTGTCCGTGCGTGCAAAGGACATCTAGTAAGGTTAAATCCATGTGAGCCAGCATTGCTGCTATTCAATCCTAACCACATATACCTTTCAAAATATGGAAACTGAGGCTCAGAGGCTAAGTAGCCTGCTTATATTCACCTAGCCAGTTAGCAGAGTTGGGATTCAAACTCAAGTTTATCTGGCTCCAAAGCCCGTGTTCTCCTTTCTACTCTAAAGGGCTTCAGAGATAAGGCCCCTTGATTGTGACATATCCAGCAACACCATGAACATGTAGTAAAGAAACTGGAACTCACTGTTCACTTCCCACTCATAGACTCTTGCTCAAGAGAGTGGCTGTTATCCCAAGATGTCAAAGCTTTGAGCATGCAATGTGGCCGAACTGTCAGGAAGCTGGGCTCAGCAGTGGCTGTACCCCTTGGCTTCAGATGGGCCCTTGCCACTGACCATGGTGGGAGAGGCAGAGAGCACACTTCTTTTGTAGTCAGACGCTGTCATGGAAATAGGCACCTCAGCCTCTCTAAGACTTGGTTTCTGCTTCCAGGACCAGGGCCTGGTCCACCTGCAATGGGGAGAGGGGGTGAGTAGGGAGGCACGACACTGCCCCTTCTAGTTTCCTGGCATGTGGTGCAGCAAATCTCAGCTCAAGTTCATTTCCTTTTATCACCCCCTTTCTTTCTCCTACTGCTACTTGAGCCAGTAATTCTTCCCAGCAACCCAAAACTCAGTATCTATGATCTTCCAACCATTGCTGTATTTTTATATATAAAAATGAAAGCTTACTGGGGATTGTAATTGCTCAGGGATTTCCCTCCCTTTGAAGCCTCTTTGGGTAACTGGAGTCTCTCTGCTTCTCTCAGACAGTTTCTGATGTTAACATTTTAATAACACATTTAGAGTGTTTTTGTTTTATGAATTCTAATATAGATGGAAGCTCTCCTCAAGAGGTATTTTTAAAGCAGGTGTTTTTAAGTGAATGACTCAGTATCCACATGCATATTTCCATGACTAAAAGCCTTTTTTTTCCTTCTAGATGTCAAATTGCTCTAGTTTTCAGGCACCTCTGGGGCGGTCACCTGTCTTCCTCTGAGGGGCTAACTGCACTCTGAAAGCCCCGTGTGTATCCGTGTTTTGTGTGAGTATGTGTGTGTATGCACGTGTGTATGCAGGTGTATATGCACGTGTGTGTTGTACAATCTGAAAAGTTTGTCTGCAGCTTCATGTTGGCCTCCTCTCTCACACTGGTTGGAGAAAAGGTAACTTAACATCTACGAAAATATCTTTAAGAGAATACCTTCCTAGGTGACAGACCATGTGCCTGTTTTTTTTGGCAGATCTGTGGGGAATTGCAGGATCTGCCTGATCCAAGGGAAGCTTCTGGTCTTGACCCCACACAGTGGGCACAAGCTTTTGACCAGAGTGTTTACTGGGGTGAGGAGAGGGAAGAGATATGACCACTGGTGTGGGAGTGTGATTGTCACAGAATTTCCCAAACGGTTGTATCTATGGGATTCTTCTTGTGGGAGATGTTAACAAGGATCCTCCAAAGTTATGGACACAAAAGTGTGGGTCGTGCCACTCCTCTCCTCCCCCTCAGGGGGTTAGGATGCCTGTTCAGAGATGAAGGGCTCTTGGGCCCCGCAATTAGAAGCACTGCCTTTCTCTTACCAGCAGTCCCCAAAGCCACTCACCGAGGGGCACACCTCTTGCAGAGCACGAGGTGATGTGCTGGGGACCGCTGTTCCGCAGGGCATCAGCTGGGGATCGCAGATAAAGAAAGAGCAGACAAATTCCTGGAAGGGATCCCGGAAACCAGGCTTAGCCATTTTCTAGAAGACTGCAATGCAATGCACTTCCCGTCTTCAAGATCATAGGGCCCGAAAGAACAGGACATTTGACTTGGAAAAGACCCCAGGCGATCGGCTCCACTGGAGCTCAGCTGGAAAAGAAGGAGGCAGGAGCGGGGGACAGTTGACCGAGTCCCGTCTCCCGCCCCTGCGTGGAGCTGTGACGTGCCAAGCTGACCCTCTAGTCCAGAAACACGGGGCAGGGAAGGGACAGGGATTAGAAATGCAGAGGGGAGACGCAGCCTAAACAACGGAAGGATTCTGGATTCCGATTCTTAGGCCGGACTCCCGGGCAGCGGGGACGTGGCAGAGCAGCGATGCCCTCGTAGCATATTTAACGCGCTCCTGGTGCAGTTACAAGACCGTCAGAGTACAAGAAGCTGCCTGCCTGGGAAAGGGCGTGGGAAGGCCAGCGGCACCTGTGCAGAGCTGGAAACACTCCCCAGAGAACGACTTTTGGAGCCATTTGGCAGATCAGGGGAAAGAAAGAGTGGACATGCTCCAATTCCCAAGAAAAGACGCCTGGGGACTTAGATTCTCAGCGGGCGGCCCAGGAGGAAGGAGGCGTCCCCGTCTGGCAGCCAAGCGGTGTGCGAGCCGGGGTAGCGATGGCACCTTTACTCTCCAGCACTTCACAGGGCACAAAGCGCTCCCCCCCGGGTGGTCTCACATGTCCCCCACCCCCAGCGGCTCAGCGATGTTCTTCCATAATGGGAGCTGGGAGAGACACTGGATGAGGCTCGCTTGTGCCAGGCAGTGCCACCCGCCTCCGGAATATGAGTTGCATCTGCCTGGGCCCGGGGTGGGCTCCCGCACTGTGTCCCGCACGGTGGAGCCTTCGCCTGGTGGTGGAGTGTACTTCCAGCTGACAGCTGCCTCTGCCTCCCCAAACCCCCCAGTTCCCACAGCTTCCCAAGCTCAGAGACAGAGCTAGGGCATCCCCCAGCAGATGTCCCCACCCTGCTTACGTTTGAAGTTCCTGCAGGACATACCACGTGGTCTTCCTTAACTCAGTGCTCGGCACACGGAGTGGACTCCGTAAGTGGCAGATCCTTTATTACTTTGGCTTCTGGTGCCTCCTCTCCCAAAGGGCAAGGTACTGGCTCAGACACTCTGTGAACCAAGGGGTGCGATGAGTGTGTCCAGGGGCACCCTTGGTGCCCATTCTGAGCCCTGGAGTGCGGGAGCATCTGAACAGGGATGGCCTCCTTCATTTTTGTCAGGCAGCAGGGAGGACATCTGAGTGACAGTAAGTCCTCAGCGCTCCCTGAGAAAGGCTAAGGACAGTACTTCGTTGTAATGACTCAAATTTAAAACAATAACCCAGAGGCATAATAGCATGGGCCAAAAATACCTACTGCATGTGCCGGGCTGCTAAGAGGGAGAGAGCGGTTTGATTTGGTGGCAGAGTCTTCAAATGGCTTCGCTCGGGATATGGACTGTGCTGTGGGAGCTGTTTGCTATCAGGGTTCATTTCGCCGCCGCCTCTCTGCCCGCAGAGACATTCTCCCGAGGGGGGCCCTTCCCTGCCGCACGTCCCCAACCTGAAGTAAAGTCCTGAGGCTCACTGGTGTGCGCTTTCTTTCTCGCTTTTCTTCTCTGTCCATATCCCTCTTGGAGAAGCTGTGATTTCACAGCCACTTTTCCCAAGTGCGTAACAGAGTCCCTGCGCTGTGGCCGCAGGGCCTGCCCCTGGCCAGGTGGAGAGGTGTGAGAGTCCAGAAAGCGGCCCAGACACGGAGAGGCCTCGCCAGCCAAGCCCAAGGCTCACTGCCAAGGAGGAAGGTCCAGGGAGCAAGTGAGTCTGTAAGGCCTCCCTGCTGCCAAGGGGAAGGGCCGGGGCTGGAATCCCCGCTTTGCCTTCCTCCACCCTCTCCTGGGCGTATTCCCACCCCTCCCTCCTGACCATGTCACCCTCACCTCTGACCGAATCTGACTTAGGAGCCGGGCACAACTCATTCCCAGCACCTCCTCTCAGGAAGACCAGGGGTTAGAGCGTCTCAGTGTTTCAAAGGGATTTTGGAATCTTAAAAATCACAGAGCCCAACGTCTCACCCAGGAAAATAATTCTCCTTTTTAGGCTCAGTCCTCCTTCCTGTGCTGCCTCCCCAGGTCCCACCACAGCCACGCAGGCTCACAACACCAGGGCAGCGCTCTGCACGCCAGCAGCTGCCTTGTGCCTTCCCTACCACACTCGCACCCTCTCACTGCCCTTCTCTCTGCAGATGCACTCTGACGAATTCAAGTTCAGTATGCATGACAGTTAACTTACAGGCTGTCCTTTTAGGGGTCTGCCCAAGGAATTAATCTCTAAGGGTGGAATTCCGCATTCTAGCAGGCCACAAAGAACACATAGACACACACATACTTTTTTTGTGGGAGAATTTTACATCTCGGCACTAAGGCTGGCCTCCCCTATGATTCCTTGCAGGAAATAATTCCTTTGCTGAGAGTCAACATGCTCAATTCAACTCAGCAAACAGTCTTTGTAGTGGATTGAATTGTGTTCTCCAAAAATATATGTTGATGTGACATCCCAGTACCTGTGAATGTCACTTTACTTGGAAATATGGTCTTTGAGAGTCAGCATGTTCAATTCAATTGAGCCAATCAATAGTCTTTGTAGTGGGCTGAATTGTGTTCTCCAAAAAATATGTTGATGTGACATAGCAGTACCTGTGAATGTCACTTTATTTGGAAATATGGTCTTTGAGATATAATCAAGTTAAAATGAGGTGATGCTGCATTAGGGTGGACCTAAATCCAATGACGGGCGTCCTTATGAGGAGGGGAGAGGACACACAAGGACAGTTAGAAGCTCAGCTTGTCCTAGTACCGTTCTCAGACTGATGGGTTCTCTGAATAGCCACCGGGCAGTTCATTCGAGAGGTTGTGCTTGTTAAGAGTTCCAGTCCAGTCCGGCCAGGCGTGGCTCAGCGGTTGAGCGTCGACTTAGGATCCAGGCGATAGGGGTTCGATTCCCGGTCAGGGCACAGGCCCGGGTTGCGGGCTCGATCAATGACTCTCTCATCATTGATGTTTCTATCTCTCTCTCTCCCTCTCCTTTCCTCTCTCTGAAGTCAATAAAGATATATTTACCAAAAAAAAGAGTTCCAGTCCTGGAACCAGACAGACATAAATGCCATTTTAAACCTGATTAATTACCAGCTGTGTGACCTTGGGCTTGATGTCTGTGGGCCTCATTTTTTTTTCATTTATAGAATAGAGATACCCACACCATGTAAATATTCATAAATGTTTCTGGCTATCGTTTGTTTTTGTTAGAAGTCGGTCCAGCTGTATCTTACTAAACAACAGCAGCTTTAAAACTCTTGGGTTGATCTTCTCTTGTGAAAGGAGTATGGAGACAGGCGATCCAAGAATAATACGGTGGTGCCAAAGTCACCAGGGACCCAGGCTCCTCTGTTTCGCCCCTGGCATCCTTAGTGTGTGGCTTCTATCCTGCGGTCACATCACGGTCCAGCAGGCTGCTGGAGATCTACCTATCATGCCCATATTTTGAACAGCACAGGTGTGTATGGGAGGTGGGGTGGGGTGTACGGAGAAGGCCGTGCTTGTATTTCATTGGCCCGAACTTAATCACATGGTCACACCTGGCTGCAAGGGAGGCTGGGAAATGTAGTCTTATAGCTGTCAGTAAAACCCAGGCTCTTACAAACATAAACGAAAAATAGATAGTGGGAAGGCAAGTAGCACCTTGCTGGATTGTTGTTACTGCTTTTACAGTTGCTATTGCTGCATGCCAGGAACCTGCCTTTTAGGAATTTGCAGGTTTTAGTGCAGTGTTACAAATGCGAAAGCGGCACAGAGTGCCACGGAGTATTTAGGAGCAGGAATTAACTGGGCCTGAAGGCTCTGAGATGGCTACTTAGAAATGAGGTTTGATGTGAGGTTTGCTGGTGGAGCGGTTTGCCAGGCTGACAATGGGGGAGGGATTCCCGGAAGAAGGGACACTACACATAAAGTCTAATTTCTTCGGCAGCCTGCCCCTTGACTGCCTGGAATTGGGCTGTTGGAAATCATGCTGGGGCTGTGGGCGAGGGTGGAGGGTAGGCTTCCCGAGGCTGTCCTGGAACTTCTTTCATCCACACAGTTGCCAGGCCAGTGAGTGGTACTGAGCCCTGCTCTCCACCAAGGTTTCCCAGTTCTCCATTCCAATTTCAACTGACAGCAATCTATTTGTTAAATTAAAACCAGCTGCTTATTGAAAGAAGCCTTTATTGGAAATTAACTGCCATGTGCAAAATGGGTATTTACTACCTATTCGTCAAACATCAGTGAATTTGTGTTTAATAATCATTTTTTGTCAATTAATTCACAAAACATGCATCTCATTAATTCTAAATTAAATGCATATTTGCAAAACTCTAATTCACAACATAATCAAATTACCTCTTGCCAGCCTGTTTCTGCTGGATACGTGCTGGTGAAAGAATCTCAGTTGATGTCCTTAGAGACAAAATCAGCTTGTACCCATGTGCACTTGCAACTTGATTAGAGGACAATGACACAGGTAGACCCTTCTCTCATCAGCTCCTTCCCTGTTGTTTTCCTCTTACTCATCTCTTCTTCATGGACCACAGACACCTGAAAAGTGCCTATGGGTAGAACATTTGGATGATCTAAGCTGATGGTTTAACCTTGACCTCTGTTTTTAATCTCAGTGGTAGAAGGCCTTGGAAAACCTGCCAAATGGATCTCCCTTCACTGTGGTGCAGGAAAAGAGTGCTTGGCTGGAGTCAAGGGACCTGGATTTTAATCCTGAATTTTGTTATATGACCTTGGGCAAGTGATTTTCTTCCTTAGGGCATTTGTCTTAGAATAAAGTGAAGCAGGTTTCCTCACTGTAGCATTTTTTAGGGCTATTGCTATGTGAATGTGCAGAGAAAGTCTCCAACTGGAGAATGAATACAATTTACTTTTTCTAAAACTTCTTGACTACAGAACTTTTTAAAATTTTTCATGAGCATCTGGGTGGATTGATGTTATGAGGACAACATTTTGGCAAAGGCGAAGTAGGATGATTTCCAGGGTCATCTGGCTCTGACATGTTAGGATTTTGTTTCTTAGTCCAAAAACCTGAAATAAACTTCCAAAGGATGACTTGGCAATGTGGATCTCCATCCACCAGACACCCCAGCTCCTGCCCCCAACTCTGGCCAGATCAGAAGCCATGGGCAGGCATTGCACGGCATCCTTGAAGCCCTGGCTTTTGTAAATCTGCCAGACAGGGGTAGAAATGGAGTGATCTCTGGAGCCCGGATGCTCCCTGCTGCATCCAGCTGCACTTAGCATTCGGCCCCTTGCCTTCCCTGGCACAGTGATTACAAGCTCAGCATGCACCTCGGAAATGTTAAAGTGGTAACAAATGCCCTGAGGGTTCATTATCATCCAGCAGTGCAGGCGGCCCTTGCACAGGGTAAGGGCACCTTACAGAGGGCAGTGGTTCCTCTCCTGGTCTGCTGAGCCATGTGGCTGAACATATGCCGGCTTTGCAGTGAGGGGCCAGCACAGCCCACCCGCCTTGGCACACTGCGGGGGCCGCTGTGCAGAGCTGGCTGCTATACCCCCTCCACACACTGTAGAGCACTAGGGACACTCCGCTGCAGTGGCTGGGCTGGAGCAGCCCTGACCTGGTCGATTAGGGCAGAGCTCCAAAGGTGCCCAGAGGTGTCTCAGCAAGGAGTTGGCTGTCTGATACCCCTTGCTACCCCCTTCCTTGTGCAGGGTCATTTGGGTCATTAAGGTAGTGGTTCTAATGGCTCTGGGCCCCTTTCCATTTGTAGAAATTATTGAGGCTTCACATATGCTGGTTATATCTGTCAGTATTTATTATATTAGAAATTAAAACTGAGGAGTCAGAAAAATATTGATTAATTCATTTAAAAATAACAGCAATAATTGCTTGCATGTTAACATAATGACACATGGTTTTTCATGAAAAATGACTATATTTTTCAAAGCAAATAAGAAATGTGGCGAGAAAAGTCTTTATTTTACACTTTTGCTAATCTCTGTAATGTGCGGCTTAATAGAAGGCAGCTGCAGTCTCATGGCTGCTTCCACAGCAATCTGTCCCGATCGTTGTTTCAGTTGCAGTATATGAAGAAAATCCAGCCTCACACAGATCTCTATTTGAAAAAATGATGACCTTGCAGGCCACCTTGAAAGAGTCTTGGGGATGCTCAGGGGTCCTGGGGCCACGCCTTGAGAACTGCTGTCCTAGAGCACACCTATGGGGAGGAGACACGGTAGAGCAGGGTTGGAAGGAGATGGTCTACACTGCAGAGGCTGCCCCCTCTCAGATCACACACGCTGCTTTTGCCTGGGCTACTTCCCTCGCCTCCTACCTTGTCTCCTGAATTTTATTTTTGTTCCTCTGTAAGCATCCACGCAGAAGCCAGAGTGAGCTTTTTAGAGATAACTTTGACTGTGTCATTCCCTTGCTCCTAACCTTCTGCTGGCTCCCCATCATGCGTAGACGAAGATCCCAGCTTCCTGGCCTGTGTGCCCTGGCTCTTGCTCGAATCTCCTACCTCATTTATTAGTTTTCTCTCTCTCTTGCTTTGATCCAGCTGCACTCTCATTTTTGTCCCTATGAACATATAAGATCCCTGATTAGGGTTCTTGTACTATCTGTTCCCTCTCGAAGGTGTAGCCTTCCCTTCGATTTTGGCATGGCTGGCTTGTCTTGCCATTTATATTTCAGCTTAAATGTCACCCACATTACTATCCGTAATTGTCTTCATTATTGTGTTTACTTCTTTGTGATCTGTCTTCCCATATGAGGAAGTAAGTTCCATTAAAGCAAGGACTTCATCATATTCAGTGCTGTGCTTTCAATGCCTAGAGCGGCACCTGGCATATAGTTGATGTACAGGAAATATTTCTGAATATATCAATGAAAGAATGCCTGTATAAAAAATATTTGAACTGAAAATCAGACCTGGTTTTGGATTCTAGCTTTGTTGCTTACTAGCTCTGTGACCTTGAGCGAGTTCCTTGAGTTTTAGTTTTCTCATAAGTAAAACACTGATAGCAATACCTACCTGTCTTAGTCAGTTTGGGCTACTACAACAAAAATACCTATAAATAAAAAAAGCACTCTTCCTCCTTTACTTTTACACTACTACCACACTCACAACACTTCCGGCACCAGATGTGTGGAGGGTTTCTCACACCAGGCAATTCCACATCAAGCTGAGTGTCCCACAGTTTAACTCAAGTTGACACTATCTACCTGGAGATAGCATCAGGTCCATAGGTGAAGAACTCAGTCCCATATGACTGCCTTCCCTTCAGATACCAATGGCAAATAGTAGGTCCCTAGGTTACCTACAACTTATGTCCAGCTTGGCTACAAATCAGAGGTTCCCATGCCCACCCTCCTTCAACTCACTTACTTGTTAGAACAGCTCACAGCACTCAGGGTAATACTTGCTTACTCTACCAGTTTATCGTAGGATATGATAAAGGATGCAGAGGAAGAGCTACATTAGGGCCCTGGCCGGTGTGGCTCAGTTGGTTGGGCATTGTCTTGTGCACTGAAGGGCTGCTGGTTCGATTCCTAGTCAGGGCACATGCCTGGGTTTCTGGCTGGATCCCTGGTAGGGGGCGTGCAGGAGGCAGCTCATCGATGTTTCACATCCACGTCGATGTTTCTCTCTCTCTCCCTCTCCCTCTTCCTTCCTCTCTCTCTGGAAATCAATTTTAAAAAAATACATTAGGCAAGGTCTAGGAGGGTCCCAAGTGCAGGCAGGAGCTTCTGTCCCTGTGGCATTGGGGCGAGTCACCCTCTTGGTGTTCACCAACCTGGTAGCTCTCTGAACACTGGACTTTTGGGATTTTTATGGAGGCTTCATTACATAGGATGATTGACTATTAACCGCATTTCCAGCCCCTCTCCCCTCTTCGAAGAATGGATAGGTGGGGATGAAAATTCCAAACTTTTAATCATGGCTTGGTCTTTCTGGTGACCAGCCCCCATCCAAGAGCCCACTTAAAGTCACCACATTACAACAAAAACCACCATAACCACCTAGGGAATTTCAAGGGATTTAGGAATTCTGTGTCTGGGATCAAAGATCAAATATTAGAACAAGAGATGCTCTTATCACTTAGGACATTACAAGGACATTACTTAGGACATTTTAGAGCTCTGTGCCAGGAACCAGGGACAGAGGCCAATATAAATTTTCTATTATCTCACAATATCATTGGATGGCTTAAACAACAGAAATCTATTTATTATAGCTTTGGAAGCTGAGAAATCCAAGATCAAGGTCTCAGCAGATTCAATGTTTGGTGAGGACCCTGTTTCTGTTTGCAGACAACCGACTTCTTGCTGAGTCATCACATGGCAGGGGGGAGGAGATTATCTCTCTTGTGTCTTTCTTATTAGGGCACTAATGTTATTCATGGGGGCTTCACCTCATAACCTAATCACTTCGTAAAGGTCCCAACTTCAAATAACATCACATAGGGATTAGGGTTTCGACATATGAATATGAGAGGGGACACTGACATTCAGTCCATAGTAATGTCGTATACGGTTATTATGAGATTAGCTGAGGTAATAAGCATAAAGCACATATCACATAAAAATTATTCTATAATTGGCTTCCCCTTCCCTCCCTCTCTTTAACCTGGCCAATAACCCCCCAGCTCCAGAAGTGACTTCTGTGGTTGTCTGGAATGGGGTGCTGGTGCCCAGGCTCTGGTCTGGTAGAGCCGGGAGAGACCTCAGAGCCACTCAGCCCATCATGAATTTCACAAATGTGGAGACAAATACACTCAGAGGAAAGATGAACAACTTACTTGAGCTCCTAAACCTCCTTTCTCTGAGGCCCCACCTCATTAGAGGCATGGCTAAATGGAATCTCAGGTCTCCTGGCAGCTGGGCCAGGGCCCTCTCCACTGCCTACTTCTGAACACAGCAACACACTGCAACCTCCTGCCCAAAGCACTCGGGGTGGTCTTCACATTGGGACTCCTAAGGCTCCCGGTCAGAATCAACGGGAACACTGAGGAAAGTGCTGCTTTCTGGTCTCACTCCAGACCTACTGAATGAAATCAGGGAGAGAACAGGACCCAGAGAACAAGTTTTCCAGGAGATCCTAATGCGTGTTCAAATTTGGAGAAAACTGAAATGGAAAGTGAGGAGAAGGCATAAAAAAGATTTTCTTTTATTCTTCCCCACATAATCAATTTTTCTATGGGTTCTCAAATAATTTATTCAGTGGCCCAACTCATTGAGAGGACACTGGCTCTCAGACAGCTCTGCCCTGGGAGGGGCTGCTCCAGGGGCCCAGGGCAGGGAGAGCCCTCCTTGGGTGTCACTTGCAGCCCTGTCCTAGGCTCTTTCCCTGGACAGAGGAGGTGCAACAGTGTACTTGAACAATCCATAGCAGTGAGCATAGCATGGACTTTCGGGTCAGTGCATGAAAAGTCTGAATAAAAGCCCTTGCAGCTCTTGCCAAATTCTCAGGATCCACTAGAAAAACAGAATGGTTCTTTTTCATCACCCTATAAATCATTCCACTGAGTCATCAAAAGACATGTTCACTAGCAGCTCAGCTAGAAGATACACACCTTGGCCCACTTAGCTCTTCTCCCCTGAGAACCAAAAGCAAGATCCTGGGAAGAGGGGGCTAAGCTTGCTTGGAGTAAGCTGTCACTCTCCACTGAGCACATGCCTTGGATTCTAAATGACTGCACCACATTCTTCTGGAACATCCCTTTTATGGACAGCAGGTAGTACTGTGGGGACAGTCCTATGATCATGGAGAGAATTGACATGGAGACCAACAGGACTGGGGTTGAATTGCATTAGCTTTGAGATTTTGGATAAGTCACTTAACAGCTTTGAACTTCAGTGTTTAAAAATGAAAAAGAGACAAAGGAGGGCCCAGCAATTTTACTTCTGAGTATTTATCTGAAGAAACCCAAAGCACTAAATCGAAAAGACATATGCATCCATATGTTAATTGCTGCATTATTGACAATAGCCAAGATATGAAAGCACCCTAAGTGTCCATCAATAGTTGAATGGGTAAAGAAAAAGTGGTGCATATATACAATGGAATGTGACTCAGCCATAAAGAACAAAATCTTGGATGGACCTAGAGGGTATTGTGCTGAGTGAAATAAGCCAGGCAGAGAAAGACAAATGCCATATGATTTCACTTATATGTGGAATCTAAAAAAGCAAAATAAATGAGCAAGCAGAGTAGAAACACACTTATAGATAGAGAACATTTTGACAGTTGCCAGATGGGAGGGATCAACAAGTACAAATTGGTAGTTATAGAATAGTCACGGGGATGTAAAGTACAGCACAGTGAATATAGTCAGTAATGTTGTAATACCTACGTATGGTGTCAGATGAGTACTAGTCTTATTGGGATGATTACTTTGTAAGTTATATAAATGTTGTATCACTGGGTTGTACACCTGAAACGAATATAATATTGTACATCAAGTATAATTGAAAAATAAAAAATTATTTAAAATGTGATAATAAAATATAGCTCGCAGCATAGTGAGTGGTGGATGGGGCAGAACTTTTGACGTCCCTGCACAGGCCCGATGCCTGGCATTAGCAGTCACTCAATTAATGCAAGCTCTTTTTATATTGTTGGGCAACACTAGAGCCCTTCACATTGCTTACCGAGTAGTAGGGCATGGAAAAGTAACATGTGTTCCTCTCCCTGGTGCAGTAGGCAGTAGATGTTGTTTATGGCTTAGCCTTGCCTTAGAAGCGTTATATGACTTTGAAGAAGCCACTTTTCCTTCCTGAACCTCAGCATGCTCTCCTGGAAAGTGAGAGGGTTGTAGTCGCTAATCTTGAAAGTCTCCTCCACTCTGACCCCTGACTTTAGGATTTCAGTGTCAGGCAGACCAGCCCCAGTACTGTGACAGGTTCTCCTCCTGGATGGTCTGGCCTGCTGGTTCTGTGAACAGTTCCTTAGGAGGTTCTGTGGGCTCCCCCGTGAAACGGAAACATGGACATCCTTGGTGTTGACTGGGGGTTGTGGTGAAACTCAAAAGATACAGCAAGTTTAGGGCAGACTCTAAAAAATAAAAAAGCAGTACCTCGCAAGCAAGGCAGCATGGGTCCTCTGTCTCTGTCTGGATCTGGGTGTCAGGCAGGGCTCCAGGCCAGGAGGCAGGCCAGGCCTGAGGGAGGGCTGAGCACGGACCCGGCCACCTTCGTCTTCTATCTCTGAGCGGCTCTGCTCTGCTCCTCCTGCAGGGCTGCTCCAGAGAAGGTGCTATGAGGAGCAGGAGGAGCTAAAAATGGAGAAGCCAGGAGAGCAGGAATCAGAAGCCAAGTTACAAGAAAGGGTTAGAATGGAGAGGGAAAGGGGGGAGGAGGGAGGGGAGTACAGAGGAACCGGCAAAGAGGTAGGAGGAAACGATTCTCATTGTTTCCCTTTAATTTCGCCTGGGCATCAGCAAACCCACCACGAGCAGATCAGAACACCTCACTCCGACCTCTTAGTTTGAGTTAAAAAATAATTCCAAGCCACGCTGTGGTGCCTAAATCTATCGCAAATGTCAGCAGCTGGGCCTGGAGCCAGAGCTGTGATCTCCCTCATGTCAATAAATCCTTGAAGTCCCCTCTCCCTTGGAAGCCTGCGCCTCTTCTGATGCTGCTGCCTTCTACCCCAGGCTGCCCTTTCATGAGTAATTTCTTTTAACCCGAGGATCACAGCTGTGAGCCATAATGAAAAGATTTCTTCGGGACTGAGACTGCGATGAAGCCGCTGCACCAGCAGAGGAAAGCTGGGAAAACACACCATTAAATCCAATGCCCTCCTCCTGGCCGACGAAGGCAGCACAGTGAGCAGGCAGTGGCCTGCCTGTGTATGCGTCATGGCTCCGTGTCAAGAACCAAGGGAGCTCGCAGGGGGCCTGGGAGGCGCATGGCCTCCCAGACTGAGGCAGGATAGTAAGGAGCTGGGGAGACTCCTTGACACTGGAGTAAGGGAAACTGAGCCAATATAATTAAACACGGCCAAACAATCTGAGTGGTTTACAGCCAGCTAGTGAACCACAACATTTTATCTTCCCTAACCAAGGGCACTTGGGAGCAAATAGTTTACACATTCCACACTGTCTGGGGCAAACCGGCCTGGGTGTGGTCCCTCTTCAGTGACATTCTTTAAAAATGAAACTAACCAGAAAATAACCTCTGACCCCTCTATATGCACATTTTGATGAATCAACACATTGAAGGACACGCCTGAAGAGCTAATGAATATCCTGTTAAGACCCACATCTGAGACCTCCTCTAGGATCCCCACCAGCCAAAGACAGATAAAAAGCCTCAAGACAAAGGAGCTACAGCCTGCTCTCGCTAGAGCATGCCCATGCCTTGTATCTCTGTTGTTTTTCTCCTAAACCCTAAAGGACCCCACAAGACTCGCAACCAGGGGAGCGGCAGGCAGCGGCAGCTCGATCCAGGCTAGCCCCTTCATCCTATCTCCAAGGCCCCCTCTTCCCTGACTTTTCCTCTCCTGTTGCTTCACCTGCCTTAAACCCTCCCTTTGCCTCACTGTCCCCAGCTTTAATAAACATACTCTTTAAAGCCATCTGGACCTGTGTTTCGAAATCTTTCCTACAGGAAGTCAAGAGCCTGCACACCGTTGGTGGGCCCAAGGCAGATCCGTCCCAGGCCAGACCCCGCCTGGTAACAAGGACAGTCTTGTTTCGTGGGTGCCAGGACTACAAAGACGCAGAGAGAAAAGGGGCTGCTGTTGACTCAAGAGGTGACAATAGAATGAGAAGGTGAATTGTGTCCTCAGGCATCTGTCCCAGGCTTTATCCATGACCCTTGGGCCTCAGGAGAAGCAAGGCATGTAGATACCCAGCCTGAAGGAGGGCCCTGTCCTGGCCCTCAGCCTCTGTCCATGCTCTGCTCAGGGACAGGACACAGGCAGGCTATACATGGGAGCTCTGGACACTACCCATTTTGTGTTGCCCTTGAGAGGCACAGTGTTCCTGCCCACCGTGGGTCTCTGGCACAGTCCCTTGTTTTGACAAAATGTGTCCCACATGCGGAGGAAGAGGGGGATGGGAATACAATTCAGTTTGGAATGAACACTCCACTCTGGTTGCTGGGCCCACTCCTTCCACCATTCATGGGGCTCAAGCTGATCTCATACCTGCTTCTTGGAGTAAGTGCTTTCTGGCCCCAAAGGGAGTTTACCTGAGTTATTTACAAGTGGGATTTCTATTTTTTATTTTTTATAGGAATCCATCCATTCAGATTGGGTTAATACTATTTGAATATGTTTTGGGGCACTTTTTACCAACACATAAAAATTCACTTTGGTTCTACAATTGGACTTACCCCAGGGATGCCATTTGGGCCTTATTTAGGCAGCTCTGTACTTCCCCATGTAAAAACATGATCTTGAAACGTTGTATAAAATTTGAATTTTGGTAAATAGGATCATATTTTAATGTAATGGATGTGCTTGCTGCTTAAGGGAATTCTACGGGAAATCATTTTCTAAAGCACAGAGTCCTTTTGTAACGCAAATAGCCATTGCAGTTGCCTTTTTCTTCTTGCAGGTGGTTTTCACGAACCAGGTTTGCGTGCATAGAACCACTCCTGCACCTGGAACCGGCGTCCTCTGGTCCCTAGACGGCTAAGGCAGACAGGTGGCAAGTCAGTCATTGGCTTGGGGCTGACCTGTCCCAGGTGTGTGGTACCTTAGAAAAGAGCCCTGGACAGGGATTGTGGGCACCTTGGCACTAGCTTATGAGTCTCTTCTTTGTAACCATCATAAATTAGGAGTGTGGCCCCTACTGAAAAAGCTGCTAGCTAGAGTTCAGTTTTCTAAAAGAAAAAAAAAAGGTTCAAGGTTAGAATGTGTAGCAAATGAAAAATACCTTGGGTATAATTTTTTTTTGGTTGTTTTTTTTTTTGGAGGGTATAATTTTTAAAATTTAAAAAAATTTATCTTTATTGTTGGAAGTATTACAGATGTCTCCCCTTCTCCCCCCTCTGCCCTTCCCCCCCCCAGGCCTTCACTGCACTATGGTCTGTGTCCATGAGTTATGCATATATGCATGTAAGCTCTTTGGTTAATCTCTTCCTGCAAGAGGGTGGGGTATAATTTAAAAATACTCTGAATGTTTTATGCTTTCTCCCTTTGGCAAGTCGGGGGAACCTAAGCATCAGGGCAGGATGTCAGAACTCTGAGGGAAGTGCCTCTCTATTCCCTCCTTCCCGTCACAGAGAGCGAGCAGATAATAATGGATTGCCGGTGTCAGGGATGAGGGATGGTCCTCTCTCACTTGGGAGCTCAGCCCCACTCAGGGAGGCCTGAGCTTCCTGCTGCCACTTGGCTTTGCATGGTGTGTGTGTGTGTGTGTGTGTGTGTGCACTCAAATGCTTGCTCACAGGTGCATAAGAACTGGTCTTCTGCATTACAGCAACATTTAATTAACCCAAAGCTTCCTTAGCAGATGCTAGAATTCTGGTCAAAGGTCCTCCTTTAAAGTCACCTCTTAATTTGCAGAAGGAGCATCAGGGGACCCTTAAGTTGCCCAAATGGAACAGAACCTGTAGTGATGAAACAGAGGCGGCAGGAGTGAGGGGAGCAACACCCCTCTATTGTACCTTAGATTGAGCGCGGCTCGGCCTTATAAAGAGCCACCAACTTTAAAGGGTGCTTAGCACCTGGTTTTTGTTGGAAGCGTTGTGGATTTATTGAGTGATCCTAGTAAGCAAGAAAAGGCCCAGCTACACTTGTGAAGCCAGTGAGAGAGAGAAAGGGGAAACTTTCTGGTCAGAGCTAGTGGAAAAGAGCCGTGGAGATGCCAGAAGAAGGTGGGAAGGTTGGGGTGGGGGCTTCCACAGGCTACAGAAAACAAACAGGCTCCTGGGAGCCAGGAAAGGAGGGAGGGATGCAGGCAAGACGAGACAAGGAGGGAGTGGGGCAGCAATTGGACAGCACCCCAAGTGGAAGGGAAGGACAATGCTGTAGATACTTGAGTAACCAGGATGGAGGGTTAGGAGATGAACTGACGAGAGAGGCCTGGCCATCCTTGAGTAACAGCAAGAGAGAGTCAACCCGTCACAGAGGATAAGGTGTTCCTTTATTTCTAGACAGTGACTATGAGATAAGACTTTGCTGTTAAAAGTGTAGGCACAAGTCAATCTTCCCCTTGGCTTTCTCCAGGTAGGTAGTTATACCCGGTGAGGCCAGCATCCTGAGGTTAGGACTTTCCTGATTATACCTGGAGTCACTATCTGTAGATATGTTTCATGAGTGACTGTTTCATTTGCACCTTTAACCACAAGTCCTGGAGAGACCGCCATTGGAAGTGCAATGACTCACTTACCTTCCCTGGCCCACGTCAACCAGAGAACTGTTGTTTCGTCTGAAGGAGGTGAGAGGACTTTTTAATCTTTTTATGAGACGAGAGAGAGAAAGGAAAAGATACCATCATACCTGTTTCCTGCTCCGCTTGTTGGAAATAGCTGCTGTAGTAAGTGAGTGTTATGGCTTAAAACAACTGAAGTTAATTTTTTCCTCCATGTAAAAGTTCAAATCATTTGCCTGTTAAAAAAAATGTTTTTTGTCTTATTACTGAGTTGAAAGAGTTTTATATTTTCTGGATCTAAGTTCTTTGTCAGATATACGTATTGCATGAACATTTTTTCTCTAGTCTGGGGGTTGCCTTTTCTTTTTCCTAATGTTATTTTTCAAAGAGAACATGCTTTTAATTTTGAAGTAAAATGTATTCTCTTTATAGTTAATGCTTTCTGTGTTCTAAGCAATATTTGCTTAGGTCTTAAAAATTTTCAAATTTTAAAACCTTTCTGAAGCTCATAGACACAGACAACAGTATGGTGGTTACTGGAAGGAAGGGTGTGGGGGGTTGTAAAGCGCAGAGCAGATGATCTGACTGGGCGGTGGGCACACAATGCAATAGGTAGATTATATATCATAGAAATGTACACTTGAAACCTATATGATCTCATTTACCAATCTCACCCCAAGAAATTTAATTAAAAAAATTTTCATCCAGTTTTTTTTTTTTAGTTTTATATTTTTACCATTAGATTCATGATCCATTTTGATTTAATCTTGGCATGTGGTATAGTTTGAGGGTTCAAGTTTATTTTTTGCATTGCTGATATGTAGTTATTCCAGCATAATTTGTCAAAAAGACTAATTACCTCACTGAATGACCTTGGCACCTTTGTTGAAAATCAATTTACCGTAGTGTGGAACTATTTTTGGACTCTATTTTGTTTCATTCACCTAGAAGTCAGATTTTCACCAATACCACATTGTCTTGGTTATTATTGCTTTATAGTAAGTGTTGAAATACAGTGGTTTAAGCCTTGCAACTTTATTCTCTTTTTAAAATTGTTTTACTATTCTAGGTTCTTTTCTAGGAACTTGAATTGTTTAGTATTCTAGGAACTTGTTAATTTCTACCAAAAGACCTGTCAGCTTTTGACCGAGGTTTCATTGAATATATAGCTCAGTTTAGGGGAGAATTACCACCTTAACAATACCAAATCTCCCAAACCATGAACATAGTATACCTCTACATTTATTGAAGTCATCTTAATTTCTCTCAGCAATGGTCTGTAGCTTTCAGTGGGTATATTTTGTTGAATTTATACCTACATACACCATAGTTTTTAAAGCTACTATAAATAGTGTTTTAAAAACTATTTTTAATTGTTCATTGCTGTATATAGAAAAACAGTTGATTTTTGAACATTGATCTTAAACATGGTATCCTTGTTTAGTTTACTTATTAGTTCAAATAGCTTTTTGTTGTTGGATCGTATATATCCAAGTAAGAATTTCGACTTTTACTCTGTGTTAGATAAGAAGCACTTCGATGAAGTTAGAGCCAGCAGAGTCCACCGCTGGATCATATGTGGGGTACGAGAGAACAGATTTTAGTTTAATTTTTGAACATGTTAAAGGCAGATATTTAAGACACTTAGATAAGTGAATCTGGAGATCAGAGAGAGGTCATTGATAAACATATGCATTTAGAATCACTACCTTATTAGTGATAGTTAAGCATGAACTTGATTCAGATCAACATTTAGAGGCTGAGGTGAGGTTGCAAAGTCAGCAAACAAGTCTGAAAAGCAGCAGTCAGGGAGCAGAAGAAAACAGGTGAGTGTGGTATCCTGGGAGCCAGCAGAAGAAAGTGTTCCAGTTAGAGCTGTCTCCTGTGCCAAACATGCTTACAGGTCAAGTAAGAGTAAGGCCGAGATAGACCCCTGAAGGAAGAGGTCCCTGGTGCTCTCGGTGGAGTGTTGGCAGTGAAGGGCTGATTGGAGTGTGTTGAGAAGAGAAATGGAGGCAGTGAGCAAAGAGAACTCTTTCAGGGAATTCTGCTCGAAGGAGAGAAATAAAGAGGGAGTTGGAGGTAAGTGACGTCAAGAGAGGTTTTTTAGGTGTTTTTTTGTTTTTCAATGGGAGAAAAAAAAACCAGCATATTTTTATGCTGTTTTGAATGATCTAGTATGACCCAGGAACTGTGGAGGAGAGAAGGGGAGAGTTGCTGGAGCAGTGGTGTAGAATAGGGGAGAGGGGACAGATCCAGTGTGCGAGGGGAGGGGGAGCCTCAGCTAGAAGCACAGGCAGCTCACCTCAGTGACAGGGAAGAAGGCGGAGTGCATGTACGCAGGCATCGTAAGGATGTGTGGTGGGGATTCATGGACATGCTCTTCATATGGCTTTAGTTTTCTCGTTGAATTGAGTTAGGTTGGTTAATTGAGTTCATTGTAAAACATTCAGAATAGTGCCTGGCCTGTTCAATAGGGCTATGCAGTTCTTTGCTAAATCAGTGCCTTTTCCTGGTTTCCCCGAATCTGATGTGTTCATGGGCACTGAGCTAGACCTGGCACGTGGGGGTGACTGAATGTTTACCTGGAGGAGCTGTGATCTCTGGGAAACTGCTCCAGGTGGATCCCTGTCGCTTCTATCCTGTTTATACATAGAATGACGTGAGCCTTCCTGGTTTTTTAAATGATGAGTGTTTCTGAGGCATTGGCTTCTTGTTTTTGGCTAAATAGATGGGCAGGATTATTAGTGTTATAAATAGAGAATCAAAACTAATATATATGTTCAACATTTACTCTGTAAGGGGTATTTGCTTATACGTGCTTTATATTTGTTATTTTATTTTGTACACCCAACAACCTATGTGCAAGATCGTATCACATATATTTTACATATGTGGAAACTAAGCTCAGTAGCTCCAAATCACATGATAAGATTAGAGTCCGGGTTTCCCCCTCCAATTGTCATGCTCTTTCATTACCCCTGCTCTTCCCACCTCTGCTGTAAGTAAGTCATGGCCCAGCAATCGACAAGGAAGGGCCCTGGGCTGTCTATCAGGCAACACCAGCACTTCCTATGGCTCAACCACTCACTGGCTGGTTGAACTTGGGAAGTTACTCTTGGGGGGATTTTTCATCTTCATTCCATGAACTCAAATGATCTCTACCATCCATTCTAGCTCTAACGTTATGTTAATATTTCTATGACTGTCATCTTGCACTACCCATATTTTTTAAGCATCTGGGTCAGGGCCTCCTGGGTGAGCAGGTGATTACGGATTTAATCAGGGCAGAGCTGGAGACAGCTGTGGGGTGGGTGGAGCTACGACCTACTGTTCCTTTCTCTGTGAATTTCCAGTGGCTGACCCACAGGATTAACCAGCTGAGGCTGCCCCAGCCTCTGCTCCAGAAAACAGAAAAACACCCTGCCAGGTCCAAGCTGCAGGCTGCTCTGGCTCCCAGAACACTTGTCTAAGGGCCTGATGGGCTAGTTTTCGTGCCTAGTATTTATTACCTTTGCGGAGCCTTGGCCTGAAGCCTGGAGCTTGGGCACACAGCGTGAGTGATTAGACATGGGACTCTCATGCATCTAACTTTAAAAAATCTCAATTACATCAGAAAGAGGGTTCAGGGTAACAGATGGGGTCCTGGGGACGATAGTGTAAATAACAAACAAATGTACTTGCCTTGATGCATTGCTGGTCCCAGGGAGCTCAAGGAGCCAAGTCTGGGCAGGGCGTGCTCTGCAGCTGCAGAGCCAGAGACAGGCCATCCAGGAGGTGGCAGCAGTTGCAAACAATAAGGCCCTGAGACCCTTCCTTCCAGGGGTGGCTGGTTTGTGACCTTGGGGGGCTTTCTGGCATCTCACCGGGGCTGGCCAGAGCAGTGTTGTGTAAAGCAGGTTGGTGGAGCTGGGAAATGAGGGCACATCTAGATTCTTGGATTTTGGGGGATGGAGTGGAAGAAGTGCTGACCAGAGCAGTGGGTTGGATCTGGCCATGTCCCCTGGAAGCATAATTCAACAACAGAGGGCAGCTTTTAATTGAAAGGAGGCCTGTGAGATCTTTAATTCAATGGTCCTATCTGCAGATGAGAAAGGGAGGCCCTGGGGGAAGAGGCATCTTTCCTAAGGCCATCCAACCGGTGGGTGGAAGGCCCAAGTCTGGCCTCGCAGTGTCCTGGTTTTCAGACCCATTTCTTTTTCTGCCACATGTGACTTGGAACAGCTTCCCCATTGTGGCTGGTTATGTTTGTAAACAAGAATGCAGCCCCTCACTTTTGCAGCTGTCACTGTGACTTCATAACCTGACAAGCAGCAGGAGGCAGGTCCCACATATTCAACAGCATTACTCTCTGTGGGCAATGATGAGAGAGCAGAGAAAAACCACAAAGGAGAGGGAAGCAACTATGTGTGTGCATGTGTGAGCATGCGAAGCAAAGCAAGAATGTTCTCTGGCCGTGGGCTGTGGTCTGAGACAGGTCCACTATGGAGCAATTACCTAGGAGGTCAGTGGCAGGAGGCGCTGTGGGGCCCAGGAGAAAGACACCACCCCTGGAACCAAATCAGCAAGGCCAGAGCCCGAGCTCTGGCACGCTGAGCATGCAACCTAGAGCAAGTCACCCAACTTCTCTGAGCCTGTTTTGTAGAACGGAGCTAGGGTTTGGAAACAACCTAATGGAATATTAAATGTAAAGAGGCGTTATGTAACCTGTCAAGAGGAATGCAATGAGAAACATTCCGATTTTAATCTAAAGCGAGGGAAAGTTATTATTGGCTGGATTTAGAGATGGCAAAGTGTGCAAAATTGTCTTATGCCGGTCCCCAGTGGAAAGGGAGGGGACGGCTTGGTGAGAAAGGGACATCAGAAGCCAGGAATAGGACCAGGCTGTGCCCTCAGCACCACGTGGGGAGGAAGGAACATGAGACAGGCAGGAGAAAGGCTTGTCAGCGGGCACCCAGAGGATGGGTGCGAGGAGTTAGGGAGTCACTTGGACACTCTTCAGTAGGTTATATGACAAATGCAGCATTTTGGAGGATCCATGTGCTGGTAGCTAAAAGCATAGATCCACTCATTCATTCAAAGTTACTCACTGGTGCCCGACACTACGAGATGCTGGGGACACAATAGTCGGGTAAAGCAGATGAGGTTCCCCTGTTCGTGGTGCCTCGAGTCCAGGGATGGACCAGGGAGAGAGGAGGAGGGGCAGGCGCTGGGGACTGGGAGGTTTCAGGGTCCTGCAGAATCGAAGATGCGTCTCCATCCATACTCAAGACTAATCACCAAGAAGATAGTGGCAGGCGTCTACCTAGTAATGGCATTTTCCAAGAAGGTGGAAATCCCGGCAAAGATCATTAGACATGATCTCTGATGTCAGAGAAGATTCCCATCTCATGGTGAAGCCTGAGATCTATTTGTGACGACAGAATTCAGGACAAGGCAGACCTTAGTGGATTGTTTGCAGTTGGTTTCATCTCGGAGTAGGTTACCTCTTAGTGCCCCAAGATAATGGCCTTTGATTTTGCCCCTAGATTTCACACTTTTGGGGATCATTGACCTTACACCTCTGTTTCTCTTAACAACAATTCATTTTAATTCATACCAATGCACAGTTTTTCAGCATCTCCTCTGTACCGGCGTAGAGCTCTTTCTTTCAGCTCCTGATCACCAGGTTTGGCTGAGTCTGCTGTTTATATACCAAATATTCAATCTCCCCTTCACTCCCATCAGCTGGACACATGTCCAGGAGGAAATGGCTAGGAAGCACGAAGAATGAATGTAGTCTTCAGTTTCCTGGCAGCGAGGTGTGGTCATGTGACTGAGTCCTGGCCAAAGAGATGGAAATGGAGGTGCTGCGTGGGACTTCTGGAGAGGCTCCTTCCTTCTGGAATGGGGCGCTCAGACAACACTCACTCCTGAACTGCTAAGGTGAGGCCTTGGCCAGGATGGTGAGCAAAAACCTGGCAGGAACCTGGTCCCCGAGGACCACAGAGCATCTGTATGAGACCAGACTACCTGCCTCACTGTGCTTGTCCTGGAGACACATAGATTTCTATCCCATTTATAATCCCACTTTCCAGCTCTCCTGCTGCTTCAAAACCAAACCTTGACTGATATATTGGACACAAGGAGGGCTTCCCCCCCCCCTTGGGTTCAAAGTTCATCCTTCGACCCCACGTTGAACACCTCTGAGCCTAGTTTTGACAGGTTCCTAGGTCCATACTATCCTTCCCCTCCTCTGGGCAGGAAACTGAGGTATTGCTGCTCTGGCTTTTCATTGAGTTTAGAGATGAAGAAACTTAGGCACAAAGCATACAGGACAGTGATCAGAACAGCCCTTGTCGCGTAATAGCTGCTGAATAAATGTTCCTTGAGACTAATTTGAAGAATCCTTCCTACTTTCAGCCTCTCGTGGATGTGTGCTGACACATCTCTTCTCTTCCCATTGTACATGCTCCCTTTCTTTTGAATCAGCAACTTCTCAGAAAGTTCCACAAGTTCCACATTTCTTTATAATTTCATCTCTATAGCTTCACTTTTGGGGAAATTATATATATATATACTGGTTGTTCAAAGCCTCGACATCCTAGGTCAGCTCTCCTCAAATGCACCTCCTCTGCTTTCAACAAACAGGGACCTTATTAACAAAAGCTTGAGAATGGCTGTGATTGCTCTGTGTTCTGCCAGACTGATTGTTATGTCACTTAGGATTTTGTGGAAGGGTTTTTTTCTGTCTCCTTTACCAGTAGTGTGACATGGTGACTCAAGCTGACCCATGGGTGCGAGCCTCTTCTTAGCCTCTGGTGCCCAGCGCGTTTTTGCAAAGACCCGCTGATGGGAAAAGCAGTTTTATGCAATGGAGGGCACTGTGGGCGTGGGCAGGCTGCTGAGGAGCTGTTTCAGGCCACGGGCCACTTGGCATGTCCTCAATCACACAGCCCAGGGACAGGTGCACTCAGCCCAGGATGAGGTCTCCCTACCTTTCCAATTAAGCTGTCTGTCCTGGCAGCGACTTTCCACAACAATATCTGACTCCAGAAGCAACGTTGCAAAGGAAAATGAACTTGAGGACTCGCTTCAGCCAGATGCAGCGTAGAACTGGGAAGGCTTTGGATGCTCTATTTTGGTCATTGTTTTTGCTCATACAACATATGAACACTTTTTTTTTCTTGGTAAGAAGAAAATCTCAGATGCCAGAGCCAAACTGAAAACATGACTCCACTAGCACTCCCCACGCACACAGGAGATTACGGTTGGGACTGTAGTGTGTAGTCCTTGAGGCTGTTTCAGTGTGTGTGTGTGTGTGTGTGTGTGTGTGCGTGCGTGAGTGTCCGTGGTCTTCAGTGGGTCCCTTCTCTGTAGGGTCCTTGCTTTTCTCACCTGGTAACGCACTTTCCCATGTTGCTGCAGCTACGTCTGCCTGTCTTGTTAACTCTGGCGTAGTCTCTTATTGCACAGATGCAGCGAGGTCCTTTGAACAATTCCCATAGTGACGGGAAGTTAGGTTCTTTCTGGAGCAGTTGTTTGCAAATTGTTCTCCAAGGGGAGGGGGGTCTTGTGATTCATCAGAGAGTCTTTGGGAGGAGGCAGGGAAGGAAGCAGCAACTTATTTTATAAAGTGGGCTTACACAAAATTGCGTTTGGTAATAAGAATTCTGGGATTAAGTATTTTTTTTAAACCAGTGATCTAGTCAAATGCTCTCCTTTGATAGTTGTTAAGTGCAGGGTCAGAAAGGTGATGAGGCTTCTCCAGGATCATATAGCCTGTCCACCGTGGAGCTGGGCTCAAATCCAGGGCTTTGGGCTGGAGTTCAGTACCTTTGCTGTGTTACCTAAGCCTCACCCTCTTTTATTCCCAGATCTGGATACATCTGGCACCCATTAGAAGGGATTATCTGGTCCTGACCCTGAATTGAGGCAAAAGTTTTATTATGATCCACCCACAGGTCAGCTAACACATTTATGACTTGCTTAAAGTCACACGATCATGTTAGAGGGGAGGGGTGAAGCCATTCTAGGGGCTGGTGTGGCTAATGACCAAACCTGGCATGTCCATACGGTTGGGAGGGCATTCTAGCTTGCTTATGGCTTATATCAAGAAGGAGTTTAGCCCGGCCGGGCGTGGCTCAGCGGCTGAGCATAGACCTAGGATCGAGGAGATCGCGGTTCGATTCCTGGTCATGGCACATGCCCAGGTTGGGGGCTCGATCCCCACTCGGGGACGTGCGGGAGGCATCTGATCAATGACTCTCTCATCACTGATGTTTCTATCCCTCTCTTTCCCTCTCCCTTCCTCTCTCTGACATCAATAAAGATATAGTAAAGTAATAATAATAATAAAAGATGAAGTTTCTTTCATTTCACTCACGGACTACCTACTTTGTTATGGAAAATGTACTTTCAAATACATCATTCTATTGCCCTAGCCAGTTTGGCTCAGTGGTTAGAGGGTTGCCCTGGGGACTGAAGGGTCCCAAGTTCGATTTCAGCCAAGGGCACGTGCCTTGGATGCAGCCTCATCCCCAGCCCTGGTTGGGGCTCGTGTAGGAGGCAACCAATCAATTTGTCACTCTCACATCGATGTTTCTCTTTCTCCTTCATTCCCTTCCAGTATCTCTGAAAAGCAATGAAAAAATATCCTCAGTAAGGATTAAAAGAACAAAACAAAATTTAAAAAAACAACAAATACATCATTCTATTAAAAATTATGAATTTCTCATGAGATTATAGATTATTTTCACTTTAGTGATGCAGGAACCGAGGCCTAGGAAGGCGAGGTGACTCATCAGAGGTGGGGGAAAGTTTGAACTCCAACCACCTCCAGCGTCAGTGCCCTTTTTCTCAGCAAACAGCTTCCTTCTTGGCTTGGTCAAAACAGTGCCAAGCACATCTGTGTGTGACTGCCTTAGGGCCAGCACCCCGACATCTGCTTTAAGATGGAATCCCGGAGATCCGGTGCGGGTGCCAACACCTTTGTCGCTCTCCATCCTGGCCTCCAGGCCACAGCAGCAGCCAGGCAGGGGCTGCCAGGAGCTGCCTTTCTCTTCTCTGGCTTCTCCCTTATTTTTTCAGAGCCCACTGGGCAGGACTAATATGCAGTAAAACTGATTTGTGCACTTTCCAGCCTGGCTGAGAACAACAGCCGTGTGCATTAGTTGGGAGGTATTTAATGGATGATTTATAAGATGTTGAAGATAAAACTTGAAAGATACATGAGCAGCACCGACGTGCAACATTCTTGAGGAACAGAGAACATTAAGTGCTTGATTGGCTGAGATGATTTAGAGGGCAGCCCCGGGCGGCCATCCAGCCGTCCCACGCTGTTCAGCCAGCCTCTCTCCTCACAGCCGCAGCCCATGGTGCGGGTCTGGGGCAGAGATGGGCTGGGCAGCAGATTGCAGAGGAAACTTCTGTTCATCTGTGACAGATGCCTGAGGGCTTTCCGTCCCATAACCCTCTTGGGGACATAGCTTGCATCTCTAGGACAGAGTACAGCACACTGAAGGTGCCATACTTCCTGGGAATGGCCTCTGCTATAAAGTGATCTTGTTCTTTTCTAGAGAAGTTCAACAGTTCAGTGCAGTTAAAAAATAAACACCCGCCCGGCCTGTGTGGCTCAGTTGTTGAGCTTCGGCCCAGGGACCTGGGTGGAGGTCACGGTTCGATTCCTGGTCAGCGCACCCGCTTGGGTTGCAGGCTTGATCCCCAGTAGGGGGCATGGAGGAGGCAGCTGAGTGATGATTCTCTCTCATCATTGATGTTTCTCTCATCTCCCTCCCTCCCTCTCTCTGAAATCAATAAAAACATTTAAAAACAAAACAAACAAACACCACTCAACTGGGTGCCCATCCTATTCTGGGCACAGCTAGGTCTGAGGGAGTAGAGGTGAGCAAGGCTGACAAGGCCCCTGAATGCAGAAAATGCATAGCTTTCCCTCTTTTGATGTTTTCCAAACAAAAAAGCCAAGGCTTGTGGTCTAATGGAAAATATGAAATCAGATCTAGAAAAATCTGACTCTGATTACTGACTCCTAAAGCTTTGATGGGATCAAGACATCATTGCTATGGAGAGCTCTGTCTTTCCCAGTTTTACTGTACACCCACACCGTCACGCTCTCCCATCCGCTCGTGCTCTCCGTGGGGCCTGCACTACCTTGTAGGCATACTCTTGGCAGAGCTATAAAATAAGCAAGAGGCACCATGCCACTTCCCTCTTCTCACTCCTGCATCACCCTTCTCCCCTAACCAAACAAAACCCACCAACCTGCTCCTTCCAGGTGCCATCTCATAGCTCCTGGGGCCACAACACCGTTTCCAGGGCTCTGTGGTTTGCATTCAGATTCTCAAGGAAAAATAGTTCATAAGCCCAAAGAATGGCTTCCTGGTGGTAGAATTTCAGTCAGTGACAGCAGCAGATGATTGGAGAGGAGGGAGGAGAGGCTCCTCCCTGGCTCATCAAATCTTCCTGCCCGGATGGACACCAGTTAGTGTTCAGAACCTTCTTAGTTTGAGTAGCTGCCCCTCCCAGACCACTGGAGTGGGCTCAGGAGCCATGAGCATTTGCTCTCAGTCTGTGCACACACAGCTTTTGGGTCTATGAGCCTGGGTACATCCTACTCTTGACTTTGAGAATCCAATCAGAAAGGAAAAGTTACTCACCTTATTTTAAGAAAACTGGCTATTGCAAATGGAAATAATGAATTTACCCAAAAGATGAAACAGGGGGAAAATTGTTCACTATAGAAAAGCCAAAGACATCTGACACACTTGGAAGAGTCCAGGAGAGAGAGGAGTTAGTGATTTTAGGGCAGGTGACCTGTGGGCTCACCTACGCTCTCACAAGCATTTTACAGATGAGGATTTTGAGGCCCAGAGATGTTCAGTGACTGGGCCCAGCTAGTCAGTGGCAGGGTCCAGATTTGTACTCAAGTTTGTCATTCAAGTCTAAGCAGGGTCAGCCATGCTTTTCTGAATGTCTGGAGTAAGGCCCTCGGTGGGGAAAAGGGTGCCAAGGGGCCCACCCCCCGGGGTCATGCGATGGCCTCCTGGCTGCCTGCTCTCACTTCCCACTCTGGCACCCCCTGTCCATTCTGCACAGCTCTGGTCAATGAAAGAAAGATGTGACGAATTAGCCACCTTCCTGTTTTGTGCAGGGACAGAGAGATCCAACAATGACTTCCTCTTTTTGAATAATGGCTGCACCCTGGCCTCGCTCCACCCAGTAGCTCCAAAGTCAGAGTACATGACAGACATCATCCATATCTCGGACAGAAATCATCAATATCTCGGACAAACAGTAACTGACCACGGCCAAGGCATTGCCAGAGGCTGTGGACAGAGTAGACTCTCAGAAGTTCTTGAGAGGTTAATTTAATTCAATTTAACTAGAGTATGCTGAGGTGTACATGGGCTAGATATTGTAAACGATGATAAAAAGATTAAAATATGAGCCAGGTTGAAAGTCTTATCTAGTTGGAGTAGAATATAGTAATGAAAACTACATTAAAATAGAAGATAACGGATGAGTAGGGATTGAAACATAAAAACGTCAAATACTGGACTTGTCCTCAGAAGACCTGTATTCAATTCTCAGCACTCCACTAGCTGTGCAGTCTTAGGCAAGTCACTTAACCTCTCTGAGCCTCATGTTCCTATACTACAGAGATGGTAATTTTAACCTCACAGGGTTATTTTGGGAAATAAATGAAAGTTACGATGAACATAAAATTCAACTTAATATCTGATGTGTAGATACAGATAAAAATCTCAATATATAGTTGTATCAGGGGCTGGTTAATTTTTTAAAAGTGGCCTAAAACAAACACCTATTTAGCTCACAATTCTGTGAGTTGGTAATTTGGGCCAAACTGAGATGTACAGTTCTTCTATTGGTCTTGGTTGGTCTGCTGGGTCTCTACGTATATCTGTGGTCAGTGGGTGGGTTGATGAGCAGTTGGATGATCTCAGATGGTCTCTGGTGGCTGCAAGCTGTTGACAGAGGCGATATGAGTGACTGGCTCATGTTTTCCTCATCATCCAGCAGGCTAGCTCAGGCTTCTTCCCATGCCTAGTTGAGTTTGAATCTAGCAGATTAAAAGCTATACTGGCAGCAGGATCTTCATTAGCTTCTATTTTTCCTCACTGCAGGGGTGGGAGAGATCCACGTGGGCCAGGGTAATCAGTGGTCAGATAAGCCTTCCTGGAGCAGGGAGGTTTCGAGCTGGGCTTGGGAGGGTGGACAATATGATGTTGACTCAACATTGTTAACTAAACTAGTCACTCTATTTATTTCACCTGTTTTCCCACTAATGTCCCTTCCTATTTCAGGAGCCAACTTGGGGCAAAGCATTGCATTTAGCTCTCATGTTTTCTTCTTTCTTTATTGTGAGCTTCTCATTCTTTACTTGTTTTCAAAAATGTCAAGGTCATGAAAGAGCATCCGTGTTTCATTGAATGTCCTTCAATTCAATTTGAGTGCCTGATTTTTCATGATTAAAATGGGTTATGCATTTGGGGGAAGAACGCCTGCGAGGCGAAGTGCCCCACGCATCACTCATAGGACGGGGTGCGTGATCAGCGTGACTTTCTTCGGTAACGCCGACCTTGGTCGTCCACATGAGGTGGCATCTGTCAGGTGTCTTCATTACACAGTTATTCTTTTTTTTCTTTTCTATGCTCTATTCTTTGAAAGACAGCCATTAAGTGTAGCCTACAGTAAAGAAGGGAATTAAGCTGGGGCTGATAATTTTTAAAATCTTTTTATTTTGAAATAGTTGTGGAGGTGGGTGCAGTTTTAAGAAACAATACAGAGAGATCCTGTGTAAACTTCATCCAGTTTCCCCAGTGGTCACATCTTACATCACTATCATATAATTTCATAATCAGGAGAGTGGCATTGATATAATCCACCTGCCTTACTCAGCTTTCACTGTCTTATATGTTCTTGTGCGTGTGTGTATGTGTGAGAGTTCAGTGCAGTTTTATAGTTTCATTGCATGTGTATATTTGTGTGATAAGCATCATAGTTAAGACACAATAAAACTCAGTCAAGTCAAGAATCCCTCATGTTGTCTTTTTTTGTTTGTTAAAAATATGTTTTTATTGACTTCAGAGAGAGAGGAAGGGAGAGGGAGAGAGAGAGAAACGTTGACCAGTTGCCTACCGCACACACCCTGACTGGAAATCGAACCAGTGATCTTTTGGTGCACAGGACAGACAATGCACAACCAACTCAGACACACCAGCCAGGGCTGTGTTGTCTTTTTATTGCCACAGCAATCTCCCTCTGTTCTCTTCTCCTAACCCTTGACAATCACTAACCTGGTCTCCATTTCTATAATTCTGTCATCTCAAGAATATTACGTAAATGGAATCACACAGTGTAAACTTCTGGGGTTGCTTTGCTTTTCAGCAGCATCGTTCCCTTGAGAGCCACCCAGGTTGTCCCCATCTCATGCTCCCTCCCTGTTTGGTACAGATCCCTAGTCCATGGGACAGATGGGCCTCGGCTGGTTTTACCACCCACACGCTGAAGGCCATCTGGGTTACTTCCAGTGTTTGACCATTACAAATAAAGCTGCTACAAATATTCATGTGCAGCTTTTTGTGTGAACCGAACTTGGTATTTCTCTGGGAAAATGCCCATGGCAGACTGATCTTGAACAGAGTCCAGGGAATGAGTGGTTTTGCTCTTTTCCTCCTGACGCCTATTTGATCCCGACACCAAGTTTGGGCTGGTGTCTGTCTAGGATCTACAGCACCTCCGCTGCCCCTCATGGAGGATGCCCAGCTGGTGAATGTGTTGCCTCTCACGTTGGAGGGACGGGGCTCTGTTCCCTCCCCCTTGGCGGTTTCCCATGCTCACTGGGCTGGGGTGCCCAGGAAGGCAGCAGGCACCTGGCTCTGCTGAGGAGCAAACTTAGGGCTTCCACCAAGGAGGGCACCCTCTGCCTCTCGGCTGCTGTGGCAACATGCTGAAAAGGTACCATCTGGCAAGGCTTAGGGAGGCCATGGGTGTCAAAGTCAGGCCAACTGGGGATGAGCCATGTGACCTTGGGTAACTCACATGGCCTAAGTGTTTATTAATTTCTCATTTGCATGTGGTACACTCCCATTCCCCATGCATTGCAGTAGAGCTTTACTAGTCAGAGGTATTTTAACTGGGCCTAAAATAGAGCCATTCAGAGATGTTGTGGTGGCCCTCACAACTGCCCAAATGATTTTGACGGGTAGCCAGATGTGAGGGTGCCACACTGGCTGATCTCTAACGATGCTCCTGGGGGACAGAGAACCAGGAGGAACAAAGGTAGGAGGAAAGGTGCCTTGGGTTTTATACCCAGTTTCTTCATTCCACAAAATTCTGAAGCCTTCTGCATGCCCTTGTTCCCACAAGGCCCCCATCCAGGCCTGCAAGTGAGAAAAATGCCCCACAATGTGCAATCCTTTTGCCAAGAGAAGGTGAAACACAACCGGAACGTTTCTCCTAAATTTCTTCCTTTCAGAAATATTTAGAAAGTACTCACCTGGCAAAAAGGCCAGTTGGAAAAAAATACGTAAAGAAAAATTAGGGTTCCCTGGGAGAGGCAAAAGATGGCCGTTCACATTCTTTCACAGCCACATTTGTCCTCTCTCCTTTTTGACGATTTCTCTGAGTTTGTGACAACCAAAGCTTATGGGGCACACCTTGTTATTTCCATGTGCGATTCCTTCTCCACATCTCCCCTCACAATGATAAAAACGAATGCTGTTCTTTATTCATATTACAACACTTAACCTATCGGTGCTCCCTTACAGTTACATAAATTGCAAAGCACTTCTGCCATAAAATCATCTTAGCGCTAGTATTTATATATGAGTCATAAACTTGGTGTAGACAGTAAGTATATTATATGAAATCCACTAATATTCCTTTCTGTGCTTGAGTTTTTTTTTAAAAAAAATTAAGTATAGTTGGTATACAATATTAGATTCGTTTCAGGTGTGCAATAAAGTGACTCAGCGTTTCTACACCTTACGGTGTGACCACCACACTAATTCTAGTCATCACTGTCACTGTGCGAGCTTATCACAATATTATTGACTATACTCCTTTCACCCCTCCCCTCGCCCCTCCCCTCTGGCACCCATCAGTTTGTTCTCTGTTTTTATGAGTCTGTGTTTATTTTATTTGTCTTTTGTCTTGATTTTTTAAGAGCCTAAATGTAAGGGAAACCACACAGTATCTGTCTTTCTCTGTCTGACATATTGCACTTAGCATAACACCCTCTAGATCCACCCAAGTCGTCTCAAGCGGCAAGGTTTCACTCTTTGTCCTGGCTTAGTATTATTTCATCGTATATCTGTACCACACCTTCCTTCTCCACGCATCTATACCTGGACACCTAGGTTGCTTCCTAAGAGCCTTCTCTACTTTGCCATCTTTACTTACCCACCAATTCTGTCCTTCATCTGCTGGGGCCTGACTTCCTCCCTCACCGCTGCCTGGAACAGTTCCTACAAGCTGGCGTTTATTGAGGCCTACCATGTTCCAGGCATTAAAATACAAATTTAATCCTCACATCAACCCTATGGAAAGGGAGCTGTGGGTACTACTGTCTTTCTTTGATAAAAGAGGAAACTGAGGCACAGAAAGATTGCATTCATTTGCTCTAAGTGAAGCAGCTTATAACGGTAGGAGTCAGGTTTGGAGCTCTAGTCGTCTGACTCCATCACTTCTCCCTCCTAGAGCCCCAAGCAGATCCTTTCCTGAGCAAGGTTGGATGGGTGGGGAGGGCCTGGGGGCCACTGGAAGGGGGGGCTGGGACTCAGAGGCTAAGGACCTCCCTCTTGGTACTCCCTCCAGCATCTCAACTGCAGTTCCCTTATCTCAGCCAGAGGACTGTAAGAGAATCTCAGGGCAAGAGCTCGTCCTGACAGGTCATGACTGGTTGACAGTTCCAGTCTCCACTGTCATCTCCCTTAAATCTCTGAGTGAGAGAACAGAGGGAAGAAGGGCCCATCATTCTAGGCTTGAGGAATATTTTCTTTAAAGCGTGTAGTCAAACGGCCTCACCATCAGACAAGCGGATCACATACAGATGATTTAGCTGCAATATCGTCAGGTTCACAGAGTGAGGAATTCCCATTTCCATCTCTGAGAAGACGGAACTAAATAAAGGTGAGCTGACTTCTGGCAGTGCGGTGCTAGGGAATCTATCCGAATTTCCCTTTAAAGGCACATGGCCTTATTTTGAATTCATTTCCCAGGCTATGGCTAAACACTCCAAGGCATCAAAGTACACATTTCCTTGCAGAGTAAAAGCCTCCTTTGCTTAGAAAGCTTCTAAAAAAATATCTCTATATGGTCCCATGTTATCTTGTTGAAATCTTCACAGAAACCTCATAGACAGGTAATATTGTCCCCAGCTAGCAAACGAGAAGACTAAATCTCAGGGAGGTCAGGCCACTTGCTCAGAGCCACAGAGCTAGTGGGTGGGGGTACATGATTATGCTGGCATTCTGGCCACTCTATAAATGACGTGGCTGTGAAACTTCCTACTTCAAGGATGGGTGACTCTGAACACTCAAGCTCCCAATTTGGGGACTCACAGGACCTAACCCTTTGCTAGTGGGCCAGGTTCCAATTTGAGCCCAAGGATTTGTTTCTGGGTGAACAGATTGGGTAGGGGGGAATCTCTGCCTAGTGTTGACCCCTGAGTAGTTTATTTCCAGCCCATGCCTCAGTTTTCCTTTCTGTAGTAAGGATAGAAATTCTGCATCCAAGAGGCCCGCATCACACCTGTGTGGAAGGAATCTCACTGTAAGTGCGTGGCATGGGGACAGGCCTGGTGAGGATGCTGACTTGTGCAGCACTGGGAGGAGGGTGATTGGGGTGGGGGCTGGCCCTGGCACTGTGTTTCTGAGCCCCTCGGCTCCCACACCCTGCCTCTGTGTCGTGGTGGCAGTGTGAACTCTGGTCCTGCGGTTATTCCTGTCCACTCGTGGCCTGGCCAGACTTTCTTCCCTACCTGGAGCCTTAATCCCTGGGAGCAATTACACTAGAACAGAACAACAAATCGGGATCAATACGGAGACTCGACTGTCTACTGGAAGAAACACAATTTATGACTTGGCTGGATTATGCTTACCAGCCAGGAATAGCGGCAATTCCAAGCAACCCCACCGACCAGGATCAATCATGGCATTTTATTTCTTTGCTAAACCCAGCTTCCTCCCCGCCCCCAACCTCTATCTTATTAGGACCCAATCTCCAAGGAAAATATTGCACTTGTTATCACATTTTAGAAAGCGAATTTCTGGCGAAGGCAGATTGATTTAAAGCCTTCTTCTGAAAGAGGAGCGAAGGGCGGCGGAAAGGTAAATTTTGCTGCGTCCCGTAGATTGGTTCTTTTGCTTATCTCTCCATTTTATGACATAATCTGCTGTAGCATTACCCAGGGTCCTCTGGGCTGAAGCTTCTGGCCTGGCATTAGATAAGGGGGAGATATTGTCTGGGTGTAAAGTTTAAAGCCCGTGGCGAGGGCTCATTTTTCTCATTTCAGGCAAGGGAGAAAGGATATAACATGAAAAGCAAGTGATCAATAAAGAAGAAAGATAGAGCTCTTCCCAAGAAGGGGAAAAAAGAAACCCTCACCTCACTCACCGTTTTTCTAACTGAGACTTTAACAGGCAGCTAATGAGCTCACACATCCTCTGGTCAGGGAGGGACTGGGGAGCAACCCCAGGCCAGCGTCGCCCACGCCCCTTCCCTTTGCACCCTGCTGAACGGGATGCAACTGTCATTAAGAGGTTCAGGAAATTTTGTACACAGCGTGGCCTTCCTCATTTCTGTCCGTCAGTCTTTAAAATAACAGCAGAGTGGTCAATTACTTAACCAACGGTCAGGGTGGGGAATTGAGGTCCTTTGTAATTTTTAAAAATTTTTTATTATTTTTTCTTTTTTTCTTAATTTTATTTTTGTTTAAAATACTACAGATGTCCCTTTTTCTCCGCAATGACCTGTTCCACCCTGCCCCAACCCCCTTCCCAGTCCCTCTCCCCACCATTGTCTGTGTCCTTGGGTTGTGCATATATACATATAAATTCTTTGGTTACTCTCTCCCTCTCCACCCACCCATCCTCCTCCATCCCTCTGACATTCGTCAGCCTGATCCATGCTTCCATGCCATTGAATCTATTCTGTTCATCAGTTTATTAAGTTCTTTAGATTCCATGTATAAGCGAGATCATGTGATGTTTGTCTTTCTCTGCCTGGCTTATTTCACTTAGCATAATTTTCTCCAGGTCCATCCACACTGTCCCAAAGGGTATGAGATCCTTCTTCTTCACAGCTGCGTAGTATTCCATGGTGTGAATGTTCCACAGCTTTTTTATGGGCACTTGGGCTGTTTCCAGATGTTAGCTATTGTAAACTGTGCTGCTGTGAACATCGGGGTGCATATATCCTTTCTGATTAGTGTTTCAGAATTCTTTGGATATATTCCTAGAAGTGGCATCACTGGGTCAAAAGGCAGCTCCATTTTTAATTTTTTGAGGAACCTCCATACTGTTTTCCACAGTGGCTGCCCCAGTCTGCATCCCCACCAGCAGCGTACCAGGGTTCTCCTTTCTCCACACCCTCGCCAGCACATGTTGTTTGTTGATTTGTTGATGGTGCCATTCTGACAGGTGTGAAGTGATACCTCATTGTGGTTTTAATTTGCATCTCTCTGATGATTAGTGACATTGAGCATTTTCTCATGTCTCTTGGCCATCTGTATGTCCTCTTTGGAGAAGTGTCTATTCAGGTCCTTTGCCCATTTCTTAATTGGGTTGTTTGTCTTCCTCTTGCTGAGTAGTATAAGTTCTTTGCACAAGGTCCTTTTTTAAAAAATCAAGTAGTAAATGCCATGACCCTACCCTGCTTACGTGGTGTATCTACTCCCAATTGCTCAGGAGAGTATAAAAGAAAAGGTAAAAGTATTCTTTGGTTAATCCTGGAGTTTATGATAGTCTAGTCTGATTTAATGGCTCTACAGTCATTCTGTTGTTAGAAAATCAATATTTTCCTAAGCAAGAGTAGGAACTGCCATAAATACACTCCCAGTTATATGAACCTTGGCCACGGAATGGAACTCACACACTGCAGAGGCCATAACCAGTGGTGAGGAAACAGTCTCCAAAGGCAGCAAGCGGAGCAGGGCAGCCCATAAAGGGGCCCACGGCCCGCCTGTGCCTGGAGCCTGTGACTGTCGGGGAGCTGGTGCTCTCATGGCTTTTCGCTCGTGGAGTTCCTCTGTGTCACCCATTCTGGAGTAGTGGGGAAGGGAGATAATAAGAGAAGAAATGTACCTGCAGGGCCAGGCACAATGCTCACAAAACAGATAAAGGGGTGGAACCCCAGAGGCAAGTCAGCACGGCGTCCCGGGGTGAGACGCCTGCCACTCTCCTGTGTAAGCTGAAGAGGCCAGAGGTTCGATGCCACAGCGGTGGTTGGCACGGGGTCTAGGCCACCTCCGTCGTCTAATGATTGCTGCTGTGCCCACTCTACCTTATATGTGAGTGGGTCTGAACACATGCAGCTCCTCTTTGGCACCTACAGCAACACAGTCATTGCTATTCCACAGTCAGGGCCTTAGGAGCGTGCCAGGCGCTGCTGTTGAGAGGGTGAGTAGTGTTTTGCTATAGAGGCTAGGGATATGTGCCTGAGCGCTGCAGCTTCGGCTCTTAGACACACTCTAGAGCTTCCTTCCTTACTGTGGATAGGTGAGAACGGATGAATCATAGGGCCGAGCATTAGGGCCACTTGGACCACTGATGAATCATAGGGCCGAGCATTAGGGCCACTTGGACCACTGATGAATCATAGGGCCGAGCATTAGGGCCACTTGGACCACAGTGTTGTGGAGCCCTCATCTGATCTGGGCATCACTGAAAGCTGAAAACTTCCAGTAACTGGATGAATGGTTGGCAGCAGCAGTCCTAAGAGTGGTGTGTGTTGTCAAAAAAATCCAAGGAAGCGTACCCAGTGCCGGGCCCTTTCTAAATGGTGGGAAATGCGAGGTGTGCAGCAAACTTTACTTGGGAGCGGATGGTTCGGCACGCGGCAGACCCGCACTGAAGGCTTCTGTGGTGTAACGGCCCCTTAGTCTCTGCAGGTTTACCTCCTAATAATTGGGGCATGTGTGTCTTTCCAGGGTCTCCAGATTCTTGTTCCTTCTTGCTCAGCAGGTCTGATTAGTATGATACTTAAGCATGTGCCCAGATCTTCCAACCCCAGGTCTCAGAATCCCTCTCCTTTTCTGACTTTAGCACAGAAAACTTAGCAAGCCTGTGAATTCAGCCATATTTATAATTCTGTGACATTTGAGAATCTGACTGAGGGCCTGATGTTCAGCAGTTTCCTTTCCATTTGCTGAAGATAAGGACTTTCATGGGGTTTTGAATTTTATATCACCATGATGTGTCCCATTTCACCCCATTTATTACCAGTAAAAGAATCCTTGTGCCCTGGCCAGCAAAGGCTCTAACTCTAGAATCCCATGCTGAGGATGTCATTCCTAATAGCATTGCTGACACCAAATGACTTATATGGATTCCCCAGGAAGGAGACCCTGCGGCTCAGGTCCAAGTCCAAGTGCGTTTTATCTGAAAGAGATGCCAGCAGCACTGGTAGGTGAATGGGAGGGAGACAGTGAGAGGAAGAATGCCAATGAGGATTGTGTTTCCAAGCAAGTTTCTCCCGTAGGCAACCATAGCATAACTTTGCTAGACAATTCTAGAAGCCAGGGTAAAATATGCATCTCAAAGTAATCCTGCTGGAGAGGTGAGGGAGGAGGGATATTTATGTACAAGCCTATCAGGCATTGGTTCAGGGCTTTCCTGGTGGAGCATTGACTCCTTGACACGTCCAGCTAGAGTGGGCTACAGCGGCCAGAGAGAGGTTCAGGTGCCAATGGTTGGAATTTGCCCACAGTGTATGGAAATGGTGGTGCACCAGTGGGGCTTGCTCCACGTGGGCCAGCTGTCTCTGTGCAGCACCAGGCCCACAGAACTGAGGAGGTGTGGAGACCACAGTGACAGATGTAGGGCCTGCGGGTAATAGCACTGTGCCTAACTTTGAGGGGAAATATGTCATTTAGAATACTTCAGGATATGACCTTGCACACAGTAGGTGCTCAATAAGTGAGTGCTGATTATTTGATTTTGAGAGATGCAAGGGAAGCTGGGGGCTGGGAGGCCTGTAGCAGGCACACATTGTTAGAGAGCCAGCCTCTGCTACCCCAAGTGCTGGGCAAAGGAGGGTCCATGTGCCCTAGGGTGGGGCAGGCATCTTTGTAGCCCATCCACCGCTGCCCAGAGAGCCTTTCAGGGGGAGGGAGTCCACTCTGCCTTTTCTGTCCTATGGCTCGAGGCAGGTAGCTGGTCCGTGGCTCCCTGGTCAGCAAATCTGGTTGAATTGTGCGGCCCAGAGGGCCTCATTATCTCTGCCATCACTTGCCTGGAAGGCTCCTGGATTTGCTTCCTGGGAAACAAACTTAGGTACTAGGAACAGAGAAAGTGGCTGGGGACAGAAGGAGCAATTACACATGGCAAGCACCAGCCCCAACGCGCAATTACTTCTCAAACAGGCTATTTCAGGCCGAGCCTGCAGGGAGTGGGAAGCATGCAGTCTGGGATGGTCGGGGCTCAGAACGCCAGGAAAGGGAGCACCCGGCTGCCTCTGAGCTGGGGAGCCTGAGAGACAGAGGTGTGGGGGAGCAGGCAACTGGGAGAGAACAGCAAAGGGGTGCTATCGCTGCCCAGGATATTTCCTAACCCCTTGCTGGATCCCCTTAACCTTGCCCATAGCTTTGTAAACGACCCCTGCATACACCTTCTAAAGCTGTCAGCGGTCCCTCTGCCGTCCGTGAGCAGTAAGGTCTGCAGGCGAACTGTCCGGGTTCACATCCCGACTTGACTTCTAACCGGCTGTGTGGTGTTGGAAAAATCGCTTACCCTCTAGGGGCCGTGATTTCCTAGAATCAGAGCGCTCCCCTAATTGACTTGTGATGAAGATTAAACGAGGTAAGAAATGTAAAGGCCCTCTAAGCTGGGCTCTGTTGAGGGAGAGTGAAGGGGGAGCCCAGGAGGTGTCTGAGGAAGAAGCAGTGGCATAAGCAGGGGCCCAGGGCAGCCGGGGAAGGTGTGCGCCTCGTATGGGGCTGGCCCACCCAAGGGGAGACTTCCAGAGAGTAAGAGCAGCCAAACAATAGCTAGGAACATTTGAGGGTGTTGGGGCACGGGAAGAATACAGTAAGTACTCATCTTTGAGTGCGGTCATTTGAAGACTGTAGTCAGGAGCTTAGGCCAATGTTTAATTTCCCGAAGTGCTGGAAGGCTGAACTTTCACGAGAACTCTAGACTCTTCCAGATATCTGCGGAGTCTCTTCTGAACTGGAGGTTCTTGTCCCATATTACCAACTCAGTTGCTCTTAAATTTGATTCCTGTTGGAGCTGTTGATGGAGCTGCCTCTGTCATTATAATATATTACAATTATGTAACATCTCTTACATTGGATATCTTTGATGCCCCATGTCACACCTTCTTGAGTCATCTTTTTGTTTATTAGATTTTAAAAAATCAATTCACTTTAGTTTTTAGAGCAGTTTTAGGTTCACTGCAAAACTGAGCAGAAGTTACAGAGATTTCCCACGTCCCCCAACTTTCCCCCCTCACACAACCTCTCTCACTATAGACATCCCGCACTGCACGGCGACATTTGTTACAGCGGAGGAACCTACACTGATACATCATCACCCAAAGTCCAGACTTTACATTGGGATTCATTCTTGGTGTTGTAAATTCTATGGGCTTGAGCAAATGTATAGTGACATGTATCCACAATTGTAGAATAATAGAGAATATTTTACTGCCCTAAAACCCCTCTGTGCTCTGCCTATTTATCTCTCTCCTCCCTCTAACCCCTGACAAAACACCAATCTTCTACTGTCTCCATAGCTTTGCCTTTTGCAGAATGTCACCTAGTTGAAATCACACAGCATGTAGCCTTTTCAGATTGGCTTCTTTCACTTAGTAATATGCTTTTAAGCTTACTCCATGTCTTTTCACAGCTTGATAGATGATGTCTTTCTAACACTGAATAATATCTCATTGTCAGGATGTGCCACAGTTTATTTATCCATTCACCTGCTGAAGGGCATCTTGATTGCTTCCAACTTTTGGTGATTATGAATGAAGCTGCTATAAATATCCAAGCGCAGGTTTTTGAGTGGACATTCGTTTTCAGCTCATTTGGGTAAATACCAAAGAGCCTGATTGCTGGGTCCTATGATAAGAGCATGTTTAGTTTTGTAAGAAATTGCCAAACTCTTCCAACGTGGCTGTTTGCATTACTTTGCATTCCCATCAGCGATGGATGAGTCTTTGTTGCGTCACAAAGACTTGCCTTGAATTCTGGCCTTTTCAACAGCTGTGGAATGGTATCTCATTGTTGTTTTAATTTGCAATTTTCTAGTGACATATGATGTGGAGCATCTTATCACATGCTTACTTTGTTACATGTATTTCTTTGATGAGGTGTCTGTTCAGCCTTTTCCCCATTTAAAATCAGATTCTTAGTTTTCTCATTGTTGAGTTAGAAGAGTTCTTTGTATATTTTAGATAATAGTCCTTTATCAGATTTATCTTTTGCAAATATTTCTCCCAGTCATTGCCTTATCTTCTCATACTCTTGACATTGTCTTTCACAGAGCAGAAGTTGTTAATTTTGGTTTTGGTTTTGCTATGGCAACAGGTTGCATGAACATGTCCTCCGGCCAGAGCCTGCCTGAGCTGCACAGTGTAGCTCTTACTTCCTGCCCCTGGATTTCCCTGTCTCTACCTTGGAGAATGCTATAAGATCCTCTTCAACTGTGCTGGCTCATATGTCAAAGGGAGTTAAACAATCCTTTACCATGGGGTCAGGAACATGGCATGACTATTTCCCTCTTTATGTCTTGGACACACACTTCTGAAGCACAGTGTACACAACTCTTCCGAATCTCATAGCAGTCTGAGGCCCAACCATTCACAGTTATTGAGTCCACTCAGCAATGCACATTTAGATTGACTTTTTCTCTCTTGCCTTTTAATTCTTCCTATTCCCTCTATCCTATGCCCTTGGATCGCCTCTCAGAATGAACTACCTGCTCGCAAGTCCTTGTCACAAGCTTTGTTTTGGGGGGAATCCAAGATAAAAAATTTAATTTGGCTTTCTGTTATTAAGTACATTTCCTGGCTGCACTTTATGTTACTTTAATGAACATAGTTTATGTCCTCTTAATAATACATAAATGATTAAGCAAGCCTTTATAATGGCTCACTGGAAGTGAGCCTTTCATAACTAAGACCATGATTTTCTTCAGTGAGTTGTGCCTTCTAGCAAGTCAGACAGATGTTGAAGCAGGATGGTCCAGTGGAGAGAGCTATCAAGCGGGAGTCAGGAGTGTCAGCTCCTTGATCCAGCCCTCTCGCCGTCTAACTGTATGATTAAACATACTTGTAACAGCTGTATTAAGATATAACTTATATACTATACAGTTCATCTGTTTAAAGGGTATAATTCAATGCTTTTAAGTATTTTGATAGCGTTGTACAGCCATTATAAAAATCTAATTTTAGAGCCCTGGCCGATGTGGTTCAGTTGGTTGGGTATCATCCCATGCACCAAAAGGTTGCCGGTTAATTCCTGGTCAGGGCACGTGCCTGGATTTTGGCTCGATCTCCTGTAAAGGGCATGTAGGAGGCAGGCAATAGATGTTTTTTTCTCTCTCTCCTTCTCCCTTCCTCTCTCTTTAAAAATATCAATTAAAAAATGAAAAATAAAATAAAAATCTAATTTTAGAACATTTTTTGTCACATTCCAAATAAACCTTGTGCCTGTTAGCAGTCATTCCTCACCACCTCCCCCCCTGCATGCTTCCCTCCTCTCCCAGCCTCAGGCAGCCATTAATCTACTTTCTGTCTTTATAGATTTGCCTATTGTGAACATTTTCTAGAAATGGGATCATGCAACCTGTGGTCTTCTGTGAATGGCTTCTTTCACTTAGCAGGCTGTTTCTGATGTTTGTCTACACTGTGGTATTAATTGTGTGATTCTGAGTAACCTCTAACCTCGTGGGTGGTTCCTGCTTCCTGCTCTGCGCATCCGAAGAGAATATCTCCGAGGTCCTTGCCAGCCCTGGGAGTGTCAGAGGAAACTGTGCACGTAGCAGAGAGACCTAGAGAAACGATGGCTGCAGTGTTTATTTTAAGATTTCAGCTTAAGCTAAAATAAGCTGGAAGGGGAGTAGCGTTTTTTTATTGCCGGGCTCCTATTCGACAGTTGGTGCCCGTCTGCGTGCAGAAACCAATTACCTATGAGGAGTAATTGGAATCATTAATAGCCACAAACAAATGTGTCTATTCTGCAAGTAATTTGCAGTAACACTTAGTAATTGATAGTAATTTTGAGTAATTAAACACTAAGTAATTCATTTACGAAGCTGTGCAGCCATTTTATGCGGTTCCTCGGTGTTCCCAGAGCAAACCTTAATTACTTAACCCAAGCACCAGGAATATTTCTGTCATTTCTAAAAATATATATAGAGAGAGTGTGCTATTCTCGGTTAGCTCCAGTAGAGAGGAAGCCAAAGAGAGGAGCTGTTTTCCTGGGCAGCAGTGAGTAAAAGTCTGGAGGTACCTTTTGGGCCAGTGATGAGGTTTGTCGAGTGAAGCCCTTTAGATATGATTTTTGTCTATGCTGCCCAGAAAACCAAAGTGTGATCTGGGTTACAACAACAACTTATTTCTGTCTCCCCCTCTTCTAAAGATTTGGCTCAGTCTTTTCCGGGTTTGTTCAGGCGATTACAAACCCATCATGAGCTGCTTTCAGAGAGCAATTGCCCAGGCCCACTTTTGTCTCCAAGACACCATCTGAAGTTTTGAGCTTGGTCTTGACTGTCAGCTGCAATGTGGCGCCACGTCGCCTTTCCTTGTGACTTGCCCTCTGTAGAGGACAGTGTGGCTTGCTCAGCATCCGGCCCTCCTTCCTCCTTTCTAGCCGCACACCAGCTTTATCCAGGTGTCCACCCCTCCTCCGTGCAGCCTGTGTGATTGGGGTAAGCTGGGCCCCGGGGAGGGTCATGGTTAGCCTAAGCTAGTCGTGGGAATCCCGCTGACAGGTCTTGCTAGAGACTGGCTCAGAAGGCCAGGTTGCTAACGGCCCAGGACTGAGTATGTGACTCTCATTTGCCCAACCAGAAGGAAAGAAAGGGCTTTCGTCCTAGGCGCATGGGAGAGAATTTTTTCCCTCTGTCTTGGTGGATGTGGAACAAAGGAGCAGATTGGCTCAGAGCTGCTGGCAGCCATCCTGACACCAGTGGGAAACCAGCCTGCAAACAAAGTCTACACGGAGACGGGCAGAGCCAAGAGAAATTGTAGAGAGACTGAACCTGAGTCCTACTGTGCCTGGAGCCCTACTTCTGGGCTCCTAGTTATGTGAGAGAATACATTTTTCTTAGGCACAGTTCCGTTCGAGCGTGGTTTTCTGTCACTGGATGCCCCAAACATCCTAGCTCATTTGCCACCAGTCTCTGTCTTTCACTGCACTTGAACTGCTCCTTTCCTGAAACTAGTCTCCACACATTGGCTTCCATATAATTGTCACAGTTTAGGATGACCGAGCAGCTCCTCTATCTGGGGGAAATTCTGCACAAGCAAATCATGACTGCTCATGCTCAGCTCCAGGCCCACCTCCCCTGCGAAGCCTTCACCCACCACCAGCCCTTTGCGGGGCTCTGCAGCCTGTTCCTCACTTAGAGGCGCATGTGCTCATCTTCTCAACTGGTTCCTGGGCAACAGACAACTTGTCAGCACGGCACCAACCCGACAGTCTGATGTCTGTGGGAACTAACATCAAGAGGTCACATAGAGGTAAAAAGAAGAGAGGAGTCTGGTAAATGCTGCAGACATTCAGAGGCGGGGAGGCCGTTTGGGTGAGGTTGGCTGGGAAGACATGGTACTTTCTTGAAGAAAAGGAACCAGGGTGGGATCTTTAAAGATGTGCAGCCTTTTAATAAAGGCTGTATATTAATTCATTATCCATTCTGTTCTCTTTTCCCCTACTTTATTGAGGTATAATTGACATGTAACATTGTATAACTTTAAGGTGTACGGGTATTTTAATACACTTACATATCGCCGTATGATAATTACCATTTCTTTTTTTGTGGGGAGAACATTCAAGATCTATTTTCTTAGCAACTTTCCAGTATACAATACAGTATTATCTATAATCACAATGCTGTATATTAGATTCACAGAACTTACTCATCTTCTAACTGGAAGCTTTACTCTTTGACCAACATGTCCCCATTTCCCCATCCCCAGCCCCTGGTTATCTCCATTCTACTCTCTGTTTCTATGAGTTTGGGTTTTTTAGATTCCACATATAAATGGTATCATACAGTATTTGTCTTTCTCTGTCTGATTTATTTCACTCAGCATAATGTCCTCAAGTTCCTACCATGTCATTCATGTTCTCGCAAATGGCAGGACTCTGTTCTTTTGCATAGCTGAATAATTAATATATATATATTTCTTTATCCATCAAGCCATTGACAGCACTTGGGTTGTTTCCATATGTTGACTATTGTGAGTAATGCTGCCTGTTATTATTTATAGAGCATCTACCCTATACCAAGCATTGTGCTGAGTTTCTTTTATTTTTCCCCTCTCATGCATTTCATCTCATTTAACATCACAAAATGTTTTTTCCATTTTACAAATGGGGATACCTGTGTTCTAAGATGTATGTGATTTTTTTTTTCAGAGTTGAAGATGGGCTTCAAACCCAGCACTCCTAACCCAAGGTCCAAAGCGGTTTCCACACCTCACAGCTACACTCAGCCCTCACCCCAGCTACTCTCATTTACTTTAGAGCAGGGGTTACCACATGCTTTCTGTAAAGGGCCAGGCAGTGAATATTTTAGGTCCCATGGGCCATGCAGAGTCTGCTGCAGCCACTCCATTCTGCTGCAGGGGCACAGGGACACCACATATAATGTGTCAATAATATGCATTGCAATAAAACTTTATTTGTGGCATTGAAATTTGAATTGCAAATGAATTTCACATGTCATGAAATAATATTTGTTCTTTTTATTCCATGCCCTCTCTCCCCTAACCATTAAAATATAGAAAAATAGGCTGCTGGCAGGATTTGGCCTGTGGGCTGTAGTTGGCTGGCTCCTCCTTTTCCATCCATGATTTTAAAGGGTGCATGTCTGTCTAGGGAAACAGGAAGGTGAAGGGACCAGTTACTCCTCACAAGCCGCCTCTCCTCCCTCCTCCCCACCCCTTAAAGCTCACAGGGACAGGTAACACCTCCGTAGCAGCCCTGGCCTTGACCTCCAAGTAGCTCTGCTTCATTGCCTGGCTCCAACCAGTTTATCAGCACAAGACAGTCTTTTGATTTAGCAATATGCAAAGGTCTCGGATGAAAGGCCCTCACCTGCCCTCTTCTCAAGCCTGACATAATTAGCTCCGCTCAGCCCCACCTCCTATTCTTTCCTTTAATGAGCAGTGCCAGTCCTGAATCACTTGAAAGGAGCAAGCAGCCCCTTGGTAGCAATTAAAAGAGAAACACTTTCCAAGGCATAAACTGTGAACAAGCCATGAACAGGTACAAAGAAAAATCGAGAGGTTCTGGCACTGCTGACAGAGCAGATCGCTTTGCGCAGGGATTGTCTCTCCCGCTTTTGGAGGAAAACAAACACAAATGGAAAACAGGGCCAGCATGCTAGGTAATATGCTACTGCTGGTGGCAGAGGCTGCAGGCTGCAGACCTCCAGCCAGAGACGGGAGCGCAGTCGGCCGAGCAGACCGTGCGCTGAAATATCTCAGCCCGGTGTCCGCGGCTGGCGGATGGGGGAGCCCTGTGTGGCCCCCGTGCGCTGCGGCTGGAGGAGATGATTTAAGATGAGTGTTTGAGCTCCGTGTGAAGTTACATCTCTCTCATTTTCCTCCCCTGAAGTGAACAATCGAACAAGCCCTTTTTCAGGCAGGGGGTGATGAGAGGTAGTGGGTGGCTTCATTAATCTCTGGATTCTCCGGGAAAGCCAATTTGGTTGCGGCGCAGAATCAAGCGCTCGGAGAGTGTTGCTGCTTGTTAGCTTGGCTGTGTGCCCTCCAGAAACCTCACGCTGGGAGCCTGGTCCACGTGCCAGGCTGGATGGGGGAGGAGGGAGAGGGGGGTGCTCTAGGTCTACTCAAAATACACCCGTAGCACAGCCTTGGGTGGGTCAGGTAGACACCTGCTAGAAGAGCCACCCAGGCAACACTGGGATGCTGGCAAAGTTGTTTTTGCGCTGCGCCTTTGGAGACTCGCCAGCTCTCTGCGTTGGCTTCTTAATTTTTGAAGACATCGAGAGCAGTCCTTTACACGTTGGTGCCAATTCCTTTCAGCACCAGGGGATCTGTGTGACTTTCTTCCTCCTGGAGATGACTTTTCTATCAGAAAATATTTAACAAAGGGGCTATAAAGGTTGGAAGTGCCTTTGCCTGTCACCTAAAGTCTTTTTACATAGACAATGGCCTCATTCCAGGAGCAGGCTGGTTCTAAGGCTTTCACATTGCGGGCGGAAAGTTGCCTTCCAGAGGGACTACACAGGGACGCTGGGCCAGCCATTCTTTCCCATCTGAGGGACTTGGCAGAGAAAGAGATGCCGCCCTGGGCCTGGGCCCTCAACAGGGACCCCTCCCCTCTATACCAGGATAAAGCGTTCATCTTCAGTTGCTAGAGTGCTTTTCAGTTTGCAAAGGGCTTTCTTACATGTTGTCTTTTATTGATCCCTGCCCACCCGACAACCGTGACAGGTTGGAAGAACCAGGATAATAATAATAATAATAATAATAATTTCCATTTGCTATATATTGTTTATTATTATTATAAATGAAACTCTACCTTTCCAAGGCAACAGGCTGATGAAACTTGGTAAATAATAGTAATGATTGCCGTGGGCCTGGCCCTGTCCTAGATGCTCTGGTTTTAATGCCCTCACCACGCTCTCTCTCGTGAGGAAATAGAGGGAGTGGACAACCCGCCCGTAGCCGTATCCCACAGGCAGGAGGCAGCAGGGTAGAGCTCACCGGCAGAGCTCATCACTGGTTTCTCCAGGAAACCCAGCGCCAGCAGAAGTTCAGCGTGGACCCATTCCTCGGACAGGGTGAGGTGGCCGCCAGGAAGTAGCTGCATATTGATCTTGTCACTGGTAATTAATGACAACCACAAATTAATAACCGCATGCACAAATTGATTTTCAGAGTTGCAATAATTAGATTTAATGCCTGCCACACCATGTATTTATGTTTAATTATCAGCTCCATTATGAATTCTAATGAACTTTCAATGGTTCAGAATATTCACATCCCATTAGGTATGTGTCTTCTTTCTCATTTGTGGATGGACTTTACTCTCTAGGGTCCTGGAATTGACTTTCATAGGCAAAGAGCACTACACAGTCCACATTTTATCCCTATTTCTCCTTCTATTCTCACATGGTCAGGTAGGGTGCTTTGGTGTTTTGGCGTTTTGGCGCTTTGGCAAAGAGATGAGTTCTTCCCTCAAGATCTGTTTTTTTTTTTAATCTTCACCCAAGGATGTGTTTAACTGATTTTTGGAGAGAAAGAGAGAGAGAGGGAGAGAAAGAAACATCGATGTGAGAGAGAAATATCATTGGTTGCCTCCCCTACATGCCCTGACTGGATAGCGAACCTCTAATCTAGGTATGTGCCCTGACCAGGATTCGAACCCACAACCTCTTTTGGTGTACAGGACGATGCTCTAACCAACTGAGCCACCCGGATAGGGCTCTTCCCTCAAGATCTTTACCACGTTGGTCAGAGAAAAGGAGGCAGAGAAAGAAGCAGTCCAACAGCTCCAAGTCCCTGCCTTACTGCTACAGTAACCTACTGTGCGGCCTCAGGGAAGTCACTTCACCTCTCTGGGCCTCAATTTTCTCATCGGTAAAGGGATGGGAAGAGGGGATGGAGGAAGGCAGTTTGTAACGTCTGAAATGGATTTCTCTGACTTAGACCCCTGAAGACCTCGATGAGAACTGTTCCTAGAAGTGGGGGAGTGAGACGAGGGATTTGGGCAGCCTTTCCTCAGCCTTGCCCTGCTTTGAACCTGGCTCTGCCTTGGCAGGTGCTCCTCTGACTCGGCAGGGTGTGTGTCTGCTTGTTCTGTTGTGGGTCTGGCTGTTATTACGGCGACAGCCCTTGGGCTCTAGCTGGGATTACTGCCGCAGCATTCACTTGCAATTTGGAGCCTGGGCCATGGGGAAATTGCAGACAATTTGGATGAAAATGGTTAGAAAATTGCAGTGTTTAGGCCTCTCCTCCCAGCCCCTTCATTTTTATTTTCTTACTTTCTTTTTATTTCGTTCCCTTCACGCCCCCCACCACAAGATTACTTTAGAAGCTGAGGAACAACAGACTAGTCTGGCTAGAACCCCCAACCCCCCACCCCCCAGTCTGAGATGTATTTTGTAAACAAACATGTAAATTGATACAGAATTTAACCACCCTCAGATGAAATGGCTAAAAGACTAGCAGAGGGGAAAGGCTATATGTAAAAATCTGGATGAACTGAGATGCGGGGGGTGTTTTCCCTGGTTCATTGAATTTCTGATTGTTTGTGAGTTAACCAGGAAACCTTTCTTCTTTTGCAAATTGATCCAAAGTGAGTTCACTTACCTATTTTAGTATTTTATTAATTGTTTAAAAAATCTCAGACTCTGCCTCATTCAGAAAGAATTTGAGGAGGCCACCTTATTAGTCAATTAATGATAGCTTTTTCTTGATAATTGAGATTTATGGCCATAGAGCTGAAAATATGTATCATTGTTCAGTATAATAAATGGAGATGTATGAAGTCTGGGAGATAAATTGCACACACTGTCAGGGTGACAGTGAGTTTCACACGTTCTGGTCAACTTGCCCACTTAATATCTGTCTGTTGTCTGTATGTCCAACTGATCTCTCGCCTTTATGTATCTCCACCTGAGGCAATCTGTTCTATTTTTGCTCTGCCAAGGGCAAGGCAGGTGGTACAATGGCGGAGGGTGGCACAGGGCAGGGTGGGGCTGTCCCCTCCCCCACCGGATGCCACAGTTCTATCTTATCTCCTAATATTTGCTTGGTAGTGGGGGGAAGCGTTTCACTGTTGCGTCCTGTAGAGCTCAGTGTCCTGACTAACTTCAGTTTATCCTCAGTTCTGCCAAGCCAAATGCTGTCACCCTGAACACAGACAGTTCAAGTATATGTATGTTTGTGTGTGTGTGCGTGTGTGTGTGTGTGTGTGTGTATGCATACATCCAAGAACACTTTGGTGTGTTTTCTTTGAGTCAAATCCTCTCCTGCAGGCAGGGCTTTGCTTTAGGAGAAAAGAAAACAACAACAGAACAGCATGCTGGCTGGCCCGGGACAGATTCTAGTGCAACGATCGCTCGCGCCCCCCTGTCACTCTGGAAAGCACCCTGGCACATGTTGTAAATAATGCGGTCGTTCGGAATGGCAGGGATATTGTCAGCGGGTAGCTGATACCTTTTCTGTTCCCTCAGCCCTCAGATTCCCTGGGCATCAGGGAATCACACTGGAGGTATCCCAAGGCCTCGGCCTTCCCCTTGCACTCCCGAGGCTGACCCGAGGCTGACCCGATGGGCGGCTCTGCCTCTACCGTTCCCCAGCCCTCACTTTGACTACCCACCCTTCCAATGCACACAGGTATGGCATAGCCTTAGGGGACTGAAACCGAAAACATTTAAGTTTGCTACAATTCGTTAATGGGGGAGTGGTGAGGGAAGCAGGCTATCCTCTCCCCAGAGTTAATTCCTAGCTCTGCAGTGGCCCCAGTGACTGATAGGACAGCGTTTCCTGATAATTAATGTGTTCTTGGCACCCTTGCCTTATTGATATCTCTCTTTTTTTGGACACCATACATCCGAGAGCACTTTGGTGCAGTAAAACAACCACAAGCACGGCCTATTGATCTATAAAAGCTTCTTGAAACAGAGAGGGTTTTCTGGCCAGGCTCAAGAAGCCTCAGCAGAGACAGCTACTTCCCTCTGCCTGGGACACACCAGGGGTGCTTCCCAAGGGAGGAGCGGACGCTCCTCTCAACCGTTCATCCCAGGGCTCCATTCAGAAGGTGATGTTCCAGGCAGGGGCCTTGAGAGTGGGCGAGGGGGCGGCGCATGTGAGTGGGTGGGGCGGGCTGGAGGGTTGTGTTGGGGGCTGGACTTCAGTGAAATGGGAAGATGTTTATTTTGTGAGGATGGGCCTTCAGGATTTAAAAAGTGCATAAAAAGCAGTGACAAGGCATGAATGAGTTCAGCCTGGAAAGAAGTGGTGAGCCCTGAGCTCGCCCTTGGGCACCTGTAAAAGGCAGTGTGCAGCAGCCAGGGGAATACATGGGTTAAGCAGCTGTGGGGCTACATCAAAGTGAGGCTCTGGGTGGATGTGAGTTATTGAGCAAACATCTGTTGTCTGTGAGCAACAAAGCTTCAGAAATAGCTCCAGGCCATATTTTAGCTCTGGTGGAGCAGTAGCCAAGGGTTGGGAGCCTTTTCTAGTAAGACATTTCATCTCTTAAGGAAAGGGGTGGTGCAGCGGGGAGGCGAGGGAGGTCTCTCAGATGGCCTTTCCCAGCCCAGGAGGCCTCCCCACCTGCTTTGGGCTTCAGAAGCGTAAAGAGTGTTCAGGCATCACTGGCGCTTGGGAAACCCAGCCTAGGGCACCATAGTAAAGCACAGAGAAGAATAGGGCACTCCTGTGACAGGTGGGAAAGGCGTCAGCCAGGGGGGCCACATTTCACCTGAAAGGTGTGCTCAACCCAGCTGTCTCCTAAAGCAGCATTTTGAGAGAGGTGGAGTTGATGTGGGGATAGAACAGGTGACAGAAGTCACCAAATCTGTTATAAGCTACATTCTGGGACCAATTTAAGGGAACCTGTGTAAGGGGGAGCCAGGGACAGCTGTGAGGTGCCTCACTTTTGAAGGTATTTCCCAGTCAGCTGTGGGGTGGCAGGCACAGCGGTGTCTAGTCCAGCTCCAGCGCTGCCTTGCTGGGCCAACTTAGAAGAATCACTCAACCTCGCTGACCCTCTGATTCTTATCTTCAAATTGGTATTATAATCCCTGCCCTCTTTACCTGACAAAAATGCTAAGCCAGGTCAAGAGGACACTCTTAATCAGATGGGAGGGATCCCTGCCCTTGAATGCTAGTGCCGGAGGGGCCTCGTCAAACCTTTCCTGGCCTCTTGCCATCAGGTTCCACAGCTGGAGGCAGAACTGGGATTCCGAGCCAGGTTTTCCTCTCGTGCCTGCAGTTTATCCTGTTAATGCGGTCATGAACTTCTTCACAGCAGGGCCGTGATCACAGGTTTTCTGGTTTTTGTTGTTGTAATTCTCAGTTCAAATCTTTCACAGCACACCAGCCTCTGTGCTCTGCGCATGATGAAAACTTTTGGCTTTGTTCAGTTCAGGGCTCTGAGGGGCCGGTTAGGGGGTGTGTGTGTGTAGCAATTTCTCACTTTGGAACTCAAAGGGTTGATCTCAGCCAGCCCCTAGCCCCCGGGCCCCTGGGCCCCTGGTTTTGTTGGTGGAGATTCTCACCCTCACCTGTCTGGCGACAGGCTGCCCCTGCTGTTTTTCTTCCCTCTGAAACCTGGGTTCAGGGGAGGAGAGAAAGGTCGCAGGGAAGCAGGCGGCCCCAGGTTCATTGAGGGCCTCTCCTGCCCCAGCACCTGGCCCGGAAAGCCCACCCATCAGCTTGGGGAGGTAAGAGAACTTGCCATGCCGCTTTCTTCTGCAAACTAAACAATGATATGGATCAGGAAAAGAGAAAACACACCTGAGCAGACTCGCAGTGGTGCTTCCAGAGCCTTCCATTTACCAGCCATCAGTTTACACTCCGTCACTGCCTACCCATGGCCTCTGAAAATGGGGCTGCCTCCTCCCAAGGTTGAGGTCTGACTGGACCAGGAGGGAGGCCTTGGAAGAGGGGTTTGGGGGAAGAGCTGCCCATCCCTGTGAGCCGCAGGCTGCCCGAGGCAGGGCGCCTGCAGCTTCTGCAGGGATAAAGGGCTCCTGTGCTTTCTTTGCCTCTCCTCCTGGCTGTGGTGAAAAACAAACATCCCTTGTGTCCCTTCAGCGAGATGCACACGAGATGGATGTATTAATAAGGCTCCTGTTGGAGCAGGGTTAAGGGGCTGTCAACTGTGGGACTGAGCTAGAGTCTTGTGCTCAGAATGGCTAAGTGGGAGGAAGGTGGGTGCAAGGGGATTGCTTGTGCCCGTGTGTGTCTCCGTGTGTGTCTCCGTGTGCGTGGCCATGTGGATGTCTGCGTGTGTGTGCGCGCGCGCGCATGCGCACTGGTCTGACTGAGGAAGGGTAAAGGGCCTTAAACATAGCAGGTCAACAAGGCACTGGGGATGAGTGAGACAGAGCAGCACCAGCAGAGCCCCCGCTTAATGGGTATGTCCAGGTGAGAGCAGCAGTCCCTGCACAGGGAACATATCCATAGCCTTCATAGATCAGTGGCTTCTGATTGCAAGTATCTTAGAATAAAAACCCAACAAGCCAGTCAGCCTGGGCTACACTGCCAGCCCGCTCTGCCCTGTGCTGCCCTCCCTCTCCTCCAGCCCAGACCCTGCAGTCTCTTCCTGCAGGTACATCCCAGCAGCTCTCTGTCTGCACAGGATGATCAATTGTGGTGTCAGCCTCCTACGGGGCCCCTGCCCTGGGGTCAGCCCTGCCCTGCCTTAGGCACTTCCGTCCACCTACGGTTGGCTTCTCTGAGCTCTGATGTTGAGGTCCTCAGCCTGTCAGTCAGCAAAGCTGGAAAAAGGGTGAAGGGCACAGAGTTTAATTGGCTTTGAGTCCCAGCTCAGCCATTTTTAGGGAGCCTTCCTTGAACCACGACTCCCACATCTGTAAAATGGGATGATGCTAATAATACAGTTATTATGAAGGTGCAATAGGACAAGCTCCATAAATGCCTTTATTAGGCTTTTGTGAAGGTTAAATGAGTCTACTGCATATGCAGGCTTCTAAAAAAAAACACACACACAGAAAATTAGGCCAAGTCTGAACTCACCAAGTGTCTTCTGCGTCTTAATCCCAGGTCGACTTGGTCACCTGTCAGGCACCTTCCAGCTTCTAGGTTCATGGGCTCTCGGGCTGCAGTCTCTTCCCTCTGCCGGATCCCTTCTGTCACTTCCCAGTGGGGTCCAAGGCAGGCCTGACACTCGGGTCCAATCCAGACTGAGATGCCACGCGAGAGCCCTTTGAAGGAAGATCAGCTGTTATCAAATTAGCCAGTTCTGGAAGCCCAGATAACACCAGAGGAATCAGACGTTAATTAATGAACAGCCAAGCACAGCCCGCTGCTGATTTGCATAAATACGCTTTGTTCAGCTGGTAGATAAACAACAGCAGGACCGAGAGCTGACCATTAGGCCTGCTCTCCTCCTGAGCCTTTGCAAAAGAATTACAGCCCCGGTGCTTTTTCCTTTATAAAGTCCTGCCCCTGCCCCACACTGTCCCCTGCTCACTCCCTGTCGAGTTAGAATTCAGCTCCCTATCCAGTACCAGCTGCCGAACCCAGCACAGTGCAGACGAAGGCAGGGCTGGCCTTCTGTGAGCAAGAAGTGTCCTCTCGCCCACAAATATTGTCTGCATCTCTCGGGTCTGGTTCAAAGAGAAAGAAAGAGGCCGAGAAGGAGACTAAAGTGAGTTTGTCATCCCCCCCCCCACCTCAAATAAAGATAGAAGCTCGGGGTTTATCTATAAAACTCGCCCAGTGGATGGTTTTAATCCTTTCTAATTACAGCTAATTGGAGCTGTCAGTCTTTTAAAACCCTAAAACTGACGCAGGGAGGTCAGGCGATCGAACTCACCCCGCTGCACAGAGGGCAACGAGATGCACTGAAGTTAATAAGCCTTGGGAGGGAAGCCCTCACCTCCCTGCATGTAAGGGGACCTGGAAAGATGGCACAGAGCCACTGCCAGCCTCTGCCTGGGGAGGAGCTGAGATCTGGCAGCCTGAGTGCTCCTCGCTCTCCCCTTGCTTCTCCGACCCTGAGACTCAGTGGTGGCAGCGCCTGATATCTGTCAATTCATTTCAGTAAATATTGACCACCTTTGTCTGTGAGCTGGGCCCTGCGTGAGGCTCTGGGGAGGCAGAGAGGCCAGAGTCTGGCCCTGTTCCCGTGGGGAGACCAACAAAACCAAAAGACCCACAGCCTCTGGGGAGCGTACCGTTGGGAGCTCCCTTTTGCAGTCCCCAGGGTCCCTCAGCTGTCACTAAAGCCTCTCCAGCTGCCTGCGGAGTCTTCCCTTCAGGAGCTGAGGGTTTGTTTCTGGATTGTCCTGTCTCCTTGCAGCAACCTGACATTGCAGGTCTGCGCCCACATCCTGGTTGACTTGTCTGGCACTTGAACATAGGGCAATCCTACCCTCCTCACAGAGTCTCCATGGGGAAGATTGTGGAGCGAAGCCTCAGCAGGGTTTCTGGAAGTGAAAGTTTGGGTCCCTGGGAGGGTGGGCGGTTGTCAGATGCGAGATTGTCCAGGTACTGGACCCCAGGTACTCCTCTGGGGTCCTCATTGCCTCCAAATAAGCCCATAGCTCACTAATCACCCCATGTGCTGCCCAGGCCCCTACTCCATGGGGTGGGGTGGAGGGAGCTTCACCTCTGGTAAATGTTTGCTCTTCCAGGTGATTTGCATCTGCTGTTACCTTCCTTTCTCTATGGGAGGGCAGTAGCCGTGTACCCACTTTACAGACAAGGAGACTGGGAATCAAAGAGGCCACATGACTCGCCCAAGATTGTAGGAGTCAGACTCACATTCAGTTTGGTCGGAGTCCAGAGCTGCCAGCTTACTTTGTTTAAGGTAATACCCCACCCCTGACAACAATAATTGTAATAGTAACCCCGACCTCAGCTTTCATTGCTTGAGGCCTTACTGTCCTCCACTTGGACTTCACAGAGACCCCAGGGAGCACTTTCCTCAGTGGTGTTCCTGGTGGAGGGATGGGGTGGGCTCGGTGCTCAGTGGAAACGGCGTGGTTCAGAAGCCCTAGAAGCAGTGACCACAGGGTCCAAACAGCCACTAGGAGATCTGCAGACATGAGGTCAAGCACCATGGCACTGCCCCACCCTGCTTGGAGACCTGCCCGGTCAGTGGTTGGCAGCCCATGGTCAGGCATCATGGTGAAGTTCAGTCTGGCAGAGGGTCTGGCTGGAACAGTTAAAGGTGGGCAGCACCTTTAACATGGGGGTGGACTATGGGTAATTCAGAGATGCTACAGTGTCCAGCTCATGTGCAGCAGCCGGAGGAAGTCCAAGCGAGCCCTTGTCCCCAGAGGGCCCTCTGGACTGGAAGGAGAATGGTCCTGCCGGAGACTCGAGTTGGTCCCCCAGTGGCAGGAGCAGTTATATCCCCACCCAGATGTACCTAAGAAGGAAAGAGCACTGAACGAAAGAGGAAGGGGAGAGCATTAGGGCATTTCCCAGTCTCCAGAAGGCCTGTATCCGTGGCTGGTCTATTAGCCAGTCACCTGCACAAAAGATCCAGGAAGCCACAGAAAGGACCTGGAAAAGAAGTAATAAAAAGAGGTGGAGAGCTTTTAATAAAACACACAATAAAGTGTCTAACTCACACACACTAAGCCAGTGTCTTCCTCCTAGCGCTGAAGAATCTGAGTCCTAGAGAGAAAGGAGATTATAGTTCAATCTTGCTGAGGACTGACAGGGGTTGGGCAAGCACATTAAGATATTTGACACTAGTTAAAATACAGAGAAGAAATGTTGAGCCACTATTGGCCTTAGCAAAATGCATGGCTAACAAAGAACATGATACTGAAAATAAGGGATTGGGCTGATTCTGTCTATGCACAGAGTTCCATCTTTCTAGAGGGCTCAAAACAGAGACAGGACAAAGCAACCGGGTGTCAGCTGGAGGCATTGCCTCTCAGTCTTATTTCTCTCATCTGTGATGTGGTACGTGGAGTGTCTGCCTGGCTCATTAACATTAGTGCCCTTTGGAAAACTGTGAGCACCTCTGACCCATATGGGCTTGGTACCCATGTATGAGAAGAACCCCAGGGCAGCAGGCCTGGAGGCAGGAGGAGATCTGAGCTCCAGCCCAGAGGAGCACTCCCGAGGCGTCCAGCCTCTGTGGCTGCATACAGTCTGAGGGCACCTAACAAGCCTGGGCCAGAGGCAGTGCCCAAGGCAGGGGGGCCTTTGGGCTGGCCTTTAACTTTCCTTGCTATCCCCTGGACCAGAGCCACAGGTCTAGCCTGCCCCAGAGCCCCTCAGGAGCGTGGCAGGCTGCCCGCAGCAATAGGGCTCTCCCAGAAGCCTGTCCCAGGAACCCAGCTCCTGCTGTCTGGATAAAGGTGATGCAGCCACCAGAATCTGTCACTCAGAAGTGGATCTCAGAGACCAGAGAGGGGGCCCGAGGAATGGCTCAGGCCTATTGATTCAGCTTCCTGCAAAGACAGTGAAGTTGAGGGCCAGCAGCCTGGAGGCCTGATGTCTTCAGGAGCTGGTGCCATGGCAAGAGCATGGGCCATTGTGCCTCATGGGTGGTTGCTATGTTGGAGGAGTGTGCAGGGTTAAGGTGGCAAGGCTAGGTCTCCCCTAACCCAACAGGGCAGATGCACATAAAGAGTCATCCTGAGACAAAAACAGCAGTGTGTATAAACACGTTAAGGATGCTAAGTCCCAGAGTTCCCACGGAGCTGTAAATCCACTCTGTCTCTTGAATGGGAGAAAAGTGTGATACACAGGTCTCCCCAGTGGCTTGTACCCCTCCCTCCTTGCTCCACCCTGCCTGCTCAGGGTCACAGCTCCTGGCCCAGTCCTTGATCACATGGTCTCTGGTATTTTTCACACTTCTTTCCATGCCAGCAAGGTCTCACTTTCCCAACCAGACAATTAGGTCCCTGAGGGTAGATTACACAACTGGTAATAATGTAGTACTTGGCTATATAGCAGGTCATATTTTTCAGAGCTTTTCTCTACCCACTTAATTCGCTTTCCATGGATTTAACCATGGCCAGGGGAGGGTGACCATACCCATACCACAGGTGTGGATACTGACACCTGGAGAAGGGGAGAGACTTGACTGGGCTCAACTGCTGTTTGAACCAGCAACAAGACCCCATGTTACTGGCCGAACTTCTGCTACAGACTGCCTTTCCAGGCTGCCTTGTATAACCTGGAAAGGCTCAAGAAACACTTGGTAATTTAACTTTTTAAATAGCTCTCTATGTTTGAAATCCTCCAAACCCCAGTGTGGCTAGTTAAAGATGAATGCATATTTTTGACCTTTCTCCTATTAAGAGAGAATCTGATTCCCATTCTCTTGAATCTGGGCTAGACTTAGTGGTTCCCGGTAACCTATAAAACACTGTGGGCTTGACACTGCAAAGGCCATGAGCTTGCCCCTTATTTGCCAGGAAACTTACTTTTGGAGCCCTGAACCACAGTGTAAGAAGTGTGATTACCTTGATGCTACTGTACCAGAGAGGCCGAGATCGGTGACCCACTCTGGTGAGCAGTCCCAGCTGAGCCCTGCCTCCCAGCCATCCCTGCCCAGGTGCCAGACATACGGCGGAAGCCCCGTTGGGCCTCCCCACCAGCCTATCCATCAGTTGAATACTAATAAGTAGTCTTCATCCATAGTACACAGGACAGAAGGATCACCCAGATGAACCCTAGCTCAACTCCCCCCTGCTAAGTTTCAGGTTGTTTGTTACACGGAAATAGATCATTGGGACACCCAGAAAACTCCCCAGTCTCCCCTTGAGCTCACCAAGAGAGTAGATCAAGCCCACTTTAGTTGTTTAGGTTCTTCAGCATCACTTAGCTTTTCTTACTTCTTGCTAATATTAGATGAAATTGTGTGGATATTCTTGAATTCTCCCCAAAAATTAGGTTCCACTTAGAAACATGCTTAAAAATGTGAATTGTGTGATTGGCTATGTTCCCACAAAATCATATATTTTGAGCACCTTGTTCTCAGCTGTGTGTTTGGTCCTACATGTCATTCAAGATCCAGCTTAGATGCTTTCTTCGCCATAAAGTCTTTCGCTTCCATTTTGAAGATATTTCTCTTCTTCTGGCTCCCAGTGCAGTGTGTGTGTTTTATGATGCTGATTATATTCTGCCTTTGCTATGGCTCTTTTTAAGCATATCTTTCCTCTGCCACTCAAAGTCCTTACAGCGGTTGGCCTTGGCCTATTGGTCTTATCTGCCTACAGACCCTTGCTTATTGCTTATTGTGAAAGAGATACTGCCATGTGCCCATGTGCCCTTTCTTCCTGGCACACAGGAAGACTATATGCCACTCAGGCTGGTGAGACCCACATGATTTCTTGTCAATGGGATGTGAACAGAGCGACTCATGCCACTTTCAGTTCAGCCTCTAGAACCCTCCACCATCTCCGTTCCTGCCGCAGCAACCGTGGAAAGCCGTGTCTCAGATGGCATGGCTACACGAGGGAGGAGGGTTACTTGATTCACATGAAACTGGGTATGAGTGAGAAATAAGCCCTATTATGTTAAGACTCAGAGTTTGGGGTGTATTTGTCACTACAGCAAAGCCTGCTCTATCCTAATAAAATGCCGCAATAACAGTTACAATAAGAGCTCATATCTGCTGGTGCCTATGGTTATCAGGTGCTCTGTTAAATGTTTTATGTATTTAATATCTTAAAATATTCCCAACAACTCCAAACAGCAGGTAGCATTAATGAAATTCTCATTTTCTAGTTGGAGAAATGTAAGCCGGGAAGATGAAAATAATTGTTGAATGTTACTGTTCTGTGGCAGGGCTCGGGTTTGAACCCACGTCTGTCTGACTCCATAGCAATTACTTGATTTTCAGCATCAGCTCTGCTCCCATTTCTGAAATCCCAGGTGGCTTTGCGCCAGGCATTGTTCGGAGCTCTAGATGAGTGCTTTTTTCTTCTGTTTGACTCAAATTGAAGTAAATCCTAGGAAGCATCAGTTCTGTGTTTAAGGAACTTACATAAAGTCTTTGCATTTAACGCTCCATTTCTGTCATTCCTGGGCTACCTTTGGAATACTGAAATCCTTTTCTGCAGATGGAAGGGGGCCCAGAACCAACAAGGTCACCTCCCCCTGCTCTCAGCCATACTCAGGTGCGGCCCTGAGGGAGCAGAAGCAGGAGATGGTTTTCCCCTGAATTCTGGGCCCCAGAATCACCGATCACATGCAACACATTTGGGGAACAGCGTCGTGTTGGGGGATTTTCATCTGAATCCAAACCTAGTCCTTCCTCTGCTTGTGCCCTGGATTCCCTGGAAACCTCCCTCTTCGGCAATGGCTTTGAGTCCAGAGGTAACAGCGTGGCAGTTGTCTTCAAGATGAAGTAAAGAGCTGGACTTAGATGTCAAAACTGTCCTCCCAAGGGATATTCATCCCGAGGCTGCCTGCGACGGGACCCTGAGGGGCTCGTGCGAGCGGTGCCCCCGGCCAGAGCCAAGTGTGTGCAGCAGGGGCCGTGGTGCATAGTTTATGGCAGCAATTATGGAGCTGGCTCTTAAGCGGCCGTGATGTCTTCACTTATGAGCAAAGTTGGGGAGGTCAACATAATAAGTGTTTCCATTTTCAGGGCCCTGGAATCCATAAAGATCACTGGAGTATATTATTTCACTCCTACTCTGCCTTCTGATTTGATTTAAAACATTCTCAGCTCAGGGTATAAAATTAAACACACATCACCTGCTAATACTAGCACAGGGAATAAAAGGGGGGGGGGCCTTTAAGATACAATTGTGACAGGCAGAGCCCATGCTTTCCATGGACAGAATTTACTATTCTAGCTGTAATTTCTTTTTAATTTAAATTAAAAAAAAAATTTTTATTTTCATTTTTTAGATAGATCTTTATTGATTTCAGAGAGAGCAAGAGAGAGGGAGAGAGAGGGATAGAAACATCAATGATGAGAGTCATTGATGGGCTGCCTCCTGCACGCCCCCTACTGGGGATTGAGCAGCCTGCAGCCCGCGCATGTGCCCTGACTGGGAATCGAAGAGCGATCTCATGGATCCTAGGTAGATGCTCAACAGTTGAGCCACGCCTGGCTAGGCTAGTATATAATTTTTAAAATGTTGAAACAATCTCAAATGTAGAGAATATTTCAGTACAAATTAAAATAACTTTTTTAAAAAAATATGTCTTTATTGATTTCAGAGAGAGGAAGGGAGAGGGAGAGAGAGATATAGAAACATTAATGATGAGAGAGTCATTGATCGGCTGCCTCCCACATGCCCTGTACTGGGATCGAGCCCACAACCCGGGCATGTGCCCTGACCGGGAATCGAACTGTGATCTCCTGGATCCTAGGTTGATGCTCAACCATTGAGCCACGCGCAGTCGGGCAATAACTTGTTTTAACTGAACCATCTCAGAGTAGTTGGCGACTTCATGCTCCATTACCCCCATTTTCTTTAAGAACATTATCCTAAACAACCACAAATAAACATCAAAATCAGGAACCTGACATTGGTGTGATTACCATTTTTTCCAGGTTTATTGAGATATAATTGACATATAACACTGTGTAAGTTTAAGGTGTACAATGTGTTGACTCGTTGCTGGGCCCAGACGGAGCAAGGAGGAGGCCCCCCTGCATGGCCCAGCCCTCTCTCTCAAGGGGTCCTTTCCATGAGAAGGGAGATGACCCAAATGACACACATGGCTGCTCTCTGACGCCTGTTGTCTAAATCACTCCTCACCCCAGCCCAGGAAGGAGGCATTATTTTTATAAATTTGCAGGTGAGAAAAATGTGGTTGGAAGATGGACCTGGCTTATTCCCACCCACAGAGGGGGCAGAGCCAGGACTCGGACTCAGGACCATCTGCCTCTGAATCTGCTTACCTCCCTGTCTCTCGTGATGAGGGAGGTTACAGGATGGGACACATGTCACAGGGCCAGCCAGACACAAGGCCAGACATCAGGCTTAACAGATGTCACTGAAGGCACACTCAGGTCGTGGCAAGGCCTGTGTGAAAACCTGAAGTGTGGAGCGGGGCACTTTTATGAGTTTAGGAGAGTTTCAACTCAAGCCCATTAGAGAATTTTCTCTACTTTTCTTCCTGAGATGTGAAGCATTGGTTTTAGGAGAAGAAGCTGTTCATGCTACGAAGCTGAGAAGTCTTCCTGGACACATTCGTGAGATTAGCGTTTTATCAAGAATAGGAATAAAAAATCATATTTACTGGGCTTTTACTAATCCCATCCTTCTGCTTTACACCTGTCCATTGATTTCGTGGTCACTGTGAGGTGGGGGCTGTCGTGCTCCTCTGTTCATAGAGGGGAGCCGGGGGCACAGAGAGTTCCCGGTGCGGCTGAGGCTACAGAAGGAGCAGGACCAGCACTGAGTCCAGGATGTCTGGTTCCCGGGCCCAGTCCTTGACCAGCAAGCTCCACTCACGTCACAGACCACATAACATCTACTTCCAGCATTTAGTTGAATGTATTTTTTCATAAAGCTGTTGTGACAATTAAGCCAATAAATGTAAAAGCACTTTGCAAAACAAAAATTATACAGTTTCATGTGCATATTATTTGTTGAGTTTGTGTTATATAAGTGCTTTCTTTCTTTTTTTTTTTTTTTTTTTTTTAAAAACAAACCCAACATTTTCATTTTTGAGAAAGACATTACAGCATTAATTCAGAGATTTTAAGTCAGAAATGACTGGGCATTCACTGAAAGCTACCTGCCAGGCATAATAACCCAAAGAGCACATTGTACTTAAAGAGCACAATCCTGAGGGCCGCTGGAGAGTGCCCTGCCGTGACGGTGCCCTGTGATGTTTACTGCATGGACATGAGGATGCTACGGGGGGGAAAACGGAAGGGTACAGAAAAGGTGCCCAAGGGGGAGACTATGAGCTCAGCATCCTGGCCCGATGTCACCCTAGCTGTTTCAACTGAGCAAACTTTCTGGAAGAAACTTTTTAGGGAGGCATGGGGTAGGTTAAGGAAGCCAAAAAATGTTGAGGCACCCAGAGTCCGGCAATCATGGGAAACTCTTAACATCCTAGGCTGAAAGGTCAATACTGGGCGAGTGCCAGCTCGCTCGGGTGCTGCCTTGGAGGGCCCCAGCTATTGCTAGATATCAGAAATGAGGTGCTAAAGCAGCAGCGGGGAGCAGGAAAGAAATGCTTCAATCTCTTTTTACTTCTACCTTCCAATCTCCTGCTGGGATCTCCATCAGCAAAACCCAGCTGTAAGTCAACTGTCCAAGGAGCCTGGGTAATGCACTGTCTGGGCACCTGCTACCCGGGCACAGAGCAGAGTAGAGGTCAGAAAATGGGCCTGGAGTGAGGGCAAGTGGCGGATGATCTACACATCATGGGAAGCCTCCTAGAAGGGATCCCTTAATTAGACTTGACGTATAGAAAGGGTTTTCCAGGTGAAGGCGGCGGGGGAAGGTGGGAAGGCCTTTGAGGCGGAGAGTGCATCCTGTTTAAAGGCTTGATTCACTCGGGAAACTGCAATATCTTCATGTTGAATGAAGTGGGGGCGGGGTGTGTGAGGAAGACGGGGTGCTGAGGGCACTGGAGAATTCTTACAGATGTAACATCTGTAGTTTTGCTCCAATCATATCTCCTCCTCACCACCATTCTTCCTCTGCTTTTAAACTATAGAAAAGGATATTTGTTAGAGGAAATGAAAGCACCTTACTCCTTGAAGAGATCTCAAAACTGTCATCCAATCTAGGTCAGATTAGACTAGGCTGCCACTCGCTTATATACTGTATGTATCATGTGCCCATTGCGAGCTGCGTGGCAGACTTGCGTGCGCTGCGGTGGCGGAGCAGGTAGGGTTCCTGCAATGGGCTGCGGAGAAAGGTCACAAACACCTCTGAGAAGGACAGAGAGGAAATTGGAGCGAGTGCACTTGTTCCTCATTTGTTGGTGAGCCAAGGAAGAAAGTGGGCAGAGTCCTGGCTGCGTGGTGTGGGGTCCACTGGCTCGTCAGCACTGATCGGAAGCAGTGACCAGAGGCTAACAGTGGTTTAGGCCACGGCCAGGTGTGGTGGCTTAACTAGCACCCCCACCCCAACTCATGTCCACCTGGAACCACAGAAAGTGACCTTATTCGGAAAGAGGGTTTTTGCAGATGTAATTAGTTGAAATGAGATTATACTAGATTCAGGTGAGCCCTAAGTCCAATGACAGGTGTTTTTATAAGAGAGAGAGACATTCAGACACAAGAGACCCAGCGGAGACCCAGGGAAGAAGGCCAGTGACAATGGAGGCAGAGAGCGGAGTGATGCACCTGGAACCCATGGGGTAGTTTCTTCCTCAGAGCCTCTAGAAAGAACAGGCCTTGCTGACCCCTTGATTTTGGACTTCCAGGCTTCAGAACTGTGAGAGGATACATTTCTGTTGTTTTAATCCACGCAGCTTGTGGTATTTTGTTATGGCAGCCCTAGGAACCTAACAGGTCAGGTTCTGGGATACTCTCCCCTCCCCAAGACTGGTTCAGGGAGAGCAAGGAGCCACAGAGACAGTGCAAGGCTGGATGAGAGCCAAGACCAGGGGAGCATCCGAGACGAGGGAGGGCTTGCAGCAGGGTCAGCGGCAGACATGTGGGCTCCCACCACAGTTTTCAGCTCTGGAGCCGCTGCCTGTGAAGATCCCACCTGTCTACAGGTGCGGTGCTTTGGGCCAATTGCACACATAACTCTTTGTCTATTATTTTTTATAAAGCTCCTCTCTCCTTTTTTTTTTTTTAAATCTTCACCTGAGGATATTTTTTCCATTGCTTTTCAGAGAGAGTGGGAGGGAGACAGAGAGACACAAACATCGATGTGAGAGAGACACAGCGACTGGTTGACTTCTGCATGTGCACTGACTGGGGCTGGGGATCGAGCCTGTGACCGTGATACATGCCCTTGGCCAGGATCGAACCTGAAACCCTTCAGTCCGCAGGGTGACGCTCGAACCACTGAGCCAGACTGGCTAGGGCTCCTCTCTCCTTTAAACAAGACTCTCTTTCCAGCAATCCCCACAGTCAGACACCTTCAGACGCTTTGTGTCTGGGCGAGAAACACGGCTATAAGCTAGCTGATGTATAGAATGTTCTCCAGGATGGGGTCAGCTTGAGGCCTCCTAGGACAGCTACAGTGGCGCTTAAGTTCTTCAGCTGCAAAGGACAGTCTCAGGAATATGTAACTACAGTTTTCCAAAGGCGAAGTAAATTATGGAACAGGTCCCTCCCACTCTTACAACGCTCCTCAGGGCTCCTCGGTTCAGGATGATAGAGGTAGAGCTGGCTGCTGAGGGGACACGTGTGGTCACCAGGTGGTTGAATGCCTCATGGAGACTGCATTAGATTTTCTTTAGACGATTCTCTTTATGGAGAACATGAGCCTCTTTGCATTTGAGTCTTTGCCAACCAATGCTGGAGCAGTGGGCTCCCAGAAAGGCCAGGCATAGCAGATAGGAAACCTTTAAGTCCTCAAAGAGCACTGGGAAAGTCTGTCAAACTTAAGTGACTTGGAGTATGATACCCTGATTGTCTACTAGAGGTAATTATAAGAACTAACTGGCGAGGCATATAGGGTCACATGGAATGGAAAATCGCCGGAAAGCCCCATTAAGCCTGAAAGGGCTTATTAGAGATGCTACCCAGTGCTTGGATTCAAAGGCATGTTTAACGAGGCTTCCTTGGATCTTCTTTCTGAGCCTTTACTTGAGCCCTGGAGGTGGGAGTATTTCATAGCAGGATAGAGCTGTATTTGCTAATTCCGGAGGATTAGCGGAAACACTATTAATGAGATCGGGTTCAGGGCCTGCTGTGGTTATGAGGGCCCAATATGGATTTTATTGCCTTTTACAATATTTCTTAAGACTTAGGATTCTATCCAATTTAGAAAATATATATCCAGTGTCTCCTTTAGGGCCAGTAACGGGGTTAATAGGTGACACTCTAGACACAACTTGGGGAGGCAGAAGTAAAATGCAGAAAGCCCTGTTCAGACAGCACTGCCCTCAGGCCTGGGTAAGCAGGGCTGGTGCCCAAGATCTTTACCTCAGGGGGCCCACACTTGGAAGTGCCTCCCTTGATGTTTTCTAGGTTCCCCCCTGATGCCTGGGATAAGATGAGTCTGGCAGTGCAGTCCAAGCAGAGAACCCAGAGACCGGACAGTAGCCTCACATAGCCCATGTTCCCATTTCTACCCTTTGTAGCACTCTCTGATTCTCCACCTCCCTCTCCAACAGGAATGCCTGTGGGCACATGCACACACACACCCTCAAGTCCTACTTACTCCCTTCTGAGGGCAGTGCTGTCTGAGCAGGGCTTTCTGCATTTAGCTTTTGCCTCCCGTGTCTTAGGTTGACCAGATTCACCCAGGAACATTTGCAATTGTCTCAGAACCCTGTTGCTGGGCCCCCAGGGTCAGGTGGGAAGTCTAGTGCATACATTGCTCCTGTTGGCTGTTGTAATATTTCTTTTTCAGAAACAGAAGAGATTGGGCTGTCAGAATGGTGCTGATCTTGGGTGACCTTCATTCATGCCAGATACCAGATGAGTTCAGTGCTCTGGGCTACCAATAGCCCACCACCATGTGTGTGGGTCCATGTGTTGGTGCTCACCCATTCGTGTTCTGTCCATGGTGACACCTCTAGTCATCAGGACCCAAGGACAAAGGTATGTGATGGTAGGAGGGAACGCCTGCATTCCCCTTCAGGCTGAGTCAGAACCCATGACTGGAGACATTCTTCTTACATTTTCTTTTCCTATGTCAATGTGTCCAGACCTAGAGGTGAATGAGAAAATGGGAACGTGGCTGTAAGGAGACGTTTGATCTGAAAGGGGATGCATAGAAACATGAGGTAACAAGACACAGCAGAAAAGTTAGCGTTTGAGAGCCCTGAGGGCAAGGACTTAGGCCACCAGATCCCCAAAAATAAGTGTGGTCTTTGGGAAGTTGGGAAAAGTAAGGTAGTACCCCCAGTTTGGGGGAGCTTGAGTTCTTTGTAGACCATCACAAGCAAGAATTGAAAACCATGTGGTAAAGGCAGAGAAAAGAAATATTGGGACTGGGGTACCTGGTGCATTTTCTGGCCTTAATCTCTTTGACAAGGTCATGGCCAGATTAGATGTGAAGGTGGCTTTTGTTAAACTGCAGGCCCGGGACTCTGCTGGAGCAGAGCTGTGAAAACATTTGGAGGCTATCTCAGTTACCAGAGTGGACAACGGTGGTTGGGAAGAGCAATGTCTGTCGTTCTTTTTAGCACGAGTTGTGGCTAAGTAGGGAAGGCTTTCGACACAGAGGTGCTCCTGCCACTGGTGATAGGACCCCAGGCAAGTCCATTTCATCATGACTTGAACCATGCTGAAGTTCATCCAGGAAAAGAGCATGAGTTTTGGAACCAGTCAGATATGGGGGCACCTTAAGACTTCAGACAGCCTCTCTGAACCTTAGTTTACTCACCTAATAAAAAATGAGGACAGCAAAATACCTTACATGGTTATGATTATGGAATGAACTGATATATAAAGACATGCTTTGTAATCTACAAGGTGTCCTTGGTCTTCCTTAAGTATCCCTCCCTCCTTCTGAGGGCAGGTTTCAGCTGTGGAACCCAGGGAGCCTCTCCCCAGAGCCCCCTCCCTTCAGCACGAGTATGTTTTTTCCCCTCCTCGGTTAGACAGATCAGTGGAGTACTTGGCCCTGAGCAGTAGCTCAGATGTAAGCCCTTTGATTTCCTCTTTCCTTTAATGATTTCAAAAAATCAGGAAGATGTTCTCCCTCTTGTGAATGCAGCTCAGCTACTAGCAGAGAACATAGAAGCAAGTAGAAGCCAGAGCCAATTAGAGCCCAGGCAGAGCTGAAGACCAGGTTCCACACGGTGACCTGGGGAATCTCCAAGTTCAAGATCTAAGGCTGCCAAGGGGGCTGCTTAGGAAATTTCTTAGGAATGTGGATTGTGGTAAATGACCTCTTAGGAGAAGTCAGAAGCTGGTCATGAGCATCTGAAGTTCTCAGGTAACCATGCCCAAGCCCCTTTGTTCTTGGGTCAGCCCTGGGACACCATATATTAACAAATCCCCCTGCCTCCTCTGAGTGGCAGTGGAGGGGAGAGACTGCCCACTGAGCTTGCAGGACTTTGAGCTGGGTGACAGGCCAGCCTTGGCACCCTGGAGTGAGAAAGCTGTTGGAGATAGCTTGGGAGGAAGGGCCTTCTGCTCCTTTGGGAGCTTGTGTCTTATCCTCTCCCACGTGCATGAGATACATGATTCTATATGACCAAAGGGACAGAATCAACGTTAGAGTCTGGACTCCTTTCAGTGCACGTTTTCTAAAGAGCTAGGATCTCCATGGGACTTCCTCAGCCTCTGGCACCTGGCATAACTTTTCTGTGTTGAACCTGAACTTGGACTGGAAATGCCAGTTCTTTTAACTTCTGCATCCACAGTTAAAATATATCATCATTATGCCATATTATCTTGTTGGGATTTTATGATTATAATAAAATATGTAGATTATGCTGCTGTTCCTACATTTCTTATCTTTTGAAAGTACCAGTATCTTCCACCAGCTCTCAACTAGAAATGTCATATAATAAAGAAATAAACATACAGGTTATATGTAAGCTGCACGAACATATTATTTCTACACAAATTCTACAACAGAGACAGGGGCCAAATTAGAAATGTGTATGTCCATGGTATGATTTGGGTAAACAGCTATACTCCTATTTTTAACTCATATGCAAGGAAGTAGGGGTACTCTACTGTCCTCTCCCCTCCCAGCAGGTATATAAGTTGGGTTGAGCCCCAACTAGAGGACCTAGTGTGGATCGTGACATTGCGAGGCCCTTCCTGTCCCCCTGTGTGCACTCTGGTAGAGGCCCATGGGGCAGTCCGTGCCCCGTGTGTGGGGAGATTGGGCTAGTTCTTCAGTGCCTCATTGCCTGGTACTCAGAGCTGCTGATCAGTCCGGAGAGCTGTGGAGGTCGAGGAGAGAGCAGCGCTCCAGGGAGGGTAGAGGAACAGCTCAGGTGGTGAAGGAGAGGGGACCTGGGGCAGCATCACTGAGGTTTCCCCTTCATTCCTGCAGAGCTTTCCCCGCACAAAGTGGGACAAGGCAGAAGGAGCAAGGGGTCAGAAAAGCTGCCCCTTATTGGTCAGCACATATAATTGCAAATACAGAGTTTCCCCGTCCCTCCAATTGCATCCTGCCTGACAAATTACTACTGCTTTTCCCACCGATGTTTTATCTAAGTGCCTCTTCAATTCATTGGTCTTGTGACTGAGAAGAAAAAAGATCTTTAGCAAAATTCAATAACTTCATATATTTCTAGCTATAGAGAAAGCAATAGAAGGGAAGCCTTTGAAATTGTGCTTGTAAAATATTTCTCTGCTTTGTTACTTTTCCATTCCACTTTGTGGTCCTAGAAATGCGTCCTCAGCAATTGTTTCCTGAGTTTGGAATGTTTTCACTCTCTCCACTAGAAAAGGCTCTGTATATGTTTTCATTATACACATGAAGTTCTTTGTTCTATATTGGATATACATAATTTTTTTGAAAATAGAGAATATCGCGTTAGTGCATTGTATGTAACAGTAGAAATCAGCACAAACTCTCTTGCAAAGCAATTTAACTGAACATATCAAGACCCTTATATGCTCATTGGCACCCTTTAAACAAACAATCCACTTCTTAGCATTTACACTAAAGAAATACTGCAAAACATAGAAAATACACATAAAAAGTTCACACACATATATATTTAAAACTGTATACAACAAGTAAAGAATGTTTTCAAAACTGGTTAATCCAATTAACAGAATGTTACATAGTAATAAAGGTGATATTTATGAAGACTGGAATATAAAACTATGAAAAATTCATGACATGATTTAAATGGCAGCAGCAAGGTATAAAATTACATATCTAGTATGCATACGGCTATGTAAAAATATGCATATTAAAAATATGGGAGGAATCATTTAACTTGTTAATGGTAATTAGGTTTGGATGCTGGTATAATAGATGATTTCTATATTTCTTTATTCTTTCTATTTTTGGTTTCTTTTCCCCATAACTTTTTAATAAGCATGGCTACTTTTAACTGAAAAATAAACAAAGAAAAAGAAATACATGTGTTCATGTGTTTCTTCGTCAGTGAAACATTTTTTATAGGTTGATAGTAAGCTCAGACTTGTGTGGTACATACACCTAGACAAGCAATTGCATGCATATAAGAAAGTGGTGTGGCATAATGTACAGAGCGCCAGCTTGGACTTAAGGATATAGGTCCAAGTTCTGGCTTTATAATTTATGTTGTGACATTGGACCAGTCATTTTCACCTTTGGTTGGCTCTGTCCTATCTATATGTGAAGGGGTTGCTCTACAAGTGTCTATGGTTCCCAGGAGCACTCTAACTTTTTGTGATGTAGAAACGAAACATGTAGCCATTTGAAACCATAGCTACAGTGCAACTTAATGGGATGGATTTTGCAAATCCAGTAATTAGAGTACTACTTGATAGTTAGAATGTCATGCTTTAGCAGATGACGTGGTACTGTATATAGAGAACCCTAAAGATTTCACCAAAAACTACTAGAACTAATAAATGAATTCGGTAAACTAGCAGGGTACAAAATAAATATCCAGATATCAGTTGCATTTTTATACATCAATAATGAACTATCAGAAAAGGAAAGTAAGAAAACAATCGCATTTACAATTGCATAAAAAATTTCTTGGAATAAACTTAACCAGGAGGTAAAGGACCTGTACTCAGAAAACTATAAGGCACTGAAGAAGATACAAATAAGTGGAGATATATACCATGTTCATGGGTAGGAAGAATTAACATCATTAAAATGTCCATACTACCCAAAGCAATCTATAGATTCAATGCAATTTCTGTCAAGATATCAATGGCATATTTTACAGAACTAGAACAAATATTCCAAAAATTTATATGGTACCACAAAAGACCCTGCAATCTCAAGATAGCCACAGCAATCTTGAGAAAGAAGAACAAAGTTGGAGGAATTATGCTACCTGGTATCAAACTAGAATTCAAGGGCCCAGCCGGGCATGGCTCAGCGGTTGAGCATCGACGTAGGATCCAGGAAATCACAGTTTGATTCCCGGTCAGGGCACATGCCCGGGTTGCTGGCTCGATCCCCAGTCACGGGTGTGCAGGAGGCAGCCGATCAATGATGACTCTCTCATCATTGATGTTTCAATTCTCTCTCTCCCTCTCCCTTCCTCTCTCTGAAATCAATAAAGATATTTGAAAAATAAACAAAACTATACTACAAGGCCATAGTAATCAAAATAGCATGGTACTGGCATAAAAACAGGCATATAGATCAATGGAACAAAATAGAGAGCCCAGAAATAGACCCACACCTTATGGTCAATTAATATTTGACAAAGGAGTCAAGAATATACAATGGGGTAAAAATAGCCCCTTCAATAAATAGTGCTGGGAAAATTGGACAGACACATGCAAAAAAATGAAACTACACCACTTTCTTATACCACACACAAGAATAAATTGAAATGGATTAAAGACTTAAATGTAACACTCAAAACCTTAAAATCTTGGACATTTCTTGTAGCAATATTTTTTCCTGATATGCCTCCTTGGGCAAGATGAATAAAAGAAAAAAATAAATGGGACTACATCAAAGTAAAAAGTTTTGCACAGCAAAGGAAACCATTAACAAAATGAAAAGACAACCCACTGAATGGGAGAACATATTTGCCAATGATACATTTGATAAGGGGTTAATGTTCAAAATTTATGAAGAACTTATGCAACTCGACACTAAAAAAAAAAATACAATTAGAAAATGAGCAGAAGGCCTGAATAGATATTTCTATGAAGAGGACATACAGATGGCCAATAGACATATGAAAAGATGCTCAATGTGACTAATCATCAGGGAAATGTAAATTAAAACCACAATGAGATATCACCCCACACCTGTCAGAATGGCTACCATCCGTATATCAACAAGTGACAAGTGCTGCCCAGTCACTGTCTGTGACAGGCAGGGTACCCCCAAATTGAAATATAATTTTATTAACCAGTGTCACCCCAATGCAATAAAAAAATTTTAAAAGCCTTAAAAATTACCAAAATAGAATATCATGCTTTATATTCTGTACTTACATTGTCATCTGGTGGCAAACTTCCCCACAGCAAAAACATCACTCTTGTATACAACATCCAAATAAGAAGAATGGGAAGCTGCAAAAATTATTTCAGTCTAAGCTATGCTGAGAGGTGGAATTTAGTTCCCCAAACTAGATATTAGATATCAACAGATATTAGATACCAGTATTTCTACAGAGAAGGAAAATAGGCCCAGAAGGGAAGCGATTTGACACAGTCATATGGATGGGGAGGAACTAAGATGGGTCTTGACTTTGGTCTCCTGTCTCTCAGTTCAGTGGTTCTTTCCTGTGGTCATGACTGTTTACAAGAAAATCAGATTAAAATCAACTCATGACTATTGAAAATATAAATAATTAAGAAGATCCATGATACTTTACATGCATATGAAAGCTTTAAAGTTTCCAAAGTGCCCAGTGGAGCTAGTTATGGATATAAAATTTATTTAAAATTTAATTTTTATACAACAAAACTTATTTTACATATTTGGTTCTGCAAAGGCTATTGAATATTCCCAAATTCTATTATTTAAACGATATTCTTCATATTCAAAGCTTGAAATAGAGCCAAGTTTCTTTGCCATTCATTCACTCAACAAATATTTGTTGGACACAGCTCTCAGGGCTGGGACTACCCCATGAGCCTGTCTGTACTTTCATAGAGTTCATGTTCCTAGTGGACCATGTCCACCAATTGAGGGGGCTCCTGGACTTTACCTGGGAAGGCCCAGGTTACATACATAAAACAAGAGTACAATAAACCAGGATCTACATGCTGAGTGGTGGTGTAACTCCAGATGCTACATGATTCCATAGCAGGCAAAGCCCAAACAGACTGAAGCAATCCAGGTCTAGGTTGAGTGCAGGATAAAGGAAGCAGGGGGTCCCATGCAAACACATGCTACCCAGAGCTAAACTTCCAATGAGAGCAGGAGGAAGAAAAAGAGCCATAACATTTATTAAACGCCGACTCTGCGCATAAATGTCGCTGTGCACTTGTTTTCTAGAATTGGATGGTATCATCCTCACTTTCTAGACAAGGGACCAAACTCAGTGGAAGCATAGGGATGCTGAGCAAACAAACAAAACAACAACAATAAAACTACCCTGACATAGTCTCTCCTTTTTAACAGGCCAGTTGAGGTTTAGCCATTACACCAGCGGGTAAATGTCAAATTGCTATGAGCAATGGGCGGTGTGAACCGCAGCGGGGGGTGGGGGGATACCAGGAAAGGACTGGCTCTCAGGCAACAGGCTCCACCAGCCTCTCAATCCTACAAGCACCAGGTTTCCACTCTCCCACCCCACCTCGAAAATATGTTTCATGTTGTGTTTAATAGAGGACTCATGTCTTATCGATCCTGGCCCTGCAGCCTGCAGAGTCAGAGGAGAGCGAGAGAAAAATCAATCGGATGCCAGGGTGCAGTGCTATTTCCAAGTTTACGGGGTTACCTCTTTTCTATCTCTCTCTCTCTTAAACAGCAGAAGGACTGCCCCGTGTCCTAACTTTGAACAACGGTCATGGGGCCATAGTAACACTTCCCAAGTGGGCAGCTATGTGATTCAACAAGGAAATGAGGTGCAACTCCTCTCCTAGGTCAGGTGGCTTAAGGAGTTGACAGTCAGGTGCATCGAGTGCAGTCATGTCATAGGCCAGGAGGCAGTAATTGATGCTGAACTACCTTCCATGTAAATGGTCTTCTGCTTTGTCTGCTTCTTTCAAAAATGCCATCGCCTCCACACTCAAGTATTTCCTGCCATAAGCGATTCTGAAGAAAATGCCTTGAGCCCTCAGTGTCTGTCACTGCACACAGTGTAATACTTAGAGTTATAAGATAAGGCCCTATCTTTCAAGGAGTCACACATGAAATAATTAGAACTTACTAGAAGAGTGTAGTACATTGGCCTATGTGAGAATAGTGTGGTATCCTGAAATTTTCTAAGAGGTCAGAGGAGGAATCCATCTGTGAGAGATGGAATAGTGAGAGAATAGATGAGTTTATCTTGAATTTAACAGATGAGTGTGCTGTTTGGAGACGGATGGATGTGCATTTGGAGAGAGTGTAGGGAGAAGGGGTGTGTCAGTACCTAGATTTCTCCTCTACCCGATTTAGGATTTACGTCGACGAATGCCTCCGGGTCAGCTTTGCTGCCCATCACTTATTCATACATTTTAGGATATATCCAGCCATTTATTGAGCACCTACTGTGTGTCAGGAACTGTTTTGCACAGCAGATACATAAATGAGTAAGACCTGATCCCTGATCTCAGGAGATAATGTACCACCATGTAAAAGGGAAATCATTCACCGTGCTATAGATATTAATGTCTAAGTTCTATAACCGATGAACATATAAAGTACAGTGGGAACAAAATGAGTGGCCATTTCTATAGGAGGAGAGATGGATCAGCAGAAACTACAAAAACGAGTTGCCATTTGAACTTGGACTTGAAAGAGGAATAAGTATTCACATGTGGAAAAAGCACTCCTAGCGGAGGAACCAGACCCAGCTGGAGAGCAGAGGTGTGAAGGCACTTCTCAGGGTATTGGAGGGGGAGAGAAGTAGACAGGTTAAAATCGTATTTAGGAGATAAATCAATGGTCTTTAAAGTTTAATTGCCTGTGGGAGGCATCGTGTTTGCTGTTGGTGCTTTGCCGGGATCCCCTTTGCCTGGCAGGTGCGTCCATCTATCCTCCAGCTGCTGCGAGTGTTGGCTGCTGACTCCTCAGGGACCACCTCTCTGGAGCACTGGCTGTCTGAACAGGAGCTGTCTCTTGTAGGAGATTATGACACCCTTTCCCTACTGGCAGCTTGTAGGCGATGACTGACTGACTTGAGGAGACAGAAGTCTGGCCTCCGGGCCCGAGGCGGGGTCAGCATTGTCCTGTTCTCTGAGCTCCTGAGCAGCCCTGGGGACCAGGTGAAGCTGGTCTCCAGCTGAGACCATGTCCTCGCCCAGCACCTTCCTTTGCCCCACCTGCTGCTTCCCCTTCCCCGAGGGCACTCTCTCAATAAATCACTTGCAAAAGAAGCCTCCTCCCAGGCTCTGCTTTAGGAAACCCAACCTCAGAAGGGTAGGGGGGAAGTCAGTGTGATTCCCAGGGTTCCTTTTGGGTAAGCAGGTGGCGAGGGAAGGAGCATTAGAGGACAAGCAAGTTTGTGAGAGGAGATGAGTTCAGTTTTGTTTACTTGATAAACAAGAGAACTATCCAGGAGGCAGTTGGATACCTGTGGGACGACCGCTGGGTGAGAGCTCTGGGCATGGTCCCCAAACAGGACTCGGAGACAACTGAAACACTAAGGTTGCCTAGAAAGAAAGTACAGAGTCAAAAGAAAAAAGAGGACCCAACATGAACTCTGAGGAACGTGAGTATTATCCGTTAAGCAAGGAAGCGGGAGGCTGCAAAGGATACTTGCTCTTTTTATCTGTCCTTTATTACCTCCAGGGAAGTCACGTTTATATATCCTGTTACTACACTAGCGTGGAGGATTTCACTCTGACCTCGTGCACGTTTGTGGGGGGGGGGGGAATGTGTGCATGTAGGTATTTAATGAAAAATCTTCAATGAAATGAAATTTACCTTCATTATTAATTACAATTGTGCTCTAATATTTTGTGTTTTAAAAATTTCTATTGAGGTAAAATTGATGTAGAAAGAACTGAATATATTTAATGTATATAATTTTATTAATTTAGACATATGCAAAAACCTTGATATCATCATGATAATCAAGGTACTAGACATACCCAACATCTCCCAGTGTTTCCCTTTGTTTCCTTTGCTGTTGTTTTGTGTAAGAACACAGCCTGAGGTCCACCCTCTTAAATTCGAAGGTGGGAAATGCTGCGTGTTAACTATAGGCATCGTGTTGTACAGCAGAGCTCTAGAACTTCCCTTGCATAACTGAAACTTCATACCCATTTAACGACTAATTCTATGGGCATGGGGCAAACGGCAACACCCCTTCAGATGATAATTTTCTCAACTATGAAATGATGTGTTTAGATTAAATAATATGTTAGATTCTTTCAGCTCTAAAAGATTGCTTGGCCCTCAGTTCACCATTTTCTAAAATGGAAATAATACTCTTGCTCTGTCTGTGTAGCAAGGATGCAGGTTTATGAAGGTCCGATGGGTAATGGTCATGAAAGCGTTATTACATCATTACGTCTATGGCTGCTATTATTTGAAAAATTCATTCGCTCATCATGCCTCAGAGTGAGTAAAACAAACTATATTCACGGGACTCTAGGCCTCGTCAGTTCTCCCATCAGCAATCTAGATGCTCTTTTCAAAGTGTAAGATAATTTTTCCTCCCACCTCCTTGGGGCAGAGATGAGGCAGTGCTCATTAAGTGTTCACTAGGCACACAGCTAGACCATCTCTCCTGGGGGTTTTTTGCCATTAGGAGAGACTATGTGACTGAGTTCCAGATATATCTGATGAATTATCTGGCCTTTAATAATCATCCATGTGGTCCCCCATGCTTTCTCTTCCTCTCCTGCCGATGAATGACAGTGCCCCAGTGACCTCAGACTGCGCTGACCCCATTGCCTTTAGCCTTAGATCAGACTTGGGCTGAACAGGAAATAAATATTTATTGCCTCAAATCACTGAAAACTTGGGCTGTATCTGTTGCATCAGCTAGTGTTTACCTTAACAAACATACTGTCCCTATTAGCCACAGGGAATATTTGTGTTCGTTTATATGATAAAAGAACTTGTTTCCTTGCCTAGAAGGTGATCAGATGACAATGTTTCTCAGAAATACAGATAACACACAACTATTTTTAATTACTAATGGTTGTCATTGGCATAAAGCTATCTGTCTCAGCTCAAACGTCACCTCCCTAGAAAGGCCCCTCTGGCGTCTCTATTCAAAGTAACTATACCAGGAAATTTCATCTCAGTCTTCCAGGCAACATTTTTAATGAAAGTTACTAGTTTCTAGAATGTGTTATATTTTCTGCCAGTTTGTTTATTATCTGTCTCTCCCACGAGAATAAAACCCCCATGATGGCAGGAGTCTTCTCTGTCTTGGCCACAGATATATTCTCAGAGCCTAGGACACATGCTGACACAGAGTCAGCATTGTTTTAATGCCTTTTTAGTATTAATTAAAGTTCTGCTATACTGAGCTCCACAAATGACCTCTTGTTCATCCCACACCACTAATGTTGCCTTGGACTTGTTAGCAAAGTCTACGTACTGTCAGTTTATTTCATAATTTTGCCTGTACAATGGAGAGCTCCTTTGAGTTAGAAAACAATGCTGGGGCCCAAGTGGGGTAAGAAAGAGGAAGAGAGGAGCATAAGGAGATACCCTGGGAGACACGTAGGAAAAAGGCCTGAGGTGAGTGTGCGACTTCCTAGCGAGTGAGAACACGCGCGTGTGTATCACACATGCATGGAGACGTATGTCGGAGAGAGAGATGGGAATAATATGGAAGGCTCATTACCTAACGGGAAGCTTTATCAATGAATTATTATAAAAGCATTGTAACTTTTTTGCCCGTGAATAAATGCTCATAATACACTTATACTCTCCATGTTGTAATAGAAAGCTATTATCTCTGATTGAGGTTCTGCCTAAGTCTGGCGGCTAAATTCCCTCTCATTTCCCTCCCAGGCAACTTCTGGAAAAGCAATTGCCTTCACATTTTTTGGTAAAACTGGACCTTTAGTCCTCCTCCTATTTTCCTCACTTAGTGGTTCTTAGCAGCCTGTTCATATGGGAAGATGTGTTGTGCTGGGTCGGTTGGTTCTGAATCCTCCATAACTTTACTAAATGTCTAATTGAAACCCATAATCCCTTTGAATCTGATTTCTATGTACTCTAAGGACCTTGGTGTCTCTCTCTCTCTCTCTTTTTTTTTGGTAGTTTCCTCATTGGAAATGTGCTGCACAGACTTAAGTTTAAAGCACCAGCTACCGCTCACTGATGAGCTGTCCGCGGTGCTGAAAGGTTGACAGGCTAATTCTTAGTCTTTGGATGTTCTCTGCAACGATGTGCACTTTGGAAGGTGGCCTGCTGGGCAGGTTATTCTACTGCCAGTTGCACAGTTGTGGCTCTATGCTCCTGCCCATGACGTAGAAAACCCATTGCTTTTCCTGTGGCCCAGCTGATAGGTGAACTGATTTATAAGGTGAGAGTTAAGACCCAGACTTGTTGAAAGCATATTTTTTTAAAATCTGTGGTTCTGTTCCTGGGTACCTCAGTGCACACGTCACTAAAGTTAGACTCTTAAATTCTAATACAACAATATAAAATAAAATGACACATTTTCAAGAAAAATGTAAATTGCTTTGAAACATGCTTGTATAGCTATTTATCTCCAGTCCCATCCACATGAGCTATGACAAATTCTAACCCCAGGACCAACCTCCATGTATTTACTAAGATCAAACTCCACCTTACTGACACTCTACCTTGTTAGAACATTCTTGACACTCTCCCTAACCTTTTTCAAATAAGGGAGTCTGGGATCCCACCGAGAGCTTTTCCTTGTTGGTCTGACACTGGCCTGTGGAGAAAATGCAAGACAGTGTATAAAAGAGTGAGATGGAATAGGGGCAAACATAGGTTTGGAATCTGCTTATTTTTCCTTTAATCAAAAGCTCTATTAATAAAAAGCTACGTATGGAAATCCCTTCTTGTCTGTCTGGCTATTTTGCTGGCTGAGGTCTTGCAGTGTGTGTGTGTGTGTGTGTGTGTGTGTGTGTGTGTGTGTGTATGCGTGTGTGCACACATGTTGTGAGCACATACCCAAGATTTATATGCTTGGAAGTGTGCAAGAATCAGCCTGGTTAATGGTATAAACTGGAAAATGGTGTTTTCAGCACCTATCTGAACTTAACCCAGACCTAATCATAATTAAAATGTGAATTTTAAATAGCAAAGATTTGTATTGAGAGTAAGTAATTTAATTGACCCTCTGTAAACGGGTAAGTTTGGAGCAGGGTGGCGGTGGCTCAGAAACATGACGAAATGAAATAGGGATGGAGAGAAAAGGGAGTAGTTTGAGTAACTGAACATGACAGTAGGATGATTTTCTGTAGCCTAGAGTGCTCCTCAATCTGTTGCAAATACATTAACTGGGCAGCAGCACCAAATGGAGGAGAATTGAAAGTAGCAAGCCTCCGTTAGGGGGTGTGTGGATGAAGGAGATCATTTGTTACTTCCTCATTTTTTCAGAAAGCACAACAGGAGAGTGGGAAGTGCTTCGTTAGCCAGGGTAGGGCTAAAGTAAAAGGCGTCATTATCAAATGCAGCCTCATCCATTCTCATGTGTTTTACAGTTTACCTTAGAGCTGAATCACATAGCGATCTTGAGAGATGCAATCTTTATTTTACAGATAAGAAAACTGGGACTTATAAGGGTTAAGTGACCCGCCCAAAGCCATGCAGTTAGTAACGATGAATCTGAGACCGGAACAAAGATCTTTTGATTTCAGAGTCTGTGCTCCCTTCATCACATTATACTCACTACTATTAACTAAAGTAACAATTCACTTTCTCTGTCTAAATTTCCCTTTGAGCTTCTTTTAATGGCAAGGACAAACACTTAGCAGATCTGTGAATTAGCAACTCTACACTGACTGAGAAAGAGCAATTTCAGAAGGTTCAGAGTTCTCCTACCCCTCTCATCCGATCCCTGACCCTGAATGCAATAATAATAGCTAACCTTGAGTGTCTACTCTATGTCAAGCACGGTGGCAAGTACTTCATATGCATTATTCCATTTAATCCTTAACCGTAATTCCAGACTGTAGGTACTACTATTATCCCCATTTTTTTTTTCCAAAAAATAAACTGGCTTAGACAGGCTTAGTGACTTGACAAGATAAACTCACAAGTAAAAGTAACAACATTTGTTGAGTACTTGCAACGTGGCAGGCATGGATCAAAGCATATTCAAACACTAGGTCACTTAATACTTTCAACCTCATAAACAGGATGTTTTGATTTTTCCAAGAGTGCCTTGGTTTACTCCATTTGTTCCAGCATAATTATCAACAGTGCCTCATTTTACTCTAAAAAGTGTCCTTGTTTGGAGGATAAAATGATTTGGTCATCCTACCTATGAAGCAGGTACTCTTATATGAGTAGAATGGTGTAGAAAGAAGCTATGAACTTGCCCTAGGCCATATGGCTAAAAAGCAGCCAAGCCAGGATTCATACCCAGACAGCTTAATCGATCACCTTTGTAACCCTCATGTCCGTAATAATCTCCTCTGCTTGGCTTTCATTCACCACCACTTTTGTAGAGCAACCGATTCCTATCCTGAAGTGTTCTTCTTAGACTCTTCCCACAGATAACTGCTGCCTATCCTGGTGTCTAACTCCCTTTATCTTCCAGACAAGCACACATTCTAAATCTCATCCCTTCAGAGTCTTCCCAGAGAGCAAGAGATAATCTAAAAAGAAGAGGCACTATATAAGACATTTTTTTTTTTTTTTCTGGGCACCCTACATATTATTTTACCTAATCTAATCCTTAAAGCTTCTTTATGGGTTACATATCATTATTTCTATTACCTAAATAACTAGTCCAAGATCTCATAGTTAGAAAGTGGAGAAGCCAGAATTCTGCCTCATTCCACAACCCAGGCAGAATCCTTGTGGACACTGCCCGCAATAGAAGGGTGCTCTCCAAGGTCCTGCCGTAGCTCCTAGGCTGTCACTCTTGCATCTTCATAATGAAAGTCTATCCAAGCTGAAGCTCATGTCATTTTTCTAAGATTTAGAGGAAAACTTATATGTTTTTAAGCTGGGAAACTCCAATGCCTCTACCCTGTGATAATTTCAGGCATCCTTTGTTAACTCATTTGCTGCCCTCCTCTTTGGCTTCCTGCTTCCTGAACTTCTGATCTCTGTCTGCACTCCTCCTGCTTTTCCTCCTCCGTGTGATGAACCCAATCCTTGAGATAATTGCAAAGAGATTGAAGATAGGCTTACTCTTGGTGCTGAGCCAGGGAAGGGCTCCCCTTGCCCCATTGTCTCCCCCAGTCCCAACTCAGACCATTGTTGCTGCTCACACTCGCCTGTGATGCAGGCTCTGGCACTGAAGTGATGCCACCCAAGCCAAGCGCTATGCTGATTAACAGGGGATGGTGTCTCTCCCGTTTCATTCTCCATGGGAAGGGCGAAGCAGGCAAACTTGCAAGGGATGACAATAATGAGGTGTCAGTTATCTCTCCTGCCATTCTCTCCCCTGCTTCCCACTCGCTGTCTGTCCAAGGGCCTTGCCGCTGAATCAAAGCAGATTCTGCCATGTGGACATGCTTCAGCCACTATGGGAGGGCTGCTCTGTGCAGGGCTGGGTTAGAGCCATTCCCCTTGCAAACCCAGGGACTGGCTGTGTGGCTGCTCTGATTGTTCCCATGGGAGGCGAGGCTGAGTCCCTCACTCTGTATTCCTTAATGAGACGGCAACGCTGAGGGAGTGATCTGTATGTGGATTGCCGAAGCATAAAAGACACCAAGTGGGTGGTTTGAGAGGAAAATGAAAGTTTTTTTGTGTGTGCTCTGGCAGCTAATAAAATCAGAAAGAGAAATGGAACTCACCCAATATTGAGAGAATGGAAAAAAATTTTCTCAGATTAATTTTTTTTAAATGAGAGCAGCTCACTGAAATGTCAAAATATCCTTTCACTTGGGTTAAACAAAGGGAAAGAATAACGTGATTTTGGTCGCGTTTGTTGGCCAAAAATCTTGAAGCTGTGTTCATCCTATCTATAATTTTTGTGGCAATTCCTCCATTTAAATTGACTATGAAAACTCACGTCTGAGTAAGATGTTAACATGAGTAACGAGTGAATGTCGAAACAGGCTTACGGAGTTGAGCACAAGCTTGGGATGTACAGAGCTACGTTCATGAGATAAATGTCATCCAGCCGTAAAGATGCAACATGCCAACAATCAAACAGGCTGCTTCCCATGGCAAGGACAGACTGAGCAAACGTGTCAATTCTCTGTGCGTCTCAACTCAACACGGACTACGAGCAATTTCAGAAATTACGCCACAGGTTCCCCACCTGGAAAGTGCACAAGCTTCCAGCAGTGAAACAATTCGTGGCAGATTTTCATCTGAAAGCACGAGTTGAAGCTGTTCCTATGTGTCCCCCCCATCCTGGCCCTTCCATGGCTTTGGCCAGGATACAGTCTCCTTTGTTAACTCATTTGCTGCCCTCCTCTTTGGCTTCCTGAACTTCTGACCTCTGTCCGCACTCTTCCCGCTTTTCCTTCTGGAATTTTCCACCATTATAAATACATTGAAGTGTTTTCAATGTCTCCTAAGGAAAGTCAGGCACTGTCCTCGATGACGCCACTGTGCTTGCAGCCTCTCGGGTGGAACTTGTTCGTCCTTTTGAGACCTCAGTCGCAGGGTGGGGACGTTGTTAGCCTTTCCATCGCTTATCTCTGCTGCTGCGCAGGTTTACTCCTGCTCCCCCTGGCCAGGCCCTTCTCCAGGGATGCGTACTTTCCACCTCCATCTGCCCGCTTTTCCTCACCACACCGCCAGCCTTCAGGTTTAATCCTTCCCATTCTACAACGGTGAGGACACCTGTCCAAGAGTTTTCCTCTCCACGCCTTCTGCTGTCATTTAGAATGACTGTGGTGCCTGTGCTGGGGGTTTCCTGACCTCAGGGCAGTGATTGACACCCACAGGCCCCTCCCATGATCACGTGTTCATGGGCTCCACCTCCACAACATGAAAATCCAACGGCACCCCACTCCGCCCTCTGCTCTGCCTCATTCCAGGCTTCAGCCTGATTGGTTTCATCATATTATCTGGACCATGGTCCCGTCAGCCCCTAACTTTTCCTAGGGGAAGACGCCTGAAGGCAGCCTGGCAAAGGTCCCCTTGGTCCCCTCCCTCATGGCCAAGTCCTCCCCTCTCTCTGTGCTCTTTGGCCTCTCCTTCGAACCTGTGGCTTTCACCGCTCCTTTCGCTTTTGTTGTTGAGGTGGTGGTGGTGGTCATTGATGTCTTTATGTGTCAACTTCCTGCCCTAGACGTTTAACCCTGTAAAACAAGGGGCTTTATTTAAATCAGTTTCGTATCTCATGCCCTCGGCACACTGTGCTCTGTGTAAACATTTGTAGAATGAATGTGCATAGAATTACTCCTCTCATTTAATAGCTAAGATTGTTTGCAGCCTTGTTTACAAATAAAAGCTTATTCCTTGTGCATTGATTGCAAACGCTGGTGTAAGAATCAGCCGAACTCGACACATTGTTTTGAAAGGCAAGCTTTGTGAAATTCAATTTATGAAATCCAAACACAATTTCAGCCTATTAGGGGCTTGTAATCAAGACATAACCTGCTAGTTAAATAAACCATTAGCGTTGGAAATCAAAGCATAAACACATAAACTTGCTATGTGTGCTTTCCTGCTGTGCCTATTAACCCAGGAATTAGTCAGGAAATGATGCACTATTCTGAGTGAATTGATAGAATTTCAAGAGGAAGCAACTCCTAAGGCCAGTGGAGTGCTGTCACCGAAAGGGTAAGAGGTGTAGCTAAGCTGCTTTGCATGGTGGAAGTTGGCTACTGGTATTAACTTGCCTCTTCTGCAGCATCTAATTGATTTTCCTTGAGTGTTGTACCTGTGGCAGAGGTCTGCCCTGGGTCTAGGAAATTATGGGGCATTTTGTCTGTAGAGAATTTCAAAATAATAATAACACTGACTAGAAGTCGGCCAACATTTCGCTATCACCATGTACTGGCAGTTCTAATCAATGTCCGTGATAAAATACTCTTACCTCCAACAATTCGTTTGTTGGTCTACGTGCTAAATAATTGTTGCAGTTACTACTGAGTTTTAATAATATATATGTGAGCTCCAGCTAGTACATTTTTAATTTATTTTCTTTTAACAAACATTAGAATCCGTATGGAAGTTAATTTGTACAGCCGGCCCCTGACACATGTGGACTGACTGTACTTGTTTATTTCCAGGGTGAGTCTGTAAGAGTTAGGAATCCTTCAAACTTGTTCCCTAATACACAATCCATGGTAGTTGGTAATTTTTTTTTTAATGCTCATCTGAGGATATGTTTTTATTGATTTTAGAGAGAGAGGAAGGGAGAGAGAGAAAAACATCAACGTGAGAGAGAAACATTGATCAGTTGCCTCCCATACAAACCCCAAGCAGGGATTGAACCCACAGTCCCAGGCATGTGCCCTGACTGGGAATTGAACCCACAACCTTTCCAAGCACGGGTCAATGCCCAACCAACTGAGCCACACTGGTCAAGAAAAAAAGGAGTCATAGTCCTTGGAGCCTTCAGCTTTTAATTCCAGTTCTGACTGTACTGATGGTCTTAAAGGAATTAATTTCCAGGTCCTCAGCTTCCACAGTGTCTTGGTGTCATATGAGTTCTCTCTGCTCTAGGATTTCATGAAAAAACTTTTCCTTCTTTACAAAACCAAGGCAGCTCTCCTTCCTGAATTTTACTCTGGTCAGCCATTCTAGTGTCTAACCACCTCCAGGAAGCCAAACCTCCTTATTAACGAGAACACTAGAAACTCAGGGGACAGCTGCATCTTCTTACCGATTCATTGCATGCTCCCACTGAGGATGAAGGCTGGTGACGGAAATGGACTGCGTTGGCCCCTTTGGGGAGGGGATTGACAATGGGGTGATGACTGCTCTCTTTAAGGACTTCACTTCTCCCGAACCCTGACTTTTGTTGAAGAATGCTTTGCTGTTGTGGGAGAAAATGCTGAGGCAAAGACAGTTGGTAAGAAATACCGAACGCTAAAGATGTGTCTTTTTTCACAAATTTAATCACAAGCAATTATGTTCAGCTATTCTCAATACTCATCTTTGGGAAATGTCATTATCTGGATAGAAAAGCATCTTGGAACAGCCAAAACAGTGCAGGCTAGTCACACAAATTCTATTAAATGTGATGGGAATGTGTTTGAGGCTATGGAAATGATAAAACCTATGGAAAAGCATTACCTGATTTTTAAAAAATTCATTGAGTGTTCTTTAATAAGTTAGTTAAAACCCATTTGATCAAATTGTATCATGAAATATTTACTCCAGTCTGTCAGTTCTTGGCTTATTTTTTCACTTATAAAATGCTTAAAATTTTCGAACTCTGATTAGTAAAATAGAAAATGATATTCTAGCTACAACACCAATTTGCTGTTACCAATGTATATATATATATATATTTTTTTGAAATTAAATATATGAGGAAAGTCTTGATCATAATGTCTCACAAAATTAATGGTATTATTTCTGAAGCTATATACAAAATTCTTAAATAATGTGATGTTCAGAAGCTGGAAGATTCAATCCATGTATGCACACACATTTACCAAAGGGCTACCAGGAGTGTTATACCTCCTGCTTCATAAAAACACGCTTTTTGGTGCCACAAATTACACTGCATTATTTCAAATTAAGTAGTGAGAAACAGCATATAGATTTATTACTGTTTTTATAAATTATAAAAATAGACTATATTAGCTTTATATCAGCTTACTCTTGATTGCTTTTAGTAATCTATCATTACAAAAACATATTCCACAATATATTACTCAGTGATTTTTAATAATATTCTTGAAATGTATATTAAACTATTCACTGGAATTGAAAAATGAAGTCAGATATTTTATGACAGAAGGGGGGCCTGACTGGGCTGGTGGCTTGGCCGCGATGGTTGGCATTTCTAATTAGGTTAGGAGCAGACACCCACCGGCTGAGTAAGCTAGATCTAAACTTAAAGGACATGATGAGATGAAAGCAGTTTATCAAAAAAGGATTGCATTGTCAAAGCTGTATTGAAATTAGCAATGTTTTTAATTTTCCAATTCCATCTGAGTATATCATGCTAAATAGTGTGTCTATAGGTGGGAAAAAATGGGTATAATTAATAGTTATTTCATTAGTTTTGGCAGTCTTTTGATATTAGTCCCAGATATTGAGAAAGTGAATTATTCCAATATATGAAAAGATTAAAAAAAGTAAATAAAATAAGAATTCACACACACAGAGATTCCTTTTTAATTCAGGTGGATTCGGGTTCCTTGCCTTCAGCTAAAGTGAAGAAGCAGCTCATCAAACTGTCAGGAACAGTGCCAATAAACTGATCGTGGAAAATAATTTTTGATAATAGATCACCAAGTGATTTTCAGCCTACAAGAAGAATTCCAAGAAGTGGTTGACGTTGCTGTAACAATGCCCCTGATTCAGGAGAATAAGGCTTCTTAGTGCTGACATTTATGAAAATGTAAGACGCAAACAGAAAACGTAAAACACAGCTAGAAATCTTTTAGGTGGCATGTGAGTAGGAACATTTGAGCATGGCTGGGTTGAAAGATCCCTCTCAGCTCTGATCGCTGTGACTGTCACTGTGTCTGCGAGCCTCTGGCACCTGTAGGCTCCCCTTCTCCCATCCCAGGATCCCCCCGGCGCCCGCGGCCCGGCCCCCGGCTGGCCTGCCTGGGGCACCGCGCTCCACGATGCCCCTGACCCAGGCCACCCCCTCAGCCAAGCCCCTCTCCTCTCAATACAGCAGCTTTCACTGGACTATATTTTGGTCTCTCCCCTTCTCTAGAAAGCTTGCTCCACGAGAGAAGGCTTTTTGCCTCTTTTGTTCATTGCTATAACCTCAGTGCCTAGAAAATTATTTGGAGAAAGAAGTGACCAAGGAGTAGAGTTGATCCTCAAAATCCACATCTTCTGTATTTGCAAATGTGCCTACTTGCTAAAATTTACTTGTAACCCCCAGATCCACGTTCATGGCCCTTGAGCACAGACATGTTCCCTGCAATGAAAAACTTGAGTCCCTCGATGCAGATGTTCCCAGCTGACATTGAACAAGGCAGCACGTTGCCTTCTTGTTTCAACTCTCATACTGTGAATAAATATCTTCTTTGTGGCCTATTTAGTGCCACGCTTTCCACATTTGTGTGTGTGTGTGTTAGTGATTTCACTGTTGAAAATGGAATTGTCCTTTCATTTTCGGGATGTTGCTCTGGAGACATCTGAAGGCAGCCTGGTTTTTCTTCCTTTATTTAAGGAAATTTAGCTTTAAAAATGTCTCGTAATAATTTTTGTCTTCATTTCCTGGGCCCTCTATTTCAGGGGTACTTTTTAATCCATGCGTTGTATCTTTTCTGCCCTCCCTCAATACCTATTACTTTATCTGCAATCATTTTACCCCCCTTTCCTTCCATTTGCTTTCATGCCATGATTTTCATTTGGTGTCACCATGTCTATTCCGATTTTGGCTGTTCTAACGACTAGTTCTGTTAATGATACTGTTTTGGTGCTCAGTTAGTTCCCTTAGCTCTGCAATCACTCTTTTAATCTTTTTCTGCCCTTTTGACACTTTGTCTTCAATGCATTAAAAAGTATAAAATCCATGTTATTATTAAGTTATCCCATAGCCTGAAGCCCTTGCAGGGAATCTTCTTCTGTTCCTTGGGTTATATTTTCTGCCACCTGAGCTATTTTTCTGGTTTTGGTCACTGTGCTTTCTTTTTTGGTTTTTCCGTGATAGGTTTCCACAGTCACCATAGGGCCGGATACTGTTGAATCTCTTAGTCAACGTGTCTAAATAGCAATCCAACCAGGGTAGGAGGCAGAGCGGGGGGAGGCAGGCACTCGAGGCAGGAACCTGAGTCGGGGAAGAAGTGGTGGAAATGAGCAAGAGGAGACGATGAAGGTCAGGGGATGCTTAGCAATGAAGGGAGTGGTGGCAGTGAACCATGGAAGGGGGAAGCTAGACTTTCATGGCTGTTTGGAGGCTTTTGGAGCCCAGAAGGAGGAACTGAGACTAGGGGTGGAGCTGAGACTAAGGCCTGGACTGTTGATCTTCTACACTGCCCTCCTGCGAGGTCACCTGTTGACATGCTCTCTCTCCAAAAGTGAGCCTGTAGGCTTCCACAGCCACCTGCCCCCAAGGTCTTGACTGGGGTGAACAAGCACCTCTTGCTCTTAAGTAAAACAGAGACTACCAGGCAGGGAGACAGATGCAGAAGACACCAAAGTTCTGTCTGCTTTTTATTTCAGATTCCTGCTTTGCTAGGGATAGAGTTTCCCTAGAACAAAGAGTTTCCCTGGTCCTATTAGTCCAAGTTTTATCTGCTTCTGGCATTTGGGGACCAGACAGCTCAGGAAGCCACTTCTAATGACATACTCATAATTAGGTAACTAACATGGGTTTGTGCATCAGAGCCAAAGACAATTAATCCATGACTCTGAAAGTACAGCTAACATCACTCCTAAGTCAAGAGTTCCCAAAGTCATTGACCATCCAAGTATATTCAGAGCCAATGCCGAGTCTGCTGCAATAGCTGGCCCTTAATTAAGTGGAGAAAAGGCAGATCAGGCTGGCAGCACCCCAGGAGTTGAACAGCCCTCGAGTCCCCTCCTCCCCTCCCTCGCTATCACTATCTCTAATTTACCACCAACTTCTCCTCAAGGAGCTTGAGTCTGCTAGTGAGCAAGGAACCATCCAGCAAGCGGGTTATTTTAAATCTTTAATAGACATATTACCTTACATTATGGCTTCATCATTCGCTCCTCAGTGTGAGCACAGAGAGAACATTCATCACAATTAGTGTAACGTTTCAAACACATAAAAAAGATAAAAATGTGCGGCTGAGTGGGGTGGAAGGGAGCTCAGCCTCTCTGAGTTCTGGTAGGCTGTGGGCGCACCGCCAGGCCTGCATGTGGCTCTCCCAGGGGCCCAGAAGGGGGTTGGGGTCTGCCCTGAGCCCAGAGTGCTTTCTCCAGGGAGCAGAGCCTTCCAGTGTTGAGCTGACACTGTGGCTGTCATTTACAAAGCTCTGCTCTCACTTCTGCTACTGGCCAAGCAAGGGCCACTAGTCAAAACTTGGGGTGTCAGGCCCAAGAAAATCAGAAAGAGACCTCTTATTTACTGAGCCAAGTATTATACTAGACTCTTTCACGCCTGTTAGCTCATGGAAGCCCTGTGCTCACTACATGAGGTAGATATGATTATTCCACTTTTTACAGAAAGGAAAAACTGAGGGTCAGAAATGTTTCTGTGGTTCAGACCCAGGCTGGTCTGTTTCCAAAGGTTATTTTCTTTGAATATAGTCACTGGACTAGACAAGTGTATGTAGAACTGAAGCTGGGAGAAGAGAAGGCCCAGGAGGGAAAACCTGCTGTACTTTTTCCTATCTCCTCCTTTGCCCTTCACCTCCAAGTGATACTTCATAGTGCACAACAAACCATTGCTTGCCTTTAAAATGTTTTTGTATGCATTTATGCACGTGTGTGTATGTAATTATTCACCTCTCTTTTGGGCTCTGGCAGAGTTCAGTTAATCACACAGGGCTGCTCTCCGCACTCGGCGTCACTCAGTAAAGGCCCCTCTCCCCCTGATTTCCCCCACTCGGTCTCTGATCCTCACTCCCGCCCCCTCACCTGTCTGCACACCTAACTCTGCTCTACTGGATGTGAGTCCTTGTAACACGTGTGTGCACGTAGGTTGGTTTACAACACGGTATTTTGTTATAAACCTCATTTTTGCTATTTATTTCCCCCCTGTGCACTGTGAGACTACGAATCCACACCCCTTGTTCCCACCCCTGGAGGCGGACACTCTAGTTTACCTCCCGGCCCTGGCACTGTGCGTGATGCGACAGCTCAGCAAACACCAGGACCCTTGTCCCCTTGGGGACTGCACTGAACTTTATCCAGCCGTTCTCTATCCTTTGCTTTCCTACAATCACATCACTCGTTTAAGTCCTCAGTATCCCTTGTCTGGGTTATTAGACAGGTCTCCCTGCCTCCCACCTCTTCTGATACTAAATTCAACGCATCCTTCAAGGCTCGGAGAAGCCGGCTGGCCCACTTATACTTGCCCTCCTCTCAACTCCTTCATCACACATTTTCTGTGCCAGTCATTTGGTGCAGAAGCCACAATCCAGGATGGTAGATGATGAATTGTTGCAAATGCTGGAGTTTTATACCTGGCTGAGTTTGGTTGTCTCTACCACAGAGAGGAGACACAGCCTATTCAGCTCATCGTAGAGCCCAATGCCCTGTGTAGCGCGCACACACATGCGATCAAAAAGCTTTGCCAGTCCTGGCCAATGTGGCTCAGTTGGTTGGAGTGTCGTCCTGTGCACCAAAAGGTGGCGAGTTTGATTCCCGGTCAGGGCACATGCCCAGGTTGCAGGTTTGATCCCTGGTTGGGGTGTGTGTAGGAGACAGCTGAGCAATGTTTCTCTCTCACATTGATGTCCTCCCCACCAAATCAATTTAAAAAGGCTTTGCCATCATACTTACTGGGGTCTAAGTTTGTGGTTAATAGGTACCCTATGTCTATGTGCCAGGAAAGAAATTCTTCCTCGAGGCTCTGGCTAAGCAGCAGATAGATGGAGACTTGTTGCCAAGAGATTGGTAGGGTTATGGAGAGTGGGTGAAAAAGCAATAAACCTCAATTAATCCCTGACGACATAGTTGTGCTTGCATACATATTTGAGCTGTGCATGAATGTGTGTGTGTGTGTGTGTGTGTGCGCGCGCACGTGTGTGGTGGAGCAGGAAAGGGGAAGGTGAAGGCACGGGGGAGCTGGTCCATGCCATAGAGTTCCTCCTGTCAGCTTTGGAAAGTCAAGCCTCTCCCAAGTAGGGCACAAGGCGGGGCACAGCTGTTGTACTGCACAGATGCCTCAACTTCTTTCCAGGGGAATCCTGAGGATGGCAGGAGCAGCTGGAAGGATCACGAAATGGACAGCGTAAAGCAAGTATTGAGCAGTGAGGCTTGAGATGTGTGAGGCAGGACATTGTCCTTCTTGGGCTGTCAATTCATTTACGTTTTAGTCCTGCCAAAAATGTCTCTTTCATTTTCTGGTCATTTTTCTGAATCCCAAGATTTCCTCATTCATCTTTTAAAATTTTCTATGATTACTTGAATGCATTCATACTCTCCCTTCCTAATTGGGTTACTGATTTGGAAGTTTTTTAGTTATTCTTGATCCCATTTTCCTGGTCTCTCTGTAGCAATAAACGTCAACTATTTCATCAGCTTAGCTAACAACTAGACTCTGTGCTTCTTTTAGGGACCTCAGTCCTACAACCACAAGGAACTGACTCCTGCCAATCAACTGAATGAGCTTGGAAGCAGTTTCTTTCCCCAGAGCTTCCAGAAAAGAACATAGCCCTGGACTTCTGACCTACAGAACAGCGAGTTCATAAGTAGGTGCTGTTTTAAGCTGCTAAGTTTGGATTAGTTTGCAATGCAGCATTGACTGTAACTAACATAAGCACAGATAGAATGGAAAGGGCAGTGGACTTGATATCTTACTAGATGTGCACCCTCTGCTGACTTACTGAACCTCCTTTTCTTCATTTGTAAAATAGTGACAACAAATGATACATACTTCACCGAATTATGGTGAGAATTAAGTGAAATGAGATATGCAAAAAGGCTTTTGCCGTTTAAAACACACTTTTTATAGAATAGAAATTCCTGAATTTTTAATTTCCAAACATAGTCTTTCCTTTTGGAGCTTATTCAAAGCACAGCAGACAAACTTCTTTATAAACCAAGGAGGCCCCTAACATGCTTTGTGGCTCTGAGGCTAAATTGATTATTTATGTGCACTCCTTTAACACTGCCCAGGGCCGCAGCCTTGGGTCCTTTCTGCCCAGAGGCTGTTCATCTCTGCGAAGCTGTTGTGTGCCTTCTGGCCAGCTTCATCCTTATTTGAGGGCATTCTCCCCACATCCCAGAGCTTCAGCAAACACTCCTGAAGCAGACGCTCCTGCAGCTCTGGTGCGTGTGTGGGCCAAATGGAAAGCTTTCTTCTCAGTTGTGGTCATCCCACCAGCACCAGCACCAGCACCAGCACCAGCACCAGCACCAGCACCAGCACCAGCACCAGCACCAGAACCTCCACACTCTTTTTTAAGGGAAGTGTGGGTCTTGCATAAATATTTTGACAAACACCTTGGGTGGGAGGACACCCTAGGGACATGTGGGAGCCACAGTGGGGTCTCCCTGAATAAATTATTGAGCTTTTTATCAGTGGCATTTAAAAGTAAATTCCAAAGCTGATAGATTATGTTAGAGAAATGATTTTAGAAGTTACCATCTACAGGGGATAGGACATGAGACCATGGCCAGGAGGAAAGGAATATTAGGATAAAAAATTCATAAGAGGCCAGGCTGGGAGGCTGTGCTCTACACTTCTCATGGTGTCCCATGACATAGATCGTGCTTTGCAGCCTTTCCAGAAATAGTGGGGAATTTATTCCAGTTCTGCTGTTTTGTGTGCCATGTAAAACCTCTTCCTTGCCCTGGCTGGTGTGGCTCAGTTGTTTGGGCATCATCACGTACACCGGAAGGTTGCCGGTTTGATTCCTGGTCAGGGCACATGCCTGGGTTGCTATCCCCAGTAGGGGGCTTGCAAGAGGCAGCCGATGATGTTTTACTCTCATGTTAATGTTTCTCTTTCCCTCTTCTTTCCTCTCTCTCTAAATCACTAAAAAAAATTCTTAAAAACAAAAAAATGCCACCTCTTCCTTCTCTCCACATCAAATCATAGTGAAACCTGCATGCTTTCTAATGCCATGTTTCCGAGGATATGGTCAAGTACTATACACAGACTCAAGTTGGGTATGATAAAGGGATCCAAACCCAAGCAGAGTGAAGCTAGAAATTTAGTGCAATTCTGGAGCATCAACTATAGGTCAGGTGCCTCTAGAGATACTGAGTGATGTGTTGCGTCAGCATGGAGGGCTGGGGTTGGACCCTAGTCCGCCTGCTTTCCATGGTGCCACATCGTCAGTTTTAAAGATGAAATGAAATACAGGCAAAGGGGCTTACCATTTTCTCACTTCATCAGTGACTTCCAGAAATCCTGATGCTGGAGGACTTGGGGGGGGGGGAGGAGTGAAGCCCCAGGGAGCTCAGGCCAAGTGTCATTAATCTTAGAGGGGGACTTGAGCTGGAGAACCAGGCTCACCTGCTGAGTGACATTGTCAGGGTGGTTTGGGGAAAACATTCCATTTTCTCTTCTAACAGAGGGAAACAAATATTGTCACTTTCCTGCCCTGTGATAGAGAAATCTATGCCCAGAATTTTCAAACAGCAGTTCAAGAAACAAATAACCTTTGTCTCACTAATTTATCATTTTTGTAACTCGAAAATAGGGCTCTTCCAGCTGGGCCACTGTATTATAATGAAGCATGTCAGAAAGATCTTGAAGCTTAATAAATACAAAGAAATTAAGCTCCCAAACCTGCTGATTTGAACAATCACCACTGCCCACCCACGTCCCCTTTTTGGGTATATTTCTGAGTCATTAAAGAAACTAATTACTTTCTCTTCCATTTGCCCAATAACTGAGGTCAGACTTGAATGCGTAAGCAATGAATAGCTCACCCCTTTAACTTTACCTCATCAGCACAGGCAGAAATTACCTCTTGGATGATGAGGCCCTCTCTTCTCATCTCTTGCTCAAGACATATAGTATTTTATAGAAACATCAGGGAGGGACCTGCCTTTATAATAGCCATATGATTTAGAGCAAAAATAATAAATGCCTGGAAATGAAAGGGAAGAAGCAGTACTGGGGGGCTCTGCTGAACTGTAAGGAGCTGCTTACAGAGCAGTTTGGCAACTGGAGGGAAATGATGGCAGGAATGAATGGGAATGTGGTGACCGATCAGGGATGAGCCGACAAGAGAGAGGAGAAGCCAGGCAAACCTTTTAGAGACTTTGAAGCAATGAGAAGTGTCCCCTTGTGTGGTGATGGAAATTATTGTCATGGTTGATAGTAGCTCCACACCAACAGGCCAGGAGGAGAGTACCTGAGAGGAAGGCCTGCAGAGGGGCCCAGAGCATGGCTCCACCTGCAGGCAGACCTGGGGCGCCTGTCACTTATATGTCAGAAGACTGGGGGTGGGTTACTACACATCTTTGTCACTTCATTTATAAAGTGCGTATGGTCACTCAGTAGGGTTTTTATGCAGATGCCATGAAACACATCAGTACTTATCTCAATGCCTGACATATAGTAGGTTGTCAACAAGTAGGTAGATTTATTATTAAGGTAAATTCCAGTTACCAGTGGAAGGCTTGAATTCCACCGTAGGGAGGTCATGGGCTGCTGCGACTGGAGGCCTCAGCCGTGGCCCTTGTGAAGGAAGGCAGGGAGTCAGGCTCAGGTCAGATGGCCGGGGAGACTCTGAAGGCAGGGGTCATGGCTCCAGCTGTGATGCTTAAGAATTCCAGGTGAAGGATAAGGTCCCTGGAAGAGGTCTCATCCTCTGCTAAGATCCACAGTCTGTCTCTGCAGGGCTCCTTGTGGACTCGATGTCTCTTGCTTTGCCAGCTGCGAAGTCCTGCTCAGAGACGCTGGCTGTCCCTGATGTCCATGGCTGACTGCTCTGGGAAAAGAGGGAGGGCAGCTGCCTCCAGTGAATTTTTAATCATAGATGGCAGATGTGGAAGCCCTGGATTTATGAATGCTTTTCATCTTAACCAACCTGCTGCTGACTCCCAGGGACTCTTTCCCACCTGCCTGTATGATTTATACATTCGTGGCCTGCCCCGGCAAGCCAGAGGCTGAGCTGCAGGATCCAGTCACCTCCCTCTTTTCAAATGCATTCTAGTTCTCTTGTGCAGTATAAGAAAACTCTTTGCTGAAAGAAGTCTTATCCCAGGGAATTCCCATACCTTGTCCCCTCCCAGCCCCCCACTACCCGCCCTTCACAAGGCAAATTTCCCCTGCAGCTCCTAGTGCCTCGGGGGAAATCAGACTGACCCCCTGGAGGGTTGTGGTTTCCTTGAATGAAACTTGTGCTGATGGATTTGAACAAGATGCGAAGGGCTAGTGAATTGTAAGCGTCTCTTTGGCAGGATTGCTTCTGATTTCCCACCCCTCCTCCTAAACCTCAAAGCACAGGGTCCACACTTCTCCCTCCCACAGCTGGGCTGTATCAAATTCAAATGGCATCTCAGAGACCCCAGGTTCCTGGAAAGGATTTACACATTTATTTTATGCATCGTGATGTTCCTCTGTGGCCAGCACTAACCCCAACCTGGTGAGAAAGAAGTCTGTGTCTCTAGGCAAAGAAAGAGCTACTGATACCCCTTTCCTGATTTATGTTCTTGAAATGAGGATAACTGGCTATGCTAAGAGAACGGTCTGACTCTCAAGGGAATGATTCCACCAGCTGTGTTCCTCTCTGAACCCCATTTGGTCATGGCACCTTCAAGGTAGAGGGCAGAGTGCAATATCTATTAACCCTCAGTTGTAGTGCCAGACATTTTACATCGCTAGTGGAAAAGAGTTTCTACAGGGCCAGGCAAATAATTGAAATGAATGAATTGGCCTTCAGTACAGTTGAGACAGTAAGGAATGGTGGGGTCTGAGGAGCCCTGCATACAGAAGGTAGTTACTACTTAGCTTTAACTGGTCAATCTTTTGGAGAAATATAGGTATAAAATTACCAGATCTTCCAATATTTTCAAGAGATACAGAAATATAGATTTTTAAATGTGAAATTTCTTATTTGTAGATGAGTAACCACTAATTCAAAAAAATAGAAAACATGCCACATTCTGTACCAGATTTGACCCAAAGATTTCTAGTTGTCAGGCTTTGCCTTACATGCTTGATCTCACTGATTACTTTCAACAACCCAGGAAGGTGCTTTTTGTTGATGTCATTTCATTGGAAAGAAATTGAAGGTCAGGAGGTCAAGGACTTTGCCTGGAATCTCGAAGCTAGTCAGTGGGAAAGCAGAGGCTCAGGAGCAGGCCTTCCTGAAGCCTCTTCCAGGGAGGAGCCCCCTGGAGGTCTGCCGGGCCTCTGCCGCCGCCCAGGTTGCACAGAATCAGGCAAGTGTGGCTGTTTCCTCTCTCCTTTCCTCCTCACGTGCTGCAGGGCTTTCTAGGACTTTATGAACCCTCTCTTTCATTTGCCAGACTCGACCCCCAGGTGCCTGAGAACACCAAGGGCACCTGCAGAAAAATGTACTTGTTCCTGAGTCATTGTGTTTGCCGTGGCTCCTCCAAATGTGGCTTTTTAAGTCCCAAATAATGTTAATGTTTTTCTCCCGTTTACCTTCTCATTTTGAACAAAGATATCACTCCCTGGCTTTTATATAAAGGGAATAAAGTCAAATTGCTAGAGGTTCCAAGTCAATAAATACATCTGAAATCAAATCTTGGTTGCCAAGTAGAGTTGGGGCTTCAAGGGGGTGGGGAGTTGGCATTTATTGAGTCTCTATGATGCTGTGAAATGGGAATTATTGGCCTCATTTTACAGATGAGGAAATTGAGTTCAGAAGGTTGAAGTTACCTGCCCAAGGTTACATGATGCCCAAGCAAATTGGATTTAGAGCCAGGAAGCCTAGGGCAAAATCCTGCCTCTAAGTCCAGTACATTTTCTCCTGTACCATGCTACTCTGAATATTACAGCAAATATGTCTCTGCTAGTAATGTTAACAAAACGACTGAGAATTTCTTTTGAATTGTGTTGTTTCATTATGCCAAGTAAAAGAAAGTAAAATCTGCTCTGGATTGACATGCTTTGTATACATGGAACCAAAAGCAGGAAGAGCCAGGCTCAGCTTAGCCCTCCTTAAGATATTTACTCAAAATTCTCTCAAAAAATTATCAGAAATATATTGAGTTGGAACAAAATAACATATTGCACTATTTTACAAAAATGTATGAGTTTACATTTGTATAATTCCATATACTCTGTGTTCTTGTTGTCTGTATTTTATGATTATATATGCTATAAACCCCATGAATTACTGCTTTTGTTTTTTTTGCTTTAAACAGTTAATTGTCTTATATATATAGTCTGTGGTATATTTATGTCAACTTAAAATTTTACCCAATGAATATGTCCTTATATTTATATATGAAGCATAATATATCTGTAATACACAAATATATATTTGCATCTAACACACAAATTTGTAGTTATATAGACATATCATATACAATTATATTTTATATGTAAATACATATATATATTAATATATAAATATTTGCAATGTATTATTAAATTATTTGTAAATGGAATCTCATGAACAAAATAAACTGATGAACAAAATAGATCCAGAGACATAGAAGCATGCAACAGACAAATCTCAGAGGGAAGTGTGTGGGGGGGTCAACCAAAGAACTTATATGCATATATGCATAACCAATGGACACAGACAATAGTGAGATGAAGGCCTGTGGAGGGGGTGGGAGCAGGGAGGAGGGGTTCCATGGGGGGAAAACGAGGGCACCTATAACACTTTCATCAATAAAGACAAATTTTAAAAAATTATAATGTATTATATATTATATGTAATATGTTAATACAGATTAATGCATATTTATATATAATATGTTAATACACATAAATATATAACTACTGAAGGATATATTCATTGGGTAGAATTCTGAATTGACACTTTTTTTCAGTGCTTTAAATATGTCATTCTCTTGTCATTCCCGGAGAAAAGTCATCATTTTTGTCATTTTTTCCCAGGATGTGTTGTGTCTTTGCCTTCAGCTGCTTTTAAACCTAATTTTTATCTTCACGCTAGGCTGTTTGATTACACTGTGCCTAGGTGTGGTTTTCTTTTGTAATCATCCTGCCTGATTTTCATCCACTTTGGATCTGTGGGTTGACGTTTTCCACCAGTTTATTAGCCTTTCTTCCTCAACTATGTTTGCTATCCTACTCTCTCTTCTCTCTTCTGGGACTCTAACTACTTGCATGTTAAAACATTGGGTATCATACAACATACGATGATCTGCTCTGATTTTATGTACCCATTTTAGTCTTTGTGTATCCGTTTTAACATTTTCTACGGATATGTCTGTAGGATCACTAACCCTTTCTTCTGCATTCAGTATTCTGCTAATCCACATAATAAATTCCTGATGTATAATAAACTTTTCACGTTTAGCATTTACTTTTTTTCATAGTGTTCTTGTCTCTGCTGAACATTTCGCTTCTTCACGCATGTATGCACCTTTCCACTAGATCCTTTGGCATTTTACCATAATTATTTTTTAAAGTCGTTGTCCGATAATTACAACATCTAGGCCATCTCTGGTACTGCTTCTATGGACTGTTTCCTGTCTCGACTTTGGGTTACATTTTCTTACCTTTCTGTATTCTTATAGCACACAAAGAACACTAAGTACTGAAGTAAATAAGTTTGCTTCCACAAAGGTTTTTTGTTCTTGTTTTATTTTCTGTTCCACTCTGAGAGTGGGGGCCAAGTCAATCTGATGTGGATTAGGCCGGGTTGAAATGAGTCTAAGCTTTGTTACCTTTTTAGTTTTACTCAGTTCACCACTGGATTCAAATACCTTGGAAACCAAATAGGCTTTTTTTTCCCCCCACCAGGAGCTGAGATCTCACAACTGGAGAGGTTCTGGAGATCTGCCTCTGAGTCACAGTGGAGCCAGCCACTTTCGGGTATGTAGGCATCTCTGACTGTTTCATAGCCAAGCAGAGGAGTTCTGGGTCGTCAGTGAGTTCTTGTTGCCGTGAAGTCCTACCTGCTGCTTTCGGTGCCTTGGGGGTTTGCATTTAGTCCTGCTGCCGTTCTCCTAGGCTTTGGAGGTCTTGGGAAGGCCTGAATGCCTTGAGTTTTCTCTTGTTAGTTCATTTAGATTTCTTTGTGTCTTTAGTTCTCTGATGGTTTTTAGAAATATAATTTATTTTCTTTTGGTTGTTAGAGTGGAAGCAATGATCTCATAATTGTTTTCATCTATATCAAAAGCAGAACTGTTGTGGTTACTGTTATTATTGCTGTTGGTGGTGGTGGCAGCGATAGCAGTGGTGTGTGTGTGTGTGTGTGTATTTAAGAGTGTCATCTATGAAAGCAGGATTTATTTCTAATTAGATTGCTCTGTGCAGTGTCCAGACCCATGACATATATTTTTCATCACTGTCCCAGATAATTTTAACCTTGTAGGTCATGATATCTGGTCACAACTCTCATGACCCCACTGTTTTGCAAACAGCTTTTGACACCCTTCATGCATCTCCCACCTCCTTGCCACTCATTTCAGTTTTGGCAGTTAAATCAAGGATGGCCAAATAGGAGTGCTCTTTTCTCTCCCATTTGCATTGGATGGAAATAAAATTATTTAAACCAAATATACACACATGTACATTTACTGGGAAGACAGAACAATCAATCTGCTCCTGGAATACTGCGTCCGGGTCAGTGTTTTGGTGCCATTCCCAACGACATGTAAAATTAGTTCCTGCATCCTGTCAGCTAAGTGTCTCACCATAGAATTTCTTAACACGTTTGGAAAGAGTTGGGAAAAAATAATTCAGAACCTAAAAAACTTGAGCAAGAGAAAACTCATTTTTCCTTGAAAAATCTCTTAAGACCTGGAGGACCTGTCCCAGAATTACATTCAGTCTATATCCCAAGGGATATGGTTAGTAAGAGGGAAGCCAGAGATGGATGCTGGTGGGTCTTTGGGAAGAGCCTTGAAACAAAAAGATCAGTGGTAGGAAAGGGGAATTGAAAATGTAGTTCATGGCCGGAGTCTGGGAACAGGTGAGGGGTAGGAGAGGAAGCGAAGAGGTGCATCTGGCACAATGGTGCCCACAGTGGCTTCCTGGCCTGGAACTGATGGGTGGCTCTGACTGTGTCACATTGGAAGGCACTTGTTGCCATAAAACATTAACATTCCACTATTTGGTTTAAATAACTTCATTTTGATTTGCTGCAATTCAGTTCAGTCCAACTGATACATTAAGTCTATATTAGCTAACTGCTATATGTCTAATGTTGTGTGCGTCCTTGTGATGACTACAGAGAAAGCAATGTACCAAAGGGCTCTGTTCTCAAGGAGACTGTGAGTATAATCCTACTGTCAAAACAAGAGCCACTCAATATCCAGCTAAAATTAGAGAACAAAATAAGGAAGCTGGACTGAAAGTTAGGTCAGGATTTTTAATTCCAGATCAGCAATTTGCTGATCAGGCCACTGAATTTCTCTGAACCTCACTTTCTTCCTCTGTGAAATGAGGGACTGCAATAGAGCAGTGGTTTTCAAACTTGTTGCATTTAACATCCCCTTTTATAACAAATAATTTGTAATGCCTCATTTACCAAATCAAAATGAAATTTGCGGATATTGTAACATACTTATATACATGATAAGAATCAATATAATGGCCTAATGGTAACAGAAAAGTAAAAGGCAAGTATTTTAAAATAAATATCTACTTCAGAATGTAAATTTTCAGATATAGCTACTGTAGATGGCGTAATTAAGTACTCAGACTGTTGCACCTGCTTATAATGAATATGTTTGGATTTTAAAGAAGCGAGATCAGAAGCCGCACTATGCAAGAAGTACATTAAATGAGAGAGCAGAGGTATCTACAACATGTTGCTAGTAACAGACCAGACTTATTTGTATATGAAAAGGGAGAGAGAATGGCTTTAATTTAAGCAAGGGCAACATACCAATTTAAAATACTGACTGGGAGAATAGAGAAAACGAGGAAGCGAGATATTTCTCACAAATGAGCTGTTCCTCATTTGTAAATGTCATATCAAAATAAGGCCTAATATTGTGACCTGCGATGGGGTAGGGACAAGGCATCATGGCAAGTGCATCTGCTGTGTGTGAAATGCCGCCCTAAAGGCATGCATTCAATCTGGGTGTCGGATACGAGGTAGCTCTCTGTAGTTCAGGACTGTCCCCAGCATGGCAGGACTTGTCCAATCTCTGCTCTCTTTCTGCCACATGCTACTACTGCTCTATAATTATTGTGAGAACCAAAAAAGGGAATTTTGCTTTCAGGCTGTCTTTGGACTCGAGACTGTAACATCAGCCCTTCCCTGAGTTTCCATCCTGCAGCCTCTTGTACAGATTTCAGACTTGCCAGCCCCACAATTATATGAGCCAATCCCTACACCCCTCTGTGTGTGTGTGTGAGTGAGTGAGTGTGTGTCCCTCCTGTTTGTGTTTCTCTGGAGAACCATTACCAACACCCCCCCCAACTGCTACTGCCGGCCCTCGCTGTTCCTGCTGTGGCCCTGTCATCTTCCCAGCGACCTGGCTCACCCTTTCTCCTCCCACTCACCCTGACACCCAGTCACCACCAGATCTTGTCAATCCCACCTCCTAAACTTGCTTTAACTTTCCCTTTTAGTTCCATGACGATGTCTTTATAAAAGCCACTGTCTTCTCCAACCAGGTGTACAGCTCTAGCTTCCTGTTGGGTCTCCCTGCAGTCACTCTCCTTCAATCCACATGGTAGCCGCCTTTCTCAATAACAAACCTGGTCTTTTGATTTTTTTCTACCTAGAACCATTCAATCACTTCCCTCGGTCTCTATGATAAAGTAGAAATTCATTCATGCTGATTAAAAGGCCCTAGATGATCTGGCTTCTGCTACATATCTCATCGCATCTCTGTCTCTATCCAATCCCACCAATTTCCTCTACTTCCCCAAAGGGCATGGCTGATCATGCCTCAGGGCATTTGCACAGGCCACTCTTTGGCCTGGAACACAACCTTCCCACGTCTTTCCTCTGCTAACTGGTACTCGTCACTCAGCTATCATTGCCTTCTGGAAGTTTATAAGTTAGTTTCTGCTCCCACATGATTCTATCACATTTGTCATTGTATTACTGTTATTATTTTAGTGATAATATTTATCATTGTTTTATTATTTCCTACTTGATTTTCTATATATCTCCCTGTAGACTGAGATTGGATCTTGCTTGCTGCATATTGTATCTGTAGTACCCAGTACATATAAGCTCTCCACACATTTTTCTTGAATGACTACATATATAAATAAACTCCACCCATCTAGTTTTAGTGCCACTGGCTATACAGAATCCCTTACTGGGCCTATTGAGTGTCTTACTAACGTTTTAGTCTCTAATCTCTCCTGCCTGTAATTTTCTGTTCCACTGTTGCTGGTTCTGATACAATTCTGGTTAAAGCCTTCAACAATTTGCCATGTCTTTGGGCAATCCAAGCCTTCCATGAAATTACTGTTTGTTCCTAGGGGCCCAGGAAATCTAGTGATCATTCCCCATCTTTCCTCTCTGCAGTGGTTTTTATGATGTTGCCTTGGCTTGGAAAAGCTTGGAGTCTCTTAACTCCCTTCATTCTCTTCTTTGGATTGAAATGAATTACTCTTTCCTCTAAACACTATTTGATTTACATAATGGAAAGAGCAGATATAAAATCTTATATATATTACTTCATTTTTGGAATCATAGTATTCTTGCCTATAACATGAGACTACTAATATCTATGTTATCATCATAGTGGCTTTTACTCATCTAATTCTTGCATGTGCTGTGTCCTGGCTAGCCTCCTAAGCACTCTATGTATATTAACTTATTTAACTATCAGTTTCCTCAATGTCACAGAGCTGAGGGTGGCAGACCTGGGATTCAAGCTTGGTAGCCTGTGTCCTCGGTCACATTGCCACACTGCCTAATGGAAGGTACAAGTGATATAGAGAATGGAGGTGCTTAGGGCAGAACACAGCTCCAGCAGGCACCGAGTGGGTCATTCTACAGGCCCTGGGGCCAGACAGGTGTGAGTATGATTCTGTCATTTAGGAGCTGGTTGACCTTGAATAGGTTATTTATCTAAGCCTTAGTCACCTTATCTGAAAACTGGCATGTTGCTGATAAATATTTACTTCATAGGATTGTTCTGAAGATTAAAAAAAATAGCATAGAATGTTCTTAGATTAGTATCTGGTATAGAGTTAAATCTTTATAAATGTGCGTTTTATAATTATCATAATAATCATCATCATTTATCACATCTGCTTTGTATAATAGTTACTTGTGTGCTCAATTTTAATCCCTTCTATAAGATTATAATCTTTCTGTTCCTGGCCTATGTCTTAAACTCTTGCGCATTGTAGGTGCACAATGTTTGTTAAATGAGTGAGCAGATAATCCTTTCATTGTGATTCATTTAAAGGATTATGGAAGGACTGGTGAATTGAAAAGGGCATAGGGATTTTTGGCCAAGAAAAAAAATCCCCTAAAATGAAAGTAGCTGTGATGTCAATGGAAGATGTTAATTGCATCTTTCTTCCCTGATCCCCCTGGCATTCCCATCGACAGAGAGAAAGGCTAGCGGGCTGGGACTTGGCTTCTTTTCTTCCTGTTCAAGCAGGATGTGTAATATCCATTGTATAGCTGGGTCTGAAGGAGTCAGATTCTCCTTGGAAGTGAAAAAATCCCATTAATTTTTCAACTCTAAAGGGTGTCTTGGCATCTCCGTGTGTTATGGATAGCCTCCTATAATGGGGATAGACAATAAGGAATTCTGGAAAGAACCAGGGCTGTGGAGGATGTGGTTAGAGTCCTGAGTCATCAATGGCAGTGATTCTGGGCAACTCATGTATAGTGGGGGATCTCATGTCCCTCATGTGTAAAATGTTGTGAGATCATATGGGCGGCCATACATGAACGTACTTGGGAAACATTTGAAGGCCCTCCTTGGGTTGTCACCGTTGCTCCTGGAGATCTGCATCATCAGTGTCTCCCTCCCTCCCAATGTAGAGACCTGCCATGTAGGGAACTGCACTCCTACCAAAAGGCAAAGTGAGATTATCAGGGAAAGAGAGCACTGGAAGGACTTTTAGGGATCAGCTTGCCCAGCAATTCTCGAACTCCTGCTGCCCCCAAGATCTTGGCCATATCTGTGTATTCTCTGCACCATTATTGATGCAATATTTGTCTTTAATACCTAAACATGTGTAGAAAGAAAACCTTATGTCATTATTGTAAATGGAAAACCAATATTACTCCCATGAAAGGCAAAAAAGAAAGGCAGTGAGAACTCAGCAATGTCATTGCATTCTCGGAAGGTACTGCTGCTTGCCAAGGTTCTGAGCCAGAGACCTACTTTCTCTCCCTTGAAAAGGTAAATTAGCAGATATTAAAGAGGCGTTAACTGAAAACCGAACCAGGCTGAGACTTGAAGGATTGCAAGATAATTGAAAAGGAGGTATTTTTCTCACTAAGGATTAAATGTAGCTTAATGCTATATGCGCGCCCCGCCTCCAATCATGTCCACTGCCCCACATTTTAGAGAAAAAGTGACTTCAATGTGGCCTTCTCTTTTTACCATTGTGGAAACTGAGGCCTGAGGGAGATCACGTCTTCTGTTCACACCCCTGCGGAGCTTTTTAGGCCAGAGCTCTGACCATGATGTGCTGGTCACCTGAGGGTCACCGTTGCCATCACTATCGCCGAGAGGCACGGATTCCATGAGTCAACAGCACCTTTCACCATCCTGATGGCATTTGCATCCACTGTTTCACTACGAGATGGACAGGCTCCATTTGATTTGGGCCATTTTATAAATGTGGAAACAGAAGCCTCGGGAGATTATGTGGTATTGTAAGGTCCCACTGCTGGCAGGTGGCAGAGCCAGGTATGACACTGCCTCTAGCCCTACTCCCTTTCTAGCTCACCCAGCCTGCCCGAGAGGCCGTCTTGACCTCGTTTCATCTCCTGCTCTGTGACTGCAATTTTTATAGCATGCCCTGATGCTATTCTCTGTGAACCCGACCCTATAGGCCTTCAACACGGTTTTGGTTTCCAAGGTCACCTGAGGCATTTGGGGAAAGACAATGAGCTTCCCCAGTAAAACCCAGTCTCTCCAATCTAGCATCAAGCATGAAGCAGGGAGATGACCTAACTAACGGTGGCCAGTAAGTCAGCAGGCCTTGCTGTGACCAGGCTGAGTGGCCGCGTGCCCATGCTCCCGGGTCAGGGCTGGGAGCCCGGTTAGCAGGGCAGCGGGTTTGCGGGAGTCACACCCACACTTAGACACACCTAGACCTCCCTTCTCCCCTGTGCACGGGGCTCCTAGTAACATCTCTCAGTGCCACTCACTTTTTCTAAAATGAATTACCCATGTCCCAGGCTTCTGAATATGCAGGTAAGTAGCTGCAATCCGTCTTTGATGCTTTCCCCTTAAACTACACGGTCAAGTCTAAACTAATTAGCCTGGCATTCGAGGCCCTTTACTCTGCGCTGATTGCTCTAGGCTGTGTGGGCCGCCCTCCCCAGCTCCCCTGCCACCCGGATCTGGGATCTGATGTCGCCTTCCCAAGGCCTGTCAGAGTGGCCGGCCGCAAGCGCTCTTTCTGTCCTTACTTCATTTCCTATTTTATGAGGAAACTAATTGTGTTATGTCTCTTTGCATCTTTTTATTTTGATCTCTTATCTCTGTAGTTTAGTCACAAGTCCTTAATGTATCTTAGAAATAGACTGTAAGGATAAAGAGCATGTCTTTCCAGATGTGAAGTATATACCTTGGGAAAAATAGATCCCCCTGTGGGGTATGTTTAAATAAATTTGAATGGCTATCATTAAGAAATGTTTTACTGGGATGTGTATACTAGATGCATCAGGCTAGATGGACTCTAAGGTGCCTACTGATGTGGAGATTGTATAAACAAACAACCTAAAGCTAAAAGGAACCCCCTGAAGTTGTAGGCGGAATTTCTTACATTTTACATTTGCCATCTACAGAACACTACTTTATCTAATACTTTTCAGCTATAGAGGATGAGTGTTTTCATTGCCCTTTTTTGACAGTAATAATGACAATAAGATAAATTGCTTGAGTTGGTCATTGACATGTAGCTGGTCATGGGTAGAGCGAGAAGATAAGTGATGACTAGTTAATTTTCTCAGTTATTTAACCCTTGTAGGTAAGCAATAAAAATATATTAACATGATAAAAGAAATATGTTCAGACACATGAGTTTGGCTACTCAGACACAAAAAAAATTACCACTTTTTCAGAAAAAAGAAGAAAAAAAAAGACTGTAATTTCTTTTTTTTAAGGTCAAGGTTGCATTTTCTGCTTCCCAGTACTGTCTGATCCGTGGATGCTCAATCCACGTGTGGCCAGGAAATACCTTCCCTGTCAGGTATAATCAAGCATCAAGAGTCCTAAGGAAGGCAAAGGCATTTGGAATTGTGTTTATTTCACTCTCAGCTGCTGGCACAGAAAGTTCTAGCACACGTTGCACTGGCTGCTGCCTTCCTTTTATTTTCCTCTCCTGACCTGAAGAAAGAGCTCCTTTCTCCTGAGCCCAGCAGGATGGGCCAGGAGACACTGCTCTCCACTCCCCAGCCTTGTCATTCCCTTCCCGGTGGCTGCGCCCTCTCTGTCCCCCCACAGAGGAAGCCGGGAGCTCCAGCCTCCTCTCGGGGACCCTCTCCCCAGCCTCCTTTCCTCCTCGGCTTCCCCTGCTCTGGTCGGCGATGGAGCCCGCACCCCGCAGCCTCGCAAGGCAGCGGGGAGGCCACTCGCCGCTTGGGCTCAGGCGTCGGGGTGCAGATCCCAGGAAGCAGCGGAGCCCCGAGGAGAGAGGCTGTGCAGTCTGCGCTGTAACTGCCACCGGGGCCTGTGGTCGCGGTGATTCTGGCAGCAGGTGGAGGGAAGGGGGGGGGACTAGGAAATGAGAGAGGGGACAGGAAAGGAGGCGAATAGAAGATGGCAGAAAGAAAGGGAAAGGGGGGCAGGACTGGAGAGAGGCAGAGGAGGGGGCTTCCTGGGAGATGAGCCTTTCATTGGGAGAGAACAGGGGCTCCGATGGGTAATGGGCATTGCTGCAGGTGGGGAGTCCAAGGCGGAGGGGGCGAAATGGAGACACAAAGAGGGGGACAGGGGGAGGGGGGTGAGAAAAGGCGATGAATGGAGATGGGGGAGAGTGGAGGAGGTGGGGGAGGAGATGAAAGAAGGGGCTGAGCAGGGAACAGGGCCTGGACTCCGGGAGGGGGAGCCAGCTCGGCTCGGAGTAATCCTTAACTGTGTGTCCTGATGTTTTCCATCTCTATCTGCTCTTTGATCTCCTGTGTTACGCATTAAATATGAACAACCAGATGCCTGTATCTCATCTTTAAAAACTCGATGAGAGAGACTTCAAAGCCAGGAGTGAACAAAACGGGCGGCGCGCCTGGCTTTTTGTGGTGCTTGTTTGCTGGCCCAATTAGATTAAATGAGGCCCCGGAATCTTCTCCTAATCTGAGCTGAGCTCTGCACTTGTGCTGGCCACCGGCTGTCAGGCTTCATGAGATAAGTGGCCCCGGGCAGGCCAACTGATCCCTCTCCTTTCGCCCCAGACTCTTGAGGGCGTCCCAGAGCTGGCGCCTGGGACTCAGGACCACATGGGCCAGAGGATGCCCAGGCAGCTGGGCCAAGGCTGGGTCAGGCCCACTCTCCCCTTGGTGGGGAAGCATCCAGCAGCCATGGTGGATGCCTGAGCAACAGGAGGAGCTGCTGAATCCTTTGCCTGCCTCTCCAGGTTTCCAGTCCAGGTGCCCAGCCTGAGGCAGCTCTGGTCCGTGGAATCAGAGTCAGGGTCTGGTTCTCTGAGCACAGCATCAAGCTGTCTTCCCTGGGCCTCAGTTTCCCTTTCCATAAATGCAGGGATGACAATGGAGACTGCCAGCGTCCTCTCCAATGCCATGGTTCGTGTTTAGCTGGGGCTGGGCACCTTGCCAGGAGCCTCTGGCAGGCAGACCCTGCAATCCTCTGGGGTCCGCGGAAGGAAGGCCTTTTCCAGCCTGAACTGAAGGGTGCCCAGCCTACACAGGCCTTACTCTGCCCAACTCCCTTCCCCTTAGCTTTGCCCTTCACCTAGCTACTGCCTTTTTCATCCCTGGAGCTCTCCTGTTGCCTGGGTGGTGCAGGCCTGAAAGCGGGAACATGACTGCTAAGTCTTCACATGGAGTCAGGGGGAGTAAAACGGGAACATTTGCATCTTAAAAAACACATCTGGAGAGAAGGCAACGATTCACCCAAAGCAACATCTCTGAGTGGCCAGACATTGCATTTGATGTTTAGGAGGAAGTGGAGCTGCCGGTGGCCTCCAAATCTTGCCCCCAAGGGGAATTCCTGCTCTGTCTATGGTCTTGAGGTGTTAGGTGGTAGTAACATTAACCCAGGGGTTATGGGCTGAGGGTGTAAATTTTAGCTTATGCCTTTAGGCCTCCAGATCTCCTCTCCCTCATTGTGACCATATTCTAGAAGTGGCACCTGAGCTCGGTAATGACTGATCTGGGCACAGCAGGGCTGCACATGGAGGCCTCAGAGGAGCTCACAGCCAATGCACACAGCCCGAGGCTGTCGGACAGGGTACCTCTAGTCTCTGGAGTGTCTGCAGAATAGAGTTAGGCCCGTTTCCTGCCCGGCTTACCCTCCTCACCCTTGAGACCCTGTGCCTTAAGAGCCTTTCAGAGGCATCATCTCAGGCACCCTTCCCACCTGGAGCCCGTTTGAGTGGCAGATGACAGGTGTTTATTACAGAAGGCAGCCCAGAAGTGAAATGCACAGTGTGGCGCAGGTGGAGACCTGGAGGAACAGAGCAGCAAGAAGGTTCTACCCTTTGTTGGTATTCTCCATGTCAGACCAGAAGCTGATTGGGCTAAAGAGAGCTCAAATGGAAATGCTCTTTTTTTATTGGCATTTGGAAGGTTTCCAGGATCAGGCAGCCCGACCCCCCGACCCTCACCTTGGCCTTGGAGCTCAGGAACAGCTTGATGAGGTCACACCATGCCAAACAGACCCCAGATGTTTGCTTATGAGTGTGAGGTCCCAGGAAAAAGCATAACCAAGCATACCCAGACTAATTTTCTGTGGATGAATCTTGTGCATCTAGAACACTGAGTCTTCCTCCCTATGGAGCCTGCTCCCCAGCTTTCAGAAGAGCCCAATGCCATGGAGGGGTGTGAGAAGTTAGACCACATTGTTTGCCACCTCTCTTCCAGTCTTGATCTAGTGGCTACCATTCAGCTCAGAGTGTGAAGGGTTGTGTGTTTGTTTTGTTTTACATGTTATTACTCTGAGCTCGCCATCCACTAAGCTGCCCCTTGGGCCTCCTACTATCAGATACAGTAGAGAGATTCAGATCACACAGCGCCTCTGGCAGGGATGAGTTTTGAATCACGCTTTGCTCACCTTTGTCTTGGGCTATCTTTTCTCCAGACCTGATCTCCACATCTAAGAGATTTAGTCTGGGCTGATAGTCAAAGACTCCTTCCTGGGTATCAGGCCTGGAGGAAGCCTTAGAACAAACACCCCCTTATACTCTAGAGGAGGAACACATGGTCTAGAAAGTAACTGATGGACCTGAAGTCAAGCTCTACCCAATCCCTGAAAGGCAAGACCAACTACAAAACTTGCAGGACTCAGTGCAAGATAAAAATGCAGGGCCCTTTGTTCAAAATGTGTTAGGAACTTCAAAATGATGCCTGCAGTGTGTTAAACGGAGCGTGGGGCCCTCTAAGCACAGAGCCCATGCCGTTGCTCAGGCTGTATCCCCAAAGTTGGCTTTTCTGAATAAGCTGATTACTTCACAAAGGAGGAGAGGAAATCCACTTTAGACCTTTGTGCAGACCCATCCCTTTGCCGTGATTGAACAGATTCCAAGAGGAGTTCAGTGGAAAGCCCTCTAGGCTACAGAATGACTCCCACACCTGGGCTCTGCTGTGGGCAGGCCCACTTCTTCACCCCCTCCCTCTCAGGGCAGGCAAGCTCTCCCTGTCCTGTTGTCTCACGAAGATAACAAGTGTTGTTATTCAAGAAGATAACAATTCAGAGATTAAATTTGGCCATGAACCCAGGAAAGCCAGGCACTAGTTCTGCTTGTGTTGCTTTAAATGTGTTTGGGAGCTGGGGAAGAAATTCAGATGCAGGGAGACACAAGCTTAGGGGTGCAGAAAGATCTAGAATTGCCCTGTTTATTTCCCTGTTCACTTTCTGATTTCCCCACTGGAGTGTTAGTGCCATGAGGGTGGACCCTTGCCTGGCTTGCTCTCTGTCCCTAGTTACAGAGCAATGTGGAAAGCAGGCCGTCAATCGACACTTGTGTTGAATCAGTGATGAGGGTCGCAGCAACGAAGTGGACAGGTTTGCCCATGGTGGAGCTGGTGGGTGTCCCGAGTGCTCCACAGTGCAAAGTCCTGTGTGTGCACTTGCACGTGTATGTGCCCTTCCCTTTCATCCAAATCTGCACTTAAGTCAGCATGGGACACATGTAGGTATCATGACCACCTCAGCATATCAGTTGACTCCTTCTAGAGAGTTCACTCTTTTATAGGAAATTAAAATGCCTTGCTTGAGTCAGTCAATCATCAATCACCAAATATTTACTGAACATCTAGAATTCATTCATTCAAACGAAATAAACAGTTATCTAACAACTATACTGGAAAGACTTAAGGATACAAAAAGAATTGTCATCTTAGCCCCAGCCTACCTGCTCTGGGGTCCAGGGCTGGCCTCCTTCCCGGGTCCCTGGAATCAGAGCACTTTGCAGTGCATGTCGCTTTGCCTTTGGGCGAGGCTGGGGTCTGAGCAGGAATTCAGGAAGGGACAGGGCAGGGTCTGAAGGTGTCGCTCCTGCACCTCTGAAGACCTAGCTCCTCTCCACCCCGGAGGGAGCCACAGAGAGAAAGGAGCCAGCGCCTCCACAATGCTGCCAAGTTAACAAACACAGCCTCTTCCTCTTCAATTCTCTCTCCCATTTACTGAAATGGTAATTTTAAGTCTCTAATAGCTCCTCAGGGCACCGAGGTGAGGCAAGAGGGGGATGTATTTATGTTCACATCTGCCAGCCTGTCTTCCGGGTGATGGCAAGGCTGATGGCACTGCTGATGAAAGTGGCCGCCTGGGTCCGCTCTGCAAGCCGTTGCTGCGTCTCCCCGGTGACCAGCTGCCTGCTGCTCTCAGCTCAGGCCAGCCCACCGTGTCCTCTCCAGGCCTCAGGTCAGCCCCAGGGGGCCATGCATAGTCGTGCTGAGGAGACAGCATCCTCCTCAGGAGGGCTGGAGTGCTGGGCATTTATTAATCACTGTCTCCAGCTCTCTCCTTGCTACCAGACAGGGGGCCCCAGGCACAAGAGGGCTGCAATGTCACCCCAACAACTGGCTTAGCAGAGTGGGAAAGAACAATAACACACCCTTAATGAGGGGTTTGCTCCTGTGAGTGCTGGGGGAGGGAGTCAGCATCCTCAGCTTGACTCCAGGGTGTGGCTGTCACTGTGACTGCTATCACTTGGTGTGACAGTAACATTGGGACCGCACCATACCTGCAGCAAGGTGCTTACTGGGGATTGGTCTCTGCTAAGCACTCAGTTATGTAATTCCAGGTATGCTCTCCCATTAAATGCTTTCAGGTAGTTATACCCCCATTTTTACAGATGAAAGCTGGCATTTGAGGAAGAGAAATGACTGATCCAAAGTCATGCAGCTCTGACCGAAGTGAAAGATTGATATTCCAGCCAGCTCCCTGGCTCCTTGGCCTGCACGCTCAGTGTCTTCACACAGCCGCCCTGCAGAAACATTATGATTGGGGGCATTTTCAAGAAGTTTTCCGAGGAGTCTGGTTGCTCTCTGTCTTATCCGTCTTGTACACATGAGCTTTTCAAAAACCCTGCTTCTAGAAGGACTCACACTGGTTCCCATTTGAGCACCTAAGAGATCAGAGCTGAGAGGGGAGTGAGAATTCTCTAGTCCAAACATTTTGTTTTACTGATTAAGAAACTAAAATGACAGCCAGATCGCAAACTGAGTTCTTCCAGAATCTTGCTCTAGATCTTTTACCCCCCTCCCTGCCTAGACTCCTGGCCTGGCTCTTTTCAGCGATCCACACCCACCCAGCATATCTTCCTGATCTTCCTGCCCCCAGCCTGCTGACTCCATTCACAGGTCCCAGGTGGCCCCTCGCTGCCTCTAAGACAGCTTCACCCAGTTACACCTTTGCATCTTTGTGTAGGCTGTTTCCTCATTTTAATTTTCTAAAATGCCATTTTTTCCACTGGGCTTGGTCTGGAATGTTTAGTTGCATCTTCACTGTGGATGTGTATCTAGTTCACGCCTCTCTTTGCCTGCAAGAACTCCTCCTGCACACAGTGTTATACTTAGTTCATCTCTACTTATAAATTCCTGGTTAGACAAAGGTATGTATGTGTGTGGTACTTCACTCAGCTCTTGGGTTTTCTTCATTGTCTGATAGGCACCAAGCACACAGAAGTTCATAGACATAGACCAGGCACATAGACATACTCAGGAATTGATGGATGATGATTTTGTATAATTATAACTATTTCTAATATCACCACCTGCTCCATAAGTAACACACAACAACCCTTCTTTCTTGAATGCAAGAAGTGTTTCATGAGGAGAGAATACATTCTAGGGATCATGAGAGCTGCCGAGGGAACCGTGATGAGTAAGCAGATCTGGCCATTAGGAGATTTTTGTCTAGTGAGGAGACAGAAGTCATAGGCTGGTGAGAATCAAGAAGAGAAGCTGTGGCTGCAAGATAAGACATGTGGCCCTTGACCACGTGGTAAAGGTGCTGAAGGTGTCCATCCAGCAGCACATCCACCCTTCCACAGCCCACTTCAGCCATGTCTTCTCCCTCTGCCACTTGCATGGTGACCCTGAATTTTCAATGCCGTCTCACCTCATCTCTAGACCGGCTAGCCTGTTGTGATTAGTGCCTCCCAGTTTTCTAGTAAATCTTCATAGCTAGATGTCCCTTTTATAAGGCCCTATGCATTCCATATTGAATTAGTAGTGACTGGTAATCAGCTTTTATGCTTCCCATTGGAGACAGTGACATACGAATGATTCTAATTGGGGAATTCCAGGCTCAAGATGCAAGTCATTGGGAGAGTTGTTTGGGACGCAGATAGCAATAGCTGCTTATACAATTTTCAGTGTCTCTCGGCTCTTCTACAGTTAACTCCCTATGTGCGCTAATGAATTATATAAAATTAACATCTGCCTATAAACTGCAACCCAAAAATGTGCTGAGAAAAACAGCTAGAAGACATGCTGGGACCTAGCCCTGATAGCAGTTGATCAATAAATTCTGTCCACCAGACTAGTTTTTCCACTGGATGAGAAGCTATGCAGGAGAGTGGAGTTTCAATAAGTGGAAATATTCTAGGAATCTAATTAAAAAATGAAAGGAAGGCAAAGGAAACTTCAATCACTTAAACATTTTGCATATATGAGCATGAGAAAGAATTAATTCAGAAGTGTGCTCCCATGGCTAGATTTTATCAGAGAAACAGTAAAAAATTTGATTAATGTTTCCAAAGGATCCTTCTAATGAGGGATGGGTTTGATGGCCTCCACAGGGAATGTTGGAAGAACAGTTGGAAAGATATTGGCAAATAGTGATAGTGACATGGGGATGGAAAGATGTTGAGGCTTCCAAATATATTTTGGGAGTAGAATTGATAGAAATTGTTGGCAGATTGGGTTTAGGGGATAAAGAAAGAGCAATCCAGAGTGAGCCCAGGTTTCTGGCATGATCAACTTACTAGGTAGTGGTCCCATTTACTGAGATGGGGTGGACTGAAGAAGGGCATATGAAAAGCTTATCAAAAATGGTTATTAAAAGCTCAGTCTCAGACATGTTAAACCTAACAAATCATATATCCAAACAGAGATATCAAGTAGATGATAAAATCCAAACACTGAAGCTCTGCTGTGTGGTTTGTGTTAGAGAGATAAATTTGGATGTTGCCAGAATCCAGAATGCACGTAAAGCCAGGAGAGTGGGCATGACCAGGTGGTGAGAGAGAGAGAGAGAGGAGATGTAGTCATAGCAATTCTCCTCAAGGCACTGGAAATTACAACTTGGGAAAGTGGTGGTAGCAAAGGAGGCTGAGGTTGAGTAGCCAAATGTGAAAGAAAAATCTAGAAAAATCCAAAGAGGCCAGGAAAAGAAAGTTTTAAGGATGAAGGTCATTGACAGTGCTCAATATTGCAGGACAGTTAAGTCAAATAAAGTGAGGGAAGGGTCCAGGAGATTTGGCAAGGTGGAGGTCACTGGTGACCTGGACCGAAGAAGATTAGTGAGAGTAATTGCAGAGAGTCTGTTAGAGTGGCTGACGTGTGAGTGGACAATACATGGTTAGAGGCAGCTTGTGAAGCTGCGCTTTACAAAGGTTTGGCATTGGAGTAAAGGCAAAGGGTGGAGGAGTGGCTGGAGGGGGCTGTGGGGTCAGCAAAGGGAATTTACCATTTTGAGTGACACACACCCTGCTTTGAGGAAGGCTAGTGGGGAAGTCAAGGTCAAGGTGGGTGAGGGTCATGCTGACCATTTCCACAGCACAGTTCCTAAAGTCTCGGTGTGTGATGCACAAGAGTGTGGGCTGCAGAGGAAAGAGACCTTAGTAATCTCTGGGGACAATGCTGAATACTGCCCGGGACCAAGCAAGAGCCACAGCACTCTGTCCCAGTGATACCATGCAGAAGGGGCAGAGAAATTCAAAGGAGGGGACAAGAGAGGGCCGTCACGTTGGCAGGCCTTTGGGGTAGAGAGACTGAGTCAGAGTGTGGAGGCACCGGAATCAGCTGGGGTGGAGGTGGGAGGCGTGGTGGCTGGCCCAGACTGTAATCTTTTAGTAATTCAGAACCGGGTGTCCTGGGATACTGAGGCAGATGTCAGGAGACCACATCTGGTCTCGTTTGTGTTTTCCCGCTCCTGTTTTTTCAGTATGGAGATATCATCCTCCAGAGAGACTTTATAACACGCGCAACACAAGGCAGGGACTCTGCAGACCACGGCCTGTGGGCCAGATCTGGTCCATTGTGTGCCTGTGACAGATGTGAACTAAGGTTTTTACAGATGACATTTATAATCAATTTGATGACAGGAAAAATGAACTTTGAACCAAAATTGAGAAAAATGTAATTCCTCTCCCCTAAAATGACATTTTTTCTTATTAGTAGACATGTATTATATATATTAAAAAAACTGTGCTCAAAATTAGCTAAGGGAATAAATCTCAAGTGCTGTCACCACACACACAAAACTGGTAATATATGAGGTGATGGGTACGTTAATTGGCTTGACTGTGGTAATCATATCACAATGTATATGTATACGAAAACATCATTTTGTACCCCTTAAATATATATAATTTTTTTGCCAGTCACACCTCAATAAAACTGGAAAAATTGTGCTCAATTATTATTATTATATTTTGAATTTTGTCAACAATAAATTTGAGGAAATTTGTTTTCTCTCTTGTTATGTAAATACCTATATAATATCTTTAATTTTACTTCGTCTGCAGAGCCTAAAATATTTATTACCTCACCCTTTACAGAAAAAGTTTGCCAAGCCCCGACTTAGGCGGTTATAAGTTATTTTTTCTCAACCCATTGCAAACACAGCAACCTTTTTTACAGATGAGAAAAGTGAAACCTTTGCAGGAGGTGAGCAAGTTGCTGAACGTTCCCTGGCTACTGGCCATGGAACAGGGGTTTCTGTGCATGTGTGGATTTTTATCTCATTTCAGAACCGGTGCTCTCCCCAAAAGCAAATTTGCAGCAGCAATTTAGGAGAACATGGAAAAGAACAGCTTTTGGTGGTTTGTGGTGGTGGCAGGAGGGCTCTGGATTCAGGACACGCCTGCCCAGGTTCCTGTATCTGCCATCCTCCCATCCACGGGCCTGTGCATTGAGGCCAGGAGCTGTCAGAATGACCTCAGGGCCCTGTGGGAGTCTCAGATCACTGGAGGGAAATTTCATTCTTTTCACTTCACTTCACTTGCTAAAGCATATATAAAAATTTTTAAAGCTTTTCAATAACAAGGTTTTATACTAAAACACAGCACGTTAAGTAAAACCTAGTGGAACCGTTAAGCGCATGGACATGGAGCCATACTCCCAAGTCCCCCTCCCAGTAACAGAGGTGCCTTGGTTTATTTATTCTTTAAATAGAACAAGTTGGAACCCATTCATAGATCTTCTCTGAGGATTACATGAGTTAATATTTGCAACATGATTAGCACATTACTTGGCATAGAGAAAATACTATATCAGCATACATTAAAAATAAAATAAATGCTCAATTATCAGAAAATCAAACATGTACCTTAATTTTCAGGTTAATCAAGGTTTTCCTGTATTCAAATGGGTACTGAAAGACCGAGTGGGAGGAAGAGAAGCTTAGAGCAACTGCATTGCCTCAGTTTCCCCAAAGTGATCATTCTCTTGGGGAAACACAGAAGCAGGAGGAGACAGTGTTCTGCCACCTTCAGCTCAGGCCCATACTCCCCAACTCTGCAGTCCAGGAGAATAGCCTGGCCTGGGCTCTCCAAACTACAGTCATTTATAACATCATCAGTCTAAAACAAATGTGCCCCGTTGGTGACCTCTTGCCCTTCGACATCAGACTATATATGTCTCCACATTTCTCCTCTCCAGTTCCAGAAGGAACACAAACAGGCGTGTTTCTTGCTGATGCCATAATTAAGATTTACCCTCCACCCCACCTCCCTCACTCACTCCTGCTCAGGTACGCACACTTTGTGCTCAGTCCTGGCAAAGGTGCAAGACAGAGAGACACGTTCATACACTGCCAGTCAGAAAAGCAATTTAGATATTTCTATCAAGAGCCTCAAACATACTCTTCACCTAGAATTTCACTTCCAAGAATATAATCCAAGAGAATGAGACAAAACAGCTTGTCTCGCAGGGCGGGGGGTGGGAGTTGTGGGATTTAATGAAGGACTTACCCTGAAACACACACAGAGCTGCTTGGGAGGTGCGCGGGTATCTGAAGCCCATGGGCACTTGGCGGTGCCTCTCAAGGTCCTTTGTGAACAAAGCTGGCCCCACGGTAGTGATCTGCGTATTGGAGACACAGAGTTGCAGCGCCAGGGGCATTACGCCCAGTGGCGTCCCCTTGCCAAGGGACAGTCTCCTGGAGTCAGAGCCGATGGAGGAGCTGGCCGACCCCACTCGGGTGGAGGCCCACTGAGGGCTCTGCAGCCTCTGGGCCACCGGCAGGGGTGGGGTCAGCTCTGAAGCTTGGCTGCCTCCGCCTCAGCGCTTCAGGTGTCCTCTCATCACAGCGGGCCTTGAAGACTGGTTATACGAGAAGTTATCTCAAAAGTAAAATTTCTATCCAAATATTAGAGATTATCATCTCTACCCACAGGATTTCTGCCTTTTTATCTTCTTGGGTTAGATTCTCAGATGCCTTAGGGTGTCTTTAATTTTTGTGTCAGAATTCAAGATAATCTTCAACTCATTTAATTTAAACAAATAAATAATTGGGAAGCTGTACTTTTAAGAGAGACTGTTAAAATCAAGTAGGGAACCCCAAGTTGATGTCAATCCTCAGAGGCACTGGGGAGATGGTCAGAACATTCATTTATTGAACAAAAAAGAGACTTGCATGGAAAAAGGTGCCTTTCTGAACCTCATGTAGTCCGGCTGGGTACATTCTCATTCCCGTGGGAGGGACCCAGAGCCAATCAACTTGCCTAAGGTTAGGCAGTATAAGGGGCAGAGTCTGGATTTGAACCCAGGTCATCCCAGCATCAGCCAGGATGCTTCCCCAACATGGCAGCTAGTGACTGGGCTAAGCATCACGGTGTGCCGTTAGTGCCAGGCTGTGCAAATGTCCCAAAGCGCAGACAAAGGGCGTTTAATCTGTTCTGTGATCTATGGAGATGCTTGGGAAATGGAAGAAGAATTACTGAGATGAGTCATTCCATGTCAGCAGGTGAACTGTAATGGAGTTTTTATTGCTCGTTTATTATTTATGTTTTGTCAAAAAAAACCCAATGGGAAGCACAATGCAGTAGAGCCCCCTGACGGCTGTTTTCTCATTGGGACCTGCGTGTGGGCCAGAGGCTGTGCTCTTGAGCAGGGGCTTGTGCCTGGGTCTCACACTCCTGAGCAGATGCCGTGCCGTGCTCTAGGAGATTTGGGGGAGGGGACCGTTTGTATAGAATTATAGTTAAGCGCTCTAGAGGCTGCATTTGCAGTGTGTGTATGTGTGGCAGAGAGAGACAGACAGTAAAGACATATTGTGCACTATTGAGAATGTGCCACTGAATTAACTCTTCTGTAACCCCGAGACCTCAGTCTTTTTATCTCACCCTTTACTTTCTTTTAACTGAAAAAGGAAATGTGCAGTGACCTGGAGCTCTCTTTAGTCCCTAGACTCCAATGCCACAGGTGCCTAGTTAGTGCTGAGGGCCTCCTTGGGAAAAGCACTGGTCTGACCTTAGCCAGGGGCCTCTCTGCCCCCAGGCCCCCTGCACTCCATGGCTCCTCTCTTCCCCCCTGTCAAGGCTGAGAGGACAGGATCCCCCTTGTGCTTGGTGTTGACGGATCCCACAGTATCTCAGCGCATCACTCAAGCTCCAAGGCTCTCAGACTCATGCAGCCTGAAGCGCTTCTTCTGACATCATGAGTTCCTCAGTTTTTAAACATAAGCTTGGATCTCAGTCTTGCTTCCATCCAAGAGAAAGGCTGTTTCTGGAGGCAGGATTGGTCCCCACGCACCTCCCCCACCCTCAGACCCTGGAGGTAGCAGGGTCTTTTCTGGGCTTCTGAGGGTTAACATCACGGAAATGAGCCTGCCCCAAATGGCAGAGGTCACCCCCAAAGAGGGGCCTCTCCTGGGGACTTCAAGTCCTCCTCTAGAAGAGCCCTCAGGGCCCCTGCTTCTCCGCTCTGTCCCCATTTCTGCCCTGGGGTGAGTAGAGTGAATTTGTCCACTTTATTGAGGGCACATTTATTCCATGTCCATCAGAGGCTCCTGATGGTGACATCAAGGGGTGTGAGACATGGTTGCTGCCCTACGGGGTCAAAATTCTGCCCGAGGAGGTAGCAATTAAGCAAAGTCCAATAGCAACATAATGTTATGAGTAGTTTTTATTAGGTGATTCTGAGACAGCGCTTAACACCTTCCAGAATATAAAGTCCTGTTAGTATCTATGTCTTTGTTTATGCCCTTCTCCGGTTACTGCTGTGCCTGGAATATAGTAGATAGTAAATATATATTTATTTAAAGAAAGAACCAGGGAACCTAGAAACCGCACAGTTCAGACACACTGATCCCATTAAAATTCAGCTAACACATGTTGAGTACTTACTCCAAGTTAAATACTACATTCTGGCACTTTCATTAGTATGTATCTTTCTAACAAAAATCTAAGGCAATTTTATGGAAGAAAAAGATGAAAATATGAAAATTCAGTGAGTGTCCAAAAGCACACATTGAACGTATGGGGTGGAGGGGAGACGCCCAGGTCAGGGTTCCTGCGGGCACATTGCCCTTCCTTTCCTTCCCTGTCACCCAGGGGTCTTGGTCATTAGCTCTTTGATGCTGCTTTCTGCTCTCCTCGCTTTCTTTCCTTCGGTCATGGCCCTCTCACGGCCCTCAGAACTCCGATCTCAATCTTATGGACCATCCACATCCAGTAAGGTCGCTGCCTCTTAGCCCCAGATTCTAAATAGACACGACAAGCCCGACGCTGCCCGACGATAAGAGCCAAACAAATAGGAGCAGAACCTAGCTCTATTGCTTTCCCTTCACCAAAAATGCATTAATAAAGCTAATTAGCATTGACCTGGAAAAATCTGAACAGTAACCTCCTGGCATTGGGATCAAATGCAATGAAGCACAAGCAATAAAAACTCCATTACTGCTCCCCTCTGAGAGACTGTCACTGATTCTGGGGTAGAGAAGGAACAGGGTCGCATCCCCCCAGGACACTCCCTGCCCCCTCTAAGCCTCACTGTGGGCACCCACTTCCACCTGGTGTATCAGAATATAGCCAGGTAGGCAGGTGACCAGACTACCTACAGTTAAAGGCGTGACCCCCCGAAGCCCGGTGCTCATGCAGGCGCGGTCTGGGCTGTAAGCAGAATCTACAAGGGCCACAGATGGTGGCTGCTCCTCTGCTGTTTGAGCTGGTGGTTGGCAGACACTGAGGGCGGTGAACAAGCAGGTGTCTGGGACTTTCCCAGGAGACTGCAGAAACCTGGCTTCGGGCAGTAAGAGTAATCCTAGGTCACATCCCCTAGCAGGCCAAAGGGGATGCATTTATTGCTTCCTCTGGTCAGAACTGGTTCAGAAACGGGGCAAGGACACTTGCGAGTCACTGGGGATGTAAGTCACTGACTTTCTCCCTTCTGCACCCCCTCCCTCGACCTTTCCAGTGACTCATTTTAGTATTGAATCCCTGTCCTAAGCTGGGTGCTGAGGAGTGGGGAATATGGGGACACAGATATGAATAAGACCCCGTGTGTGCCGGCCAGCGGTCCTCAGCCTGGTGGGATTGTGCAAACAGCCACTGGGTTTCGGGTCCCTGTTAGGACTCCCTCTGCCCTGGCTTCCCATGACACTGGGGGATGTTTGAGGGAGCCCTCCCTGTCCGTATTGCGTCAGCCTTACCTCGCCCCCCACCTGGATCCCTCCACCCATTGCTCCATTCCTGAGGGCCGCATCCGGAGGAGGAAAGGGCCACTGCTGGACCAAGTCCTTTCTGTGCCCCTCTGTCCTATACCACACAGGGTGCCATGCCTCTCCCCGGCTCCCTGGTCCTGCAGGGGCCCACGGACACAGAAAGCACGACCCAACCTTCAGGAATAGTAGAGGCAGCCACTGTTTTTCACAGGCAGCCACTCAAACTCTAGAGGAAGGTTGGTTGAGGTAGACGGGGTGCTGAGAGTGGTGAAGAGACACTCACGAAGGAAGTGTCACCTCTAGGCAGCACTTGAAAGCTCACACATCGGCTGAGAAGTCATTGCAGGAAGATGTTCAGATGTAACGAGAGAGATCGAGAGTAAAAAGACGGGGAAACAATACAGACTGGCCTGGGTGGGAGGAAGGAATGGGGACTCCCTGGAACACAACTCAACCCTTACAATGTTCTCAATGAAACATTTTGCTCTTGCACTAACACTCAATCCCAGTTCAAAAAGACCTGGAATTCAAGATCCTGCCCAGTCAACTTCTACTCTGCTTTCTGCCTTTGGTCCATGGACACCAGACTGGCTGTTCCTTGGACAGTTCCCTCCTGCTTCTCCTGAGAATGAGCTGCTCGAGCAGCTTGACCCTCCTCTGGCTGGCATGGAAGAAGGAGAGAAAATTCCAACGTGTCCTGGTGTCATTTTTTTTTTTTTTGCTTGCATGTCCATCTCTGGTTCTGGGCTACAGGCCATTGGAATCTATAGACACAAGAATGATGATAATAATATCAAACATTTACTAAGCAATTATTATCTAACTTTGCAGGCAGCATCTTATTTAATCCGTAAATGTAGCTAACATTACTAGCCTGCCTTAGGGAGAAGGAGCCTGAAGGAGTTGCACACAGCAGCAGGACCAGAGTCAACAGGAAGCCCAGCTTGACTTTAAGGCCTGTTCATGATCCTCAAGCTATTGCTGATCCTTGGAAGTGCCCATGTGCATAGAAGGTCTCCAGTCACCCAGGCTCCTCAATGTTTGCAGACTGAAACAGCAGACGGACGAGAGAATTGGGATGGTGAATGGACAACTGCTTTGGAAAGTAAGCCTGTGGGTTGTGCTGGGCATGAAGCGTCAGGAAGAGTCCAGGACACTGGTGTGCTTGCTGTCTCTCCCTCTTGACCAACTAGCTGACCTTGGAGGAGGTAGCATCTAGCAGGTGACCTCAGGGTTGCCGGGGAGACCCTCCCTCCCACCAAAAATACCTCCCTCAGCTGCTTGATGGTGCCTGAAATTGTACCATTACAGCCTAATTCCTTTGGCTTAGACTGCCATTCCCGTTAAAATGCAAATACTCCTGGGAGAGGCAAGTTATTAAACTTTATTAGTCTTTTATATCCCATGGTGAATTTATTGATCAGACCCTTCTCTTCAGCAATGGCTGGGATAAGAGGGAAAGATGGAGGGTGTATAAATGTCCCAGGGTCCAGGGAACGAGGTCACTGGGAAGGTGAGAGGTGGGGAGCAGGGGTTTAGGGAGGAGTAATGAGAACTGGAGAACCTAGAAGCACATGTTTCCCACAGTGCTCTGCTGAGTAGGGCCATCGGTGACCAGCAGCATGTAACTTTGAGTGGACTGGCTGAGGAAGGGCTCATGGGCCCTGGCATCAGAAGGGCCAAGTTACTGGGTGAAGTTGGGGCACCAGCTTGCCATAGCAGCCTTCCCAGCCACTGTTCTGTGCAAGTCAGTACGTCACTGGCAGCACCATGACTGCTGTCAGCAGTGTTTGCAAGTGTCCTGTGACCACCCTGATTCCTTCCTGCTTGGTGCCCCTGGGACCCCTCCTACCCAGTCAAGCCCCCTGGAGAGCCCGGAGCTGCTCTCCTTGGGTGTGGGATGCTGCTCATCCCAGAGGTGATGCCTTAGTGTAATTCTCTACCCTGGACAGATCCTTCTCTGAAATCATCTTTCATCACCCAGCCGCTGCCTGGGCCATGGTAGGAAATGAATTTTGAGAGAGAGAGAGACCCTTTGACAAGTCAGGGTTTTGAGAACAATATTATGTGTCTTCAAAGTATTTCATTCTGCTTTCAGATTTATGGGGTGGCCTTTATTACTTCAATAAAATATTTAAAACAAAAATAATAGAAGAAACCTGAGATTTCCAGCCTCCATTTCTCTGGAGTCAGCCCAGGCAGAAATATTCCCTACCTCTGTACACCTTCTTGCCATGGAGACCCCGGCAACTGTGGTCCATGACTTCCTATGTTCAAGAATCAGGCAAGGCTGTAGTTGGGACTGCATCTTTATTCAGTGAATAGTTCTGTCCACCTGATGGAAAATAAACTTGAATTTCACCACATGGAGTGCATTTTTTTGTTGTTCAATGATTCATTGCAGTGCAATGACTCAATGATTCATGTGTCTTGCTTTTGAAATTGAAACAGCACACAATCACATTTTAAATGGAAAAGTAAGTGATTGTTATACTTTGCAGTTGCAATGAGACTGAATTTGCAATCAGGGTTAGATGCTACCTTAGAAGAAGAACTTGACTAGGGGACAGGATGCCCAGCTCTGAACCAGCTCTGGCCCTAACAGGCTGTGTAGCCTTGGGTTTCTGGCATTCTTTCAGTCATTCATTCAACAATTATTTCTTGAGTGTCTACTGTGTATTAAACACCATGCCAATCTGGTAAGAGAGGCAGGTGGATGAAGTGGCTTCTTCCCAGTCTAAGATTCTGTGAAATGGCTGGTTTTAGCAGACATTGGAAACCTTGGATGTTCGCTAAGACTGAAAATGATAGATAAGGATTTTTCCCTTGCTTCTCAAAGATCTAATAAATTTTCTAAGTGGGAAGGTCCTAAGTAGGCGGCAGGTGGTAAATCTTGCCCTCCTCATTTCCTGGCGTGGGAGTGCCAGAGGCCTGCGTTCTTTAGACTTCACCCAATTGAGTCAAATACATTTTCCTTTCTTCCTGGTGGAGTTTATTATTTGCTCGGAAGGCAAATGGTTCTGTTGCAGGGATAGGTCCTCAGGAAGACTGTAAGAAAGACCCAGGTTGTACCCTTCCAAGTTCACCCTCTCCTCTGTCACTGCCTCATCCTCGCGGGCATTGCATTTGGCTTTAGGGCTGTAGCCTGACCTTGAGAAACTCACAGCCAGGGGTGGGGGCGAGGGGTGGTGAAGAATCATAAGGGGGAGCTGGGTAGAGCGTGAGGAGGAGCACCTCAGAACTCGACTGGTCAAGAAGGCTTCTTCCTAGAGGCAGTACTTGAGGTTAATCCTGAAAAATAAATGTTATCTGGGTAGATAAGGGGGAAAGTGATGCTCTGGGTTGATGGGACAGCGCAGGCAAAGGCCCAGAGTTGGCAGCCTGTGACCTGTTTGGAGAGGCAATCTGCAATGTGGCCGGGCACATGGGATGGGACATTGCATGATGCGGCTGGGAGCCCTGACTAGGGAACGTCTGGGAAGCTAGGATTGCCACTGAAAATCTTAAGCAAAGATATGGCATGATCGTCCCTCTTGTCCCCCCCAATTTTCTGCTGTTACCAAGCAACCTTTCCTGTACCCTCTCTAGCCCTTATCGTATGCCCCCATCAAATCTGTCTTCTGGCCCATGTCTTCATGGGAACTGTACCCTCTTGTTCCCTTGTTGCCTTTTAAGAGGAAAACTCACTAATTCAACTTGATAATGGTTTAATGAATAACCTTTCCTTTTAGCAGAAAAACAAAATAAAAATAAACTAAACTGAATAGTGGGTTTTCAGATGCTGAGAAATTTTAGGAGTTTTTTTAAGGAAGGGGACTCCTCCCATCAGCCCTCGAGTCATACCACACCAACCTGCTTCCTGCGGGACACCAATAGCCTGCTCCAGCTCAGTGTGACAAGAGCTGACAGGCCTGAGGCAGCACTGAGTTGAGTTTCTAGGCCTGTGCATTTCTCTTCCATTGGGCAGCCCGGCTCTCCTCCATATCAGTCAGCTACTGTGCCTCACTTTGCCAAAAGCTCCCATGGCTGACAGCCACCATCAGCTCAAAGAATGGCAACTGAAAGGGCCCCAGGAAACAAGTCTGCTATTCAAATGCCAGAGGATTTTTTAACAGTAACACCAGACATTTTTGTTTTTGTTTTTTTGTTAATCCTTACCTTGACATCTTTTGGGCTAAGGTTTATGTTGACCTCTGAGGGGACTTAGAGAAAAAGTACATGTTTTAGCTCTGCTTTGGGAAAATGGTCCAATACAGGAAACCAGACAAATACCTATAACATAGTAGATGGTTCAAGGACAGACTTTGTATGGATGCCGGTCTAACTGTTGTGGGTGTTGAGCAGCAAAGAGCCAGCGCTGGGGTAGTCTGGGAGGCCACCCTGGAGGAAGCATGCCTTATCCTGGGTCTAAGTGTGAGTTTGTTCTTGAGTCATGTTTGCTTGCATGTCTACAAGTGCCGGACTGGACCTGCTTTCTGCTCTCACTTCCTCATGTCCCCTGGCCATGACCTTAGCTGCTGCAGAGACCTGTGATGATGCTGAAGGGACATGGGCTTTGGAGGCAGACAGACCTGGCTTGGCGTGACCTTAGGCATATGATGTGATCCTCTAACCTCAGTCTGCTTTTCTAGGAAATAAAAATGGCAAAATACTTACCTATTTACTTTATATAAAGATGTAAAAGAGGTACATATACAGGGTGGATAAAAGTAGGTTTAGAGTTGTAAATAAATAATACAGTTATACAAATAAATAATACAATAATTAATAAGTGACAATGCAAGAAGAAACTCTGTGTTTTGCCTCCTCACAATTGTCATCCTACTTTTGCCCACCCCTGTGCTTAAAATCAACATTCAAGTTGCTGAAAGCTCTTACTGAAAGTGTCAGACTCCATCCCTATGCTCGGCCCACCTACTAGAACCACCTGAGGCTGGGTGGTCATGCAGATAGGCCTTTGTCCTGAGTTGTGGTGACCCACCTCCCGGGACTGTCTGTGCCAGAGCTTCGGACTCCTCTGGCACCTGGCTCTCTTGGCCCCTCTGTGTTCCCACTCCTCACAGCTACCGGGCCACCTTCTGTGTCTGAGCTGGGAAAACATCCCCCACCTTACCCCTCGGACACCAGGAAAATGGTGACATCAACACCCACACGAGTGATACCGCTTCAGCTGTGCTCTCCATTCCCACCTTAGGAGGCCAGAGCCTCAGATGTACGAGCTGGCACTTCCAGGCTTTCAAATTCTCAGTTCTGTGAAACGCAACCACCTCTCTTCCATCATCCCCACTGCGTGAATCGAAAAGAACTTGCTGCGAAGTTGCTTGCCAAGTCCCAGTATATTATCTGGCTTATTCATCACCAAAATCCTTCGAGGCAAGGGTCATTAACCTCACTTTTATAGATGAAAAATGGATACTGTGAAAGATTGAGCAACTTCCCAAGTTCACGTTGAAAACAGCAGAGCCCGGGGACTCGCTGTCTGATTGGCAAGTGGCTCAGCCGTTATTGGTTTGACGATGTATCTGATTTGTAGTTCCAGAAATACTCCCACTCGCATCAAATCCTCATGGAAGACGGTGGGCGATTCTAAACAAACACACAGGTAAACAAATGGGCGTTCTATCGTCACTGTGCATCTGTTATCTCTTAAATATGCATCATTCCACCTGATCCCTTCCCACTGTGCCCACCCACAGATGTCTATTTGGGAAAATGTGTCATTAATGAGGTAGAAAATGTCCCCCAGACACTGAGCTTTGCTCAGTGTTTGTGGGTAGGAGTAGGTGTGCGGGCACTCTGCCACTTAGGATTGCACCAGGCCACAATTCCCTTGAAATTGGTGGTTCCGGCAGCTCCTTCAGACTCCCGGCTGCCCTTTGGCTCTCCCTCAAGCTGCCCACTTAAGAAATCACTTTATCATGCCTCCTTGTGATTGTATTTGCCCAAGGGCTGAGCTCAAAGGTCCTTTTAAATTAAAAGATTTTAAAAGACCTCCCTAGGCAGCAAAATGCTGGGGAAGAGGGCAGGGGCCCCCCTGGAGGGGGTTCCAGGCATCTAGGGGGCAGGCTACAAGTTTTCTTCGTTAGCTGGAGATGCGGGTCGCAGCTGGTGACTGGGACGGACCCAGCTAATCTTGCAGAGAATTTCTGAATCCAGTGTTACTCATGACTTCTGGAGGGTCGGTGCACAGCCTGGGCAGAGGACTTCTCTGAGGCCAGACGTTGGGGAGTTTACCCTTCGGCTGCTCTAGGAGTAGTAACTTCATTTCTAGCCTCTGCTGCCCTGACACCCTGATGCAGGAGGTACGCTCTTGGTGCATGGTCCCTGAAGACCTGAAATAGGCCAATATTCTTCCACAATTCCTGTGAATGGGGAATGCAGGGTGAGACAGAATGGCAGGGTCTTAACCATGTCTGGAGAGTGAGAAGAGGGACTATAGTAGGTCGAGTTGGCCCCAATTCTACATCCTTCCCGGGAACCACACCCTTGCCATGGCCTCCTCACGGGTGCAGTGTACTTACCCTGTGACTTTGGGCTCAGTCGTGGGACTTGCTTAAGTCAAAGGGATGTTAGTAGATGTGATGATAGCAGAGTCTTAAGATGTACTTGAGCAGCGGGACCTGCCTTTTGGCATCTTCTTAAGAAAAGCATGCCCTACCTAGCCCACTAATTGCAGCAGGGTGATGGATGTGTGGAGCAGAGCCAGCCGGCTCACCGTAGTGAAGGGCAGCTGCCCCAGTGAGCCCACAAGCTTATGAATGGGAGATGAACACTTACTGCTCTTCAAAACTGATTTGTTGTGTCTCTTTGTTACAGAATATGGTGACAATGAATAATATTAGGACCTATCTGTGTGGTTTGCAACCCTCTGTCCACAGGTTTCCCTTCACTCTCAAAGTTTTTTTAGGCATCTGCTACATGCCAGCACAGTGCTAGGCCCTGTGAGACACAGGAAAAGTCAAAGACAGAACCCTGCCCTCAGCATCACTGTCCACATAAGGGTAAACTAGGCCTGAAACATTGATGGAAGCAAAAATGACTAAACTGAAGCTGTCCTACTTCGGACACATCATGAGAAGGCAGCTCTTTGGAGACGACAATAATGCTGGGGAAATAGAAGGCAGCTGGGGAAACAGAATGCAGCAAGAAAAGAGGAGGATGGAATATGAGATGGATGGGCTTCATAAAAGAAGCCATGGGCATGAGTCTGTAAGAGCTGCGCAGGGCTGTGGAGGACAGGTCATTGTGGACCTCACTCATTCCTAGGGTTACCAGGAGTGGGAGCTGACTCAAGGGCATGTAACACACACAACACACTCACACAGGGGTAATAAAACACACACCATAATTCAACCTGCTAAATTTACAGCTAAATCATGGTAAATAAAATAGAAAGAACCAAGGCAGCTCCCAGCTGATCCTGTCAAGGATCTGGACCTCTACCCACCTTTGTCTTGCATGTGTGTGCATATATATACATGTGCAGATATGCTTACTCAGAGAAGTTGTATTGAATAACAATATAACTAGATAGTTGCCTTAGTTTCTCATGCCCTCCTACATTATAAGTCATGACTTTTTATTCTGGGTCTTTATACATTTTAAAGGTGAGATATCTGCAACAAAGCGATGTTACTCATGATCATGGTCATGGTCATGCTGTAATTGAAGGAGCCAGGGCTGGGGTGGCTCCAAAAGCCATGTTTTTTTGGTCTACTTCTGGTCAACCCTCCTTTGTTCAGAGGCCAAATGACATGTCCACAGTGCCTCAGCTAGGCTTGGTGCTCCTTCCAACTCTGTCACTTACCAGCTGAGTGACATAGTGTGTGTGGCCCAATCTCTCTTATGTTTCCAATTCCATACCTTTAATATGGGGATAATGTTTTCTCCCTCTGAGAGGCATCTTAAGGATTGGAGATAAATTGCCTGTTATGGGCTGAATTGTGTCACCCTCCCCAAATTCATAGGTTGAAGTCCTAGCCCCCAGGCCCTCAGAATGTGACTATTTAGAAATAGAGCCTTTAAAGAGGTGATCAAGGTAAAATGGAGTCAGTAGGGTGGGCCCTAGTCCCGTGATCGGTATCCTTCCACGGTGAGGAAATTTGAACACAGGCATGTACAGAGGGTGGACCAGGACACAGGGAGAAAATGGTGATTGACCAGTCGAGGAGACAGGCCTCAGATGAAACCAACCCTGCTAGCACCTTGATCTCAGACTTCCAGCCTTCACAACTACGAGAAAATGAATTCTTTGTTTAAGCTGCTCAGTCTCTGCTACTTTTTTATGGCAGCCAGAGCTGACCAATACAATGTCTAAAACCTGGCATAGAGGAGACACCCAGTCAAGTCATTCCTGCCAACACAGCAAATGTACCCCTTCCCCTCTCATGGCCCCCCTTCTGCTTCTCCTTGTCTTTTCCCTCCTTCCCTCTTGCAACTCCCAGTCCCCTTCCCTCCGTTCCTCTTCCTCCCCAAACCCAGAGACCTCCAGGCTCTCAGCTCGGGGCCGGGGCTGGGAGGCGATCTGTGCGGGATTTCTGTTCTTATAAAAGGGAAAGGGCCCTGCTGGGCATGGCTCAGCGGTTGAGCATTGACCTAGGATCCAGGCGACTGGGGTTCGATTCCCGGTCAGGGCACATGCCTGGGTTGCGGGCTCGATCAATGACTCTCTCATCATTGATGTTCTATCTTTCTCTCTCTCTCCCTCTCCTTTCCTCTCTCTGAAATCAATAGAGATATATTTTTTAAAAAAAGGGAAAGGAAGACTCTGGTGTTTTCCAGAGTCACAGCTGAGTGGCAGTCAGGGGAGACAGTGAGCTGCTCAGAAGAAGGACCACCCCTTTCGGATTATGGAGTTTAACTGAATTGAATATCGTGAGGACAGGGCTCGAGGTTTGTGACAGGTGCTAATTATCTTTTACTTACCTAGAAAAACGGGGGGCTGATATGTGGGGAGATGCCTCATGTTACTTCATCCCTCAGCTTTAGGGCTGGATTCCTGCTCTCGAAGGGCCTTGGTCCTATGTCCCCGTTTCCTAAATCCATCCACCCAAAGGTAGGGTGGGACCAGCAGGCGGCCTGGGACACCTGTGGGGCAGCTGCCGGGCCAATTCTGTAGCTCTTCCCAGTCTTTGGCAATCGGCTTCCCTTCCAGAAAAGATACTCTCCTCATCCAGAAAAATGAGTATAATCAGGCTGGCTGGCAAGATCGCTGTGAGATTTCTTGGCTGAGAGGCTCTGTGTAAACGCAGGGCACTGTTGTTTTCATACCTGGCTGCTGAGCCCGGGGCCGAGGGAAATGGGAAAGCCAGGCAAGAATGCCTGCGTGGCAGCTGGCGGCCAAGCCTCTCAATCACACCCCGACTTCGCGAAGCTGCTCACACACAGAGCAGCCACGAAAATGGGAACTAGGGGGGGAGCAGGGGACCGGGCCGGCGGCTGGGAGAGGGCCATGAGCAGTAAGTGAGAGGTGTGCAGGGCAGGCAGGAAAACACTCAGGCCGCAGGAGCAGACCCGGCCCAGGGCCCCTCTGCTTCTCTGCTGCTCTGTGTCTTCGCCTCTGAGATGAGCAATTGGGCCTCCTGTCATTTCTGGAACGAACGCGGACTCTAGAATTTCCAGAGTTTCTCATTAGCAAGTGGAAAGAGAGTCCAGGTCAGGAGTCAGGACGCCAAAATGAGGACAGGAGAGTCAAAATAAAGGCAAGGGTAAGCGAGGAGACGAGACCAGGAAAGGAGGAGGGAAGACGAGACGGGAGAGAGAAAGGCGAGGGGCGGATGCTTTTTCCAGAGCAAGACCCCAGTGTGGGGTCAGCAGAGCGCAGCTTTCCTGCTGAGGTTTTGTTTCCTTCCAGGTGACCTTGAGCAGAGAGTGACAGCAGCCTTTCGCATGGGTTGGTGCTGCCACCTCCAAGGGCAGGAAGGAGTTGCTCTGAAAGGCACACCTGACCTTCTAGGCAATGCGCAGTCCAGGGGCTTACTAAGACGACAGGCCAATACAGTCACCCAGCAGCTGGCCACGCCACTGGGCCCTGAGCCTTTGTTTTCCTAACAAAAGAAGAATAGCTTTGATGTGGAAAAATCCTATTGAGGTCTAAGGGGCTGCCTGGGTAACAAGAAAGACCCTTTTCTGTCTCTCATTTCTCAAGACTGGACTCCGGATAGCGCTGCAGGCTCGTACTGACTGCTGGCAGGCGGGGCCTGCCCGTGTCAGCTGCTTAATATGCGAACGAAGGCCATGTACAGTCAGGTGCCTGAAACATTTCGTGCGAATGACACAGGAGGGGAAACTGAGCAGAACGCAGGCCTGTGTGTGTCCCTGTGGGGGAATGGTGTGCGCTCCACCTGGCACCGCAGCCAGGGGCATCCACCGTGTGGGCACAGGTGCATGTGTATAAGGAGACACACGCGTGGGCATCCATGTGTGCACACCAAGCACACATACACACACCATCAGCGATAGCCAACAAGAGAATAGTAGCTGTGGCCTTCCTGGGACTACCCTCCCCCCGAAAAGTGAGTCACAGGGTTCGGGGGCAAGGAACATAGGTAATCCTGTGACGTCCACGGGCTGACTTTCTAACTCCAAAACACACAGGGCGTGGTCTCGTCTTCCAGCCACAGAACGTGAACTCTGGTGGGGCTGTGAAGTTACCTAGCGATCCCACCTTCCCATTTATAGATATTGGATCCGAGGCCCAGGAAGGTGAGTTCTTAGTACCCCATCGCAAACACCCTCCTCTCTTCTTCCTAAGTCCATCCCACTTCTCCCTTTCTCTCCTCCCGGCCCACCCTATCCCAGTTCTGTGAGCTCATATAACACATCCCTGTACATCCTGTCCCTCTTACTGGCCCTCAACAAGGCAGGGGCTGTGCTTCTTGTGTGTCCTCTGTACATGAGACTTTGTGCAGAGTAGGTTCACAGCAAGGACACGTCAGCTTGAGAAGGTTAGTGATGACCATTGCTTAGCCAAGAAGGAAACACACTTCAGCAAGCAGGTGGAGCAGCAGGAAAAGTAGGCATCTGTATTAATATCCTTAAATGAACTAAGCGTGCTCCCCCTACCACCCCCAGCTCTGCCAGCCACCTGGGATGTCACCTTTTCCCTCATCCAATGGCACAGGCCATTCGTCAGCTCTCACGCACTCTTCCGTCTCTCACTCCATTTGGCCAAGGCTTGCCTTCTGCTTCTCCCTCCTACAGACAAGAGTCCTGAAGCTTGTTGGTCCTGCTGCCCCGCCCTGCATCCTTCGCTGATCCCCATGCTCGCTCTGGCCCTCCCTGCACCTTTGCACATGATTCCAATCACGCCCACCGCTCCCTCGTCCCTCCCACCCCCAATCACAGCTCGGACAGGAGAGATCACAGAGACTGAATAAAGGGTTCTAGGCCCAAGCGAGGCCTGGACATGAGAACGGGGTGGTGGGAGCAGCCGCTGCCAAACAGATCCAGAAGGGTGTGGAACAACGGCCTCTCCAAACTCGGCCCCACGTCTACCGCCTTGGTGTCTTTATACAAAGAAGCCCTAACTCTTCACTTTGCCTTGGCATTTGTCAAAAAGTCTTTTTTTTTGTTGTTCCTTCCTCTCTCCTCACCCCCCTTTACACACACCCCTCATTCTCTCTCTCACACACACTGTGTCTTCAACACTTTTTCTCTTAAAAACACAAATCACAGGTACAAGTGGTGAGTCATGGTGGAGGAAAATAGAAATTATTTTTTCCTATAGATTGTGGCGGTATTTTCTTGGACTCATTCATAAACTGGCATAAAGACAGCCCAGAACTGTGTTCACCAGGAGATTTTGTTTCATTCCTCACTCTATAGTGGATTTTTTATTACAGCGAAATTCTACCTATAATTCATCATAAAAAATTCAGGTATCTTTTCCTTTAAAACAACCCCTACTCCTACCATTACCCCGGCGGCTCAAAAGGAAATTGTGAAAAGTTGGTTCTGGCCCAATGCCCCTTGGAACAGAGATGCTCAGTGCATGGCTTATATGCATAAGTAGTCAAAGCCAAAGGCCAATTGTCACCGAGAGATGTAGCTAAGCAACCTTGGTGCTAAGCAACAGATTGGAACTCAAAGTGTCCTGGCCCACTCCAGTCAGAGCAGGCTGCTCAGAGCTTGGCCTTGAAGGGAGGACAGGCTTGATATGGGTGAAGGAGGGGCTAGTGGAAGAGAGGTGAGGAGAGGAAAGGAGGAAATGAAAGAGGGGGAGGAGGGCAGGAGAGGAGGGGGGAGAAGATAAAGACAGGAGAAGAGGCAGGGGTAGACAGGGGAGAAAGATGGTGAAGATTGACAATGAACAGAAAGAGATGGTTGGGTTCAAGCAACATGGAATGCCATTTCTGACAGTCATTAAGACTAATATTTAAAAAGAATGGCCTGAAGTTTTCTCAGAGTACATGGCCACAGTTAAGCTTTTTGAAACCTTTTTGAACATGCCATTGGGTCGGTAAATGCATCTCCCAGAGTGTCAAAATATTTCTACTTCAAGAACCTTTAGGACCTGGATCATCTGCAGTCCCCAAATTAGTCTCACCTCCCTTCCTGGGTTGCTCTTATAGAACTGAAGTGCAAGCATGCACTGGGGGATTAATTTCTGAGGGGAGGCGCCAGTTATGGAGATGTGCATGGAATAGTGTAAAAAAAAAATTGGAAGGGAGGGGGTGGGCTCTAGGTGAAGAGGGAGGTCAGAGTAACCAATTCAGCTTGATGACAAGGCAGAGCTGAGGTCAGCCCTTGGTGAGCATGAACTCCCTCCTTGCGTTCTACATTTTTTCAAGTGTTCATAAGAAAGAGGCCAAGAACCATCCATAAATTGCCTCTTGAGGGTGAGACATCCCAGTGCTCAGCCAGCCAAGCCTGTCTTGGGTCACGCAGATCAGGGAAAATTGTTTGACAGCCATGTTATAATTAGTCCGGGAATGTTTCCTAGCAGGTAGAATTGCTCGAGGGATGAGCATGCCAGGCAGCACCTGGTATGTAACCTCAATCCCAGTGTCTCTCCGAGCCCTGGCTTCACCCCGCTCACTTCTCCACATGCTTTTCTCATGCATCGTCTGTTCTAACTCTCGCCTCCTCCCTCTCATTGGCCTAGAATAGTGGCCGTATGGCCGATATCAGGCGAGCCACTTATCAAAGCTCCCTCACACACACTGGCAGGACTATTAGAAGCCATTTCAACCAGGCTCGGGAATGGGGTCATTAAGAGCTGTCATTCCCTTTTGCTAAACCAATTTGTCTGTATCAGTTGTTGTCGGCTGTCAGGATCTCTGACTCATGGAGGGGTGTCTGAGCCCTGAAAATGCTTGGCATATGGAAAGCATGGTATGTACTTATGAGCTGTGTCTCATCCCTGATTGAGACCTATCATCCCCAGCCAAGCCTCCAATTTACAAATTCCAGGCTTTTGTGGGTTTTGCCCCCTCCCCAGGGCTCTTCCCAGGCCCAGCGTTGCCTGGGAAGTACCAGGTGCATTTGGTCTGGGGTTGATGAGATGTCTCTTTTGGTTTGGCTTTTAAAAGCCAGACAAGAACATTGGGAACATCGAGCCCATTGTAGTGCAAAATGCAAGTATTCTAAAACATCTAGATGCGTGTGTGTGTGTGTGTGTGTGTGTGTGTGTTAGAAACTACTCAAAGATAGGTTTCCAAAGATTTTATGTCTCTCTCTGTCTCTCTGTCTCTCTGTCTCTCCCTCTCTCTCTCTCTCTCTCTCTCTCTCTCTCACACACACACACACACACACACACAGGCAAAGAACAGAGTTTTTTGAGGAAAAAAAGAAAGCATGTTATACAAAACTCATGCAGACAACCAAATGAACTGTTTCTTTTCTTTCACAGGACTCCTATGTTTCAGTTTAATGGACATTTGTTTTGGCCACACAATAGCTGAACCCCTTTCATATATTGGGGGAAGTCCCCATGTTCAGAGGAAGAAACCGCCTGCTATTATATAATCAATATTCTAGAACTTTTCAAGTTGAGTAGAGATTCATGTCCTGGCTCCATCAGTCAGACACACATACTATCAATTGGCTACACAGAAAAAAGAACTGTGCAGAACCTGTTTTGGGTTGAGTGGTACAATAGCAGGAGCAGCAGCAGCCACATTTGTGTCCAAGGGTGACAGTGGCATTTGTGACTTGTGCCTAATTTCTGTGATAAACCATGAGACCACCTATAGCATCCAGTGCCCAGAGGCGGCTGCAGGGTGTTTCCCCCTGATCAGCTCTGTGATGTAATTTGGGGCTGCATTCCTGGCTTTGTAGACATCAATTCTGGTTGTCTGACCCTCCCAGAGATTTTTGAAAACAATCCAATTTCCTTTTGATAAATTATTTTTCTGTTAAACCAACCAAAGTTGATTTCTGTCGCTTGCAATTAAGAACCACGACTGATGCAAAAACTGGCATGAGGACTAATTAACGAGAACAGATCCTCGGGGAGACAAAAGATGGGCCTGGAAGCGATGATCAGGTCTTATTAATTTTGAGGGCTGCTAGTATTGTGAACCCTGAAAAAAGAAAAGACACCTACTAAGAAGGTTCTCTTGGTGGCTAGCTGGGCTCAGATTTGAAAAAACAGAGCCTAGCAGCCATTTCTGCACAGGGACCTCTCACGCAAACTGAACATCCTGGAGAAGCCCCTGTGCTAGACTGCTGGCCACTGCATTACTAAACTATCTATCTGCGCTGTGTTTCTGCCTTGTGAGCCAGCCCTTATAAAGAGTTCCTGGGGCCCTATTTCAACCAGTAGGACTGAGACTTTTCCCATCCAATGGGAGCTGTGCAGCTCTGAGCAATCAGAGTGGCTCTATTCTGACCCATCAGGGACTTCTGTCTATAGAAGCCAGCTACCCCCTGGCTGGAGAGGGCACTCTCCACCAAAGACGAGACTGTTTCCCAGGCTGGAGCTGAGACTCTGAAGATGCCTCCCCAGAGCTGACCAGCAACATGGAGCAGACAGACTGGCGAGGAGCAGGCTGGCTGGAGTAGAGCAGGACAGAGTGGACATCATGGAGCAAGCCATCCTATGGAGCTGGTCATGGTGGGGCAGAGTTGCCTAGCTGAAGAGGGGCTTGGCCATTATATTGAAAAAGCTTGCTATTTCTTCAAATAGCAAACAATAAATAATGCCACCACCCTGCAGAAATTATAAAAAGTAGGATCATCGTTAAAGTTTGGAATATGTAGGAGTGATCTGATAGATTGGATAATAGCTCAGCAAATATTCCTTACACTATCCTTCCCCTCGGGAAGGAGCGTAAGTCACTGATTCACTACTGTTAGGTTTGGCCCTATGGCTGGCTTTGGTCAGTGGAACGTGTCCAATGAACTGTGCTTGCACGATTTAGCTCAGCACTTTGGTCTTATAATTCACCAAGAAAAGGACCTGCCCCAGAGAGCTGCCGGCTCAAGGCAAATGTGGAGAACATGCAAGGGAAATCTGGAACCAGTCTGCAGCCTGGAGGTGGAGGGCAGAGGCTAGAGCCTGGAGCCTAGGTTCCTAAAGCCTGGAGACCAGCCTCACCAGCTCTTTCAGTCAACCTACATTTTGGAGTAATATGCTATCCAGCATTATTGCAGCTAATAATTATCTAATATACATAGTGTTTCCTCTCATATCCTCACTTAACTCCCTATTTATCCAGTGTAGAAAAATGATAGCTCGAGTTTTGGAGAATGTGACGGGGGTGACTCAATCAGGTGGTGACTCCAGTTGCAGCTGTTGTTCCAGATGTTTCCATTTTGGAGCAAATCACACAAACTATGAGCATGATATAATCCTATGTATCTGGAATTTTATTTTTTCTATTTCTATAAGAAAAACAAAACAAAAATTATGAGTTTGCTTTTATCTAGCAGGGTTAACAATATACCCTGATGGTCCTTACTCAGAGGTATGGTAAATCTGGTTCAATACAGTAATTTAGTCCACAGATATGCTGCTTAACCAAAAAAAGATACTTGTATGTCAGAGGGAAGAAAACAAATTTCATGAAAATGCAGGGGCCTTCATTGTGAAATATAACCCCAAAGTGAGAAACAAGTTGTCTTTTTTCCTATCTTTAAGACGGAGGTCTCTGTGGATATTGGAGATGACATGTACATAATTTGGATATATTGCTCTCATTTATATATTGCTTGACAATCTTAGATGATCCCCAGGTTATCAACTTTGAGTTACAGTGTAAGCAGCACTGTTGCTTGGCCATTGTGATCCTGAAGATCCAGGCAGATGAAAGGGTCAGAGATACATTAAGATGCTTTGTAGATCCTGTAGCAAGACTTGAGAGCAAAGTCTCAAGTTTGGCATCTAGGGTTTTGGATCAATGTCATGTTTCTTCAGTACAGAATTTCCTCTCTTTTCAGGAAACAATTCTTAGCTTGCTAGACATAGACCATGGGACACTAAGTAACATGTGATCTGAGCTGTCTATCGTAAATTGGCTATTATCTAAAATCTATCAAACCATATATTTCAGTATGCCCACAAGACTCCAACCTCAAGTAGAGGGGGCACATAAGATTTTCATAAGGAGTTACTGCACACGCATACAATTTTCATACAGAACTCTCTTGTATTTCCAGTGTACCTACTCCTGTCCTACTGTCACCCTTCTCTAAACCTAAACCTATAGTCTCATGGTCTCTTAAGTGAGGAGGAAAACTTCTAGTTAGTTTACACATGCCTTCAAAAAATAGTCTACAGTTGGCTTTAGAGGCCAAATCAGAGAGCTCTGAGCACTTGACTTCACGGCTGGAGGAATAGGGGAGGTGCTACTAGGAAAATGCTCCAAGTGCACAGTGTCAAGGATTCAAGAATACCTGGTTCTAATGTGCAATATTCAAACGCTACACTGAGTCTTTATTGAGCATATATTAGGTGACTGGTGACATTCACGTAGGTCTGTAGATGAGCTGTCCTACATTTCCCTCAAAGGTACTCACTGTACCCACACCGCAGCTGAAGTTTTAGCTAGTGACTCATTCGTCACAGGTCACCTGGCCAAAAGTAGCACCACACTTGGTTGTGTAAAAAAATGGATTTTTATTTTTTCAAGGGGTTATAGTAGTTATTGCACAAAGGGAAAAAAGATTGCTACTATTATTGGAAAGAACCTTGGCTCTGCAAGCCGTATAGCTCACATTTTGTGGGCAAGCTTATCTTAATTTGGGGATTGGACCATATAGTTATTGTAAATAAAGGAAATAACCAAACTATGTGATTTAATTCAATTCAACAAATATTTGAGATTAAAATCTATTCACATCTTAGGGGATTTAGGATTTTGACTGGGAGGCAACACAATCAGAGAACAACACCGTGCTGTGTATGCTTACAAGAAAAAGGGAACAGCACAGAATATAACACACACCCTCTGTACATAAGCATACACGTGTGTATTACATTTTTACATGTGTGTACATGTGTGTATTCATAAATTCTTCATCTAGAAAGAATTTACGATGACTCCATAAATACATAGGAAAAGATGAAATAAGGTTTAAAATATTGAAATGAGGAAGGTGGGAAAAGGAAAATTCAGAATAGCAAAGAAAAGATGTCACGTGTGGTTGGTATACATGATATCTGCTGGATATTTAGCAAAGGGAGAAATAAGTTTGTCTGTAAACGTCCTAGCATCCAACTCAAGAAGGAAAACAAAGAAAAATTGTTATACTTTTTTAAAGAAAAGGTATAAGAATAGGCTGGGGGAAGAGAAGCTCATTTTTATTCAGAAACAATCTCATTTAATCCCAAAATACATCCCATGCAAAAAGTGTTGTTTCCCATTTTAAAGACTGGGAAACTGAGCATCCAAGGTGTTTAAGAAATGTTAAAATTTTCCTCGGCTATTAAGTACAAACCTAAGTCACTTCAACTCCAAAGGCCATCTTGTTTCTGTGATAGCAGGTACTTCTAAATTCTAAGAGCCCTGCCCTAGGAGAATTAAGCAAAAATGTGTTGGAGGTCAGAGCACGATTCGCTCCTGGTGGGTCCCTTCCGACAGCAGGGACTGTCTGTGCCGAGGACGCGCCACCAGGCTGCCACGTGCCCTGAAGCATTCAGCCTCCCACGGGGGTTGGGGAGGCGACAGTGGATCCTGCTCCCGTTACTCCTTTTGGATAAATGCACGGCCATCCTGGTGAAGGGAAGAAAAATCAAAACTCAACACAGACGAGAGACCCCAGGGCATTTTTACAGGAAACTTAAGGCAAGAAAATAAAATTTTCAAAAAAGATAGGTCCTCAAGAAGGAAGATAATAAATTGTATTTTTCTCTTTTAAAGCTACCATAAAGAGAACTTCTCTTTAATTTTCTGGTAATTACTAGCCTCTCTGGCAGTGAGTTACCTTATATTAATTAACTTTATTTATTGCTGTAGGCAGAATGACTATTACAGTAAATCAAGCAATTAATAGCCTCCCATATGACACTCAGAAGAGAGCTAACAAGATGCCAGACAAATTAACTTTCTGCGGTAGGTTTCCTTCAACATTCCTGTTTTCGGGGTTTTGGTGTTTGTACTACTTCTTTTATGGGAAATGGGTCAGGATAGGTGGAGTTCTGAGGTCCTTCCAGGGTGAGATGTGGGCCTAGCGGCTGGGAGTTTGAAGAAAAATTGTTATAAAACAATTGCCTGTAAACTTTCTAACATCCAGCTCAAGAAGGAAAACAAAGAAAAATTGTTATACTTTTTTAAAGAAAAGATATAAGAATAAGCTGGAGGAAGAGAAGCTCATATTTATTCAGAAACAATCTCATTTAATTCCAAAATACATCCCATGCAAATGTGTTTCCTATTTTAAAGACTGGGAAACTGAGCATCCAAGGTGTCAGCAGTTGCTGAGCTAGTTCTTTCCTCAGATAAGAAACATGAAGTTACATGTTGGAACAGCAGGTGGAGAGTGATCTTAAATGGTCTTGTTTTGTCTAGAACTTCAACCCTTATGCCACAGATAACTACGTCTGCCAAGAAGGCCTTTCCACTTCTGGTTCAAATTGCTCATAGAGGTTGGGGTATCCAGGAATTGCTGTATTTCTTAAAAGTTGCAGCATAAACAGTTCCTGCTGGAGGCATACATGACTTTAAGAAGAAAGAAATTGCTCATCTGGAAACATCTCTCTTGGTCAGATGCAACTGTCTTGATGGCCTTCTCCTAATTAGCTGAGGTCCCCGGTCACCTAATGAGGTCCTCAGCTGCCTAAATGTCCATTGCTTCATTTTTAGGCACTGCTTGGTACTTTAAAAGAAGAACTTTCAAGCTTATCCAGTGTCAGAGCCTGCCTTTCCTGCCCTTCTAGCTATTTTTGAGTGGGCCATTGAAGCCCTCATTTAATTTTATTAATTCAAACCAAATTTATAAAACATTTTCTGACTAAGGTAAGAGAATAAAAATCAGAATTCCCAGCCCACCAGGGAATGAGATCTGAAATTAATCTGGCTGTCATGGGCCTGAAAATCAGAGTCCCCAAGATGAATGGTGGGCATTTGCCTGCCCACCGAGCTTTAGCCTTCACTGGATCCAGGGGTTTGGCTTATTATGTATCAAGGAGGAAAGAAAGAAGTGGTATAGGGGAGGCTTTCCAAATTTATTAAAGCACCAGGAGACGCTCTGTACCTTGTCTCATTTAATCATAATAACAAACCTATAATATCACTGTTCTTGAATTATGGGTGAAGAACTAAAGCTTAGAAAGGCTACATCATTTGCACATGGCCACACAGCTTGTAAAAATAGAGCTAGGATCTGAGCTCAAGACTGTCTATTCCCCAAAGCTACCCTCTTCTGTCACCACCCTCTCACCCTCAAGAACTGCTACAGGCCACTGTGCTGTCCCAAAGAAGCTCAAGAATGGCTGGCCGTGTTCTCTCTGTGTCTTGGACCTGCCCTCTGAGTCCCTGCAAACTGCATTCTTGATTGCCTTGTCTTTGACAGTCCTCCTTGGATGGGTCATTTTTCTTGGGCAGCAACTACTAATCTAGAGTTTGAATCAAGTCTTTGGAAAGTGTCATCATGACCCACCTCAATCTGGAACTATTCTCCCTCCTGCATGTGTGGCCACTTCCTCTGGTGTTTCTGTAGCCCAACCCCAAATCTCACATGGGACATTTATGTCTGTGAAACTGCATTATTTTCTGCTTGAATACATTTCCCTTGTTCTTCCTTCCTCTCCTCTAAAGTGTCCTGACCACACCACCTTCAACAACCACCTTGTGATTCTGCACAGTCCCCTACTGCTAAGTTATTTTGTGTTTCTGAGGGAAGGACTTCTGTCCCTGAGCTTCTCCTGCGTGTTAACACTTCCACCTGTTTATACGCATCTTCCAATGCACAGAGTGGCTGCTGAGCTAACTCAGAGCTGCCCTCCCCTTGACCGAGTATTTGTTCTTGGGTCCTCCGGTACGTCTTGTCAAATATGTATTCAGTCACTTACACATACCAAAAAGAGGGCAAGCTACTAACTACTTGAGCCTCAGTAATTTAGAGATCACTCTTTGTGTTGGTGAAGCATCGTTCACCTCCTAAATTAACAAAGCCAGATCCTTGAATTTCTATTTTGGCTAAATGCTGTGAACTGGATTTGGCCAGGGGACACCAGCTCTATCTCTTGTGCCTACTCAGTTCCTCACTTCAGGCAGGATAGCTCATGTACTGTCAGAGGTCTAATGCCGGGAACCTTGCTAATCCAACTATAACTCTCATTTCCATAAGAGGTACAAGTCTCAGAAAGATGTAGATGAAATGCTGAGCAGGTGTCTGGCTTGAAGCCTTTACAGCCGGCACAGAGTAACTTAATTGCATCTCAGGGCCTTTCTCACCACTCCCAGGACATGGGTAACAGGGACTCCTCCATATTGCTGGTGTGAAGTGCTACAACCGTTGAAGAAAATGGTTCAGCATTGTATGCTAACCTTGAAAATATGCATACTCATGCACATTTCCTGTTCCACTGTCAGCACAAATTACCACAAACTTGGTGGCTTAAAACAACAGAGCTTTATTGTCTCCCATTTAAAGAGGCCAGAAGTGAGTATTACACAGCCCTAATCAAGGTGACAGGAGGGACCAATGCCTCTGGAGACTCTTGACTTTTCCAGCTTTTGGTGGCTGCTGGCTTTCCTTGACTTGTGACCACATCACTCTAATTTCTGCCTACATGTCACATTGCCTGCCCCTCTCTGTGTCAAATCTTCCTCTGTCTCTCTCTTACAAGGACCCTTGTGGTTGATTGCATTTAGGGCCTACTTAGAGAATCCAGGAAACTCTCCCATCTCAAGATCCTTAAATTAATCACATCTGCAATGATCCTTTTCCCAAATAAGGTGACATTTATTTGGGTTCCAAGGATTAGAACTTGATATCTTTGGGAGCCTACTACAGGTATATAGCCAACAGATATGCACTCACATATATACCAGGAGACATGAAACAGGATGTATACAGCACATATTTATAATAAACCCAAACTTGGAAAACCCAACTATCTATTAGGAATAGAGTTGATAAATAAGTATATTCATATAATAGAATATCACGAAGCAATGAAAATGAACATACTTCAGCTCCATGTAGTATCAGGGTTAAATATTGTAAAACTAAATGTTCAGTCAAAGAACTCAGATGCAAAAAAACACATATTGTATGATTCCTTTTTATAAAGTTCAAAAAATAGGTAAAATGGAGCTAGAGTACCCAGGGATGCATATATACTTAAGTGTTAAGAGTATGTACTTGGTTGAATAGTGCCCTCCCCAAATCCATGTCCCCCTGAGACCTATAAATGTCACCTTTTTTTGGAAATCGGGTCTTTGGAAATGCATTAGTTAAGATGAGGTCATCCTGGATTAGGGTGAGCCCTGAATCCAATGACTAGTGTCCTAAGAAAGCCACGTGGAGAGACACAGGGAGAATGCCGTATGAAGACAGAGGCAGAGATTGAAGTGATATGTCTACAAGCCAAGGGATGCCAAAGAATGCCAGGAGCCACCTGAAGCTACATAGAGACAGGAAAGATTCCCTCCCCAGTCTTGAGAGAGAATATGAGTCTGCCAGCACCTTGATTCCAGACTTCTGATCTCCAAACCTGTGAGAAAGTAAGTTTCTCTTGTTTTACCCCCCCAGTTTGTGGAAATTTGATATGACAGCCCCATGAAACCAATACAATAGAGTATAAAGTAAAGCTAATAAGCGATTATCATGAAAGTTGGGACAACGGCTACCTTTAGTGGGGAGGATGGGTGATGTGATTGGGAAGACATAAGGTTATCGGGGGCCTTACAATATTCTGTTTCTTAACTTGGTTAATGTTAACAACAGATGTCAATATGATTTATTAAACTTCATACTTATCTTTATGTTCTCTTTTATTTTTCAACAAAAAAGTTTAAGTTATTTTCGAAGAGGCTCCTGAACCTTCTTATAAGGAGACTTGTCCATTGAGATTTGGAATTTGCTGAACAAGTCTGTGACATCAGTGACCAGAATAGTAGGGGTTTGGCTGCATCCATCATGAGACTGAGAGACATGAGAGCCTGTCAGGAATCTAGCTCTCCTCTTGGGAGAAACTCATCCTAACAGAAAGGGACCAAGACTGCTTGTTCCAGAGAGGAAAATTCTAGGCAAATCCTGGGATTTGTCAGTTAGCTCTGTCCCCTTTCTAATATCTACCTTACATATTTTTCTAAATCTATGGATATTGGGTATGGAGAGAGTTAAAAGGTATTTCACTAAAGCACCCTCTACGATTTTTTTTTGCTCGCAAGAAGCATCTTTCAGATATTTTTAATAGTCTGGAACTCTTAAAAGGGAGGAAGTATTCTCATTTTGAGAAACACTGTATGGCTTTGGTGACTTGGGGGCTCCATACCTTGGGAGAGGCTTCAGTGACCCACAGAGAGGGCGTGGTGGCTGACCCAGCTATTTAGGAGGTTGAGGCAGCTGTGCCCTGGGTGCCCCAGAGAGAGCTTGGGGAGGTGGTGGACTGAGTAAGCGACAGGCAGAGGCATATTGCTGGCTGGGGTAAGACACACAAACAAGGGGCATGCCGGGGATTTCTCTCCTTAAGAGAGCATTTTGGGATTCCAAACCTTTATTCTCACCAGGACTTTCTAAGAGTTAGTCCTTGGGTGGGTCATTAGCGTTAACAGAAACAGGAAGACGGGGGGAAAAGTAACAGGGCGAGGGAACAACACTCTTGGCTGGACTGAGAGTTTAAGGCTGGCTGGGAATTTCTGCCTCTGGAGTTTATGCCTCACCTTCCTCTATAAACTGTGGGGGAAGAGGCCCAGCTCAGAGATGTTGTGCCAAGCAACAGAAAGGACATGACCAGGGACCAAGCTCCTGCTCTGCACCAAACACTTTGATTCATGATCTCTTTGAACATTCTTAAAAACCCTAGGGAGTAGATAATTTTGTCTCTATTTTATAATTGAGACCATCAGCCAAAGACCCCATTTTAACAAGAGGAGACATTGCCAAAGTCTTTCAAATATGAAGCCAGATAACGTTTGTGATGAGAGCCAAGTTTAGGCCTTTAGATATCCTAGGAACTAAAACAATGTCCTCCCTTGTGTGACTGAGTAAAGCCAGCACTAAACTGTAAAATAAATGTGAGGAAGCCCAAAGAAACCTGACGACTCCTTTGATAACTCTCCTGAAACAGCAAATGTCCCATTCCTTACCAATAAGATCGTGGGTGCCCTTCTTTTGCTGTTGCCCGAAGAATAGTCTTAGTCTGATTTTCAGGCAACCCAGGATTGTATAAAACAGCAAACAAAGTAAAGTATAAATTGGCAAAAATAAGGCATGATTATTGTTTTATAATGGTGATTGCATTATGGGTAATTACTTGTTATATTATTTGTATTTGAAAAGGTTAATTGTTAAGACCAAGTAACAGTGAGGTGAGGTTGAGAGGTGACAGCAGGTACATGGCATCTGGCAATGATCCCAGACCCTGTTTAATTGCACCGTGAGAACACAGTGGATTCTGGGGTACTTTCGGTCGAACTGTATTTCTTCAGTTCCGAGGGGAGGCCCTTCCTTCCCACTCCACTGCTTAGCCAACGGCCACCCTGCTGTCAAGATCCAGCTCACAATCTGCTCCCAGAATATATTCTCAGATCATTTGAATATGCAAATATCGCAGCGCTGAAAAAAGGAACCGATAGCCCACCCAAGAGATAGTATGATATGAAGAAAAGAGCATGTACTATTATATTGACTTTTTTTCTGCTTTTGAATTCAGCAGTTTCAAAAAACGTTTATTAATTTCTTCTTCCTAATTTTCATGTGAAAATGTCACCCCACTTTCTTTAGTGGCATACTCAATTTATTTTTATCATTTAAATTCTAAAGAAATATAAACATTTAAGGCTAAGGATTTCATTTTGGTAACAAGTTGGTCTATACCCCATGAGTTTGATATAAAAGCTTTATTTTGTTCTTCTTTTGTAGATTGTCTCTAATCACATGATTTTCTTTCTCTTTGATCCACGAGGCATTTAGGAGATGTTTTTGGTTTTTAATCATGAGATGTGTGGATTTTTAAAATAGAAACTTCTGTAATTATTTTCTAGAATGAGATCATTGTTACTAAAGACTGTCACCTGTAGTATCATTTGTTGAAATTTATTCAATTTTTTTGCCTATTATATGATAAAATTTTGTCTCATAAGCACAGAAAAAAGTATGCATTTTACCTTAATAGGACGAAGAGTTTAACATTTACATATAGACATTTCTTTATTCCTATTTAATTCATTTTTGCCTCAAATTTTCATTTGTCTAATACTAAAACTATGGTCCTTTCTGTATTTTGAAGAATGAATAAGCATTTAAAAATTTTCTTGCTTAGTTTTGTCATAGTTTTGTTTTAGTGAAATAACTTACTTCAATACTTAGGCCAATCCCCAAGTATTTATTTATTATTTATTTATTTATTTATTTATTTATTTACTTACTTATTTATTTAATTGAGGCGTTTAATGCATTTAAATTATCGCTTAATAGTTTTACCTATTGCCATAGTTAAAAGTTCAGTGTTACTTTTTTAATCTTACATGGAGTTTTCCATGCGGTTTCCTTTCTTTCCTTAATGTCTTTTTTATATGGATTATATTTACTTTGTTTTTTATTATGCTCATTATTTCTAAAATTATATAACTTATTACATTGGTGATTTGTTTGGTGTTTTTCAAAAGCACTTGCCAAATCTATCTATCTTTAATGCAGAGTGAAAAATGAACCGGCATTATATTTGTGTACGCTTTAGGCAAGAGTTTGGCAACGTTTCTTATTTATTTCACTCTTTCGCTTTCACCTTTGCATTTTTTAATATAATTTTATTGGTATAATGTAATAATATTTGCTAATAAAACTGCAGCTACTTTATCAGTTCCAAATTATTATATCTTACAGGAGACATTTTAATACATGCATTCCTTTTACACCAAACTTATAATTTTAAGACTTAATCTGCTTTCCTGGGTCTAGAACCCATCATGATACCTTCTACAATCATATTCTTACTTCTGTTCAGCATAGTAATGCAACTTCAAGTATTTTTTGTTTGCTAGAAGTGTATCTGGGTGTTATATTTTCTCAGCACTTGCCTGTCTGCCCCCAAAATTTTGATGACTATAAAGTTTTTGCATAATAAACTCCCTCCCTTTAACATTCTGTAAAGTTGTTCTATTACCTTCTTTTTGATCCCCTGCATTTTATGTTATTGAATGTATTGGGGTGACATGGGTTAATAAAACTATATAGGTTTCTGGTGTGCAATTCTACAATACATCATTTGTATATTGTATTGTATTCCGGGGGGCAGAAGAAGAGGTAAAAGGCAGATAAATGGTGATGGAAGGAGACTTGTTTTATTACCTTCTGATATTCAGTATTGCAGAGGTGAATCCTGAGACAAGTGTGATCCTTTGTATCTGTGTAAATTAAAGCTATTTTGGTTGTAAGAAAAGGAAAATGACTCTTACTAACTGCTATGGACTGAATGTGTGTGTCCCCCACAAATTCATATGTTGAAATCCCAATGCCACATGATGGCATTATGAGGTGGGGCCTTTGGGAGGTGCTTAGGTCATGAAGTGAAGACCTCATGAATGGGATCAGTGTTCTTAGAAGAGAGACCCAAAGAGATCCCTCTTTCCTTCCACCGTGTGGGGACACAGACAGAAGGTGCTGGCTGTGAACGAGGAAGTGGTCCTTTCACACAGCAAAATCATTCTGGCACCTTGGTCTTGGACTTCTCAACTCTTAGAACTGTGAGAAATCAACGTTTGTTTTTATAAGCTACCCAGGATGTGTGTGTTGTGTGTCCGTGTGTGTGTTGTCATAGCAGCCCAAATGGATTAAGAGAGTAACTTTAAGAAAACAAAGAATTTGTTGAAAAAATTACTTTATAGAATTGAAGAAAGGGCTGAAATCCAAGTTTTGGGAAGGTCAGGAACCAAGGTAATTGCAGGTGTTTCATGGATTATGTGCAAAGTCCCCAAGCTGTTCAAGGTTGTCAACAGGATTCTGCTGAAAATGAATTTTATGAGGCTAATTCCCAATGGAACTGGAATGGTCAGAGAAATCTCTGTAGAAGAGATAAAGCTTGAGCATGTGAAAAAAAAACAAAACTCAGAATCCCCTCCATTCAGGAAGAGCCTGAGAGCCATGGTTTCAAGAGTTCCTGAGTTTTCTGTGGGGACATCCTGTTCTTCCAATAATGAGCAGCTGGGGAAAGGATAGCATTTTCCCTCGTGTTTGAGTAGGACAAGCTAAAGAGTTTAAAATAAGAATCACCAAGATGTTCTGTGGGTGTTGTGAACAGCAACTTAACCAGCTGTTATTATTAGGTACAGGTCATTTTCGGTGAGTGGAAGTGGCTGCTCTATAACGATGTAATCTCTTATTCATTCTCCATGCACGACAACCCTGGGTGTTGAGCCTCCAACTTCAAGTGGATGCCCCTTCCCAATACATAAATGCTACCAATTCTCTTATTATGCTGATGACTCTTGCCTACTCCCATCTGTCTTGTGAGCAAGGAGGTAAAAGTGATCTTTTGTCCATGAACAAGGAAAGTGTCTGGACAATTCATTTTAAGGATACTTGAAAGTAAACAAGAATCTAATTGTTATGGTTAGTAATATTAAATGGAACCCCATTTCCCAAGCTTTATCTGAGTGGCTGATATTCCAAAATATTGACCTCCAAGACCAGTCAGTTTCCACAGTGTCTGGAATTCCTACATTATTGACTCATTTATTTTCTCTTTCCCAGGTTTCTTTGATATAAAAGCAAATAATCCATTCTAAACTACTAGTGAAAAGTCAGACCATTCTGCACTGGTCTTGGGGAGGAAAGCATAGAGTGTGCAGTAAAACCAACATGTTACAGCCTGAGGAAAACATTGACTTACTTAGAATATACCTGTTTGTGCAACATCTTACCAAATCAGACTAAGAGTAGGAAAATGTAATGACCAGTGCAGCCTGCTAGGACCTCCCAAGGACATGCTTAGTATTCTTCCTTCTAGAAGACAGGGAAGAGTGGAATTGGGTCTTCTTCCAGGAACCCTTCTTTCCATGAGCACTTTCCTGGGCTTCCTAGTCACAGGATGGCTCCTTCTTCGGAACTCCTTTGGTTCATTACTGTCCCTTCACTTGGCACTTGCTTCTCTTGATGTGTATTCCAGTGGAGGGTGTATATGTCCATTTCCCCACTAGACTTTGAGTAGCAAAGATTATAAACCACTAAGGTCAGGGACCAGACCATTGTCATCTCTGTATTGATTAACAGTCATTCATTCAATTATTCCATCATGAGTCACTGGGCAGATGGCCATTCAGTCTAATATAATTTTCCATTGTACGCTAAGTCCTGAGAACACAGTTTGGTCTTGCCCTTACAGAGCTCATGGAAGAGAAAGTTACATAAAAAATGAAGACTGTAAATATCTGGAGATTAGTGATGCAAAATAGAAGGAAGTTTTGTTTCTATCTAGGGGGATCAGAAAGGCCTTCATAGAAATGTCCTGAAGGTCCTTGACTATGAAACGGAAACTGCTTGTCATGAGTGAGAACTCCTGTGTGAGGGAGGATGGATGGCTCCAGAAAGTGGGACCTGAGACCTGGGTCTCAGCAGTTACATGCTGATCCAGAGGGTCAGCTAAGTGGGAAAAAAGTGATGAATGAGGTTGTGAGACAGGCAGAAAGTGGTACTTGGGCTTCCAATGAGCAGGGAAAGTGTAGCTTTAAGTGATCCAAGCACCCTTAAAACCTGGAAGACTGAAGCAATCAGTCTTACAATCAGCCTACAAGAAACGTTTACTCATGGGCAACAGGACCGATCAGTGGGTGGGAATTATGCTGACTCCATTCACAGGGGGATAATTAAGACCACCAAGCAAGATGCCTAAGGACTTGAATGACCCATAGCATAGGTTCTCCTAAATACTGAATGAATAAATGAATTAATTAATTAATGAAATTAAAAGTACAGACGGAGGCAGAAGACTTGCCCCACAGACTGGGATAAAACAATATATGAAGAGGGAGAATAGAAAGTTGTGTCTCTTGAACAAACTAGTTCCTAAGGGTTGATCTTAAAGATGTAGGATTCACTGTTAAGCAAGAGAATTTAAGGATCAAGGCAGATACTCATCGCTCCCAGATTCTAAGACTAAGTAACTTGATCCTAACGCCCACCAATTGGTGCAGGTGAGGTTCTCATTGTATTGCGGCCTCAGTAAGAATTAGATTAGGACTGACCCCAACCTGACCTGGGGAGGTGAGCATCCTGGGTTATTGGAAGTGAGCAGCCATGAATGAAGAGCAGACATGAGATGGTAACTGACAGTATACTGTGTCCCGAGCAAATGATTAAAGAGTAGAAATTTAATCAATTGGCTTTCCAAAAATTGATGGATTGCTGCTGAGGTTTCTCACCCCATGAATTGACCCAACTGTCTTGAGATTGTATTGATGCAGCCCGGAGCCCCAGGAGAAAAGTACAGAGGCGGTTGTTGGAAGCATTGATGATCTGAATGGATTGAGCACCAAACAAGAGGCCATCAGGATGTTGCTGGCAAGGGTCTAATTTGTTAACTTGGTTTCTAAAATCTGAGTTTTAGAAGAAATGTACAGAGAAGTAAGTGATTCATTCACAAGGACATGTAGGATGCTAGAAACTTTTGGTCAGTTGCCGTGCTTTGAGAGATATTTTAATAAGCCTGTTCAGGTTTTCATAACGTGTGTATGGAGTTAATACAGTCAATGTGGAGAGTGCCTGCTGCCCGCCCCTCCAGGTCCACTTTTCTCCCCTCTCCATGCACTCTGTGACCAGGGACAGGGGCCTTCATTAGCAGGTACCTTGCTTCAGGGTGAATTCAGCTACAGTAGGAGAGAAGAGGAAAGAGGAAGATCCCTCCATTCCTAGGGCTGGCAGTGGGTGGCTTGTCCCTTGGCCAAAGGTCTCAGGTCCTATCAGACACAGCATTCTCCAGGTTCTGGGAAATGCCCCCTCCCCTCACCCCTTCAAGCCTAGTTGATCTTTAGAGTTCTATGGTTTTCCCAGCCAGGTCCTGCCTGTAGAAGTAAACCCTAAACCCTGTCCACACCTTTGTGAATAGTCTCTTAAAAAGGAGACGACAGACCCCAAATGGAGTCTCTGTGTTAAGGCCCCACAAGGGCAAACCAAGAAAGACTTAATACTTAACCTAACTAGTTTCAATCTTCCCCCAAAGTATGATCTTCGACCATCCAACCTGGAATTTTGTGGTCAGCACTAGGGAGCAATCAAAGGAAAGGTCCCTTCCCTTCCCCCAGGAGGGTGTCTGCGCCTGAAACAATGCATTCTTTGTCAGTTATTTCCCTTTTCCTACTCCCTTTCTGCCTTTGAAAACCTTTCCTTCTCAGCAGCTGGAGGGGGAGCACACTTTTAGCTGCTAGATGGGATACTGCCTGACTCATGAATCGTTCAATAAAGCCAATTAGATCTTTAACATTGACTTGGTTGAATTGTTATTTAACAAGTCTTTATATTAAACTCACTCTCAGCTAAAAGTGGGCCATCTGCTTCCTTCTTAGACCCTGTCTGATGGGGAGCACCGTAGACCTGGTCACCCTGTGGGCCAGTTCACTGCGTGTGCACTTGTCCACATAGGAGCCTGTCCTGCCTGGTGAGCTCCACCTCTCAGAGGCAGTGAAAGGTCTTAGTGAAAATCTACTCACACAGCCTGAAAATTGCCTTAATGCACACCTTTCTGGACTCGGTGCTATAATTTTCATGGTGTTTCGTGTTTTGCAATCAAATGCTTACTGAGCCTGAATTTTCCCGTCCGTAAATACCATCTGTCTCAGAGCTGTAAGAAGGAAAATTGAGTAGTGTGTCTAGCCCAGTGTGTCTAGCTCTAGTGAGTGGTAGAAGCAGAATTTGAACCCAAGACCTGTGACCCCATCTTCAGGGCCCTTTCTACCAAACCTTGCGTCCCTGGACAGCACATTGTCTTTGCGCTGCTGGACGTACAGTTTTAACTGAGGCCCAGGGAGACAGGTGCCGTACCAGACAGGTTCTTGGGAAAGGTATGAAAGAAATCGAAGGGTTGCTTGTCTTTCTGTGTTTTAAAAGTATTCTTTGTTTTTTATTTACTAGATGGTAGGTAAACCTGAGCAAAGTAATTCTTGCCATTCTATTGACTGCTGATCATATGAGAACACTTTCATGCGCACTCTTACTAGAAACGCCCAGTGAGTGGACAATGTTGTATCTCCATTGAATGAACATGGACATGGGGGTCAAAGATCACTCGGTTCTTACAGAGTAAAAAATTCTTTCCAGTTCTGCCCAGTTCTGAAGCCTGAGGCCTGAAGCCTCCCTGCTATGTTTATATCACTTAGATGCACCCCGACAGTACGGAAGGCCCACTCCTGGGGAAGTATCCCCTCTTTCTTTCAGTAGGACATAAAGCCTTCAAGGGATACTGAAACCATAGATAAACAACCATTTCCACATCGCAGGTGGAGGCTGATGGTGCGCTGGTCACCTAAACCAAGCCACCTTCCCCTGGAGGTTGACCCAGAGGCCCATGGTGAGTTTTGAAGGAGGGATCCCATAAAGGTCATCTGCCATCTTGACCAGACACTATTCAGAAAATTCTGGGCAATCCCCCTGCCACACACACACACACACACACACACACACACAGGGGAAGGCCTAGCTAACTGCTGGTGCTTGGGCTTCCATGCACGCCTGGCCTTTTCTGCTGATTAATAATTGAAAGGCGGTGATTAGCTAATGTCCCCCTCGATAATTACCAAATTCCTATATGGGGAGGGGGATCCCACCCATGGATTTAAAATAATAAATCCATCCCTTCCCATCTCTGCAAGATGTGGCTTGATTCCTCTATAGCCCCTGGCCATGTCTCAGGCCCCCTTTAACCTGGTGGCTTCATAGCTCAGGGCAGCCTGAGTCACAGACCACACCGACCAGCAGAGGGCCACTGTCACAGCCCTGGGCACTGTCTCCATCATAGTGAAGGGCACATCATACTGTGCAGAGCCCCTCTCTCTGGGAGTCTCCCCTTGCCCTCTGGGGTGCAGAGGTCTACAAGGAAAGGTTGAGCAAGTTTTCTCTGTGGTTTTTATTTTTATTTTTTTTGTCCCCTAGGGTCAACCACTCCTATTCAAAATGGTGTCTGAACTTGGAGCTTGAGATAAATTACTTAGAGCAGCGACTCCTTAATGTAAATAATTTAGCTTAATAAATAAGTCAAAGTCTACAGTCTCTTCAGAGCCTGGCAGCTCATTCATCTCCTCAGCTCATCAAGCTGTGCCCGCTGTTGGGACTTCTGGGAGGCCGGTGGCCTTTTCCTGTCCTGTCACAACAAACAGCATTTTGTAAGAGATCGCCTTTTCAAGGGCTTCCTTGTGTCTTTGCAATCACTCAGCGGAGCCATTGAAACAAGCAGCCAATTTGCAGCGAGGGCTCTGCACGCAGGGGGCAGGTGTGGCGGGCGGCCTCCTGTGACTGGGGCAGAGCCTGGGGAGGGGACCGTGGGAGACCGTGACAGGGAGGCGAGGAGGGACCTGTGGAGAAACTGAAGGGAGCCTGAGAACAGATCTGAGGGACAGCAGAGACTCTGAGACAGGAGGAGCGGCCAGGCACACACTGCGGAGCAGCCTGAACCAGCGGGAGACAGCAGGCGACCTTGAGAGTCACAAAACTGACACGGAGGGTCCTTGTGACTCTGATGTGAGTTAAACTGTGGGTTAAAAACAATCATTTTTCTCTTCCTTCCTCAGCACACTTCACTGCCCTGACCTTAGTCTCTCATCTTGATGACTGTGACCCCTGAGGCAGCAGAAGACAATAGCCTGGTTCTGACTATTGGTCACAAGGTTTAAGCCCTGGCAAGCTTCAGATAATATCTTTTTTAAAAGAAAATTTATTTCCAATACAATTTATTTTCAATATCATTTTGTATTAGTTTCAGGTGTTAGAGATAACATCTTGGTCTTAGTTATGTTTTAGCTCCTGAGCCCTAAGGTGGGACAACCCTCTTGGCTACCTCTCCTTGAAAAGCTGACCTTGGCCCAGCCGGCGTGGCTCAGTGGTTGAGCCTCTACCCATGACCCAGGAGATGAGGTTCGATTCCCAGTCAGGGTGCATGCCCGGGTTTTGGGTTCAATCCTTAGTGAGGGACGTGCAGGAGGCAGCCAGTCAGTGATTCTCTCATCATTGATGTTTCTATCTCTCTCTCCCTTTCCCTTCCTCTCTCTGAAATCAATAAAGACATTTTAAAAAAAAGAAAAAGAAAAGCTGACCTTGGAGTTGCCTTCAAGACCTGAAGAAATGATTTATTACCCTTATCTCACCTCTAACCAATCAGCTTCTAACATAACCTCAAACCCCTAACTCATGGTGTCTTGTGATTTTGTGGTATGTAATCTGTCGCCTACACACCACTGGGGAGTTGGTGTGTAGCTCCCACACTCCTGGCTTGGCCAGTTGTAATCAACTAATTCCTTTCTTTGCTGCAAACCCTGCTCATGAGTGCTTTGGCCCGAGTGCACAGACAGATGAACTTAATCATTGGACATTGGCAACAAAATCAGGTTCAGAGTTGAAGGCCTGGGGCAAGTCACTCCCCTTTTCTGAAATCACTGGATTTCCAGAACAACAGGACAGTAGGCAGGGGGTAGACGGGCGGCTGGGCGTCCTCCAAGCCTCGTTTGGCTCTAGCACACCGTGATCCATCTCCTCTAGGCTTGACAGGGATGGGGGGCCCAAGAGTACACACGCACCCGTTAAAAAATAAAATAAATGCTCCTATTTGAAGAGTCCATGGCAGCTGTGCCATTTGTTCCCTAATAAAACTCACCTCTGAGAGGGGAAATGACTGCAGTCCCCCAGCTGCCCCACCAGGACGTGAAGGACCTGGCGGCCGGAGGTCAGCTCTGCGCGAGAAACTCTCTCCCACCCCAAAGAGGGCTGTTCCCCTGAGCACAAACCCCAGCCCAGCACCACAATCCAATTAAAGTAATTGTCGCCTAAATGGCCCTGGCAGAAGAGAAGCGGCAGCTAAAGGGGAAGGAGGGCGGGCTACAGCATCTTTCAAGGAAACTGGATGGCTTGAAAATTCAAGAAACAATTTCTCTCGATGGAAAATGAACGCAATGAATCTGAGTGCGGCAGGAAATCTTATGAGAAAATAAGACTTTGGGAGGATTTATTGAAAGACATAATTGCAACAAGTATATCGATTTTACATAGATAAGAAAACAAATGTTGGCAGGGATTGAATTTGGTTTATTACATTTATTTCCCCACAGAGTTAATGCATTTAAAGACATGGTTTATTTTTCAAATGGAGAAACATTGTTTTCAGAGACCTTTATTAGGTTCCTTGCCAGTTCCCCTGACTTCCCTTTCCAAGAAAATTGGTTTGTCTTGTGGGGTTGGAAGGAGAAACCTCTTGGGGTCTCCTTTCTCTGGGAGGTTCTGAAATCAAAGACTGTTGGCACTTCCCAGGCAGGGAAGAGTCATTGGCAGTCACTTCATGCTCTGTGTCACTGTCCTGCCTCCGCCGAGAGGGGAGCCGCCGGCACCAGGATGCAGAGAGAGAATCAGGGCCACAGGCGGTGGTCACTCTCCTCATACACGACTCGAATCTCAGACCCAGGGTACTGCGGGCCTGTGGCCACACATTGGTCAGATGCCTTCTGGAGGCAGAGATCATGGGCCCGGCCTGTGGCTTTCCTTTAAAAATCCTTGCACAAATCCCAAAGTTGTATTGATGCCACTTTGGGTTGGAAAAAGCAGTGATAACTATCAGATGTGCATCTTAGGCATGAGAGTTGTTTTAAATGGATTATTTTTAAGAAGCAGGAGACTCAGGAAGTTTTTTGTTTTTTTGTTTTTTACCTCCCCTAACTGCCTAAAAGAATTTGAATAGAGAGTCTGCACCTGGAAGAGAGCACTTAGCCAAGATGGTTTCCTTTGACCTCTGAGAAGGACTTCTCCGCATGGCTTGACGAACATTTGTTTATCAAACATCCGCTCTTCCTACCTCCTGTGAATTGTCTTTCTTTTCTTTGAAGCCCCTGTCCCCTACCCCCTTCTCCTTAGCTCAGGATGGTATATAAGCTTCAACTGCCTGACTGTCTGAGAGCCTCATATCTTCGGGGTTCCTGTACACATGAAATTAAATTTGTTTTTTTCCTGTTATTGGTCTTATGCTAATTTGATGACTTGACCAGCCAAAGAACCTAGAGAAGTAGAAGGAAGATTGTTCCTCCCTTGTAGGAGCCTACAACTTGTGGGTACTCTGTTCATCCTTTCCATTGCCCCCTGAGGGAGCTGTAATCCCCACTTTCCAGATGTGGACATTGAGCCTCAGAGATTAAGAAACTTGACAAATTGATCTGCCTTACTCCAAAAGAGGTGAGTGTAACTTCTCCTTCACTCAAGGGACTGAGTTTCATGCCAGTTCTTGTAACAGGTTTTTTATTCCTGGCTCTGTGCGATGAAAAAAAATGAAGGTCCCTAGATCCCAGCAAGGATGGCCCTTTAAGCCTGGTAGCTGTGTGTACACTTGGATCTCAGGGGAACTAGAGAAGAAGGGACACAGGTAGGAGGAATGGAGACACCCTTGTGCTGGCACTCTGACCATGATACCCAAGGACCCCTCTCAATGACACCGGTGTCTGGGGCTGGCTCATCTAATAGCCACACTCATGTCATCTTCTTCCCACCCTGACAATGCTCAGTCCAGCCACCACGGAACCTGAGGCCCATCCCATGTGTGAAGCTGACATGAATGATAATTTAAGTTAGCATGTAGGAGCACGTTTGGGTTTATAGGATGCTGTTATATTATTTAAGCCATAAATTGATCTGAAATTTCTAAGGCAGAAATTTTAAAGAAGAGGAAACTTAGGTTCAAAGGAATTAAGTGCCTTTCCTAGACTTACACAGCCAGCAACAGGAAGATCCAGGACCAAGTCCCACATCTCCTGATGGAGCTCAGGGCCCAATGCAAAAGAGAAAGACCACAAACCTCGTCACATTTCTGCTGCCTCATGTCTGAACTTGAACCAGCAGCCCTGCCCTTCTCCTCGCACGTGAGCACCTGTAAAGCGTGTCCATTCCTGTCTGAGAGCTCTGGCCATGAAAATATCTGGAATCACTCCTGCACACTATTACATCTCCCTGCAGCTTTTCACAAGTGACTAACACTTGTCTTAATCACATCCGAGGCACAGCTTTCTATGCTACTTGCAACAACACATTCAATTATGATTGATTGGGACTTAAGTTCTGATTTCTCTTAGAACATAATCAGTCCTGAATGGGAAATTTTTACAGTGACAATTAAAATAATGAAAGTGAACTTTAAATGACATTCCAACAATGTCACCTGGGAGTAACTCTGCAGCACTGGCCTTCCGCACATCCTGGGAGCTCCCCTGCCCAGCAGTCTTAGGTCTTGCACCACTGTCAACGCATCTGGAGTGGCATGAGGGCTGGGGTTAACCCCGCCCTGGCAGCCCTTCCAAAGCCGTCTGCATGTTGCCTGCACTTAAACATGGGTTTCCCCGGGCTGATTTGTATTTACATCCCAAAGTCATGCTAATTGTGCAAATACCTCCATCAAGGGGCCCTCCATGCTTTGGGAATCCTCTTAGGAAATAGGTGGAGATGTGAAGGTTCTTTTTAAATTGTAGATCTGGGTCCTTTGAATGCCAATGATCTGGATGTAAGCCCAATGTAGAGGCTCCCCTCTGAGTGATGGCTTTTCAAACTGGGCCTGATTAAAAAACACACACACACAGAACAGTGCATCTGGCCCAGCCGGTGTGGCTCGGTGTTGGAGTGTCCATCCAGGAACCAAGAAATCACCAGTTTGATTCCCAGTCAGGGCACATGCCTGGGCTGTGGGCTCTATCCCCAGTAAGGGGCGTGCAGGAGGCACCTGATTGATGGTGTTTCTCTCTCATCGATGTTTCTCTCTATATATCCCTCTCCCTTCCTCTCTCTCTTAAAAAAAAACTTCAAAAAAACACACAACACACACACACACAAAAACCAGTGCGTCTGTCTAGGAGACTGGCCTTCTGTATCATCTTCTCTGCTGACATAGAACATGTGTGGTGTGACCTTGGGCACTGTTCTTATGTGAACTCACCACACACAAGGTATAAGAAAAGTCCATCTAAGACAGAGAAGAGTGTTCACATCCTAGACTCTCAGAATGACTTGCTTTTCCTTCCCAGGAAATCTGTGCCTGTCAGGTTGTCCTGGAATTACAAGCTTTTAGTTCCACTGGATTCCACCCCAAACAGACCACTCTGACCTCTCCATTGTCTCTTCATCACCCACTGGGCTTCCCTGCAGGCTTTGTTTTAACCTACAGTCTTGACTTAACCTGGAATGCCTTCACCTCACTGGCTTTCCTGTATCCCAGACTGCCCACCCTAGAAGCTCAGCATGTCAGGTCCATCTTCCCGGGGATGCCACCTGTGACAATGTCAAGCCAGCGCTGCTTATCCCTCTCCCTGGCTCTCCCTGAACATTCCGCTTAATCTAGCACCTTATTAAGATGTCAGAAGTCTTACTGTGTTGGAACCACACAAATCTTGTTTATTTTTAATAAAATATCAGTTAGACTGTAACAAAGATGATTAGTGAGATTAAAAAATTGGCTGAAAATATCTTCTTGCTTTGTGAAATTCCTGAAAACATGCTTTAAATTCATTCCCTTCATTTCATAGCTGAAAAAACTGAGGCTCAGATGTTGCTCTACTGCTTTTTAATGACTTTATTACAAATGATTCTGTCCCACTAGACTGTAAGCAGGGACCATGATTCACACTTTTCTTGTGTGTGTCACAGTACTAAGCATAGTCCTTAGGGGCAGGGCCAGTGTTAGTCAGGTCCCACCAGGAAATGAGTGGCATTCTTTACAGATGTGAGGGGAATTTAACAGAAGGACATTACGAAGATCTGGGTGCAGGTCATGGAAAAGCAGAGCACTCCAGAACTAGCAACTCAGAAGAGGCATGGCCACTCCTGAGTGTGAAGGAGCAGAACTTTGGAGAATGCCATCCAACAAAAAGCGTGGCTTTGGTAACGGGAAGTCTCTGTCAATCAGCAGAGACTCAGTGGGAAGCAGTCCTGAAACAAATATCCTGATCTCAACTTGCCCCCACCTTCTGATCTCCTGCTTGTGCTTCCCATGGGCTAAACCCAATGAGAAGCCAGAGGGCAAGAGATACTGTGACCAACCATCACAGTCTGCCAGAAATTACCAAGTGTCCTGGGATGCAGGGCAGTCAGTGTTCAACCAGGAGGGCTGGCTACCCGAGCAGGAGAGCAGTTCCTGGACATAACAAAAACTGTGGAGAGTGAATTTAGAGGAGAAATCAGGAGACGTACACTATGGGGCTACAGAAGATATTTATACATTTAAATAAAGAACCATGATTATTGATATTTTTTAATTGGTATTTATTTTTTCCTGATTTATAACCTCAAGGTCAGGTTAGAAGACTATGATAGCTAAATAAGACTTTTTGATATCTGAATTTCCTTAGTTTCGACTCATCATTTCCACCAGGCCCCTGGATCACTTCTGCTCTGCTGACCATTTCAGATGCGTTGAAAGACATGTCTGTCTTTTACTGTTCACGCCCTGTCACACAGCTGCGTTCCCGCGAGTGCTGCTCTGCGCCAGCCTCCGCCTTTGCTGCGGAGCTCATTCCTGGACACTAGTGTGGGGCCACCGGCCTTAAGACACGAACCGCTTACAGAAAAAGACAAGGTTATGTTAGCTAAGAGTTACCAATATCCAACTTTATGGGTGACAAATAAAGGATATCAATACTTATAGTCCCAGAAAAGCCATGAGACATTGGAGAAGTCCTTTCAAAACTTGACTCCAGTTTCCTCACTTGTAAATGAAAATCTGGGATGAAAAGGTCTTAGGTCCCTCTGGCTTTCCAATGCTGTGACTCAAAGCTGTGACTCAAGGTAGAGGGCCATCCCTGTGGATTGAGGGTGTCAGTGCAGTTTCCACAGCAGAAGCAAAAACTAGACTCACAATGAACAATGGTCATGTTACCACAATTGAGTGATTACTATATGGCAAGCAGGTAGTCTCACTGGCTGACAGACTTTTACAATAATCACTTGAGGTGGATATTGATTATCCATATTTTACTTGGGATGAATTTCAGAGATCTTATGTACTTAAAAAAAATAGGTATAATTATTTAAAATTGATTTTAGAGAAGAGGAAGCGGAGAGAGGGAAGGGAAGGGAAGGGAAGGGAAGGGAAGGGAAGGGAAGGGAAGGGAAGGGAAGGGAAGGGAAGGGAAGGGAAGGGAAGGGAAGGGAAGGGAAGGGAAGGGAAGGGAAGGGAAGGGAAGGGAAGGGAAGGGAAGGGAAGGGAAGGGAAGGGAAGGGAAGGGAAGGGAAGGGAAGGGAAGGGAAACATTGATGTGAGAGAGACACATGGATTGGCTGTCTTCTGTATGCACCCCAACTGCGCCCTGGGGATCGAACCTGCAATCTAGTTATGTGCCCTGACTGGGAACCAAACCCATGACCTTCTGGTACATGGGATGACACTCCAACTAACTGAGCCACCCAACCAGGGCAGAACTTATGTGCGTCCAGCACTGTGACACAGCCAGTAACGTGGGTCTGTCTGACTCCACAGCTCAGGCACCTTCCATCACCCTGTGCTGCCTCTTTAAGAAATTTTAAGAGAGGGCTATGGTTTTAATTATTGTGGAAGTAAAAAGATAATCAAAGCCTTTAACTTCTCCTAATTCCAAATGTTCAGAAATATATCCCTCCTTCCATGTATTAGAGCACCAAAAAACTGACCACAGTCGTTCACTCCTCCTGGCTTTTACAGCTTTTCACTGCAACTTTGCAGTTCCTTCCATAAAGAATTGAAGTCTGTTTTCCTTCCTCTAGAGTCTGAGATTTTCTTGTGACTTGTTTTAGCTGATACAATGCAGTGGAAATGAAAATATGCCAGTTCTAAGCTGAGGCCTCAAGAGGCTATGGGTAATTCTGCTCTTTCCCAGACTTTTCTCAGCCACCATTGAAGAGTCTCAGGCCAGCCTCCTGCAAGAACCACAGAGGGCAGGGGCCAGCCCTCCACCTGAGGCCATCCTGCATCAGCCGCTTCCCCCCAACCCAGAAGATGACTGTGGGCTCGTGAGTGAGCCCTGCTGAGACAATGCAACTATTCAGCTAAGCTTCATCCACATTGGCTGCAAAATCATGACCTAAATAAAGAAAAGGCTGTTGTTTTGAGCTTCTAGGTTTAGGGTGCTTTGAATGCAATAAAAGCAAACTGTTTCTCACTCTATAACTACTAAAGCAGTCCTCATTCCATCATTCTAAAGTGAGTCACCCAGATGAGCTGGGTTCCCTCACCTCGACCAGACGCTGTCTGGGAAACTACTCCAGACCTAACTTTTAAAGGCCACTCTCCTCATTTCCTTTGTTCCACATGGCCTGTCAGTGCGCCACGGATACGGAGGAGTCAGTCTTCCTGAGCACCAAGATAGCTACTCTGCTACAAGTACTGGGTTTGACAGTGTCCACAGAGTAGACAATAAAGGAACAAAATATAATACACTGGAAATTGTGCTTGGAAGAGAACTTCTAATAGATTCCCTCGCTGAGGCTGAATCTCTGTCTATTTCACATTTTCTAAGCCTAATATTTCTTGATGTTTAGAATCATGATCGGCTCATTAAGGCTTCTATTTTAAAACTTTAAATGTCTTTTTCCCTTCAAAACGAACCCAACTAAATCCAGAGTTTCTAAAATGTTTCATCAACAAATCTGTTATATAATAAAAAAAAATTACTAGCCATGCAAAGAAGCAGGGAAAAGAAACTTAAAATTAAGAAATAGAACAGTCAAAGAAGTCGACCTCCAAGGATCTAAATATTGGAGTTAGCAGCTAAGGTTTTCAAAATAATTATGATTAACATATTTTTTAAAATAGACAAAAGGTGGACAGAACAGATAAAAAATACAAAATTCTTTGAACATAAATGGAATCTGCATTTTACTGTATATAATTATACCTGAAGGAAAGGGCCAACAACAGCGAACAACAAACAGCACCAATCTGACCCCTGAGCTTTCTCTTAAGGTAAAACAAATCCCCAAAATCTCTGAATCAAATTTACATCTCCCTTCCCACCTTGCCGGAATATAATTACCTAAGAATACTGACACTCCCTTTCCCTGCTGGGTCCTCCCTTTCCCAGCTTCTTTCTGTCTTAGATCCCTTTTCCTTCTCAGTTTCTCCTCTGGCCCTTCCTGGGCTTCTTCCTGCCCCAGTCACTTCCTCCCTAGTCTTTCTAGGACCCCAGCACTGGTCTCTTAAAAAGTAAAATAAAAATAAAACAAAATAAAATAAAACAAAACTCACCCTAGCCAGTGTGGGTCTGTTGGTTGGAGCATCCCGCTGTGCACCAAAAAGTGGTGGGTTCAATTCCTGATCAGGGCACATACCTAGGTAACAGGTTCAATCCCTGGTTGAGGTATATGCAGGAGGCAATTGATCGATGTTTCACTCTCTCTCTCCCTTCCTGCCTCTCTCTAAGGTCAATAAAAAAATAAGTAAGTAAATAAAATAAAATAAAATAAAACTCCCCGAAAGCCAATCCTAATTTACCAGTGCTCTGGTAAAGCCAAGGCCTCGGCTATGCTGGGACGGGAAGCCAGGCACATCTGCAGGACTGTGTGAAGCTGAGTCAGGGGCAGAAATGCCCAGTGGTTGATTATCCTGGTCTTGCACACAGGGACTGGAACCTACAGATAGAATTGTCAGTCCAAGCAGCCAACTCAGGAAGAATGTTAGGAGAAGACCCATATGGAAAAATCCCATTTAGACTCTCTCTCCAAGTGGAGAGAGGCCTGGATTTGAGAGTAAGGACATCGGCTGTAGAGTCATCTAAAACCAGAGGTCAGGGCCCAGACGTGGGGACGCTGAATCTAAGATCTAATAAGGCTACTTGACCCTGATGGAGCTAAGATACAAGCCTGGAAGCAAGAAACCAGAAAAGCTTTGAGGTGGAGCAAGAAAGAGGCCGAGTCCCTGGGAAACTGACACGTGCGAGTCAGATCAGAGCCATCCCTCCCAGTGGGTCAGTTTAGCCTCCCCCAAGGCCAGGCTGGTCTGCAGACTGAAAATAAGCTGTCACTACCACCCTACCAGGTCAGGCGGGTGCAGGATCAGCTCCCACATGGCCTGTGGCCCGCTGGACTGTGGATCCAGAAGAGCACTGAAGACACTCCTGCAGTTGTGGCCCCGTCAAGGTGAAAGTCTCTTTGGTATCTGTAAGTGGCACCTGAACTCTTACTGTTAGTTATATAGGAGAGTTTTAAATCAATGTGCTTCTAAATGAAATACAATGTCCTAATGCTGGCAGCATGCCAAACCAGCGAGATATCCACTGTGACGTCCCCGTGTGTGTGAGCTTACTGCGCGCACCATTCAGTGTACAGGGGGGTGCGAGAGAAGTGTGTTCCGAGGCTGAGTGTGGGAGGGGGTGAAGGGAGGGCCATTCTTGCTGCCATTCCCCCACTCAGTCCTGATCCCACTCGGGTCAAGCACACCCAGGCCCCCTCCTGCCCCCTGCTCCCGTCCTCCCAGCGCCACAGCTGCCCTTCCTATTCCTGTACCTCAGGGTCCTGGTCTGTGATTAGTAATTCACAGCAAGGCAATAATGGGTGATAAAAAATTAATGGCGACCCAGTGTTAATGGTTATTCAAATCAAATAACCACCAGTAATATACTAGCTAATTCACTTGCACTCCTTCCGACGTTAGCCCAAAGGAATAGCGTGCTGGGCGTTCCAGGCTGGCCAGGTAGACATTCTGCACCAACAGTTCAGTTTCGTGGACCAAACACCGAGCATCTGCCTGCCTGATATATGACCGTTGACCCGTGATGTGTGTACACAAAAAGGGCACCTTACAGTCCTCAGTACACGCTCAGTGAAAGCCTGACTCCTGGCCTTTATTTTCTTAGGTTTCAGTAACAGCAAACGCACATTTAATGGGCTCCTACCTGGCACCAGACACAGGTGAGCGCTGGTGATGGTGAGGGAAATAAGGCGTTTGCCCTGCTCGCAGCCCTATTATTTCTACTTGCCCCTGCTGTGTGCATTCTCTGTAAAATAGAAAGGGGCGTGCACTTAATCCATGGTACTTACATACGTGCGTACATATTTGAGATACTGCGTCAGAGTAAATAATCTCATTACACAAAGGTGAGCAAGCAGACAAGGCCTCACCCCTGCCCTCAGGGAGGCTGCACACCTGCTGGCGGGGAAGGAAGATGTTACTACCAGATCCAGATTCAAAAAGAAGAACTCTGGTAAGAGCTAAGGAGGAAAAGTACAAATGCCTCAGAGGCAGCCCGCTTTAGTTTGGGGCTCTGGGAAGGCTTCCTGGAGGCCCAGGACTGCTGGGCTCTTGGGGACCATGTGAGGGATTTGTCCTCTATCGTAACGCCAAGGGGGCAACAGGACTGAACACTGTGAGTTTGGGTAAATTATTTCCTTTTGGAGCCTTGATCTGCGGTGAAGTTAGAGATATCTATTGGGCGCTCTTTTGGGTCCTTCCATCTCCAGTGATTCTGTGGCCCGCAGGCACACCCTGCTTTGGCAGCTATCAGCACCTGTCACAGCTACACCTGACTTTTCCTCTAGGAACACTGCAGGACTGCACTGCCCTGGGCCCTTATTGCTAAAGGTGGCCAATGGCATGTGAGCAAAAGTGACCCGTGGAAACTCTAGGCAGGGATGTTAAGAGCCAACATGTGATCTCTAAGCTCCAAGCTACTGCTGCACCTGGCGACGCTTCAAAGTGGACCATTTGGGTCTTGAAGTGAGGATAATGGGAAGCACAGCTCTCAGACAGCCTCCAAGGGACAAGGGCAGAGCTGACTAACTCACTAACTAACTAACTAACTAACTAACTAACTAACTAACTAACTAACTAACTAAGTCTTTGTTGTCTGAAGCCACTGAGACTTAGGAGCTGTTTGTCGGCACACCACTGCCTGACACAACTCCTGTGCCTGGCACCAACAACCATCAAGGGCCTTCGAGTCAGTTGCTTGGTCCATGGTATGTAATTGATGCTCAAGAAACATTTGAAGCCATGACGACCTTCGAGTGGATGTTTTCCAAGCGAGTCACTCTGCCTTTGTTTATCCCATCTTTGAGATGGAACAGATCTCAGTCCAGGAATTAGAGGAGCTAGAGGCTAATGGGAAGATGACAGAGCACCGGACATTTGTGGACAGCCAGCGCTCCAGATGCGACATAACAGTGGGCTGGCATAGGCTCCCAGCCCTGGCAAGGGCACACAGGGAAAGCCATTGCTCATCCTTCCCTCCGGCCTTTCCCCACCACTTGGTGAAAACTCCGGGCTCCGAGGAGACTGCTAGGTCTTTCATGCTGCAGTGATGAGAGCAACTAATTAAGTCCTCACTGATCCACCTCATTTTTCCAGCTTCTCAGGATCGGATTGGCATTTCTGGCATCTGAGTCAGAAAGGAGAGGCAGTCACTTTCCCCTTCATCTTTTGCCTGCTGAACTCTCAGCCTTGATGCCAGCCTTGAGCGAGCCCACTGTCATCTCAATGCCACACACACACTCATACTGCATCACCACTGTCATCTAAGGCCAGGAGTCCAGTGGTCCCACTGTTGTGCGTTGGGCAAAAGCAGAGGGGAGAGGTGATTGAGCCCCCCGATTTGGTGGGGGAAGGCGTCCTGTACTGCTGTAAGCCCATGCTCTAAAAGCAGTCACACACACAGCACCCAGTCCACACATCCATCTCCCCAACACCATGCCATAGGGAGGACCTGGGTTTGAATGGAAGAGACCTGAGCCTGAGACTTGCTTCTGCCAACACTGTCAGGGTGATCTTAGACAAGTCACTTAATAGTTCTAAGGTTCAGTTTCCATGAAACGGACCCAAGGACTAAATTGGAAAAACAGGGAGCAGTTGGGGAGCTGCTTAAAAAACAGATTCGCAAGATCACAAACTCCACTCAGTTGCCTTTTCTCCTCATAGGATGTCACCATGGCTGCAATGGCGAAAATGCAGTCTGTCCTTGGCGCCTTCCAGTCCCCTCATCCCTCTCTCTTCCTCAGTTCTTTTTCACTTTACAGTTACCCTGTGTGCATTTTAGCCTGATCCTCTCTAAAGAAGAATGATCCTGAGCTAAGCTCTGGGCTGGGGTTGAGGGAGTCTACACATTGCCCTTGACTCAGACAACTTGGAGGCAGAGAAGGAGGCCAGAGTGGCGCTGAGAGGGAGAAGGGAGGGGAGAGCGCATTCTCCTGCTTCTTGCTTTGAATAGTATCAGAGCATCCAAGCGGCCCTGGGATTCAAGCTCAGTGTGCCTGGAGGGGAGGGCGGGTGATGGACAGATCGGGTTTAGGGAGGGGAGCAGTGAGGCCCCCTCCCAGGGATAGGCCTAGTTATTCTCTATTGTTCAAGGCTGAATGCCTCATTGTCTTGGTTGATAGGCACTGTGCGGTCCCAACCCCTTCCTGCCTCCACTGAGCCCCACCCATTGTCACCCCCCCACCCCCCACCTCTAGGACACAGCAATCAGATCACACTCTCCCTGAAGCTTCTGGAAGGAAATATTAACAGGCCTCAAAAAAGACAAGAAAAAGAGGTCTACAGTCCCCATGCAGTCTGCACTGTGGAACATTTGCTGTGCATACAAAGAACCACTTTTCACAGGCCCCTTTTCTAGCCCTCACATGGGACACTCAGGGTTGGTTTCGGAGAGGCAGAGGTCCAATGTCCTGCACCCACTTGCACACAAGAACCTGTCCTTCTATTATAGGACACACCTCCCCATTCATTACTCCTGCCACGGACACTATTGTTCTGCCTTTGGGAAGTTAATGAACTAATCTGGGCTCTAGTTCGTGGATGAGGAAGGGGGACTGGGTGATGTTTCTCATGCAGGATGTTCTTGTGCACTACCCTGGTGGCTCTCAGGGTAGTGGGAAGCCCCTGGAATTTTGTGCAACATTTTTCATAATAGTTTAGGCATCTAAAGTGGGGGGAGGTGAGGGTCCATGGCCTCACCAAGTCAGTTCCCTGGGAAGTCTCAGCATTAGAGGAAGATCCATGTCAGAGGAATGGGATGAGGAGTGGGGGGCTGGTCAGCAATTAAAGCAGTTGGAGCACTAATTGCACTCTGACTTGCACCCTGGGAGCTCAACAAAGGGACACTCTAGTAGAGTTGGCTTCAGGGGGGAACTGGAGAAGCTTAGCAAGGACTGTAGCTGGGACACAGAACAGCATTCTCACTGGGCAGCAGAGACCCAGGCCAACAGGGGCACTCTCTCTGTCCTGGGCATCCACAGTATTAATGTCTAGTAGCTCCTTGACACTTAGGTAGAGACAATGCCATAGGTTTATCATGCCATTTCTACTTCCTGGGCACACAGGAGAAGACCACATTTCTCAGGCTCTCTTGATGTTAGGTTGTGTCTTACCTTCTAGCCAATGGGTCATGGGCAAATTGATGTATGTCATTCCCAGGCCTGGCCCTTGCATATAGCTCTCCCTATTTCTTGGTGACCATAAGGCAGGCCATATATGATATAGCAAGTAGAAATAAACCTTTGTTGGGTTAAGCTATTGAGATTTGAATGTTTATGTGTCACCATTGGCAGGCCTAGACTTACCTGATTAACAAAACTCTTCAGCCCTCAGGTGTAAGATGGTGGGATTCTATTTCTAAGTGCTACTGACTTGTAAATATAAAGCACCTCACATCCAGTGAGGCTGAGATCTTGCTGGTCTCATAATTGGTCAAGGTGGCCATAGCGGGGACCAATCAGTTGCCCCAAACCCTGTCTAGGTCTGCCTCAGAATATGGTTGCATACTTGGTTGAACAATATCTTAGAAATAAGAAAATGTTTTCATGTATTTCTCTAGCAGAAGAGGAAGACAGAACACTGATTAAGAGAGCAGACTCTGGAGCGAAGTAGCCTGTGTTTGTGCCCTAGCTCCAGCATTTACTAGCTGTGTGACCTTGAGCACATTGCTTAACTTTCCAGTTCCTCATTTTTCTCAACTTTACTCAATGAAGTTATTGCACCAGTTAGTGATTTTTGTGTAACAAGTTGCCTCAAAACTCCATAATTTAAAATGTTTAAGAAGGAGTCACTGGGTAGATCTGGTTCCCCTCATGCATCTGGTCAAGAAGTGGCTCGGCTGATCTTGGATGAGTCTCTCTCACATGTTTTGGATTAACTGGTGGTGGGCTTGTCTAATGGCTTCAGCTGGAACCACTGGGGCTGGAGGCTTACTCCAGATGGTCTAGGCTTGTTTACACAGCAATGGCAGGATTCCAAGAGACAGATGTGTGCAAGGCTCAGACTGAGCACAACATCACTTCTACCACATTATTCTGGCCAAAGAAACTCATACGATTCAAGTGGTGGGCAAACAGACTCAATCTATTATGGGAGAGCAAGTCATATTGCAAAGTAAGAGAACACAAGAAGCCCATTAATAGGGGTCATCAGTGCAATTAATCCCCATCATTGTTTTGAGGATGAAATGTGTTCATACATGTAAAATACTTAGAATAATGTCTGGTATATAATATATAATAAATGTTCGATTATTATCTTAATTACCTTTTTCTCTATAAATTCTTCACTGATAAAAATGGCTGAACACTTACTGTGTGTACTGTATTAAATAAGATCAGTAAGCATTTTGCATAATTATCTAAGGCTCACAACCACGCTAAGACATAGATTTTTAGAACTTTTTATTTTATAAATGATAAAACTAAGGCTTAGAGAGGTTAAGTAACTTGTCCAAGTTACCAGCTAGTCAGTGGCAGACGTAGGATCAAACTGGACCCATGCTCTTAATCACTAAATAAACATGCTTCACAGGCTTAGAAGGAACTTTACTTCTTACCTAGGTAGGAGAAGGACTATCCCAAGTTTCAGGGCAACCTAAATTTTGCTATCACTGCCCCCCTCCCCACAGCAGGATGTTTCAACCACCAGGCCAAGCCCTCAAACCTTTCTGGCCCGGGACTTAGGTCGATGGGTGGACTGGGCCTGTGCTTAGAGCTCTGTGCACGGTCATCGCTCTGTGGTCCCAGTGGCAGCTCATGCCTCACCTCTCTGCACTTGCCTCCCTGGCTGCTCACAGTGGGACTGTTTGGCGCCTCCAGCTGTAGGATTGACCCTCTCCAGAGTAGGGGTAGGTGTACATAGGGATGATAGCCCACTCCTCTGGGAGGTGTTTGAAGGCAAATCTTGAATAAGCACATCAGTGTGGGTTAAGTGAGCTTGAGCCCTGTTGCCTAAGATGTCTCATTCATAACCTTTCTTCTTACTACCGTGTGAGCCCAAAAATATACCATTGGTCTTCCCTGATCTTATTTCTAGTTTCTTTTTTTTTTTTAAGGTGTTGTTAAATTATATTTTTTATTTTAATTTTTTCTTCTGGTGAAGACATATGGCTCACTAAAATAATATAAATTAAATATCTAATTACACTGAAAGTAAATGGTCAAATAATATGTTAGGAAATATCCTAGTATATACATAGAATTAATTTCTCTGTCTTGTTCCAAGGTGGTGGAGTATGTCTTCCAAGTTTTGGTCTAAATTTCAAGAATGTAAGAAGTTATAGGTAAATCAAAAGAAAGGAAAGTATCAAAAAGGGTTTTTGCCATATGATTTTTTAAAAAGATAACAATGTACACCTGAAATCCATATTATTTCTAGTTTCTTAGGAGATCTGGAGGCTTACTGCAGAGACCCCTGCCTTGCTTAAACTCATAAATCCAATGATGCCCTTGCTATTGTGTTCTGCTTCCTCTGCCCCCAAGAGATATTTCTTCTCAAGGGTAGCTGAGGAACTAACTCCAGGTAGATGAGAAAAAGATTGAGGCCATATACAGACCCAGCAAAAAATGGTGCTGTGATCAGCCGGCAAAACCTTCCATGGGAACAGGAGTTAGAGAGACAACACGATTTACTGTTATTGCCATTCCAGACTTAGAACAAGGATGCCATCACCTGCTGCGGTTCTAAAATTGCACCGCCAAGCTGCCTGCTTGAGTTTGCTGGCCTTTGAACCTATGCATTGAGCTCTTGGGCTGCCCGGCACCTCACAGGGCTCAGCCCCAGATATTGGGTTTAACTTCTCCAGCTGTCAAGTCACTCACTCATTCACAGCTAGTTTTTGCTCCTCAGTGGTGCAAATTACTCCCAGACAAAGGACAGCTCAGGGCTGAGGTCTATTGAGTTAGGACCAAACCTGAGGTCTTTGATAACTTAATTATAGTGTTTCATGGTCTCAGGGACTCCCCTTGTTCTCTTTAATTCTATGAATCTTCTTATGGGTGATGATAAAGATTGGAACCAAAGATAAAAATCTTTTTCTCTTAAAAGTGGAAGGGGAGGGGGGAAATCAAGAAGCAACATGAAGAATTATTTAGGGCCCTCACCCCTAGGTTTGCTTTTCCTAGTATACTTACGACTGCCTGGATCTAGGCCGAGGGAGAACGCACCGGAGCCCAGGTGCTTCCTAAGGCTGTCCAGGTATGAACGCTGGCATTTCCAAGGACCAGTGTGTGCCCTTAGGAATGCTCCTCAGTTCCTCCTGCCTCAGGTTCCTCATCTGCAAAAATGAGGAAAACAGCAGCTCCCGCCGCAAGGGGTTGTTACGAGGAGTAAATGAGAACATGTGTGTAAAACACTTGGAATGTTGCATGGAATATATTTAAAACTCAATAAGTAGTTTGACAGATGTCAGACACCGTGCTGAGGACTTTAATACATTATATCATATGACCTGACTCTGAGATGGGTTTTGAGAGTCCCAGTTCACTTGTGAGAAAGATGAGGCACAGAGAGGTTAAGAATATTGTTTAAGGTGACAAGCAGTGGCAGAGCCAGGATTCGTACAGGCAGGCCTTGTTTTATTGCACTTTGCTTTATTGAGTGTCACAGATGTTACTTTTTTTTTACAAATTGAAGGCAAGACCCTTCACCAGCAAAAAGATTATGCCTGTGGGATACCACAGAGATACTGTGGATTTGGTTTTAGACCACCGCGATAACATGGATGTTGAGAGTCATAATCTTTTTGCTGGTGGAGGGTCTTGGCTTCAATTTGTAAAAAACACATCTGTGAAGCGCAATAAAGCGAAGCTCAATTAAACGAGGTCTGCTTTTTCCAAGAAGGAGCCCTGGAAACAGTCCTCCCAATTCAGAGGAAGCAGCTTGGTAAAAGCCAAACTACACTGGAAGGCAGACCTGAGATGAAATCCCATTAGCTGTTCAGTCTTAGGCACATCACTTTCCCTCTCTGGCCCTTGGAGCCCTTGGCGGTGAAATGAGTTTCCAGGACTGAGTGTCTGTGGAACAGCCCCGGCCCTCCCATCACCCTGCAGGGCCCCTCCAGGCATGGATCGCTTCCATCGGCAGCCACCAGACCGTTCCCCTGCTTCTTGGCTCCATCTTTCTGCCAAGAACCCATGGGCCACAAGGAGAGCGGTCCTCCCAGAGAGAAGTCACAGCAGCTGGGAGAGGCTGCTCCTTGGCTCCCTAATTTTCTCTTTTACTTCTCCAGCTAAGTTAAAGGCACCTCCCATATCAACCTCCAGAGTCTGGAATGTTTAGCAAGTGAGAAAGGACTGCACTAATGTTTAGGGGATTTAGTTCAAATGAATATTACAGGAAAATGCAACGATAAGGTACGCTATGACTGCCTAAGTGGCAGAAACTTAAAGTAGGGAGATTTGTTCTGGAGCTTCTTTCAAATCCCAGATCAGAGTGGAGGGCCAGCTTGAGCCCTGCCCTCCTGACTCCTCCCGCAGGGATCTGTGCGCCGCCCTCCCTCTGAAGCCAGCTTTTAGAAACCTGGGGTCTGGATCTTCCCCGCAGAAAAGAAATTTATTAAAACGTTCACTGCATCCTGAATTGAGAAATCAGCTGCCCGGAATCCGTGATCAATATGTTGTCTCTCGGTGATAAAGTGTTTCCTTGGAGTGCGCTCCTCATGTTCCCTTCATGGTCCAGAGCTTCAGAGACACGGCCGACTCAGCCGTCGGGGCCCGAGCAGAGGCACCCGTCCCCTCCACGCAGCCCTCTAGCGCCCGCAGCACCCCGCGCAGGCTGGGGAGCCGCCCCTGCCCCCAGGGACTCAGCCGTTTGCAGGGGAGGCTGAGAAAATGGAAGGCTCCCCCTCCCCTGCAGGGCTTGGTGCGGGTGCTTGGGGGGGGCGCCTTGTTGCCTCAGTGGGCCCAAGCCCGCGTCTAACAGAGCCGCTCCCGCTCTCCGCCAGGTTAAAACCCCTCACCAGCCTCCCCTCTCAGCTCACACCCGGAGCACCTGCCCTGCGGAGAGGCCACGCTGCTGGGTTCATTCCTCTCTTCTCCATCTTCCCTGGTATGCGCCGTCCTCTGGCTGGGGATACTCTCAGCCACTCGGTCTCCTTCCCTTTCCAGCACTCTTGGCCCCCTCCCCACATGTTCTTGGTGTCAACCCCTGCGACTGGAATGCCCATGGTGATGTTTGCCTGAACCCTGGAGACCTCTTCACACAGCCTCCTGGGGGTGCTGAGAAGCCCAAGACTGGGGGCTGCACTTGGCATTTCCTAACCACCAGCCTGCCTCAGTGCCCAAATATTTGGTTTTTGACTTGCAGATGACAGGAGCCCTTGGGTCGCACTATGTTCTGGACAGCTCCCCCACTCCTCACCTTCCTCTAGCGGAGAGGAGAGTGCTTCCAGCCCCTGGGCTTATGGTCAACCACATGGATAGGAGAGGTATTAGGAGGGTTGAGGGTAAGAGGACAGGGCTCCAACTGTGGGGTGATGTCTGGTATGTTAGCTGCAGCACCAGCTCTAGACAGAGTAGGTCGCAATTTCAAGAAGTTTCACCTGGCTGTGCTTTGTATGCATAGGGGTGTACATACATGTGTGTGTGTGTGTGTGTGTGTGTGTGTGTGTGTGTGTGTGTGTGTGTGTGGAGGGGTTTGATTTCCATGCCTCGGTCAGTTATCAATGCTTTCTTGGCCACTCGTAAAGCCCAGGGGCTTGCAATAGCAGTGGCGTATTTTTGCTTCCACCTCTGCAGCTTGGCTGAGGCACTGACTTATCTAGGCTGGGTTCTGCCGGAAAGACTCTGCTCCATGTGCCTGTCATCTCCTGGAGCAGTTTGCCAGTCAGGTCATGTTCTCATAGTCGCAGCAGAGGCATAAGAGAGCAAAGGGAAATATGCAAGGCTTATGAAAAGGCCACCCTTGTAAGATGTGGACACAGTAGGGGTGAAGATTTGGGGACAATTCAGTCTGCCACTTTCATATACAATATGTTTGCCCATATCCAGACTAACACTGATGAAACTGCTTCTCTCCCCCCTTCTAGATTTTAGCTTTCTCTCCAGGCTGCCTGCTTTTGATGTCTCAATATGGAAGTGGGTGTCAGGGGCCTTGAATTAAAGCAACACACAGCAGGGGAGAAGTCTGTGCCCTTTGGCCAAGGGTGCTTGGGGCCCGGGGCTCACAGGACAGGGAAGGATTTCCCTGCAAGGCTGGCTGGGCCTCTGGGGAGCTGAGTATTAGGCGAGATGGTGGGTGGTAGATTCTGGTCCCTGCTTGCCCCTAACGAACGATGCCACTGTAAGCAAGGGATTCATTTAAATCTTCTTTGATCCTGTGAGCAGAGGATAAGAAAATCTAATTTTCCTAATTGTCTTAGCCTGGGGGCCAAGAATTTAGTAGTATTCCACCCCTTCCCTATTCCTTTCTTTCTCAATGATCAATACCACTTGGCATTTCTTGTGCTAGAAATCTCTGTGGTCCTTTTGCATTATTTTTAGGTCTTTTTTTTTTTTTGAATGTGGATATTTGCCCAATTTTAGCTGTCTGGCATCCAAACACATTTCCTATTTGGGGTGTCTCCTACCATGCATATTTCACATGGAAGGAGGAAGGACCCACTTTCTCTTGAGGGAGCTAGAAAGACTGAGTACTTCTCTAGCTTCCCTTGACATAGGGTTGAAAGCAGTGTGGGTCTCTGACCCCCACTGACCAATCACATGTGTCCACCCCATATTTTGTGTTGTGAGCTGCAGGAAAAAGGAAAGGAAAGGAGCTACCCTAGAGGTGGCAGCAGCAGTGAGGTCTTGCTTGGGGCTGGGGTGGCAGTGAGCTGGGTACACACTGTCCAGTGTGGCAGAGCAGCTTGCAGTGTCTGCTGGGTGGCTGGATTGGTGACTCAGTTTTGACTCTGGTGTGGCTGCCCAACTTCCCTTTGCTCAGACTATATTCTGAACATGGTTCTCATTGCATTCCTGACAAATCAGTTAAAGACTCAATATCCTGTAAATAATTTCCTTTCCTGGTTTGCATCAGTTTCAGTTGTTGGAAACCAATGACCCTGAGTCATATGTCTTCTGTTTTTCTGCTTCATCACCCCCTTAAGAAGGTTAGGCTAAGGAGAGGGTGTGAGTCACCTGCCTCCTCCCCAGGAACAGAGTGTGGACAGCAACCCCCATCGCACCTGATTACCTGACTGTACATACTTGAAACATTGGCTGGGAGTAGCTCTCTCTGACTTTCCTATGAAAAGGAAAATTCTCCAGGTGGATATTTTCAAATGACTGAGGGCTCCTCCAGGAAATGTCGACTCCCAGCTGCTGTGTGCCCCCTTTGGTCAAGCGAGCCATTAAACATCTATGACTGACACACAGGAAGTCTCAGGCTGCAGCTAGCAACAGCGATCGCCCATCCACTGTTACCCTGACATGAGGCCGCCCACCCTGCAGGAACCTTGCTCAGGCCACAGATAGTGTTATGTGAGAAGGAGCTTTCCAAGACAATGTGGCACCGGGGAGCATGAGCTTATCGGAGTCCCCTGTCCCTACCCTATTCCTACTGCAGGGACCATGCACCAGTAGGACAAAGACCCCTGGCATTGAGTGAGGAGGGCAGGGCCTGGGAGGTCAGGAAGGGCTAGGAGGTTACCACAGAGGCAGGTTTGGGTATAAGTCGGACAAGCATGGTCTCCTCATGTCTTAGCTCATCCATAGTGGTTTCTGGAAGTCTTGGGAATCTTTACTATATTCCTTCTGGTAGTTGTTCCACCAGGTAGCCGACTGGGTATCTTGAACATCCTTTCAGTCCACACCCTAACTCAAACCATACTCACCCTTGAATTAAAACCCAGACAGAAGCGTTTTGAGGTGAAAGGCCCTGTGGTGTAGAGGAACACTAGTGAGCTCGAGTCCAGCCCAGACTCCAGTCAGCATCACCATGACTTCCCGCCTCTGTCTTTGGGCAATCACAAGGCCACCCTCCTCCCCGGAAGATAAAATAGGAAAACGGAAACCTACCTCATAGCTCTGTTTGTAATCAAACAAGATGATGCATGTAAAAGCACCTTGGCCAGTGTAAAGCTCAGTCCTGGGGTGTGTCAAGGTGACCAAGAAGAAGGGGAGCCACCCTGGAGATGCCAGGCATCCAAAGTGAAGGCAGCCCATTCTTGCAGCCTTTTTTGTATCACAGGGGAGGCCCCTGGAAGCCCTTCATTCCTGATTACCCTTAGGTAATGAACGAGTACAATGGTAAATGTTATTAGAATAATTGACTGTTCATCAAGAACAAGGGACAATTAAAATAATTCCCTATTAGTATTCACATGTCCCCTTGCCTAAGATGCTCCCACCACCTTGGGCTCCCAGAGCTCCCATTACAGGAGCAGGATCCCCCTCTGCAGCACCAGGATGCATCCAGCAGAGCCATTAGGCAAAGGATGTTATTGGCTGTGTAATTAACTATGTAATTAACCCAGAGTGCTGAATGCCATCGGTGCCTAATCTAATAGAAGAGTGTAATTAAATTGCATCTTTAATCCCTAGGAAAATCTCTGGATTTGGGTGTAGGAATCAACCTGGCAGGGTGCCCCCAGGTCTCCATTATCTTCAATTAGACAATTAATTGATATTCAAGTTACCTTTCTCATTCAAACCTAATTGAATTTTCTCCCTGCTCCCCATGAGGTGCAATGTGTTTATAAAGATGCTCTTCCCCATTCACCGCCTAGAGAACCCACAGCAAAGCGGCCAGCAGGCCAGCACCTATCACCCACCCCCCTCACCCAGATATCTGACGCCGGCAAGTGGCCCCTTTAAGAGACCGACTGGCACTTTGCTTTCTCCTCAGTATCTTTGTATCTAAGCAGTGGTAACTGGCTAGAAGGCAGCTTAATCTGTGACTAATTAATCTTCCCTTCTTATTGCCTCCAAAGTCAGGCAGTGCCAACAGCTCCGTTTTGTTTTCTAGCCTTGCTCTCACTCTCTGATTCACCTGCATTTCTCTTAAATTCCCTCCGTGTCCCTTCCAGCCCCCCCCCCCCCCCCGCCAGCACCCTACTGAGCATTTCGTCCTCTGGCACCCCCACCCCCTCGTCAGATTGCACGTCCATTGAGCAGAGAGCCCGGGAGACTCGGTCACGCTTCCTGCGCTACCAAGGCGCACAACCCAGAACCCTACCAGCCTCCGGGCCTGGCTCTCCCCCGAGGTGCAGGGGAGGGAGGGCGCTGGGAGGGGACAGGAAAGGGACCCAGAGGCCCGAGGGAGATGGAGGCCCGGGGGAGACGTGTGGAGAAAGGACAGAAAGACAACCAGAGGCCAACGGCAGCCGGAGGGGAGGGGAGAGAGGAACTGAATGCGGGTAGGAAGGGGGAGAGCCTGGACAGAGCGGAGGGGAGAGAGAAAGGAGGGGACGTCTAACAAAAGGAGAGAGTGAGAGGGAAAGAGAAGGGAAAGGAGGGGCGCTGAGACGTGGGGGAGAAGCCTGTGTTTAATGGAGCTGTCCTCGGGACGGGGAGCCAGCCGGCGAGCGAGTGTCAGATTTGGGGAGAATCTAAGGACAGGCTTGACTATCAGGCAGCGGCAGCCGCTGTGCCGAAGCCTGGACCGCGCGGTGCGCCCGCAGCCTAATCTGAAATGAGATCTCAGGGGAGGTGCGGCCGCTCTCAAAGGGCTGCTTTTTTTAAAGCAAAACAATAAAACTTCCCCTGTCCCCTCTGCCTTCAGAAGTTGAACAAAAGTGCACCCATTCAGAGACATCACTTATCTCCAGTGGCAATCAGCTTAAATATGTCCCATTATCACGGCCGCCTGCTACTGTACATCAGGGGGTGTTGTACCAACACAGAGTCGAGTGTGGATAACACCCTAGTAATTGCTTGTCTGTTTAAAGAAACTTCAGTTCTCAGAGAAGGAAGGGGAAAAGCAGAGCTGGCGAGACGGAGCATGTGCGGAGCAGAGGGAGTCTGCACCTTGAGCTGCGGGGGAGCCTGGCTGGGGAGGCTGGGTCCTGGTGGGTCTTGGTGGGTCTTGGTGGGTCCTAGGCTGGGAGACTAGATCAGGGCTAGGGGTAAGGAGGGTTGGCTGGAAGGATCCTTTCTGGGCACTGCCAGAAACCGGGAAGGCATGTGGAGAGGAACCAGTTCTCATTCAATTACAGAGTCAGATGGAGTGACTGGGGGTAGAGGTCAGGGTGTCAGGGCCTACTGACCCCAAACATCTCCCCTACTTGTTGTACTGCTGGAAATGCCAACATTATTTACCGATATTTCAATCATTCCTTTTTCTTGCAATTCTTTAAAAAATAATGGTACCTTTGCCAGGGATTTTTGAGCCTTGAATTGTCAATGTGTGAATCTGATTTTCATCACAGACTGTTTCTGCTTTCTGCCCCTACTGCCTAACCCAGGCCTAGGGATGTGCTAAATCCTCAATACATATTTGATAAATGAAATGATGCACCAACAAAGGTAAATAAATCTTAGCTGTTATGCTTCTACTGCTTGTCAGACACAAAGATAGGCTTTCTAGGTCCTTTATCTCATTTAATCATCATAAAAATGCTGAGATTCAGAATGTAGAATGACTTGCCCAAGGCCACAGACCCAGGAAGAGCCGGAGATGCCGCTCAGCTCCTAGCACAGCGCAACCATTGAGCACGGTGCCCCATCCACATCTGCCAGGCAGCAGGGCCACAGAGAGAGCTCAGCCCCACCTCTGCTTCTGACTCAGCTCCACCTTACTGCATGACTTGGATGGGCCTCTTCCATTCCCTTTCCTGCTCTGTAAATCAGAAACCATTTGGTGTTTGGCTTGAGTCTCAGACCATTGGTGCTATCAATGGGAGAGGGAATGAAGTACACTGGAGGCCCTTACTCCCTGTGCCTTCTCCCTAGTAAGGAAACACTTTATTCAGTTGGTGACATTGTGGTTCATGCACAGAGCCTAAGGCATGAGGAAAAATGCCCCTCCCCTCCATTCTAGTGCTTTCCTTCCTCAGTAAGTTGGGAGACCTTGGGCAGGTCTTTGAACCTCTAGGAGTTTTCAGCATCTTTACGTGTAAAACGGAGATAATAGTATCAGCTTTTCCAACCCTGCAGGATTATTCCAAGGATCAAATAGTATAAAGCACATGATAACGCTTTTGAGTAAACAGAGCTTTTCATTTTGTATTTCTAGGTATATTCATATCCATTAGGTTTAAAGACTGAAACTAAGGATGAAATGCCACTAAAGGCCTCGAGGAAGGACTGTCTTGGCAGACTGTTTTCAGTTTATCCTCAAGGCTAACCATTTGTTTGTTTTAAGGAAAAGATTTGGCTCTGCATAAAGGCATTCATGGCTTTCAGGACATAAAAATGTGCTCTGGATGTCACAAGTTTGTTTGACTTCACTCCAGGGAGCCCAGCTCAGTAAACACTTTCATGTGTAGGCAGCACCCTTAATCAAGCCAGTGAATCTTAACCTAACCTTCACAATGAAAGTGTAAATAGAGCCCTGATTAAATAATTGTTATTTTCCTGCTGAGATCCTCAGTTGGGATTCTGTCTTTACTGTATTATGTTATGCAAATGTTACATACAGCTTGTGTATGTCTCTTCTGCAGCAAACTGTCTTTGATTGCATCAGCACAGGGCTGGGGATCAAAGGCTTGGGTTCCAGTCATTGTTCTGCCAGTGACTAGCTGTGTGACCTTGAGAAAGTCACTTAATCTTCCAGCACCTCAAAGTCCTCTTCCGACAAAGGAGATCAGGGCTTGCACTCAGTTATTGCACCTCCCCCACCATGGAGTCCGTGTTTTCAAAAACATCTACTAATCTGCATTTATTCCATGATAATTAATTCATTTCCCCAAGTCTAAAAAATCAAAGGCATTTGCAACTGGTAGCCAGAGATTCTGATCAGACATATAATCAGAGTTAACACACTGAGCTGAGATGATTTCAACTAAAGGCAAAGAAGTGTGACATTTTAGTTTGTCACGAAGCCTCATGATGGATAGATGAGAAGAATGTGTTAGGCTTTTTGAAATATTAACACTATCTCACCAGTCCCTATTACTATCTGTGGGCAGCCCCAGAGGTCTGGATAAACAGGTTGGGAATCACCAAAGGGATCACTCACTAAAGGCCTAAGATGCATTTTTCGGGGGGGATTTAAGAAGGCAAACCAACAAATGTCTCTGGCCTCGTGAAGCTTACATCTAGTGAAGGGGGAGATGGAAAGAACAAAACAAAAGAAAACCCTCAAAAACAAAAAGACAAAATAATAGGTAAATGATCAGAAAGAAACAGAAGAGCAGAGGAGGGGAAGGATTGGCGGGGCAAGGTTGCTGTTGGCAGTTGAGGTAGAATTTGAGCAGAGACTTGACGGAGATGAAGAAGAGAGCCATGCATGGTCAGAGGGGAAAATATATTTAAGGCTTTTTGCATCAAGCAGATGTAAATGCTCTATGGTAGAAATATGCCATGCATGCTCAGACACTAGCAAGGTGGCCAGAGAGGCCGCAGCAGAGTGAACCTAGTGGACAGTCAGAGATAAACCCAGGAAGGGGAGGGGAGCAGCTCTCCTACCTGTGGGCCATCGTAAGACTTTTACTCTGAGGGGAGCCAGGAGCCAGGGAAGGTTGGGTGTTTGGGTGCAACAAAGTGACATGATCTGACTTAAGTTTTGAAGGAATCATCTGCTTCTAGTAAATTAAAAATAAGTTATAAGGGAACGAGAACAAAAGCCAGGAGACCAGTTAGGAGGCTATTGCTGTGGTCAGTCCAGAGATGACGGTGGCTTGAACAAAGGTGGTGATGGAGGTGGTGAGAGGGGTCAATTTCTAATAATTGAGGCCTCAGAACTTGCAGGTGGATTTGATGTAGGACGTGGGCAAGAAGGAGAAAGCCAAGCTTTTTGGAGTCCATGATGTATACTGTGCACTCTGATAAGATCACTGCATTTATATACATACCAATGTAATGGGTATAGATTGTGCAGGACTTTGTAGGAGGCCCCATGACTTAGGATGTTGTGTAAATGTCCCTTGACCTCCAGAGAAATCACTCAGATAAAATAATTGGAGAAAATATGTGAGGTGATATGAATTCAGTGGAAGGACAACAGGTGATGTCATACCTTACTTTGCAAAATGTGGTGAGAAAATTGCGCTGGGATGGTGTGCTCGAGTTGAGCATGCAAGTCAGGGTTTTGCCTTCCATCTCTGAACAGACTGTTTGGAATGGAGGGGCCTTGCCTGCCTCTAATTTCTCTTAGGATCATTTTGATTCCACAAATCCCAAATGTGCATAGGAAGTGAAATGAGCGTGAGAGCCGCCTTGTGATAGAACAAGGTTTAGGAAAATGAGTCCCCTTGTTTATAAGGGAAAGAAAGAAATGGCTCGAAGCTCCTTACTGGATGTGGAGAAGAAACGGCCTAAAACTAAAGCCTAACTCAGCCACCGTAAAGCCTGTTCAAAATATGGCAAGATATCAATCGATAAAAGATTAGGCAAGACCGAATCTTTACAAAGAAGGCTATGCTGAACTGCAGGGTTCAAGCACTAGTAGGTCTTAACTGAAAAAAATTGTATGGTGTGCATACGAGATTGACAATTGCTGGGCTGAACAAGATTATTATTTTTTTCTTCTTGGAGTCTCTAATATGCTGATACTAATGTTTCCAAGAGAGTTAGGTTAATATGCAGAGTTTGCCAAATATTTGGGATTATGGAACTCTGGTCATCTCCCTGAGTAACATTTCACCTTGAGAAATGCTGGTCTAGACCCCAAGAACATTCCAGGCTAAAATGTAGCAGAAATGGTTAAAGGCAGGAGCACCTTTTACCCAGGATGGGGCTGTAGGCGGTTCTTGCCTGGAGGAAGGTGACTAGATCAGATAGTATGACTTCTAACCACCAGTTTAATGCTTCTTTTCGTTTAGATTAAATTTAACTAATTTTTGAGCTATAACTAGATGCCAATCTCAGAGGTCTGGTGTAGACACCATTTACACCTTCAGGATGTTTTCAGAATTCCATGCAGGAGGCAGACAGCATAGGAACATTTATTTGCCACACCGCTTGATAAATGTTATCCTCAAGGTATGTACAGAGAGTTGGCAGACAACTGTTCAGAGAAAGAAAGCAGCATTGTAGATGGAAATATGGCAGATTTTGGAGGCAGCAGACACAGGCTTGAATTTTGCCTTTCCCTTGTAGATGTGTGACAACCTGGTAGGTTGTATAAATTCTCCAAGCTATAATATCAACTAAATATCACTATGATGCATGGTTGATTGGGAGGATTAAAGGACATACATTAATATGCAAGCTGGCCTATAAAAAGCACTTAATAAATGGTGGCTGATGCAATGCTATTAATAGTAATTATAAACAAACAAAGCAATGCCAACAATATTTCTGCCTGGACATTATGGTAAGGATGGGTTCAGAAAACTTACTGAGAGGAATTGACATTTCATTTACTTCAAGAATAAAGACTGTGAAGATAAAATAGAAGATCGATTTGAAGGATGAGGGGGGAAAGAAAATAGTATGAGTTTGTGCCAGGGCCAAATTGTGAAGATACTTTTGTGGCAAGACTAGACAAGCTGATACATGCACTGGGGGTCCTACTGATATATTTTTTTAAAGAAATGGCATAATCCAGTTACACAAAGGTGCACTGGGACCACCCTCTCTTGCTAAGTGACAGATCACACTCGTTCCACATCCTTTGATCACTCGAGTGTTGATGGCGTATTACTCTCCCATGTATGGCCCACTGAGATTTAAAGTGGCATAGCAGCCCACATTCCACTCCAGCTGCCTCTCCGTATCTTAAAATATGAGTTTTCATGTTGTGTTGTCCAGAATTTTGAAGTTTAGTTGAGACCATCAATTCAAGAGTTTCACATTAATTTGATTCTCATTTATTGTAATTTAAAAATATTTATTCTGATCAAAGCTGTAGTAAGCACATACACATGCGCAAAAACACACATACACGCACGATTCAAATGTCCTATATACCAAATGATAACACACGAGAGCCCACTAGGATATAAGATTGGGCTGCTAGACTAACATGTTTTATGCATATCTCAGAATAAAGCTTCTCACACTATCTTCTGCAAGTATTTGAAATTCTTAAAGCTAAATCAGTGATTAGTATGGGTGTAGCTCAAGACCATTTTTTGCTTTTTATGTTATTTCATTTTACTTCATTTTCTTTTAATTCAGAATTGTCTGTATTTGCTCAAGTAAAATTTTATGGGCAAGTACCCTACTACCTAACCCCTTGGATTAGGGTTTTCCTGGTAATATGCAGTCAACACAAAATATAGAAACTGACTCTTGAGATGCATATGACTACCCCTGTCATCCACAATCCTGATTTCAAATTTCTGTGTTCCTCAAAACTTTTTCATTGGGCTGGATTTATATTAAGTGAAAGATAAAAATTTAAATTGATAAGTATCTAAAAACAAAATATCATTTTCTATCTTTTATGCGTTAGGATTCCCCATTAGATATTACTTGGGAGAAAAGCATATTTTTTGCTGGAAAATAAAAGTTAGAAAATTATTGTCCTGGACTGCACTTCTTTTCAAGTCCCTGTATGTTCCTGGTGTCTTTTGAACTGCTGCCCAGCACTGAAGCTCCGAGGGAGTGAATCTGAGTAAGTCGGTGTTTGGGCCCTTTAAGTGGAATGCCTGGGACTCCAGCTGCTCTCCATCTCACTCAGCCACAATCCCTGCCGGTTTCTATAGACAGAAGTTACGGGGACTTCTCTTCCTGGCACTGGAGCCCTAGGCTAGGGGGCCTGGTGTGGGGCTGGGATCCCTCGCTCCTCGGGGGGACCTCCAAAGCTGAACTATACCTCCTGATTTTTATGTGCTACTCATGGGTGTGAGACTAGCTTTTTCTATGTCTCTGTTCCTCCTACCAGTCTTGATGTGGCTTATTCATTACATCCTTAGTTGCAGGACTTCCGTTCAGCTCGATTTCAAGCGATTCGGAATGATGGTTGTTCTGCAGGTTAGTTGTAATTTTGATGTGGTTGTGGAAGAATATGAGCACCACACTTACCTCCACTGTCATCTTGACCAGAAGCCGAGACCTCATTTAAATTGGAGTTGGGAGGGCCTGTAGGGGGAGCTCTCATCAACTTCAATTGCCCCAAACAGGAAGAGATGCACTTTCCATCTCCAACATGAAGATGGTTTTCTATTCTACTACTCCAGCAGGAAGAAGGAAGATCATCTTCTCCTCAGGCAACCACTCAGCCAATGAACGACTATTAAAATTCAGCCAATGAAAAGTCACTACCCTTCAAACTTCCAGGTTCTTCCAGTAGACTCTTTGTTTACAACAGGCCCTCTGAACACCTCTTTTCTTCTATAAAAGAACATTCCTCTCCTTTGTTTTCTGGACTTGTGTGTGGTTTGCCACTACGCCACATAAATTGTAATTTTTGTTGTTCCCAAGTAAACCCATTTTGCTGGAGAAATATCTGGCTGTCTACTTGTTTAAGGTCAACAACTCACACACACAAGCACACACATAGGCACATACATAACTCCACATCAAATGCAGCCCACATGTGCTTTATGTGATAACATTGCAAGATGCATGGGAAGTACTGTACAGAGGCAGGCACAGCTGTCTTGCTTCACCCAACACCATGTCAGAAATAAATACAATTTCACCAAGCTATTGGAAAGTGATATTTACAGGTCTCAGCAGGTGAGGCTTTCTTTCCGACTTAGTGCTGCTTTATCCAGCTTGAATAAATAAAGTCTGGATTTCCAGGCTCCAGCCAAATGATGTTTATGACAAAGCTAACACACAATGCTTGAGAGATTTTTTTAAAGCCCAATTTCTATTTTAGAGCAAAGTTGAGGAAAAAAACAGCTGTTCTTCCCATTCTACTGATGAAAAAGAGAATTTATTGAATACATCAGTGATGGCTCCTTGGGTGAAGGGGTACAGAGTGGAAAGAACAACTTTTGAGACAGACAGACAGGAATTCAATGTTCAGTTCTGCTCTCATTAGTCATTGCATTTGAATAAGTTATTAATCCCACCGAGCCTTGATTTCTTTACCTGAAAATGTGATTAAAAGATGAGACTACATGGTTATTTATTTATTTATTTTTGTTTTTGTTTTAATTTATCTCTATTGTTGAAAGTGTTACAAATGTCCCCTTTCCCTCCCATTGATCCCCTCCACCCTGTACCCTCCCCCTCCAGACCTTCACCACACTATTGTCTGTGTCCATGGGCTATACATATATACACATAAGTTCTTAGGTCATTCTCTCCCCACCCATCCACCCACCCCTGCCTTCCCTCTGAGATTTGTCAGTCTGTTCCAGGCTTCTATATCTCTGGATCTATTTTGTTCATTGGTTTATTTTGTTTATTAGATTCCACGTATGAGTAAGATCATGTGGTACTTGTCTTTTTCTGACTGGCTTAATTCAATTAGCGTAACACTCTCCAGGTCCCACCATGCTGTCTCAAAGGGTAAAGGATCCTTCTTTTTTATAGCTGCATAGTATCCCATGGCATAAATGTCCGAGAAGATGTGTGATGTGATTTCAAACTTCTTGAACTTGTAGAGACTAGTTTTGTGTCCTAACATGTGATCTATCTTTGAGAATGTCCCATGTGTACTTGAGGAGAATGTATATTCTACAACTTTGGGGTGAAATGTTATGTAAATGTCAATTAAATCCATCTGATCTAGTGGGTCATTTAGAGTCATTGTTTCCTTGTTGATTTTTTAATCTGGAAGATCTGTTGGTAAAGTCAATGTAATATTAAAGTCCCCTACCATGACTGTATAGCTGTCAGTCTCTCCTTTAAAGCCCTCCAGAAGTGTTTGTTGTTGTTTTTTCCAGCCTGTGTGAGTCTTTTGTTCTGAGGTGGGGTTCTTGTAGACAGCATATATTTGGGTCATGTTTTCTTATGCATTCAGCTACCCTATTTTTTGATTGGAGCATTTAATCCACTTATATTTAAGGTTATTATTGATAGGTACTTATCTTTTACTATTTTATTTCTTTATGCCTATGTTCCCCTTTCTCTCTATTTCAACTTCTTATTACAGCAGTCCCTTTAACATTCCTTGCAATGCTGGTTTGGTAGTGACAATCTCTTTTATGCTTTTTTTGTCTGGGAAGCTCTTTATTTTACCATCTATTTTGAATGATAGCCTTGCTGGATAGATTGTTCTTGGTTTCAGATCCTTGCTTTTCATTACCTTGAATACTTCATGCCATTCCCTTCGGGCCATAGAATTTCTGATGAGAAATCAGCTGACAGCCTTATGGGGGCTCCTTTGTGGGTAACAGATTGCTTTTCTCTTGCTGTCTTTAAGGTTCTCTCACCCAGCCGGGCATGGCTCAGCGGTTGAGCATTGACCTAGGATCCAGGAGGTCATGGTTCAATTTCCGGTCTGGGCACATGCCCAGGTTGTGGGCTCAACCCCTAGTTGGGGGCCTGCAGGAGGCAGCTGATCAATGACTCTCTCATGATGTTTCTCTCTCTCTCCTTCTCCTTTCCTCTCTCTGAAATTAATAAAGATATATATATATATATTTTTTTTGAAAAAGATTCTCTCTTTGTCTTAAATTTTTGGCATTTTAATTATGATGTGTCTGGGCATGGGCCTCTTTGGGTTCTTCTTGCTTGGGACTCTCTGTGCCTCCTGAACTTGTGTGACTTTTTTCTTGATGAGGCTAGGGAAGTTTTCGGCCATTATTTCTTCAAACAGGTTCTCTAACCCTTGCTTACCTTCTATATCTTCTGGGACTCCTATGATGTGAACATTGTTATGTTTCATGCTGTCCCACAGCTCCCTAAACTGTCCTCCTGTTTTTTAATTGGTTTTTCTTTTTGGTTCTCTGATTGAGTGATTTTTTTCTACCCTGTCTTCTAATCCTCAGCTTCCCCTAATCTGCTGTTTATTTCTTCCAAGGTATTTTTTTATTTCTGCTATGTCATTTTTAATTTCCTTCATAGTTTCCATATCTTTTCTCAGGCTGTTGGGCATCCTTATGATCAGTATTCTGAACTCTATATTTGATAGATTGCTTATCTCCACTTCATTTAGCTCTTCTGGAGAATTCATTCTCTCACTTGGGGCTTGTTTTTTGTCTCCTCATTTTGGCTGTTTGGATTTGTTTCTATGTATTAGGTAGATCTGCTAGGACTCAAAGTATTTTACATGGACTCTGGTGCAGACCAATGTCAGATGCTGTTTGTAACTGTCCTTAAGTACCCTGTTTGAAGCTGTCTGCACTTCACTGCTCCTGGTTCCCTCTGCTGGGGCTGGGTGCGTCTAGATAAGACCAAGATGTGCACCAAGGTCTGCTTTTCCAAGCCCTGAGATCCAAGGCAAATCTGGCAAAGACTCAAAGCACCCAGAGGCTGATTGTTATTCACATTCTTAATGAGCCTCAGGCTGTAGAAATTCCACAGAGTGGGGCAGCTGATTTTTATTCAGTCTGAGCATCTGGCTGTAGAAACTCCAGAGGGTGGGGTGAGAGGTTCTCAATGGGCGGGGCAATTGCTTCCCTCCCAGGCAAAAGCTGCTGAGATGGTAAATGTCTGCCTGAGAAAGATGTCTTCTGCCATATGGGGGAACAACCCAGCACAGAATCCAGATAGCTGCCCTCTGAGCTCTATCCTCCCAAGCCTCACCTGTGGATTCTCCCCACACAGCTCCAGTCCATGCTGCCCTTGCTCTGCTGGAGCCCAAGGTGAGTGGCTGCACACAAAACTTTGTGCTTTGGCTCTTTAAGAGGGTGCCCGCATTTCCAGCTGTCTCTCCCTAGCAGACAGAAACCCTGCTGCTTTTCACAGCCAGATGTTATGTGGGCACCTTTCTCAGTTCTGGCGCTCTTGGCTGGGAAGCCCAGGCTGGGGTTTAGGCCCCAGAGTCCTCAGTGGGAACCCCCACAGCTGAGCTCTCCCTCTGGACCTTCAGCTGCTGCCTGTGGGAGCCCGGCCAGCCCTCTGGTGCCTGGGTACTTCCTACCAGCCTCTATGTGGTCTCCATTTTTCATCCTTGGTTATGAGGGTGCTCTCCTGCTAGTTTTCAGCTGATTATTTAGGATGGTTTTCTGTATTTTAATTGTAATTCCACTTTGGTCCTGGGAGAATGTCAGTGTAGCTTCCACTCAGTCTGCCACCATTTTGGAATCCAAAATCCGAGATTACATGTTCATTGATGAAAGAATGGAAAGAGATGAAATGAGATATTATTAAGGTCTCTATATACAGCCAAGGACAGAGATAGAATTAGAAAAATATATGCTTCCTCTCCATTATCCTTCCCTTCCCCGTATTTTCTGATTGCATATCACTAACATGCAGGGTTGCTTGTGAGGATTAAACAATATAAATTCATATGTGAGGTGACTCATGGTAGGTCCTTAATAAATGGTGGTTAATACAATTCTACTAATGGTAGTAATTATCAAACAAAATGGCCCAGCACTGTTTCTTACCATTTGGTCCAACCATGATATAAAATATGTCTTCATCAGTTAGCAAGCTCCTTGCTGAATGCTAGGGGTGAAGTGTGTGGACAGAACATGGTTCTGTGTTAAACCCCTTTCTTGGAATGGGCTAGAGCATCCAAAGCTTGTGAAGAAGCTGGTGTCTGAGGCCGCCTTTGTGGTTTAAAAATAATTTTTTTTAATGTTTTATTTTTTATTGGGGCTGACACTAGTTTCCAAAATTCTATAGGTTTCAGGTACGCAATGCTATAACACATCATCTGTACACTGTACTGTGTGTTCACCGCCCCAAGTCGAGTCTCTGTTCATCACCACTTATCCCTCCTGTACCCTCCTCCACCTTCCTCTATCTCCCCGCCCGCAACCACCATACTGTGGTCTGTGTCCATGAGTTTTTTTTTTCCTTTTTTCTTTTTTGCTCCCTCTCCAGCCCCCACCCTGGCCCAGCAGCCTTTGAAGGAGAAGAAAGCATAGGATGAATGAAATGAAAGGAGAAGGCATTTCAGGCAGAGGACCCAGCAGGGTCAGAGACCTGGAGATAAGAATGGGGTAGATATATCTGGGAGTATAGGGAGGATTCTCGCTTGGCTAGAGAATAGGGCAAGAATCCAGGAGCAGAAGACATAGGTCATGCCCCAGTGTGGAGGGCATGTAGAGGGTCCTGAAAGCCTAGTTGAGGATTTGGGGATTCGTTTTACAGGCAACAGAGACTCATCTCGGATTCCTGAGTAGAGACGTGTCATGATGGAAAAGATAATTTAATAGACAAGTGGAGGGAAAGAATTCTGGATGGATTGAAGGATAAAGAGATTGAAACAAAGTAGAACAATTAATGAATAATTGCTCTTCAGAAAAATGGTGATAAGGGTGTGGGCCAGGGATCAGCAGTTACTGTAAGAAGGAACAAGATAAATAGATGTTGGGGAAAAGGAGAGTGAGTCTTTCAAACGCCATACAGTGCAGCCGAGGATGGGTCCCCTATAATGAGGCGATGTTATTCATTTGGCCAGGAGAGATGGCACAGAGGAAAGGGAACTTGGAAATGGCTGCCATCGGAATTGCAATCAATTGGTTTATGTAAATGTTTAATTTCCCCCGTCTCCTAAAAAGGAAAGACTTATAATTTGCACAACAGTGTTATTAATATCTAGAGCTTGGGAAAACAAAAGTGATGTTTAAACTTCAGAGTTTTAAATCTTCCAATTTGCGCTGCTCTCTGCCTTGTTAAATTCACCGCACTGGAGCCCATTTGATGTTCAGCAAGCCTCGCTCTACACTCTTTTCCTCTCGATAAAACATTAAATCAGTGGATTTCCTACCCTCACCCTTCCCTTTTTTCCCCTCTAAAGATGAGTTTTTCTGGTAACTGAAATTCTGTTTAAATATGTAGAGTTCTGAAGGGAACGACGGCTGCGGTAGTGATATTTCAAATCGTTAGACTTTGTGACTTTAGGCTGTAAAATAGATGCCTATTAAAGACCATAATTCAAAATGTTCTGTCAGGCGGGTAAAGGCAGAGCGGAGACAGACAGAAAGGCAGAGTAACTGGAGGGTGAGGCCGAGTTTAGACCTGGCTCTGCCCCATGACTGCACTGGTCACTCCAGTTAAACTTTAAATGAAGCATCTAAGAACAGGAGGAAGGCAGATCTTTGTCACTAATTTATCCAAGCCATTTTTTCTGTTCTTAGCCCTGTGCTGGTGCTATTGGCATGTGAGTATGTGTGTGCATGGGGGTGGGAGTGTGGTGATATTTACAAGGATGGACATGACATGGTAACTACCTTTGGGGAAGAATATTCTAGTTCAGTGTTTCTCAGACTTTTTTTTTTCTATTACCAACCCCTACCTCTCATCCCCAGAGTCTTCTTAGGCTTTCCCCCCGCTAATTTCCTCCCACCATGAAATTTTAATACCAGACATAAACTGTATATTTGTCCATGTACTGTATGTATAGCTGTACTTTATAAAAAGTTATCTCCTTTCCCTCCTCGAATGATTTTCTCCCCCTTGGGGGCAATATTCTCTCTGTTGAGAATGAATGTTCTTGTTGGAATAGAATCAGTTATGATCTCCATTATTTGCTGTATTGTAGGTAACTGCAAAGAGATGAACAAGCTCAAAGGATGGGTAGGATGTTGACTAGTGGCCCCAGAAGGATATGTCTGTGTCCTCACCCTAGAACCTGTGAATGTTACCTTATTTGGTATTTTTACTAAATTACATTTGTATATGTAATTTAATTACGGATATATAGATAAAATCATCCTGGATTATTGGGATTGGACCTAAATCCAATGACAAGTGTCCTTATAAAACACACGTAGAGGAGAGACAAAGACACAGATGAGAAGGCCATGTGAAGACAGAGGCAGAAACTGAGTGATGCTGCCACAAGCCAAGGAAAGTGGAAGAAGCAGGGAAGGATTCCCTCCTAGAGCCTTTGGAGGGAGCCTGGCCCTGTGGACACCTTGATTTTGGACTTCTAGCTTCTGAAACTAAAAGAATCTGTTTCTGCTGTTCAAGCTACCTGCTGTGTGATAATTTGTTACAGCGGCCCCAGAAACCTAATATAGGAGACAATAGCCAACTTAGCCTCAGAGAGTATGAGGCAACCTCTAGAGGAGATGACTTTTGAGCTGGATCTAGACAAGTAAGAGGCTGGCAAATAGAGAATAGGGAGAGTTTCTAGCAGAAAGAGCTGCATGTGGAAATAGTGAAGGAGCAATGTCAATGTGGTTGTGCTTCTCCTAGACCTCTACTTTTGGAAGACCTGAAAAGTTGGTGCTAGGCCCCTTTTATTTTCCCTCCCTAAGTGAGCTCTCGCTTTTCCCAAATGCATTCTACATGCTTACGACTTCCAAATGTTCATCTTACAACCAGACCTGTCCTCCACAGTGGCTACTTACATCCAACTGCCAACTGACCTTCCCAGCTGCTGGTCTCCTAGGCATCTCCACAGGCATCTCCAGTGTCAGCTCTTCATTTGCAACTCATACTGTTCCTCCTCAACTTTCTCCTTTCTCTGCACCACCAACAATAAGCATGTCTCTCTAACAGACTGATCAAGCAAGAAACTGTGGAGTGCTCATTCATTCCTCCCATCTCCCCAGTCTTTGCTTCCAATCCATCAGCAGTTCCCCTCGGTTCCTCCTCCATATGAATATCACGTCAGTCTTTTTGTCTCTGTCATAAAGGTAGTACAACATAGTGGCCGAGAGCAGGCCTTTGGAACTGCCTCATGTCAAAATACCTTCTCTGCTCCTATCTTTGCCTCAGTTTCTCATCTGGAAAATAGGATAACATAGTACCTTCCTCACAGGGCATTGTGAGTGTTAAATGAGTTAATCCATGTAAAGTAAACCCTTCCCCGCAATACTGGGTTAACTGTTACTGTGCTCATTGCCAATACTTTTGTTCAAGCCCCTATCTTTCACTTATACAACTACAATGGCTCCTAGCTGCACTCTTTGAGTCCCGTTTTACAACCCTGGGAACCATTCTTCACATAGGAGTTCCCATTAGTTAGAATGACATCCAACCTTTTTACCACATCCCACAGGCTTTGTATGAGCAGCTGTGTCTGTCTCCTCAATCCCATCTCATGAAGTATCCCCTCACTTATTAGGGCTACACTATCCAGCGTGGGAACCACTGGCCACATGTGGCTCCTGAGCGACTGAACTGTGTCTCATTTCAGTTGAGATGTGCTCTAAGTATAAAATACATATTGGAAGAATTAGCACCAAGAAAGGTATATAAAATATAACACTAATTTCTTTTATTGACTGAATGTTGCAACAACAATATTTTGGATTTATTGAGTTAAATAAAATCTATTAATTTTACCTGTTTACTTTTTCTTTTTCTTTTTTTTTTTAACATGGCTATAACAAATTATAAACATTATATTGGGTTAAATAAAATACATTAATTTCATCTGTGCATTTTTATTTTTTAAAAGGTGACTGTGAGATTTTAGAATCCCATACGTGGCTCACATTACATTTCTTTGGAGCAGTGCTGCTTTATGGCTATTCCAATGCCTGGAGCCTCCAAGCCATCTCCAAGCGCAGTCTCTGCACTTGGACTTCCTTGGCCTGGAATGCCCTTGCTCTGCTCTTGAAGTAGCTAGTTCCCCCCCTTTAAGATGCCTCTCCTAACTACCCACTGCTGCTTGTTTCCTTCTGTGCACTAATTGTTTCTTTCTTATCTACTCCTCCACTGGAGAGCAAGGCCCATGATTCAGGAACCAACCTAGAGCACATCTCAGCTGGAACGGGTCCTGTTCACTGTTACATCCCAGTACCTGGCAAGGAGCCTGTGCACACAGTCCATCTTCCATACACATTTGTGGAATACATGAAGCAACGAAGGCTTGCTCCTTAAAGAGGACATTTCTTGCTATTCATAAGGTTCTCTGAGCTCTGTGGAGGGCGAAGAAATGGTGAAAGGGGCCTTTTAGAATTATCCGTTGAAGACAGGGGTGGTCACAAAATATATTCTAAACATCATCTCCTAAGGAGTCAAAAAACACAAAAATGAAATAGTACAAGAATTAAGATCTAATTAAAAGTAACTGCCGTGGGTGCAACAGCTGTCCTCAAGGGCCAGGACTGGGATATGGGTGAACTTACCTGCAATTACAGGGCTCTGCACATCTCTAGGTGAGATGTGAAGGGTGCTAGAGCTGAGCCCCAGAGTAATGCAGGCACCCACACAGTGTCAGAAAATATTCCTAATAGCCAAAACCAAGTGCCAGACACTGCATAGGTTATCTTATTTCATTCTCATCATCATCGTGGTAAGGTAAATTCCAGCACTTTCCCCATTTTTGATAAAGAAACTTAGAAAGACAATAATTTATTCCAGGCTACATCATTAGTGAGTGACAGAACCGGATTAGGGCCCATGCCATCTGTGTCTAAGTCTGAGCTCTTTAACAGATGATAGAAGGCTGCAAAGAAAGGACCAGCACAGCTGCCTGAGTTGTGGTTCCTGTTTGCCATTACGGGGCAATTTCAGATTAGTCCAGGGCCCAATATCTCTTGCTCAATTGCACCTCAGAACTGCTTATCTTCAAGGTTTCCTGGTCATATTGTCCCTGGACATGGATTACTCAGCTAATTCACTTTGGAGTTAGGCTTGTCTGGCTTCCCTTCCTCACTCCTATCAGACGTATTGTTTTTATTTATCTGACTTCTTCTCTCACTGCTTTGGATCAAGCCCCATCATCTCCTGCCTGGAGTGGCCCCATAGGCTCCCAGCTGCTCTTATCTCTGATCTTTCCCTCTGGAACCCTTCCTCCAGTTGCTGCCAGAGTGATCCAATCTAAAATACAAATCTAATTGCATCAGGTATTTCACTCCCCACTGTTCGAAATTTTTTAGTAGCTTTCCATAGCTCACAAAGTAAAGTCCAAGTTCCTTGGCTGAGCTTATATAAATGCCTTCGCAATTCCCTAGCCTAGGAGTGGTAGGCACTCTCCTCATATCCACCCCCTGTGCAGTTCTCTCCCCTGACCAAGTTCTCACCAGTGGGATATGGCAAAGGTATGCGATGGTACATCTGAGATTAAAAAAAGACCTTGACTTTCACCTTGCTGGCACTGCCGTGCTCTCTTACCTCCACTTTGCTCACTATGATGAAGCCAGCTGCCCTGTCCGAGAATCCCACATAGCAAGGAACTGAGGGAAGTCTCAGTCCAGCAGCTAGTGAGGAACTGAATCCTGCCAACAGCCCCATGAGTGAGCTTGGAAGTGCAAGTCCCAGCCGATCCTGGAGACAGCTGCAGTCCCTGCTGACACCCCTGACTGCCCTTGTTGGAGACAAGACTGAATCAGAGGCACTGGCCAGGCGCATGTGGATTCCAAACCCACAGAAGCTGTGAGATAATAAATGTTTATTGCTTTAAGCTAAGTTTTGGAATAACTTATTAAGCAGCAATAAATAATGACACTAGGTTTTTAGACTCACCTTTTAGCCACTTCTTACACACCCAATATTTCCTACAGAACAGTGAACTTCTAATTAGCCCCTAACACACCATGCACCCTTCATCCCCTGGCTTCTGCATACATCAGTTTTTTCTACTTTTAATGCCATTCTTTCTTTTTTGCCTGGTAAACACATGCTCCTTCATCAAAACCCATCTGTAATAACACAGCCGTTCAGACGCCTCTCTCAGTTTACCAACCAGCCGTCCCTCCTCTAGGCTCCCAACATTCTGCATGTGCTTTGCTCAGAGCACTTAGTGCCTGGTGGTTGTATGTGGGTGAAGGTCAATGAGCATGCGCACAATTTATGTTCAGTTCCACAAAATTTAAAAACTGACATTGGATGAATGAAACTCTTGGCTCAGTTTCTTCACGTGTAAAATAATAATAATAGTAAAATAACGGTATAACAATACTAGTAATAAAATAATCTGGTAATAATAATTATAATATTATAATAATAATACTACCATACTCCTACTCCTATTACTCCTACTACTAATAAATCCATGTGCTAGGCTCCACACTAAATGTTTTTACATTGACTATCTCTATACCTCAAGACACCCTGCAGGTAATTAAATTATATCCATTTCACACAGGCTCAGGGAGGTTAACTAACTTGTCTGAAGCCTCAGAACTAATGGCAGAGCTGGACTTCAATCCCAGATCTATCTGGTCACCCAGTCCATTCTCTTTTCACTTGTAACCTTTAACTGAAGGATTTCCAAGCATAAGGTTTTGAAGATGTTGTGGAGAGCCTTTTGGCACAGAAATGGCAGGTTCTCCAGGTTCTGAGAAAAGAATGTAAAGGTCCTTAGGTGATAAGTGGGAGAGGGGATCAAGGCAGAGGCACTCCTTCCCCGGTAAAAAACAGGAGAACAGATCCAGAACCAGGGTGGTGGAGAAGGTAGACTTGTAGGGGAAGGCATGGGGGAACCCCCAAACCTATTAGGAAAATGCTCTCCCAGGGCCTGAAGCGGATCCAATTAGCTGACTTGATGTATGGATATATGCAGGTTGGAGTAATGTTGGAAAGGGTTGCCCGTGACCTTGGGAATTTAGATGAGCTGTTAAAATTCAGTGGACACCAACACAGAAATTGCGGATGCAAGCTCAGTCTGAGTTTTGCTGTGCACATTGCGAAGCATGAAGCTCTCTCAACACACGAAACTGGTGAGCATCGTCACTGCTGGACTGTTGCCACTCTGTATTCTCTGACATTCACTGGCTTCCCAGGGTTTCCTTTGGGAAAACCGTCCTCTCCTACCCTCTGCTACTTGGTTCAACAAGGTCTTTACCTGGGCTGCAGCGGATCTAGGACAGCTTTCAAGGGAGGGACCTTTCGTTCCAGCCTATGGTAACATCCTGACCTTAGGAACAGGTTAGCCCATCAGAGCCTCCTCCAGATTGTCCACCAAGAAAGCAGCGCCCCAGGAAAGGAGGGTGTCTTCCCTCCTGGTGGCAGGGTGCTGTTGCATCTATTTTAAAATGGTATTTCAAATTACTAAACAGGACTGAGGGAATCGTTTTTTCGCTGTTGGACTTTAAGTCTGTTTTCTTTTTCAGAATTACCTGGTTTTCCTAATCACCTCTTTCTGCTGGGGGATGAGCTGGGCTATTGAGAGGCAAATATCCAGGTGGGGCTGGGGAGGGGGGCTGAGCGGCAGCACGTCAGACCCACCCGCTGACCCGAGTGGGAAACTGCAGCCTCGCCACTCTGAGGCCCGACGCGCGCAGGCGAGGTTATTGTGACCCTGTCCTTTCGGTTTTAAACAAAAAACAGGGAAATAGAGTAAATCTTATTCCATCTCCCGCTGTGCCCATCAACATTCCTCCCCCGTGGCGAAAATAAAAACAAGAAAAAAAGGAGGGGGCGGGGAAGGCAAAAGGAGAAAAAAGTATCCCAAACATGTTAGTGAAATATATATGTATATTCCCTGATATATAACTTAATAAAAGTTTATGGACCCAGGATGAGGAAGGCACACTGAACAGATGCACTGCGACTGAAATATGGTCCAATTAAGTCTGTAACAGGGTGAGCTTTACTTTGAACATTCTCCAAGTTGAAATGAAAGCTTCACAGAACAAATAAATCAGGCAACAGAAAATAAAAACGCTGATCCGGCGCCGCTCCCCGAAGGAGGGCAGGCGGGGTGGGGGCCTGGAGGGGGAGGGGCGGGAGGGGGGTGGGAGGTTGGAGGGGGAGGGGCAGGAGGGGGGAGGGCCTGGAGGGGGAGGGGCGGGAGGGAGGAAGGGCCTGGAGGGGGAGGGGCGTGGAGGGGGAGGGCGTGGAGGGGGAGGGCGGGGGGAGGGTCAGCGAGCCCGCCGGCTCCCCATTGGAGGCGCAAGCCGTTGCGGCCCTGTGACGGTAAATAAACAGCAGCTTTTAAGCCGTTCCAATGAATGCCTTGTGTGGGCAGCTATTCATCTGTTGAGGGGACGGCAGGGATTGCCTAGTGCAATTAAACCGTTTGCTAGCAGTGCCTTCAAAAGTGCTTTGCCTTTAGCCAGAGGCCTCTGCGGTTTGTGGCCAAGCATCCTGCTGAAGGAGCAGCTGGGTCCGAGGCAGCAGACACTCTCTCTACTGTGCCGAGTGCAGCCACAGCCCCGGGGCATCAGGGCTCCCAGCTCAGCCTCACCTCCTCCAGGAAGCCTCTGCTTCCGTCCGGCTCTTAGGACAATGGACAGGATTCCTTCTGGCTTTTCTCCCTCCTCTCTTCACCTTGCTAAATGTGGTCACCCCCACCCCCACCCCCATCCTGTTCATCTGTCCTGCAAAGTTGGTGTCTCCTCGGAAGGTGATCGGTGTGGAGAAAGCGACCTGGTTTGGTGCCGCCAGACCCGGGGTGGAAGCTCCGATCCCGAGCAAGTCCTTCTCTGACTCTGGTTCCTGCTGGGATGCTGTTGGGGTGAGGGTTTGTGAGGTAACAGTGCAAGTGCATTGGGTAGTGCCAGCGCTTAGAGCCCGGGGAGCCTTAGTTTCATGATGCACCTCCTTCCCTTGCCAAATGGAAGCGAGACCCAGTGTGTTTATTGTTGGGGTTCAGCAAAGCTATCCTGATTTCATCTTTCAGAAGGTCGAATGGTTTCCTCACTGAAAATCTTTTTGAGTGTCTGTGTGGCAGCATATCTGCATTTGATGCCATTTCCTTCATCTGTAACTAGGCAGCCTCGGGCTGCCCTCCAGTCCCCTGAAGCCTCATTTTGCTCTTCTGTGAAATGGCAATAATAACAGCAATAATAGTACCTTCCACAAGGGGTTTGTGTGACAATGCAGCAGGATCTTGCATGGCAAGGATAAGGCATGCAGGGGCTTAGTTGTGGTTACTCTGGTGATTATCTCTTTGCAAGGACTGTCTCTAAGCCTCACAGCAGCTGGATCAGTTTCCCTAGGTGCCAGAGAGCATCTCACAGAGCAAGAGCTCCCCCATGGATCTTTAGCTGTCCCCAAATTCCTGTTGTCCTCTGATGAAGCCCTGAGCCCCTTCTGCATCGTTGTGTGTCCCAGAATCCAGCTGAGCTCTGGCACATCTGGGCACTAACTGAGCCTTTACTGAATTAGAGTATGTATGCTGTGTGGGGCCAGTGTGAGAAGGTCGGTTTCCTTCGATAGACACTAGGGGAAGCCTTTTGCCAGGACCCAGATGCTGAGTAAGTGGCCTTTTTCTCTGGGGTAGTGGTGCCTCCTCTCCTAGCTCTTTTCCTCTGCTTCTTTCCTAGGCCAGGAGTGCATCCCCTGTCTTCTTCACCTGTCCCTGGCCTCAGGGACAAAACAAGATCCCTGGTACTTGGTGTCCTCTCTCAGGACTTACTTCATCTGAAGTGTGAGATCCCCTAGCAGAATGAAAGGCTTCACTCTCTGGGGTGCTAGATCCTGCCTCCCAGCAGGGCAGGGTGCTTCCCCTGACCTCCTGGGGAGGCTTTGGTCACTCCCAATTAATCCAGTGTCTCAGAAGATTGGACCTGAGGACCCTACTGCAGGGGGTGGAAGCTGTGATTCTAGTCGGCCAGCTGTGACTTTGGGACTGTTTCCTGCAGCGTTTGGATTTCAGGTGGGAGGTCAGAGTTCAGGCTAGAGTAACCTGGCTGGAGAATTAGAGCTGCAGGGCCCCTTTAGAATCCTCTGGAACTCTGGTCTGCAAATTGCTGCTGTTAGGGTTGCAGTGGACGGAGAGACAGAGAGAAAGAGAGAGAGGGAGGAGAAGGAGGGAGAGAAGAGCCAGTTCCAGGCCCACAGGTCCTTTCTCTCCTCTCCCTGTAAAAATTCGAGAATTTCAGCTGGAAAACAGCTGACTTTCCCAACATCCTATCCAGCTCTTCTGTCTCTGATTATGTTGGAGAACCTGCCTGCACACCAGGTGCCCACCTTCATGGCGCAATTTGCAGATGAGGCAGGGACATCTAAACTGGATCCCCAGGGCCTGTCACACCACTTGAAAATCCAGGCTTCAGATTTATTCCTTCGGGTTAAGTGTTTCTTTACCAGAGCCCCTATTAACAGGTATGGTCCCTGGGAGCGGCTGGCCTTACAGCCATGTCTAAGACTCTAGTAGGGCTTGAGCGCTCAGAAGAGCTGGGCACAGTCTCTGGGAGGAGAGGGAGGGCCCACGAGAGAGTGAATGGGTGAGATGGAAAGTAACAGAAACAAACTTCCTTTGTTTGTGGCCTCCCTGAGGAACTCCCGGACAGGCAGAAAGGTGAGCATTTCTTCAGCACCTACTATGTGCAGTTATATTTAATCCTTACAACGGCTCTATGAGATAGTTACCGCCTGCCTTCTCCAACGAACACACTAGAATATAAGTTCCATGAGGGGAGAGGATTCGTTTTACTTGCTGCTAAAACGAATTCCCAGTGTCTAGAACAGTCTCTTACTGCTCAGTAAACACTTGTTGAATGAATAAAGACTAGCCTCATTTTACTGATGAGGAAAACAGAGTCCCAGATGTCTTTCCTGATGGCCAGGGACCACACAGCTGGCACAGGCCGGATTCAACATAGGCCTCCCTGACCCCACAGTTTATGTTCTTCCACTCGCATTTGATGGTGATTCTGCCCTACAGTTGCCCACCGTGGAGCAGGGTCTCAGGGCCCCTGTGCCCACCTTGCAGCTCCACTGGTGCTAAAGCTGAGCATTGGGCACTAGCTTGGTTAATTAACTCTGGACTGTGACTAGGGGAGCAGTGTTCTTGTGTCCTGTGCAAACCTTGGGTGTGTCGCTAATGGATGCTGGGCCATAGTTTCCTCCTCTGTGAAATGGGTCAGCAGCTGCTTCATGGAGAGGCTGTGAGAAGCACATGAGACCAAGGGCAGGGATGGGAGCTGAAAAACCATAACGTGATATATACACGTGTTCAACTCGAAAAGCCTGCAGCTCCCTTGGCGAAGAGAAGTATAAAGAAAGGTGAGTTGCCATCATCAGTTCTCACCGTGGTGATTGGCCTGCTTATTAGCTGCTCCATTCTGAACCCCCTCCCCTCCCTATCCTCCAAGAAAAGCAGATTATTGTTAATTGCAGTTTTACACTGGATTAATGAATCTCCACAATAAGTTAATGCGCAGGACACGGCGCCGCGAGACAGCACGTCGGATTTCTTTCGTAGCTGTTCTTAAACTTCATTATCCCCAGGCTCCCTGTGGAGTCAGTGTGGCCTGTGGCCTGGCGGAGAATGTGGGAAAGATGCCAGGATTTCCTGGATGTTCCTTTATAATACCTGGGACCCTGCTGTGTGAATCCAGATGGGAAGTGTCTTGGCTGTTCTCCAAGGGAGAGGTTTCTTTGAGGTAACCTAGTCGCCCAAAGTCCCCTTAGCAGAATCATTGGACAGAAAGGAATATTTCTGCTTCTCTGTGCCCATTTTCATTTCGATTTTTATCACCACACACCTGGATTGTTGCAACAGGCTCCTGACAGGTGCCTCATTGTCACTTTCCTTCCGGTCCTTCAAGAGCTGTCCATGGCCTGAAAGATAAAATCAAACTCTTTGGTACATTTTGATCTAAACTTCGCCTTCCTCTCCCCAGACACCACACGGCCTTACTCTCTTTTCGTCTGTGGGCACTGAAATGTTGTCCCTTCTGCCTCGGGTGTCTTTTCCTTTTGCATCTTCATGGCTCCTCAGGGCAAATGAGCTGGGAAGCTTTCCTGACCCTCTGAAGCAGCTTGGGGCCTGAGAAACCACCTTAGAGCACCGTACATATAGGTGCCCTACAGCACGTATGTTGTACACACGTGGAACCCGTTCTCTCTCCAGCACGCCTGCCTTCCTGACTAGTGTGCACACATCGCACAGCCTTACTGCGTATCCCCGCCGGGAATGGACAGGTAACAGAGACTCGGTGTGGAGTTTACTGAACTAAAGAATGAGTGAATGAAAGCAGGGGTGAGTGAAGAACCCCTCGTCTAAAGGGAAGGAGATTACTTTCTTGGGCCTCCCTCCCCCACGCCACCCCTGGGGTTGTCTGCTGGAACCCTGAATTCCGTTCTCATCTCCGCCACCGTCTACCTCACTGCAGCTCTCAGGGTAGACAAGGTTCTGGAGCAGTAACAAGCGTTCCCAAATTTTCAATGGCTTCACCCAACACAAGCCCTTCTCTCGTTCTTGCCGCACGTCCATGGTGGGCTTCTGGAGGGCTCTGTTCCATGCAGTGACTCAGAGACCCAGGCTGGCTGGGGCTCCATCACGTAGCTGCTCCATCGGGCCTGAAGACGAAGGGGACACAAGAGAATGGCACAAGGCTTTTTGCTGCCTCAGCCTGGATGTGATGGAGGCTAGTATTTTATTGGCCAGAGATAATCACAAGGCCCCACCTAAGTGCAAGGAGGCAGGGAGCCGACAAAACATTTCCTGAATCTTACCATTGCCGCCACACTCACCCTAATCAAGCCTCTTTCCATCCCTGGGTTCAAAGAACCCTATGTCCAACTTTCTCATTATGTAAATGGGGAAACAGAGGCTGTCCTCAATTCTGAGATCCATGGTTTAATGAACTCTCAAACGTGACGAGTGTCAGGAGCTTTCTGGGCCTGTAGACTTTATCTAATGGTTCTGAGGTCCTGAATCTATATCCTGGACCACCACTCACAGCTCCCTGAACCTGTCGTGTTCCCTCTCTGGGGTCATCTCATCGTCCAGCCTCTAATGGTTTCAGGCAGGACAGCTCTTCACTTGTCACCATCGTCATCCCCTACACTCTTCCCTATAGGATGCTGTGTGACCATCTCCCTTGAAATTAGTCCTTCACAGCATCCTTTGCTTTTTAGCACATATTGACCCGCATGGGAGAAAATCCTATGGTGAGAGTGAGACCTGCAGGGCATTTGTAGGATTGTAGATGGTCTTGACCTAACGCTTCATGTTGCTTTGCGTGTACACTGCCACCTCATGCCTATAATGCACTCCACCATAGGCCATTCCCATTCAAATCGGTTTAGGATTCTAGAATTCCCCCTGCAGCCTTGGCCAAAGATGGAGAGAAAAAGGAGGGAAACTGCTCATGTAGTACTTTGTCCCTAGTGGAATAAAATGTGGCGCTTAGACAGAATAAGTCACAGAAGCAGCTGTAATTCTGCACCTCCAGCATTCTGGTCATCCAAGCAGAGAAAAGAGCCAGGGCCTGGGAGGCCCAGGAAGGATGCATGCCATATGTGGTTACCAAGGTTTGGAGGTTTATTTTTAGAAGAACAGCATGGGAAGTTGTTATATCTGTTTGACCCAAGAGAGACCCTGGGAAAAAAATGCTGTCTAAATCAACATTGCGGCCGTTTGTGTCTACAGGGAATTTTTTTGTGAGTCTAATTAATAAGCTAACACAATTGTATTGTCTGTTTCCCACATTAGAGAGGCAATAGCACATATGATGTGCCCACTGCCCTCGGTAGCTTCCACGTGGGTTGGAAAACAGAGTCCATCCAGCACAGTCTGCTGAGAGGTGATTCAAAATCCAGGCGGGGACGTGCCCCTCACTGTCATGTGCGGATCTGGGAGGGTGCACTCTGGGCTGGGGAGATGAGGGAAGGCAAACGAGTGGGCAAAGCAGAGTGATAACAGGGAGGCAAAGGCTGCCACAGGCAAGAGGAACAGCACAGCAACGCGTGGTGGGGGGATTATACAAGGAGTTGGGTGGCTATGAAGTAGTCGGTGAAGGGAACAGCAGGAGGTTGAAGGGAGAGATTCCAGGCCAATTAAAAGTATTATCTTTCTCCCCAGAACCCTGAAGACACCTCTCTTTAGTGATCATGACCTTCCCCTTCACTGAGTTCTTTGAGATTTATCGTAGTTGTTGAGTTCAAGCACTCCAAGGAATATTCTTCCCTCCCTCTCTTTTCCTCTCATGGGGCCAAGCATATCCCTTCATATGTGGAAAGCATGCAGTGTATATGTGTCAAGTTGAATTAGATTGGACTACAGCTAGATTTGAATGCCTTAGGACCAGCAGGAGTCTGATGTGAGAAAGTGATGGCCTGTGATCTTTAATACCAAGTTAAGGGGTTTGGATTTTATTCTGAAAGCAATGGGGAGCCATTGATGATTGTGGGCAAGGGTATGATATCTGTAAAAGTCAGTATGTAGCTGGCTGAAGTGGAGAGAGTCTGGAGACCTAGGGACCCATTATGAACGTCTTACAATTGTTCCGGAAGCAGCCTAGGGTGGTGCAAAGACTATGAGCTCCAAATGCTTGTAGGAGCCAGGTGGTTTCTGAGACACAGGAAGGTAATCGGGCATGTTCTCTTGGCAGACACTTTGTTTTCGTGTTAAACATGGGAGACTAGACTTTATAAATAAATAAATAAATAAATAAATAAATAAATAAATAACTCTGTCCCTGTTTCTGGAAGCATGAGGTCCTCTCAATCTGTCTTGTTATTTTCCTGACTTTAGTAGAGTCATAAATGCAAAGAAATTATTTCTTTCCTGTAAGAGAATCAGCAGTCTGAGCATCATAATACATTGTAGCTAACAATTGATCTAGGTGCCAGGGGCATGGTGGGCACTGGGACTGGCTGGAGCCTACATTCTAATGTATTTTTAAAAAATATATCTTTATTGATTTCAGAGAGAAGAGAAGGAGAGAGAGAGATAGAAACATCAATGATGAGAGAGTTTTTTATCGACTGCCTCTTGCACACCCCCGACTGGGGGTCGAGCCTGCAACTCGGGCATGTGCCCTGACTGGGACTCAAACCCCGATCTCCTGGATCCTAGGTCAACGCTCAACCGCTGAGCCATGCCGGGCCAGGCCAGAGCCTACATTCCAGACTAGAAGGGGCAGCTGCTGGTTAGCTGCGATCGGTTGCTGATGAGCTGCGATATAAACCTGACCACCAGATCTTCTTTCTGACAAGAGTGGAAATCCAGAGCTCTCCATGACTCCTCTGAATCTTAAAACATTGACTCCAATGTGTTTGAAACACTGTAGGTACCAAGCAAAAAAAAAAAAAAAGTGCTAATTCCCATTTTTTGGCTTCTGTTTGGGCATAAACAGGATGAATCTGGAATCCAAAGACCAAGGTTCAAGTCCCAGCTCTGACAATCACTGACCTTGAGCAAGCTCCTTAACCTATTTGAGCCTCAAACGTCCAATAGAAAACATACAATACTTTCCTCCTTGCAGGGAGGTAAGGATCAAATGAGATGCTATGTGGGAAAGCATTCAGCAAACTCTGAGTTCTATAAAAACACTTTCGGTCTTGAAGTCAGGGGTGCAAGGACACAAGCCTGAACTCCTGCTGCTAGAGAGTACAGTGCCCTGGGGGGGCCTAGATTAGGAAATGGGACATGTGAGTTTAACTTGGGGGCAGCCGTGAGGCTGAGGCATTAGTGACAGTGTTCCAAGAAATTACTTGGTCACAGAGAGCATCTGAAACCTGGGCATGGAAAATACCTTTGGCCACAGTTCTCTAAAGCACTGTCAGCTGTAATCACTGGTCCATGTAAAGAAAGGTATCGCTGTGAGTGAACCGTATATGATTTTTAGATGAACACAACTGCTCTCAGATGTTTGTTGCCTTCAGAGCCCTGGGAAGGAGGAGTGTTCCGTGGGTTGGAGATGAACAAATAGAAACAGCAAATTCAAGAGGCAAAGGCAATAAGCCTAGGCCAACCTGGTCTCCCACTTCTAGAGAGGCCTGGCATTTGCCCTCTCATTCAAGTTTAGCTTGCATTCGCTCTCAGTTTGATAAGCCCTCACCGAAAACCCCTCTTCATGTCCTCGGCTTCCACCATCGGTTGGCTGGTTGAGCCATCGAAAATCATCCTGCAAAAGAGTCCATGCTCGCCCAGCCAGCGTGGCTCAGCGGTTGAGCGCTGACCTAGGATCCGGGAGATTGTGGTTTGATCCCCGGTTGGGGGTGTGCAGGAGGCAGCCGATCAATGACTCTCTCATCACTGATGTTTCTATCTCTCTGTCTCTCCCTCTCTGTTCCTCTTTCTGAAATCAATAAAGATATATTTTTAAAAAAATAAAGTGTCCGTGCTGAATGGTTTTGGCTGGGCTGCCCCTTCCAGATTTAGCTCTCTCCAGCATCTGCATCTATACTACTCTATTCTGCAGACCTCACAGAGGGTGCAATTAAAAATTAATACAATGAAGGGGTACGCTGGTGTCTTCTAAACCCTGTCTGTGTGTGTGGGTAGATGAGGTTTCCAGTGGGAGCCTTACCTATTTTCAGACATGTGTGGGTGTTTTTGGTTGAGCAGGCCCACCCAGAGGGGATGAACTTCACCAAAGGGCTAATTGGACCTGGGAACAAAGCCTGTCATGCGGGCGGTGGGGTTGGGGGGTCATTCTGAAGACAGTGTGGTGGCTGTCCCTCCAATGGGGCCGCAGGATCACCATGCTTCACATGAGGAGACAGGATGGTGAGACGGCATGGGAAGGCCTGCCTTACTGAAAACCCTGTACAGCACCGAGGCACAGGATTCTGTACCCCGTACCCAAGGGTAACACTGCAGAAAATGCAGAGTACTTATTGTGACAAATATATATATATGTCCCACAATGCCACTCTTGCAAATATTTTTAGATAACACAGTTCTAGTAACTGCAGGTACTTAATAAAGTGATTTTGTTCCTTTTGGGCCCCAGCTATGCTGGATGCCCCGTGGCCCTCTGAGCAAATGGCTTTTGTCTGGTTGGGAACTGGCTGGCTAGCGTGAGATGCTGTGTTACCTTGGGTTAATCATTTCCTTTCTCTTCGCTTCAATTTTCTGACCTGTGAAACTGGGAGGTGGGATAGTTGGCTGGCTTCTGACATCTCCTCTGGCGATTCTCTGATGGGACTGCTGCCCTTGAACCTTCTCAAGGCCAGAGCTTGAACAGAGCCTAACAGACAACAGCACCCAGTGGACAAACCCTGGTCTAGGGTCCCACCCTGATGTGTGACCTTGCTCAAGTCACTTTCCACCCTGACCTGCAGCTCCCTCAGTGAGGAGTTGTGGTGATTAGATGGCTTCTCAGGACCTTCTAACACTAAACTTTTCCCCTTCCACTCCCACAGGGAGCAGAGAGAAGCTGCTTCCTCATACCCCAAACACTTTTAGTCAGGGCCAGGTACCCACCGGGAAGCTCTCTGATTATTCCTGTTTCAGCCAAATCATTAACCTCTTGAAAAGGTTCTGAGGGCATCATGTTATAACAAGGACATAAAAATTATGAGCTGTATTTGTCATTGACTTCATAGCCTTAAATGACCCTGCTGTCTCCTTAAGCAGGTGGAAAGCTTAGGGAAAAGAATAGTCTGGAAGGATTTTGCACAGAGGAAAAGAGCAAGCAAGGCTGCCCCAGCAGGCAATGGGCTGGTGTGACAATAGAGTCGGTGACAAAAGGAAACATTAAAACTCCCAATAAAAGTCTAAGTGCTTCATCACCAATACTAATGAAAATATATGATTGCTTAATAAAATGCTGCACGCTGGCCTCTGTTATTAACATCTGTTATGGTGACCATCTTCTTCCTGGGAAGAGAAACCTTCTACCCCAGATGGCCCGTGGCCTGGGGGGTTGAGTGTGGGGGAATATTTGGCCAGTGTGTCCCACAGGAGAACCTAGCTGACCTGGGGTCCAGCAGCGGCTGCCTGGCTCCAACAGGGGCTTCCTCGGCCAATAAAGAGACAAGGGCAGTGTCTGGGGAGCCAGACACAGCAAGAAACCCAAGGTGCGATCTGTCTCGAAAGTACCTTGCCAGCTGGGGACATGCCAGCTGGGTTATGAACGCAAGGAGCAAAACCCAGGGGTGCTGCATACATTTCAGGTTTCTTATTAGACATGAAAGAAAAAACTGAATTCTTCCCCGCCCCCCCTTTGTTCTTCTTTTTGATGAGTATTTCATCCATTGTTTAAAACGGAGTCACCAAGATGGTCCAAAATATGAAGTTCCTGAGCAGTTTGCAGCCTGACATTTGGAATTAAGCCTCATGTTAAACTGTGTACACTAATTGCATTTGCACAGTATTTTATCATTTACAAAATGTCTGAGGCTTGATAAAGTTCCCTGTCACCTCCGACACACTTATGATCTCATTTGATCTTAAAATAAACCTTGTGAGGTTGGCAATATAATTATTCCAAAATTTACTGATGGGATTTAGAGCGGTCAGTTAAATTGCTGAAGGTCTCATAGCTTGTAAGAATCAGAGCTGGGTTCCAAAATGTGGTGTCAGATGCCTTAATCTCGTGCCCGTGCATTATGAAGTGAAAAAAGCCCATTCCACCCCAAGGCCACCTTCTTTCCAAGGATGGCTACCCCATCCAAGCTCAAAGCCACATCAAATACTGTTCAGGAAAAAAATCCGATTTATGGATGGTGATGGGAGTCCTAAGGGAGCTACGCTCAGTGAGTGAGAAGTCCTGCTCTAGAATAGCCCCTCGGTTCTGAGCCATCACATACTGAGTGTCATCTCTTTGGGTCTTGGAAAGTATCTGACTCTGTTGCCACAATGGGCTTTCCTTTTAACCTTGGTAAGATGAGAGGATGGGATTAGATGACTATCAGGTTGTCTTTGGCTCCAACCTTTCACGTTTCTACTTTGCAATTACAAAGGCTTAGGTGGTGCTAACGTGGGAGACAACATTTAAGTTTAAAGGGAAAAAGTACACATCTATTATTTGGTAAGTACACGTCTGGTAATACCAGGAACTGTTCATATATTATCTCATTTAATTGTCAAGCAACTCTCTAAGATAAATACAGTTGTCACTTTTCTACACTCAGAATTTGAGTGTTTCAAGTTAAGACATTTGCTTAGACCACTCTATGGATGCCTGAGGGTCCACCCAAGGCCGGGGCTCTCCCAATACACCACACCAGCTCCCGGTGACAGCCCCACCTTGAATTGCCTTGTCTGTCAGAAAGACCCTTGGACCTTAAACCCTATTATCTAGCTGACGATGGCTCTTTTCTTATAACTTGCCTCCCAGTGAAGGCGCTTTATTACTGGCTATGTCCTCAAATACATTTTCCCCTTCCAGCCACTACAATTTTCACAAGCAGAGGGGCGTTGTTAACTCAAGTTTTCCTCGCTAGACTTGACGTTGCTGATTGCATTCGCTGACAGGCACTCCTCCTGCTGCGGGGCCCAGACAGTCCCCTATCATTTCTGCCTCCAAGCTGGCAGGTTGTGTGGCTTTGCAGCACCTTTGTTCCACTCCAGAAAGAACAGGACAGAACTGCTTTGTGGATGGAAACAAGAGGCTGACATAATGAGAAATCCAAACCCTTTCTTCCCCACAAGGAGAGAGGGAAAGTGCACCCCTGTGAGTTCTTTCCGCAGCCCCCCTTCCCTCCATTCCATCTTTCCCACTTCTCTCTTTTTTCTTTATCTTTTTGGAGTGTGCACCACTTGAAAAGCACAGCTCTACAAACATAATGAAAATATGGATAAACATTGAAAGACTTATTAATGGTGCTCCAAGGGTCCATTTTATGGGTTCGAATGTGGTATTTAACCAGAATGTGGTGACATAAAATTGTTTCAACAATTTGTTGAAAATTTATATATCATATTTGCCAATCAAGTATAGGGGCCTTTAGAATTGAGGGCACAGGTCTCTCAGGACTTGCTGAGAGGAAATGGCATTTGGTGAAGGGGCCAAAGGAAGAGACAAGGCTGAGAGGAGGAGCCCTGGCAGAGGTGAGGGTGGGGCTCTGGGACAGAGAGGCACTTTGGGGAGATAATTCAGAGACTTCTGGGGAGGGATGAGCGCAAAGGCTAAGGCAACCGATGACAGAAAGGTGTGTGGTTTCAAAAGCAAAAAACTTGCCCTTTCTCAGTTTGGTGTAGAACCAACCTAGCCAAGGACAGTGCTGGTGTCTGCAACCAGGAGAACACCAGACATCGCAATTGTGTGAAATAAGAGAAAATATGTATATTTGTCTCTGTTCCTGATTCTCCTAGAACCCTTGTGATGTCCTAAGTGGTAAGAGCACTACGAGCATCTTTTGTTCTAATATTTGGTCTTTGACCCCAGTTCCCAACACAGCGTTCCTAGGTTCTTTAGAATTTCCTGATGACAGCAGTGCCTTTGTTCTAATGAGGTGACTCTCGGGGGCTCCTAGATGGGAGCTGGTCACCAGCAAGACCAAGCTATGATTACAAGCTTGGAATTTTTAGCTCCACCCCCATTCTCCAGAGAAGGGAGCAGGGCTAAACATGGAGTTAATAATCGATCATGCCTATGTGATGAGCCCTCTGTAAAACTCCCAAAAGCAGGTCATTCAAAGAGCTCCTGGGTTGTTGAACATATGGAGGTGCTGAGAAAGTGGAGCCCAAAGAGAGGGCATGCAGGCTCCATGCCCCTTCACACATCCCTTACACTGTGAGTCTTTGCCATTGGGCATTCGTCTGTGTTCTTCACCACAGCCCCCTATAATAGACTGGTGAGCAGTAGGTAAACTGTCTCCCTGAGTTCTGAGAGGAACTCCAAAAAATTTATCACATCCGAAGACAGGGTCTTGGGAACCTCCAATGAATAGCTGATCCATCAGACGTCCAGGTGATAACCTAGACTTTCGATTGACATGTGAAAGGGGAGGGTGGTCTTGTGGGACTGAGCCCTTAACGTGGGATCTGACCCAATCTCCGGGTCAGAACTGAATTAAATTGTAGGACACCCAGCTGGTGTCATAACCCCCATGCATCTGATGTCAGAACTGCTGGGAGCATGGTAGTGCTGTGAGAGTCAAGGAGAAACACGGGAGGAAGACCGCATTTATCCCAACCCGGTGACCCAGGAGGGAAGAGAGGGCAGTGTTAACAGAAGGAGGCTGCACCCAGGGGTGATGAGAACCCCAGCTGGGCTTTACCACCAAGCTGCCTAACTTTTAGCAAGTGACAAACTCTCTGAGGATCGATTTCCTTATTTGCAAAATGGGGAGATTATCACCTATTCTGGGTGATTATTAAAATTATTAAACGGGGAGCTATATTTAAAACACAATGCACTTAAAATTATTAAGATCAGCAGGCAGGTGTTTTTTTTCTTTTATCAAGGTCATATTATGGAACTTATAGAGTCTGTAGGTCTCCCCCCCTTTTCTCTGCAGAGGCTGGGGTCCTTCAGTCCCTGTGCCTAGGTCTGGGCTCCAACTGCCACAGAATCAGAACCAACTGTCAGGATCCAGACTTCATCCCAGGCCTCCTAATGGTTTCTAATTGAGCTTAAGGTGCTACTGTCCTAGGACACAGAGAGGCCACTTGGTTTCCCTGTGAGTCAGGTGGTTTTTGCAAGGCAATAGTACTTTTAGGTAATGAGCAGCCAAAGCAGGAGGCAGCAGTAAGCTTGGGAGGTCTACGAGAGGTGCCGATCTAGACAGGGATGGGCTGTGAGGGCTCCCTTTAGGCATTCATTCATCAACAAACATTTATGCAGTGCTTGCTCTGTGAGTCATTGATTTCACCACGTTGCTGCTTTTGTGCAAACCTGACCCTTTCTGTCTCAATGCACAGCTAGAGAGTGAGGGCTTTAGGGTGGGGGGTGGGGGAGAAGATGTGGGGAGCCCACACAAGACCGGCTGCACACATGCATGGCATTCTCAGAGCGACATTCAGTCCACCTTTATTGAGACCTCCCCTGGCCAGGCATCATGCTAAGCACTGTAAGAAAAACAAAGATGAATAAAACATACTCTTTGTCCTTGAGTTTCTCTCAGTCTAGTGAGTAGGGTAAACAAATACAGAAGTAAGAACAATATAAAGTGACACATTCTGAAATAGAGAGGGAGGGGAGGTGCCTGGGAGGAACCATGGCTGCCAAGGGAGATGTGTGGGAATCCAGGATTCTGTCCGGTGCTTGGCGACTGACCCAGGACCAGGGTGCAATGTCCAGGCTGGAGGGAGACCTTGAGTTTGGCCAGGAAGGGAGTGAGGATGCACCCGTGGGATGGGGGTTCAGGGATCACTGAGAAAGACATCAGGCTTTTTTATAGATTTGGGATGGTTTGTTTTATATAGTGAAGAGTCAGTCATTTAAACATAGTGTTGAAAAATCACAAACTCCAGAAAGATTAAGCGACTTAGAGCCGTTCAGCCAGAGACTTCCCAGAACCCAGTGACAGCCATCAGTGGTCTCCGGGCTGCTTCTCAGGGCTTTGCAGCAAACAGCAGCTGTTCCCAGGCAGGTCAGCGTGGCTGTAAACTCCCCAGCCCAGCCCTCATCCCTGTAACAGGTCTGCTTGTGTCAGATATTCTGCTAGTGCTTTATAAATGCTTACTGTTACTGCTAATAAAAAACATCTAAACAAAAGTCTTGCACAATGCAAGTAGCCCCTTGACCAGTTATATCTTCCCTCTTGCCTAAACCTCTATCCATTCTGTGGCAACTGGGCGATCAATTAAAATGTGGAAATTTGGGGAGACAGGAGGAAGTTCTATGCCCTTGTGTGCAGGGGACCCTCTGGAGGCAGAAGACAGACCAAGGTGAGAAGTAGCATCAGAGCACTCCTGGCATGGCAGGCAAAGTCCTTGCAAAGCTTGGCCCACTGAAATCTACTGTTTTTTGCTCTCAGCTGCAGAATTGGTCCAGCTGAGGGGTGGGGGTGGGTGGTGGCTGTGTTTCCTACTTAGGAAACAAGAGCATGTTTCCAGAGGTCAAATAACATCTTACTTTTTCCTCTCTGACAGCCCCCATGTAACCAACACTCATTAAGTGAGGCTTCAATTATACACCCCAAGGAAATGAATTTGACTTAAGATTTCAATAGCAATGAAAATGCAATTACCTAGAATTAACATTTGGGAAATAGACAGCCTCCCCCCACAGACACCTTTTTCTAAATTTTCTAGATAATGCATCCATAATGTTCTGGGTAAGTTTTGGCAAAGAAAATATAGAGACCTGGATGATCTAAATAATGGGCTTAACTCTCCTTTTCTATAGGAAGACAAGACCACCCATAAAATTCTATCTCAGAGCCTGGCAGACAACTCTGCTAACAGTTGGTGTTTAATAAATGCTGATTAACTAAAATGGCACTGCTTTTCTACTGAGGTTTGAAAGAATATGTCTTTCCTGCTCAAATGAGCCACCCCAAGCAGCTATGTTGTTCACACGGGATCATCTCTGCAATAAGTCTTATTGAACTTCTACTCAGTCCAAGAAGCAATGATGTTTGCTAACGTGTTAATAGAGAATTCCTACTTTGGAGTTAATAAACTTCATAAATAAATAGTAAAACACAATAAATAGGTTAAGTGTGTAATAGATTTTAAAATGATAAATGCTGTGGAAAAAGAGTCAGGTGGGCGGGGCAGGATTGATATTTTAAATACTGGGCGATCAGGGTAGGCCTCGTTTAGAAGATGACAGCTCAGCAAGGACTTGAAGGAAGTGGGGTGATGGCGATGAGGAAGTGGCAGGCAGCACCCCAGTTAGAAGGGACAGCCAGTGAACAAGTCCAAGGAAGGCCCTGTAAGGACAACGGTGTGACTGGAGTAAGGGAGGAGCGTTGGGAGGAAAGGTCCAAAGTGAAGCTGGAAGCCAGGTCACGTAGGACCCTGTAGGAGATTGCAAGGACTTTGGCTTTTGCTCCATGTAAAATGGGAAACCAACTCAAGAGCTTAAACAGAGAGACGTTATGACCTTTCTAAGCCCTGAAAAGATGATTTTGGCTGTTGTGTTGAGCATAGAGCCCAGGGAGACAGAGGTGAAGCAAGGAGACCTGTTAGGAAGCACTACAGTAATCCAGGGAAATTACTGTAGGGGTGGCTCCACCAGGGCTGTGGCTGAGTAACGGACTCCCCTTGCAGATGGAAGGGACAGGATTTCGGAGTGCAGTGCGTGGCCTCAGGATGTATCATTTGAGAAGACTTCACAGAAGAGATTGAACTTTAGCTGGATCTTTAATAAAGTAAGATTTGTGAAAAGATTGGTGAAAAGGAACAGGGAAGGGGTAAGAAGTTCAATCGGCTTTAGAGGACAGTAGGTAGCTTAGTTTGGCTGGAGTTAAAGGTTTAGGAAGATTAGTAATCCGAGATTGGAACATGGAAAGGCTAAAACACATCACTTTAGGGATCCCTATTGAATGAACCTTGGTCCCTAGGTGACCCTGGTTTATATTATTGTTCAAATCGAAGAATCCCAGAAAGGCAACATTAAGCCAATGTCACTGCCCCCAAATTGTTGTCTACAGCGGGGCTGACAAATGGTTCGTTAGCCTCTTCCTGAGTACCTGCTATGGGCTTCTTCCTTAGTTTGGAATAGCCCCTTCTTCTCGGGGCATTTTTTTTTTTTTTTTTAGATTTCTCGCCATTGAACTAAATCTGTTTTTGTATAACTGCTAGCCATTGCTCTAGATCATTTGCAGTCATTAGTCATTAGTTCATTTATGCAAGAGACATTTGTTAACTGCTAATACAAAATAAGGGAGAGAATTAACATTGCCCAAATTTCTCCCTGGGACCACGGTGAAGGCTATTTTACATTAATTATCTCATTTCATAATTGTAGTACTCCTGTGATACAGCAGGCTTTCAAGTCAAACCGCCCCACCTAGTGGAGGGCGTACATGTGAGTGTGTGTGGAGGGCTCTAGGCAGGATACAACATTAGGCCTTCCTATTAGGGGTTGGAGCTTCCCCAAGAAAGAGCAAATGATATAACACCGCCTTCTTCCTTCTGCTTCATTCACCTCTTGTGTGGTTTGTGGGGGGCTGGGTGTTAAGACAGATCCAGGGACACAGGGCATGAGTCATCTGCTCACAATTACCTCTGGCCAAACCTGATGGGAGAAGAGTGGATATGGGAGGTATTCACAAAATTTGTCCCTCTATCCATTTCGTTTACTAGGTGGCAGAGTGGAGAAATATTTGGGCCGAGGCTGCAGCTAGGAGTAGAGAGTAGGTTCAGGAACCAAATAGAGTGGCTGTGGGGAGCAAGGCAGGAGTTCAGCGACTTGAAGCCTTGCTGAATCCAACAGTAGATTCCATTGTGCCCATTTCACAGAGGAGGGCTGCAGCTAGAGTGGTAAAGGAAAAGTCTGGTCAGAGATTGTAAGTGGAAGACTTCTCAGAAGAGATTGAACTCTAGCTGGATCTTTAATAGAGTAAGATTTGAAAGCCTGGGGAAATGAAGCTTTAACCAACTCCAAGAATTTCCGTGGTTCTCAGGGCACAGCGCAAGGCCCAAGTGGGGAACCAGAGAGGGAGGGGTCAGGCCCAGACACTGTCTTCCCCGGAAACAAACCAAGGTGTCAAGGTCTAGGAGTCAGACAGGCACGAATGCTGAGGGAGATCATAAGGTGCAAAGTGACTTCTGACTACATTGCTTAGAGGTTAAGAAAGGGAATATGACTTTGATAAATGGAAATGGTCAGAGTGAAGAGCAAATGCGATGCCTACAGATTGGCAGGTGGAAACTGTAGGCGGCCTAAGCATATCTTTCCATTTGACTCATGCACAGAGCTCATAAAGGGAAGTTATGTGAAGGAAGGTTGAGAATTATTGCGAGGGCCAGATTGCAAAGGGTCATGGGTGACTTGCTGGATTTGATCCCACAGGTAGCCAAAGATTCTTGGATGTTTTGAACATTGAGTAACTGGGTCAAAGCTGTGTGTGTCAATTCTGGCCTCGGTGGCCAAAAGAATAACTTTAATTCCTCTGTCCAGAATATTCCCTACAAATTGCTTAACACGGGTGGTTGCTCTTATATCTTATCTTGAGGCTTAGTATCTCCATTTCCTAAAAACCCTCTTTTCTTTAAGGCATGGTTTCAACCTCCTTAGTGTCCTGGCCACTCCCCCCAGGACACTCTACAAGTTATTTGTAAGCAATGAACAGTTATTAAAGTCTTACACTATGCCATATCGTATGATGGAGATTTGACGTGGGTTATCTCATGTAAACATTATGGTAGCTCTACAAAGAAAGTGTAGTTTTATTCTCATTTGCAGATGGGAAACCTGGCATTTACAGAAGTTAAGTTGCCCAAGGCTAGTGAATGTCAGAGGTCGAATCCAAACCTATGCTTTCCGCCAGCAGAGCCCAAGCTCCTGAACACATCACCTCCCTAGCCCCTAATCCTCAATAACAAAGAGGCTCTCTGAAATTCAGGTCTAGACTCCAGAGCACCAAGATCATTTCCTTTCCTGGATCTCAGTTTCTTTACCAACAAATAAGAGGTTGGACCAGAATCTCTCTAAGTCCAGTTCTGACATGCCATGGATTTATCTGTTCATGTAAGAAATTGCAGTCTAATGGGGCCAAGGTAGCAGTAATTGCATTCATTGAAAATGGCAGAGGAGTGGATTCTAAATCCTACCCATTCTTAGCATCACCATCTACCTCCCAACACCTTTTTTTACACCAAAGCAGAGATAGTAAACAGGTCCTGTAGGCTAATGCGTACCACGTGTTTAAAGTACGCTTTAAATCAGGTATAATCTTAGGCCCATGTGGCAGTTTTTTTTTTAATAATTATAATAGTAATAATAATAATTTATTGATGACTGAAGGGAAATATGCTTCTCATTGGTGCAGAGGAAGAGAAATTCAATAACCTCTTTTACCTCTTAGCACTCAGAGCTTGAGTTAAAATGATTGAGCGCCGCACTATAAATATAAATATAAAAGGCTATGGAAATGTGAGCAAATAACCCCAGCGATGCTGAAAGTGATGGGATTTTCAGACTGAGTGTGACCAGATGGGACAGGCGGGCGCACTCAGGTTGACCTCTGTCATCAGCCAGGGTGAGATGGCCAGTTTGACAAAGTGAGGCGGGATAGCCAGATCCTTGTAGCAGTGAGGTTTCTTACAGTCTTCACCCTTGCCTCTGCCTTGGCCAGACCCTCTAGCCAGACCACCCTGACACATTAGGCAATGCGGCAGAGCTCCCAGCCCTGTTTGATCAGAGCCACGTTTGCCCTCCTTCACTCTTCTGGACTCTGGATCCAGCCTCTTGGATAGTACTTCTTTCAAGGTTTTTGCCTGCACCTAATAATAATGGGTTTTTTGGGCTCCTGCAATACCTGCTCAGTGAGATTCTCTGTTCTGGATCCTCTCAAATAGCCCTGCCCCATTGTACATGGCCCCTTCCCCATACAAGTGGTCAGCTCAGTTGTCTATATGTTCAACACTCAGTAGAGAATCTGGATTTGAGTTGGGTCCATAATATCTGATCCACACCCCACCCCCACCTAGATGGAGGGGGTGGGGCAAAACTGGGAAGAGTTTCATAGGCAAGAAAGCATCTTACCTGAGGCTGATATGTGTTTGGGTTAAAGGGAGAATCCTGGAAGTTGTGTCCCATGGATGGTGCTGAGACCAGGGACAGGAAACTTATCTCAAATCAAGTCATCCAAGTTTTAAGGCTTGATGAGGAATGAGAGTCAGGCATAGAGCCAAACAAACGCTGTCAGAGAAATAAGAAGTGAAAGAGCCAACAGTGGGTGATTGGAGGTACGGTAGATGAATCTGGAATCATTGCCTGCAGCCATTGGCCAGCGCTTTCAGCTGGGACTTTGGCATAGGTTCATTCATATTTGATGGGCCCTCTAATTCAGTGGCTGAATTCTAGGGTTCTGAGTCAAACAGATGGATTTGCATCCCAGCTCTTACTGCTAGCAATGCTGTGATTGTTCCAGAATTTCTACTCAAAGTGCCCAAGGGGAGCCATCTGGTTGAAATAAGGGCTTGGGAGCTTGTCTTGAAGCCGCCTTGGCTTGGTACTGTAAATAATACTGAAAATAACTCAGTGTCCATGTCTAGGAATGCCTGAGGGTGGGATGGTGAAACAGTATTAGTCAGAGATTGTCATAATAATGCTACATAACAAACAACCACAAAATCTCAATGGTATATAACAAGCTTTTATTTCTGTGATCACTGGTATGCAGGTCAGTGGGGGTAGCTCTGCTTCAGGCTTCAGATGTGCTGGTCACTGGAGCTCAGCTTCTCTATTTGCACTTGGCTAAGTATGGCTTCAAGCAGAGGATTGAGTCCAGGTTTTCTCTGCATATCTTACAACTTCCTTGATCTAGTATCTACCTGAGACATAGTCTACTCATGGAGAAAGGCAAGAGCAAGAGTGTAAACCCAGCCACACAAGCGCATGTCAAGCCTTTCCCCAAGTCACATCCACCGGCCCATTGGCCAAAGTAAGTCTCAGGACCAAGTGCAAAGTCAGATGATAGAGAAATGAAATCCCCTCACTCAGTGCCATGAGAAGAGAGCTGGTGGGAAGGCAACCACCAGAGGTGAAGAATTGAGAGCAAGTTTCCTCCGATATAACTCAGAAGAGCACGAAAGGCAACTGTGTGGACTCTGGTGCCAGATATATTGGGTTCAAGTTTTGGTTCCAGCTCTGATTAGCTGTGCATCCCTGGGTAAATCACCTAACTGTTTTGTGCTTTGATTTTCTCTTCTGTAAAAGGGGAATGATGGTAGTGATACTGCTTCTTCCACAGGATGATTGAGACATGAAATGAGTAAATATCTATAAAGCAAGTAGACTATCACTGACACAGGCCTTGGGAGATGTGGATGGCAAATCTAAAACTCCTTCTGGATGTCCGCTCTGAACACATTGCTGTCCCGCTTGCCCTTTGCCCTGTCTTTCCTTGTCACATCCAGTTGAATTCTTGCTCTCTAGCCTGTGCTGACTCAGCCCTGACTTTCTCCCCTCCCCACTCCCCACTTCCAGGACACATTCCTGGAGAACATGCCCTCCTCTCTATCTCTGCACTTTCTCAGCATTTCTCCACTGTCAGTCCTCTTTCAAGGATTGACAAGATTTAAGAGCCTATATGATTTGGGAGCAGAGAGTAAGCAAGAGGTCAGAGCCTGGATTCCCTGAAAGGAGATAAGGTAAAGAAAGTCTGGAAGCCCAATGATAGTGTGGGGACATCCCAAGCTCTATGAACCACTATGGATGCCACAGGGACAGAGCTGACAGAGCCGGGTGCTGGGGGGGATCTGGAGCACTGTGAGCTGTTGGGGTCCACAAAGCTTCAGTTGTACCTCCACTGATCTTTGTCTTCATGATCCTGGCTTCTGTCTTTTAAAGTTTTACCAACAAATTTGAAAATTAGATCCTGTGTTTTGTATCTTAGTCTACCTATTGTTGCCCAAGAGATCATAAACTCTAAAGGGCCAGGAGTTTATTTTGTGTTTGTAGCACCACCCCCTCCCTTCCTCTCACTTCCTCCCTCCTCCCCAAGCTTACTATGAAGCTTTGTTCACCTTAGAAGCTCTTTATTTTTTATTTTTATTTTTTAAAATATGTTTTTATTGATTTCAGAGAGGGGAAGGGAGAGGGAGAGAGAGAAACATCAATAATGAGAGAGAATCATCGATCGGCTGCCTCCTACATGCCCCCTACTGGGGATCAAGCCCGAAACTTGGGCATATGCCCTGACTGGGAATCGAACCCTGTCCTCCAGGTTCATGGGTTGACACTCAACCACTGAGCCACTCTGGCTGAGCAGGAGCTCTTTATTTACTGCATTAAATATTGCACCAACCTTAGGGGCAGTCAGTACTAGGGTTACTGTCAGGGATGAGCTGACAAAGCCCATTTCTCCACTTCTCAGAATACCTTGGGTGTCAGGAGTTTCAGAACAAATCCACACACACACATCCCCAGACTGAAACACACACTATGTGTGCACACACACACTCCCACTCTTAGAATTTAATCACCCCATTTATCCTCTGGATTACTAGCATTTGGGGCAAAGAAAATGTAAAAAAGAAAGGTTGAAGAAAAAATTCCTCATTTTAAACACTGCAGCTAATTTCATTAATTATGTTGTGATGCAATTAAGCATTTCATTTCAGAGCTATTAAAGCTTAAATTATTTATTAATAATTACAGATCATTACCTGATAGTGTTCACTCTGCAGAACAGATGATGAATAATTTATCAGCTTTGACGTGGTTCTCTCCTCACAGCCCTGTTTGGATGGTGTCTATATTTGTATGTGTCAGCTTGTCAATACAGGGGCCTGTTTGTGTGAAACTACTGTTCTTTGTTTACACGGGATCTTCCTGAATCCTGAATGCCACTTACAACTTTTCACTCTTAAAATTTTATAGCATATGTCGTAGGTGACATAGAAATAATGGTAATGTTCTGTCGATAAAAAGGTGTATGTCTTCTCATAGTTGAGATGGACTTCAGTTCTACAGTAAATCAGAATTACATTTACTCATTACAGAAGCTTTATCTTACTCTTCTCCATTTCCAGAACTTTAATAATAATTATTATTGTATTATTAATATATATAGTAGTACTGTATACAGTCATGAGCCCAAATTAATACTTTTGTTTCAATGCTGTTTAAAGATTGTTTTTAATCAAAACTAAAAAAAAAATTATTAAAATTTAAATGCATAAAAAGAATATCAGGACAAATTAATGAAAACAGTAATTGACAAATAGATACTAACATTACATAGAGATAAAAAGCAAAGGGGTCATTGCTGAGCCTAACCAATCAATTTTAATATCACTCAGAGTGGTTCACCCTAATGTTATCTCTGGGAATAATTCTGATGTCATTAATTACCTGTACTTGGAAAATTACTCAAGACATAGGTACGAAGGCCACAGTTACACACGAGTGACTTAATCACACACTATCTACTTGGACATAATACAATGATCTATTTTGGGAGTTTAAAATGGAAGCCATGTCTTCATTTGACAGATACTTTTTTGAAGAAGTTATGCCAACACCGTGCTGGAGATACAGCTGTGTGTAGGCTGAGGCAAGGGATGTTAGTAGATTCAAAACACAATTTCTAATAGCTTTGTAATATGCTCTTTTTCAGTTGATCTTCCATCATTTCTCTATCTTTTGGTCAATTTCCCAGGAATGAGACAAGCTTTTTCATTCTAAGCAAAATTGATTTTTGATACAAAAATCAATCCATTTTCTGTGGCATGTCTTCTGCTTTCGCTCTGTATAGAACCGCTGTTCTAGCTTCACACTCAATGCTGTGAGTGTGTTGCGGGTGGATTCAGGTGCTTAAGAACAGTTGGCTTTGTGCACATTTTGCCAGAACCTGGACAAAACAGAGAAGGACAACTTGTGTTTCCTAAGCAATTATAACCTTTTCTCAAACCAGAGCAGCTTCAGACCTTTCAGCCTCCACACTTGGGGTGGTCCCACCTATGCTGTGATGCCGTCTCTCCTGCTGCAGGACTACTTCCAGAGAGAAACTTCTTATTGTGATAAAATATACAGAACATAATATTTACCATTTTAACCATTCATAAGTGTACAATTCAATGGCATTAAATACATACACAATGTATGTAACTGTCACCACCATCTATATCCAGAAACTTCATTTTCCCCAACAAAAGCTCTGTGCCCATTAACCATGGCCACAAGGGTTCCAGTTTTTTCACATCCTTTTATTAGGTGCGTAGATGTTTATAATTGTTTTATTTTCTTGCTATATTGAATCTTTTGTTAATATATAATGTTTTTCTTTGTCTCTTATAACTTTGTTTGATTTAAAATCTACTTTATTTAACAGTAGTACATCCACTCCAGCTTTCTTTTAGTTACTATTTGAATGAAATATCTTTTTCCATTCTTTCACTTTTAATCTATTTTGTCTTTGGATTTAAAATGAGTCTCTTATAAATAGCATATAGTTGGATCGCATATTAAAATTCATTCTTTTTGATTGCAGAGTTTAATCCATTTACATTTAAAGTAATTACTGATAAGGAGAAAAAGACTTCTGACATTCTGCTATTTGCTTTATATAATTCTTATAGCTTTTTCCCATTATTTCCTCTATACTGCCTTCTTCTGTGTTTAATGTTTTTTGTCATGAAGCATTTGATTCCCCTTTTCATTTCCTTTGTGTGTATTCTATAGATATTTTCTTGTGGTTACCATAGAGATTACATTTATCAGCCTAAAGTTATAATAATCTAATTTGAGTTTATAGCAACTTTACTTTAATAGTATATAAAAACTGCTGTTACTCAACTTTGCCCATGGCCTCTTCTTATTATTGATCTTATAGATTATATCTTTATATATTGTGTGCCCAATAACAGATTAATAATTATTTTATGCACTTGTTTCTTAAATTATGAGAAAACTAAAAGTGGAATAATAACAACCAAAATTATAATAATACTAGCTTTTATAATTGTACATCTACTTTCTTTTACCAGAGATCTTTATTTCTTCATCTGGCTTCAAGTTACTGTGTAGCTTTTTAAATTTCAACCTTGGACTCCCTTTAAAGGTCAGGTCAAGAGGTAACATACTCCCTCAGCTTTTTGAAAACTGAAAATGTCTTAATTTCTCTCTCATTTTTGAAGGACCATTTTGCCAGATGTAGAATTCTTGATTGACAGACAGAGTTTTGTTTTGATTTTTTAAGCACTTATATCAACCCATTGCCTTCAAGCTTCCAAGGTTTCTGATGAGAAATTGATAATATTATTTGATCCCTTATACGTGAAGGGTCACTTCTCTGTTGCTGCCTTCAAGATCTTTTGTCTTTGAATTTTTTATAGTTTGTCTTTGTGTGGGTCATTTTGAGTTTATCCCATCTAGTGTTTGCTGATCTTCTCAAATTTGGGAAGTTTTCAGCCATTATTTCTTCAAATATTCTTTCCGCCCTTTTCTCTCTCTGCTTCTGGGATTCTCACAATGTGTATGCTATTCCTTTTGATGGTGTTCCATCGGTCCCTAGACTGTTTATTTTTTTTCCTATTCCTTAGATTCAATAACTTCCATTTTCTCCTCTTCAAACTTACTGATTCTTTCTTCTCTTTGCTCACATCTGGTTTTGAACAACTCTGGTGTATTGTTCATTTCATTTATTGTACTTTGCAGCCCCAAAATTCCTTTCTGGTTCCTTTTTATAATTTCTATCATTTTTATTGCTATTTTTATTTTGTTCATACATTATTTTTCTGTCTTTGTTCTAAGCTCCCTTTGGCTCTTTGAACATCTTTAAGATAGTTTAAAAATCTTTGTCCAGTAAGTCTGATATCTGGACAACCTCAGGTACATTTTCTCTCAATTAATTTCATTCCTTTATATGGACCACTACTTCCTGTTTCTTTGTATATAGAGTGATTTTTGTTGTTGTTGTTAAAAATGTTTTTGAATCTTATAATGTGGTAACTCTAGAAATCAGATCCTGCTCTTTTTTGTGTTTCAAAATTTAATATAAATGTTATTATAATTCAGGGCTCTTTCTGAAACTTGCTTTTTACGGTGATTTTTATTTATATGATATCTATGGTTCTGGGTCACTGGACAGAAGAAATATTTGAAAACCTTGGGGTGGGAAATTGGTATGTTTAAAATGTGAGTTTTGGAAGATTAATCTGGAAAAAAGCAGTTTTGAGACAATTATTTCATTGTCATCAGTTTTCTTTTTTTTTTCTCAATACAAAACATTAGTTATTTATAAGGATCATACCTTATACTCTTCACACTCACAATTTTAGAGCTAAAAGGGATTATTGCAACCCAACAGAAGCATAGGGAAGTAAAGTGACTTTTCTTTGAAGCAGATGGACATGTGTCTCCTAGCTGGTGTCTTGGAATGTTCTTTTCTGTCCTGCTATTTCTAAGTTGTGTAGTTCAGTATTATATAGATTACTTATCTCCATAGAGTCAAAGGAAGTGAAGGAAGAAATGGCAAGTTAGTGCAATGCATTTTGTGAATAGAATTTTAAAAAAGGCAGGAAAAATAGCTGTTGGTAGCCTAGATCAGGGATCCACAAACTTTTGGATCCCTATAAAGGAATACATAGCATTATTTTAGGCTTTGTGGGTCATATTGTTTCTGTTGCAGCTACTCAACACTGACATTGTAGTGTGGAAAGCATCCATAGACAATATGTAAACAAATGGGCATGGCTGGGTTCCAGTAAAACTTTATTTACAAAAAATAGACAAGGAGCCAGATTCGGCCTGTTAGCTGTAGTTTGCTGACTTTGGCCTATGAAAATGAATTCCAGAATGAGACTAAAATACAGGAGTTAAGGATTTCCTAGTGACCTTGGACCATTCTCTTTCTCTTTGTTCTCCAGGCTCTAGTGCTCAGTGAGATGACTAACATGAACTATGTGGGGATTCATTACAAATGAAAGATACCTAAATTCCTTGATTACCACAATACCAGCTATCTAGGTTTTTTCCTTCTAAAATAGTTTATTCTGGCTCACCAGAATTGGCAGCTGTGTATAACCTATTTTTCTTATCAGTACACCTAAAGGAGCTATTTTACTTCTGAACATTATACAAATTAACAATTATTTTCAACAGCATAAATATATATTATGTTAGACCTAGAGGAGCTATTTTACTTCTGAACATTATACAAATTAACAATTATTTTCAACAGCATAAATATATATTATGTTAGTTTCCCTCGGGGTCACATCAATTGAAAGCACAATCACAGAAAATTGGCCACAATGATGGCATTCTCTGGTTTATAGTCTTTTATAGCAAAAGAGCTGGAGAAGCAGCCTACAAATCTAAATATTTAGGGGACCCCAGGCTTGTCTAAAAGAAGTTCTTGTGTAGCTATTATAATCATATATTTGGCCATTGGGTCACCTCTTATTTTGTTTTCTTGTTTACTTCTGGTGATATGGTCTTTCATTTTCTTGGAGCCCTTGTGCCCCTCTCTCCATGAAAGCTTGACTCAAGACCACGAGGGCAGGATGGAAGGATAATATGAGTAACATGAACAGTGCTGCCTTTGAACCCTTCCTTCCACCAAACCCTTAGGCAAGGTTCCTAACCCTTGAGAACTTAAGGTTGCAGTGAAGCTGTTGGGGGAAGCCTTGGGTTCATCTAAGGCTGACTATGCAAGAAATCTGCTTCCAGAATTACTCATGTGGTCATGGGCACGTGTGTGGACCTCATTACCTCTCTTGGGGTCTTCTCTCTAAGGTGAGCAAACTAGGAGAGAGCAAGAGAGCAAGGGTTATTGAGCCAGAGGCACCCAACTAAACCATGCCAGGTTCTTCACACATGGAAACTGTGAGATGCCAAATGTTTGCTGTATTAAGCTGCTAAATTTGGGGGGGGGGGGAGCGTAATTTGTTACACAGCAATAAATAATTTATACAGTCAGCAGAATCAACCTGCCCTAACCACCCACTACTTGTTTTTTTTTCTTTCTACTTTTTAAATTTATCTTTATTGTTGAGAGTATTACAGGTATCCCATTTTCCCCCCCAATTGATCCCCTCCACTTCCCTCCCACCCCCTTCCCAGGCCTTCACCCCGTTATTAACTGTGTCCATGGGTTATGCATATAATTTATTTGGTTAATCTCTTCCCAACCTCCACCTCCTTCCCTCTTTCCTCTGAAATATGATCGTCTGTTGCATGCGTCAATGTCCCTTGATCTATTTAGTTCATCAGATTCTTTTGTTCATTAGCTTCTTCTTAAAAAAGACCCTTCAACTTTTCCTGTAGTGCTGGTCTGGTGGTGATGAACTCCTTTAGCTTTTCCTTGTCTGAGAAGCTCTTTATCTGACCTTCAATTCTAAATGATATCTTTGCTGGGTAGAGCAATCTTGGTTGTAGTTCCATGTTTTTCATCACTTTGAATATTTCTTGCCACTCCCTTCTGGCCTGCAAAGTTTCTGTTGAGAAATCAGCTGACAGTTGTATGGGTGCTCCCTTGTAGGTAACTAACTGCTTTTTTCTTGCTGCTTTTAAGATTCTCTCTTTGTCTTTAACCTTTGGCATTTTAATTATGATGTGTCTTGCTGTGGGTCTCTTTGGGTTCCTCTTGTTTGGGACCCTCTGTGCTTCCTGGACTTGTAAGTCGATTTCTTTCCCCAGGTAGGGGAAGTTTTCTGTAATAATTTTTTCAAATAGGTTTTCAATTCCTTGGTCTCTTTCTTCCCCTTCTGGCACCCCAATAATATGAATGTTGGGCCTCTTGAAGTTGTCCCAGAGGCTCCTTATACTATTTTCATAGTTCTGGATTCTTGTTTCTTTTTGCTCTTCTGGTTGGGTGTTTTTTGTTTCCTCATGTTCCAAATTGCTGATTTGATTCTCAGCGTCCTCTACTCTACTGTTGATTCCATGTAAATTATTCTTCATTTCAGTTCCTGTAGCCTTCATTTCAAATTGGTACTTTATTATGTTATCGATTTTCTCAGTTATTTCCCTAACAGTCTGCTTAAACATCCTTATAACTATTATTCTGAACTCTCTCTCTGTTAGCTTGCTTGGATCTATTTCATTTAGTTCCTCTTTTAGAGATTTCTTCTGTTCTTTCCTTTGCAACATGTTTCTTTGCCTCCACATTTTGGCTGCTTCCAGGTGTTTGTTTCTATGTATTAGGTAGAGCTGCTCTGTCTCCTGAAATGTGTAGAGTGGCTTTGTGTAGTAGGTGTCCTGTAGGGTCCAGTGGCTCAGCCTCCCCAGTCACCTGAGCTGGGCCTTCTAGGTGCTCCCCTGTGTGGGCTGTGTGTACTGTCCTGTTGTAGTTCAGCCTTTGTTGCTGTTGGCGTCCCTGGGAGATATTGACCCCCAGGCCAATCAGCTGTGAGGACCAGCTGCAACTACAGCTAAAGAGCTGTGCTGGAGACATGCCTATGGAGCAGGATTTACTTCAGTGGAGCTTTGGTGTTCACCAAGTGCACCCCTTGGGTGTCACTCGTGGATGTGGTAGGGTTGTAATCCAGCGTGGTTGAGTCTGACCACCAGGTGCACTGTCTCTGGGGCGTCCCGGGAGGTGCAAAGTCAACCTGTGCCAGTGCCTTGCCCAGGGCCACCCAGCATGAGCTACACAGCAAACCGTAGTTGGCTGCTACTTGTGCTGGGCTTGGAGGTGTCCAGGAGAGGCCAAGCTATGAGCCAATGCAGGCTGCTGCTAGTGCCAGGCCTGGGGGCACTTATCAAGGCTTATGGGGCCTGCTGTTGCTTGTTTGAGAGATTTTAGGAGTCCTAAGCATGAAGCTCAAGAGGCCACTTGCACAGAAAAGCCCCTGGAAATGGCCTGGATGAGCTGCAGGTGGGGAGGGGCGGGGCCTCCGGGCATCACGGGGCGGGGCCAAAGGTGTGAGTCAGGTGCTGGCGATTCAAATATGGCGCCTGCCTGCCCGCTGTGTGCGAGGAGGATTTGCCAAAGGAGCAATGGCCTCTGCCAGCCCTTCTGCCTGGGAGGAAGCCGCCCCTCCACCTCTTGCCCCAATTTCAGGCAGGTTAGTTCCTCCCCAAGTGTCCCAGGTCCTTTCAGGCTGCTGCTCGGCGCTGGGTTCAGAGGGAGCGCGTCTGAGTGAGTCCATGCACAGGCTCTTTAAGAGGAAAGCCTGGGGCTCCTGCAGCCTCCAGGACCCTCAGGGACAGTCCCCGCTGGTTTCACAGCCCAAAGTTGTGGGGACATCTCTTCCCGGCCTGAAGCCCTGGGCTGAGGGCCTGCTGTGGAGCTGGGACCCCTTGCTCCTCCAGGAAACCTCCGCTGCCAAGATTCCCTCCCGGGTTTAAACCGCGGCACCAGGTGTAGGCCGCTGCAGCATCTCTGATTCAGCCCCGATCCGCCCGCGTCTGGGCTCCTCCTACCGCTCTCGGTGCTTCGTCAGCTCCCTGGTTGTGGGGCTTCTGTGCAGCCAGATCTCAGGAGGCCCTGAGTGATGGTGGTTCTGTATTTTAGTTGTAATTTTGATGTGGTCACGGGGGGCGGCGGGTGCAGCTGTTTCCTACGCCGCCATCTTCCCACTACTTGTTTTTGTTCCCACTGCGAATGCTCTTACCCTCAACCTCTACACGTTTTCCCTATTTTACCGGGCTTCAGGGGTGAGAGTTGTGGGTGAGGTGGCAAGAATAGAGGACTGGGACATACCAGGCAGCTCCCCAGTGGTCCAAGAGGGCGACTGGTGAGAGGGAAAAGGAAGCTTTAGCAGCTGATCTTAGCATAGCTCAGTCAGACCACAAGCTGCTCCCAGCCCGTCACCGAGGCAGTGCGATTGTTGGGGGATTTTGTGGATGTCACTGAAGCTGTGTCTTCTAAGATTTCTGTTGTCCTCTCTAGGGCTGTCCTCAAAAAACACCTACCTAATTTTGCTTGGAAGCGAGTTGTCAGTGAGAAGTTGGGGGAGAGGGCCTTAATGCTGGTTGTTTTCTCCTTGCATTGACTATTTTTTCAGTTTATGTGTCTGTGTCCTTAGGGATAGGGACCATGGCGACCATGGCTGTGACATTTTGGGGCATGGAACTGAGTGCCTGAGAAATACCTTTTTTTTAAAAAAAATCCTTGCCTAAGGATATTTTTTTTTATAATTGGTTTTAGAGAGAGAGGAAGTGGGAGGGGGAGAAAAAGAGAGAGGGAAAGTAATATGGGTGTGAGAGAGAAACATGGACGGATTGCCTCTGTACACGTTCCAACCAGAGATCAGACCCACAGCCTCTGTATATGCCCTGACTGGGAATCGAACCCACAACATTTTGGTGCACGGGACAACACTGCAACCAACGGAGCCACCCAGCCAGGGCTGAGAAATACCTTTTGATATAAGGAAACAGACAGTGAAAGGCGGTAAAGTAGAATGCTCACGTCTTCACCTGTGCTACCGATTTAGCAGAAGCTGGCCGGCCAGGTGACCCAGTCCCAAGGGTAGCAGATGTACAAGGCAATTCCAAGCTCCCCGGTGGTGCTGTCACTCCCGTGGGACGCTGCTCGCTCCTTTAGCTAATGAGAATGCCAAAGGGAGATAAACACCCATTAGGCAGGCTCTCTGGGCGCTGACCTTTTCTGCAGAAGCTGCTGCAGGCTGGCAGGCCTGGGAGGAGGGGGCAGGGAACTGAGGGAAAGGCCTGACTTCTGCACAGAGGGCCCCTGATGCCAGCCAAGCCTTTGTAACTTGGCAAACAAAATTTGATGCTGTTTGAATTTGCAAACTAATGATAAGAAATAATTGCTAAATAGCTCAATAACTGACAGGAAATTACCCTTGTTTCTCTATAACAATGCGGCAAGAGGATTCAATTAGGGCTACTGTAGATTAAAAAAAATGTTTGTTTACACAATTCATTTCCAACATTGACAATAGATGGGAGAGATGGGAGGGCTGGGGAAAGGAGGGGGGATGGCTTTAACACCCTCCCTGTTTGCAGATGCCTGTTGAGACAGATGGGGCCTCGCCATTCAGACTGTTCAAGAGAGAGGCCAGGAGGATAACGTCTGATCCGACTGCTTGATGAGCTCAAGCAGAGGTCAGTTGGAAACCAGAGGAGTCACCTGACCCCCATCCCTTCCCACCCCCATCCAGGTTGCCTGGATGAGTGACACAGAGCATGTGGGAAGCGTCCACTGGCACAGAGTCACCAACAGGTACTTGGAGCTGAACTGCAGCCCCTCTCAACATTTGCCCAAACTCTCCCTATCACCGCATCTTTTCCAGATTTGACTTACCCGCTCCCCAGGACCAAATCTTGGTCTTGGGTTTCATTACTAGGGACGTGGGCTTAACTGAGAAAGGGTTATAGTTTTTGTTTCTTCCAAGGATGTTTGCAATTTGAGAAAGAGTTCCTAAAAACCAAACTTTTTAAACCCAAGGGAATGAGCCTTTCGTGATGGGATTACTATTAATTTCAGGGAGATAATTTAGTTCAAAGGGGTCCTGCAAGACTCCCCCTGGAGGTGCATCCTGGGCCACTAGCTTCTTTGTCCCACTGGGCACAGGAAGAACAGGGAATCAGGGGCTGGAGAAGAGAGAAATTCTAGAATTCGCTGCAAAGCCATGTCCCTGAGTCTGTTCAACATCTCTGAGCCTAAGTCTCCTTCCTAGTGGGGCAGAAAAGGTGTTGACCTTGGAGAGGACAGACTGAATTCAGATTCCTGCTCGGTCACCTACTGCACCTACTGGCTGTGTGACCTTGAACACAACCGTCAGCCTCCCAGTGCCTTAGTTTCCACTTCTGTAGAAAGAGGGTCATCATGGCAAAGATTCAGGGAGATGTAGTGGGTGTGACCAAGCCCAGCACAGTGCCTGACACACAGCTGCGAGGCTCTCGATAAGGGACAGAAACTCATTCACTAGACATGCTGCGTGTCCTCAGCTTCCCCAGCCCGTCAGCCCCTAGGTCACCAGTGCAGCAGCATAGAGGCTTTGGGGCCAGATGGATGAATCTGGGGTTTGAATCTCAGCTCAGCCTCTGCAACTGAACATACAAATAAAAAAAAAAAAAAAGCCTTATAATGAGTCAATTCTCGTTGGGCAAAATTATCTACATAAATCAGAATTTCCCCCCAAATTTCTCCTGATAAATGACCCTAATATTTGAAGGACAGGAGAGAAATGAGGAGGCAGTGCCATTTGGGTAGGGAGATGAACTATTTCAGGCAAATAGCTACTCAGTGCTATGAACACCAGATGGCAGGAGCCCTCCCCAGCCCATGATTTAGGGGTCTCTCTCACACAAGTGAGGCCCAGAGATGGCAAGGAAATGATAGCCAGGAGAGAAGCTACAGCAAAACTTGTCATCTTTAATGCACTCAGCTCCCCTGAGTGGTCCAAAGCTCAAGGTTTCTCCCTTATACATAAACCCAGGGAACCCAGCCGAGTCTGCGTTTGCAGCGCCTCCTAATCGGCATTGCAATTTATTGTTTCTTATTGCAGGAGTTCTCAGAGCAGAAAGTTGAACTTGTATCTGCACGTTCACATTCTAGTCAGATTCAATCCATACTCCCCTCCCACCTCCTTCCTCTCCTGCCCACTCTGTCCCCTCCCCCGCTCGCCCACCCCGGAGAGGCAGAGTCTGTGGGAGAGGGGCTTGGTTTCCCTGCCTTAGAACCCAATTACAGTTGGCTGATGCGAAATTAACGTTCACAGCCATGAAATTATGCTATAGACGCTTTATAGAAACCACTCAATCAAACAGAGTGAAACCTTTTTTATATGGTAATCATTTCCTACCATCAAATTTCATAGGAAAGAACCATTTGATTGAACCACCTAGTTAAACTGTGTATGAAATCAGTCATTCTCACCATAAACAGTGTTCCGCTGCCTTCACAGACAAAAGCTAACAGAATCAAGGCGGTAATTGGTTAGGAAACGACAGGTCCTAATTCTGCCAGAACTGTATTCCTGTTCTTTTTACCATCAAACTGGACATCCTAGAGTTATGTGCTTCCTGGTGTGGGTATTTTCTGCCTTCTTCGAAGGTGGTCCAATAGAGTGGCAGAGGCAGGGCAAAAATCTCATTTTTGTACCCTTTTCCTAGTAACCAGCAATGTGGCCATGGGCAAGTGACTTACCCTCTCTGTGTAAAATCAGGAATTGGACTCAATCCCTTCTTGGTCTCAAGCAATGTTATCAGGTGAAATCTGTCTCTAATTCTGCAATATGGAAAGGGAACAGTTAAAGGCGCCTGCTCCCTTGGAGAGATGAAGAACGGAATGGGAGAAAATAAAGAAATGTCAAAATCAGCTCCTTCGTAGTAAGACAGGGCCATGTGTTAGTAGATGGGAAAAATTAGTTTCAGAAAACGAGATCTCTAATTTTCTTTTACTAAACAAACACTGATCCACTTCAAATGCGTTTTATCAGCGTCTCCTTTCCTTTCTGAGTAGCAGCTGTGACGGTCACTCGTTTACACAGCAGGGTCTCCCTTCCCCCTTTTCCTGAGTGAGTCTCAGGAGCTCTGTCCTGCAGCCCCGCGCACCTTGCTGATCTTGTCTTGGGGTGCACTCAGGCATGCCAGAGACCGGCGCTTTGAATATGCTAAGGACTGAGGCATAACAGTTTCTGACTGCGCACGCTTTTCCTTCCAGCAGTGTCATTAGTTTCTGCCAAAATCTTATAAATTCTGATCTTGTGGTCTTAGAGAGCACTCCAGGTGTTTTGGTAGTGACAGACATCATTTTTTTTCTAGAGTGTTTAATAGTTTATAAATCAGTTTCATGTACATTATCTTATTAAATTTTCTTAACTACTCCCATGAGATAGATGCTCTTATTATTTTTTAAAATATTTTTTTAATTACAGTTGGCATACAATATTATATTAGTGTCAAGTGTACAACATAGTGATTAGACATTTATACACCTTATGCACTGATCACCCCAATAAATCTAGTACCCATCTGACACCATACATAGTTATTACAATATTATTGACTATATTCCCTGTGCTGTACTTTACATCCACATGACTGTTTTTTAATTGGTAATTTGTACATCTTAATCTCTTTCCCTTTTTTGCCTATCCTTCCACCCCCCTCCTATCTGGTGAACATCAAAATGTTCTCTGTATCCATGAGTTATTATTGCCAATATTGATAAGAAGAGGAAGGGCCAACGGGATGAGATGAGTTTGCTGAGTCACTGAGCTAGAAAACTGGTAGTCCAGGAGGAGGCCTCAGGAACGGCAGAGGCAAGGTGAGGTCTCTGTGCACATTTGCAGGGCGCTTAAAGTAACAGAAATCACAACGACAAAAAGCAGACACAGGTCAGCTGGGGGTTTGGGCTGGGCTCGTCTTGATGGCTCTACTCACACATCTGGGGTCTCAGCTGGACTTTTATCTCCTGGTGGCCAGCCTTACTCCACAGGTCTTCCACCTTCCAAGGGGCTAGCCTGGACTTCTTTGGAGCATGGTGGCCTCAGGTTCCAGGAGCACGATGGTAGAAGCCGTAAGACTGACTCTGCCATGACTCTGGAGCTTCTTCGATATCACCTCCACCATGATCTATGGGTCAAAGCAAGTCATAAGGTCAACCTAGATTCAGGAGTAGGGGCGTAGACTCCACTTCTTGATGGGAGGAGATGCAATATACCATGATCATAATTTCCAGGCTACCATGAATGGTTACCAGAAGGTAGAATTTTGGCACATTGATATATACCCACACGGGACCTGCATGGATGTGGGTCTTTTGAGTAGACACATAAGCCTGGAGGAGATAGGAACAAGTTTCGTGGGCATGTTCTAAAAAGAAGGCAAGACTACTGAATCATTCCAGGCTAATGGAGTGAGCTCTGGATTTGGAGTTCTGAGACTGGGGTTCTTGCTCTATGTGGGTTGTAAACCAGCTGAATGAGCCAGGTCAGTTCCTTACCCTTCTGAGTTTCAGTGTGGTCTTCCTCTTCTTCTTTTTTAAGGATATGAACATTTTTTAATTTTTTAAAGATTATTTTTATTATTTTTTAATTTTTCAATTATAGTTGACATTCAATATTATATTGCTTTCAGTTGTGCAACATAGTGATTGCACATTTACATAACTTACGAAGTGACCCTACTCTTCTGTAATAAGAGTTTAATGTGCATCCCAGGCTTCTCCTGGGACAATTGGTGTGATCAAGTGAAATGAGTTAGGTAATCCATAGAGGGTGTACAGCTCCTTAACAAGGCCCACAGATTGTAAGACACTGGGAGAGAAGGAGGCATGGGGCCTGTGAGGAAGCCAAGGCAGGACTAATTAAGAATAACACTCGTGACTTGTTGATGAGATCTAGGAAGTTCTTGCCCTCCCCATATGTGCACCATCTAGATCTATAAGTCTCTATGTGAATTTCCTATACTCACAAATCGCGTGGCACTTCCTTAAGTACTGCTCAGGATTGGCTATACCAGTCTCATGGTTTTGGAGTCAGATGGTCCTTGGTTGGCAGGCTAGCTCACTGCTTACTCACCAAGCATCTTGATAGTCAGCTTCTGTGAGCATCAGCTTCCCCTTCTTGAGGAAAACAGATCTGTCTCATGGAGTTAGGAGAACCATGTTGGGTGCTTGAGCAGTACCTGGCATGTGGCAGGGGCTCAGTGAACCCTGATTCTTTGACTCTCCTATGCGCTTCATAAGGGATTTGATCCCCAGAGCCCTGAACCATGGAGACCTAGGAAGAGGCCCCCAACATGGCCAGAGAAGGAAGTGACTTACTTAAGGACATTCAGGGGCACTCTATTCTTCTTTGCTCACCACTGTTTCTAGCTTAGTGCTGGCATAGTGCTGGCACCCAATGAGCATTTGTAGAAGGAACAAACCCCAGGCCTCTGCTCTCCTGCCCTGTGCTCTTTCTGCTCCTTGCCTACCTCACCTATTTCTTTCTCATGGGTCTCTCTGGTACCTAAGACACAAGTACCATGTCTAAGCAATAGGTTTCTTGTAAGAAGAAAAGTGACATTTTATTTCACAGCATAACTGACTTGTAAGCTTCCCGGGAGTCAGAAGTAGGAAAGAGCACTCCAGTGACATGGTCTGGTCCTAGTCTTCTCTCCACTCCTAAATAACCACTCAACTTTGGGTGAGTCCCCCTAATCTACTCCTTGGCTTCTCACTTATATGGTCAGAAACCAAATCTGTAAAGTGTTTTTCAGATCTAGCATTCCTTGAACTCACAAAAAATGATACAATGTCATTTTCATAGGGTTTGAGCATGGGGAGGAGAGGGGCAGCCCAGAAGCCATGAGGTTTCTCTAGACAGTTGAGTTCAACCTCCTCTTGGCAGCTCTGACCTGCTGTCCTGCTAGCCTTAGCTGCCCAGCTTTTGGCAAAAGCTTTGCCCAAACCTTCCACTCCCACCTGGTCAAACAGCCAAAGGCCCTGGTGACTCCTTCCCAGGTTGGAAAAGCATCCCCAAGTCTGACAGTGCTGTCCCCGGTTCTGTTCCAGTTTCCCAGAGCTGTCCCCATGGATGCTACCTTTCTGAAAGCATGTTGGTGGTGGTCACTGCTCCTCCCTTGCCTCCTGTTGTTAAAATTAGACTCTTCATTCTGGATGCTCTGGAATAGAAGTCCTGCCTCTCCTCTGCCTTGGAGGGAGCTCTTGTATAGTGACAAAGTCCTGACAATGAGGGTGTGGCTCACAGGTCATCTCCACCTACTTCCCTGTCTCAGCCATCCAGCTTCAGCCACTCCCACCTGATTCAAACTAGCTCCTCAGCAATGGCCCCCATGGGCCCCCACATTACCTTTGGCCCCAGAGCACTCAAAATCCACACAAAAGAGTGTCCAGGAGGCTGTCCTCCTAGGTCTGTTGCTGAAAGAAACTTGTGCACATATCCACAGTGGCATGGACAGGAATAGTCACTGCAGCACTATTCACAAAGCAACACCTGGGGACAACTCACATGCTCGGCTGTGGGAGAGCGGATGAATGAAGCCCGCGTGGTGTTCAGTGGAACGTTCCATAGCAGTGACATAAACTGATATGGATGAATCTCAGTAATCTAACACTAACAGAAAAAATCAAAACAAATCCCAAGCAATTACATGGAACACGGTACCCTTCTTATTAAGTTATAAACAAATAATTACCTTTTAGGGAATACATAGATATGATAAGACCACATAAAAAGAAATCAGGGAAAAGAAAAATGATTCAGGTTGGTGATCACTTCTAGTGGGAAAATAGGGATGCGGGTGCCATACAGCTCCACCTAGATTATTGTTGTGGTCTTAGCTTTTGTTTGGGGTGGAGGATTTGTAGGTGTTTTTCACATTCTGAAAACTAAGCAACCAAATTAAAAAAAATAATAAAGCAAGCCATGCATGGGCCAAAAATAAGAATGTACCATAACTAAGATTATGATCAATCCATTTCTACGCACTTGGGATCCATTCCTCTCTGGAGAGGAGTATGAGAGAGTTTTGAAACATCTGGGGGACACCTGTAATACTGTCAACAATATAAATAAATAAATAAATAAATAAATAAATAAATAAATAATAAGAAAAGAAAAGCCCAGGTGATCCAAAGTGGCCTCATGCAAGGACTGACCATTCATTCATCAGGTACTGTGGGCCAAGCATTGCCCTAGGCCCTTGGTTCACTATAGTGAAAACCACAGACATTGTTCCCTGTGTTGGAGCTCATAGCAGCAATATTTTGAGTCTGGAATTTCCTCAATAAAAGACATTCTTGATTGTTACCAGTAAATTTAAATAAAAAGCATCTCTGAGAAAATGACAGAGCTGGCAAGCTGGCTGGGTGATAGATTGATATCTTCCTTTCCATTCCCAAGCTGATGGGAGAAAACTGCTTTAAACTCTGTGCAGAGGTCAAAGACATTGCCTTCTGTATAAGTTTCTTACTGCTGATGTAACAGATCACCACTAATTTAGTAGCCTAAAACGACACAACTTCACCACACAGTTCTGTGGGTCCTAAGTCTGGCATGTATCGTTTCACTGGGCTAAAATCAAATTTCAGCAGGGCTGCATTTCTCTCTGGAGGCTCTGGGGGAGACCATTTCTTTGCCTTTCCCAGTTTCTGGAGGCTGCCCACATTCCTTGGCTCCTGGACTCTTCCTTCATTCTCAGGCCCAGTGACCAGCACAGCAGCTCGCATCTCACATGGCAGCCCTTTAATCTCTTCTGCCTCCCTTTTCACTTTTAAGGACCCTGTGATGACATTGGGTCCACCCATAATCCAGGATAATCTCCCCATCTCAAGATCCTGAACTTAATCATATCTGCAAGGTCCCTTTCGCCACTTAAGGTAACATATTCACAGGTTCTGGGAGTTAGATGGGGGCATCTTTGGGGAGTCACACCCCAATGGGGACTCATCTGATCAGCCCATTTATGTGAACTGTTTTCCTATTCCCTTTCCTCTGCTCCAATTGTTTTGGAAAAAGCTGCACCGAGGGTACAGTATTGGAGGGCAGGAAGAGGAATTAATAGGCTGGGAAAGCAGAGGCAGGATGCGGTAAGGGCTTGACTTCACTTCAGAAATCACCAGCCCTAAGTGAAGGAAGGCTGACTCAGTCTCTAGCTCATTTAATCGAGCAGGATATTGGAAGTCTAGGCCATAGTACATGGCTGCACTGAGCCATGCAGTCTTGCCTTGGAGAAGGAAGCCCTGACAATGTGAATTTAAGAGGAGAGTCAAGAAATTCAAGCTCTTTTATATAGATGTAATATTGGAGCTGGCAAGCCATGTATCAGAGCCTAGATCAATGGGCAGAATCAATAGCCTCTAGCCCAGAACTGGCAAGGATTTTTCTTTTTCCATCGTCCTTTGCTTGGTAAGATTCTTCCTGGAACCCTTTTCAGGACAGTGCAATTTAGAGACCTAAGGAGAAGTGTAGAGAATATATGGGGGATGATGGAGTTCCCAAAATAGATAAAAAATATGCAAAAACAAAATACTGAGATTGTTTAGTAAAAAGGGAAATAAAAGACTAATGAGTAAGATAATCATTTCTTCCAGGTAATGCTTTCTCCCACAAGTCACCTGGACAAGTTAGTGTCTCTGGACCTCAGTATCTCTTCTAGAGAATGAGGGATTTCTGTGTTCCTTCCTGGTTCTGCGGTTCTCTGATAGAAGTATTTTTGGCATAAAGCATGTCCAGCCAGTTCTCTGTTGTCTTCAGCTTAATACCAGCCATTCACTTCTTCCTCTCTACCAACTTCACTTCTGCAGGGACCCCTGCATGTGCTGGGGCTTCCCCGGGCACCGCCAGGGCCACTGTGGCACAGTGATGGCAGGAGGTGGCTCATCTCATGGTGGCTTGGAGCGTTCCCTTCCCAACTCCACGCTGGTTTACACCGGTAGCTAGACATCTGCCATGGTGGAAACATTTATACCATAGAAATGGGCAAGCACTACAAATCAGCAGCCCCTACACACACACACACACACACACACACACACACACACACACACACACACACACACACACACAGATGCTCACACACAAACTCACACTCACATCCCACGACCACCAGAACTGACATACCAGTTCCCACCAACTGAATAACACTAGGACTTCTGCTGGCACTTCTCCCAGGAAGCAGGAGCGCAGTGTTAAGAGCACAGCCCATAGGGCCCAGCTTTCAAGTCTAGATTCACCATGTTCTCCCTGTGCCACCTTGGGCCTTACGCAATAGTGCTTCCTATTCCATAAGGTTGGGATCAGGACCAAAGGATATAATGCTCATAAGCCCTTTGCCCATAACCTGGCACAAAGTAATTCCCCAGTGAGTGTGCTCTTACTGCTCTGTCCTTATCAGTGTTATTTCACAGCAGTTTAACCACAAACACTCTGGGTAAATGAGAGAAAATTCCTCTCTTCCTTTTGCATTTGCATTTTGCATAGTAGAGAGAGAATCAATGCAGAACTTGTGCGTGCCAGTAATTTACAGTTTTAAGTGAACCCTTGATTTCTGTGTTTTGTGTTTCTTTCCTCCCCAGCCACCCGGGGTCAGACAACAGTCTCTGGAGGACTGCGTTGGGAGGGAATCCTAAGGACAGCTATTAGGCTGCTCTCAAAACCCCCCTTCTCTCCGAGCTCCAAGGCTTTCTACCAAACTAGGCTTATCCATCCTAGTTTCTCTTCTCTTAGGATAAATTCTTTCCCTAAAGCCTTCTCAGTCCTTCAAAAAAATAGACATCTGATTGACTTCCCCGCTGAGATTCATACTTGGAGATCCCAACACCAACTTGGGGACCCCTAGTCCATAAATCAATGAAGGGATCTATCAGCAGGAGGTGTGTGTGTGTCCGGGATGCCCGATCCTCACTGAAAATTAAGAGAAAGTCAGGTTCAGTTATATCTTAATTGCCCAAATTTCCATATAAAGAAGAATCTTCTCCAAATGAAAGAGGTAATACGGGGATTCTTGAGGGAAACAGTCTTTTCAAGGGTGACTTTAAAGTCAGAAAAAAATTCCTGCTTTTCAGGACAGGGATGTTAGGGAATGGCAAATATATGGCAGGCGTGCTTCATCTTCCCACGGGTGTCCGTGGCAGACACACTTAATTGATCACAGCCCTCTTTTTTTCTGAGCTCACAAGCAGCCTCAGAGTGCTTCTCAATGCAGCCCTCTAGGCAGCCATGATCAATCAATCAGAGTGGTGTGTGATATTAAAATATATTTGCCATCCTGAGTTTAGATGAAACGGGAATGGAGGAGATGCTGTGATGAGATCTCTTCCAGCCCCAGAATTCCGTAACATGAAGTGAACGCAGTGATGTAGAAGTGGGTCCTCGAGCTGCTTTTGCCAGATCTGTATAAATACCACAATTTATTTGTGAAATATACGTGCGATGTTTACTAAGGTTAGCTTATACTGCCTAGTAGAATTTTGATTTCCTCTGTATATCGTGGGTTCTCTATTTGCCACATATTTTCTGTTGATGAAATATTGTTGATGGCGGCGGTGATGGTAATTATCATTACTCCTCCTAAAGTCACCTTATAGCCCTGGCCAGTGTGGCTCAGTTGGCTGAGCATCTTTCTGTGCACCGAAGGGTCTCCAGTTCAATTCCCTGTCAGGGTACATGCCCAGGTTGTGGGTTCAGTCCCCAGTTGGGGCGCATGCAGGAGGCAGCCAATTGATGTTTCACTCTCATCGACGTTTCTCTCCTTCTCCCTGCCTCTCTCTAAAAGTCAATTTTTAAAAAATTTAAAAAGTCACCTTATATTTCCTAGTAAAAATGAAAGATAATGACTTAGCTTGATAAAGATAGAACATGCCTCTTCTGCCTGCCTGTCCTGAGCTCCCTAGTATGTGGAAGGAGCTCAGTGAATATGTGTCTCTTCTCCACCCCTTTTCACTTCTAATCTTTATTAACATTTCCAAGTGATATTTCAGTTCTTCAAATGTGTCAATCAGGATGATAAGTGGCAACTTTTGAGCTGACATCTGTCAATTTAGCTCTGAGAGAAAGATTCTGGTTCTCATGAAGGACCACATAAAGAAGCACCAACAATTCTCTACATTTGTGTGGATCCATCATTGCCTGACACCTTCTTTGCTCTGTTGGACTTTTGGCTCATGACCTTTCTGAGATTTAGAAACAGAGGATGTTCTTTATTTTACAGATGACAAACCACAACCTAAGCTGAGAAAGTGATTTCCCCAGGGCTGTAGGAAGTTGCCCTCAGGCAGGACTTGAACCCAGATCTCCTGGCTGCCATGCTCCTTGAACTTCAGACCAACTCTTTTTGTATAATGTCACACTAGCCAGTTAGACACAATCTATGTTTGGACTGAGAAGGTGGATGTGCTCATTGAATCAGATTTGGTTCTCAATTACAAATTGAGTCCTCCTGTTTTGAGGGAGTCACTGTGTGTTAGCACTGAGTTAGCAGGCTGTGTGGGTCAGGATGCACTCACTGTGGAGCACGTCCACAGTGACCCGTGGGTCTATACATATCTGTATTTGCATTCCCTCCCGCACGCGAAAACCAGCACAGCACACGCTTGTTAATTTAATTTATTTATAAACATAACCTGCCAAATTTTGAGATGATGGATGATTTGGGGCTTTAATAAATCCAACATTGAATGAGCCCAAGAAATTGTCGAGTGTCAGCTTTTCACTAAATGCAATTAGTCATGTGGAAATATTACAGATATAAAAAATAATCTTTGGCTGAATTTCATAAATTTGGTAGGGTATGCAGAACGTAGTCAAGCTTCTTGTTTAGAAATAAAAAAAAAAGAAGCGGGGGGGAGAGAGAGAGAATTAGAAGAAAAGAAAAAAAAAGGAGAGGGGGAAGGGAAGGAGGGAAGAAGAGAGGAAGAATGACTGACGAGGGGGCTGTCTGCCTGCCCTCGAGGCTGCGTTAAAGCTCTGCTCCTCTTAGCACTTCACGGCCTTTGCCCAGCGCGTGTTTGGCAATGCAGGTGAGATGACAGCCTGGCTTTGGCGCCCTCCCTGCTTTGCTTTCACACTTCTGCATTTCCCCTGCAGTCGGTCAGCAAAGAGGGAGACCGAGTATGAGATGGGTCGGCTCCAGAAAAGAAGCCACAGGCCTGAGGCCACAGGAGCCGAGCGGGGCTGTGGAGGGCAGAACACTGCGGACGTCACTCATTCGTGGTGTCACCAGGAGTCGGAGCCGACTCAGCAACACAGGTCTTCTTCCCCGGTATCACCCACCCTCTGGAGCTTTGGTTTAAGTCCTGGACAGGGGCAGCACTGAGGGATGTGCTGCTGTTGACTGGCCAGTTCTCCCTTGGGCGGGTGCCTTTCTCATGCCCTTGACTGTGAGCTTCTTGAAGGCAGGGGTGCGCCTCATACACTCCTGGGTCCCCTGTGCCTGGCCTAGGACTTGGCACCCGATAGCTTCTCAATGAATATTTGTTGACTGACTGAATGAATGGTTTTTGACTTGCCTCATCACATCTAAGTTGAGGAAAGATTCACTAGGCTCTTATAAATGAGTCCTTAGAGAGGGGTGTGCCATGCCTGCCTGAGACGGCTGTATTTTTAAGGAGTAAACAGGGTGACTTAGCTTAGAACATTTATTCTTTAACAGCAAACTTCAAAGTTTGGTGGTGCAGCTCCTTGTGGTTGATCTGCAACGTCAGGCTAACACTGACTAGGGCGATCGGAATTCTTGCTTTACTGTCTGCTGTTTTCATTGCTCGGTCTTGTGATGCAGCTGTTCCTGCCGGATAGCGTGGCATAGTTAGCGGTCAAACACGAGGGCTCCCGCTGCTCCAGTATGACTCACTCTGTGATCAGGCCACTTTGTCATCTGGCCTGTCTGTGCCTCAGTTTCCTAATCTGTAAATGGGGATGGCAACACCTCATTGGCTGTTGGTGGGGATTAACCGAGTTCACAGATGCAAAGTGCTTTGAACAGTGTCTGGTACACAGGAACGGTGGGGTAAGAATCAGCTCTTCCTTTTCTTACACCCCCTTCTGTAGGACTTGGAATAATAGGCAACCGCCACACTTCCCGCTTGTGCGACAGTGAGCGTGACACAGCAAGAGCTTTAGCTGAAGCGGGGCCCCAGTTAGTGCTATGGGGAGATGATGCCATTCGTGCTTTTAAATCTAGCACCAAAAATTAGAATGGGAAAGAATTTGCCAGAAACACTTTCACCTGGGGAAAGACTGACATCAAGAAGGAAACAGAGAGATGCTTGCACGGTCACCCCAATCTTGAGTCACTGGAGGTAGGGGCCAGAATTCTGACAGCAAGAGACAGATTTGGTTCATGAACTGTGATTTGGGGAGCAAGTCCCCCAGTGAAGTTGGGTTTGGTGTTTAAACTTAATTATGCACACATTTCCCCGGCAGAGTTTATTGAATCAGATGGTGGAAACCATAAACCAGCACTAAAAACCTGGCTGGGTTGACGGCTACAAGCTACAAAATGATCTTTAAAAATCAAATATTTATTTCTAAATCCCAGGAGCCAACACCTCAGCATTAAAGTCTGACGCAAGTAATTGTCATTCCTCAGCGGTAGCTTATGAATCCTCTCCCTGATTGGAATATGCACAAATGACTGTCCCCCTCACGCCACACCGCTCGGAGAAGCTTTGGGTGCCCCACACCAAACGCATAATGCAAAGGATTAGTAGGTTGCCTTGGCAGTGAATTATCTCTGCAGAGCTTGACATCAATCAACCTCGTGATGCATCATTCAGGGATATAAACGCCTGGGCTCCCCTGATAGTCTTCTGGATTCCCTCTGGCAGGGCCTCATTAGGTCTGGGCCTTGGAAACACTCAGCAGGATGGCTTCTGAGGGTAGCTAATGGAAAAAGGATGCTGACAGTCCATCCGCTGCCTACTACAAACAGTCTCATGATTACTGGAAACCCAGGCCTCTTTCTCATTTGCCTAGGAAGGGAGGCTCTGCTCAGTGCCCGCCCCCACCCCCAACCGCTGCCTCACTGCTAATTTCCCTTCCATTTGGGAGCCAAAATGCAAGCTGGTATCCCTGAGCTTTGCTGCAGTTCTGGGCTGCTCCTTAGAAGACTGTTGTTTGTTTTTAATTTTTTTTTATGGAGCAATTCACAAGCCAGCTTAAAGTTCATAACTCTGCCTGCGGTTGGTGGCTCGGCATGTGTTTTTATAATAGTGATATATGTGTGCACACAGACATATTTGAAGCATAAGTATAAATGTCTGTGTGTTATGGGCCCCCAGGGGGGTGGGAGCTGTCCTCTCGCAAGGAGCTTAGGTGTCTGCAAATGGCCACCTGGCTCTGCTCATAGTCCATGACCCCCAAGTCCCATCAAACCTCCCGGATAATAAAAGCTTGACAAAGATACATCTATGTTGAGATGCTGATTCAAGCTAAAGCAGGGGCAGCAAAAATCAACAAACCAACCAACCAATGTTTCTTGGAAGATTCTGCTGACACATTCAGGTTTGGAGGAACTTGTCTACAGTAGCCTTGAAGCAGGGGAGGCCTGCTGCTTATGCACCGAGAAAAACCCATTAGTACTGTAGTTGTTGACATCATCGCTTCCTCTGTCCCATCCCGGTTTGTTTTGTCTACTAAATACGACTTTGCCGTCTCTAAATACATATTGCCAGCTGAAGCCCTAGGGGCCGCAGGTACCGAGAAGAGACAGATTTTGTTTATTTCACCTATTTAAAAAAACCAAACAGCGCAAATATTAATTAAAAATAGATTTCCTGCTTCTCTTGAAAAAGAAATCAGAAGGTTAGGTCCCCTAGAGCCTCCCCTCCTGGGCATGCTTTTTCCCCTGACCACCACAGTCCCCACCTTTCCCTATCACCCCAGATACCAAAGCCCCACCCTTCCCACATCTTTAGTACCTGCCTGGCCACTGTAGGTGTCAGTGTGGGGCCCCTCGGCTAATTGGATCCCTCCCTCGTGTGGCTAGAGTAGGGCACCTGCTTGAAGATGGCACCAGCACCAGGGGCTATCCTACCTGTCTTTGTCGCAGAAGGGCCCCTGTTCCCAAATGGAGGACTTATGTACCCTCTGGATTGTCACTGAGGCTGAGGGCACTCCCACTGCTGACAGCACAGTCTAGTTCACTGCATTCCTCCACCAAACAGGCCTTTCAGAGCAGCAGTGCCTTCCCTGGCTGGCCCCCTTCTCATGTTTTCTGCCCTTGTTTATGTCCTGGAAGTTTGTCGGGAACTCAAGAATCTGAGTGCTGCTCAGCAAGCCCACCAGAAGGTCAGCTGGTGGCTCAAGCACAGGAGGAAGTAGACCTTGACTCCTTGACTGGCTATAACCACCCGAAGGACAGCTGGGAGGGAGCTGCTACTGGCTGTCACACCCATCCCTGCCACTGTCTCCCGGAGGGGACTGCCATTTGGGGCCCTGTGAGATGATGGCACCCTGTGCCCTTTGGGCTTGGGCCCCTCCCTGTGGCTCCTCTCCTCTCCACACAGCCCAGTTCCCAGGGCTCTCTGGCCAAGCTGCTCGAGAATTTAGTATATGGTAGAAGAGATGATGGATTCCTAGCAGGGGCTACGCAGATCTATCAGCTGGTTCTTCCAGAAATCAAACAAGCCAGAGCCAAAGTTGTGAAACCTACCTTGCACCACATGCCAGAGAATTCTGGTCCTGCTCATCTAGAGGAAGGGGCATGTTGTGGGGGGAACTCGTGTCCCAGTTACCATTTGCTTCTCAGCACAGGAAGTTTCAACCTGTTTACATGGCTTAGGACCCTTCCCCAGAGTCCACATCCCAGCCTCTGCTTCCAAACACCTGACTCTAACCAGCTTCCCAGTCCCACCCTGGCTCTGCTTCCAGGCCAGGACCAGCACGCCCAGGCCCCTGCCCCCCCGGGGATCACGCTGAAAGGAGCTTGCTTTCCAGCTCGAGCTTGGTTACTCGTGGTGACAAGAGAATCCATCCTTGCTCCCTAAGTTCTGTCTTAAAAAGCACTCTTGCCTTCCTCTTTGTCATTTTTTTGTTGTTCGTCAGAGCCACTAATAGCTTGCTTTTGAGCGTCCTCTGAGCCCCTTGCCCATGTCTGGCTGAGGTGCAAAGGAAGGACTGGAGCGACGCCCCTGCAGCAGGCCGCAGACGGAAGCAGCCGCTGCGTGGAGGAGGGTAGATAGTCCACAAATTGGATAGTGAACCAATAAATAAATGCACATTGATTATTTTCATTTAACTACCAGTATAACTGCCTATGGGAAGGATGGACTAGTGGGAAAAAAAATTGATGAGCTGGTTAATGTGGCTTATTGGCGAGACAGTTTTAACGTCATGCGGCTTTAAGAGTCCTGTTTAAAAAAAATTAATGTGGAGATTGTATTTTAATGGGTCTGAGTCCATAGGCAGCGGGTTGCAAATATGTGTCTCCAGGGGCTGTTCCTGCATTAGGCTCTTTGCTCCGAGATCCTTCAGGGTGGAAGAGGGTAACATATCACACTGAACATTTGTTAAGTGCCAGTGGTGCTGAGCACACCATGCGGAGAGTGCAGGCAGGTAGGATGCGTGGGCTGCAGCGTGGCGGCTCCCAGCTGCCGAGCAGGTGACAGTAATGGGCTGTCCTGGGGCTGGGGAGCTGGGATGGGCTTGAGATAAGCACTGAAGTGAGATGGGCACCGAGTGGGACTCACTGCTCAAAGTGATGGAGAGGGGAAAGCAAACCCTAATGGACTTAGGGAGAAAGGAAGGGAAGACAGGAAGGGAGAGAGAATCAGCTAGACTCATTTCCTTCTCTATTACTAAAATTCCCCCTGTCCCTCACCTCATTTCTCACACCCTTTTATCAATGGGTTTAACTCTACACCTGACCCAAGATTTTCCAGAATCTTTACTGGGCCACAGAAACAACTCACAAGGATTTCTCCCAATGATTATCTCATCGGATCACATTTCAGGAATCATTGTCATGGTATTTTACTCTTATATTAAATGTTATCTTTTTCCCCCAAATATTTTGTAAGCTCCTTGAGGTCTTGGAGGTCTTGTCATTTATTCACCTCTGTGTGCTCCACAGTTCACAGTACAATGTCGGAACACAGAAGGTGCAAAGTTGATAGTTATGAACTGTACTTAATTTGAAATTGTTCTCATGCAAATTAAGGAGCCCCCCCCCCCCCCAGCCAAGGTTAAGGCCCTTTGTTGTTCTTCAGAAATACCTAGATAGCTAATTCTGACCTACACTTCTCTCCTTGGTTCCTCTTTGCCAGAGTATCTACTCTCCAGAATCCACCTCTTCGTGATTTCCACGTTCCAGCCCTAGAAAGTGAGTCCGTGGGAAGGGCCCTCTCCTGCCATCTCTACAATCATCCTAAACAAGCATGCTCTCAGTCATAAGGCTTGTCCTTGGGAGCCTAGGGACTTTCTTCTCACCCAACTGAAGCTTCCAACATTCCCTAACTGGGTGAAAAGGTGAAGGGGTTAAGCAGAGGAAAACCAACCACCTCTTAAACACAGACAGGCAGAAGAGAGTAAAGGGGGATAAATGGTGATGGAAGGGGACTTGACGTGGGGTGGGGAACACACCATACAATATACAGATGATGTGTTATAGAATTATACACCTGAAACCTATATAATTTTATTATCCAATGTCACCCCAATACATTCAATTTTTAAAAAAAGCCACTGCAGAAGCTATCCCAGGGTCAGGGAGCTCCACAGGCTTTCTTATTTCTGAGCTATGTCCTTGAATCTGGAGCCCCTTCTCTACACGAGTCCTTCAAATGAGCAATTAAACAGAAAGCCCTGCCTGGTTCTGGGTTCTCAAGGCACCACTGTTCAGCCCCTTTGGCTCCTCCTGCTGCATTTCAGGAACAAAGGACCCTTACTCCAGTCCCAGATCCTGATTCCTGGACACCCTGCTTGTCAGTGAGGAAGATATGAACAAGATCTGTCCTTTTACTACTCACTGAGCAAGAGAATCCAAACTACGTTCTCACATGTTCACCAAGGGCACCTTGTTACATGGGGCATCAAGGTGTAGCACATTGGTGAACACATTCACTTACCATTGCTATGATTTCAGAGATCCAGAAATATAAAACACTCTTTCTTTCCCTTTTACCCTCATCTCCCCTTTCCCTGAGTACTTCTTAAAGCCTCAGATCATTTACACTTGGTGTAAAGCAATCCCTTTCAGCCCCATAGAGCTTTTAACTTTTCAAAGCATTTTCAGACCTTTAATCTCATTTGATCCCTATAGTACCCCTGCGAGGTAGGTAGGGCAGGCATTATAAACCCATGTGAGTAATGAACAGAAAAGGCCCAGGAAGATGAAGTGTCTTGTTCCATGTCCCCTGAGAAGGGACCCTTGTCTCCTGACTCCTGGGTCAGTGCGTTTCCATCAATCGAAAGACCTAAGTGACTTGGCCATCCTCTTTTGTAGCTCTCTTGTGTCCTGGCTCGAGCAGGAGTGGGAGGGGAGGGGAGGGGAAGGCGTGTAGAGGAGGTGCAGGAGGAAGAAGGTCCAGAGGGGAAAGCCGCTTACGTGACTTACATATCGATGGCTACTCATTAGCGACGGAGAGGTCAGGGCACCTGCCAATAATGATGTCTGTATTATGGTACTTAATGGAAATGGTGCAGTACCTGCCCCATCAAAAACTAATCTGCCAGGGAGACCCAGGCCCAGCACAGCAAGAATGCAATTCCCACTGGGAGTGGCTCCTGGAACTGAATCCAAAGCCATTAGTATCAGGAGGCCCAGGCCGTGCATCCAGCGTGTCCTGCTGACTCAGACAGTGGAAGACTCCAGCCATTAGTGGGGCCTGGAGAAGAAACGCTGGAGACTGGGTTAGACTCATCCAGGCGGCCTGCGAGGATTATGAGACGCCTGTAACTAGCAGCTTTGGAAAAGGGAATAGAAGACTCTCTTGGCCCCCGATTCCATGGAGGGCTTTGCATAAAATCTCTGTGAGTTCTCTAAAGTGCAGCCACGTATTTTGTTCTTCTACAAACTCTATCCTAAGCATAACCATGCCCAGGACTTATCCAGGGCATCTCTTTCCTTTTCTAGCTTCCTCTTAAGTTTAGGGTGGGGGAATTGGCCCCTAGGGTTTGCAGAGCCATCAAAAGCATCGGCTGTGGTAGCCATGGCTGAGATAGAGGAGGAAGGCTGTGTGGTACCCCTGGACCACAGCCCTGTGATAACTGGACGGGGTGTCTGGATGCTGGGGGCTAAACCAGGCTGTGCGTTAGCCACCCTGTGACGGTGGTTGAGGCTCTGCCCCTCCATGCATAACTGTTTTATCTGACAATAGCAGTATCATCAGCTGCTCATCAGGTGGCTGTGAGGCCCTGATTTTATTTGGGATGAATGGGGCTGGGGCTGGGGGCTTTTAACATTAGGAAGAACTCTAGAGGCAAATATCACTCTTCCATAGATGAGAGGATTTCCTTTTCCCCCCTAAGGTAACACTGCCACCTGGTGTCCCAGGACCCTACTAGGTAAGCAGTAGACCTGACACATTGACACATTGGATTTTCTCTTGGAGTCCTGCTAAAGGGTGGGGGAGAGAAGGCCACTGTGGATTTCTGCATGCGCCTGCAGCCGCGTTCCCCCAGTCCAGGGGAACTCAGGGACCGCTCCTGCCCACGTGAGCTATTACTTCCCTTCCTCTGGCCTCGCCCCAGTGCTGTAGTCCCCCTTAAGTGTCAGCCCCAATGGTGTTTTCTCCAAAGGCCTATCCCCTCTCATCTATGTATCTGGAAGGTCCACAGCTAGTTGACGTTAGAAAGCTTCAACAAAACTGAATGATGCTCCAGTTTTATAGAAAAAGGAAATAAAGTCCAGAGAGAAGAAGCTGCACTCAGGGCCAGTTAGGGATAGATTCCAGAGTCGAATCTCACTCTTCTGAGGTCAGGAGCTCCTCATATGGAACCAAGTAGTGGAAGGAAAAGATGTGATCATATTACCTCTTGAGCCAGCTAAGTCTCTGAACCAATTCTACACCACAGAACATCCTTCAGAAGATCCCTATCACCTCACACATGTGATCTGCTTATTTCAGTCTATAGAGGACCTAGGTCTGTGCTGACCCACAGGGCAGTAATACTGGTTACATGTAGCTAGTCAATAAAGATCAAATAATAAAATTAAATTAAAAATTAAACTCTTCAGTTGCACTAATTACATTTCAAATGCTCAATAGCCACATGGGGCTAGGGGCCACCACATTGGACAATGCAGATCTGGGACATTTCCTTCATTGAGGAAAGTCTATTGGGCAGCTCTGGTGGAGGACTGGAGATTATTTCTCTCATTTTTCAGATGGAAAAACTATGGCTTAGAGAAGGGAAAAGACAGTAACTTGTCTCAAGCCTGTAGTCAGTAACAGAGGGATCCTACTTTTTATTATATTAAATCCTAAGCCCTTGCCAATAAAAAACAATGATCACTTCCTATCTGATTGTCCCTGGATGGAACCTCCAGGCTCCCAAATTCCTATGAGGAGTGACCTAGAGAAAATGGCCAGATGGGAATGAGGTTCTTGACATAGCATTTTCATGTTAGTTCATTTACGATTAAGACAATACTGACTGTCCCTATCAAAGACTGAGGGAGAGGTGACTGAGATAGCTGGCTAATTCTCATCAGAAATGGCAAGAGCAGAGTGGCTGGCTGCCAGGAGCAAGCTGAGGTCAATGGTTCTAAGCTGAAGCTGTGAGTTGCATGTAAATGCTGGAGACTCGATGCTGGTTTTGTTTGGGGCCAGTGAACCTGGAGGCTTCGAGGCAGAATAGTTTATGAGCCAATCAAGAAATCATCCCAGTTAAATTTCCACCATGCTATGAGACTTATTTATTTTCAGTATAATTTGTAAATAAAAAAATCTTTAAAAGCTTAAGTGATTAATACAGAATTATTTCCATCTTTCAGCCAGAGAAATACACTGTCCATTTAACAATTTGTCACATATAAGAAATACAGGGTGGGGCAAAAGTAGGTTTACAATTGTCCACATGGAAAATAACATAATAATTAATAAATAGTAATGCAAGAATAAACTGCGTTTTGCATATTCACAACTATAAACCTACTTTTTCCCAAGCCTGTGTAGAAAGAAAATATTGTAAGAGTTCTAGAATGCATACCATAAAGCCTATTGGCTGAGAAGGGTCAGGAGCTCTGGGCTTGAACGCTACAGTGACTACTCTGGTATGTCCTTGGGCACATCATTCGTCGTCGTTTTAGTTTCCTCACCTGTAAAATAAGAGGATGACAGCTGAGGACAAATTGGTGGTCAGTTCTAACTGTCCAGTTCTTTGAGTCTCAGAACCTTTCATAGGGGGTGTGTGTGGTGAGATAAAGGAGGAAGGAAATATGTCTGCCTTGCTGTGGAAGGCTGGACCCTGACTATAAATTCTGGTTGGCTCTGGGCACAGGCTGGCACTCATCAGGGATTGCCCAGACCCCAGTGGGCCAGGCAGCCCAGCCCCACGGCATCAAGACTCACACAGGAGCCGCCTCTGAAAATGTGTCCTGAAGTGCGTACGGCAGAGAAAAACATCATGGGCTTGTGAGGTAGATATAAAGGGCTGTACATGCCCTTCCATCCTCAGCTCTTTGAATCTTCGACAGGCGGTTTAAGTTCCCTGAGCCCTAGTGTTCCCATCTGTGAAATGGGATTAATAACCAAGGTCTCTCAGAGTTTGAGGCCAGCAGAGATCACTTTCATTTTTTCAGTCTTTTGGTTCATTAAACAAATGAAGAAATGCCAACACAAGCTTAGCAATAACGCGGACATGTTTAAACGCTCGCATTAAAAACTATCATTTTAGATACATACAAATATGCAGGGGCGGTGCGATCGGGCAACACTGGGGCCCGCTGGGAAAGTGAATGGCCCTCCTCTCCTTTAGGTACCTACCCCCTACCTCCTCCCGGCCGTGTAGCTTGCTTGTGGGAAAGGTTACAGTAAGAAAATGTAAGGTCTGGTGTGACCTGGAGACTAGGGACTGGATCAACGGTAGCTATGATCTGTGCAGGAGGCTCAGCAAGCGCTTGCCGATGCCTGCAGGTCATCCTGGGCAGCAGAGTGTAGACTGAGGACTTGCTGGGACGGGCCTCTCCTCGGGCTCCAGCTCATCCTCCCGGCAGCCGTGAAATACCCTCAAGTGCAGCCCCTCTTACCCCGGACCTCCAGCTCCCTGGCTGTGGGGCCAGCCGACACCAGGAGCAACTCGCGTCTACATGACAGTGCGCAGGGGGTCCCTCCTGCTCCTTGGCACTTATTTACTGGGGATTATTTATTGTGGAAAAATGAGACGGATGGTTAGGGAGGGAGAGAGCAAACAAGCGCACCTTCCTCGCCCGCCTTGGCGTGTTTGAGTTCCTATGTGCACGCACTGAAATGTCTATAATTTACTTCGCAGTTTTGCAATGTTTATGGCTTTTATGTCATTTGAAGGTTATTTATAACAATTATATAAGGAAGTAAAGTGCCATAAACTGAAGTAATTTACTGTAAAATATCTGCAATGCTAAAATATCAAACGGTACATTACTGTAGTGCCAGCACTCCTGGAAATAGGAAAGGAGGGAAAAAAAGTTTAAAAATATAGCTTCTTCCCCATCAGCCAGTCTGTCACATTCATCTTGCTGAGATTTATAAACTCCAAAGCAACTGGCCAGTATTAATTTCAATGCTTTGGGGGATGGGAGTGGGAATGGAAAGGACATGGCTCCTTGTTACAGCTCTCGGGACTGAGGCAGGTCATTGTGGAGAGAAGGCAGACGGGCCCTGGGGGCATCAAGTCGGCTCTGACTTCTGCTCGTGCCACTGAATCCTGACGTCTCGGGTCCAGCTGACATCCTGGAGCCGGTCAAGGCAGCAGGGAGAGAATTTGGGAGCGATGAGCTGGAGTCCAGCTTGTTAGTTTTGGAAAACCAACTAAGTGACATGAGGCAGCTTCAGGGAGAGATTAAGGTGTAACAGGTGTTCGCCTTGGGAAAGGCGAGGACCTCTTGGCCAGGGGCAGGCCTTGGGTCCTTTGTAAGACCATGGGCCAATGAAACAACCTTTTTCTCATCTGTCGCTTGATGTACTGACTCAACAAATGTTGAAAACCTACTATGAGCCAGGTGTTGGAAATGCAATGGTGAGCAAGAGAGCTGCAGCCCTGAGGGAACTTAACATTGGAGGGTTAATATTCAGAACTAAGAGGATGTGTTTGCCATAACACTGGTAACCCCACAGACTCCAGACTGAGCTGGCGACAAGCTGACTCACTGAAGACTCGGCGGGAGATGGCTGGGCCGGGGGAAGGTGAAGACAGTGCTTGCTCCAGAGCACAGCAGGGTGGCTTGCTCTCTGAGGAGGTCGCTGGGCGCAGAGCTGGGGAGGGGGGATCGCTTCACAGACAGCTGCCCCTCCCTTGGCTTCAGCTGCGGAATGAAAATGGAGGTTTTTCTGCGTCTATTTCTCCAATGCTTCACTGAGAGTAAAGCTGCCGTGTGGTCATTTATCAACCTGAACTCGCCACAAAGAGACTAATGAATTTCAGGCCCATCACGTCCATGTGAACCAGAGCAAAAGCGCTCTAGGGACCACCTCTCAGACCCAAACACCTTGCCTGGGCTCTGGAGTGGTGAAGACAGATTTTCTCAGTTGCTGAAATAGGAGGGCAGCTTGGTATTATACACAGGCTATTCAGACTGTTGTCTACTAGTGCCATTAGAAAGATAGCTCATCTGCCCTCAAATCTTCCCTCCCCTCTGGTGCATGCAAAAAAAAAAAATCCTTCAAATCCACAGTACCTCATATTCCTTCATTATGTCTGGAGGTTAATGTACCTCCTCCCTATAAGGTCTCTTCTTTTATTATGTTTGTTTGCTTTGTAAAAATATATGGATTTATTGAAATATAACATATACCCAAAAAAGTGAAAAAATGGCAAGTGTACCACTTGACAAATGATCACAAAGTGAATGTACCCATTGAAGTACCGCTTATATCAAGGACTAGAACATTCTCAGCACCCAGAAACCTTTTATGCTCCCTCCTAGTTATTACCTCACCTCTTTCCCAGACCTCATTGCTAGTATGATACCAATACAGTGCATCCCTTTTGTTTGGTTTCACTGCTTCAACATTATATTTCAAATGTCCAACTTACTGTTGCTTGTAATAGCAGGTCCGTCATTTTTCATTGCTGTATACTATTCCATTGTAAATTCATACCACAGTCTTTCCATTCTACTGTCGATGGACTTCAGCATTAGTTCCAGTTTGTTTCTGTAACAAGTAGTGCTGCTGTAAACATCCTTTCATATATCTTTTGGTGCACATATATTCACGTTTCTGATCAGTGTATACATAAAAGTGAAATTGCTGAGTCACAGGGTGTGTGCATGTGAAACTTTATTACATACAGCTGCACAGATGTTTTCCAAAGCACACTGTTCCAACCCTGGATGAGAGTTCTGTTATTTCACAGCCTCATTACACCTTGATATTGCCAATCTCTTATATTTTCCCATGATGGTGGATATGTATGGGTGTCTCCTCATGTTTATTATTACTGATTTTATATAGCAACTCTATTGAGGTATAATTTATATAAACAATGTACTTGTTTTAAATACACAATTGGATGAATTTTGACAGATGTATACTTCTGAGGAACCATCCCCCCAATTAAGATAGAAAACATTTCATCATCCCAGAAAGCTGTGCCCCCTTGCAGTCAGTCTTTGTCCCCCATCACTTGACTCCTCACCCTGATCTGCTTTCTGTCACCGCAGGCCACTTGTGCCGTTTTAGAACTTCATGTAAATGGGATCATCACACTGTGGATGCTCTTGTGTGTGGTTTATTTGCCTTGGCATCCGAGTTTTGCGATCCCTCCACACCGTCGCTGTGGGCTGTGTGTTAGTAGTTTGCCCCTCTCTGCCGCAGAGGCGCGTCCCATCGTCCCTGGCTCACAACTGGGTGTCTCGTCACCCACCGCGCCCACAGGCATCTGGGTTGTTTCTCGGTTTGGGCCATTGCGAACAAGGCTGCTATGAACATTTGTGTTCATGTTTTTTTTTTGTGAACATATGCTTTCATTTCTCTTGGATAAATGTCTGAGTGGAATTGCTGAGTTATAGGTGAGGTGCATGTTTAACTGTAAAAGAAACTGAGAATCGTTCCCCAAAGCACTTGTGACATTTTGCATTTACCATCAATGCAGGAGAGTCCTGGTTACTCCACATCCTCACCAACATCTGGAACTAAAATCTTAGACATTCCAGCACGCACAAAGGGCTGTCTCCAGGTATATATATTTTTAATCCTCACACAAGTAGAGAGAGAGAGAGAGAGAAACATCGATCAGTTGCCTCCTGTGCATGCCCTTACCGGGGATCGAACTGGCAAACTTTTAGGTGTACAGGATGACTCTAGCCAGCTGAACCACCTGGCTGAGGCTCCTTATATTTTTACATTGAAATTTTCCTGAAGTGAAAATTAAGTTGAGTATCTTTTTAGTGTTTGTTGTCCATTTGAATGTCTTGTTTTGTGAAGTGCCTGCTACGTCTTTTCCCATTTTTGAACTTTGCATTGTCTCTCTTTTTACTTATAAAATTTTAGGAGTTATTTATACACCTTGGATACTTTTCTTTTGTTGGTTATATGTTGCAAATAGTTTCTATAGGACTTTTTTTTAATAAGGCAAATCCCACTGGACCAGAGAACATGCTGAGTCACTTCCATGTAAGTTAATGTTTAAAATCAATTCCGCTTTTAGTAGAAGAATTAGACTCAGGGTTTATTGAGCCATGAGAAAGGCAGGAAAGGAGGAAGCAGAACTGACCAGAGCCATAGGTTTTGGGTAGGGAAAGGAGCATACATGGTGCTGCGGTGGTAAAGGCTTGGGAGCTGGCATGGCAAGTGATTTAAATCATATGCAGTTGCCAGTGCCTGCCTACACAGGGTGGGATTACAGTTAAATTTGGATTTAATGGGAATTAGTGTTGCAACTAATAATGAAATTTCTCATTGGCTTTGTGGTAGTGACGGCTATGTCGCTTGCCAAATCTGATATGGAACTTAGAATTTCAGAACTCTGAGAAACCTGGGAATCATCCATTCCCACCCTCCACATTTTGCAAGTGAAACCATGAAAGTCCAGAGCAGAGTGAATTGCCCCACCTCACAACAGTTGGATTGGGAGGGGTACACCCCACAGAATGGCCTGAGAACATGGGAAGGGGCTTTACTATCAAGTGTAAGTGCAGAATTTTGATTCAGTCCTGAGAGCTGGGACAGTGATCAGCTTTGATGGCCTGGGAAAGTTGTGATGAGACTCTCCCAGCTGGGTTTTTGCCTACAAAAGGGCCTTCAGAGTCAACCATGTCACTTCTTTTCCTAAATCCAAATATGCATCGGTCTGCGGTCTGCTGGTGAGCCATGTTCTTGAAGGCCTGCCCTAATGTGGCTTTGCAGGCACTTCGACAGGAGTGGGTGCTCGATAAACACTTGTCCATTGATGGATGGATTGAGCTTGCTCATAATAGCAGCTGGGAAGAGAGAGTGCACTAGGCTTTAACTCTATTCCCAAGGGCTATTAGTCCAGGAGACTCCCTCCCGGAATGTGCAGGAGACAAGGATCTGCTGAGACAGGTCCTTTTCAAGGAGCATCGATGCCACAGGTCAGCATTCAGTGCATGTGCCCAGCAAACTAGCAGGTTTGCAAGAAAAGCAAATACTGCTTCTGAAGAATGAACAATAAACGTGGATATTTGTACACCATCGTATTTTTATTAATGATCATAATAACAGGTGCTGCTTATGGAGCCAATTCTGCTCTACGCAGACTTTAAGGCGCTTTATAGTTAACAAAATGCATTCATAAGCTTTTCTCATCTCATCCCACAAGCATCCTATGACTTAGGCAGAATAAACAATATTTTCACATAACAGATAAGGGAACAGGCAACAGTTTTCTTGCATACAAGGCATAGGATTTGGAGGCAGACAGGCCTATGTTTAAATATTAATGACTTCTTAGTTTTTTCATAGCTGGCTTCATTTAATACTAATAATTGACACGAGAAGTAGGTATTGTTATTTCCAGATCACGGATAAGAAAAACAGGCTCAAAAAGCTTAAGGATCTATAAGAGCAAGTTTGTGACAAGGCTTGAATTAAACCCCAGACCCTAACTCCCAGGGAGCCTGCCCTTCTGATCTGGTGCATCATCATCATCATCACCATGACCATGACCATGACCATGACCATGACCATGACCATCATCATCATCACCATCATCATCATCATCATCACCATCATCATCATCATCATTTTGATATCTTTCATCTCTAGTTACTTCGGTGCATATAATTCTTGAACTTGTGATCCAGGTGTGTGTACAGTTTCACAGGAGGGAGTGGTGCGGGGTTGAGCCTGTGTGTGTCCAGACAAAGCAGAGAAAGGTGTTTCTGGGGAAAGAAGGGAGGATAGTATGTCAGCTCTCTTGTGGATGAGCCCTGCCTCTCACTCTGTCTCTCTACGAGTCTCTAATATATAAAAGAGAAGTGGTTCGTTTTCTAAAGGGGTTAGAGTACAGAAAATGAAAGAGAAACCACACCTATTGTACATTGACCACTGCTGGCACAAAGAGGGCAAATCCCATTCCCTGCTCTGGAGGAGAGAGACCTCACCGCAGGTCGCTGTGACTAACCTCCTGCCCAGCTCTGCCCCTTGAGTTACTCAGGGCTTCCTCCTGTGCACCCCTAGTGGGTCATGCTTCACTCTCTCCCTTGCTTTCTTTCTCTCTCAACTCTCAGCAAACCCCAAGAGCCTGTCTCCCATTCTCTCAGAGCCCTACATCTACTGGGCCAACCTGATATATTAATTGGTACCAAGACATTCCTGATCTATGCTGATGTGTGAGGTGGCTGCGGGGGCTTCATGGGGCTGGCGAGAGGGTTTGCACCCAGCCTCATCACACTGTGTGGTTTCTGGCAAGATACCTGGCCTCAAGGTGAGTGGCCCCACTGAGTCTCAGTTTCCTCATCATCATAGGGATAATCATTCCTAAGTCTCAGAGTATTAAGGCATTTTGTAGATGCCGAGGCTGTCTGGCCACAGACAGGATAATTCTGGTTCTTGCCCAAGAGGACACCTGCAAAGATGGGCCTAGGGGCTGGCTGGGCATCTGCAGCCAGCTGGGAGCGCCTGCACCACTGACAGATTCGGAGAGTGAGCTGGCTACGGGCAGCCTCCTGAGAAATTTATAAAAGGGCTTGGTGGCCATGCCTGTTCTTCAAGGGGGACTGCAGCATTCCGCTGAGAAGTTCAGTCCTTGGGTTGTTAAATTAGTACTATCCTGGGGCGAAGCAAAGCCCCTCCAGGGAGTGAAATCAGCCAGTCCTTGTCAGTCTCTTCTGGATCAGTTTTCGAGAGGGCTAAGCAATCACAGATGTACAGTGATTATACAGGGTGGGCCTGAAGGCTGGAGAACTCAGTTCAAACCCCCATCCTGTTGAAGGACCCCAGGGAGAGCCGCACTGCAGAGCGACCACCTCACTCTGACACTCGCAAGACTCACGCCTGTGCACCGTGGGCGAGTGCACCACATGTCCAAGCCTGGATTTTCACCTGCAAAAGGGGATAACAGCACCAGCCTACTTGGCCAGCTGTGCTAGGGAATTAAATAGGAACAGATATAAAAGTCTTTTGTGCCCACTCGCAAGTATAGACCATTGTCTTGGGCACAGAGGGAGAGGGAGGACCCAGGGAATGAGACTCATGACCTTGCCTTGGGAGACCCAGAGTCCCGCTTCCTGGCTGCCCAGCTCTTGCTCTGTGAGGATTCTCACCCTTGTCTAGGCAGGTTCATATATGGCAGGTTCCTGTTCCTACAACCGAAGGGTGCTGTTCCCTGACCCAGCTCCCCAAGCTGTTTCCAGCTGGTGGTGATTGTCATGTGTCTGGGTTTCAGGGGGGCACATTTCAATAGAGCACTGCCACCCCAGGTCCTGAGGCAGCTGGCATCAAGGAAAGTGTGACCTCCAGAGACTGGAGCTCTGATCTCCAGCTCTTCCACTCAGCAGCTGTCTCAAAGGGCAAGGCCCCTGCCTTCTCAAGTCTCAGTTTCTCCACCTGTCAAATGAGGATGAATTACATGATCTCTCAGGGTCCTTTCAGCTTTAAAACTCTCTGACTCCTCAAAGGCCAAACAAAAACACACCAAACCCTGGAACAGACAAATTCATCAAAATGAACAACTCAGTTATCAGTTGATAGACACAGGCTTTGGAGAGAAGTCAGGAACGCTGACACAGTTCTCACAGCAAAAACTCTCTCTCCCCATCCCCAGCCCAGCCCACTGCCAAGCTCTCCACACTCAGGAGGAGCAGGTGCCCAGACATCTATGTGGATACTGGTTTCAGATGGGATCCAGGTGGAAGGGCCACCTGCTCATTGCATGCTGAGCAGTGGAGCTCCACCTCCCTGGCAATTCTAGGAATCTTCGAGCTTGCTCTCCCCCACCGATGGCTCTGATGGGCTTTCCAAGTGGAGAAATAAACTTGACTCACTTTTGCAATGCTCAGTTAGCAATCAGTTCCACCACCCCCTTGTTTCAGGACTTTGAACAGTCCCTCAGCCTCACAGTGGCTCCAGGGACACCATGCCTCCTTGTGCCTCAGCAGGCCACTTCCCTAGGGACAAGGCTTAATTAGAAAACAGGACACCTCGGCTCTCTCAGTCTCAAGCCCTCGGCTCAGCTTATGTAAAAGCACACGCTGCCCCGAGGTGCTAATCAGCCCACCTGCAAAAGCGTGGAAGCTCTCAGAGACCAGGCACGGCCACTGTCCTGAGGCTCAGCGTGCTGCCCCCTGAGGTCCCCAGGGCCAGTGTTTCATCAGGGCCTGTCAGGGAGGGCCGCTTCTGGGCAGGGGAGTAGGCCCTGTGGCCCTGAGCAAGGCCTGGGAGAAACCATCAGGGCCTGCTGAGTCGACGCCGCTTGTCAGCGTCAGGCGGCCAAACTGTGTTCCATCTGAGAGTTTATTTCAGACGCAGTGTTCGTGACCATCTCTGGATAAACCGAGTGCATTCGAAGTCATCAAGAAACATGACCTTTTAATTCCTCTTGTAGTCGAGAAGGCAGGCACAAGCAGCAGGCTGATAACCCCATCTCTCCCAAGTGCCACACACTTGTACTCAGGTGCCCTTGGCCCAGCTGCCTTTGACGACTGTCAAGGCCGAGGTTGGCAGAATGAGCTGCGGCTCTCAGAGCTGCCCAGGCGTTAGGCAGAGACTCTAGCATCGCTGTCTGCCCTTCCAGAGGGTCCCGTGTGGCCTGTGCTCTCCCTCCATCCTTAGGGGATGCTGTTGCTGAGGGCTTGTCACCTACCTTTCCATGTGAGTTGCTGTTCAGGCATCAGACACAGGCCCCCATGTGGACAGCAGATTGCTCTCCTCAGTGATCCATCCCCTCCTTCAGCTTTCCCGGCTCTGCAGATCTTCCCGTCCCAAGGCTGGTGCAGGGTTGCAGGGGTCAGTACTTTTGGTTTAGGGTCCTTGGGCCTAGGCTGTAAGGGAAGCTCCGCATCAGGGCAGAGGCACCATGATGTTTGGTGGCTAAGATACTGTTTATCCAGGACGTCAAAGAATGTACTGTGGAAGTGGAGCAGGCCAGGGGTCACCGCCTAGTATTGTCTCTCCCTCCCTCCCTGCTTGTCCCCATCTCTCTCTCTCTCTCTCCCTCCCTCCCTCTCCCTCCCTGCCTCCCTCTCAGTGTTTTGCCCCTGGCTCTCAGCCTCCCAAACACAGGCACTCTCTTTGTAACACTCCAGTCACCCTCCCACGCTCTATGTGGCCCAGGGGAAGCCACTTTCCTCTCTGCTCCTCCCGTCCCTACCTATAAAACAAGGAACTTGGACTAAAGATTCTCAGAAGGACCTTTTTGCTCTGACAGTTAATGATTCGATGACTTTATGCGTTGTTTGTGTTTTAAGTTCTGGAATGGGAACTGGAAAGCCAACGAACCAAGTGCCAACAATCCTGGAAGCTCAAAACTCTTATTTTTCTTGCAAAAAAAGTGGTTTTGCTGGTCAAGGCTTCTCAAAGAATAGACAAATTTTCCTGCCAGTGGCTGCATGACAGGATGACAGCTTCTCTGGGGGACTCCAGGCCCTGAGCCAGGGTCCCTGCTGATCTCTGCTTCACTCACCAGACAGCTTTCTGCACTCAGAGCTCCTGGGTTGTCTCACCATGGCTTCCTCACAGTGGGCTGGGCGGGCCTCTCCTCTCCCATCAGTGACCCCTGTTTGAGTTGGGGTGTGAGAACACAGCTGAGGAATGGTGCTATGTGGCCTCACCATGCACCATCCACCAACCGTGTTCATCGGCTAATTGGGCTCACGCAAACAGGAACCGAGACACCGAATGGAGAAATGTGGCCATGCTTGGAGGCAGCCCTGGGAAATCCGCCACTACCTGTCTTCCAGTGGAATGGGTGATGTGTATTTCTCTAGTTGTCTAATAAACTACATTAGGCCTAAAAGCAAAGCTGTTCCAAGAAAGGGAAAGGAGGGACACAGAACGTAACCCTAGTGGCTACTGTAGGGAGAAGCATTATAATTATATGAGAGTCTATAAACTTCCTTCCAGCTAAAGCAAAAGGGTAATAGGGTAGATTTGTACAATTTTTACCCAATAGAAAGAAAAATAGCATCTTCAAGAGAGAGGCAAAGCCATCTCTCCCCATAACAGGTGCCAGTGACTAACTGGACTCTCCCACGTAGCACCTTTGCAAGGAGCAGTGAGTGGCTGGTGGCCCGTGTCCTCCACTGAAATTGTGGGTTGTGGGACAAAGAGGGTAACAGTTGGGGAGCAGGTGTGGTGCTGCCCAGTGACCTGGGGGCTGCTGGTAGGGGAGGTGGCTAGGTGGGCAGAGCAGCAGGTAGATGCCCGGGCTCACCCCTTCCCTCCCCTCTCCTTGCCTGCCACTGGGTGTCAGCTTGCTGGTTCCCAAACTGTGCGTGGAACACAGCCAGGTAGGCAGTGCAGACGCTGAAGGGAAACAGCTGGGAGATTTAAGAGAAGTGTGGAGAGAAGTAAACTGGATTTCTATTTCTTGTTTGCACTGTTAAAACGTTCCTTTACTGTGAGAGCCTTTCTGGTAAATGAAGGGGAAAGGGAACTCCACGGCAAGTAGCAGCCGTAAAACAAAGGGAACAAAAGCAGGAAACTGCCGAAATGGGTTTTGCTGCTCTAGATATATGGAGACATGCAGCTGGGCTGATGGATGGAGCCAGGCGGCCCCTGTAGCGAAAAGCCCGAAACGAGAAAGGAGACTGGGAGTAGAGCAGAAAAGAGGCTTGTCTCTTGTCTCAAGAACATCGCAGGGAGTTAAGTCAAGGTGCTGGAAATAAAATAGGCAGGGAAGACTTCCCTTCCTGGGGAAGTGCCGGAGAAAGAGACTAAGAACAGGACTACACTGGAGCAGACTTGGCCCATCCCCTTTCATTTGCCTTTGCTCATCCCCTTGGTCAGCCCCGTGACTGCAGCCCACAGGGACAGGCCGGAAGACAGGAAGGTCTCAAAGGATTGGATGGGAGATATAGGGACTTGCTGTAAATGAATCTGAGAACTGCCTTCGATATTCAATCTAGCCCCCCCGCCCCCATGCACACGCACACGCTCACGCTCACGCTCACGCACACCCAGAGCTTCAAAAAGGAGCAAATAAGTTACAATAGCAGGAGACACTTAGAAATAAACCTGTCCTGCTGGTGGTACAGAGGAGCATAAATTCTGTGTAGGGCCAATGGAATAAATGAAGGCACTTTCCTACAGGAACCGTGCCGGTTGTTGCATCAGAGGTGACCTATAGCTACAGAGGCCTATAAATTCCAATGTTTATAGAGTCTTTCCTCATTCCTGCTGCAGGTAATTAAGTTGTAGGGGCACGTCTCATGAACTCCAGGGCCTTCCCTATAAAGACCCCAGGCCACCAGATTGAAGGCAGAAAGATTCCATCTAAAACCAAGGGCCCTGGACTACAGAACCCACCCTTTGCCCACCCTTGGAACTTCTCCCCCCAAACTCAGGGTGGGTTTTCGTGCTGGGCTCTCTGCAGAGGCCACCAGGAAACTGGGACAGATGAAGAGCTGGAAGGTTTTGCCGGTGATGCTAGACGTGGGGGTGAATGGAAATGGACCCTCCCGTTTCAATCCTTCTTGTGCTCAGCATGAAATCCAAATGCCTGGCGCACAAGCCTGTGAATGGCCTGGCGTGAGTCTTGTTTCAAGGTGGAGCCCCATAATCCCCTGGGAGACCTCTCAGAGTCCCTGAACAGCCCTGTGCCCTTGCTAACTCCCCTCCTCCAGGAATGCCCTCTCCCCTTCCTCCCTCCTCCCAGGGAAACAGCAGGCTCAGGTGCCCCTCCTCTGTGCAGCAAGTGCTCAGCCGTCTCCCCTCTGCCAGTTGTGCCTCTTGCCCTCTAAACCGGGGTTGCTAGAGAGCCAGGACTGTGGGGCTCATCTCTGAATTCCTGGTGCCTACAATTGTGCCTGGAATATGGACTGGAATGGGACAGGAAATGAATATGAAAGAAGGGACAGATGTTAGGAGTATCATCCCTCATCATTAGCAGGAAAGAAGAGGTGGCCCCAGCACTCGGATGGTTGAGGACAGACCTGCCGCCCCCAGCCTTCCTCCAGCCATCATAGCTCTTACCGCTGTCTGCCTGGGGTGGTCAGAATGGAAACCAGGGGGTTCTTTAGCCCTTTGTTCTTGACATCAGCTACCATGAGAAGGTCAGGGCTCCCAGGTGACCCCTCCTCATCCTTTGGGTAATAGTCTTCAAATAGCTTTAAAGGTAGAGGGACAGCCCCCTTCACTCCCTCCCTCTGTGCCCAGGCACTCCCTGTCACTCTTGCCTGCTTTGCTTTTATAGTTCGTATTACCCCTGAGACACTGCGCATTTTAAGTCTTTGTCTCCTCTCACTAGAATGTTAGCTCCTTGAAGGCAGAACTCGGTCATTTTCTTTACTGCCTTCTTCTCTTCTTTGGGAGTAGCCTAGTTAGGTGATGGTGAAGGCAGGGGTTTCTCAGACTGGATATCATTACTGCCAAGGTCACTCATTCCTTCTGGATAAGATCTGTAGCCCCATCTGCAGCCCCCCATCATGGAACCAGGCCTGAATCTTGGCAGAAATCTGTCAAAGCTAATAGTATTTATTTGGGGGGGGGGGTGTTTCATCTAACTATCCTCCTTTTGATTCCTACCTCCTGGTACGTGCCAACCCCCATCTCTCCCAGATTCCAGGTTCTAGTTCTTTAGCTGTCCTGTGATAGCCCCAGTTCACAGTGCTCAGCACTCTGGGCTGCTGCAGGGGCATCCGGCAAGCCTTGAGCATCTCAACAGCCTCATCAGACATCCTGCCCCAGGTGAAGGCACCTAGAGAAACTCCAGTGCTGGGGCACAGCTGGACCAGTGGTCCCTCCCACCCCCACACTTGGCTGACTTATTTGTACAGCCTGCTTGGGCAAATGAATGCCATGCCAAGCAGAAGGCCAGAAACTAACATGTGGTAGAGCTAGATATTTCTGTGTCCATTATCTCACTATTTCACCACATTGTTTAGGGGTCAAAAATTGTAACCCTGTTTTTAAAATCAGGTAAATGAGGCAAATCAGACACCTTGTCCAATGTCACACAGTTAGTAAGGAGCAGAGCTTCAAGTCCATATCTCTTTAACTCTAAAGGCCAGCATCTGTTGTGGAGTCATGATGACGTGAGATGTCATGGTTGGGTTTATTTTGGTGCCTGTTTTGAGTGTGACTTATGCTGTGAACATCTTGTGAACATCTCCATTACTTTGGAGATGTCAACCTGGCTGAAATGGCCTGGATGTGACTTCTAAGAATCATGAGGTGGAAAAGCAATCCCGGAGGGCCCAACCCACCCATTATATATATGTCGAAGCTGAGGCCCAAATTGTCCCAGGCAGTGTCCATTCTGGCCCCAGCTGGCCCAGAAATGGTTGCATCCAGGTTCTTATAAGTAATAAGGAGAATGGTGTTTAGAACTCCAGTGGTCTGTTTTCTAGCTTGTGTGCCAACCCCTCCACCCCTGTCTGTTTTTTACGGCCTCAGCACAGCAGAGGTAGAACTGCCACCAATCTTCCCTGATGTACCCTTCCCAAGTTGGGATGTGGGAGTCACTGGACTGGTCAAATCCTGCACAGATGGGGGGTCCCAGAATGTCAGAGGTGGGCTAGTTCCCAAGGGAGCCAGGGGCAGCAGACATGGGGGTGAGGGTTGAAGGAGGAGCTTACATGTGCCAAGAGGTTGGTGACGAGGGACACTTGCTGGAAAAAGAGGAGGGGCAACCTGAACACAATTGGGGTCCCCTTTAGGACCCAGATTATACCTCCAGAGAGGACCCTTTCCCCATTTACTAAGGGCTGCCTCTCCTTTGAATGGGGGGGGCGGGCATCGAGGTAGTGGAACATGCCAGGCAGAAGTCACACCACCCTGACCTCCAACTCCGTTGATGAGGCCACCAATCAGGCCCCCTCCGAAGCCACCTGGGGTGTTGGTTTACAGCCCTCTGCTAGAGATCCAGCTCCTGGCCCGTTTCTGCCTCATAAGCAGACCAGCCCACGTAGAAGCCAGACAACGGAGTGTTTGATTTACGCCTTTAATACCGTGAGCTTCATTTAGCCAGTCTGGAAAACACAGTTCGTTGTGGGAAGCTGGAGTTTTTCTTTCCTCGCCCACCCTCAGCAGACACCCACTTTGACGGCGGGTTTGTCTCTCTGGTTCTCCCTGCCCCTTTTCTGAAAGGTCTATTCTTCTGTCCCAGGCAGTGTCGGTCTAGAAGCCAGGGGGCCGGGCCCGCAGCTGGGTGGGCAAGGTGAAGAATGCTGATGGACATTAACTTCTTTCCCCCCCAAAGGCACGGTATGTATAACAGTGACCACCCTCCCCCAGCACAGAAGAAGAATTACAGCACCCTAAAAATGTCACCCATTTCAATGTATCCAAATAAATACACTGTTTTCACACTTGGCGAGCAAGCTGACATAAATGATTCAGACACTTTTACTCAAAGTCCCTTCTCTCGCAGAAAGCCAAATGAACTTTCAGTGATTCTCTTGGTAGTGAAGGTCTTGGTGGCAAAGTTCCTCTTTGTGGGGAGGGGGAGGGCAATGAAAATCTATAGACTTTTTTTTGTCCCAAGATATCCTTAATGATTTCCAGGACAACACACGGCAGAATGGCGCACATACCAGCTCCACACGTCCCCCGGGTCCCAGTTCATTTTCTTTTCATGAATTCCTCGTAAGTTATACATCAACCATGCTCTTCGGATTCTTTTAGATATCTTGCTTTCAAGTTGTTATGTCTTGGTTTGGCTCTGTGTTTTCTTCCGTCTTTTTTCCTTCCTTTTTCATTTGCTCTCGCTTCTTTCCTTAAGATTGGGTGCCCCTCCGCCCCTGCCTCCCACAGACACACACCCTCAGCTCCCCCAGCCCCGCCTTTCGTATTCCCCACGCTGTTGTTTTCTCTGGCGTGAACGCACTGCACTGTGCCTGTGAAGCCTGGCGTGGGTGGGGAGGGGGGAAGGCTCAGTTCACTGTCCCATCTTCACCAAGAGAACACTGTGTCTCAGCAAGGCTGGGCGTATTAAGGTAACAGGACACTGGGTCGCAACCCCCAGATTGACTCACTCTGGGCTCTTGCCTGGTCGTGTTGGGAAACCAGCATGGCCAGGTGGACTCCAGGATCTCAGGGGAGCTCCAGGGTGTGATAGAGACACGAGGGCTCTGCACCATCCCAGTGAGCGAGAGGAGTGGATAGTTATGGGACAAGGACAGGGGAAGCTTAGAGCTCAGAGAGGGTCCAGGTAGGTGGGCAGCCGGGTAGCTGGTGCCTGTATCTTCCTGGGGAGTATAGCTCCATGGCTTGAAGCGAGTTCTGAGGATGACATGACAGAGCACCAAAGGTGCCCACCTCTCCTTGCCCTTGTCTGAGTGTGTCGCCAGTGTGGTGGAGAATGGGTGAGTCTAGAACAGTCTTGCGGGGAATGGAATCCTCAGGCACGACATGGCTGTGGCCAGCAGCTTGCTCTTCTGTGAAGACCCTCTGAGGACATCAAGGGAATGTGAGAGTGGAAAGAAGCCATGGTGATAGCTGTTTTCCCTTCCTCCTCTGTTCCACCCCGGGATCCACAGGGAGACAGGCTGGGCAGGGTGTCCTTGCCCATATTTCATGTTGTGTGAGTGTTCTCTCCTTCTGTCTCTTTCTCTCTTCAACTCTCTCTCTTATAAAGACAGAACAGTCTCTTCCCTAGCAGGCTCCCTCTCTGCCACCCATCGCACTATCCCAATCACAGTGACAAATGATGCTTACCGGAGCCCCTGCTCAGGGCTTCCTGCCCTTAATGAGAACAGGGCGGGCAGGGCGAGCCAGGCCCCCACTCGAGAGGCAGTGTCCCGAAGCTGTCTCCCACCTGCCCCGTGAATCACTGACGCCTTCTGGCCGCCACCAGCCCGACCACCTGCATTCTGTCAGCCAGGGACAGGCCCTCGTCAGCCCACCCTGTGCTGACTGCTAGAGCAAAGGGGAGGTGGGAAGTCGCCTGAGGCAGCTGCAGGAGGGAGGAGGGGCGAGAACTGGACTGTTCAGAGGAGTGGACAACAGAGGGGGGGCCAAGAGGGAGGCTGAAGGAAAGGAGAAAGGCAGGGGGAGGAGAGAACCGTGGAAGGAGGCAGAGGAGGGAACGGGCCAGGGGAAAGACACTCACAGGAGGGGAAGAGACCGCGGAGAGAAGACAGGGCGCGTGCTCGCGTGGGTGTGCATGCGTGTAGTGCGTGGAATGGCAGGAGCAGGAAGGCTGTGTGGGTCACAGCACAACTGCCAAAGGACATCGGAGGGACAATTTTCCCTTTTACTCTGGCTCTCTGGGGAGGGGCCGAGGCTGCGGGAGACAAAAGACCTTATTTGCCCATAACTCCCAGCTGATTGCACTCTACCGCCTTTCTCCCGGCCTTAAAGAAAAAGTATGATTGCTATTTTGCTGTCAAATGGGACCTATCTAATTAAAACAGCTTTGTAAGTAAGCATCAAGAAAGAGGGAAGCATGTCCGTCTGCGTGTGTGGACCTAGGGACAGCCTCCCAACCCACTGTGCCTTGTTTGGGGTAGAAAGGTGGGTTTTGTGTCCCCAAGGAGCAATGCCCCCTTTCCCCCCTGTTTGCATTGGCATGAAAGGAAGAGCGGCGCCGTGGGTGGGGACCGCAGGGAGCCCGCTGTGCGCTCCGCGGGCCTCACACTGCGCCTGACTCTGCGCGATCATCCCAGGAGGGGGGGGCGCGGGGTGCCGGCTCTGCGAGCATCTGTAGCACCACTTTGCTAAGAAATGATCTTTCCTCCCGCACAGTGGCAAGATGCTACCCTCGGAAGCTTCCCCGACAGTGGCGCTGGTGGCACGGAGCGAGCATAATGTCCCCTGCCTCCACTGAGCCGGTTATTTATACAATCCTGCGCAGGAGTCGGAGTCATTTCTGTGCGTGTGTTTTTTTAACTTTGCCGGCTGCTGCGGCTTTTGCAACGAAATAATTACTTTTGTGCCAAGTACTTAGGTAACAAGATAAACAAGAGGCAACATAAATGGAATGTAAATATGGAACAGTGTCTGAAAGGAAAGCAGCCCGGGGAGAACGAGCCTGGCGTGGTTTCTGCATCTAGTAAAATCCCCAGGGAGCCGGCGAAGCTGCCTCAGCCGCCCTTAGTAGGCCTGGGGCTCTTCCAGGAAGGGTTTCTGGCCAGATTTCCCCGAGGAAGCCTCACCCGTGTTTTTCAGTGACGGTTGATGGCTGGGGTGGGGGGCAAGGGGTCAAGGATCAGAATTCACTTCTTATGGCTCTGTTTGAAATCCCAGGAAGCTATTTGGTCATTTCTCTGAGTGATCTTGAGCAAGTCATTTCTCTTCTCTGCACTCCAAGGACTCATTTCTAACCCTAGGGATGGAACTCAAGGATTCCCCCAACTCTATGTAATTCCTACGGAATATTTTCATGCCTGAGTAGGCTGGAATTCATAAGTGAGGAGGAGCTAGGAGATGTGGAATCGACATTTCTAGTCCTATCTGTAGGCAGCTGTCTTTAGATATCTGTAACAAGTTGAATAGTTGATAATTTCCCCAAAGCTGTATCCACCCAGGACCTCCTTTGAATGTGAAAGGGTCTTTGGGGAAAGGGTCCTTGCAGATGTCAGTAAGTTAAGAATCTCAAGGTGAGATGACTCTGGGTTGAGGTGGACCCTAAATGCAATGACAAGTCTTTATAAAAGAAGGGAGGGGGAAACAGACTTGGGCACAGAGGAGGCCATGTGAAGACAGAGGCAGACTAGAGTGATGCTGCCATAAGCCAAGAAATGCCAAGAGCCCCCAGAAGCTGGGAGAGTCAAGGAAGGTTCTTTCCTGGAGCCTTCAGAGGGAGCGTGGCCCTGCTGACACCTTGATTTCTGAGTTCCAGCCTCCAGAACTGAGAGAAGATATTTTTGTTGTTTCAAGCACCCCGTTTGTGGTAATTTATTACAGCAGCTACAGAAAACTAATATACCATCCATAAGCCTGAAATGAAGACCCATTCTCTTGGCAGGGTCTCCTACTCTCTCTTACATTTTGGAAGATGAAATCTGTCCAAGTGGGCGTATCAAGAAAAAAGAAAGGAGATCTGAGCAGGAGAACAGACCTCACCCTGGCCAGGCCTGTGCCCGCTTTAGCAGAGGCCCCTCAGGGTTGTGTCACAAAGAGGGGTCCGGCTGTGGTCAGGTGGTCTTTGTCACTTTGAGACCTGGATTCCAGCCCTCTCACTGTTTTCAGGTAGCCGCTTGACCTGGGACCAAGTCACATCACCTTTCTGAACCTCAAATTCTTTACATGTAAAGTGGAAGCATCGGTCAGTAGCTCTCAAATCCGTCATAGTAACTGTTGGCAATGCCCCATGATTATCCTAAAACGAAATCCAAAAACAGTATCATCTTGAAGATATAACCTATCTGCAGTCCTAATTAAACAAGTAATTATATATTAATAATGACATGAAGGAGGAATAAAGGAAAGGTAATTTGTAATAAAATAAGTTTATTTCAATATGTAAGTGATTGGCATGTCTATACTGGAAAATACTGTCAGGCGCTACTTGAAGGTTTTCACTAGGTGTCAGGTGGCCTTGAAGGCAGGAAGAAAAATGGGGACTGCTCCAGGTGGGTTGTTTGATAACTCAGGCAGCATGAAGGGCATTCCATCAGTGACATGGTTTCCTCAGATGGTGAACAAGTCCTGGAGAACTAAATAACACAATTTTTCCTAGGTTTACAAGGAAGTTGCCTTTCTGGAAAATACAGTATATATTAAAACCATATTTTAAAACATAATATGTTTTATGTCATAAAATGCAGTTATTTTCTGGGCCCAGGTCATTATCAGCAGGTTTTTCGCCTACATGCGTGTCCTACAGGACATTCAGAAGTCACTCAGCAACCCAGCCCCAGCTTGAAAGGCCTCCCCACACTCTAGGTGTCCTGCAAACCTACTCCCTGCTGTGAATGCCAGCACCACTCCCAGTCACTGCGATGAGTGAAAATGCCTCCCCAGATCCCCAACTTTCCCCCAGGAGGCATCAACACCCTTGAGGACCAGTGGACTCAATATTCCCTAAGGCCTCATCCAGTCCTGTGCTGGACCCCATGTGAGCTCACTGTCTCTAGAACATTGTAAATGATATCAGTGGCTAAAGTGTCAATCAACAAACATTCATTGAACCTCAGCTTTTGCTCTGCACTGAGCTGAAGCTAGAGAAGAGGTACAACATGCATTTACCCAAGGTGGGCTCGGCATGCTCTGAAGCCTGGGACCAAGCTCCCCTTCCTGTCTCCCTCCCTGTCCCTTCATCCCTTCTTTGTCTTTTCTTCCTTCCATACTTCCTTCCTTTCCTATCTTCACTCCCCTTTTTCCCTGACTTTTCTTCCTTTTTCCTGCCAAGTGCTTCCTAGACTCCAGTCTAGGGACTCGAATCAGGCCGATTAAATAAGAATAGCCGAGGATTAGGTGCATATCCAGATGACTGGCTATGGCTGCTCACAAAGACTCTGGTTCAGGTCTGGGCTTTCACACAAAAGCTGTTCCCAGATAGAACAGGACACGATATAAATGGGCACCATTGTCAGCTCATTTCAGAGGCCAATCAGGAGCCTTGTGTTTGGAGAATTATTTCAACTAGATAATCCCCCTAAACATGTACAAATTAGTCACCTGGAAAAATATCAAAGAACATAGCGTGGGCCCAAGAGAGGTGACAGAAAACAGTTCTCTAGGAATAGACACTGGGGCTGGATTTGGGGTCAGTGGGCTTCACACATGTTTAGCTCACCAGCTCTTAGCAGCACCCGATCTCACACACAGGGCTGTTGGTTTTTGTCAGCTCACAATAGTTATGTGGTTATATGGCATTTAATAAGCAACAAAGGTCAGCTACAGAAGTGACTTGCACATGATAATGATTAATGATAAAACGTAAGATGCATCCAACCCAACCACATCTAGGAGTGGGAAAGATGTGGACACATTTTTAACCCAGAGAAAGAGAAAAGAGGCAACTTTGGAGGCAGGCAGCTTGCCTTCCAGTTGCAGTTTCTCGGTGATTATTGGCTCCAGGGGTGGAGCTGAAGAGCTGGGTGGAGAAAACATGTTTGAGTCTGGCCAACCTGGGTTTGACTACCAATCTTGCCCTTCACTAGGGCCTGGAAACTCAGGCAAGCTGTTGAGCTCCTTCATAAACTAAGGACAATGACATCTGCCCCCAAGGCTGCTAGGTGACAGCTGGGATAATAAACAGCAGGGAGTCTTATTATGGTTCTGGCAAGTTGCAAATGTTCCATGAATTTTAGTTCTGTCATCCTACCAGCCTCACTAACAACAACAAACATGCAGAGTAGTGGGAGGGACCGCACCAAGCCAGAACGTCCCAGAGCTGGGTGCTTGGATGGATATCTGCCAGGGAGACTGAGGATAAGAAGGGGTGCTGAGAATGACCTCGGGCCTGGCCTGGATTCCCACAGTGTGGACCTAGAATAAAGCCTGGCAGAGCCTGGCCTTCACTCCCTAGTCCAGGCTTCCCAAGTGGGTCTCCACTGCCGAAGGGAAGCCTAGGAAGAATGTGAGTGATGTCTTGCGAGGCTCCTTCAGCTTCAGAGTACCCGAGGTCATCACTTTTAATTTATCACCTGAACCTGGTACACTCTGAGCAGAGAGCCCCTCCAAATCCTCTTTGCACAGATGATGGATCTAGAGAATGCCTTCAGCTCACCCCAGCCACAGCTGTCCAAGAACAAAGGGATTTGGATCAGCAGCCTACATTGATCAAACCACAAGCGCTTATTGAGTTTCTTCTTGGTGCTTTATCTTCCTAAGTGCAAAGCTGATCATGTCACTTTCTTGCTTAAAGATTTCCACTGACTCCCCATCACCTACAGGATACAGACTGAGATTCCCTAGTGTGGCTGACAAATCCCTTCCATCTGACGACTCTCCCATCTGCCAACCTTCAAATCTAGGTCCCCAGATGAGCACACATGTGCCACATGCCAACACACCCCACTGTACCATTATACAAGACTTCCCATCACACCCTGAAAATATCATGTTTTCTCATGCCTCTGCCTCTCGAGACATGCTTTTTCTCTGCTTTAACTCCTGGTCCTCTTTTTGTCACTAGGCAGGACCATATCAAATATTGTTACTGTGTCATGTCTGCTCCAGCAACCATCAGCAGAGCTGGCCCCCTCTCTCAACTAGCGATAATTAATCATTCCTCATTCTTTCTTATCTCTCCTCCTGTAACTCTGATTAAATAAACGTATGTTGGATTTCCTCACTTTATCCCACAAACGTACTTTATGCCCTGTCACTTTATGCCCTGACCTTCTTCTCTGACTCTCATCCTAGCTAGCCATGTGACTTTCCTTGGGTCTTATTTACTATGGCACAGGCAGAGACTTGAAGACATGCAAGGACATTTCCACTTGTTCTTGCACTCTGTGACAGCCAGGAGAGGGCCATGCCCCTGGTCCTGAGCAGAGACTGAGAGAATCATGGAGCTGAGCAAAGTCACCCCAGAAGCCTCATCTAATAGGATCCTAGTGGACAGCAGGTGATCTGCATACTGTGAGGGCTCAGCCAAGATCAGCAGAACTGCCTGGGTGCCACGCCAGGTGTGTGGGTAAGAAACAATTCTTCTGTGTGCCATTGTGGGCTCTTTCTCCCACAACATACTGTGCCACAGACAAGTGACACTCCTCTGAGTGGGTCTCCCTCCTAGGGCCTACCCTAGGCTTTGTCTCCTGTCCCTCCTGCTCCACAAAAGCAAGGTTCTGCAGAAGGCCACTCCAGGGCACCCGCCTTCATGGAGTGACACTTTCAAGTCAACTTCAAATTTCCAAGGAATTCCCTTACTTTCCTCACAACCAACAATTTAAAAAATATATAGTTTTTAATCCAGAATTTCAGGTATGCAGTGGTGGGAGGGGGTTGGTAGGCATGGAACTGGCTTTTATAATTACTTATCTGATAATGTCTACCTCCCCACCAGACTGTGGTCTTCCAAATAGGAGAGACACTGTAAAGTGCCTTGGGCAAGCTGTCTTTCTCTGCAGTGCCTCCTCCAGGGCAAGCCATTAGCCCCCCCACATAGATGGTCATTGTTCTCCCCGAACACTCTGTAGGATGATACCCCTGGATTAGGCAAGGGGACCCTTTCTGACATGTCCTAGATATATCACCTGCTTTCATGAACACACAGAAAGTGTACTCTTCTGGGAGCCCCTTCATCAATTCCATCGCCAGAAATACCTGGCACCCTGGGCCATTGGGGCACAGCCCAGGGGACACATCCCTGAAACAGCCTGTTTCATTCCTCATCAGCCAAGTCTATAACCATGATCATTACCTGCCACCACCTCAGAGAGGATGCTTTTCTATTTCAGCTCCCCGCACATATTTTCTTCCTTGTACAGGTTTAGTGTCTTCATAACACAGATACCGGTGTCTTTTCATGTATAAATCTTTTATAAGTACCAACAGGCTGGGCCCTGCTCGGTGCGAAAATCAGAGGAGCTGATAAGCTCCCCTTTCTAGTTCCAGTCCACTTTCTGCACTTTCCTCCTTGGCAACCTGAGTCCCGCCCCACCCCTGCTGCAATGAGCTCCTGGGGAGCACATGCGGGCATAGACCTGGAAGCAAGTTTATCCAGGAAACCCGCACGCCCAAAGCACTTACCGCTGAGACTCACTGCTGCTGAGCGTTTGCAGCTTTTCGTGAAGGGCTTTCACTGGGGATCTTCCAGTGGGTCCTGTAAGGCTCAGTTGTCTTTTGGTCAGTGGAAGGTGACAATACTCAAAGCTCAGGTCAGGAGGCCTGCAGGGCCCAACATCCACTTTACCTCCAATCTAATATAATAAGCAGTGATCGAAGGAGGAAGTGCATGGCCATGTGCCTGAGAATAGACCTGAAACCCAATATGAAGAGAAGGAAATGAGGAGAAAAGTGAAAACTGGAGGCAAGGGAGGGTCCCCCAACTCTAGGCAATGGAGAATCATATTGCTGACTTGCTAGGGGTTTTCAGGGTGATGATAGAGAGTGCCTACTTGGGAAGACAGGGTATTTCAGGTGAAATCCATGTTTCCCAGCATGCACTGCACTACTCTTGTTCTTCTGAACAAGCAGAAAGTGGTGAGCCAGGTCTGATCAGGGGAAGGTGGTTCATTTTCAAATGACACGTTTCATCCACCCTCATTTGAAAAAAAATTGCATTCAATAGACTGATATTTATAATCAGAATCCCAAATGGTTAACTTATATCCACATGAACAGTTAAGTTTCAGGGGACAGACTGAAATTTTATTAATTTATGATCAGAAATACAATTTTTCCAGAAACTGCGTTTATCAGTAGATCTGTATGTGAGACCAAGTCACAATTGAAAAGTTCTCTTGAGAGCCTGAAACCGGAGCAAAGGAAGTCAGGGCATGACTCATTCAATGGCATTAGGTGACCACAATCTAATCCACTTCCCCCCCACAGGGTTAACCTGGTACACTGGCAGGAACACAGGGGGTCTACTGGCTGCAGCTCCTGCCGTCTCCCCTGCATTGGATGGTCCTGCCCTTGTGATAGGAAACTTGGGTGAGAATCCTCTGCTCCATTAGTTGGACTGGCAGCGCCACCAGTTAATTTTTGGGAATCCATTTTGTTTTCTTCATAGCTGACCAACTCTCTTCAGATCAACAGACTCTTCCTTTAGATTTGTTCGTGCCTCCTACAGAGTTACAGCAATCATTAGACTATCATCATTCTCTCTATCTTACGCCTAACACTTTCTATAACTCTTTGCTGCTAGTGGTCCAGGTTCTAGCTCTGAATGGAAGCACAGAAGAGCTCTGTGCCCTATCTCACCGGACAGCTCCTTCAGTGAGTTGAGGCTTGGCATTACACCAGGTCGCCACATACAATTGCTTAAGTTTTGCACTGAGCAAGGGAATGGGGTTGTAGGGAGTAACTTGGGTGAGGAGCCTGGTATGGAATTGCTCCTCTGTGGAGAGAGGCATTTCCCTTCTTTGCCAAAGGCTCCATATGAACTAGCAATGGGTATGGAGATGATGGCGCTCCAATCTTAACATTTTTGGGCCCAGCAGCTGTTTCTTAGAGTTAATGACATTCTGACATTCTGAACTCTCTCTGTAATACATTCAAATGTACTCTCAAGATACATTCAAATTTATCAGTGTCCTATATCAGCAATCTTCAACGGGTGTGCCACAAGAATTTTTAAAGCATGCAATACCTGACTATTTAGTCAGGGGCACTGACCTCTTTTCCCTTAGATTGTCAACAGCCCACACAACAGCCGTTCAGTGTGCTGAATAAAAATTATACCTACTTTTTTGTCAGATTGGCAAAAATATAATATATTCTTTGGTGTGCCACAGAAGTTTAGTAATTAGTTTATGTGCCATGAGATGAAAAAGGTTGAACAGCACTATCCTATATAAATGTGACATCCAGAATTGGCTAAAATCTACCCCAAAGCAATGAGACACCTACATTCCTTTGATTTATAAATTACTATTCACACGGCTAAAAGTTACACTCATTTTTTTAGCAGCCCCATCACACTGTTGGCTCATGCTGAGCTTGTTGTTCACAAAAACCTCGGATGTTTTTCCTTTGAGATGCACTGGTGACATCCAATCTTCTAAATCTTGTGCAGAATAGGGACCCTACATTAATTTCTGTTAAAACTCGACGTGATTTTAGCCATTAGAGTTGCCGACTGAGGGCTTTGCGAGGAGCCTGAGTCATCTGTCAGCACGCTGCACTCCTGCCTGGGCGTTGCACCAGGCTGGTCACCTGCTTCCTACAGCTTTACAGAAAGCAAGGCAGGGAGGGAGGAAGGAACAGCAGCTTGGGACAGCTGTGTTTCAGGCACTGCACTCTTACATACGTCATCTTCCTAAATGTTTACAATAATCCTTGCAGATATGCAATAGTATTATTTTTTAGCTTTGAGATAAGTGACTTGCCCAAGGTTGTACAGCTAATCAATTGCAAAGCCAAGAGTCGAACCCAATTCCATTTCATTTTAAATGCCAAGTTTTCTCAGCTAAAATGTGAGGCCTCTGGAGTCATTCTGTAGGGTGCCTCGCTGGTCAAGGCCAAGAAGAGAACTCTCGGGCATCACCTTCGCATCCTCGGTCAGGGGTGGTGAACGTCACTAAGGTCTGGGAAATTGTAGGTGTCCTTTGGGAGCCCCACGTTAGATTCTTATAACAGAGGACGCTAACCAGCTCAGGGAAATGGTGAGCACATTCAGAGCATATTCCCTGGGGTTTGCCGATGCCGGTACATCTTCCTCATGTTGATTTTGAGCTCAACTCTGCTCTTCTTTTCTCTATAAATGCTACAGCTGAACTCACACCCAATTCACATGTTCTCTCTCTGGGGGACTCAGCCAGAAAAAGCTGTGAAAGAGCTGGGATTTTTTTTGCCTGATACCATTTCTTTCTGAGCAATTCAGAATAAAATAGAATATTTGAGTGGGAATCCTAAAAATCACTTAGTCCAATTCTATCATTTTAGTTAACCTATGAGGTGAAGCAACTTTCCTAAGACTGTACCAAAGGCTAATGGGAAAGTCTTGACCCTCAACTTGTAGTCAGGAAAACTTTCCATCACACCACACTACCTCTCTTTTTATTTCAAAGTGACAGAGGGAGTTTTCTAGACCAGGCCTGCAATGGAAACATTGCTATAACTGCGAGAGATCCCTGGCCCATGGTGACCGCTTTGGCCATAGCTGTCATTCTAGAAGGTTCGGACAGGCCTACCTTCATCCAAGCTGGCCTCACTGCTGGCTGCCCTCCTCTTTGTGCTGTGGTCCTCTGTCCCTTTTTCTTACCTGGCCCTTGTGCGGTATTCCATGCATGACAACAGTCAATAACCTCCTTATTAATTGAATGACACTTCATAAAAGTGTTTCTCCAAGGGCTCTGAGAAAGCCAGCTTTGGCTAGCTATAAAGTGTTCAGTAATCATTTAAGAAAAAAATGTTATTCATCATCTTTATGGCAGATCACGGCTGCTGCATTCTCCCCAAGAGTTCAATCCATCAAGTTCCTCAATACAAGGACGGCTAACAAGGTCCCTGTCACTTTGGGTGAAATATACAGCTATCATCAGAAGCCCCTGACTCCCACCAGGAACAAAGGTGTAGCCACCTCCTATCCCAGCATGCTTCATCCAGAAAGCCAGCAAGATGGTTTCGTCTGGCTTCCCATCTCCACTGACAGAAGAGGGGTGGGTGCGAGGAATCCTTTAGTCTCCTCTTGTGCAGATGGCTCTCTGTGGATGTGACGTCTGAGGCTATGAACCCAACCTTTTATGTCTGAGGTATTCATGAGAAAATGCTTATAGGCTCTTGAGAGACTTCTAGCTTGTTCCTTCACATTCCACATTAACAACCATATCAACTAGCTGTATAGTGTTTTGCAAAGTGGTTTCAATTATGTTATCTCACTTGGTCTTCATCTGAAGATAGACAAGGAAGGGTTTACTATCCCTCTTATTTCACAGAGGAGGAAACTAAGGCATATCCAGAGTCACTTGGATTGAGGTGGCATTGTAGGATTTGAACTGGAACCTGGCTTTCAGTTTCACGCATTTTGAACGATTGCATCACCCAGCCTTGTTTCCCTCCTCCATTGTGTAGCCAAGTGCATTTTGACTTAAGTTGTTTGTGTAGTCCTTTCTGTCTGCCTGTATCGGGAACATCATCATTTAAATACAAGGTTCAGGAACAAGACAGGATGCTGTGTTCTGACTTTTCAGTGAACAGCGTGGCAAGGAGCTTCCCTGTTGTTCTAGCTCTATGGAGAAACCTTGGCGTGCGGGCTGGGCAGTCAGCCCACTGCCCCAAGCGTCAGGACTCAGCGAATGGACCCGAGCCTTTCTCTGACCACGGGGCTTGGCCGAGGCTGACTCGGATCATTGTCCCAGGGGCAGCCTCTCTGCCTGTTTCTCTAGCCATTGAGAAAGACTGGAGTAGACCAAGTTGTGTGTGTGTGTGTGTGTGTGTGGGTGTGTGTGTGGTACTCAACAGGAACACATCCAGATTCTATTTACATTCATTGTGTGCACTGCATTAAGTGCTTCCAAGTGGGTTATTTTATTTAATTCTCACTCTTTGCAGTGGATAATACTGTCTGCATTTTTAAGACAAAGAACTGAAGCTCAGAGAGGCTAAGTGACTTGCACTCTGTGATCCGCCTCCTTTCCCCCGCCCCCGGATAGATGATGGAAAGCTGTTTCTCTAGACTCCGCGTACTTACGGGCCACTCCACTTGCCCTCCCATGTTTGCTTCACCCACTGGCCAAGGCCCTGTGGGCTGTAGCCTCCTTCTGCTCTCGCTGCCATGGCCTCCAGCCCTGCCCTGTGCGGGCCTGGGAAGGCCGCTGTCCCGCCCCGGGCGAGGGCCTGCTTTCCTTCCCTGGGCTGGGTGGGCTGCAGCCCTGGGAGCTGGGTGGAGGTCTCCCGACTGAGGAGCAGTGGTCTTCTGCTCCTCTGCTGCTGTTTCTTGACGCGCTGGGCCTCTCCCACTGGTTCGCCCGCCACCCAGGGCTGAGAGCCGGGGTGGGAATTCCCTGATGGACATGGCCCATGCTGGCGGGACGGGAGACACGCTGAGTCACAAGACAAGTGTTCGTTCAGAAGGACGGCGAGTGAGTCTGCGCTGCACATCCTCAGGGGGTGGGGGCGGGGAGATGGGCAGGGGATGAAAGTAAGAGAAAAGAGAGAAAGCAGAGGGAAGGACAGAGCTAAGGGCTCAAGCGAACTAAGGGAAAGCAAAGGAGAAAGGAAAAGTGGGGGAAGGGAAACCACGTGAGGGAATATAGTTTTTTCAGCTGCCCCCTTCTGGGCTTTCCCTGTGCCCCACACCCTGCCTCCCCCTTCCTGGAGGTGGTCCACTGGTGTCACTAAAGTAGATTCACAGCCACATGGATGCCCGTCCCCTCACTCTCTTGAGCAATCTTGAGGAACTATAAAATCCTTCCCTTTTAGTTTTGTTGGGATGGGTGTGACTCTTAAGGGAATACTAGATAGATGATAGATTAGATAGATAGATGATAGATAGATAGATAGATAGATAGATAGATAGATAGATAGATAGATAGATAGGTGATAGATATTTAAGGCCTACAGATACATAAAAATGAGTGAGTTTGTGGGGTCCTGGTTCCTTAGTTTAATTAAAACAAAGACACAGTAAGGAATGCCGGCTACATAAGGCATGTTATTTGGAAGTCCCCAAGAGCTCCCTCTTCCCTATTTCTCATTCCACCTTCTCCTTTGCACATTTCTCTTTTTCTAAAAGAGAAAAGCTAACATTTTTGAATGCTCATTATTTAAAATTGTTATGTCTGCATTTTATTAACCAGAAGCCTGCTAGCTGTGACATATTAATTCAAACAGCTAAGGCATAGAAAAGAAAATGCATCGGTTCTTCAACTGAACCTTGAAAAGTTAGGAGGCTTTGTAGCCCCAGGGCTGATGGACCCACAGCTAAAGCAGCAGCTGGCCCCACCCTCTGGCTCTGCACCTGTGCTCGCACCTCTTCCAGATTGGGGCACATTTCCCAGGATCCTTTGCATGGAAGGACAGAGCCACTTGCAGTTTTAGAGGCCTGAGCTCAGAGCTGGCAATGAAGGGAAAAGGGCAGGTGGTAAGTACCAGTTTCAGGGGAAAAATGCTCAGGGAAGGACTTGGGATGGTCTCAAGTGGATCACATACTTCATCCTGGACCAATCACAAGACCAAAAGGATGGGCCAATTGTCTTGCAAAGACTGGTCCCCTACCCCAGGCTGCAACAGGGTAGGGTATTAGGATTGACAGCTTTTAGGGAGATAATAATGAGAGGGGGAAAGGATTTATGTCTAAGAGAAAAAAGGGAGGGCATGAGCCACACACACAAGAAACAATAGATGTTCACTGCGGTATAAAACATTTGCTGTTTCATGTAATCCTCGAGTCAGCACGAGTAATTAGTAAGATTGGCGAGGCCGGCGTGTGTTCAGCACTGATCCCCAGTACTGGAACAGGGCCTGGCTCATAGTAGGAACTCAAATATTTGTTGTGTGAGAGTGAGGGACACGCTCTCACTAAGCCTGTTTCATAAGGCCTGCCTGGCAGGGTGAAGTAATCCGTGCAAAAGGAGGGACTGGGCCTCAGGTCTGCCTGGCCTCCTACCGCGTTTCACCACCAGGGGTTGCTCCTCCTGTCCGGCTGCAATGAGCTCTGGCTGCCACAGGCTTGCACGCTCCTGTCAGGGCAGCCTCCCCCCCCCCCCCCCCCCCCCCAGGGCCTGCTCAGTAGGGCTTTTTCTTCTCTCCAAGAAGGTGAGGGAGGAAGGTGCTGCAGGTGGACCAGAGCAGGCATGAGGGGGCCTGGCAGGCGATGGAGGGCTGCAAAGGACCTTAGAGCCAATGTTGGTGGCACCTGCCCTGTTTCGGCAGCTAATCCTCAGGTGGGCCACGGAAACATCTAGCACACTCATTGGATTCAGAAGTAGCTCAGCTTACTGTCAGGATCCAAGTGAGGCTGGAGGGAGATGGGGGAGCCAGTGACACTGAACATCAGGCTGATGGAGTTGTATGATTGAACCAAGGAGTTATTTCAGAGCAGGGTTTTAGCCACATGAATTGGACCCAGGCACAGCAACCAGGCCCTGGACAAGCCAGCTGGAATCCAGGGAGGACTGGCCAGTGCCAGCAAGGAGCTCCCATTCTGGGCAAGACAGCTGAGTCAGAGTCGTGGATTGGTTGTGGGTGGGGGCCCAAAGCTCACACAGATTCCCAGAGTAGGAAAGTAAAGGAGGCTCCTGACAGACCCTTCACACACACACTCACAGCACCTCCTGCTGGGCAGGCTGGGAAAGGAAGAGGCTGACAGGAGAAAGCAGCAGAGAGAGAGTCAAATTGTTGTCAAAAGAAGCAAGAAACTCCTTCCTTTTCTTATAGTAAGGCAGTTCTAGAAACTTCTGCATCTCACTGTGTGCTTCTGGCCAAGCCACTTAGGACTCCTTCTTTTCCTCTTGCTCAGCTCCAATGGCTGAGATGACAGCCCCCCGCCCCACTCCCCTACACACACTGCCTTTCACTTCCCAAAGTCATGAACCGCACCTGACCTGCACAAGTGAAACCCCTCTCCATACCTAACCAGGCCTGAGCCTCGTGCTGTGCACATAGCAAACATAAGCCCTGAGACTCTCACACCAGGTCCCGGGCTACCTGGCAGTGGTGAGCTGTCCCCAACAGGCCACACTCCTGTAAGGACTGTCCCCAGGGTCCTTTGCAAGAAGGTATCTGGAGTGACATGGAACTGTGGGGTCTCTGAGGCCAGCTTTAAAAAATAAAATAATAAAGAAACTAAAACATATTAGTATTGACCTCCCTTTTCCCCATTAAACCAGTGAGTACAACCAGTGTCCTGGTAGATTTATACTTAAAAAACCGGGTTCAGCAGCTAGGAGCGGGTGAGTATTGGTAAGTGGCTGCCCTGCAGCAGCTGCTGAGGGGGCCACTTCCCAGGAGAGCTGCCCTGTTCTGAGGGGCAGGGGCTCCAGCCAGGCCCTGAGCCTCCTGGTCCAACACCTGTCCCCATGGGCCTGGCCTCTGGCCCCTAGGAGGTGACTGGCCTGGCACAGCAGCGGGGCCTCCCTGGTCAAGCAGCTGTACCAGCCCCGCAGGAAGGGAAGCTCCAGGGCAGAGGAAGTTATTAGCTCCTCTGAAGCGTTCATCAGAGAAACTAACTGCATTGTTTACTGTGTAAACTTGGACCCGAGCAGCCTCGCAGAGGGGACTTCATAAGAAGGCCTGTTAATATCGATGGCAGACATCACAGGCTCCTCGTGCCATCAGAATGAGCCCCTCACAGTTTAATTCGCTGCAACCTTCCAGCTGAGGCAAAGAAAGGAAGGGGGACAGGAGTGGAAGGACGACTGTGCCAGCCTGCCTGCCAAACAGTGCACTAACCTTCCTGGTCCTGCCTGCAGGGCCCATGCCGGAGGTGGCAATGTCTGCTGAGAGCCCGGTGTGTGCGGGCATTGAGCCATGTGCTGGGATATGGTGGCGGTGGACAGTAAAACCTCCGAGGCTGGTCTGGCCCCTATTCTCTGGGTCAGGGACACCTTCCCAGAGCAGGAGGACATGTTTTTCAGTTGAACAGCCTCAATTTGGGGAAAACTGTGGTTACTATTCTTTCGAAAGCAGTGGGGTGCCCATGACCCCAGGAACTGTCTCTCTCTTGTGTGGCTGTCTCATTCTTCCATAAAGTGTCTCTCTGAGCTTTGTTCCTACAACCTCATGGACTGGGAGCTCCATAATAAGGCCCTCAAAGTTTGGTTAGAGTGGGTTGGTGGAGAGGAGGCCCCATGGGGTAGTGGGAAGACCTGAGAGAGGCCAGTGGTCCTGCACATGGAAGCATGGCACTCACTGTGAGTGACTGGCCAATGGCCACCGGGAGCAGCCGCCCTCCTCAGGTGGGCAAGGACTGGTGGTCAGCATTGAACCTAGGGGCCCTGACCTGGCTCAGGACACTTCAGCCTCTGCTCTTTAGAAGGGATGGTCCACCCTGCTCTGGGCTTGCTCTGCCAGCCTCACTGGCTATGTGATGTAGGGCAGAGAACCTCACTTCTCTAGGGCCGTTTTCATGTTTATACAAGGAGGGGTTTGGGCCAGATAGGAAGCAATAGCTTGGGTTCATCTAGCTTAAATGGTTAAGAAGCCAGATATAGGATGTGAATGTGCACAGAGAAAAGTGGCAAGGGGGTTGCCAGACAAGGCCCAAGGCTGGGCTTCTGGGGCCCCAAGCCCCTCCCGAGTGAAGGCGACAGGGTATGTGTATGTGTGCATCCCTCAGGGAAGAGGGCCAATAGCTTTCATCAGGCTCTTTAAATGTTCAACGATGGCCAAGAACCACTGTGCTCCAATCTAAGTTCTTTCAAGCTCTAAGATGCTCTAGTTCTGAAACTTCCACACCTCCATGAGATTCTCTCTTTGAGTGCAGGTTCTCGAAGGGGCTGCCCTGAGTGCACTGTGGGGCTGCACTCTGAATGGAGATAAAGGGATTCCCATCCACGTGGTGGGCTCATATATACAGGGTTGAAGGCACAGAATTTGGTGTTGTACAGACCTGAGTTTGAATCTCTGCTCTCCTTTTGCAGAGATATCTGTTAATCTCAGTTTCCTCATCTGTAAAATTGACAGACTAATGCAGGGTGACTTCAAGTCTGGAAACATAGGCAAATATATAATAAGTCATTTATGGAGAGCACATGATAGTCTATGATAAACTAACATCAACTGTGATTTATGCCTTATGGCCGTTCTAGAGTAGCATCTACATCAGAGCGTGGTTTTGAGGGTGATGTGTAATGATTAACCTAAGTTGCCTGGCATGTGTAAGTGCCAATAAATGTTACCAATAATGATAATTATAATTTTCATCTGTGCTATGGTCTGTATCCTGGGTTGATTTGCCTCCTGCCCTTAGGTGATGGCTCTGACTAGAGCCACACCCCCACATTCCCTTGTGATGCAGTGTGTCAGGAGTTGTCCTCAAACTCAAGGCCTCGCCTGGCAAGTGTGGCTCAGTGGTTGAGTGACAGCCCATGCACCAAGAGGTCACTGGTTCGATTCCCAGTCAAGGCACATGCCCAGGTTGTGGGCTCAATCCCCAGCAGGGGGTGTGCAAGAGGCAGCCCATAGATGTTGATGTTTCTCTCTCATTGATGTTTCCATCTCTCTCTCCTTCTCCCTTCCTCTCCCTCTAAAAAAATCAATAAAAACATATTTTAAAAAAAAAATCAAGGCCTCAATGGGAGAAGATAGACCAGAGAACATGGGCCAGGAGTCCAAGTGTCCAGCCAAGCAGGTAGAGGCTAAGAGGAGCTGCAGAGACAGCAAGTGAGTGGTTTGGAGGGTAGAGGGGCAGGCAGGGACCAGAGTCCTGCAGCAGTTGAGAGGGAGGTAAAGGTGGGGGCACCTGCAGTCAGTCTCCAACTGTTGATTGTGGCCAAAGCGAGAGGCAGCGAAGACCAGCAGGTGAATTCTGCTCCTGATTGACACAGAGGGCTGGGGAATGCAGAGGTAAACTCAAGGCAGGTAGGTGTGAGTGGCTGTGCTTCTTCAAGAGCAGCAAGGGCCCTGTGAGTCTCCCTGTAAGCCTGTATCTGTAATTGCCTCTCCCCACCCATTCTTTAATTAAAATGAAGCCCCAGCCTTATGGGGGTGGGGCGCAGAAGCTGCAGGGCACAGATGCTTAGAGAAGCAGAAGGTCTCTCCTGGGTTCTCTGAGTGAGAGTCAGGTCCCAGGGGGAGGGATAAAGCAGGGTTTGGAATGAGGGAGGTTGCTTGATGGATGGAGGCAACAACAAAAAATCTATTAGCAGTGCTTTGAGCTCCTTAGAGAACAGTTCTCAAGGAAGCCAAGTAAACAACTTCCTGATACTCAAGATTTGTTAATTAAGCACTTTGAACAGGCTCTGGGGGGAGGGGGCAAACAACTGTAGAATCTGAGTTCTGAGAGTCTTCCAGCTTTAAGCGAGAGGACAGTGGATCTCAGGGACTCCAAGGGCCTGAGGTGGGGCTCAGGGGCCAGCGGCCTGAGGTGTCTCCCAGCCTCAGCCTGGGAGGCCTGGTTGCTGTGACTATAGGAAGCCATGTCAATGGTGGGACCATACATGAGGAGGGGTCTGAGTTGGGTATGCAGTGACACACATACTGTGTTGTCCATCCTGGTGCTCATGAGCCGGCCGTACAGCACACAGAGCAGCAACATCTAATCTGTACAGGGAAAGGCCACCTGGTGTCACCAGAGGGCACACTGTGAAGAAATGGGTGCCCATCGATGCCTAGAATTTCTCAGGAGTCCATCAGGACTTTGGTTTAAGCACAAGACACCTCTGAGCTTCTCTTTCAAAGTGCATATACTCCTGGGAGAAGTATTGTATTAAGTAACTGTGTCTCCTGTAAAGGACACTGTTCAGAGCAGATAGCTCCTGTATTGGAGAGATGGGACCTCCGAGGAGTGAGTGAGCAGGGTTGAGGGGAGAGGGCACTCCAATGGGGAGGGGGAGGGGGAGGGGACCTGGAAGCCCAAGAATTAGGAAGATGGGAGGAAGTATGCCAAACCTGCCCCCAGCTTCCCTGTCATCTTGCCCAGAGGCCTAAATAATGTCCCAGAATAAGCCCAAATAAGAGAGGAGAAAGCAAAGAGGGAACAGGAGGACATGGGAGGGAATCCCCACGAACGAATGTCAGGAATGTGCTTTTCCCCTGATATTTTCAGGGCCAGTCCTCTGTGGGCCACTGTTCTGATTCTGGGAGCAGACCTGGGTGAGTAGTTCCCTCCTTTCCTACCTCCCACTGTCACCAGGTTACAGTCTCCCAAGTCCCACTCCACTCAGTCTCCCTGTTCCCACAGGAGGCTATGAAAATAAATGTTTGGTAAATAGACTCATCTCCTGGGGAGCTATGTAGGAGAGAGATCCTTGGACGACCACTCATAGGAGAGGGAGAATTCCCTCTTGAAGGGGGTGCGTCCAGCCTGGCTCCCACCCAAGTTACCGACGTCTCACACTGGTGGTCCTTCCCTAGACAGAAGGCCCAGCCTCAGCCCCAGACAAGAATCATAATTTATTCTGTCTCCAGCCTCCTGGGAAATGCCCTTTCCCAACCATCTTGGATGGAGAGAACTGCCCAGTGCCTGGGATCCGATACTACACCCCACAGTTCCAGAGTTGGGCTAAGCAGGAGAGGCTTGAAGACAAAGGGAAGGAGCTCTCCTCTCCCTACATGGAAGACACAGGCATACAGTGGAGGATATGGTAAAGCCAGGAACAACACATTTACATTCCAAGATGGGCCCACCGATGCCCAGCTCTGTCACAGTAAGCCCCTGGGCACAGAGGAGAGTGGTCAGTTGGAGGGGAGGAAGCCCTCAGTGAAATCTGGGCTGGCCACAGTGTCCACAAGGCCGGGTCTGCCCACAGTCTCTGGGCTGCATCCCCCCAGTGAGCGCTGAGGTAGATGGAGGTCCCTGAGAGAAGGCAGGCAAAGGAAATGCAAGGAGGCAGGGAAAGGAAGCACAGGGCTGGGCTGGGGCATCTCCTTATCTGTTCCTTTTTCTACAGCTCCAGTCCAGGCTGTGCACTGTTCTCCTTGTGCTTCCACTGGGCACAGGGGCCTGTCTCCAGTTCCCACCTTTTCTCCCTGCGCCTGACATCCCCAGCCTCAGCGAGCAGGCACACCTTTATCTCTACCATCTCATTTCTTCTTCACAGTGACTGAGTGAGGTCAAGATGTTTAAGCCTGCTTGGGTTTTGACTGCACTCCTATTGATTTTATAGATTAATTGAGAGAATTAACATCTCAACAATATTAGTCTTCCAATCTTGGATTTGCTTGATAGCTTTAGAGAGATTGCTCTTCTGCCCATCTGATGGCCTAAATTACCTCAAACAATGGGACAGTCTTGAGTCTTTGAGGTTCGGAGGAGTCTGTGGCTACTGATCCTGCAACCTCTGGAAACCTACACGCACAGAAGGTTCCTCCTCTCTTGCATCATCTCTCCCGGGGCTTGGGAGACAGAAATGTTCAGGCAAGCAGGGGCTTCCTACACTGAGGTCCCTACAACCAGTTGTTGATAAGTGGAGCTTGTAGAGCCAGACACCTCAGCTTCTTATTGAGATGGATGGTGATGACCTTGGCCAGCCTTAGTGGTAAGCAATTTGCTATCCAAACGAGAGAGTGGCAAGTATGAGACCTGGGCTGCGGTGTGGAAGGATGCACTTAGATGAGGCCCCATGGCACGGCCTCCCAGTGTTCTGCAGGAGCAGTGTGCTTGGTGGAGGAACCACTGCACTGGTGTCCTTCTCTGGATTTTCCAGGTAGTATGGTCTTTGCTCAGCTCCAAATCCCCTGCCTTCTGGCTTCACCCCAACAGTTTCCAATAAGCCTTCCTTCTTGTGAATGATCCTCCTCTACTCCCCAGTTTAAATGTGTCCCCTTATTATCTTGGGTTATGACAATCTTTTCCTCCTTAGTGCTTTATCATAATTTATGCATGTATCTACTTCTTAAATGTTCTAGACTGTAAGATAAAAATAGAACCCTGTCTGCTCTGTCATTACCAAATCCCTAGCATCTAGCAAAGTCTCTGGCACGTAGCAGATGGTCAATAAATATTTGATGGATAAATTGATAGATCAATGAATTAGTACTTTTTCCTTAGGGAGGAAGTCATTTGAGATGAATGAACAGTGATGTGGGAAACATGCTGTAGAATGTAGGACCATCTTTGGGTATGAGTCCTGGCTCTCTCATTAACACACATACCAGACTTGATTCAGCAGATCTGGGCTAGAGCCCACCAATCCTGACATGTAACAAGGACTCTAGGGTAATTCTGACACTTAAGATGTATGAAAATAGGCAAACAAGTACACACATATTCCTATAAACACAAGCCAACCCATATGTAGAGATTTTTTACTTTTATTTATTTTAACTTTACATGTCAATCACAGTCGACATTCAATATTATATTACTTTCAGGTGTACAGCATATTGGTTAGACATTTATGTAGCTTATGAAGTGATCACCCTGAAAAATCTAGTACCCACCTGGCACCATATATAGTTACAATATTATTGACTCTATTCTTTATGCTGTACTTTACATCCCCCTGATTAGTTTGTAACTAGTAATTATTTTGTAACTCCCATCACCTATTTTACCCAATCCACAACTTCCCTTCCCTCTGACAACCATCAGTCTGTTCTCTGTATCTATGAGTCTGTTCCTGTTTCTGTTTTGTTTGTTTGTTTGTTTGTTTACTTCGTTCTTTAGATTCCATATATAAGTGAAATCATGGTATTTGTTTTTCTGTGTCTGACTTATTTCATTTAGCATAATATCCTCTAGGTACATCCATGTTGCTGCAAATGGTAAGATTTCTTTCTTTTTATGGCTGAGTAATATTCCATTGTATATATGTACCACATTGTCTTTATCCAATTGTCTATTGATGGACACTTAGGTTGCTTCAATATCTTGGTTATTGTAAATGCTGCTGCAAAGAACATAAGGCTGCATATATCTTTTTGAATTAGTGTTTTGGACTTTTTTAGATAAATACTTAGAAGTGAAATTGTTGGGTCATGGGATATCTGAGTCATTGTCTGCTTAAAAAAAATGAGATCCTCTTTTACTCATATATCTGCATTGTAGTTTTCTCACTCAACAATACCTTTTGAATTCTCCCCAGGTGCTAGGTATAGAAGAAATATCACTTATTTTTTCTTTATTTATAGATACATAATAGGATATGGAGTGTATGGTAGTCCTTAGAGCTACTCACTAATACTTTTAGTTTTCTTCCCTTCCAGGCACATGGTAGGACTTCACTTCCTGGCTCACCTGTAGCTGAATGGGGCCTGTGACTACTTTTAGCCATCAAATTATGACTTCTGGTCTGAAGCATTTAATCATCCGGTACAAGATCCTCCAGAAATCTGTTTTCCTCTGGCATGGCAGCACCAATATTTAAGGTTGTGTTTGCTCCATCAGCCTGGGTCCCTGAATAACCACGTGGAGCAGAGGTTCTTTCCTGGCACGAACTGGACATATAACTGATCAGGTAACCCATTTTTGTTGTTTTAAGTCACTTCAATTTTAGAAATGTTTATTCCACATCAATATCCAGCTTAGCCTAATGGAAATATGTTGTTGTACCAGAATTTATTCAACCATTTTCTACTGATCGATGCTCACTTTGTTTCTAGAGTTTTTTTGGCCACTGACAACAATTTTCCAACAAACATTCTTTTAAATATATTCTTACATACTGGTTTCAGTATACACAAATAGAGAAACATGGATGGATACATAATAGATTAAGATGGGGTCCATGGTTTCATGGAAGAAGGCTTGTGGCTGAGGATTGTTAGTATAGAAGGGGTGGAGAGATGGGGGAGGAGAGGCTAAGCAGGAAGTAAAGAAAACAAGGAAAAAATTCACAATTCATATGAAAATATGTACAATATGACCATATTTAAGCAATTCTGTGAAAGTATAAATCCACATCTCTACCTAGTTCTATATAAATGCATCTGTATCTATCATATTTGAAATTTTTAAAATTTAAATTGCTTTGTAATTTAAAAAAAGAAAGGCACCAGACCATGTAAGACCCTAATGAAAATGCAAATGTTATTTGGGATGATCAAATACTAAGGGATTATCAAGCAGTTATTTATACTTCTGCTCAGGTTACATTAAGGGATTAGTAGCTGCATGCTGACTGAAGGAATGAACACAGCACCCAGGGTAGCCCGGATTTGATGTACTGGAGGAGGGTGAAGGGGGGGCAAGGCTGAATGCCCTTTGCTGATAGGCCAAAGCAGGGACTTCAGAGGGACAAGGAGCAGTGGGAGAGCACTGGGAAGGTAGGTCAGGACTCCAGACTTGAAGGAGAGGGTGTGTGGGCAAACCTAGTAGGTGAAATATACTTGTGAGATCACCTGGTCTAGTTTAATTTTATAAGAAGGAATTATTTTCTTTTCTGTTCATCCCTGGTGAATAGCACAAGGCCTGCTCTGTCAGAGTAAGAGCCCCCAAAGCATTTGATGATTAAGAGAGAGAGAAAGAACAAGGAAGTTGCTTTGTTACATAGCTTATCAGTTGCAGAGCCATGGATGAAATCCAGACCAGGCTCATTTTAGCCCCAGATTTTTCCAAGAGTGCTTCAAGGACATAGGCAGGGAACAAGAAGGAAGGAAGGGAAGGGAGGGAGATGGATACCTCCCTATCTATTAGTCAATCAATTATCTATCTATTATCTATCTATCTATCTATCTATCTATCTATCTATCTATCTATCAATCATCTATCTATCTGTCTATCTATCATCTATCTATCATATCTTTCTCTTGACATCCTTCCTGATTGTCAGGAGTGGAAGTGTATTTCATGTGGGGAAAGGACACCAGCTGGCCCTTCTCTAGTTGTCCAGGTTGTATAATAGTAAGGACTTCCCACTCTGGATGAAAGACCCTCTACCAGCAGAAGCCTTTCCACTCACTGCCCGTGAATACTACTATCTGTCAGTCATACTACCCCCCAGCTACCTCTGTCTCAGCAGCCACTTCCACCAGGTCCTATAGACTGATTGTGCCAAGCACCCAATGGGATCAGGCAAAGTCATCCAGTCCTCTGAAGGAGATTGGCCTATAATTCCAACAAAACTGATTGTGAATATGTTAGTGAGAAAGTAATTTACTGTTCTGCCTTTCCATGTGTATTTTTCCCCCAAAGAGATGCTCACTCTTAGGTGCCCAGAGCTATCTTCTTCTCTACATCTGACCACACCCTGAAGATGATATCTCCTGGACTGGCCATGCTAACTCCTTATGAAATGTAGAGAAATGGCAAAAGATTCAAAAGGGGATTTAATAGAGGATCTGATAAATTCATTTATCCCAAGGTGTTAGGGTCTGATAACCCCTTAATGTTATCTTTCCCAGCAGACTTGCATTATTATAGAACACAGAGAAAGTAAGTTGTTAGGCATCAGCTGATAAGGCAGCAAACTCTGGCTCAATATTCTGAACATGAATATGTTTGATGTAAGTGGATCACAGAAACCAGGTGGTTAAGTATTAGATAATTTGGGATGACGTAAGTATAGAAAGGATACAGGCTATTAAGAATTAAGCTTGAATTACATATTGAGTGGGATGCTTTCACTTAAAAATAATGGATTAGACAACCAAATATGAATAAAATATTGAAGGAATTATTATATTATATTATATTATATTATATTATATTATATTATATTATATTATATTATATTATATTATAATATATTATATTATTAATTATATTACATTATAAGAATTCTAGAGTTTGGTTAATTCAACAGCTGGAAATGCCTCCTTTTTCTTTTGTACTCCATAAGATTTCAAGGTGTCTGTAGCTCTCCTGCGTAAGGTGCAAATGTGACAGTCATTCAAGAAATTGAAGGACCTCTCCTCTCATTTCCCATGCAACATTTTTCAGCAGGGAGAAAAATACCTTTACAGAAGCCCTTTGTATTAATCAGCATGGGCTCACTGTCACAACAAACACCAGCAGAATTCCAATGGCAAAAATGAAAGGTTATTTTTTGCTCATGCCATAATCTGATTTATGTTGACTGGGATGGGGAGAATCCTCTGCTCCATGCAGACACTCAGGGATCCAGGCTTCTTCTATCTAGTGGCTTGAGTATCCTCCAGGGCCTCAGGATAATATGTTGGATCTCTTGCATCTGGCCTATGAGTGGGAGGAGAGATGGTGTGGAGAAGGTGCAGAAAGTGACGTACCTCATTCCTTTTCACATTACATAGTGAAAAGTAGCTGTACGACCTCACTGAAATGCAAAGAGCTGCGGGATGTAGTCTAACTCTGCCCAGAAGAAGAGGGAAATGTGGATATTGGTGAGTACCAGTAGTCTCTGCCACACACCTCTTCAGATAGGATTCTCATTGGCCAGCAGTGGGTCACGTGCTCATGCCACTCACTGTCAAGGGGAAGGAGAAGGGTCAGATTTGCCTGTATGGTGCACAGGCCCTCAGGCAATCCCAACAATCCTCACCTTCTGGGATTCATGCCCTTCCTTGGACAATCCTCTCCCCTTGAGTTGGGAGGGCTATGTGACTTCCTTCTCACCACTAGAATATGGGAGATTAAGAATTCTCTTGAGGACTATACAGAGGCCCCCAAGTTAGGAACATACATACTATATGAGGCTGACTAACCAGAACTTCTGGGTCATATAGATGTGAGAAATGACATCCGAAGACAGAGTTGTACAGAGTAAGAATATGTTCTTAGCAAACCTCAGCTTGTTTTTATGTTTTTATATGGAAGAAAAAAATTTTAGAGTGTGAGCACCCAGGGCTCCCCTAAAAGAGTGGAGATAGGTGTAAAGGCTGCAGGGCTGATGAACAAGAGTGGCGACCGAGCCTTCTGGACTAGCCTAAACCAGAGAGCAGATGAGAGAGATACAGAACAGCCAGGGATCCTGAATACAAGAAAGCACATGACAGCCCTGGAAGGAGGACAATTAAGAAAACAGAAGACCAAGAACCAGAGCAGCAAGAGGTACACCTCCCAGGTGAATGAGGGCATGGCTACCTCTACCAGTCGTGTCACCTGTCCTGGGGAAAGAAAGTGAAAATAAAAAGGACACGAAGAAGTTGTGTTTCTAAGTCTTTGACTTCTCTATGAGAATTGTTTAACTTTATCTTCAATTCAGTGATAATACAAAAAAATTAATAGAAACATTTTTCCAGATTATATGTATAGATAACTACCTTATAACCAACTGCTAAATTCATTGCCCACATTTGCCTTTGCACTGTGATTGTGTCAGTAACAATTAGCACTACAATAATTGATGCAGCCTAGTGAGAGAAGAACAGAGGGAAAATTACAACGTAAATGGCGTGCTCCTGCCAAGTAAAAACCAAATGACTTCACGGATGCTGGTGTACTAGTGGGAGAGTGAAATTGTCACACGGCACATGGAAACAGAAGCAGGCCAAATTCAAAGCTCCCGTTAGATGTATTTATGTCCTTGGGGGTGACTCAATTTTAGCAAGCAATACCGACGATAACATTGAATTAATTCTGTAAATTTGAATTGTAATTTTCTTTGTATTTAATCTGCAAATTCATTTTGGTTTTGTGGCAGCCTTCAGGGCTGCTTACAGATATCCAGTTCTCTCTTCCTGAATACATGGCAGGATGGCACTTTGGGGTCCCGTCTGGTGAGTAGACATGTGATTAGTCCTGGCCTGTGAGTTGTGAGTGCGGAGTGATGGAGCCACAGCCTTTGATTGCAGTGTGGTTCCCTCCAGGGTTGTCCTTGCCTCTTGCAGCATTTGGGATCGGGCTGTGTCTACCAGTGTGCTGCCTCGGTTTCTCTCCAGCTTCCTCTGTGCCTTCTGGGAGGCAGACTGTTGGGACTGGATCCATGGTCTCCCCTACCCTCTAACTTCTGGTTGGATTTAGCCAATGGAAAGTTCTGGCAGGAAACCAGAGGGCAGGAGAACAAGGTTGGACTATTAAGTCCCCTTGCTCATTCTGTGCAGGTCACCCTGGATTGGTTGCAAGACCCCTCCAGGTTCTGGTAGCTGCTTGCCCACCTGGCCCCTACAGGGTGAGGTGGCTAGTCATCACTAGCCCTAGGGTACTGCACTATATGTTCCTGGCTCCCTTACCTCTGGCTACACCCTTGTAAATAGTACAGATAAGTAATAGGTGAAATGCTCCTCAAATTCTTCAGTTTGGGTGTGCTCTTTGCTTCTTGCCAATCCTTGACTGACGCAATAATGGTGGCTGCTAGATCCGATCCCCTCCCTGCTTACTTGTAATATCATGTAATAGGAGAAAAAAATAAATCTTTGTTGTTTATTGCCACTAAGATTTTGAGATTTTTTGCTATTATGGCCTATTTAAGGGGTTAAATATAATAAATTAATTCCTAGTGTTATGCCTATAGCTATCTTAACACTATGTTATCACTGGAGGGGATTCACAGTGAATTTTGTTTTCTTAAGAGGCTGCATATCCCTCATGATGAGAAACATGGTAAGAGGTGATGATTTTGAAGTCGGACGTCTCGAGTTGGTGTCCTGGTGCTGCAGTTTACTTTAGACAATGCTTCTAAGCCACAGTGCTCTCCATGCAGAAGCAAGATAGCAGGTCTAACTCAGGAGAGTTGCATGATTTGGATAATGTGGGCAAAATGCTCAGCAGATGGCTTCACATCTAGCATTTATTCTACAAATAATGGCTACTATGAGCTTATTAGTAATAGGTACCATAATTTGTTGGCCACAGTAACCTTAAGGATTAGATTCTAGAGAAGAAACATGTAGAATAACTGGGAAGGGACTGTTGTCATCATTATAATGGGGGAAGATAATAGATTGACCTGGGTGGATGCACTTAGCTCAGGGCCTACAGCCCAGGATGTTTCATAACCATCAGGATCTGAGCTACACAGATATTTACTTGAAAAGTATATATTGTTTGTTTCTGCACATCTATGAACATTTTATGAATTGAATCATAATTTATGCACCCTTTATAACTCAAAAGTATATTTGTAATGGTCATTTATGTTGGTAGACAGAGATCTGGTTAATCTATTTTCACTTCTATGACTTTACCACACTTTACTTACCTTCTTATGTTGGTAGATCTTTTTTATTTATTTATTTGTTTTGGTAGTTTTGCTTACTTTTCCAATTATTTGTTATTGTAAATATTTCCGTTATAACTATACTTGCACTATGCAAGAGTTTCTCCAAAAGTGGAATTTCTGGCTTATTGAAAAGAAAACAAAATTGTCTTTCAAATGTTTATACTGTTCTACATTCTCATCAACAGTATATAAAAATTCGAATTGCTCTGCCAAGTGACACTTGTTCTTGTCAGACTCAAAAGCCTGAGGTGAATGACTTTGATTGGCGTTTCTCTGCTAATGTGATTAAGGGTTCTTTATCACACGTTTTGTGGCTGTACTGTTTTCTTTTAAGTGAAATACCTTATCGTGCCTTTCTCCAACTTTCTATTTCTACTTTTTTTTTTTTGGTCTTTCTTTTATTAATTCATAAAAGTTCCATATATTGTAAATACTAACACTTTGTCAGTTTGTGTGACAAATATCATTTCAGTTTGGGGCTTGTTGTTGTGATCTGTTTGACGAACAGAATATCTTAATTATAATGCAGTCAAATGTACCAATTTTAGTAACTTATGCTTTCTATAATATGTTTAAGAAAATCCTCCCTACCCTGAGGCCAAGAAGATATTCTCTGACACTGTCTTCAAAACATACAAAATTTTACCATTCACATTTAGAACCTTGATCTATCTGGATTTGATTTTTTTCTTTTGTAGTGTGAGGCAACATTTCAATTTAATTTTTTTATATGAATGACAAAAAATACCAGCATAACTTATTTTAAAATGTAATCTTTTCCCCATTGATCTACAAAGCTATCTCTGTAAAATTTCAATATCCCATGTATGCATGGATCTGTTTTTGTACTTTCTACTCTGTTCCACTGATATATTAATCTGTAGCAGCACGAATTAATTACTGAATTAATTAGTATAGGTTTAGTATCTGGTAGAGAAAATCCTTTCCTGTCTTTTTTTAGGAGTAACTTATCTATCTTGGCCTTTTGCTCTTCCTTATTTATTATTAAGTTCCAGTTATAGACATATTGGAATTTTTATTGAAATTGCATCAAACCCATAGATCAATTTGAGGACAACTAGAATCGTTTTGAAATTGAGTCTTCCTATTTATGAACATAGTATATCTATTTACTTAGGTCTAATTGAACATCTTTTAATAACATTTTGAAATTTTCTCCAGAAAGTTAGACCTCTTTTGGTAGATTTATGACTAGATAAATAATAATAATGTGGCAGTGTAAATGTTTTAGCTTTTCTAACTCTATTTTTCTAAAATATAGAAACAAAATTTAATTTGTATATTAATCTTTTATCCAGTAACCTTATTAAATTCTCTTCTTTTAAATGCTGATTTGTAGATTTTGTTTGTCTTCTCTGTAGATAATATTGTTTTTGAAGAATGATAGCTCCTCTCATGTTTTGGATTGTCTTTCAGCAACACAGGTCATTTTCTTTCTGCGGCACTTTCCTCTTTATCACAGGAGTTAGAAGCCTATAAAGTATTCTTTATTAGAAACTCTACCAGCAGGTGTTTTTTTTTTTTTCAGTTTTTAAATTAAAATTTATTGGTGTGACATTGTTTAATAAAATTACATAGTTTTCAAGTGCACAGTTCTATAATACATCACCTGTATATTGTATTGTGTGTTTACCAGCCAAAGTCAAACCTTCTTCAGTCACCATATATTTGACCCCCTTTACCCTTTACTGCCTCTCACCCCTTCTTCTCTGGTAACCACCATACTGTTGTTTGTGTGTATGAGTTTCAGTTTTATGTCCCACATGTAAGTGAAATCATATGTTTTTTTACTTCTTCTGTCTGACTTATTTCACTTAACATGATATTCTCAAGACCCATTTATGTTGTTGCAAATGGCATTAGGTATTTTATCTTTTCTAATGTCTGAGTAATATTCCATTGTATATGTGAACCACATCTTCTTTACCCAAATGAACTTTAGTTATTTCCATGTCTTGGCCATTGTGAATAGTGCTGCAATGAATATAGGAGTGCATATATCTTTGCAAATAAATGTTTTCAAAATTTTCAGGTAGATACCCAGAAAAGGGGTTGCTGTGTTATATGGTAACACTATTAGTTTTTGAGGAACCTCCATATTGTTTTCCATAGTGGCTGTACCAGTTTACATTCCCACCAGCAGTAAATGAAGGTTTCTTTTTCTCTACAATCTCACCAACACTTGTTATTACTTGTCTTGTAGATTTACCTTTGAGAGGCAATTATGCAAGGTTTGGAAGGTATAAAAGAGGCCAAAATCAATATTCTTCCAATGGCAACAACTTCTCTTATGAGCTTTGGCTGGGTAAGATTTTATATGGGCCTCCTATAAATCTCTCATCTCAGGGCTAGAGGCAATGTGCCAACCAATAGCTTTCTGGATTTCCTGCACCTTCCTAATTCCCTGAAAGCTATCTACCTACCTCTGAGATCTAGTGACAACTTTCATTAACCTTTATTTCTCTAGACCCTCCTGTATTTTAAGCTTGGTTTATATTGATCAAATTCTGACTGATTACATTATTTTGTATTAGAAATGGTTCCAGGAAACAGATCTTGAATAATAGGAGTCTTGGATTTATTTTGTGATCTGATTATACCTAAAGGCAGTGATAATTTCTCTACTGGTAGAAAATGGGATGCTGGTAGTTTACAGCCTGAAGTGGTGAAGGGATTATAAAATTTATCACTTAAAATTATGGAAATAAATTACTACTTAAAGCAAGGCCATGAAAGACCACATAGCTGGCTACTGTAATAGACATTGATAGTAAATGAGAGCATCAAGGACACGGGGTGGACTGAATACATATGACTGCCTTGAAAAACTTAGAAAAAGAAAAGTACAAGTTTGGTCCTCTAAATTTTCACTCAAGCTAATGTCAGGAAACCAGATGTTTCTATAATTGCACTAAAATAATATCTTATCAACCATAGCTGAATAACCAATATACCTAAAAATCAGCTGCAAAAGTTGATCTTGTAGGTTGCATAATTACAACATAAGTTGAATTTATGACCCTCTAAGATCTCTTATGTAAAAGTGAGGACACTGATTGAGAAATAATGGTACCTGAGAATTGGAAAATGAACATTTTGGTCAATTTGGATAAATTTAAGTACAATGATGCCTTCTCCTTAAAAAATTTTACATGCCAACAGAAGGAGACCATCTTTCTCCATCTAAAACACTAGTCTATTTTTACTTATAAACCAGGTAAAGAGTCCACCTGAAGCAGTTACCTTTCATGGGAATATTGACTTTTCTCAAGACCCACACCCACCACTCCTAGTAGCCTACACTACTCAAGGGATGAGTATATATTGTCTTACATACTAAAAGAATTGCAAGATTAGTCTAATTCATATCAAAAGAAACCAGAGTAACATGCGTGGGAATAAATTTTAGAAGTGCTAGGTCAGGAAAAAGAAACATAATGTAGGATTGGGTCATATTTATTGCTATGGGTGCATCTAAGGGAGATTCTGGATTTGATATGTTAGCTAGAATAGTTGGAAATTGTTCTAACAATGTGGTTGGTAGGTTCATTGTAACCTGAGATCAGTGGAACTACATTAAATGAAGAAGCCAGAACTTCTTTGGTATAAGGTAGAGGAAGAAATCCAATGTCTTAAAAGACATAGGGAACTTGCAATGGATTTATCACATGTGACACCCATTCATCCTCCCTCTACTATCTTCTTGGAGGGTTCAAAGGACACTTCTTTCACAAACAAACAAACAAACAAACAAACAACAAAACTGAGAATCAGACTGGTGAAGGGGTGCCAACCTCCTTGGATAGCTCTCTGGTACTTGTCCTCTGTAGAAAGGATGGGAAGGTAGACACATCCCTAACTTCAATGGAGATTGTGATATCCTGGAGTGGTTGAGGCAGGGTGGCAGCTCTTAACTAACGCAGATACAATGGGCACATATAATAAAACATGCAACATGCTCACAATGATAGTCAAATGCTAAATACACAGGGGTCTTCAGTGGAAAGTAATTTATTATGATTTCTCTAGGACTAAGAGAGATGATTTACTTTATATGGACAATAATTGAAAAAATTCCAAGTCTTGGGAACCCAATCCAGACACTAAAAATCATGGCTTTGCCCAATTCCAAGGACTGAGATAGTTTGTGAACTCAGAGCTTCTTGATAGAATGCAAGATGAGATGTCCCTAAGGAGAGACTCTCTATCCCTGCTATCAGTACGCACTATAAATTTTTTACCTAAACTTCATGGAGAGACCTATAGCCACAGAGACATGGTACCTGTGTACAGAGGGAAAGGCCCTATCCAGACTTTGGGGGGATTACTAGATATTCACTGAGTACAGACATTGATCAGTCAAAAATCCAAACATCATTGTAGTCACCAATAAGAGTAAGGTCATGAGATCAGAGGGCCCACCATGGCACACCCACAGTGAATCTAGCATGTTTTTAATTAAGGTGAGATCCCTCAGGGTCTTAGCTCATGTAGAGATTTCTAATTCAACTCCCCATGGCCCCTTAGGTGGGCCCAGGTTGTCTCTTCCCTTGTTCAACTGTGGAAACAAGGCCTCCAAGTCACTGGGGATTGGCAGAAGCCAAGGATGTTCACTGGTTTCAGCATAGTTCACATTTCCAGATTTGTATTTTCACTTCATTTTTTTTCCTTCTGAGGACATCATGTACTTTCTTAACAACTCAAGAAATATGGTTTATTTTCTCAATTTTATCAGCACTTCTGGGTATTTTATAAGAGGGAGTTATATTATAGTTTGTCATGTTGATGGAAACAAAATTCTTTATTATAGTGTAAACAGAACTTAGTATATTAGATTTTTTGCTATAAGTAGATACATAGTTGACCCTTGAACAACACAGATTTGAACAGAGTGGGTCCACTTATACCTGGAGTTTTAAAAATAAATACCTGTACTCTGTTTTTATTTTTTCAACCCTCACCTGAAGATATGTTTTTATTGATTTTTAGAGAGAGGAAGGGGGAGAAAGAGGGAGAGAGAGAGAGAAACATCAATTGGTTGCCTTCCTCATGCGCCCTGATTGGGGATCAAACCTATAACCTAGGTATGTGCTCTGACCAAGAATCAAACCCTCAACCTTTTGGTCTCCAGGATGACCAACAAACAGCCACCTGGGCTAGGGCATATCTGTACTTTGTTTGATCCCTGGTTGGAGCCCGCAGATGTGGAAATCTGCCTGTATGCATTGATCTATGCCATTTTCTATAGGGAACCTGAGTATCTGCTGATTTTGGTATCCATGGGCATCCTGGAACCAGTTCCCCAAGACTCTGAGGGAAAACTGGTGTAGTTAATTTTTTTGGCTAAAATTATACTAAGTGGGGGGGAGGGTGGCGGCACCTCTAACCCTCTCATTGTTTAGGGATCCTATATATATATATATATATATATATATATATATAAATATATTTTCTGTTCTACTGAATGTTAAGTTCCATGCAAGTCAGTGACTGTCTTACACCTTTGCTTGAGTTCAGTTCAACAAACACATAATAAATGTTTACTTCATGCTAGTCACTGTCCTGGGTGCTAAGGACCAAGTCTGGGGTTCTCGTATTTAATGTTTAGATAAGAATGGATTTCCAGCCAGTGCCCTCTATTCTAGTTAGATCAGTCTTTGCTGGGTGCTCATTCATTCTCACTGCCCGAGCCATCTCTACTTGGAATGCCTTCTTCACCATTTCCCTAGCCTGTTCCTACCTGCTTTGGAAGGCTATTAAGCCTCACCATGTTCATAATTTTTACTCTGTATTAAATAATAGAGAGGCTCTGTCCCCTACCTGCTATTCAATATGCTGTTTGTGTTGATTAATTTAACATTTAGGTACTTAATTCCTTTTGTGGTTTAAGATTGCCAGCCTCCCCTTCTCCAATCCCCTCCTAGACTTCAGGCTCCCTGGAGATGAAGGCTGAATGGCATACCTCCCTGTATTCTCCATGGCCTGTCGCACAAGCACTGGCTACATGGAAAGTGCTCAATAAATATTAAATAATTGAAGAGGAATTCAATAAACAACGATTGCTTAATTGATTAGGTTCACCAATAAATCTTGCTTTGAGCAGAGGTAGAGCCAGTGAAGGTACCCAGAAGGCAACCTGGGTTACTGTAACTCCAGACAGTGGAACGCTCCGTGGAGGGAAGGTCTGGTGGGAGAGAGGCCAGAGAGCTGACCTGCCCAACTCCCGAAGGGTCTCAGAGCCACTGGGAGGACAGGTGTCTGATTCAGAGCCTACTTTTATTACTTCCCAAACATCTGAACTTGACAAGCTGCTTCATTAAACTGGGAAGACACGGTAGCACCCACCCCCATGGTCGCTGTGAGGATGCCCTAAGGGTGATGCACAGAGAGCATTTAGCACACTGCCTGCCTCATTATAAATGCTCAATACATGTCCATTGATTTTAGTCTGGAATTGATCCTAAGGAGTGGATTGAAAGAGACACAATGAGGAAAGTTTCATTCTGTACTGATAATACCCTCCACTGTCATGTTTTACAAGCATTGCACCATTATAGTCGCCTAGTGTTCTTGTGAGGTAGTTAAGAATTGCAGGCACCTGTGCAAATGAGTGAGCGGCAGGGACATCTGGGGACTGCGAGCTCCTAACACGGGGTCCCGTCCCAATTCTTTGCCCGTGCGGTGGGACGGGGCAGGGAAGAAACGGCAGGCATTTGTTCACACGTCCCATTAAGCCACAAATGCACGCTAAGAACCTGTTATGCACCAGCATCATGCCGGACGCCAGGACGCCCACTGTGAATGAAGCATGAGGGTTCCGCGCAGAGTCTAAAGCACCTGAAGGGGTGCTGCCCTGAGCTATGAAGAACCCCAGAGCCCCTCACACCGGCAGCGGGGGGGGAGGGGCTGTCAAGAGAAGCGACATTTAGAATGAGACCAGAGAGATGAGATGAAGGTGACATTTCTATCCCCTGTGGCAGCTGGCATTTGAGTGGAAGATGGAGAAGCCAGTCTCCATGGCTGTCTTCAAACCCAGGCTCACCGGGACTGAGCAGGAGGCGGGGACACGCTGGCCCACCTCCTGCGAGGCCGAATCAGGGCGTCAGCAGCACAAAGCGACACCTTCTCTCAGGGGCTCCGAGTCCCTTCTCTCTTTCCCGTGTCACCCAGCTGCCTCCTGGGAGACAGAGAACAAAAAGCTATTGTCTCTCCGCGTGGTGTTTCATGGGGGAGAGAAGGTGACTTCCCGGGGATGGAGAGTTGTCATGGAAACAACCTTTCCCCTGGGATTGCTGAAACTGGCAGAAAGCGACAGGCGGAGTTGGGGACATTGGCTGGAGAGGCTATGAAAGGCGGAGAGAGGTGCTTTGCCACTTGGGTGCTCTCTCCAGAACGTAGCCTTTGCAGAAGTATCCCCTTCAACTCACACCCTCCTCTGGCCACACAAACAGCTCCCTCAGTGGTACCCACTTACCTTTTCAGCTCTAACCTAGACTGAAAGAGAAACAAGTCCCCTGTCCCCAGCGTTTTACCTAGAGTTGTCCCATCCTCAACAAACCTGGCAGCCTTTCATCCATCTATTCATGCCTTCAACGAGTGTGCGTCACAAACCAGCTATATGCCAGGTGGGAGCTCCGTGACGCTCTTATCGCTTTATGAATATGGACGTCGAGCCTCAGACAGGTTAAGTGACCTGCCCTGGGTCACGTGTTGAGTAGATGGTAGAGTAAATGAGTACATGGGAGGGCTCAAGTCAGCCGACCCGACTTTAAACCAAATACTTCTCCCGCCGGAGCTCAGGGGTCCCTCAGCCAGTCCTCGCTGGCGTCCTGGGCGTGCCGGGCGGGCCGCGGCTGAGAGGCTACCTCCAGGAATCCACCGCCCCTTCCACTCCTTGCCTGTCTGGCCTATTAGACTATTAGAAACCAAAACCAAACCAAACCAAAACGTGAAATCAAGCCTCTTCCCCCACCCCAACATCTACCCCTACCTCTCTTTCTAAGACAGGCTCTGACACTTACTTCCATAGAGGTATAAATGACGAAAATTGTTTCAAATGCTATGTTGCTAACCCTCCCACGGATGGGAATTGTGAGCAGGCCCTGGGGGGGGGGGGGGGGGAGGCTGAGGCCACACTCCTGCTGGGCTGCAGGAGGAGAGAAAGGGGGCAAGAGAAGAGCTGGGGAGGGAGAGGGAAGGCATGGGGAGGAAACAAGACAGGGGAGACAGGCAGACTGAGCTCTTGCTTTCCCTGCCTGTGGAGGGGAGGGGAGGGGAGGGGAGGGGAGGGGAGGGGAGGGGAGGGGAGGGGAGGGGAGGGGAGGGGAGGGGAGGGGAGGGGAGGGGAGGGGAGGGAAGGAGCTACTCAGCTGGCAGCTGGAACTGTTCCCCTCCAGCCTCCCTGTCTGCTCGCTAGAGAACCTTCAGCAGATGCCCCCTGAAGGCTGCATTCAAAGCAACTACATCGGGGCTCTTTTCCCCTTATTCAGTGAACATTAGTATTTTCTTTGCTGCCTTGCACTTCCCCAGTCCTGCCGCTCTGTGACGGGGTTTTTGTGACTTGACTCGGTCGCCCTCCATACGTAGCTCAGTGAACAGTTGCAGAGCCCATTTTAGCAGGGCAGGGTGCAAGCTAAAATGGGGTTACCCAGCTCCAGGGTCCTGCAGATGAAGTCTCACACCCACTAAGGTCAGTATCATCTCATCAGTCCTTTCTTGTCCTTCCCCAAGGAGGAGCTGTCCCCAGCAAGTTTTCACTCACTTGTCACACTGGGACAAATTATACTTCCCTAAATGCTAAGCCTGTGAGTCAGAGCAAAGTGGAGGCTGAGGGGATGGCTGTGCATCTCGGGGAGCATTCAGGGCTGCGCTGGGCTGGGCTGAGCAGAGGCACCCGAGCTGAGTTGCCAAATTCCACTTCAATGATGGCAAATCCACGGGGACTTTCTGTAGAACTGGATACATTGCCGGACGTGAATAATTAAGGATTCTGATGTGGTCAGGTAGATGAATGTCCCTCTGAAAGCTCCGGATCGATGTTGGAATGGAAAAGAATAAAAGACATGCATAATTAAAAAAAACCATCAGAAACTTGGCTTGACATGATGACATTACTGATTTTTTTATGATCTTCTCAAATATACTCTATAACCGTTATTAATTTAGTATCCTCAATAGCTCATCCTTCAAATGTCAGGCCAAAGCTAAAACTAAAAAATAGAACTGCTTAGGGTTGGAAAAGTCTGGGGGGGGGGGCGGGCAGGGGAGGTCCAGGAGCCTGAAGACCTTGGCAGTTTCCAGATCCATCCCTACTCCCAGCCACGTTGTCTGTTGCTGTGGCCTCTCTCTCTCTCCCTCTCTCTCCCTCAGATCCCTTTGCTTGTGATCCACAAATGTGGCCAGATCAATGGCTTTATGCATGGGGGAAGTGGCCAGGGCCCAGTGTGAGATGACCTCAGGGGTGCTCCAATAGGTCTCTCCTAAAAAAGCCTCCTGATGGTGCCTGGTATCCCAGGGTTCACAATCAGGGCAAGTTGCAGTTGGGTTAAGCATTGACCTCTCATAGCCAGGTCATTTCTTAAAGTGAAGATGCTTCTGGAGGGGACAATACACCAATAACATTAGTAATGAATGTTTACAGAGCACTTGCAATGGGCCAGGCAGTATTCTAAGTATTTTACACGCATCATCTCATTTTTTTTCACTGAAATTGTGTTTTTATTTTTTTAGTGTTGTTATATTTTTATTCCATTTATTTTTCCTTCAGTTACAGTTGACATACAATATTATGTTAGTTTCAGGTGTACAACATGGTGATTAGATGCATTATCTCATTTCATCCTCACAGCAACGAAGAAAATTATTATTTCCAATTTTATGTATTAGGAATCAGACACACACCTACTAGGTAACTTGCCTGAGGTCATACAACTAGTATGCGCTAGAGCTAGATTCAAACCAGGTCTGATGCTAGTGCCTGTGTCTTATTATATATATATTTAGAGATTCTGATGTGGTCAGGTACATGAATGTCGCTCAGGGTGGGGGGAATGTATGTACACACACACATATATACATATATATACAAGGATGGGCAAAAGTGGTTTACAGTTGTTTGTATGCAAAGAGGCATGCAGGTCATGATTATTACATTATTACAATAGCTTTATTAACTCTATGTTTCATGAACTTACAACTGTAAACCTACTTTTGCCAACCCATGTGTATATGTGTGTGTGTATGTGTATACACATATATGTATATATATTCCTCCTGCTGCTAGATTTCTGATATATTAATCAAGCAGATTTCTCTGTAAAGAAGAAAGCACCTGAATCTTCCAGAAACCAGGGGAGCTAAGGTGGCCAGGGGCTGGGTGGGCGGAGCTAATGAGGGATGCAGCAGGAGTTACTGCACAGGGGTGAAAAAAACTGTTCCTTTCTTCAGCAATAGCCAGCCAAGTCCTGCTCCTCTAAAAGACTCAGGGGTGCTCCCCCATCGCCTAACAGTGTCTCATGGTGGGGTGGAACCCACCCCTCACACTTTCCAGATAGCCCTGCATTCTGACTAGCTGCTGGGAAGGCAGCCCTTCTGGATAATAACTGTTGGTAATAAAATTCAGGCACTTAGGTTCTCCAAAGACTACAGGAGACCAAAAGGGGCCAAAGCCTAAACACTACCTAGAGAGGACTTGTCCCTAAAGAGCCCAGGGGGGACATGTCAGGGACAGAACCTCTGAGACAGCATTGAAAACTTGAAATCAGAAGCCCTGGGGCTGAGTAGATGATGTTGGGTAATCTCTCTCTCTGGGCCTCAGTTCTTGAGTCATATAATGGGAGTATGGCCCTCAAGGCCTCTGCCAAGCTTGTGCTCCTATGACATGGATCTTTCTGCCCCCACCCCCACAAGAGCTGGTGCCCAGGGTGCAGAGCTGTCAGAGGAGAGCAGGCAAGAAGCACTGTTCTCAAGCTTCAGCTCCTAAGCATGACTTGTCAGGCACATGGGACACCCAGCAGATTCTCAAAGGACCTCATGGTATTGTGTCCTCTTGTAGGCAAATTAAAAAATAGTCCTTAAGAGAAGGAATGGATAATCTTACAATGAGTCAAAATATACATTTAATTTATCTAGTCAATTCAGTTGCTCAGGGGGAAAAAAAACAGAGCTGTTTGAATGATCGAATGAGTTCAATATGAATGAGCGAGCTGGGCTGCCCATGTGGACACAGGCTGAGCTAGCAGAGGAGAGTTTGCTCAGCTGCTCGCAAAGGTGGCTGGATGCCACACAAACCACACACACAGCCTCTTACTATTAAATTAACCAGGCTGGCTCTCAGCTGTGAGAAATCTGTATTTTAATATTAAATCAGTAATTAATAGCCAAGGCACTTAGTTCCCTTTGCTTTTATTGGCTTTGCCGTAGATGTGGCATGGACAGGATGTCATTTCTTCCAGCCCGCGAGCTGCTGGCCACCCACTCCTCTCCTGAGTATGAATAGGTTCCTATCTCATCTGCATCCGATTATTAGGGTATTGAAGCCACAGTCACGTAGATCCTCTTTATATTCACTGGAAAATTAAATTACAAAAGTTTCTCTACATTGCAATTTATGTTCTGGTTGGAGCAGATTGTTTTTTTGTATCCCGGCAAATATCACAGTCTCCAGGACTTAATGAATTCTTGAGCATTGGCTCCCAAGGGGATAGTATGCACAGGACATTGGAAAACGGAGAAGCTCAGCCTAACGTCAAAATGTTTTCTTCTTCCCACCCAAGCCTTCCATACACGTGGGACAGTCTAGCGGACTCCAGGCCGCTGATACCTCCAGGCACCCGTCCATACTGCCCAGCGAAGCGCACTGTGTGAGGGGTGCTTGCAGGTAACCATGCCTTTGAATGTATTAAGTGATGGATGCTGTAGGATCTAGATATTTTATGTGATCTGTTATTTTAGGGCCAATCAGTAATCAGTGTCAGCTCCCACGCTGGTCATTCCCCAGTTCCTTAAAGCAGGCGCCACTGCCACGGCCAGCAACAGAAGTCACAGACTGACAGCCTCCTGGTGTGTTTTATTTGGGTTTCAGTTTTTAGAAATTTTTTTATTGAATGATTGATTTTTTTAGCGAGAGAGGAAGGGAGAGGGGGAGAGAGAGAGAGAGGAAGAGAGAGAGAAACATTGATTTGTCGTTCCACTAACTCAGGCATTCATTGGTTGATTCTTGCCTGTGCGCTGATTGGGGATCTAACCCGCAAACTTGGGTTTCATTTTTTAAGCCAACATTTAGCTATTTGGATATTTCATAATACAAAGTCCAGATTTTGATTTATTTCCAAAAATCTGAAGGTCTGACAGCACTGAGTTGACACTCAACATGACAGCAATTTAGGGGTTGGGGAAGTAGCAGTCACCTCCCTTTAAACAGGTCAGGGGACAAACGCTGCAATTTTCCATAGTCCTCACTACTTCTGGATGGAGGCCCAACATGATTTGCTATTTTAAAATAATCATCACACATATGCTCTTGTTTTTCTTGAGGGATAAATATATTTCTGCACCACAAAATCTACTAAAAGTAGGAAAACAGAAATAGACCTAGAGTTCTAGTATTTCAATGAAGGGGAAGAACATATTTCTTGAAGCAAGTAAAACTCTGTTTTTGTTTATTTTCCAAAAAGAGTGCTCTTACAGATTTTCCTTAAGCCTGGCTTCTTTTCTCATTTGCTACTCGCCTTGGCCTCAGAGGCATCTGCATTAGAGACCCCGGCCTCACATCCAAACCTTTGAGGTTTTTAGGAAACTCTGAGAAGGAGGCAGCTCTTTGCAACCTGACGTGGCTCCCCTACCTGGTGGTGCTCAGTGTCAGGCACCCTTCCAGATCCAAGGTTGGTCCCTTCCTCCCCCAGTGTTCCAGCACCTCCCGAAGTCCTGCCACTCCAAAGCTGGAGGACAGCCTAAAAGAGTCCCCACTGTCTACAGAAGGGCCCTCCAGAGGCGAACTTGCCAGCCTCACCCAGGAGCCTTGGTGATGCCCTTTGATTGGTACACATCCCCTTTTTTTGGAGACTCCTGTGTGCCTGTTACCTGAATCATTCCTGAGCTCACATAGCATCTCCAACCCAGTAGCCTGTCGTAGCCCGCTGCACGCCCTCCACTCTCTACATCTACCAGGAATTGTCCAAGAAATGATGTGGGGCTAAAACCTAGTGAGGAAAAGGACAGTGCCTTGGAGCTTGAAGGAAGTGTCGAGATCACCCGAGAGAGAGGTAGCTGGCGTGGGGTCTCTCACAGGTGGCCTGAAGAGCTCAGGCTTCCTGGCTCTCTCCACTGACCAGGACCCTTTCTGTCCGTATGAACAATGTTTGTGCATAAGCATTTGCCCAGGATCATGTGCTGCCCTTGAAGCTCACATCACAGGACCCACCTGGTCGATAGGCTGCTGTGCCGGCAGCGACGGCACCCAGGCCAGGGCCAAGTGTCACAGCGAGGGACCGGAATGCTGACCCACGTCTCCCCAGCTTTCTTGGCATCTTTCAAGGAGTTGGTGGGTGAACTGAAGGGTGCATGTTTAGAGGCTCGGTTGGCTGGAGCATTGTCCCATGCACCAAAGCGTTGCTGGTTCGATTCTGGGTCCGGGCACATACCCCAGCTTCAAGTTCAGTCTCCGGTCAGGGTCTGCACGGGAGGCAACCAATTGATGTTTCTCTCTCTCCTTCTCTCTCTCTCCCCATCTCTCAAATCAATAATAATAATAAAAAAGCACAGTGTCTCAGGTTGTGATACGTACTATGGAAGAGAGTAAACACTTCACTGACAGGTTGTGGGAGAGAGCTTTGGGGTCATGGGAAAGGCTGAGATGAGACCAGAAGAGTTAAGACCCCAAGGTGGGAAATAAAAGGGTGTGTTTGGGGATGATGATAGTATAACAACTTCAACCAGCACGTGTGTAACAGTTAATAGTTTACACAGCAATTTTACTTTCATTTATTCCTCGCCTGCAAGGATTACAGCTGAGATCACAGACCACCTGTAATCCTGTGTCTGTCTATATATTTCTCCTTGCCCCTTACCATAGGCATTTGAGACTGCTTATAAAATTTCCACAATATAAAAGAATGAAATAAATATTCGAGAGAATTACTGGGTTGAGGAGACCAAGAAAGGAACATATGAGAGTGAAAGGAAAGGGCAAGATGAACTTACAGACCATTGGATGCAGACATAAGATCAGGTGCCATTGGCATGGACAGCTCCAGAGTGCAGCTCTGGCTTCCCAGCAGCCAAAACGAAGGCAGGAGAAAACGCAGTTACCGAGGAACCAATAACATTTTATTGTCTCCATTCCACAGGGGAAGACATGAGATGGAGACACTAGAAAGAGCACATGCAAGTTTCAAAGGTCTCCATGGTTTTCCTGGACAACTAGGAAGCCCAGACGTGAGTCCCACCTGGCCTCAGGCCACAGCACCGGAGGCCGTGTCCCCCTGAAAAGCCACAGCCCGCATTGTCTATGGGCTGGCAGGGAAGAGGGGAGGAGACTGAAGGAGTCATAGGAAACAGTTCCTTGACAGTCCTAGGCTAGAGGGAACACAGGGAGAGGTTAGAACCCACTTTCAAGGGGGGTCTCTGGCCATGATGGTGAAGAGAAAGCCAGCAAGCAGGTCATACTGATGGAAAGAGGGGGGGCAGACTCCAGGTCTTATTGCTCACTCTGTCCCTTAAAGGGGTGCTCTCTTCCCCTCCAACCTCGTGGGAGCCCACTTGGGGTTTGTGGGGTAAGGCAGGATTTCAGCCTGGAAACAAGCATTCTTCCCTTGCACCTATGCACAGCAGCGAAAGGGCAACCAGAATTGCTGGCTGGGTATGAACAGCATAATCGCTGTTGGGGCCATGACATGTGGGCAGGGTGGACCCCAGCGCTGCTGGAGGACTGAGTCTGTCCATCTGTCTATATATTTCTCCTTGCCCCTTACCATAGGCATTTGAGGCTGTTTATAAAATTCCCACAATATAGAAGAATGAAATAAATATTCGAGAGAATTACTGGGTTGAGGAGACCAAGAGAGGAACATACGGGAGTGAAAGGAAAGGACAAGACGAACTTACAGACCATTGGATGCAGACATAAGATCAGGTGCCATTGGCACGGACAGCTCCAGAGTGCAGCTCTGGCTTCCCAGCAGCCAACACGAAGGCAGGAGAAAACGCAGTTACCGAGGAACTTACATGCGTGTGTGCGTTGCCCGTGGACACAGACAGCGCAGCGGTGAAGGCCTGGGTCAGGCGGGAACCGGGTGGAGGGGGGCAATGGGGCAAAAAAGGGGGACATCTGTAATACTCTCAACAATAAAGATGAAAACAAAACAAAAGAAAACAAAAACACAGTTACAAGAAGCAAATGGTCCATAATGGGGGGAAAAATAAAAAAGAATGCTATTGTAAGCAGAAAAACAGAACAGTTTTTCCTGGTGATGAGGCCCAAGAGGGATGTCTCCCGGGGGTCTTCACGAAGAAGACGCCGTGCAGGGGAAGGAAATGTTCCCGGCAATATCCCCACAGTGACATTTGTTGGACTATTAATCTGAGCCTCATGATGGAAAAATGCCAAAGCACAATATAAAAGAGAAAAAAAAGCGAAGGGGTCTGAAGAGGAAGCATTAGGATGGGGTTCTAAGCGAAAGGTAGCCTTTTGACTTCCCAGAACAGTCTTAACTTTGAAGGGTCACATACCCTTTGAAAATCAATTGAAAATGTATCGCCTCCGTAGATAAATGCATATACGAATGAATGACAAAACTTTATACGTAAGTCCCGAGGTTTTACAGACAACTGACGCCCCAGTAGACCACCTGGGGCGCGGGAGTTAAGAGGTTTTGGAAAATGAGTCCTCCTTGCTCCCCGCACTGGAAAGGCCAAATGCTGCGGGACTGAGACACTTGTGCCTTTCTCCCTGTCGCTGTCTCATATCCTCTCCCACAGCCTCCCTTCGGGAATCTGGCAGCCTAAACGGATTCCCCTGTGGAAAACAAACAAACAAAAAACCCAACAAGGTATTCCTGGAATTTTCATGGACCAGAGATGCTTTTCCCTATTCCTCCCACTAAGTACAACTAAACCCCCTGGACGTTACACAAGGAGACTCTGGAAGACAGCAAGCAGGAGATAAACTGGCTGGGGACCTCGAGACCCAGGGAACAGCACGGTGGCTGGTTCCCTGGCTTTTCTTCTTTTGCCTTGTACATTGCCAACTTGGAGCTGGAAAATCCAGAAACCTGGAAATGCCAATATGTGTAAAAATAAAAACAAACAAAAATTTAAAAATCTCAAATGAAAACCTGCTCTCTGGACCGTAGACTTCTTACTGTATTCTCACGGGGTGAAAGGGGCTAGGTGGCTCCATGGGATCTCTTTTATCAAATTGCCAATCCCAGTCATGAGGGCTGACCCTCATGACATAATCACCCCCAAAGGCCTCACCTTCTGACATCGTCACATTGGTCATTAGAAGTCCAACAAGTGAATTTTGAGCGACAGAAACAGACCATAACAAAGACGTACCAATCCTACATATATATGTACCAAGAACAGAGCTGCAAAATATGTAAAGAAAAACTGATAGAACTGAAAGGAGAAATTGGTAAATACGCAAGTATAATTTGAGACTTCAATACTCTTCTGTCAACAATTGATAAAGAGAAAACAACTAGGTAGGAAATCAGCAAAACTTAATAAAACCATCAACCAACAAGATCTCATCAATGTTTATATAAAATGCTGCGCCCAACGACAGAACGCACATCCTTTTCAAGTTCCCATTTACATGTACCAATATAGACCATAGCCTGGGCCATAAAACAAACTTCAACAAATTTTTAAAAATTGCATTCAGAGAGAATATGCTCTCCTATCACAATGTAATCATACTAGAAGTCAATAGCAAAAACATAAGCAAAATATCTCCAAACACTGGGAAATTAAACAGTACACTTCTAAATAACCCATGGGTCAAAGAGGAACTGTCAAAGAAAATGTAAAAAAACATTGAGCCTGGCCAGTGTGGCTCAGCAGTTGAGCATCGACCTAGGATCCAGGAGATCACAGTTCGATTCCCAGTCAGGGCACATGCCCGGGCTACAGGCTCCATCCCCAATTGGGGGCATACAGGAGGCAGCCGATCAATGACTCTCTCATCATTGATGTTTCTCTCTCTTTCTCTTCCTCTCCCTTCCCCTCTCTCTGAAATCAATAAAGATATATTTTAAAAAACAAATAAAAATAAAAATGCATTGAGCTGAATAAAAATCAGAATACAACATATCAAAATTTGTGTGACACAGCTAAAGCAGTGCTCAGAAGGACATTTATAGCACTAAATATGTACATTAGAAAAAAGAAAAAATTTCAAATTAATATTCTAAGCTCCCATACAAGATTTTAGAAAAAGGAGAGCAAAATAAACCCAGGGCAAGGAGGAAGAGAAAGAAAATAAGAAAGAGTAGAAATCAATGAAATTAAAAGCAGACAAAATAAAGAAAACCAATGAAACAAAGCCAATGCTTTGAAATGAGTAAAATTGAGAAACCTTTAGCAGGACTGACAAAGAAAAAATGAGAGAAGACTCAAAGTACTAATATCAGTGCCCTGCTAGCACCAGGCCTGGTCTCCTGGCCCACGCTCTCCCGGTGCAGGATGTATTCCTGGTGTCAATGATGAACAGGAGAGTTCTACAGATGGAGGCCCGTGGAGAAGACAACACAGGCAATCAGAGCAACTTAAAGAGGAGAATGGAAGTGGACATGAGTAGGTTCAGACCCGGTCTTCAATCCTCTATCATTCTGATTATCTGACTGAGCAGATCTTAGCTCTGGGAACTTGCCCACTTTCAGGGTGTGAGACTCACATTCCCAGCCTGCTTGCTCTCAGGGCTAGAGGGAAGAGACAAGGAGACAGAAGTGGGGTTGTCCTTACAAACTGTGAAGGGACAGTTCCAGGTAAGGGAGTGATCTCAGGGGTCAGAACTTGCTGGAGATGAGATTAGGGAATCTTGACAACCAGGTTGTGGAGTGTGGACGGGAACCTCTAGGAACTGGGAGAGGAAAAGGCTCCTCTAGGCATCGCCAGCTCAGTTCCTGCCAGCAGGGACCACAGTGTCAGGTCAAACGCCATGGCCCACAGGGCCATCCATGGTGGGTGCTATGGGCCTTGATTTGGGAGCAGGGCTTCTGTCCAGCTCATCATGACAGGCAAGGCAGAGCCCTGCACTGAACGTCAGTGCCTGGGGGGAGCCCTGGCGCCTACACTCATGTGGCAAATCCCTCAGGCTCTCTGAGCCTCCTCTCCTAGTCTTCCAAACAGGAATAAAAACATGGGCCTCCACAGAGTATTTGAATGGTCTTAGGAATCGGTAAAGTGCTGTCTCAGTGGAAATAATGGCTGCTTCTAGTAGCAAAGACACCTGGGCCTTTGACGGCAGGTGTTCACTGGGGTCCACACTCGCCCCAGTCTCAAAGGGGATTATGCTGCAGAAGAAGGCGGAGTGCAGCTGCTCAGGCTTAACTGAGCTCTCAGGCTAGTTTTCTCCCCCATATCTTCTAATTAATAGTCAGGATTAACAGCTGCCGCTGCTGGGCCTCCGCCATCTAATCACAGCTGCACAGGCTCCTGGGTGCTCAGTGTTCCCTGCACCGCAGCCTCCCCAACCCTAAGAGAAAAGCGTTCAAAATTAAAACAACGACAAAAACAAGAAGAGATCCCCCCCCCCCCCCCAGTGCCTACTGGGACTGGAATTACGCCTGCCTCTCTCCACTCTGAGATGAAAGCTGAAGGTCCCCTTTCTCTGGGGCCACTCTAGGTGGGGAGGGTGTCTTGAAGCTACTCTGAGGAGGCAGGGGATGCCTGTCATGCCAGCCCGCAGGCAGGACACATCCTGAGACAGTGGGTCACCCAGATAATAATGATGATAATAATAATGTATTATTGCTGCGCCGAACATTTGTTGAGTGCTTATTATGTGCCAGCCGTAATTCTAAGTTTATTGATTTCAGAGAGAGGAAAGGAGAGGGAGAGAGAGAGAGAGAAACATCAATGATGAGAGAGTCATTGATCAAGCCCGAAACCCCAGCATGTGCCCTGACCGGGAATCGAACCCCAATCGCCTGGATCCCAGGTCGACGCTCAACCGCTGAGGCACATCCGGCCGGGCGACACAAATTATTTTACATGCACAAAACCCTAAGCAATATATGCCATTATCATGCCTCTTTTATAGTCCAGAAACTGAGGCACAGAGGGGTTAAGCCACTTGACCAAAGTCATCCCAGATGACCAGGATAGGGTCCCTTGTCCTCAAAGAACATAAACTCAGAGGATAGACCCCCACTTTAGTAAGCATGGTAGGGCCTTTCTCACTGGGCTGGAGGGCCACACACCAAGTCCTGGGAGATCACCAGTCGCACGTGGGAAGAAATGCTCTGTATTGGTGCACTGGGAATGGCAGGAGGGAGAAGGCAACGCTCAGATTGCAGAGGGGGGCTGCAGGGACAAGCAGGAGATGTGCAAACAGCCCCTTGACCCTGAGGCTGGGCACGGTGGGCAGTGTTTCAGCGGAGCGGCCGTGAGGAGGTAGGAGAGCAGAGGCAGGAAGAAACTCTACTCCCTGGACAGGCTTAAGGAAAGGATGGGAGAGGAGGGAGTGAGGATCGAACAAGGATTCCTCAGGCACATGTGTAGGCAGAGAAAGAACCAGAGGAGAGGGGAACGAATGGAAATGCAGGAGGGAAGAGCAGGGGATGGAGGGGTGCAGGCCGTCTCCCGCAATGCCTTTTCCTCAGCACGCTGGCACAGATGAGCCCAAGACGCTTTATAACTTTCAATCCTCTTTTTATGATGCTCAAAACTTGTCGCCATCTGCCATGCAGGCTTTAATGCAAATCTGAGTTTGCTTTTATGGTTTCAATTAACCTAATAATAAAGCAGGGCAGGCAGGCTCCCGAAGAATCCTCTCCTCCCACCCACTTCCAGGAACGCTTCCCACCCTCCTCCCCCCAAATTAAAGACCATCATGGTCTCATTCTGCAGCTGGAAACTGTTCACTATGTTAACCATGTCCTGTCTGCAGCAAATTAACCAAACTAACCTTATCCTGTATCTACTGTGATTGCAGTTGGGGACCTCCTTAGAGGAGAAATTCACTGCCCGAGGTCCAATCCAGTGTTAGCGTGACAGATGTGACTTTAGTCCAGAGGTTCCTTGGGCCAGGAGGTGTCTCCCGAAGCATGGGGTAAGGGAGATTGTGTACCCGAGACTGACTCTCAGCTTCAGATCTTCACCTCATAGAGGGAGCCCCCTGGGCAGTTGCCTGAGCCCCTGAGTCTCACTTTCTGCACTCTGTAATTCAAGGATGATCACCTTGCATGCACCTCGCAGGGTGCTGGGAGGATTTAACTTAAGCACAGGACTCCTAAGAGGTCCCCTTCTGCTTTCAAGGGGAACCGGGCTGGTTAAGAAGATGCGTCTAGGATGAACAATGGCCTGTTTGCCTGGGACTGAGGGGTTTCCAGAAACTTAGGACTTTCAGCGCTAACACTTGAAAAGTCTTGGGCAAACGGGAAGGAGTTGGTGGTCCTGTGCCTCCTCGCAGCACTCCACAAGGCAAGCAGGGGAGGTAGGCTCTCAGTTCCCAAATCCATTCTCTAACTTGCCATGACTTGCTTAGAAATTTCACAGAGCTTTGAGCAGTAGGATTTCAAATATAGAATTATTCTTACTGCTTTCTTTCTAAAATATAATTTAACATTAAGACCCGTTGCATTTGCCTAGTGCCTTGTATATAGAACCAGCTACACTTCACATTTGGAAAACTGGACCCCCGCAAGGTTGGGAAAGTGAGCCAAGGCCAGGAAGCAACAGAATCACAGGGGTCCCCGTCTTAAGTGGGTCACCCAATCATTCTTCCTCCATTTGCTCAACTCTAAAATGGAGCTAAAATACCTCCCTTTATGAGAGTGGGAGATAATGCATTTGAAGTACCTTGAATTTTATAAGTGAGCCATTAAATGGTGGTACCAGCTCATTGTTTTTAAGCTAACAAAATGGCTATGTGTATCTTAAAAACATTTGACATTTGGCCTTAGAGGCTCATCCACCCCTTCTTTGGATGTGAAAATCCCGGTATTTTCTGAACTTCTTTGATTAGGCAGGTATCAGTTAGCATTTCTCAAGTCAGTACAGACTTTCATTATAATTTCCAGATTATCTTCTCCTGAAGCACAGGTGAAATTCATCCTCTATTTAAAGAATTCAATTATTCATTCATTCATTCACTCTATGAATATTGTACTAGACTCCTTGCTTCCAATGTACTTTTTCTAGTCTAGACATTTCCTCCAGTCACCCAGAATACATTGGTCTCTGGTTTGGGAGCTGAGATAAACTTTGGGCTCAGAGGTTTTCTTAGCCAGACAAAGGCAGCACTTCTAGAAGGATGCTATGGGGAGACAGTTGCTTGAATCTGGGAGCAGATCAGCTTTAGGTCTGTCCTGTCAGCCACCACTGCTGTAGGCACAGTGCTCAGGGTCCACAATACTCTTTTACGGGCCCTCAAAAATGTTTTAATTTCTCTTAAAATAAGAAGAAAAATCAATAATCAGTATAATCCAGACTGGATTATATTTGTCTTTACATCAACATGGTTGTAAGATATCACATATATAAGATATATAAACATATATTTAACCCATTTTTAAACATATTTAATAAGTATAAATTATAATTACAGTTTATATTATTTTCTTTTTTAATGAAGAAATAAATCCATGAAAGCCAAATGCTTAGGGCCCTTGAAAGTAAATGTGGCCCTGAGCTACTGTCATCTCAGGGCTGGAGCTCAAAGCTATGTTGTGGTTAGCAGGGTGGCCAGCTTCAGGAGTAATTAAAATCTCTAATATCCGGCTTCCTAGAAATGAAAGGGGTATGAAGGCTGTCAAATGAATGAACAAATAAATGAACCAATGAAGGAACAAAAAAAAGGCATTTATGAAGATGCAAGGATGAATTAGTCATCAGGGTCTGAAAGTAGAGATTTAGCGCTCCCAAAATTCAGAGGGAGAGGTGACCTTGGTGCTCAGGCTCAGCTGGAATTGTTTCCACGTATCTTACTCCATCCTTCTTAACCAGACTTGGAGCAGCTTTTTAAAAATACTACTCTGAGGTTGGTATTTAGAGCCCATATTCACTTCAGCCATTTAACTGAATTGTGTGCATAACAGTAAATCTAATAAAGAGAACTGGCTCTACAATTGGTATGTGCTAGATCCAAACCCAGGGCCTCTGGCTCAAATCTGTGTGTTTCCATAGCAGGAGGCTGCCTTTCGGGAGACAGCTCCTCCTTAAAGTCTTCTCCCCCACACACCATGGCTTAAAGACAAGAACCAGTTTCACCTTAAAAAAAGCAAAAAAAGCAATGTCAACTGACGGTTGTTGGAGCCAATTCAATGCCAACAGGAAGCCCCAATGTGGGATGCCATGAGAAGGAAACTTTATTTAATGCAAACAGTTTTATGATAATATATCATGGCTATGAAAACAGCATGGCAGTGAGGCGGGCCTGGACTCAGATGGGCCCTTGCAAGAAAGAGGCCTTTCACCTTTGGGGGAAAGTGTGCTCCCCCAGCCCCAGAGGAGCTGGCTTATATACAGAAGTCCCCACCCGGTCCCTGATTGGTCAGGAAGGAGCTGCTCTGATTGGTCAGGGCTGTGCAGCTCTGATTGGAGGGGGAAAGCCTCGGTCCTATTGGCTGAAACGGGACTCGGGAACTGCTTCATGAGCGCTGGCTCAGGCGCAGACACAGCGCACGCAGTTGGTGCAGAGCCCTCCTGAAGCGCAGTGCCTGGGAGCCAGAAGCTCCCATGCAGACACGACTGCCAGGCTCTTTTTTCATTCTATTTTATTTTTGAGCCCAGTTAGCCACCAGGAGCCCATCTTAGCCTTTAGCGTTCACACAAAGTAATGTCAATACATAACCCCCAAATTGCACCGCTCCTATTTCCTGAAACCTATCTGTTAAAATTCATAGACTCTTGTTATAAAATGATGTGGTTGAGAAACAAAAATGAAGGCATTTACTTTCTAAGCAGGGATGACTGCAAGACAGAGGCAAAGATGATGAAGTCCACATGATGAAGAGTAGTTTTCATTGCTGTTTGGATATCTGGGACCTCTCCCTCTGCTCCTGTGAGGATCGCTCACTTGCCCTCTCCTCTTCTATCTGGGAACTTCCTAAATGCCAAGAGCCCCAGGAGACCTGGTGCTGACTTAGCTTCTTTTTCCTGCCCTCCTCATATCCATCCCTTTCCTCCACATCCACACACTCACCCCCACTCTGTTACAAGCCATATTTAATAAACCGTAGACGCTCCAGAATGCTATGGTGAATGATGACAACATCTCTGATGGTAACAAGACATTGAAAGGGACACATTAAAGCTAATGGATAAATGGACCAGTTTGCACTAAAATGCAATTGTAAATAAGCAACTTCACAAGAGAGAGGGCAGGGGCTGTTTGTTCTTATTCCTAGTAAGAGGTAGAAATAAATCAGGTGCAAATTGAGATCCAATAGGTGCTGGCAGTAACAGATTAAGATCTATAAAATTGGGGATACTTTAATGAGTTATGTTGGACAGGTGCAAGAGAAAATGGTGTGGGTGTGAGGCCTCAGAGAGCCCCATAACCTTCCCAAACTTGGGTACCCAATGTGTCTCTCACTATGGTGGGACTGGTAAATGAATGCTCAACTTTTCTATTAGGAGCTCTTATTGGGCTAGAAGTTAAGAGGCCACATCTGTGGTTTTCCCCTGCTGAAATCTGCAAAGTCTTAAGAACATCATTTTCTTGCCATGTGCCTCAGTGTTGTGATCCCTACAATGGGAGTAATCACATCGTGCTTCTTACCTTAAAGGTTTGTAAGGAGGACGAATGTGTTAATAAATGTGAAAGAACTATGTAAGTAGGGACAATGTTCTAGGATTCAGAGGACAGCTCAAACAAAGCCAACCATGTAACCCTGCCTTTGGCTATTTGTTTCATCTCTGGGGGCTTAAAGTTTCCTCATCTGTAAAATGAGGAGCTTGGACTCATCAGTGGTTTTCAAACCTGGCTGCACCTTGGAATCATTTGGGGAGGTTTTAGAAAGTCATGATGCTGGTGCGGGGGGTGGGGGGGGCAGGCATTTGTCACTTTATAGCTCCCCAGTGATTTTACTGTTCAGCCAGGGTTGTGAACCACTGAACTAGATGATCTCAAGGTTTCTTCCCTCTAACATTCTGTGAGTCTCTAATTTGTTTAATAAGTGCTTGAGATATACTGGACTTGATCCAGAGCCTATCTGAAGAGGTAATGTCCCAAATAACAATAGAAAGTGGCAGAAGGGCGAGCCATGAAGTGGCATGCTGGAACGGTGGATGCCATCTGCTTTAGGACCATGGTCTGTATAAAATGCTGGGCATAATCAAGTGTTGGCACACTTAGAGCAATATTTTTCAGTATTTTTCCTTAACAATGGATGGGATTTTATAACACCAGGATCACATAGTCTGTCAACTTTTGAGACTGGTTTTTATTAACTCAGTGTAACTCCCTTGAGATCCACCCAAGTTGTTGCCTGTATCAGTAGTTAGTTCCTTTTTATAGCTGAGTAGTATTCCGTGGGAGGGATACACACAACTTGTTTAATTACTCAATGGAAAACATTTGAGAGGTTCCAGTTTGGGGCTATCATGAATAAAGCTGCTATAAACATTTGTGTGTAGGTGTCTGTGTGAACATAAATTTGCATTTTGGGGGATGAGTGCCCAGGAGGGCATTTCTGGGTCATATGATAAGTGAATGTTTAACTTTGTAGGAAACTGCCAAACTTTTCTGGAGTGGCTGCACAATTTTATATTCTCACCAGCACTCTGTAATTCCATTTCCCTGCATCATCACCAGCATTCGGTGTTGTCACTATTGTTTCTTGCAGTCATTCTGATAGGTATATAGCGATATTGCATGTGGTTTTAATTTACATTTTCCTAATGGCTGATGATGTTAAATATCTTTTATGACTTTAATTCTTTGAAATGTGAGTTCCTTTATTTGGTTTGTTTGTTTTAGCGGTCCAAGATATAATGTTGAATGTTCTGTGGGTACTTGAAAAATATTGTGTTCTGCCAGTGTCATTGGTGTTCTGTGTATGCCGATTAGATCCTGTTGATTGGTTGTGGTGTTAACTTATTCCATCCTTCTTGGTAGTCTATCTAGTAGTTCTATCAACTGTTGGGTGGGGTGGTGAAGTCTCCTACTATATTGCATATTGTCTTCTTCTCCTTTCTCCTCTGTCGAATTCTTGCTTCATGTATATATGGCTCTGTTGTCTGTTGCACACACATTTAAAATTTTTATGTCTATATGTGGCTCTGTTGTCTGCTGCACACACATTTAAAATTTTTATGTCTTTATGGGTTGTGTGTGGGTTGACCTCTTTATCATTAGACCATATGCCTCTGTCTAGTGATTTTCTCTGCTCTGAAGAAGATTTTATCTAATAGTAATATATTAGTTTATACAATATGCCAATATATTTACATAACATAGTAACTTATATGACATTATTGAAATGATATGATCATAGAGATGGGTAATAGATTATGGTGAAGGAAGGAGAAAGAAGAGGCAGGGAGGTGGCTGTGGCTTTAAAAGAATGAGGGGTCCTCGTGAGAGAACTGCCTGTATCTTGACTCTGGTGGTCCCATAAATCTACACATGTAGAATTGATACACACTACACATGACATGAAGTCAAAAACACACACATACACATGAGTGCCCATGACACTGGTGAAATCAGAGTAAGTTTGATGGGCTATATCAATGTTAATTTTTTAGTCATGATACCATTTTATAGCTTTGCAAGATGGTACCTTTGGGAGAAACTGAAGTATAAACAGAATCACTCTGTATTATTTCTTACAGCTACATGTGCATCAAAAATAAAAAAGGTAGCCCGGCCGGGCGTGGCTCAGCGGTTGAGCGTCAACCTAGGATCCAGGCGATCGGGGTTCGATTCCCGGTCAGGGCACATGCCTGATGTGTGGCCTCGATCAATGACTCTCTCATCATTGATGTTTCTATCTCTCTCTCTCCCTCTCCTTTCCTCTCTCTGAAATCAATAAAGATATACTTAAATAAATAAATAAATAAATAAATAAATAAATAAATAAATAAGGTAAAAAAAAAAAACAACCTGGAATTTTCTGTTCTTGTACACCTTCGAAATTTTCCATAGTCCTAATAGGGTGTGAAAAATTGATGGGACATTGACATAAGTTCTGCTCCTTTACATGTTCCTGTCTGTGTTTTTCCCCATTCGTTTGCTTCTGTAGAAAGTACATGAAGACATTTGGCCTGGACCTTGTGGGGTTACTCCCAGTACCTCTGCCATTTCAACGTTTCATTCTAGAATCCTACTTGTACATGTACTGAACCCCCAGGAGCCCAGGGCCCAGACAGCCCCCTCCTCGGTACGGAGGCGTGGGTGGCAAGGAGACTTCCTGGGGGCCTCCTGGCCGTGGTTACTCCCATTTGGAGCTGTGCCCACACTTGCTCTTTCCTGGCCTGGCTTTCTTCTCTGTTCGCCGGTCCACATGACCCTGAGGGAAAGAAGCTCAGCCTTAGAGCCTGAAGATGCGGACTCTAGACCAACCCTCCCTGCTGAGTCTAGGTTGGGGCCAGTCACTGGCCCTTTGAGAGGACCTGTTTCCTCACCCATCAGTGAGGGTTTTTTACAGCTGCCACACAGGGTGGCCCTGAGAAACCACCGAGAAGGCATGTTAAAGCACTTTATAAAATGCCATGTGTTGTGCAAATGCAAATTGGGGTCGTCCTATTTATTTATTTTGATATATTTTTTACGACCCTTCATAAAAGTTCTTTGACGGTTTCCCTTAGGATGTCCAGATAGCCTGGCCTGTACTTATTTAACTTGAGAGCATTTGCTGGCTCTTACAAGCTTGTTTCCCCAACTAATATGTACGCTCTAGTCTAGAGGGATAAAGCCGTGGCTTTTGCTTTGGAGCAACTGTAGCAAAAAGCACACCATCCTCAGAGTCATGATTAGAGGCTAAAAGAGGGATCCCAGGCCAGGCCAGCTCCTGAGAGGTGGGTGCTACTCTCCAGGCCTTAGGACTTTCCCAAGTGAACAGAGAACGTCCAGTCCAAGGCACTGGACAGTGGGCAAGGGGGGAGAAGCAGAGGCTCTCAGGAGGGCGACGCTGGTTTGGAGAGATGCATAGGAACTGGTCCTCAGTGGAAGGCTGGCCATGCCCTTGGACAGAGGCAGTGAGCGTGAGGAAGGTCAGGAGACAAGCCTCAGGGAGCTCATCCCACCCCTCCCTCCACAGAGGAGTGGCCAACTCCTGTGCTTTCCTCCCTGTCCCACCCAGTTTCCCCTCCCCAGTCCCTTCTTTCTGCTCTCCCAGGTCACAGGACTGACCACACTACCTGGCTCTCACTCTGTAAGCCCCTGGAGGGCAGAGGCTATAGCTTTCACACCTGCATTTCTCCTGCCTGGAACTTAACAACTGTCTGCTGAGTGAGTGCATGAATGAATAAATAAAGGAAGGGGCAGGAAAGGAACAAAGAAGGAGAGAGCAAGGAAGCAGTGAGCACTTAGGTGGCTGGAGAGGGGGCAGACGTGGGAGAGCGGCCAGCTGGGTTTTGCCAGCGCTTTGTCACCTCCCTTTCTCCGTTTGCTCAGGTCAAGGGTATTCCTCACCGCAGGCTCAGAGCAAACAGAAGGAATGGCAGATGCTGGTGGGACCCCAAGTGCCCACCCCTTCTTCCCCGGCACCTTTTGCTGTGAGACAGCCCAGGGCCCTGTGGCCTCCCTGCCCATCCTGCTGTGGGCTCCCCCTCCAGGAAACAAAGTGACCCGAAAGGCAGTGTGCCAGGACACACTTCTCTTGCAGGAGGTGTCGGCAGCAACAAATCACTCAGAGGAACCAGCCAGCACAGGGATGGGTGCAGGGTGAGGCTGCCGGGGCTTCTCAGACACCCCAACACCACCTTGGAAAGGGGAGCGGGAGCAGGACTTCCTTCCTCTCGCCTCGTCTCCCTGCCTCTGGACAAGGCAAGGTCATGGGCTGGCCCCTGAGGACAGGAGCTGCTTTCCATGACAACCCAAGATGCTGCCACCTCATCAGAGCAAGAATTACAGTCGCTTACGTAGCCTCGGGCAGTGCGTAAAAGGGGAAATCAGCTCTGCATTAAAGGGAAATGAGTATTTGTTTTGAAATGTATTTAAAAGCTCTGGCTGGTTAATTATTTACGGACTAGCGGGTATCTCAGCTACCATGGAAACCTCTGGCTTTGCGATTCCTTCCTGGACCCATCAGACACCCCTTCGACAACACACACAGACACACTCTCACACATTCACTCACATACTCACACATACACACACATGCACAAACACGCACACACACACAGACGCCCTCTCACATATTCACATACACTCACACATACACACATACACTCATACATACACACACACTCACACATATGTTCACATACACTCATACACACACACACACATTTGCATATACTGACACATGCACTCTCCCTCACACACACATGTATACACACATGAACCAGGGGCTCTCAGAGCCCTCGGGAAAGGCCAGTCCGAGTGCTATGTTTCTGGCTCGCATGATTTCTGAGGTGCTCAGAGGCAGCCACAGGACAGAAGAACCCATGACTTTTGCAAGGTGCCCTGGGGACATCTCTTTCAGTCCCTTTGACTCTTTGCAAATAGAATAGGGTACAGCATGTCTCCCTCTCTAAACCATAGTCAGACACCATTATTAACAGGCTGTGCCACTAACTTTGCCATCCCCTTGCCACAAAGTTTAGGGGTAAGAAACAATGGACCAGGCACACTGGGGCCTGGGATCCTGACTAACATCGCTTATTAGCTGTGTTACCTGGAACAAGCTCCTTAACCTCTCTGAGCCATAATTTCCTCACCTGTCAAGTGGGAATCTCAATAGAAAATCACCTTTTTATTTGGATCATTTCATCTGATCTCTGAACAAGCCTTGATGCAGGTGCCCCTTCCACCTTCACTTGCTGGGTGATGAGATAGCCCTGGTGCAGAAACGATGGGGAACTTCCCCAAAGTTACACACAGGAACCTAAGCCATGCACCACCTGCTTTCTACCTGTGGATCACTGTGAGGACTCAGGCAGGTGTCCCTGCGCACGAAGGGTGGGTTGCCTCCCTCTTCCCCGAACCCCTCTTGTCCGGAAGGATCTGGATGGACCCCCTACATACAGGCCAGAGGTGGTGGAGCCTCATGCTGGCTTGAAAGGCACTCAAATTCAGGGCCTAATGTTTCCTTCCACAGGAACTTTCCAAGAGCCGGAGTGGTCCCTCCCTCCCTCCCTGCTTGGCTGTGGAACTGCACCACTGAACTATATAATTGCATATTTGTTCCTGTTGGGTCTTGAAATATTAGGGCCCAGTGCATAATTCTAGGGCTCCTGCACTGAAGATACTGCCATGTAACTACAAAATAAAAAGACAAATATTGTGGCTAGGGCTGCGGCCAGGGCTGCTCTGCTTAATTAATGGGAAATTTTATTAAGAGGAGACAGAAAACAGTCACACCTCTGGTGCCCAGCCTTCTCAGAGGATCCTAACAGGGACAGTGATGCCTTTCAGACAAATCCGGTATCAGGCACTGCTCAGTGCGTCTCATCATAACCTCGCCTGTGAGCATCTTTGGTGATCTTGTGCTTGGCTAGCATGCCGTGGCGTGGGTGGGGGTGGGGGCACCTGGGAGAGTGGGGCAAAAGGCTAAGATGGTGTGACCAGGAAGATGGGGGGTCTTCAGGTGCCAGGGACCTTCATGTGTAGGCAGAACGCACATCCAGTTCAGGACAAAATGCAGAATCCAGGGAAATGAAGAAAAATCATTGTGTACATGGGCACATGAAGTCCAGGTAAGTAATTTGCCAAGAGTCACATAGGCACAAAGGGCAGAGGAGAGAGCCCAGAGTCAAAAGCACAGAGGAAGTCAGAGAGGTGAACTCTGATCAGCAGGGGGAAGCAAGGGGAAGCAAGAGATCAGAGGGAACCAAGGGGCTTGGAACCTGAGCAAAGGTGCCGGCCAAGGAATTCATTACATGTCCCTACTGGAGCCCAGAGAACCTGACAAGTGCCTTTCAAAGCTGAAGACCAGAAGAAAGTCTGTCTGGGAAATGGGAGCAAGTGTTCAGAGGAGGAAGCAGTGGTCACCATCCAGCTGGTCAAGACACACCAAGTCAGAGCATCATGCATTTACTTATTAAACAGTCCATCATGTGTACCTGCCCTGCACAACTGTCCTGCCACGTGTTCCAGCTCCGGTTTACAGTGAGGGAGCTGCAGCTCAGAGAACTTAACTAATTTGCCCAAGGTCACAAAGGTAGTAAGTGGTACTGCCTGGAAGTAAAACCCAGCAAGCTGGCTCCGGGGTCCGGAGATCAGTGTCAAGAGAGGACCATGTGTGATGCTGCTAAGGGACAGTGAGGAGATGGAAAGCTGGACCCTCCTGCTGACAGCAGCCTGGACACCTGGAGTAACAGCATGGGGACAGCCACTCTGGGTGGCAGGTAGAAGTGACAGTGTCTCTCTCTCCATTCCTCCTTCCCCATTCTAGTAACAGGAACTAGGGAGGGAGGGGTAGAGGAAATAGAGGACAGATTGGCAAAACTGTGTCTAATTAGGATGTTTCTCGAACTGGCCTGTACCTGTCAGCAGCCCTTTCCACGGTTTATATTTATGTGGCACATGTAACAGTTATCTCATATGCACCTCAGATGCATGAGTAAACAAGTCCTCGTCTGTACCTTTCCTCACTTCAACACACCTGTGGGCAGGTAGACTAGGGGCGAGGGTTTAAATCTTGCTGCCATTCCTGCCTTGGTTGGAAAGATATTGAAAAGACGAGACAGTTCTGTTCTGGGAGCAGCGAGCTGAGGGCCGGCTGAGTGCAGGGTGAAAGGAGTGGGTGTGTAGCACGATGGCCCCTGTTTCCTGGGTCTATGGGAGAATCGCATCTGTGAAGTTTCCCTCTCTGGTCCCATGCCCAGCACAGGCCCTGCAAGGAGGGAGGCACTAGGTCGCCAGGCGCGGGATCCCAGGGTCACTGTGGTGCAGGGAGATCAGGTTTCTGGGAGCTGGCTATGCAAAGGGCTGGGGGTCCTTGTCTGGTGGCATCTGGAGTGTCTCCTCCTTTCTTGGCATAGATCGGCCCAAGGCTGCCTTCCCATTTACTGACTTATGTGTCTGGAGGAAATCCCTTGGCCTCTCACGCTTTCATTTCCAGCAATGTCAAAAAGTAATGATGTTTGTTCTCTGCTTTGGGGATGCCTTCCAGGATCGGGAAGATGAATGAAGTAACTGGTTGTCAGGGCTAAATTCTGCTCCCACGTTCGCCATTCCACTAACCAGTTTGCTCTCGGTGGACTGGAACGCAGAGGCCATTTCTCAGCTCTTCAGCGGAAATTCAACAAATGGGCTTCCTGGGAACCCCAAACCCTTTTTCACGGACAAGAGATAAGCAGAAAAGAAACTGGAAGCATATTTTTTTAAATACACAGCCTCAAAGGAAAACATAAAGGGCATAGGAATCCCTAGGTCCCTAGGCCCCCAGCTCCAGCATCCAGTTCTGGCCCCCGGCGCCTAGTATAGCTTCAGCCTATTTCATCGTCAGGGGTCTGGGGGTGCACCCTTGGGCCCTTCCAATATCTGCCTTCTGGTCATCCACCAGGTCTCTGCTTAAACCCCTTACACACCCTACATATATATAGTCCTCCTTAGGGTAATTACCTTCTAGGCCCACTTCTTAATTTATAAAGTTAATACTTCCTTCACTAATCCTAAAGCTACCTCCCACAGGCATCCAAGAGGTGATCTTCCTTCTAGTGAGAATCCCAGACAGAGACCAAGCCTACCCCGCTCATGTTCTTACCATTTGGCAAGCTCCTACCATATCCACTTTCAGCCTGAATTTTATGTACTGAAAGGGGCTACACTAGGGCCACCCCAAGATCTTAGGATGGCTCCTGGATATACCTGAGGGAAGACACCAAAGCACAGCCTGAGATGTTTAAGAACCACCTTGATCTGTCTCCTAGAACTAGGTCCTTCTCACTGCTTTGTGCGTGGACCTCCTGAAGGTCAACAGCACTGAGATACCGTAACTCCAACTACATTCATGAATAAACTGTGTGCGTACATTTGTGTGTGTGTCTCAGCATGTGTGAGAACACACAGATATGTATAAGAATGGAAACCACACTGGGTTCTTCATGGAAAGGCCTGGACTCCAGACCTGTGTATTGTTCACATGATTCCCTGTGCCCATTTCCACCTTGGAAGTTAGCTTTCCTTCCATCGGTCTTCAAATAGCTCCTTTAGGTTTTCAGAAAGTGTCTGTCATCCCAGGGAAACCATCAGGGAACCATGGGCCTTGGGCCATTTTCCTACATTTTGTGACTTCTGTGTCTTTATCTGTGAAACGGGGCTACGTGTATTCACCACGTAGGACTGTAGTGATGCACAAGCCAATACAGACGTGCTTGGTGAGCTGGAGTCCTGAGGGGAGGTGCTCACACAGATAGTGGCGGAGGCCCATCCGTTTCTCAATTACGTCTTGCAAGTACAATGGCAATGCAGGTACTCAGGAGAGCACCGATCCTCAGGTAGCTTAGCCTCTGTGGGTCTCTTGACGCCTCCTGAAGCTAGTGACCTCCCAGTAGGGCCAGCGGTCCTGCTTCCTAAGACTGGGCAGCAAGGCCTTTCTTCCTCAGTTGTATGCAAAGGGCCATTTCCCCCAGTCAAGAAACTAACGAAGGAGAGTACAGGATTTGTTTGGGTAAAGGAGGGCCCCTAAAAGGAAGGTTAACACCAGTCTTCTGGAAATGAAACGACGAGGTGCCTTAGCCTGCTCCCGAGGATGCAGACCGCTCCTTTTCCCATAACAGGATTCCTACCCCTCAGACCTCTCTGCTTTCATCATGGTCTCCTTGGCTCTTTCCCAGGAGCTGGTGGTGTCCTCAAGTGAAAAGACAAGCTGCTAAACAAAACTTCAATTAAGCTTTTGAGTGAGGAATGTAATTGTTATGAACCAACCCTGTCAATTCTCCGAAATGCTGTTTATAAAGGAGACAGTGGCTCAGGGCTTTCAAGGGAAGCAGCGCTAATCTCCCAGGAGGCTGGAATCTTAAAGGTCACAGGTCGTCTCTGTTACAAGGTGGGACAGCGCTTGGATGTTACAGCAAACTCACGGCCCACAGACGCCGGAGACAGAACCAGCTCCGTCCTGCTTGCACCTCGGACATGCCGTGGCCAGAGCACGTGCACGTGGGCGAGAGCGTGGCCTGTGGTCGCAGGTCAGTTCACAGGGCGGTGGAGGTCCTCATGCCAGGGACCTTTGCAAGGTAGTATGTGGATTTGAAAAAGCGAATGACTAATCAGACACTGTGCATCAAAGCTCCTCGTTCTCCGAGGCTTCAAGCCCTTTCCACACACGTGAGCTCCGGCTCGTTTCTGCACCCTTCCCTGGGGCCAGGCTGGTCAGGACTGAACATGGTTAAGTTTATTCTATGGAGGGGGGATGAGGCATGGGTTAGGGCGCAGAGGGCTCGCCCTGAGCCCACTCTCTCTACAATCAAGGGCTGAACCAGAAACAGGGCCTAAGTGGGTCGGGATGCATTTGGTTAGGGCGAGAACAAGAAAACACATGTAACGCAAACAAGTGCAAATGGTTGTGTGAACCCTGAGTGGGGTGCACGTGGGCCTGAGGCTGCAACAGCAGTAAGGGTGTCCTCCATGCTCCCCATCACCTCTCTACCTCTCCCCTTGCCATCCCCCCGCCCGGTGGCAGTGTCCTGGATTCTGTCCATCCATCTTTGACCCCTGCCTACTGACTTCAAACTCAATTAAAGCGTCGCCTTCCAGAAAGCCTGCTTTACCTGAAGTGGGAGAGAAGCTCTAAGGGTTGGCCAGGTGGGCGAACTATACAGGCTGCCTGCACAGCCTGCAATCCACCCCCAGGCCCGTGCCATCCAGCACAGTAGCCGCACATGGCTCTAGAATTCCTGAAATGTCCAAGTTGAGGTCTGTTGTGAGTGTGAAAGACATACCAGATTTCAGAGGCTAAGTATGAAAAAAAAGGACATGAACTATCTCATCAATACATTTTTATATCTGTTACATAATGTACTGCTATTCTGGGTATATTGTATTGAATAAAATGTATTGTTAAATACATCTTACCTTTTTTATTTTTTTACTTTTTAAATTGCAGCTATGTGAAAATTTGAAAGTACATGCATGGCTTGCCTTGGTAGCTGACACACTTCTATTGAACGGCACTGCTTTGGGCCCTTCTGGTCAGTCACTGAGAGAAACCAGTTATCAGATCCCCAGGGAGAGCTGGTATGTGTGGAGCGGCCAGTTTTATCTGTGTAACTTCCTATGATTTGGATGGACTGGCCCTCTCTGTCCTCATTGAAAGAGAAATGGTGCTCAGAGGCACTGAGGAACTCAGTCAAGGTCATGGTGCCTGAGAGGCCAGACCAGGCTGGGTTACACATCTCCTGACTCGCAGAGCTGTGTTTTTCCCACCAGACACAGGATTTCCTTTGTTGTTAAAAGTTTTTCCCTTAACTTCCTTTTTTCCCTTAACTTCCTTTTTATATTCATTCCATAGCAGGGTACATACAGCTCTGGGCTTTTCTCTTTAAGGATCCTATGTCCCCAATGGCCTGGGCCTCCAGAGGAGCCCAACCCATGCCTCAGGGTGCATGATCTTCCCAGAACTATAGCATCCTCTTTCTCCTTCCACCCACGTGTCCCTATCTTGCTCCCAAGCTCCCTGAGTTTGTATCAAGTAAAGGAATAAGCTAGATCACCTCCATATGTACACCGAGATCCCGATCAGTATGGAGCTATGGTCTGCAGGTCACCAGCCTGCCATAGCTGACCAGGGAGCATTCTGCCAGGGGGCAGGGAGCCAGCTTTCAGCACCCTTTACATAAAGGATCAAAACAAGGAAAAAGCTCATAGTAGATGAGAGGGTGGTAAGTGCCATAGAGAAATACATCATGGAGCAGGCGGACAGGGAACGGAGAGTGTGGCAAATTTAAGGAGAAGAGTGAAGCCAGTCTTTACTTAGGAGGTGACTTTTGAACAGGGACATGAAAAAGGTAAGAGAGCGAGGCATGGAACATCCAGGGAGAACAGGACGCCAGGCAGAGGGAGCAGCACGTGTACGTACAATCCCAAGGAGCAATTTCATATGAAATTGCTTCTCCAGGTTGATAACCTATGACACCCTACTCTCTACAGCAACAAACCTAAATTATTCAACCCAACATTTCATGTCTTCCAGAACTATCCAGTGGCACTTTCTTAACTCCCTATCTCAATTCCTCAGATCCAACTAAACTAGGCTCTTGTCTTCTATATAGCTCATTCCAGGGCCAACCCAATACCAGTAATAAAGCATGATCATTTAAAGATAGAATTGGGCTCAGACATAAGGAGCAAAGACTGAACCACCAGAAAGATTTCTATAGAAGGATTCTTATCTCAAAAATTGATGTGGAATCTAGTTTTTCTTTCACTGAGTCTATCTATGCCGCCCCCCCCCCCCCTTCCCGTCCACAATCTGCCCTGCTATCTCTTGCTTTCTGGGTCCAGGTAGGGCTTATCTGATTCTACAAAGGACTTATCTGATCCAACTGTAGCACCCTTAGCTCCTCAGCTAGAACTAGATCTGATTCTCCATTTTCTCCCCATAGCATCTTTTCCCCTCTGTCCCTGTCTAATCCTGACTCACTAAACCAATCTAATGCTTTGGTCTTCATTTGCATTTCCATGACCCATTTTGGTCCTTCTTGCTTTCAAGTTTGTATGGTAGGAAGCCACCTGTTAAAATTAATTCTCCCTGTGTAACCTTGGGCAGGCCACTTCCCCTCTTTGGGCTCCACATTCTCTACCAGTTACAATGAGTGTTGGGTTTGAAAATGTTCAAGATCTCTTCTGGTTCCAGCATTCTTAGACTTCATGTCTAATTCACACTTTCACAGCTTTATTCACAGCGCTTTCTGTCAACTGCCCCTAAGTCAATCTTTATGAAGCCTTTACTCTGACCTAGACACCAAGTCAGGTCCTAGATGAATCAGCTCACCGAACCAATCAGCTACTGACATAACAGGTGCAATGAGTGTGCAAAAGGGTGGGGACAATGGTCATGGGTTGTCTGGGCATGTGTTTGGGCAGAGTTCTTTGGCAATGCATGAGCTGCATGTTGGACACTGTGCAGGAGAAAACTAAGTAAGGAAGTACAGAGAAGGTTCCAAGCAGGAGAGACAGTCTGGGCAGAGACATAAGAGAACATGGACTATTACAGGAACCTCTAGTAGAAGAGAAGAGTTGAGGCATAAGGCACATGGTAAGAGATGATAGTCAGGCCCTGGCTGGGTGCTCAGTGGGTTAGAGTGTTGTCCCAAAATGCCAAGGTTGTGGGTTTGATCCCCGGTCAGGGCAAGAATCAATGAATGCACAAATAAGTAGAACAACAAATTGATGTCTCTCTCTCTCTCCTTCTGCTCTCTCTAAAATCAATCAATAATTTTTTTTTTTTTTTAAGAGAGATGACGGTCAAGAGGTAGTCAGAGTCCAGATCATGAAGGCCCTTAAAAGTCATTTTAAAAGTCTGGTTACTGTCTAGCTCATGTGGCTCAGTGCTTGAGTGTCAACCCATGAACCATGAGGTCATGGTTTGATTCCCAGTCAGGGTACATGCCTGGGTTGTGGGCTCAATCTCCAGTAAAGGGTGTGCAGGAGGCAGCAGATCAATGATTCTCATTATTGGTGTTTCTCTCTCTCTCTCCCTCTCCCTTCCCTTCCTCTCTCTTAAATCAATAAAAAACATATTTGAAAAAGTTTGGTTATTAACTTACAGAGAATGGGAATCTTTACTAAGGAATCTGAGGAATCCAACGGGCAACGTTTCTCTGCACCAGATGATGCCCAACCAACTGAGCCACATCAACCAGGGCTTTACTTGGTTTTGGTCCCTACGTATATTGTTCTTGGATCTTAGAGAGCTCACTGTCTGGTTAAGCAACACATCCTTTACTTCCTGGGACCCCACAGGCGCCTAGCACAGTGCCCAGATCCTAGCAGCCACTTTCTAAACCCCTCCTTGTTGTTAGGGCCCCAGGAAAGGCTGGTGTCAAAAGCCAAGACAATGTAGGTGGGAAAGACAAAACTCCCCTTTGTCTCCTGCACTTCAAGAACACGTGTCCCACAGCGTGGAGGGCAGAATCGAGCTGCTCATTTTATGTTCACGCTTTCATGTTGCCGTTTTGAAATGTGATGTTCAAAAGCTCACAGGCTATAGTATGCAATCAATCCAAATGGAAATACGTGAGGGCTGATGGAGCGGGAAAGCGTGTTTCTGAGGGTCGGGATTTTTTCCCTTGTGATTTTTCTTGTGCCACACAAAAATATCTTTCCAATAACAAAGAGAAAACTCGAGAAGTTGAGTGTAATAATGAACCCCACTCTCCCGTCTTTATGAACGGGAGTGGGGCCGCTTGAATGGGAGAGGCTGGGCAGGAGCCTGTGTCTGTGTCTGCAGCACGTGGCATTTGATGGGGAACAACAGACAAGGCCAGCTGCTTCTGCAGACCTTGCACGTGGGGGTGGGAGACAAGGGAGGAGACGATACCAGACATCGGAGAAAGGGAGGAGGGAAAGGAGGGATCTGGGCAACCAGGAGGAGGGAAGTGTTTTGATCTAGGGCACCCCCTCCCAGAGGAAAAAAAGGGAGAATGAATTTTCCTGTATTGAATAACTATTATGGGCCGAGAGCTCCTCTATGCTCCTATTTAATTCTTTCAACAACTGTGAGCTAGCTTTTGTTATTGTGGTTGTCGTTATCATTATTGTTTGTTTATGTGTCTTTTAATTTGAGCCTAGTTAGTAGGTGTCACCAGGAATCCTTCTTAGTAGGTATCTTTTTTTTCCCTTTAAGGAAAATCACAACATATGTGATTTTAAACATGTTTAAATGTACAGTTCAGTGGCATTAAGTACATTCACATTGTTGTATAACCATCACCACTATCCTTCACCAGAATTCTTATCTTTCCAAACTGAAGCTCAGTATCTATTAATACTAACACCCCAGTCCCCTACCCAGCTCCTGGCAAATAATACTCTACTTTCTGTCTCTATGAATTTGCCCGTTTGAGGTACCACAAATAAATGGAATTATACAATTGTTATTCTTTTTTGTCTGATTTATTTCACTTAGCATGTTTTCATTCATCAATGTGGTAGCATATATCAGAATGTCATTTGCAAAGGCTGAATAATATCCCATTGTATGTATATGTTATGTTTTATTTATATGTTCCTCTCTAACGTTGGGTTGCTTCCACCCTGGGGATAATGCTACTATGAACATCAATGTATAAGCATTTGGTCAAGTTGCCGCTTTCGGTTCTCTGGGTGTACATTAGACGTGGGATTGCTGGTGCTTACTGTAATTCTATGCTGAACTTTTCAGGGAACAGCCCAGACTGTTTCCCACAGCAGCTGCACCCTTTACAGTCCCACCAGCAGCGCACAAGGCTTCTCATTTCTGCACATACTTTCCAACGCATTCTTTTCTGTGTTTTTTCATGATAACCCTCATAATCGGTGTTTAAAGCATTCTAAATAATCACACCTTCCCATTTTAGCTTTATTTTACAAATGAGGGGCTAAGGCCAGTAAGATTCACTGACTTTCCCGCAAACATAAAGTTGCCAAGAGGATAAGACCTCTTTTTGACCCCACCAGCCTGTTAACTCTCCTTTCTGATTAGGCCTTGGCTAGAGATTTAAAGGGTCTTAGAAAGTATTTACAGGAGAGGTTTAAATATAATATGAACATAATATGTACATGATCCATACATTTCAAGCTGTTCTTTCTTCTGAGTGGAGCCACCAGCCAACAGGAAAAAACTCCTTTTCTCAGCCAACACTGATCCACATGTGAGTGAGAGAGACAGAGAGCCCTGGTCCCCTCCTGTGCCCCACGGCTGTGGCAGCCCCGTGGGAAACATGAAGCTCGCCCCTCCAGGAGAATGAGCTGGACTTCCCCCACCACCAAGAACAAAAACAGGCTGAGGGGGGCTGTCGACATGACCTGCTCAGCACAGCGGCAGGACCCTCCATAATTGCAAGGCGATAAGGTCATGGCGAGTCGTCAGTAGGGGACTGCAACAGTGCCACTTATTGGGCTTCTACCAGTGCCACTTATTGGGCTCCTACCGAGTGTCAGATGCCTCACCTCACTTCTTGTAGCGCCACTCTTACAGGCACATACTTTATCTCTGACTTACAGATGAAGAGAACCTTTGCTCAGAGCACTGAAGTAACTTGCCCAAGGTCACGGCGCCTGGTGGCGAAATGGAGCCAGGATCTGAGCTTTGATCTTGCTGGTTTCAAAACCTACCTACATTCCATTTCAGCCAAATTTTTTTTGCAAATGGGGTGCATGTAAACCCAGGAGCACCAAGAGGAAAGCAAAACCTCAAGGTAAGAGCAGCATGTCTTCCAGGAGCATCTTTTTTTCTCAAAATTTTGAGAACAGCAAACATCAAAACATTACTTTTTATGTTAAAAATACACATTATAGAGTAGAATGCAAATTGCACACGCACAAAATTTTAAAATAACACACACAGCTTTAGAGAAATTTCCCATTGACAGCTAGCTGCCTCAGGCAGTACTCCCAGCTCCCCGAGGGCATGTGTTCAGTCTCTGCTGCGAGGGCTCCTCCCGTGGAACACTCGGAGGATGTGCCCCACACTGGGGCGTGAGAAATTCGGCTTCAGACACCCATCTGGGTTTGGGCTCTGGTTCTTATTTGCCAGACTCAGGACCTTGAGCAATTTTTTTTTTTAATGTTAGGCAAGTGATTTAGTCTGTCTGAGCTTCATTTTCCGCATCAATTAAGTAATTCATATATACAAAGTGTTTATGAAGGTGCCTGGTACATAATAAGCACAACGTACGTATTCTTTTTCTCATCATTATTTATGCTGAATCTGTTTATTTATTTATAAAATTGAAAAACTAATGAATCCTGGTAAAAGTGTCATGAGCACTAAATGAGATACTATGTACAAAGCGCGCAGCATAGTGCCTAGCATAGCAAGTACTCCGCAAATGGTAGTTACTCCGATGATTATCACATCAGTATTGCTGGGTGGCATCATGCCACCGTTCCCAGGCAGAGTTAAGATACAGCCCTGATCTGCAGGTGTCGGTTTCCTGGATCACAACTTCCTTAATATTTCACACGCCTTCTGAACAGCTCTCTACAGGAGATAGAGTCCTGGGCTCTGAATCATAGATTTGAACCAATTTAGCATTTCTGAAATTTTGAGTGCATTTTCTCTCCAATGCAAAGGAGGAATATCAGGGAAGACATACCCTCAGCTTTATCCTTCCCAATCTTCCAGGACCTTCTCAACCACCAGCCTCCCCCAGGAAGGCTCACAGGATGACCCAGCCTCTCATCACATACAAACCTTTAAAGCTGTGTCTAACCAGGGCTCCCTTGTGTCTGCCTTGTTCCTCTAATTTGATCGTGAGCTCCCTATGGAAGGAATAGAATTTTCGCCTATGGTGTGCAAAGTAGGGCCAGGAATCCCCAAACCATGAGCTCTTTTTCTAATTGGTGAGTGCAGAGAAGTGGTCTTTTTTATAATTGGGAGCACCATTTTGACATTTTTCTGGCCCAAAGGAGCATCTTCTATTTTGCAGCAAATGTCCTACATACCAGCAGTGATGAGCTCCTGTGTTTCCTCCACTGTGTGGACAGTTTGGGGAGCAGCAGTGGTGCTGCATAAATATTTGAAAATGGATTCCATCAGCTGAGAGTCTGGGTTTTGGACTCCTTCAGCATCATAAGAAACCAAGGGCATAATAGGCCAGGACCTCATGAGATATCAGGGAGGGAGCAGACCAAATCTTTATCCATAGTGGGGATGATCACTATGCATGAATAAAGAACCTGTAACTAAATGCCTGGGCTTAACCACCTGTGGGCATAAGCAGGCAGGTCCTGTCAGCAATAATCCCCAAATGGCCATGGTGATTGGACCCTGACTGTAGGGACCACCCCATCTTGGTGTCCCCTAGAAGTCTTCTCTAGCACACCTGAGCATCCCTTCAGCACCATGCACGGGGGCTAGTTTCAGGCCTCCTGAAGGAGGCGTCCCCACACCTCTTTGCTGCTTTAGGAGATGCCTGCTCTGCCTGAGCTTTCAGGGTGCTGAAACCTCAGAAGGGACCAGGTGGGTGGGTGGGGGAGTGATCGCCGCACCAGAACCCCAGGTGCCTAAGCAGAATAACCTGTATCCACATAGACAGTTCAGCTTCTCCAGCTTTTGGATCTAACTGTCCCCTTCTCCCTTGCTGGACATCCCTCACTCGGCATGGGCAGGAGGGAAATGCCACCGTCCCGCTCCTCTCCTCATCCTGGCTGCCTCATCTCATCTGGTCACCCAGTTGAGCCACAATGACAATAAGAGATGCAAGCAAACCCCCAGGTATTTAAAAGAAGAATAAGTATTTCAATATTTTATAAAAAGTCCTAACGCAGAACAAGTCTGCGAGTGACACCTCCCGGGCCCTTATCTCCCTGCTCACACAAAGAGCAGATGAACTGGGACTGGGCCAGGACACTTGGCTGCAGTTAAGCTGTTTAGCCCCTTTATGCCCCGGAAAACACGATCACGTATATTATTGCATTTGATCCCTGTAAGAACTTTGTGTTGAGGTGAGTATTTTATCCTATGTACATGCCTCAGGGCATAGAAAAATGTATCAAATTAAGGATGCTCAAGCTTCAGGTGGGGCGGTTCCCAGATTGGAGCTGGAAGTGTCTAGAGTTTACACAGAAATATCAGCAACGGAACAAAGCGTTTGGCTCCTGGGCCAAATGTGCCTGTGTGTGTGTGTGTGTGTGTGTGTGTGTGTGTGTGTGCATGTGCACATTTGTGTGTGTACAAACTCAGGCCTCAGGGACTGGCTGACATGCTCTCATGCAGACCCAGCATGGGAATGGAGAAGGCAAATGGCAAAGAATCCCGGGCTGAAAGTGGTTTCATTGTTTTGTATCATAACAAGGGCACTCGAAAGCTCCCGGGCGCTGTGCCACCCATCCCCTGGCCAGGGGACAAGCAATCCTGGCATGGGTTACCCATATTCTGGTGAAGGTGCCAGAAACTGTTTCTTCACTGCCTGTCTTCCCAGTTTCTGTCCGAGAGAGGCCAGATGGAGGAGGTCAGTGGCAGGGCAGCCATTCCTTGGCCCTCCCCCAGGCCGTCAGCCCTAAACCGTCAGCTCCTAAGAAGCAGTTTAGCTAAGGTGACATCATAGGCTGGGGTGAGATGGTCGCTGTGGGGAGGAACTATAGGGGGAGGGGCGGCGGGGCCTGTCCCCTCCTGTGGGAGGGGGGTGGGCTGCCATGTGAAGGGGGAAGGCCTGGGAGGAAGGCTGGTGGGACATGTCTGAGAGGCAAGCCAGCAGGGAGAACAACACTGGCTCTTCAGCCAAGCGTCCCACCTGCTCCTGAGCCACACTGAGGTCAGTCATCTCCTCCCAGGAAGTGTAACAGCCAGATTGCTGACCATCAGGACCAGCAGTGAGGGAACCAAAAGCAAGTCCTAGAGAGAGTTACAGAATAAGGAAAGAAGCGAGGAAATAAAGGTGGGATATAAGGAAATGCCTTGTATCTTTCATATCCATCACCTCGCCTGGCCACTATTAGGCACTTAATAAGGGTCGGAATGAAAGCAGTGATTGGGACATCAGGGAGACTGTAGGAGGGAGGAAGGCAGAGAAAGGAGAGAAAGACTATGTTGAAAAGGCTGAAAGGAACACAAGGGAGGAGTTGGGGAGGAAGTTAAAAATCACAGAATAGGAGAGCTGGCAGGACTTTAGAGCTGAGCTGATAGCCTTTAATCTGATGGAGGGAGATACACAGCCCAAAGCAGAGAAGGGACAAGGAATGCTTTGTGGCAGTGAGACCACAGATGCTGGAATTCTGACAGAGCCCCTCGGCAGCTGTAGGACCTTGGTCCACTACCCTTCCTGAACCTCAGTTTCCTTAGCCGTAGATGGAAATAGAACCCGGTCTCCAGAGTTACTGTGAGAATTGTGAGCAATCATGGCTGTGTGAGCCATAGCACAGACAACTCTAAAGCATGGGTTCAAAGGTCAGTTCAAGCTCTGGATTAGGTTGCTAATGCCATGGAACCAATTGCCACATATCCAAAGAGTTAAGACAACATACATTCATCAGCTTACAGTGTCCATGGGTCAGAAATCCTGCACCATTCAGCTAGGTCCTCTGCTCAAGTCCTCCCCAGGTGTTGCCAGGGCTTCGATCTCATTGGAGGCTGGGGTTCCTAGTCCAGGCTCGCTGGGTGTGGCTGTGGGACCGAGAGCCTCAGCTCCTAGAGGCCCCGCAGCTCCCTGCCACGCGGGCCTCCCACACACGGCAGGGCCATGCAGGAGAGCGTCTTTCCCTCTTTCTCCAGACTCTTAAGACAGAGTCTTCTAGAACGCCACATAATCATGGTGTTCATCTCATCCTCTTTGTCATATTTTATTGGTTAGCAGCTAGTCATAGTTCCCCTGTACTCCAGGAGGGGCACTATACAAGGATGTGACCCTTTGCTGTCACCCTAGGGTGTATCCTTGGGCAAATCAACCTTCCTGGTCCTCAGTTTCCTTTTTTTTTTTGTAAAATGACACCCATAAGGCAATTACATAATTAAATAGATTAACATCTATAAAGCCCTAAGACAATGCCTGGTCCATACTATGTATTATGTGCTTACTTCATTTTTAAAAATAAATTAATTTTAAAATGCCTGTCATGCAGCAAGCACTCGATGAAGGAGTGCTCTCTGAGGTCGGCAGGTAATGCTAAAGGTGGCCCCGCGACCAGAACACCTTTTCTTGCTGCTGCCACCTCTCTAGGAGGGAAGAGGGGGAAGCATCTGGTATCCTGGGGTGAGGCAGGCACAGGCTTTTTCTCCTTTTGGTTGGTTGTTGCAGTGCATTCCCGTGGCCTCCCGGGGCCCTGGAGCTGTCCCTCACTCAAGGCCTCGGCACACACCTTTCCCAGCCTCACATAAACCCTGCAGTGGCCTGTGCGACCACCCCCATCCCCATCTCCGTTTCCTTCCCCAAGAAGCCAGGCCTGGCTGCCCAGCTCTTCCCAGCCCTCAGCAAAGGCCCAGGCAGCCCCGCCCTATGGCTCTCCTTCTTTCTAATCTAATTTATGCATAGCATTTCTTATATTTGCAAAACATAAAAAACCCTTAAAAGTAAGAGGCTATTTTCCATTCCTGAGGTGGGCCCCACGTGCGGCCAAGCACATGCACGTGCATATATTTGAAGCAGTTTGATCCAGTGTAGCCGACACGGAAACCACTTAGTCTTTTCTCCTACATCATCCTAAGTTAATACTCCTGACAGGCTGCAGGAGGCCTTTCAGCAATTTTTCTATTTCAGCTTTTTTCCCTCTGCCTCCTACTACTTCCCCACCTCCCCACCTCCCCTGCTCCCTCGCTTCCTTCCCCTGCTGTAAAATTTGCTTTCACTCAGAAGCTGACCAAACCTTTGCAATTTATATCCATTGCATCTTAAGACCGAAATGAAAGGCAAGCAGCAGCTCTAAAGGGGACAGGGCAGGCCTTGCAGGGAAGGATTCTATTTGCGCTTGGTGTGGGGGAACTGAACTGTTCAGGAAAGATAAGGGAAGCTCCCTCCACTCTCCGCATCCTGCATTGGGGCACCCCTGCTGGGAGGGGTCTGCGGCCCAGGGCAGTCCTGCCTTGCCTAGTCTGGCCCAGTGTCCTGAAAAGGCTGCAGAGAGGCAGTCCCAAAGCCCCAGGCCCCTGTCTCAGGTGTGGCTCTTTGGGCCCAAAAGGGAAAGGGTTGAATTGTGCTAAAGACCATATATATATGTGTGTGTGTGTGTGTGTATATGTATATGTATATGTGTATATATATATATCTCCCCTCCTCATTCTCTGTCTCTTTCTCTCTCACACCCCCATCTCTCACTGTCTGTCTGTCTCTGTCTGTCTCTATCTCTTTCTCTAAATCTGTCTCTCTCTCACATTCACTCACACACAAAACCAAACCTGTGAGCCTTGGGCCCTATGCACACTTTTGCCTTCACCAGCCCCTCCTCCCTCGCCCCTGTCACCCACCCCCGGTCACCCTCTTTCATTTCCCAGTACCTCAAGCTGCCCTTGAGGTTCACTTTCAGAAGGATTGTGCGTGCATGTGTCTGTGTGTGAGGGGGGCCATGGCGGGGGTGTGGAATGCAGCTCTGCTCTGCTCTGCCCTAAAGCGTGACCTCTTGCCTTGAGAAGGTGACTGTTGCTCTGCCCAGGTCACCTTGTCCTCGATTTGCCCCATTTCAGTGCTGGCTGATGGCTGACCTCTGACTCTGCAGCCCCACAGCCCGCTTTCCAGGGCTGGGCTGCCAGCAGGGGGCAAGCTGGCCTCACAGCTGGCACAGGAGCCAGTGACAGGCTCTGGGAGGGCGGGAGGAGCGGCTAACCTCGTGTGGGGAGGCAGTTATTTAAGGCCCAAACTTCTCTGCTGCTGCTGGCATCGTATTTCTTGAGCAGCGCCCTAGGACTCCACCAGGCAGGAGGAAGCCTGAGATGGTTGAGAACCATGAAAAGGGAAGCACAAAACTAGCTCATCCCACCGCGGGGACATAGTGTCAGTTACAGGCACAGGGCCTGGGCTGCTGGCTTCCCCTGAATATTGTGAAAAGAAAACGAATCGCTACCACTATTGAACACCTGCCATGCGCGTTACCCCCTCTCTTTCCCCACAAACATAAGCATTGCTATGATCTCCATTTTGAAGGAGGGAAAATTGAACCTCAGCGAGTTTAATTAATCTGTCAAAAGTCACATGGCGGAGACAGGAGTTGGTCTAGGACTGGCTGACCTCTGCTGTCTCCTCGTGGGTGAGGTTGCAGGCATCTTCCTCCCCACACAAGCCACCTTGCCCTCAGCTCCTGTCCATGCAGCCCTGCAGGTGTGGCACACACAAATGGAGGTGTCACCCCTGCAGGGGCATTCTCACTTTCACAGGGGACTCAGGAGGTCTGTATAAGTTTGAGACCTAAGGATTTAAGAAAGCATTGAAGAAACACGGGATTGAAAGCAAAGAAGTGATCCTGGGCAAGTCACTTACCATCTTTGCCTCCATTGCTTAGCTAAGAAATGCAGAGTAAGGACCAGACGAGGTAGCCTTAACCTGGACTTCGTGAATGGGTTTGGAGGGAACCAGGAACTCTCTACAAATTGTACGAGGGGACTCATGTATATGGGTATTTCATGCATGTGCCTGGGAAAATAGTCGGTAATTTCCAATGGATTCTCAAAGGGGTCAGTGAGCAGAGAAATTTTGAGAAGGAATATACTAGATGGCCCTCAAGTCACTTCCAGCTCTGACATTCTGAGATAAGTGACTGTCTTCCTAATGAAGGAGTTGCAGGCCATGGAAGATGAGATGTCTGAGGAGCAAGAAAGGGCTTTCCAGAAACCCCAGACCATAACATTTAGGTGGAAGGTAGTCAAGCTGAGAACAGAGCCAAGGCCTCAGGGATTTGCTAGCATCTCTGAGCCTCCCTGCTTCTCACCTGATGACAGGTGTCCTTACATGGTTGGTGTTGCTAAAATAACAGAGAAAGGACTTCCCCCGGGGGAGGGGGGGGAAGGGGGAATGGAGCACTGTGATGCAGCCCCCTGGGGTCAGCAGCCACTGGTCATATCAGTGGCTGCCTGTCAGTCTCACGCGGACCAAGCTCGGCTTTGTCTAGCTAGATCGCTAATGCTACTTGCAGGGTCTGCGGTAGAAGTTCCAGAACTGGGCCACGCCTTCTCAGGGAGCGCAACCCCAGACCACGTGGGGTGAGAGAGAGGTAAATCCTATCCTTCCTTATCCCGGTTGGCTCTTAGTGCTAACCTATATGTCCTACGATCAGATCAGGTTCAAATAGCCGCCATCCTTCTCCAACATGAGAAAGAAGAAAGGGGCTGTCACAGATCAGCACGGAGACAGTTGAAGAAGTAGGAGGTGGGCACGGGAGGAGAGGATGGTTCTCATTCGCATTGTGACAACTAGGATGTTAGGGGTTGGTTACCAACCTAAGGGTCTCAGTTGTATCTGGCACTGCACCCTTCACCCCAGGCATCATCCCTGGCCACTGTCAGAAGCTCAGTGACTGAGGCCAGCAGCCAGACAGCCCACATCTGCCATCCCACCTCCTCCAGCCTCCAGCTTGGTCAGGCCCTTCGACTGGTCCTGCATGTAACCTGGGCAGGGTCTCCTCTGCCCCTCTCAGAAGATATTCCCTCCATGCCTCTGCAGGGCCCAAGCACAGGGCAGGGGCTGGAGCTGTCCTCAGGCACCGGGCAGCTCTGTCAAGCAGGCTGGGGCAATGTCTGGATCAAAAGGAATGGCTTTGTGCTATGCAGCTTTCATTAACTTCAGCTAATAGGATACCACTTCATAATGACTTGGCTTTCTCTCTTACTTTGCAAATATTGGTGGAATATGAAGTTTGCTCAAGTCTCCCTAAAATGTGTATTTGGATCACCTGGGATTTGAAATTGAAATTCTTAATAGGGCTATAAATCAGCCAGTGCCCACCAGTCCAGGGAGCTCCGCCAGTGCTAGTATAAAGGCCCCTGCCATCAGCTGAAGTTGAGAACAGGAGAATCAGGGATCTGTAGATACACTGTGAAGCTCCACGGTTAAGCCAAGAGGGAAGGGCTTAATTCTGAAGGGGATGGCAAAGGAGATAAACAATGTTCAGAATCTGGCTGCCAGGGCCATGGGCAGTGGCATGAAGAGAAGGAGGGGTGCCTGTGATGGGGATTCAGAGGCTGGGATATGTGAAGGCGAAAATACAAATAGGTGATCCTCATCAGAGGCCTGGCTGGAAACAGCAGGGTCCCTGGGTTTAGTGCAGAAACTCCAAAGATTGGCGAAGAAAGCAAGCAAGCTGGGACATAGCCTTGAGGCAATAGAGGGAGCGACAAGTAATCTAGGTCAAGGCTCCATTCCAGACACTAGAGCTCATGTCCACCAGGGAAGGCTTGGCTGGTTCATCTTAGGGGCAATGACCAAGGATGCTCTAACCCAGGTTGGCTTTAGACAAACAACGAAGAAGGCTTATTGCCAGGAGGCTCTGCCCTCCTTTCAGGCCCATTTTGTTGACTCCAGGGGCTCCCATGCCCCACCCACTTGCTCCTCAAGTGCCCTTTCTCAAAAGGCTCTCTGAGCAATGCCCCAAGCTCTGGAACTTGCCATCTGCTCTGCTTCTAAAATCTACTGAAAATGTATTTACCCTGAGCTGCATCTTCTGAGAGCTTTCTTTACATGGAACTGGATCTGACAATGAGGCCAGTCAAGTGGCTTCTACAGTCTTTATGTCAAACTGTTGCTCATGAAGGAATGCAGAAAAAGCCTCACTTCTCTCACCTCCAAGATCTGCTCAAGGGGCCACAGTCAAGGCTAGACTGGGAGAATATGAGGGGACAATCCTTCTATCTGAACAGCGGAGCTCCCCACCCACCCACCTTCCTACTTGTCCACTCCAGGGCGTTGTCCTTCCTGACTGTGACACAGACTGCTCTGCCCCCGAGTCCCAGCAAGGAGCTGGGGCAGAGCCCAGTGCTCTCAAATAGAGAGCAAGGCCCTGGACTTCCTGCCCTGGCTAGTCTCCCATGGTTTGGACAGATCTTCCATTTCAATTACCATCTCCCTATGTCTCTTCTAGAAGAGAAGGAATCTGGCTATGAAGCCAGCCCACCTTTTCTCCGACAGTAACAACCTGAAAGGTACCCGCTAGGTAAAAAGGGGGTGTTTGCTGTGTAAACTGAGCTTCAGGTCCCTTTTTCACCTCCACCCCATTCTTCTAAGCTGACCACTGCCCCATCTGTACGTCCAATGTCCTGGAGCTGCCTCTCCAGCCACGGCAACCAAATGGCAATCTCCAGGGCACTGACCCTAGAGCGAGTCAGGTGGAGACTTCCAACCCGAGATAGGCTCAGGGGTGCGATTGGAGTGGAGGGCAGAAGAGGATTGCCGGAAATTGGGAAAAGGGGCTAAGGAAGGGTAAAGTGTGCAAAGAAATGGACCCCTATACAGGGGTTGGACCCGGTCTTGGTATTATGCATGCCTCTCTGCGGCACCCCGGTCCCCCAGGGGGTTGGCCAGCTTGCAGCCAAAGCCAGCAGGGCGCTGCTGGAGGCTTGTCCTCAGCCTCCCTCCCACTCTGCCCTCCCCTCTCTTCCCTTGGCAGCTCATTTGCTTTCAGCAGCTTCTCATTTCCCAGTGTTGGTTTAGTCTCAGGCCCAGACCCTGTTCAATATTTGTCTCCCGGCTCCGCTATTTGCTCTCATTTCCACATGTTTAACATACATATTAGCTGCCTCCTGCCTTGTCCCATTGCTGTCACTGGCTCCCTCGGCTTCCGTCAGAGTCTCAGGGCCACTGGACACCCCAGTTTCTGCTGCTTTTCTCTTATCCCACCAGGAGAGTACTGGGGGCTGCAGCCAAGAGCTGAGTGACTTGTGCCCATTCCTCGCCTCCAGCTCCAACCTCCCCCCACACACTCAAATGGGGGACACACTCCTGGCCAGCAAGGCCTTGGAATCCTCCCTTGTGCCTCCCCTCATCCCCTCAAGTTGCCCTTTCTTTTTCTGGCAACATAATATTGATTGATATTCTAGAACTGTAATTTTTCCCTTAATGAGAAGTCACAGTAAGAATACAATTAAACATTCTAAAAATGAACTCCAAAGCCCTATTATGAGTGTCCTTTTCCTTACCACCGCCATCATCTCCTGCTAAACTCATTTTCACTCTCCACACCATCTTGGCCAAGCCACCTTCCTCACAGGAGTTCAGAACCACCAACTCTTTGAAATGGACCTGAGAGGTCATCCGGCCCCCCCACTGAGCTATGGCTTGGAGGGTCCTTCAGGTATCCATCTGGCACTCCACGAGCTCCTGCTCTGTGCCAGGCCCCAGCCATGGGTTGGGGACGCAGGATGATGGGAGGATAGGTCTTGCTAGAAGGAGCTCACATCTAATATAGGAGGCAGAGACACACTAACTATAGTGCAATGTGACAAATTTAAAGCAGGTGTGAAGGGACAACGACAGGAGGACCCTTACTCAAGCAAGGCCATCAGCGAAGGTCCCTGTAACCCTGGCAGCTCAGCCTGGTGTGTGTTTGGAAGGATTATCTGGAAAATGATCTCTGCCCCAGGCCTTCAGAAACAGTTCTTAATGTTATCTTGAAAAACAATTTTAGAACCAAAATTTAGAATAAAGCTGAGCGGCAGTGATGCCTGCACAACTGCTTCCATGGGCACCCACAAAGGGTTTCTAGAGAAGCAAAAGCTGCAGGTTATCTGGAGCACGTGGAGGCGAAAGGTCACCGGCCGCTGTGGCAGAAGACCTTGTGATCGAGTCCAGCTCTGGTCACCAACAGCAGTGTGATGACATGTGAGCCATGCCACCTCTTGGAGCCACATCTTTTTTTAATCTCTGGGTTGACAGTCATCCTACTTTCCAGGTTCAATCACGAGACTAGTGAGAGGATGACTAAGAATCACACTTGTCGTGTACCACACACTACGTTAGGCACTTTGCACCCCTTAACTCATTTGAATCCCACAGCATTGCTGTGAAGTGGGCATTTCCCTGCTTAATCTCTAAACTGAAGCCTAGGGAAGCAGCAGCTCACCACACAGTAAATCAATGTAGAGCTGGGAGAGCTGGCGTGCGAACCTCAGCTCTTTCCACACCACCACAGTGTCAAGTAGGAGCATACGTTCCGGCTTGCTTTAAACATTCATTTAAACATCCTGTGTTAAAAATGAGATGATATAAAAACACTGAATCTCATCATTAGAGGGAGCCCAGCATTGGGAATCAGGCCCAGTGGGCCACGCCTTTCCCCTTAGTTTTCCTCTTTCAACACCTCCAGGCAGACCACAGCCTAGAGGAACAAAGGAGAGAGCCCTGCCCCTGGTCTCTGGAGGAGGCCAAGTGGACAGACCCCTCACGCCCTCCGGCTTCCACAGACTCGCAGAAGTCCTTTCTCATCTGCCCGTCTGCAACTTGACCTGGACCCTGCACCACGTGGGGAGCAGCCCAGAATCATGGCCCCTCTGGGAATCTACAGATGGCTGACTTCTGCAATTCTTCCTATTTCGTAAAAGTAGTATGCATGTTTTTTTTTTTAAAGTAAAATTGATTTAAATTGATTCTCTTTAAATTTTATTTTAAAGATTTCACAGTGCCTCTTAGGAGAAGTGCAGTCTCTATGTGTGTTCAAAAATGGAGATAGAATGCTGGATGGGACACACATACCACTTGTAGGTCATCAGAAAGGGGGCTCTCTCCAGCTCTAATCCTGTCAATTCCCTGCTTTCCTCTTGTGGACTTTGAGGATGGCACAGAGGCCCTACAACATCTACTTAATACTCACAACAAAACCCAGAACGGGACCTTGCCCTGCCCGAAATCTTTCTCCCAGCCCAGATTCCAGATTGTTTGTGCCTTCGTTTGTCTGTCCAAGGCCACACTGACTTCGCCTCCTGTGGTCACTGTACTGAGGGGGGCACTCAGGACTAGACTCCTCTCCACCCCGAGAGGCTGAGTCGAGAGGAGACAGCCTCGGCTACCCTGCTCTCTCATCCGCAGCCCCCAGCCCTCCTCCGCTCGTCTAACCCGTGCTCCTCAGATCCTGGTTCCACTATACTTGTCACTTCCTCTGGGCAACTTCCCTGGCCACGCCCCATCTGGGGAGACACCCCCCTGAAAACCCACACGGTGTCCTATCATGGCCATCAAACTGGGCCTGTGAGGGCCCAGAGCTCACGTGCCTTGTGCAACATGATACGATCAGACCTGTCAGAGTGGCTGGCATATAACGCGTGCAGAAAACACGCAGAATGAACCTGCCTGTTGTGCCACCTTCGCCAGGCTGCAGCGGGGCGAGGCTCTCGGCAAGCCACCTCATGCCTCTCGGCTTTAGTTTCCTCATAGTTTGAACTAGATGTTTTCTACCATTCTTTCCTGCATAATAATCTAAAACACTGTTATTCGAAATAAGGCAATGCACTGAAAGAACATGGGAAGCTGTCACACTTGAACCAACATAAAGATTATGGTTAATATTCCCATTATTATTCCATATGGCTTTTTTGAGCTGTGCCTCCTGGCGGCTCAGCCTCAGAGGAGGTGCAGCCTTCCTCCCACAGCCCGGAGGCGGGCCCCGCAACTGCCCGCAGGCCAACAGCCGCAGCACAGTGGGGCATCTAGTCCACCTCTCCCGTCCCCCTTCCTCGGAAGGGCCTTGGGAGATTTGTGACAACTCCTGCTCTTCCTGACATCTGGATGTTGCCCTATCCGAGCAGATCAGACCTTGCCCTTCCAGACAATCTGTGAAGACCTCACTGAATTTTCCAATCTGGCCGGTTTTGAGGACCTCTTTTTTTTTCTTTTTCTTTGCAGCAACCATGTACAAAGGAAATATCAAAAATCAATAATGAAAAAAAAAATTGAAGGAGGAGACACACCAGACAGTCAAGTGGGCCTGCAGTTTAAATGAGAATATAACGGTTTAATGCTCCCGAAGACTAGACCATTGTTTCTTATCAAATTTCCCCCTGAACGAGCAATTGTGAATCCAGCCTGTCCAGAGGAATGAGTTGTCACTCCGCCAGATGAGCAAACAGCATTGATTTTAATGCTCACGAGGGAAACAACACCGTGCTCCCCCTCAGCACGCCCTGAGCCTGGACACTGCTCACCAGAAAAACAACGTGCGTTTTGTTAAGTCTCCAAGCGAAAGCGTTAAGCAGGAGGTGGCAGGGGAGGGTCCAGCCCCGTGTGGGGGATGCTCCTCCAGTTGGACCTTGCCCTGGGAGCCTCCAGGTACAAGGTAAATGCTGAGTCACTGAATATGGGCTGTGGGATGGAGGGCCAAGGGTGGGAAGGACTGGGGAAGGGGTCCCAGTCCCTGCAGGGGTTTGGAAAAAAAAAGACTAACGCACCATTACCTGGAAGTCAGCAGACAGCCACCAGCCGGGAGATGTGCGATGACCAGGGCTTGCAGAAGACCATAAATAGCCCAGCAGCATGAGCAGCCCCTGCTTCAGGGACCTTGAAATCAATGCCCAGGCTCAACTGCCTCCATCCAGGAGAACCACCTGGCAGAATCTGCCTTGGAGGTTTTGCAAGTGACAACCTGTTATCAGAAAGAAGAGGCCTACTGAGCGGGGAGATCAAAGCAGTTCCTTAACAACCAAAGAGCGCCCCTAGAAGTCCTCCCAAAAAAGATTCTATGGCCTGCCATCACTAGAAGTTTCTGCTGCCCAAACACCCAGGAGTTTTCTCTTAAAAGCCTGTGACCTCAGGCCTGTGGCCTTCTTTGTGTACTGGTTAATTAGCAGGCATCAAACAAATATTTATACAACTCATTGACCACCTGAGGAGAAGACAGCTGAAATGAACCCACTGCAATGATACTTGAGGCAAATATCAGTTAAAAGATGTTAGGAAATCGGATACATAAGGGGCCTACACGAGCTGAACAAAATCTAGACAGAGTATTGGACACCGAGATCCATCAAGTGTCCCCTGTGCTTCCCCAAATAGTTTGCTGCCTTTGCCCCAGGGAGGGAGAGTGGCCCTTGGTGAGAGAGGCTCCCCTCTGGAAGCCAAGATCTAAGGCCTGGCTTTGTTATCAATAACACATAATGATGATACACCCCGATACTTGAACAAGCGGGGTGGTTCCGACAGCTTTTTCATCTGCATGTGCCATCTCGAAGGGGGTGTCAGTGAGACACTGAGAGCCCCAAAGCTGATAAGGGAATGAATACAGTGGTCCTCTGAGAATTAAACCCAGTGAAATCCACACACAATGGAAGTGATTGGACAACTGTGAAAGTAAACACAGAGATGATCTGTAATTGTGTGACATGTTTCAGAACACCCAGGGCTCCAGTCAAGGTAATCTGGGTGATCTCAAGGAGACGAAACTGGAGTGAGATTATAATTTGGTAAGAAGAAACCTAATCAATGGTATTGTGCCTTCCCAGGAGAAGGACCTCTTCAAGAGCTGCCCTGTCAGGCTGCTGCGAGTGTCTGTTCACCTGACAGCAAATACCTGCTGTGGGGACGAATGTGTCATGCCACCCAAGCCTGTAAACATTGGAGTCATAGAATTATTTTCTCTGGTTCTGATTCCATGATCCTCAAACATCCTTCTTATATTTATATTTGCCCATAGAGCTTGTTTGCAGAGAAAGGATGGGCTGGAGAAGCCAGAGCAACTTGAACCCATTCATCTTGTAGAACCATTTCAACAAATGCCTCCTGTGAATTGCTGCCTCCAGTTCAGCTGACAAGAGAGGGTTGATGAGGCCCAGAACCCAGCAAGGAGGGGATTTGCAGAGGAAAATGGCAGCTTGCACAGATGACACTCACAGGAAAAGATAGGTGCGGGATCGGGCTCTTCTTGCAGAAAGGCAGCTTAATCCCCACACGTGTGACAGAGGTTCTATTGTTACCTGTCCTAGTTATCAATGAGGAACTGAGCTCAGAATGGCTTAAGGTTGCCTAACGTGGTGTTCTGACTTTATACAACCCTAAGCTCCCTTGGTGCAGACAGATCTTCCTCTCGTAAAAATGAGCCACAAATGTTTTCCAAAGGTCCCTACCAAGCTTTCTAACAAACCCAGGCAGATGCTTCCCACGGTCCTGTTCCAAAGGACTGACTAGAATGGGGAAACCTCAGTCAGGTTTTCTTTGTAAAGACAGAAGTCAAAAGGAGGTATCCCTGCTGCCTGCTGCTCCACATCCTGGCTGCTGGGGCCTCTGGCCTCCTTCGTGGGCCCTCAGGTCACTCTTAGGGCCCTTGGCAATTGGGTTTCTCTTGCCGAGGGCAAGAAGGCCTGACCGAGAGAGACCTGTCAGCTCTCCCTCCTCGCTCATTGTCACCTATAGACCCGGAGCCCATGCGTGGAGAACAGCATATGGACTGGCACTGACCCACTGTGGAGGGGCGACAGGAAGGAGAGAGGCTTCCAGAGACTTTGAGGTGGTCAGAGGAGGCCCCTCCCACTGGCCATGCCCAGACTTGCCTAAGGGACATCCATCGGCATATCTCCCAGGGAGATGTAATCACAGGGCCTCATCTTTCCGCATCTCTGTAGCTTTCTTTTGTATAATTAGTACATCGGGGTCATACCCCAAGCCCAGGTTTGCTGAGGGCCAGGGGATATCTTAATGATGTCTGTTGGGATAGCACAAGCTTTGAAATTTGCATGGTAGATTAGATTCAGATTTGTGCCTTAAAGCTTCTCCCCTTGCTTAGGATCCCTACTAAGCCCTAAATCTGCTCCTTACACAAACTAGCTCTCTTGCTTGTCTCCTCATAAAGTCTTTCTCCCCTCGGGGGGAGTCTCAAAAGTGTTTCTTTTCTCCAATCTCAGAAACCTTCCCCAACCAACCACTGTCCCTGCTGCTCCTGCTCCCTCTCTCCTCCCCTCTGGTCTTGGCATTCACTCCACCCACCTCATAAAGAGTTTGAGCTGGACCTGCAGGAGAGCTTCCCATGCTTTATCTATTTATTTATTCGTTTGTTTATTTATTTATTTATTTATTGTGAGAAATGAGGTTCCAATTACAGCACATCCGTACAGCAGAATGCTATGTAGCCATTTGAAATGATAGGGTAGAAGAAAATTTAATGAGGTGGAAAAATGTTCACAACAATATATTCAGTTAAAAAACAAAAAGAGGCTACAAAGCCGTGTACAGAGCACTCGCACTTTTCAAAAAGAATTTGTGTGAATTTATACGACCATGGCTAAAAGCAGGCACGCCTCAGTGTTCTCGGTGGACGTCTGGGCATCTGGACAGTGTGACGATTGCAAATGGTAGCTTATTTGTTCTTTTCTGTATTTTCTAACCGGTTTTACAATGAGGAAATACTATTTTTGCAACAAGAAAGAAATATAATAAATGCATAGGGTTTTTTTTCTTGAGATACCAGCAAAATGCATTTCCATCCCTTCTCTCTTCTGTGGCCTTTCTGTTCTCATCTGCACTGTATGTTTACTTGTTATGCTCAGCAAATGAGCAACTGAAATAAGACTCGACTGACGTGTGCAGACTGGCTGTTGGTAGTCCAAAAAATGGTGTTAACACAGAATTATCATTCCTTTTATTGTCTGAAAGGCACTGTCTTCTCCAAACTGGCTTGCTCAACAGTTATGTCTGCTCAGCTGTCCCTGAAGGCATGTCACACAATGTTGCCATCAGAATTCCTATATATAGCTAAAATCTCTTTGCCTCAAAGAGGCAGTATTGTATTGGGGTTACCAGTGTTGATTTTTTCATTCCTAGATTGACAACTTGGGTTTGTAAGCTCTGCTGACTATGACTTTGACCTTCCCTTCCCTTCCCTTCCCTTCCCTTCCCTTCCCTTCCCTTCCCTTCCCTTCCCTTCCCTTCCCTTCCCTTCCCTTCCCTTCCCTTCCCTTCCCTTCCCTTCCCTTCCCTTCCCTTCCCTTCCCTTCCCTTCCCTTCCCTTCCCTTCCCTTCCCTTCCCCCCCTACCCCTAGCCCTACCCCTACCCCTACCCCTACCCCTACCCCTACCCCTACCCCTACCCCTACCCTCTCTTTTTTCTTTTCTTTTTTGCAGCATTTCCTTAAATGATCCTAACATGACCTGGACTCCACTGCTTCTTTGGTATTACTTTCAGGTCCTTTCTCTCTCACCTTTCACTCATACTTTGCTTTTAACATACTGGCATCCTTTTTCCCCCTTTTTAAAAAATATTGAATTTATTGGGGGTGACATTGATTAAAAAAATCATATAGATTTCAGGTGTGCAATTCTATAATACATTATCTGTATATTGTATGGTGTGTTCACCACCCCAAGTCAAGTCTTCTTCTATCACCATTTATCCCCCTTTACCATCTTCTACCTCCTCCCAACCCCCTTTCCCTCTGGTAGTCACTATACTGTTGTGTGTCTATGAAGTGGTTGTTTTTTCCCCCTCTTAATCCCTTTCCATTTTTCTCTCAGTTCCCCAACCTCACTCCCCTCAGACAGCTGATAGTCTATTCTCTGTATCTATAAGTGTATTTTTATTTTGTTAGTTTATTTTCTTTATTACATTCCACATATAAGTGACATCATATGGTACTTGTCTTTCTCTGGCTGGCTAATTTCACTTAGTATAGTATACTCCAAGTCCATCCATGCTGTTGCAAAGGGTAAGATTTTCTTTTTTTACAAAATTTATCGTAATTGTTCAAAGTATTACATTTTTTTAGGGCTGAGTAGTATTTGATCCTGTAAGTTTACCACAGCTTTTTAACCCATTCATCTACTGATGGGCATCGGCTATTTCCAGACCCTCCTCCTCCTCCTCCTCCTTCCTCCTTCCTCTTCTTCAAGAAGGCCCTTCAATATTTCTTGTAAGACTGGTTTTGGTGTTAACAAACTCTCTTAGCTTTTTCTTTTCTGGGAATCTCTTTCTTTCTCCTTCAATTTTAAATGATAGCCTTGCTGGGTAGTCTTGTTTATAGGTCCTTGGTTTTCATCACTTGGAATATTTCATGTCAATCATTTCTGGTTTGAAATGTTTCTGATGAGAAATTAGCTGACAGTCTTATGGGAGTTCCCTTGTAGTAACTGTCTTTCTCTTGCTGATTTTAAGATTTTCTCTTTGTCTTTAACCTTTGAAAATTGAATTATGTGTCTCGGTGTGGGCCTCTGTGGGTTCATCTTGTTTGGTATTCTCTGTGCTTCTTGGACTTGTGTGTCTTTTTCCTTCACCAGGCTAGGGAAGTTTTCAGTCATTATTTCTTCAAATAGATTTTCAATCCCTTGTTCTCCCTCTCCTTCTTCTGGCACCCCTATGATGTGGGTGTTGCTATGCTTCATGTTGTCCCCAAAATCCCTTAAACTATTTTCATTTTTTTAAATTCTTTTTTCTTTTTGCTGTTCTGACTGGATGTTTTCTGCTACTTTGTCTTCCAAATCAATGATTAGAGTCTCTTCTGCTTCATCCAACCTACTACTTATTTCTTCTGGTGTATTCTTCATTTCAGATATTATATTCTTTATTTCTGGCTGGTTCTTTTTTATGGTTTCTATGCTCTTTTTCATGCTGTTGTAGTTTTAAGGTTTTTTTTTGTAGTTCTTACTAAGTTCTTTGATCATTCTAATAACCTTCTTCTTTTTTTTTTTTTTTTTTAAACTCTACATCTGATAAATTTCTTGCCTCCATTCACTTAGCTCTTTTTCTGGAGCTTTCTCCTATTCTTTCATTTGGGGCATACTTTTTGTCTCCCCAGTTTAGCTGCCACTTTGTATTTGTTTCTATGTATTAGGGAGATCTTCTATACCTCCCAGTCTTGGTAGGGAGACCTTATGTAGTAGGTGTACTGTGCGACCCAGCAGTGCAATCTCTTGATCACCTGAGCTGGGTGCTCTAAGTTTGTCCCTTGTGTAGGTTAGATGAGCCCTCCTGTGGTAACTGAGTCTTGATTATTCTTGGCCCATTTGTGCATGGGGTCAATCCTCAGTCTAGCTGACTATCAGGATCAACCCGGACGATAGTATACAAGCTGCTGTGCAGGTACTGACCACACAAAACAGAATTTGCTTCAGTAAGGTTCGGTGCCTGCCGAAATCTCCCTTTGGATATGCTTCCTGTGAAGCTAATTGGATATTGCTCTGATGTTGTCTGAAGCTTGCCTCTGGGTGTGTCAGCTCTGGAGCTTCTTGGGAGGGACTCTGGTGCAGGCCAGTATTAGATGTTGCCTGTGACTGGCTCTGGGCAACCTGTTTGGAGGTACAAATTGATCCACAGTTTGTGGCTGCCTTTCCTGGGCCTGGGGGTGTGCATGAAGAACCAAGCTGTCCAACACAGCTGGCTTTTACTAGCACTGGATGCAGGAGCAAGTCAGCAAAAGTCCCAAGGCCCCCTAAGATCCACCTATGCCTGCCTCCACCTGCTGGCTGCCTGTTAGGTTCAGTCACTGAAAGAGCATCTGATGGTACTCAAGTTGCATGAGGTAGGTTCTCCGTGAGTCATGAGGTAGGGGAGAGTGGTGTTTATTAGATCATTACAGGTTCAAACTTGCTGCAAGTGCTAGGTCTGAGGCCACTCAGTAAATGTGTCCTAGAGTATACCAAGTCTAGCTGCCACCCTCTGGGTGCTCACACACCTTTGTGGTGGGGCAGGGCCTCAGGGAGTCATCAGAGTGAGGTCAGCAGAGATTATCAGGCCCAAACAGACCATGATTTTGTCATGCGCAGGGAGGGCTCTGCACCAGTTGGGCATGTGAGGAAAAATCATCCCCCATCCTAGAGCCACATAACTCAGTCTGTCTCAGATTCTTCCCAGTGCCCAATCTCAGTAGTATGCGGCACCAGGAGTTGGAAAGTGGGGCTAGTGGATCTCCTATGAGGGGGAGGTGCCAGTAGGCTTAGGGCAATGAGGGAGAAGTGGCCCCATCCCAGAGCCACAAACTCATGCCATCCTGGATTCTGCCCAGACCTCAGTTGGGTGGAGCCACCAGGAGCCAGGAGGGTGGGGCTGCCAGGGGAAGGCCTAAGTATGGGGCTTGTGGGTCTCCCTAGACAGGGAGGCATCTGTCTGGTTCACAAGATCTGGGGGGAAATGGTCCCCTACCCCAAAGTCACACAACTCAGTCAGTGATGCCCCCTGAGTTTGCTCAGACCTCTATACCCTGCCCAGGCAGCTGACTTCTCAGCAGGGTGCAAGCTCTGCAGACAAGGGCAACAGGGAGTTCAGAGTGTGGAACTATTGTATTTCCCCAGGCTGATGCCATATGGAGGGGAGTGCTCCACCAAAAAAAGATTTTGTTTTCTGTGAGAAGAACTCAAGGATCCTAGCACTGTCCCTTCGGCTATCTCCCCAGAGCCATCTCCCCAAACCCTAGTCTCTCCTCATGGGACTTTAGTCTGCCCCACCCTCCCGATGCCAGATCCCAGTATGAGTGACTGAGAATAGGATTTTGTGCATTATGCCTTTAAGAGGGAGCTTGTGCTTTTAGCAGACTGTTGTCTCTCCCTGGCAGATAGAATCCCCACTGATTTTCACAGCCAGATGTTATGTGAGCACTTGTTCTCGGCTCTCATGCTCTGTGATGGGGATCTCACCTTAGTGTTGAGACACCGTGCTTCTTAGGGGCAACCTTTGTAGCTGAGATATTCCTCTAGAATCTCAGCAACCACCTGTGGGAACAGGGCCAGCCCTTTGCACATCTCTATCCTTCTTACCAGTCTCGATGTGGCTTCTCCTGTAAATCCTTGGTTATAAGATTTCCCTTCTGCTAGCCTTCAGTTGGTTATTCAGGTTGAATGTTCTATATTTTAGTTGTAATTCCAGTTTGATTCTTGTAGGAGGTGAGTGTAACATCCACCTACTCCGCCGCCATCTTCAGTCTCTGACTATTGATTTTCTGAGCCTTGGTTCACCCAGCTGGAGATTGAAAATAATGATAACACCCATTTATAGGATTGCTTTGAAGACCAGACAAATATATAATCAAATTCTTAGCATAATGCTTGTCATATAATAAGAATTTAATAAATAGAGTCATCATTAACCTTTGAACTATCTTACCCTTGAAGGAACAATACTTTGAAGTGTTTTTTGTCTCATACACTTGAGTTTGAAGGGAAGACATAAGAGCAGTTTTTGACAGCTTAGAGAGGACAAAACCAAGATGTTGAAGTGGAGGGTTTCGCTCTGTTGCTTCCATGTCAGAAATATTTACAGACACAGGACACAGCACATGAGCAGTTTAAATTACTGCAAAAGAGACTTTCTTTCAAAAATCACCCTGGACCAGTCTAACTTGGCTGTGCCCTGAGGAGGAGACTGCATTCCAATAATGACCTGCTTTCAATCAGCACAAATTCTGGCCTTTGGTTCAGGGGAACAGAATCTGAGGATTGAAAGGAACCTTGATCCTCATCGAGTCTAACTTTCAACACAATGGATATTTGAATCTTTCCTAAAACACTCGCTGTAAGTCACCATCGAATCTATGCTTAACAGCTCATGCCAGGGCATGACATTATAAAAGTTCACTCTGAATAGAAGTTCTTCCTTATATTTAATCAAAATCAATTTCTCTGTACCTTTCAATTTGTTGTTTCTGACAGTTGGAAGGAAAAGAAAAAGCTAGTTCTTTTTCCCCCACGGCATTCTTTTAAATATTTGCTGCCAGGGACTATGTATTCCTCTATGTTTTGTCTTCTCCAGGCTAGATATTTCCAGTTTCCAAGATAATCCCAAATGTGTAAGGGTTTGTGGATTTTCAACATCCTGGTTTCTCTCTTCTGAACTTGGTCTAGCAAAGTATGGTGTCTAAAATACATTCCTTTGTATGTGATTTCACTTACACAGTATGAAACAAAATGGTTACCTCTGTCATTTTAGACACTGCAGTTTTGTTTATGTAGCTAAGAGAGTGTTTGCTTTTAGGTAACTGCAGTGAATTTACTCTCAACTAAATCCCAGGTATTGTTTATTTTCCTTCACAATTACTGCATTACAATTATCTCCCCCTATAATTATGGTGTTGTTTTTTTCTAAACCCAATATAGGATGTTGAATTCTCCTTTGTTAAATTTTATCATTTTGAGTTAAATTTCATTATTTTATCTTGGAGACCTGATTCTGTCAACCAGAATATTTGCTAACCACCCCAAATTTATGCCATCCACAAATTCTATGACTTCTGTCTTCATAGAAGGCATTGGTTAACATTTTGACTAGCACCAAGCTGAAGTCAGAGCCTTGAGGAAGGTAACTAGAAACTTCTCTGCCTTTGGGATTAAACTTAAGACTAACTTCTGAGAGCACAAATCCTCATCTCAGAATCAGTTTCCTGGGAACTTGACCTAAGTTAGGGTTAATCATTTCATGGTGACACCAGTCTACCCATGTCTATGATATTCTCCTACTATGCTCAGTTGTTCAGGTGCAGATACAGAGAAGATGGGTTGTTTCACTCCAGATGAGGCTTTTCCAAGGGAAGTGAAATGGAAAAAGTAAGGAACAATGAATTTGAAGTTATTTAAAAATAGATTGGTTATGTTGATGTAATAAGAAAACTAAGCTGTCCAAAGTGGGAAATGAAGACAGATGGGAATTGATGGATAGAAATGGGGTTTGATTAATTGAATGTTTTGAGGTCAGAATGCCCATGCAGTGGAAGTATTTGGGCAACTGCAGTAGAGGCATAGTGACTTTTACGACAAAAATGAATGTTCAAGTTCATGAATTTGGAGGCATTGTTTCTGGTGAGAATGGGATCCAGCATCTGATCATGGAACAAGGGTTCAGCTGAAGTGGGAAAGGTCATTAGACATGAGAAATCCAAGGAAACAAGAGACCAGGTGTTTAATGTGTGGTCCATGTGGATGTTGACTTTGCCTAGGACGAAGGCAGGAGATAAAAAGTGGAAGGTGATGAATCAAGTGTTAAATCTTAATAAATAAATAATCCTCAAAAGATTATCAGGGAAGGGGGAGGAAGTGGTATAGTCATTTGGTTTGAGCCTTAAAGGCTGAGGGCTTTTACAAAGAGATAAAGAAATGGACAGCAGCCAAAGAGAACAGTTACCAAAACTCCCAACTCTGAGATACAAGAAGTATGAGAAAAAAATCTACATTTGATCAAAGTCAGCCACGTTGTGTAGAACAAGAGGTTAACATTAACTCATCCAGAATTGTGCAGACTGTAAGTAATAGAACCAGGTGGTCTGGTGCCAGGGCTCATACTCATAACCTCTGAGCCAGAGTGCCTCTTAATAGGTTTGCCACAGAAGGAAAATTGAAAGAAAATGCACAAATTTTATCTTGAGCTCCTGTTGATGGAGGGCTTGGCATCATAGATGGAAAAAATGCTTCACAAAATAAAGACCCCAACCTTAAGGACATGAATGGGTTTATAGTTGGTGAACTCAGACCTCCCTCTGCTTTCTCTATCACCACTCTTGGGCCGAGAGCCCTCAGACTGCTGGAATGAGTCATCAACTCTGGTCCCCACTCCAATGATGCCTCCTCTCCACAGCACTCCATACTCTGAAACCTTCTTTTTTTCCCTTTTCACTTACCTGGTCAAAGTGCACGCTCTCAAGGCAGTGACAGTGCCTTGAGACCAGCCTGCTAATCTTTTAATAACTGTTTCCCTTAAGATGGAGGAGAAACTATATTAAATGTAATATATATATGTAATATAAGACACATCTGATTGATGAAACTTAACATGCACAGAGTATTTTTTGCTATGAGGAAGTAAAATATGGTATTTAACAACTTTAATCTTTTCTTTTTTATAAATTGAGGCTTACTGGCATCTCTGGGAATGTTTTAATATTAAATAAATATCATATACTAACAAAAGATGGTGTAGATGACAAATAAAATTATTAACTAATAACATACAAGGAAAAAAATATATAAATATATTACTTTGAATAACTTAATGGGTTACCTGACCTGGAGGAATTTGAAAAGAGGTCACTGGTCACCTGGTGACCAAAAATGAAATCTCAATGAATGTGGGGTTTTTTTTAATTAGGGAATTTTAGGGTCCTCTTGAGAACACAGCGGATTTAATGTTTTAGCTGGTCAGACATTTATTGTTGCCTTGAAACTTTACCAAGGAGATATTAGCCAATCATTTCCATTTGCATTTGGCACCTGCCCTGCCTGTTGCTTTTCTGTAGTCACTCTATCCCTTAAGATGACAAAAAAAGACTGCTTAGGGCTGCAGAAATTAGGTTCCACCTGGAGTTATTATTATTTTTTAAATCCTCACCAGAGGATATGTTTTTATTGATTTTAGAGAGAGAAGAAAGGGAACAGAGAGAGAGAAACATCGATGTGAGAGGAAAACATCAATCAGCTGCCTCCCGTGTGTGCCCTGACTGCAGATTGAACCTGCAACCTAGGTGTGTTCCCTGACGAGCATTGAACCCACAACATTTTGGTGTAGAGGACAATGTTCCAACCAACTGAGCCACCCGGCCAGGGCTGGAATTCTTTTTGTTGTTAATTTATTTATGCTCAGGACATGGGTAGTGCCAGATGCAGTCATGGGATGAAGGCCTAGGTTTCAGCATTCTTCACTCGGCACCATTCCTCTGATCGGCAGAAACCTGAAGCAGCCCATGCTGTGGTCCCTCCTGCACAGCCAGCCGCGGCCTCCACACACCATCCCTCTTAGGAGCCTGTGCGTGTGGCTGTCGGGATTGATGGGCTGTTAATGCAGTGGGACAGTTGCATTGTCTCATCCTGACAATGCTGCCATTTAACATCCTCATGGGCGGGCACCGTGACCCTACCACACAGCTAATGAGGCTCAGCACGCCCAGCTCAGCCTGCCCTCTGAATATTAGTTAACTTCAATGTCTGTGAGCACAAACATGCAGCAGAGCAGCCTCATGATGGTGTGGAGTGATGTGCAGAGTCTCCTGCATACAGAAGTGGGGCCACTCTAGCCTCTGACCTTTCGGAGAGAAATCCACGCTAGGATGGAGACAAAGAGGAAAGAAATGAACATTTCCCATCCCTTCTTCATATAGACTGGCGATTTTCAACCGGTGTGCCGTGGCACACAGGTGTGCCACAAGAATTTTTAAAACATGCAATACTTGACTATTTATTCAGGGGCACTACCTCTTTTCCCTTAGATTGTCAAATAAAAAATGACAACAGCCAATACAACAATAGCTGTCCAGTGTGAATGAACCAAAATTATAACTTTTTTTTTTTGTCAGATGGGCAATAAGTACATTTTTAGGTATGCCACAGAATTTCAGTCATTAGTTTGTGTGTGCCATGAGATGAAAAAGTTGAAAATCGCTGATATAGACTTTTGCATGAAGGTCCTAGAAGGGACCTCAAAGCATGTTTTATCAGTCCTCAAACCTGGGGCTGGGGCAGGGGTGATATGGCTAAAACTAAGAGAGAGATAAGACTTTATCCCAAGGCTGCTGGACCCCTGGGTCATTGTCTCTTCCAAATAGGACAGTCCTTCACCTGGAGCTTATTCCAAAATGAGGATGATACCTTGAATTGACCTAGTCTTAAGCCATGGAGCCATCCTTGATTTCCACCCCCAGAGCCCTTTGCTCTCCATACGCACTCAACCTCTGTCTCCTGAACTGGGCTCCACTTAGGCTTTGCTTTGCTGTCCCACCTCCCCCTCAGCTGAGCGCTCATGATCTCACTTCTAGATCATGGCAATAGCTTCCCAGATGGTCTCCCTTCCCCCAGGATTTGCTCTACCACTTCCTCCGCATGCCTCTTCTAGATTCAGTTTCTGAAAACTCCTTTAATTATAGTCTTTCTCTGCTTGAGAACCTATGAGCTATGAAGTATGAGAACCTGGTAGTACTCGCCATGGCCACTGGAATAAGGTTTAGCCTCTTGGTTAGCATTCGAGGCCCACTTAATCTTTCCTATCAAATGTTTTCTATACGCTTCCAGTCAACATGGGCACCTCGGCATTCCCTAAACACTGTTAGCATTCTCACCTCCACACTCAAGTCGCTCTTCCTCACCCCATTTAGAAGTTCTCCATTTCTCTCTCCCCAGGCAAACACGATGCTCTTTGAAGCCCAGATGAAGCTCCCCTTGTGCACTGAATGTTGTCTGAGGGCTGTAGCTGCTCTTGGTCCTCTTGTCTCTGACCTCCTGGAGCTCCTATTGTCTTCACTGTTCATTTGAGTCTTTGTTAAAAATTACCTGCATTATTATGTGTAGTTGTGAAACTATATCCTGTGTCTTCTCTCTCTCTCTTTTTAAATATATCTTTATTGATTTCAGGGAGAGGAAGGGAGAGAGAGATGGAAACATCAATGATGAGAGAGTCGTCATTGATCGGCTGTCTCCTGCACGCCCCGAATGGGGATCTAGCCCGCAATCCGGGCATGTGCCCTGACTGGGAGTCGAACCATGATCTCCTGGATCCTAGACTGATGCTCAACTGCTGAGCCACGCCCGGTCGGGTTCCTGGGTCTTTTCAAGCAATTTGTAAGTTGCTTAAGAGAGTGTGACTTCACTTTGGTCTCCCTGTAGTGCCTAATAGAGGACAAGACCACAGGTGGTGCCAATTCACCACATTTAATTGAATTGTAAGCCTAGTTCAGGTCCACTTTTCCTCTGAGGGAGCACTTATTGGCACCTTCTCCATGCACCCTCCAAAAGATGGCACTGACTCTACAGGAAAACACTCTATAACTCCTGAAACCAATTAGAGGTTACGAAGTCCCTGTTAATCATAAGCAATTCAAGGCTCACTTATTTCAAACAACATGAGGGTCAAGCAAAATTCAAATGAGAATCAAGACAACTCTCTGGAATTTATCAAAGTGAGAATGATGTACATGGGAAAACACTTCACGGTTTAATCTAGGATATTGCATAATAAACCTCAGGTCAGCCAAACTGAGCCCTATACTAAGTTATACACCATTTCTGAACCTCGGTTTCCTTATCTGTAAACACAATAATGTCTCGCTTAGAACAGAGTGGGGCATTAAATGTGCTGGCATATGTGAAGGCACTTAGCATGGCCTCTGGGACACAGTAAGTGTTTAATAGATCTTTGTTTTCTTCCTTGGGACTTGTCACCCAGCTGCGAGCACCAAGGAAATGCTTCCATGCGCCCTCAGTGTTGTGCCTCATGGGGTCAGAGGCGATGAGTAATCTGAGTCTTTTCAGAAGGACAGAAGGGTTCACCAGCCTGGATATGTGTAACTGATTTTAGCACAGAGTGAGCCCTAAAGAAAGTGCTCTCCCCCATTCTCATGTCCACTCATCTGACCCTTTCCTCTACTTTCTGGAAACAGACTGGACATCCTTCAGTCACTGGCGGCCCAACTATCTGTAGCTTCCCAGGCCCTCTCTGCATCATGCTGGCTGGCTTATCTGCAGCAGAGGCCAAGCTGGGGCTGCGGGAGCAGGTGAATGGACAGGCCCCTGGAAGAACACACATTTCAACGCCCCTCCCCCACCCCGTGCCCCTTTGAAGGCAGGACTCCATGTCTACACCGAGTGGACCTTGAACAGCATGTCCTGTGATTCATGGTTTACCTGTAGAGCTGTCCCTGGGGAGAAAAATTTCAGTGTATAGAGGCAGTTTAGAGATTACAGGAAAAAAATGGAAGAGAAATGTGCTACTTTTTCACCTCAGTGCAGCCAAATGTCCTCCCAGGGACACCTGGATGGCAAGTGGTTGCCCACCACTAGGGAGCTTTATAAATGGCTTTCCCGTCTCCACTCTGAGAAAGGCAGGACTCACACAAACCCCATCTGGACCCTTTGTGCCACTGCCCCTGGCACCTTACAGATTTCCTTCTTTCTTTGAGAAAGATGGTATTTCAGACTTGACAGCTTCTCTTGCGAGCTATGTGCTCGCTTTGATAGGTGATAAAGTCAGGGCTCCCTCAAGGATGGGTCATGACAAGCAAGAGCCGCTCAAGATGAATCAGCGTGATGCTGGGGAGAGGGGTGAGCTGGGGGACCAGCCCACTGTCTACCGCTCAGTGCTCGGAGAAGCGTGGTGGGGAAGACACCTGCGGAGGAAGAGAGCCCAGGGGCCTGCGTTACAGAGACAGGGGTGGTGTCAGAGCTCAGAGTGGATCCAGTCTTTTCTCTGCCTCATCGGGACAGAAGGCACCGCTGCCTGGGACTCTGTAAAACAGGACCCTTGGCAGTTGCTTGCTCCTGCTCTAGAGACCACCACGTGAAGTTATTCAGTTTGTAGGAAAAAAAGCTCTCTCTGCTCCTGCCAGAACTACTGAAGGTCTAACTAGAAAAGCACAGAAGCCTGCCTTCCTCAGCAGGTGGAACTCCATCGCTGCAGCTGGGGGATGGGGAATGAAAGGGAGTAGATTTCAGCAACATTTAGGCCGGACCCAAATGATTGCAACTGCCTAATAAAGGAGCCAGCTGTCCAGGCGTGGCGAGGTGCCCAGTAGTGGAGCTGTCCGAGAGGTGTGGCAAGGTCATTTGTGAGAGCATCCCCACTGGGTGGGAGTTGGACTAAGTGGTCTCCAGTGTCAGGCGTTTGCTAATTCTAACCTTCTGAGGGCAGGACAAACTAACCACAGAAGGCACCATAAGGGGACAGAACACACCGAGCTCGCTCCTGTGCCATCTGAGTTCTGGTACCACTGGCGCGGGACTTGGCGCTGCAGGCTCTAGGCTCAGCCCCCCTCCACTTCTCTCCAGAGTAATGCTGAAGGTATTCCCCGGGGAGGCTCTCCCTGTGGACCTCCATGCTATGGTTACTTCACACCCAGTGTCTAGACAGAAAGCGAGCAGAGGGGACAGATGTGCTGACTCCAACCTCCTGACTGCCATTTCATTGTGGCTTCTGCTGGAATTGCAGGGACCTTTGGGGAGATGCTCAGTTATTCCCCCAGAGACCATGCCTGAGAGGCCACAGACCCATCGCTTACAGACATGGCCGAGCACAGACATTCCCATCAGGGGCTTGGAGTCACAAAGACCTGGGCTTGGATCCTGGCATCGCCACGTTACCAAGTGCCAGCCTTGGGATGACCTCAGGCAAGTTATACCACTCTCTGAGCCTCAGTTTCCTCGTCTGTTAAGTATGGAAGGTAATGCCTACCTCGTGGAGATTTTTGTGAAGTCCTTGCATATGCTAAGTGCTTAGGACATCCTACTTGTGTGATAAAAAGTGATCCTTGGTATATCACGTTCCGCTCTCCAGCAGCGTCTGTGTCCACATGCTCTGTTGTCCTCTCTGGAACCTGAATCCCTGTCCCCACCTGCACTCCAGCACCTGCGTCCCCTCCCCTCCTGCATATTCAAGGTCATTACTTCAGCAGTTCTTTTCCCTACTCTCCCTCAAATCACTGACCTTCTTCATTTTCCTTGAAAACAGTTTCATCAGCATACAAAAAATATTGCCATATTACTATTTTTCTCATCTTAAAAAAAAACTCTTGTGATTCTCAGTTCTCTGTCAGTGACTAACCTATTTCTTTGCTCCCCTTTGCTACAAGATCCTTGTGGTTCAATTCCTGGTCAGGGCACCTGCCTGGGTTGCGGGCTTGGTCCCCAGTTGGGGGCATGCAGAAGGCAGCCGATCAATGACTCTCTCATATTGATGTTTCTGTCTTTCTCTCTCTCCCTCTCCTTTCCTCTCTCTGAAATCAATAAAGATATATTAAAAAAAAAAAATTTTTTTAAAGCCAATTAGGCCATGTCACTCTTCTGCTCAGTTTCCTCCAGTGGTTTCTCATCCACTAGGGGTAAACCCAAAATCCCACCACATTCACAGAGTCATACATTAGCTAAATCCCTGTTTTTTTCTTACCATCCTCTCCCTCCTCTTTCTATGCCAGTCACATTGCCTTCTTGAGCCTTCTCAGTACATTTCTGCACTGGCTTTGCCTAGAACAGATGTGGGCTTATCTAACTCCCTCAGTTCCTTTCAGTCTTGGCTCCAATGTCCCTTCTCAATGAGACTTCCCCCCAACGGCCTTATCTACCTTGCAATGCCCCACCCTCATGCAGCACTTCCAATCTCTTGTCTCCCTTTTCATTTTTCTACAGAACTTACCTTTTTCTAACATACTATATCATTTACCTATTTTTATATCTAGCGCTCATTATTTGCCTCCTCCCCTCTCTTCCCATTCTCCTTGCATGTAAACATCAACAGGGCAGCAGTCTTTGTTTTGTTTACAGACATATTACAAAAACATAAAGTAGTGCCTGGCATAGAGTAAACACTCGGCAAATCTCCAAATGCAAAAATTAGTTATTACTAAACAACGTATATTCCCCACACAATAACCCATTTAGACACAAACCTGACACATAGAACTATGTGCAAGAGTCTACTTCCTCAAAGATTGTCCCAGGCAGTCAGGATAAATGAGGGAGTCCATGCTGTTGTGTGACTAGCAGGCCTAAGGGGTCAGCTGCACCAGCCAAGGTGTTAGAAGGGCCTGACCAACCTCCTGGTCAGGATGGCTTCTCGATCAATCTATGTGGGGACTGCACTACTCACTACGAGAAGGCAAAGTTAAGTTAACACAAGGCCCCTGCCCAAAAGGCAACACTTAGGCACATAGAACAATAAACAGACATTACCGGGAAGTAGATCATCTGGTGCTGAATTGGGTGCTATTGAGTCTAAATGCAGTTCTAGTTTAGAGAAGGGAGACACTGGTGTGCACTAAAGCTGCACAGAGCCCTGGGTCAGCACCATGACATCTTTTATTTTCTATTTCCTTTCTTTCTTTCCTTGACTGGCCACTTGCCTGCCTCCTTTCTTCTTTATGTTTCTTCCATAGACCTAGCACAGTGATGCGCCCATAATACATATAACAAATATGTTCTTTATATTTTCCTTAATTTTTTCAAACATGATTGAAAGTGGCTTTTGGGGATAGAAAGTCAATAAACGAGCAAGCTTAAAAAGAAAGTGATGAAGAAAAAAAACCAACACGAGGGGAGAGGCATAAAGTGGACCAAGGAGTAAGAAAAACACCTCCTTAAAATCCAAGCCATGAGCGATAATGCCTTTGCAATAGACGAGCCACACATTTGGCTCAAAGCTTTCAAATGGACTATTTGAGAAGGAAAACCTGATTAGTTATGCAACTCACACTGGCCTTATGACAAAAACAGACCCATTGTTCAGCAGATACTAAGCTATTTCAGGTACTTAAGCCTTCTGCGTATCTCTCCCTGGAGTCCTCATGGAACAGGCATGTAATAAGGTAATGGACAATATCCTCGGCTCAAGGAGCTTCTTAGTGGAGACTATGGTGAGTTGCACAGGGCTGTTTATTTCAGACGTATTTTCAACTGTCTGGGAGTACTCCTATTTTGTTAAACTCAAGGGTTATGGGAAACACGTATATTTAACTGTGGCCTGGATCTATAAATTTAACAAGGTACAAGGGAATAGGACAAATTTAAGAAGGGAGCAGCTCTTGGATCTTTATAGGGATAAACACTCACCCCACATACGTGTGCATGAGCACACACACACGCACATACACACACAGTCTTTGACCAAGCTGGAAATAACCTTACCATCTCCTGCAAATGCTACATTTTATACTTAACATTGTAGTTATATCTGTGCTTCATTGATTTCTCTTGCTAGATTTGAAGTTCATCAAGGCCAGGTACAAAATGACATCCTGTGTATCTCTGTATCCTTCACAGCATTAGGCACCATGTCTTGCTCCAAATAAATAATTGTTCATTCAACAGATATTTATTGGTTTCTTACTAGGTACTTATTTTAGTAATGAGCAAAACAGACAAAATTTCTTACTTTCAGTGGAGTTTGAGGGCAGAGACTGATATAATACAGACAATAGCTTCAATAAGTAAATAAATTGTATAGTATATAAGAAGGTAAAATTTGCTATGGAAAAATAATAATAGAGTAGGACAAGAGGGATCTGGAGTGTGTTTGTGTGTGTGTGTGTGTGTGTGTGTGTGTGTGTGTCGGTGTGGTTGGTAATATTAACTAGCATAGTCAGGACAGACCTCATTGAGAGGATAGACTTAAGAGTTAAAGAAGATAAAAAAGCTAACCAAGCAATATCTGGAGAAAGAACATTTTAGGCAGAGGAAAAATCTAAGGCTCTAAGACAGGATATATAAATTATATATATTCACTCAACATGACCTAACCCCCAAATAATTAAGATTTGTTAGAATTAGCATTAGGGATAGGATAACTGTTTAGACAGGGGCATAGGCATATAGAAAGACACATGTGGAATAATAAAAATTCCTACATTCTTAGTAATAATAAGTTGTTGAAAATGTTGAGCTATATATATTTTTTATGAAGTATGATATTGTTATGATGCCCGGCTTGGAAGGAAAATGTCTCAGTCCAAATAGGCTAAGTAAGGTTGCAGTAACAAACTAACCCTGGAATCTCATTAGCTTCATGCAAAAATATTTCTTCATGCAGAGGGGATGCTTCCATCTTTTCAGGATAATTCCCTTCAGGTAATGGCTCAGGAATCAGGACACTTCCATCCTATGGCTTCTCCATCTTGATAGGAAATGCCCTTGATAAGCAGAGCAGAGAAGAGAGAGTTATGTCCCAAGTCACACTCCTCTGTTATCCTTTGGCCTTGACGTGCTTCCTGTCACTTACGCTTAAGCTTGCTGGCCACAACCAGTCGCATGCCCTGACCTAACTGTGACTCAGGAAAAGGAAACAGGAGAGGACATAGCCTTGTCTCTAATACAGGAGAGAATCGTCAGGCTGATCTGAGTCCGCAGCACCGCCAGGCAGGCTAACCTTGATCCTGAAATGAGTCTGTATTGCACCTGTCATTCTCAGAGGGGATCAATGCGGTCAAGATCATAATCAATAACTATGTCTGGAGGGCTTTGTTAGTTAATAAAGTGACCATTGGAAAGTGATTAGACTCATACTCTGTAATAAGAACTATGTATACATTACCCCCACTTTATTTAATAAAATTACCTAAAACTATACATACTCTACAGGGGATTTCTGCATGTTTTGATGTTGGCATGTTCTGATATAGACTTTTACCTTTTTACACTTAAGGACTCATCAAAAACTTTTATGAATATACCTGAGAGAAAATCTTCACCCTGTAAAACTTTTTCTCCTTGCAATTCCTTCTGACATTTCTGTGATCTGCCTATTGTTGACTTACATTGGTACGAGCCACTGTGTTTAATTATTTCTATCAGATTTCTTTTTGCTAAATTTGGATGCCTTTTAGCCTCTGTTTTCATTGCTCAAGGCTTGGATATTAAATTATAGAGTGAAATTATGTATTTGGAGTAAATCACACAAGGATGCTACAGACTGTTTGAACAACTTTTCATGTGCTTATTTGCCATTCATATCTCTTGTCTAGTGTTTTTAACTGTTGTTTTCTTTACTGCTGAGTTTTGAGACTTCTTTATATGTATTCCAGGTGTAAGTCCTTTGTCAGATGAATGGTTTGATAATATTTTCTTTTAGTGCTCTTAAAGGTGCATTTCATGGAGCATAAGTTTTTTAATTTGAAGTAGACTAATTTGTCAATTATGTTATAGATCATTTTTGGTGTAATATTTAAGAATCCTTTACCAAATGCTTTGTCTTGAAGATTGTCTCCTATGTTTTATTCTAATAGTTTTGCAGTTTTATGTCTTACATGTAAATTTGTGGTTGCTGATATTTATTTTGAAGACTCATATATTTTATCGATCATCTGTCATCTTGTTTTATGCTTTATTGTTTAATTCCTTAAGGTTTACTTTGATTTTTTCTCTTTTCCCCCTGATATGCATATTACATTTAGGTACTAGAATTTCAATGTTTAAAATAATTGACTGTAATTTTCTAATTATCAATATTAATAATGAAACCAAATCAAATAATTTTGTTCTATATAAAATTCAGCATGCTCTTACTTTTTTCTTACAAAATCATTATTCATATTGTGTCTTCTTTTGTAAAATATACTTTTTGACATTTGTAATATATTTTATAACTATAATAATTAGATAAATCTATATTTACATAGTCATATTGATCACTGGTAATTCTGTTTTAAACAACTATCATTATTTTTAATAATTTCATTTATTTCCATCATTATTATTTATTAATTCCTCAATTCTTTGAGTAATTTTAATCCATAAGAGACGAATTAGTAGTTAAATTTTCTAATCACATCTAAAAATAATTTTTCTGACTCTTACATATGAATACTAACTCTTGGGGATATGGAATTCTTAGGTCTCTAGTTTGTTTTTTGCTTTGTTCTCGGTTTTAATATTCTGTAGACATTCTATGATTTTTAAAAAATATTTGATGATGTGGAAGAAAAAACTGAGGATATGGGAAGGATATCAGATGAGAATTCTTAAGTAAACTAGAGAACCAAGTGCCCTAAATGCAAAGGAAGCAACGATTTCAAGAAGGAAAACTAAGTCAATAAGGAAATGTTGCCCCAAAGGTCAAGTAGGTTGATCATTGAGAAAAGTTATTAGATTTGCAATTAGAAAATCATTGCAACCTTTGAAAGAGCAATTTCAGGGAAATGGCGAAGGTGGAAGCCTGTTTCTGAGTCTTGGGAAGAGCCTGGAGATCATCTGGTCTAAAGCCTTCATGTTAATGCCCAGAAGGTCAGGGAAATGACCTGTCCAAGGTCATTACTAGACACTAAGGATCTTGCCTTAGTGCACTTTTTACCTGTGGCAAGACCTGAAGTGAAAGAATGCAGCCTATGGCCTATGGAGAAGAGGCAGACAGAGTGACTCGGAAGGAAGGAAGCAGCAATAGTCTTTGAAGGGGCGAATCCAAAGACGTGGACCTCTGAAGGGGATGGGTGAGGGAAATGGGAGAAAGATGCGAGAGAGAGCTGAACATGTCATGTAGGCTTTAAATCAGTAACACAAAAGCTCCCCCAAACCTCACTCCTTCAGGGTTCAAATGGAGGCCAACACAATGGCTTTCCTAGAACTGGAAGGAAGGAAGGAGAAAAGGCAGGAAGATGAAAACAGGCTGCATCTGGAAAAGGCCACTAATACTTTAAATGTGTGCCCTTACCTAGGGAAGTAGAGGTGCCATTGAAAGGTGTCAACCAGAGCTGGGTTGACAGAACGTCTTCATTACATCCATTGCATCCCTTTATTGCATGTGGCATGTATCCTGAAAACGCCTCCTCCAGAATCAAAGCCAAGCAATGCACCTGCACTTTGTGGCTTGGACCACAGTGAGGCATATGGGGGAAAAGGAATTCTACTAAAATAATCAAAGTGAAATAGAGTCAAGATATAGAGAAGCAGCCTTCAGTAGAATATATATGTGTGTGTGTATATATATTTGTTTGTTTAGATGCATGAAACACAGAGCTAAACTCACTATCAGCCAGAGTAAATAACTTATCTTAGATATCTGGCAATGTCTACTTCACCATCCTTTGATATTTTACTGTTTAATTTTCTTATTTTATATCATATTTAATTTTATATAACATCTTAAATCCCATGAAGAGTGAAAAACTATTTTCCTTCTTCTCTCTCACACACACATACACACACACACACACACACACCAATAAAAATGGAAACATAAATGTATATCAAAGCAAAGGAGCGTGACTCATATCATTGCAAGGCCCCTGACAGTGATGAATCTGGTGCTGTCCTGAGGGCTATGGAGGGGCTGGGGTCAGTGACCTCTGCTGGGTCCTCAGCAGCTTCAGTTCTGAGCTGCTCAAAGCCAGCTAGTAAGCAAACTGGGATTGCCATCCATTAACATTTTTCAGTCTTTTGCTGTGTACTGTAATTTATCCCTGTCATTTAGACCCAGGCAGTGGTCTTTAGCTTATTTCTGAGATCTTATTACATTTTTTATTCATAGAGAAGTAAGATTTAGGTATCGAAGATCAATAGCAGCCTCTATCATGCTTACATTATTAATAAGAAAGATGTTGTATGAAGACAGACTGGTGTATTGGATTTGCTCAGCAGCTGAGCTCATTTCAAACAGGTGAGACACTTTGCTCACATTTCACTCTGCCTATTCTTCCCTCCAGCCCCTGTGCACTATTCACCCCTTCCAGGAGTGTGGTCTCTGGCACTGGCATATCACTTCACACCTTGGTTTGGCCTAGCCAGACTTCGAAGAGGGAAAGAAGTCTAATTATCGGAAGACGTCTTTGGAAGCAAAGAGGTCTAGGCTTTCTTTAGTGCCCTGGATTCCCGTTGTGGTGCAGGCTGCCTTGGCTCAGTCAACGTCAACAGCAGCAAGAACAATCACACCAGTCAAATGCTTCTGTGTATACAAAGCTCTTTTTCCCATGCACTGAAGGTCAAGACTTCCTCTCCCCAACCCCAGTGACTGTCTAGCGCCAACAGCTACAGCTTGATATCCATGCTTCTCTCATACTCGAAGTTCTCTTAATGCATTAATTACTCCAGTGTTCTGCCCAACCCAAGGCAAGATTTTGTCATCTCTCTTCCTCTAGCACTTTCCAGAGGACAAAGAGGAACATCTGAGAGGTTGAGAGTAGTCAGTACTCTTTGAGTAAGGAGGGCAAGGACCAAGGAACCCCAAATGTGTTGTCAAGCAGCAGGGCTGCCTTCGCTATTGTCCCACAGGGAACTGACTCTGTTGTTGAATAAAATTCTTCAGAGTTGCCTACAAATCTCTCACTGAGCTGGGATCGGGCCAGGCCAATGAACAACTTTCTCATCTTCCCAGTGCTTTTGAGGCCCACCCTCTGTGTGACCTTTTTTCAGTTCTCTGAATAAATTTTCTTATTGTTGTTTTCTCATACTTTCTCTTCTGTTCCTATCACTTAATGGTTGGGCTCTTCAAGGTTTCATTCTTAGCATTTTCCTCAATGCACATGCTCTTGTTAGGCAATTTTTGTCTTTTCTATAGTTTCAACTAGTCCTATAGGCCACTGATTCCCAAATCATTACCTCTAACTCAGACCACTACTTAATACTCAATATGTCACTCTCTAGTTGACGTTACCATCTTGAGATCCCAGAGGCATTTTAAATCCAACATTTCTAGACTAACTCAATTTCCCCCCCAAAAACTCTACTCCTCCCTCTATTTTTAAGTGACTGGAGGCACTCAGGCAACCAAGTCAGTGAAACCAACATATATTCTCTCCCCTGATCCCCATTTTCAGCCTCGGCCTCCCTTCCCTCCGTCATATTTGCATCACCCTTCACCCATCCCAGGCCTTAACTTCCTCTTGTCTTCCCCGATGTCACAGTTTTGTACCTTGTCTTCCTACTTCCTAGTTGGTCTTCCAGATGGATTGGTCCAGAACACAAATATGATCCTGGTGTTGCTATAATTAGAACCTGTTCGCGGCTTCCTGATGCTTTTAAGAGAAAATCAAGCCCCCCAGTATGCCTCAAGCCTCTTCCAAATTTCCGCAGATGGCCCCTCTTTCTCTCTCAGTATCTCATCTTAAACCCCAGTCACTCCAACCAGTTTTCAATCCCCCCTACACCTGCTTGTTTATACCCTTGAGTCTTTATGTTTGCTTCCTCCTTGGCTGACCATGTCCTCCCACTGGCCATCACTCTCTCCCTATCCACCTGGAGAGAGAACTCCTCACCTTCAAGGATTAGCTGAATCCTTTTCTGACTATACCTCTTCCTCCTTACCCCCCAGGTAGAAGAATGCATTTCTCCTTTGTCAGCCCAGCAAATCCCATTAGATTTCTATTATAGTGCTCAAAACATTTTATGATATACTTCTGTTTATAGAATCACATATTAATTTGCCTTGTGTCGGTAGAAATAGTGATATTAATAGTAAATATTTATCAAACACCATGTTCGAGGTACCGTTTTTTTACATTACAGTAATCTTTACATGCATTAACTCAACCGATCCTCATAACATCCCTATGAGGTAGCTACTATATTAGCCTGATTTTAAAGATAAGGAAACTATGGCACAGAGTGGTTCCATCCCTTGGCTCAAGTTCACACAAACAATTAAGTGACAGAGACTGACTTTAGTCCCATTTGGTCTGACTCCAAAGCCTGTGAGTTTAACCACTATGTTTCACTGCCAATGCCTAGCATATAATAGGCACTTAATGAGCGCTTACTGGATGAATTAATGAGATTAGATGCTTGGGAAAGAGTGAGATGGGTGCCAAAACCTATGAAGGGGAAGCAAAGCTATGGGCTAATGAGGGTCACATAATCCATCAGGAGTGTTAATCTGGGCTGGGCAATTGTAAGAATAAAAGCTTGTGGGTGTAATAACCTGAGACCCAAATCAGAGATTTGGCAGGAAGTGAAGAATTAAATTCTGGGGCAAGCTCACAGCAGACCAGATAATCTCATGGGTCCAGAGCTAGGACCACAGCAGCATCTTTGGAGAACTGCAGGCAGTCTCTGATGACTCCAGAGATAGTCACCTGACCATGTGCCTGACAGTGTAGTAAGCAGCCCGTCTATGGAGACCCCAGTGAGGAAAGCCCAAGCCCTTGCTAGACTGTGAGCCCACGAGACCAGGAAAGAGATCTTATGTGACTTTGAACCTTTTAAGCCCAACAAATAACACATGGTCAACAAATGACTAAGTGTTTGTCAAATGAATTGAATGACAACAGCAAAAACAACCAGCACAGAAGTCAAGTTATCCTGCTCTTCTCACTTGTCCTCCACAAATCCTATCAAAGTGCTAGACACGTAGATGTTCCATGAATTATAGTTTCCAAGTAGTATCCTTCCAGTGATTATCTTCCTCCTCACCACACCTGTAGGGAAGCTTCTCTTTCTCTTATAATCCCTTTCTTCCTCCCCAGTGATGAACTCAGAGTCCAAAAAGCAGCAAGAATATAACAGCTTTGTGGCTGCCAGACGCCAACCTTGAGTGACGCTTTCTGGTCTCAACACAATTTATTCCAACTACTGGACCACTCTTTTCTCTTGGGTGGATATTGACAATAACCTTAATGGAGTAAGCACAGCTCAAGGATGTCTAAATAGCAATTCCCATCTTGCATTGCCTACATTATTTTTCTATTCCCAACTCCTCCCACCTCCAAAGGTATTTTCTCTAAAAGCTCCCCACACCTAGATACGTCAATCTCTGTTCTTCCATCAGTCTCCAAGGATTTATTAAGCATATATATGGCCTCAGCATGGAGCTCAATTGAATAGGAGAGACTTTAGACTTGAGTCGTACTCACAACTCACAACTTAACGTAGAGGTATTATTATTTTGATGTGATACAGATGAGAAAACAGGTTTGTAATTTTAATTCATCAAAGATCACACAGTTAAAAATAGTAGAATTGGCAGGTTTTGCTAACTCTTAGTCCCACGTGCTCAATGAAGCTACTCTATGGTGATAACAATGGGATTCAAAGCAGAGAGATAGTCATTGGAATTAGAATAGTCAGGGAAGGCTTTGTAGAGGAGGTGGGGTCATCAGCTGGATCCTGAAGATCTTGAGGTTTTGATTTGGTAGAAAGGTGGGAGGAGAGATTTTCTGGAGAAGGGATAGCCTAGGTGAATGAACACAGTCAGGAAAGTGCACAAAGTCTAGAGGGAAAAAAATGAGGGAATGGGGGTAAACAGCAAGCAGAGTTGCACCGGTACAGAGAGTACCTGGTGAAGGGGGTCATGCCCAGTGCCACTTCTTCCTTCTGCGGTTGAGCTAGTGCCGTCCTTGCCTCTGTGCCTGCCCAAGTCTGAACAGATTAAGCCCTGGCACTTTCCTCACTTCTTCCCCATCTTCTCTCTTCCTTCTGAATGCCAACCAATGGGCAACTCAAACACATTTCTCAAAGTCTAATTAGCATCAACAATTGTTCAAGCTAATCGCCATAATTAATGGAGAGACAAGGCTATGACTGGGAGAATTATACATGGAAATAATCGAATGTGATTGAGTACGGAGCAGCCTCTATTCAGGAAGCTGGAACGGGAACAAGTCCACTCCCCCTCCTCTGTTCCTTCTAATTCTCCAAACTGGGCTCCCCCACCACCCCCGTCAGGCCGCGAGATACAAGAAGCATCCGTCTCATCAAATCAAATTCCCTCCACAATGCAGGCGTGACCTCCGGGGGAATTAAGGCCATTAGACTTGATTACATAATAACAGCTGCTCAGTGGCCTGGACCCCTCCTCTTCTCCAACACCGCCACACCCACGGTGACAGCGCGCCTAGAAGGGAACCATGTTTTCTCTGCGTCTTTCTTTTATTCCTCTTTCCAAAATCACATTTCTTTTTGAATTTCTCTCTTGTTGTTCTTTTTTATTACATTTACTGGGGTGACGTTGGCTAATAAATCATAGAGGTTTCTTTCAGGTGTTCAGTTCTGTAGTCATCTGTGTATTGTGTTGTGCATTTATCACCCAAAATCAGGCCTCCTTCTGTCACCATATATTTGACCCGTTTTACTACCTTCCCTGACCCCCCTTCCCCTCTGGCAACCACCACACTGTTGTCTGTGTCTGTGTATAAAACTGCAAGCAACAAGGGAACAAACACGACTGACAAACAAAAACCATTGCCCCTGACTTTCCTATTTCTCTCTTTCCCTCCCGCCTCCTCTTCTCCTGCCCTCTCTCCCCTTCCTTTAGGTTTTCTCTGTTCCCTCTTTGGCAATTCTTATGTAAAACCCAGGCTTCAGGGAAGCCCAGGGCCTCTGGTCATCTACTCCCCCTCCCTTTATGCACATATTCGGAAGGATCATGTGGTAATTATGCCCTCATGGGGGTGGGGGGGCTTGCTTTCTTTTTGGTGGCACTAAAGCAGTTGCCTCCCCATTTCACTCTAACGGGACATCTCCAAACCTTCATTTGATGATGTTTCCTTCCTCACAGGTCTGCTTCTCCTCTGAACTTACTACCTCTTTGTTAACTGGCTTCTTTTCCAACTAGATCATTTGGTGAGTGGTCATAGCCCCCCGGGTGGGCTTTGCACGCTGAGGTCTTTTATTCTTCCTTATTTTCTAGATGGAAACTGTTCACAAGCTAGGCCACAATACTTTTTCACATTTGTAACACTCCTAATACCCACAACCTCGCCAGCTTCACTTCCACCAAGCCAAACCTATCTCCATTCCACCAGCAGCTTCCTGGAGACCAGGGGCCCACGTCTCAGCGTTGCCCCGATGGCCAAAGCAGGACTGAGTCCTAGACTCTAATAGGGTGAGGCTTCTTTGTGCCAATGCAGGTGAGCTGAATGATAGTGGGTTTTATTGTGGGGGGTTTTTTTGGGTTTTTTTTTTGGCCCTTACTTTGAAGGAAAATCTGGAAAAGTGTAAATGTAATTATGCAAAGCCAAATGGCATAATCTGAAATGCGGCCTATTCCAGTCCACAGCACCAGCAGAGACAAGGTGGATTATAATCTGGCCCCATTTTTGGACCTGTACCCAGTCATGTCCTGAAGAACTGAGGAGAATTTCATAAGGAGTGTGAGGCTGCAACTGGTACAGCAGAAAGAGGTCCAAAAGGAAAAGCAAAGCCTGAGAGCAGGGGCCAGTTCACTTCAACTCTGTAAAGCGTGGAGGAGCAGAAGGAACAGGGAAAGAGGGCTGAAGTTTGGCCAATATGAGGGTTAACCTGCGGGACTGTGTTGGCCTCCATTAATATGAGTAAACATTCGAAGTTTGGAGCCTTCTAGCAGAAAGGATGATTTATTTCCCCTTTCATTTATATATGCAACCTAAGGGTCAGCCAGATTCTTGGAATTCATATTACATACACTCCTAGATATTTCAGCAATAATCTTTACACACCACACCTCTGCCAGCGCATATTTATAAGAGGCAAAGCGAAACTGTGTGAAGAGCAGAGAATTTAGACTCCAAAGGCCTGGTTTCAGGAATTTCATTCATACCACCTATCAGCTGTGTGACCTCGAGCAAGACACTTAATGTTTCTGTGCCTCAGGAGTCTCTGCAAGATGAAGACTGTCATAATTGAGATTAAAATAATATATGAAATTATATTCATATTTATGTCTGTATTTTGCCTGATGGTACAGGTTTGTTGTGGGGATCACAAAATATATGCTAAAGTGTTGTGTACACTGTTAAATGTTATTCACACTGGTTATTATTTTATATTCCCTACAGAGCTCAGGTCTCCAGGTGCTGGGCCCATATTGAGTGCATAGTCAATATGTGTGGACCAAATGATATCTGCTTTTCCCATTCAATACAGAAGAGTATATCATGGATTGCGTAACTAGTTTTATGAAGGTCCATCACTTTCCCCCAGAAGTGCAACCCAAAGAAAACCAGTGCAAAGCATAGCAGGAGGACGATGGCTGGGCACACCACTGCCTGTAGCAATCCCCAACACAACCTACCTCATGTAGCTGCGATGTCCTCCCTCCACGTCAGGAAGCACAATGCCCATCACATGTGAACGCCTGTGTCTCAGTTTGTTTTAGCTCTTCGAAGGCACTCTCCTCACTCCACGGAGTTTTAGTCTCCTGTGTATCGCCTGGAACAGGCCCCGGACACGCAGGACAGCAGAGTCTCATTCATCTCTGGACAGATCCCACATCTGGCCTGGCGTCTGGCACAGCACAGGCGCCCAGTCCATCGTGCTGCACCGAGCTACAGAACAGGCGCCTTGGCACTGAAGTTTGCTAAGCAGACTGCGAGGAAAGGTTGAGACTCCACCCTTCTCTCAATTGCTGGAGCGATTGTCATTGGGAGCAGGTGTGGGCCGCGGCAGTGAGTTCAGGTGAGAGTCTGAACTCCTTTCCATGGTCCACGTGTTACCACCCCTGGGAAGCCAGAGGACTGGTTACTCCTTCCTTGGGGTCCTCACCATACACTCTTCTCCTTCCAACATAGGGCCACCTCCTCTTAGACTGTGGTGGCTTGAGGCGCAGGGATGAGACCGTTTCATCCTCGAGGCCACCAGTCGAATCCTCTGCTTGCAGACCGGGTTCACACCTGTACACACCTTCAGGCTGATGTATGTCTTCAAGGCTCAGAGGATATTTGAAAGTTGCTTAAGATGCTCTTGTCTCCAAGATCTCCCCAGAGCTCCCCGACAGCTCACTTTTCTTGGCCCCTTCTTTGAGGGAAAGCTTTGTCTCTCCATTTATCCCAGAAGGGAAGGTGGTGGGAAGCAGAAAGGTAGCAGGTGGGAATCAAGGATTATTGAGCTCCTGATATATGCTGTCACTTGGCAAACTTCTTTATAAAATCTCATCAAGTTCTTATAACAAACCTGAGGGGGCCAGTGTTATCCCCATTGTACAGATGAGATAACTGAGGACCAGAGTGGTCACACGGCCAGAGAGTAGTGGGACCAGGAATGGACACCAGCATAGTTCCTACTCTTGGTGCCAGCCCTGTGGACCCTCTACATGGAAGGCTCAGAGCTCTCAGCACACGGTGTGGTGTTGGGCTCAATTGGTCTATTCAGTAGGAAACCTGCCCAACATTCACCCTGGAACATTCTCCTGTAAGAACCTACATTCAGCTCTAATTGCCTCTCAGAGTTTTAAATTGTTGATAAACTTTTTTTTTTTCCTCCACTAGAAATAAACTGAGCTCCTGATGGCAATGAAATAGAGAATCGAGAAATGTTAAGTACTTTAAAATGCACTATTTATTATGTCATGAATTGTGTTTTGTTATCGAGAGTCTTCTGTCATTATGTGATTTTGGAGAGATCTGGGTTCTTTTCACATGTGTGTTTTTTTCCTTCCCTCCTGTTCTCTAGGGAGCTTGTAGTCCTTAAAATTGTGTTGTATAATAGATAGTATAATCACAGCAAATTAAATGTGCCTCCACCACGTAGTGTTTTATGTTAATTCCATTGTGTGGTGGCAGCTGCTTGGGAAGGAAGCTATAGATTGGCAGGGGACGTGGGTTTCCAGCTCAGCCAAGGGCTCACAGCTATAGGCTCTGTGCCACAAGTGATGTGGTGGCCCAGGCGGGAGCCGGTGCTTTGGACGAGGTGTGCCATGAGCTGGGCTGGAACAGTCACACCAATTCCCAGGACAATAGCTAAAGAGATCTTTCCTAAGGACCATCAGAAAATAGGGTCAGGGAAGCATCTTGGTCTAGGTGAGCCCAGACGTATGACTCTAGAGCAAAGTGACTTCCCTGGCACCTGCCATGAGTATCACCCACTTTTAGCTCCCCCAAAGCAAACAGCAGGTGAATCCTTATGTCAAAAGGGACCAGTGAATTTGTTTGGGACCTGGAAAACCACCATAAGGATGCAGCCCTCTCTGCCAGACAGCGCTGGAGGTTGCAGAACTCCTGAGGGTGGAGACCGCAGCAGCAGCCGAGAGGTAGGTGGGACAAAGAAGGAAGCACAAAACCCCTGTCCCCAGCCACACGGAGCACTTAGCCAGCCAGGGCCCAGCCAGTGCTCAGCATGACCGACCATGGGGACCAAAGACACTCCTGTGCAGGGGACATTAGGAGGAGGAAGCCTACTTCTGTTTGAATTGAGCATCTATTTACCAGCCACCATGCTGACAAATATGTTTCTATTTAGCTTTCACTGTATTCATAGGATGTCAAAACTATTAGCCAGTTTTATAAACAGAGAAATTGAGTTTCAGGGAGGTTAACTCGGCAGAGTCACATAACTAATAGTTGGCTGTGCCGAGAAATAGGAAGGTGGTGGGAGCCACAGAGATTCCCGGGTGTGGAAATAGTGTGAGCCCCGTCTGTGCTGCTGCAGGTGTGTGTGTGCTACAGAGAGGAGGAGGACACACCAAAGACGGGGGCACAGGCCACGAAAACCTGTGCATATTACATGTGCTAGTCTCTTCAGGCTGCCATAACAAAATACCATCAATTTAGTGGATTAAACAACAGGTATTTATTTTCTCACACTTTTGAAGGCTGGAAGTCCCACATTAAGGTCCAGCCTTTTCTTTTCAGTTCCTGGTGAGAGCTCCCATCCTGGCTTGTAGGTGACCAGCCACCTGCTTGCTGTGTTCTCACTCAGGGGAGAGAGAAAGAGGGAGCTTGCTCATGGGGGAGCTCGCTCACGTCTCTTCTCCTAAGGACACCAATCCTATTGTATTAGAGTCCCACCTTTATGACCTCATTTAATCTTCATGACCTCCCGAAAGGCTCATCTCTAAATTCAGTCACATGGGCCTTAGTGATTAAACATTTGAATTTGGGGAGCACACAAACATTCAGTCCATCATGGTATGATTATATTTTTATTAAAAATGAACACACGTATATATACACACATTATATACATTTACCCTCGGGAGGACAGACAAAATAAATACACAACATTACAAATATCTCTTCCTTTGTTTACCAGTATTATCCAATTTATCTACAGGATGTGCATTTTAATTATCTATTAAAAAGACAAACTTAAAAATAATTTGAGCCTGTTTGCCTCGAGGCCCTGGGGCCTGGCAAAGGCGGCATGGACGGTGCCTGCACTCTGCCCATCACTCTGCCCATCTGCTCTGCCCCACCAGCCGGTTCCAGCAGCTCCCTCGCAGAACTGGGGGGTGGGGAGAGCAGGGGGAGGGTCCTCGGAGCAGGCAAACACCGAATTGCATCCAACGCCCGCCTGCTTCCAGCAGTTGTCCCTGACATTTGGGGGCCATCCGCCCTCCCCTGCCCTTCTGAGACCTTGATGCCACACTGAGACCAGGGGCAGCTGCCTAAAGGGCAGGCTGAGATAAGCAACAGGCTGCCAAGGAAGAGGAATTGACATGCAAGAAAGAGCAGCGGCAGCCTTTGTATCAGAGCCACACAAAAGCAATTCTCTGCAGTCGATGTGAAAAGGTGTCAGTTCTGGTTTAAGTACTGTATTACCAGCACAGATTTATCTGCCTCAAAGCCGGGCCTCACGCCGCTGAGGGAATAAACAGCTCTTCTGCTTATCTATTTCATAGAGCACAATATTTTCTCCAGTCGCCTCTGCCTCCGGAAAGACTTTTTCTTCGCCTTCCCCAGTTGTCCCAGCAATTTGCAAACACAAATTGCTCAGGCCCAGTGATGAGGAGAGCTGCCCGGTCCTCGGCCCTCTCGCCTAGCGTCTTTTCAACCGGGTGCAAGTGGGAATGTCAACGTCTGATGCTGAGAAACCAAAGGACATAGAGGGGCCAGGACAATCCCTCTGCCCTAAAAAGTTGGTAAGAGATTGCCGGTGTAGGGGGCAAAGCCTTTAGAATTGGCTGATCACGGCTACTAGCAGTGTTCCCAGTACCCTACATGTCCAGTGCCCTGGTACACCAGGATGTGGCATGCTAGCCTGGTATCCTAGACACCAGGTCCTGGCCCAGAGGAAGGGAAGGCGACAGGAGGGTTTGCCACTTAGAGGCACTTGGCTTCGGGACGGAGCTCTGGCTGCGGACGTTTGCCTACCCAATGGTGTTGTGCCCACTCAAAGTCCCCAAACTGCAGTTTCTTTTCCTGCAGAATGAAGACGCCAAGCATATCCCCTCCAGCACCTGCGGGTGTTGTGAGGATCAAAGGCTACAAAGTATCAGAGTTTCAATGTCCCCGAGATGTGCATGTGTGTGGGCTTGGAGCATGTCTGTTCTCTGATTCTTGAAATTTTAACAGGGAACAGTCATCTTTGATTCCAGTCATCACGGATTTAATTGGCAAATATTCCTGGGAGATGTAACAGAGGGGCTCGCATTCGTGCTCGGGTGTGAATGGCAAAGATCAGATCCTTTTCTGAAAGCTCCAAGCCTGAGAGCCCGCTGGGTGCCTATGAGCGGGGAGGAGAGAGAGCTTCAGAGAGAGAAAGAGTACAGATATGGCAGATGTGGGGAGGGCGTCTGGAGACAAAAATGCCCTGCCTATAGGCCTGCTCTGCTCTCAGATTTTCCAAACTACATACCCAGGCACTGGGCACTGGAGAAGCTGGTGGAGGGAGTGTGTGTTGTAAACCCTCAAATGCCTACAATGGGCACAACTAAACTAACTAAGGAAAAGTGGTCCCAATAGTTCCTTTCTATATGGCTGCAACGACTCTCACAGTGTGCTTTATTAGTACCATGAGCCCTGTCACACACAGTAGCCATGGCCGGGTGGCCTGGGGGCAGTGTACAAATTGGAGACAGCCACACATGGGCAGAGGAGGCCTCCCAGGTGCCTGTAGCCTGACCTATAGGAACTCTGACCACTGAGGGTGAATAAGTTAAGGTCACTACCAGGGTACCTGCTGGGCTACTGAGCTACTTCCCGCGCTGCCTCCCATTCCAGGGTATTCCTGCCAGGGGCACAGTGCCCACCTTCCAGTCAGGAGCCCAGCCTCCCAGCAGTGATGAGCCACACAGACAAGTGTACGCAGCAGGGCTTTCCCAGAAACTGGGGCAGCACCCATCCAGCATCAAGGCAGCACCTCATTGTAAGTACCAAAACTGTATCGTTAATCCTGCTTAGAAAATAAACCCACTTATTTCCACAAGTTTCATTATTACTAGAATATTCCATGGCTTATGTCAGTTGACTGCAGCAGTCAGTAGGGCTTTCTCAAGGATTCTGACCTTAGGAAATATTGGTGACTGTGAACTTTATGGGGGGGAAATAGTTTTGCTAGGCCATCTTCTGGCTTATCTCTCATTGATAAACTTCCTTCCAAATAATATCTGTTCCAAATACTATGTTGTTTCTGAGACAGGCTTTGGAAAAGCTGGGCACCTTCACCGTGTGTGTATTGGGAAGGGGGAGAAGACGATTGGCACAGAGGAGGCGTTACCTAATCAGATAAGCTCTCTATATTAAACCTGCTCACTCAGTCTTTGATCCAACGCACAGTTATTGAAACCTATGACGTGCTGACGCTGTGCTAAGCACTGGGCATGTAGACGTTAGCAGTTTCCCGGCCCTCCGAGCAAACGGTGCATGGTAAGAATGGTAACGAAGGCAATGCAGCCTTGCTGGAACAATGCCCAGGGTGGCATGGTGATACAGAGGAGGCTGGACAAGCCACCCCTCACCTCAGGTAAGGTCTCTGACAAAACATCAGCAGATAATCACAAAAGAAAGTACCAGATTCCAGGTTTAGAGAACAGCATAAGAAAGGAGCAAGTAGCTTGATGTGGTTGGAATAGGGAAGGAGAAAACTGGCAGGCAGGCGTGGGCTGGAGTGGGCTTGCAACCAACAGTGGGAACGAGTAAACTGGAGTTGATGTTTAAGGGCATGGTGACCATGGTTGACTACCTGTTGGTTGACTACCCAACAGTCATCCTTCTCTTCCATTTCTTTGTCACTGACGTTACAGAGCTGTGATTGAGGCAAGACTGAGAGAATCACGGTCTTCAAATCCCCTTGCCAATGACGGGTCTAGACAGGGCATGTGATGCAATCCTACCCAGTGAGACACGAGTTACCCTGAAGGTCCACTGGGATGGATTTTTATGGCTCTTCACAAAAGACGTTTTCAGAGGGACAGTCCTTCTTCCTGCCTTTCGATATTGCATATTCACGCATGTTCTGGAAATGCTGTGGTTATCTTGGAACCCAAAGGAACCAGTCCAATCAACCAAGGCAATATGCTAAGGATGGAAAAATGAACACATGGGAAAAACCTGGTCTCTAGATGCCACTGAATCAACCGGACCTAGATAATAATAAAGTTTCATTACCATGTAAGCAATGTTTAGTTCAACCTTCCATTATCTGCAGCCAAAGCCTCCCTGGCATACCGGTGGAGGAGAGGGCATGCTAGCTCCAGCTGGCCGTGCTGGTCCTGAGGCTCTTCGTGGTTATTGCAGAGACCTACGTAGTGAGCAGTTGTTAATGAAGGAACTCGAGAGCAAACAGGCCTGAGAACGTCTGCACAGAGGTGATGCTTGAAGCCACAGGTGGTGAAAGGTGATGTTGCCAACTCGCTGCGCTGAATGCCACCGGGAGGGGGGCCACGCTGCCTCACACTGCGCAGCGGCTCAGAGGGACCGTCGGTTGGCTGATGGTTGATGCCCGTCGGTTACCTTTCGGGGGGCAGCTTGCATGGAGTAATGCAGGCTGTGGGCATCATGTTGCAATCATTAGAGTAGGGGGGGAGAGAGAAGGTATCCTATATTTTCAAAAGTCGGCTGGTGAATGAAAGGAGGGAGGTAAAATGGTAGCCTAAGAGAACAGCAGTTCCGAGGTGAGAGATTTAAGGGACGGAGTGACCTCAGCATGTGTGTAGACAGGGAAAGGGCTGGTGAAGGACCCGAGAGTAGAGGGGAGGAGCCACTGAGCAGGAGCAGGAGTAGAACAGATGGAGCAGAAGAGGAGAGGCTGCTTCTCCCTAGGGCTTGAGGGAAAAAAATGTAGAAAGACTGAGAAGAAAGTGGGGAAAGGGGTCGCCCTGTGCAGTCCTTTATGGTTTAGAAAGTGCATTGGCACCCACCACCACGCCAGTCCCACAAAAGCCCTGCAAACTGGGTGCTATCAAAACCTCCACTTTACAGGTCAAGAATTTGAATTTGGGGAAGGCTCACAACCAGAATATTATAGTGCTAGGGTGGGAGCAAGCTCTGCACGACCCTGCATCCTGGGCCCTTTTGTTAATGGGGTTGGGCCCGTTGACTCCTTCCTGGGAGCACGGAGAGTAGTGGTCCCCATCTGGCTCCCCATGAGAGTCCCTGTGCAACTTGAAAAACCATACAGTGCTCAGCCCCGTCCCTTTGATATACTGAGCCTGTTGGCCTGGGGTAGGGGCTGTAAATCTACACCGTGAAAAGCTTCTGACATTTGGGGGCCGCTGGCCTGGGGAATTAATAAACATCGATTCTTAAGAGGCTCTGACCACGCTGCTTTGAAACCTTGCCATGGCATTCCATGCAAGTGAGTTCCTCGGAGTTACCTGTGGAAGGGAGAGAAGGAAGCAGAAAGGGAGGAAAGGAGGAGAGAAAGGAGAGAGGAATACCTGTCCTTTATCTCATCCATCCCCACCATTCTACTGACCCAGGAACCCACACGCCCCCATCCCTGGGCTTGAACTTTAGAAACGGGCTCTATTCTAGTCCCCAAACCTGACTTGTCTGGTCTTCTGAGAACAGATACTCTTCCTCCTCTAACTCTCGTTCCAACTCTCTGCTAATTCTCAGAAACAACTTGGTATGTGTCACTGTTGAAGTATCTTTAACGTCCTTTGAGCAAGCCGTTGGGGGCACACATGGTAGTAGACATTCTAAAGAAAGGGCATCCAACACGGTGCCAGGCATCTGCAGCAAGCCACCAAGTTCTCCATCCTGGAGCAGGGCTGTGAGCCTGGCGTCGCTGTTCACAAGGTCACTCTCCAGCAAGAGCACCACTGGAAGGCTGGGACTGGGATGACATGCGTCACATATGTGCACATGGAGGTACAAACCGGTATCTGGGGCTTGAGGTGAATATTGTGAATGGACATATGGTCAAACTAACCAAACACTGTGAGACTCTAAGGGAGAGGTTGCCCATCTCCCAAGGACTCAACAAGTTGCAAGCTGTATCCCAGCAAGTCGAAAGTTGAGTCGCAGATGGGCGAAGGGAAAAGAGCAGGCGTTATAACTACTATTTCTATTAGTCGACATCATCATCATCATCATCATCATCATCATCACTTTTACTTCCGAGCTGTCATATCCATGAAAGGTCAACACAGCGGCTACAGTTGGGGGGCTTCCCGGCTGCTGCCCTTAAATTCAGACCAAAAAAAAAAAGAGAGAAAAGAAAGCTCTGTGCTTTGCTGTTGTTAAGCCCAAAAAGCATGAGCAGCTTTGGGTTGTGTCTGTCCCTACCTCATATGTCTGCCCAGCCCCATATATCTTACACGCCCGCACAATGCATTTTATGAGGCATATAAAAGCCAGATGGGAATTATCTCCTTCCCTTGTATGGCTGTCTCTTTTTGGGTGAGAGATAACAGAGACCTACTTCATTTTGCTGCTTGCTACTTGTTGCTCGGCCATGAATTGAGAAAAAAAAGCTCTTTTTGAAAAATGCTTTCTTTGACCCCATTGTCACTGGGAAAGCGCAGTGAAAGAATGCCCGTCTCTGTAGGATCTCAGCTCAGAGCAGAGCAAGCCGGGGAGAAGTAGAGCTCTTTTCCCTTTACTCTCCTCCCCTTCCCTCCTTCCACATTTGTCTAGGGGAAGCAAGTCTCTCACTGAGAGCAGGGCCTGGCAAGAGGCGGTGAGGACCCCAAGGAAGAAGCACCCCGGGTTTTCTGAGCGCCCGCCCCCTGCTGGGCAGACAGGGTGCAGACCTCCACGGGAAGGCATTCATTCAGCCCGAGCTGTGTGCCAGCACGCTCGGCACATTATCAAATATGCGCCACCAATATTTCATTATCAGCCTCCTGTGCAGCCAGTCTACGCCTGGGTGAGCCTAGAAATTAAACTGTACTTTCACCTCTAAGAGGGTTGTTCCTGCCAGTGCTGAAGGGGAGAGATTGCCAGGCCACTGGGTTATCAGGTGATGAGCATGGTGTTGGGAGCAGAAGCACGTCTGGTGAAGCTGGTGTAAGTCCGTCTGTAGCCCCCCACCCCACCCTCTACCTACCTAGTAAGTTATATGCCTTATCTCTGGTAATGTAATGCAGATGAATTGGTCAAAAGCTTCCCTTTCTAAAGGAAGTGATCCCAAACATTCAAGGGGGTGGGTGACTGCTGTCAAAAAGAAAGAAAAATGCAAACGAACAAACAAAAAATGGGATAAAAGACACACCAAGTTAGCATCATGGTTTTGCTGGGACTGCCCTTGTCCACCGAGCATCGCTCTGCACGCGGCAGACAGCTGGAGTTGGAAGAACTCCAGGGCAGGGGCTGAGGGGTGAAGGGGCTGCTGCCCTCCAGGAGCCAGCCAGAGCCAGAGAGGGCTGGGAGGGGGCCCAAGGGAATAAATAAGACCTGAGTCCTTTTCAAAGTATAAGCCTGATGAAGTTATTCATCTTCTCCAAATTCTCCAGTGGCTTTCAGCCACTTAGAACCCGATCCCAAGCCCTCTGTGACTTGGTTCCCACTAACTCCCTCACCCGCTGCCTGTTTCACTGGGCTATTTATTAGATATGACTAGGATGACAGCTTGTCTCAGGGACCATGGCAGGGACAATGCTACAGACTTTCCACATGGTTGCCACGTCTCCGGTACAAGGGAAGATGCTCAGGAAGATGACCTTTCTCAACCTTGCGTGCATCGGATGGAGAGCCACGCAACTGTGTCCTGCAGAAGACATGTAAGCGGAACTTCTAAGCCCTTAATAGTCCTGACCCTTAAAAAATCCCATATGATCCCCCTGCTCTTTCTCCTAATTCCATAGCATCCTCAGAGACAACAGGTCACAGTGAAGGCGTTGGACCCTCTGCTTGAAAGAGCGGGGCCAAGGAGGGGCCTTCCGCCTGCAGAAGTTGTGAACAGAGCCAGACCTCTGCTGTGCTGAGCCTCTCTCAGGGCAGATACATCGGTGCTAATCCTGTCTTCCACTAAGGCTTCTGGCAAGAATCCGCACCACAAAATACCAGGGCCTCACGAGAATGACAGTTCCTGGTTGAAAAATTTCAGACATCAAACCATCTGGGAATAGTAACATGATCACCACCCACCAACATGTGCTTCTAGATCTCTTTCATTCATTCCACACCCAGCACAGATGCAGGGCACTCTGAGATACGCCTATATGACAAGGGGTCTGTCCTCAGCTTTGCTGGAGTCTTAAGCGTTAAACATATTAAAACTTTAAGAGAAAAAACCCACACAACATATAGTTCTAGAACAGATAATGAATGAAATAGATGCTTAAGAAGAATTCAGCTTTGCCTGGGGCATCAGCGAGGGATTTATGGGAGGTTGATAAATAAATATGGGTGGGACTCAGAGAGGCCAAGATGTGCTGCTTGATATTACTCCACTTCATAGAAAAGAAAGACAATACCAAGGAGAAGATACAATTGAAACCAGGTCTGTGGCCTGGAATTCTGAGACCATTCACTGTGTTTTATGCAAGGGATCAGGTCCTCTCTTGCTTGCTCCTGAAGGAAGGACCCCTCACACTGAAACCACAAATATTTTCTGCAGCAGTGCTAAGCTTATAGCTGAGAACAGAAGAAGCCTCCTCTTTCTCCAGCTCTGGGTGATACGAATAACAGAATTTGCAGTGATTGACTGGTTTCCTGTAATTGAGGAGACTGCAGAACGGCTGAAACTTAGAGATGCCCTACCATGACCAGGACAAGGTCCTGGGATCAGCACTCCTCTCCCCATGTACCAGAAAGCAGGAAGGGAAAGATGGGCCTTAGTTGGTTGATGATTGAGGACACCGAGATCGGAAACTCAGTGCCCTGGAGGCCACCTCTCACCCTTGCCCACAAAAGCCTTGGAGGTACAAGTAAACAATGGGGGGGAAATGTTGTTAAATTCTTTACTCTGGGGATGCTGATGGAAGGCTTTAAATGCCTAATATCACACGAAGCTGAAACCCCTAAGGGATGTCTATATGTGATATTCATTCCGGTTTTTCCCATGAACACTCTATATGAGGCTGTTTTAAGAAAGAAAAGAATGCAGTTCATCATAAAGTTTCCATTTGATCAGGTTATGTAATGAGATTTAGTTCATGGACTCTGTGTTTCTATGAATGTTAATAGATGAATGCAGAGTTAGACAAAGAGACATTGGTATATAGATAGATAGATGATAGACAGACAGACAGGCAGATGGCAGATAGATAGATGGATAGGTAGGTAGATAGATGACAGATAAATAGATGGGTAGATAGATAGATGGAATATAGATGAACTCCTAGCCATATTTATGCATTTGACATCCCAACTCCATTTAATAGAAGGCAGCCTGTGCTCTCTGAGCAATTATACATGCAGACACAAACCTCTGCAGTGGATGCCGGAAGGACATGGTGTCCCACATGAATGCAGATGAGATCTGGAGCCAAAGGGGCCCCAGTCGCCTGTATCCACAGAGGACAGGCAGCCATTGCTGCATCCCTAGGGACAGAGCTCTTGGCCAAAGATCTCGGTGTGCTGAGCTTCTTAGAGGCAAGGGCCGCTGGAGGCCAGGGTCTCATTAAATAGTTCCTTCCCACAGAACCTTAAAAAGCAGGACTCTGGCCTCCAGCCCCCTGTGAGCCTCGTATTTATTGACAGACGCCAGGTGTCTGTGCTGACGCCTACCCTGGCTTCCTCAGATCTCCCAGCCAGTCTCCACCAGCCTGAAGGGAAACTGCTCCGTTTCCAGGCTCAGAGAATCCACAGGGGGTGATGGAAACCCAGCGCTTTCTCAAGGCTGGCTGGTGGTGTGGCCCTCCTCCCTCTCAACCCCTGGAGCTGTAAAGACCATGAAGCAGAGGGAACTGAGGGGAAGGGCAGGCAGGGGAAAGTCCTCAAGTTAGCCGAAGAATTTGTCCCATGGCTGGCAAAGAAAAGAGAATGCTTTGGAAGGAGAATTTATTCATGGACAGCTGTCAGAGACTGGCGTTCCTCTGGCTGAACTATAGTCTAAAGTTTACTGTGACATAAATCAGCTCCTCCTGGACTTAATAACTCTTCCTTATGGGCTTCTCCCCATTCATAAATAAGTCGCATTCCATGTGTATAACCTACTTGATTTGCAGCTCTGTTCATCGAGAGAGGTAGGTGCCTGCCCCATTTAAAAGGGGCTTTTCTGTGGTCACCACCTCCAAGGGGTGTCCTCCTCTCCCTGGGGGAAAGTCAACTCAAAGAAGCAGGTTCCTTTCTACGATGCCCTCTCACTGAGTGCAGGGAGTGGGTCTGTCAAAGATGGAGAAGGCCATGGAAAGAGGATATTTCCTTTCAAAGAGCAGAGGGTGACTTTCAGGATCCATCCAAATGCAGCAGTGCTGGAGGCCCAGATGCAAAGGGATCCGTGTGCCTCTCCTTGCTGGGGGATGTCACAGCTTTGCTGGCCAATTCATGAGGTTGCAGACTCCCAGAGATGGGCCGCTGACTGCAGCCAGAGCCTGAGGTTGTTCTGGAACTCTGCTACGGATCCAGGGATCAGGCTGGGTGTTACCCTCTCCTCACCGCCAGCCTCCACAGTGTAGCGATCCTTGGCATTTTGACCTGTAACATCCCATCTTGATTGGATTTTTGGACACCAGCTTCCATACTCCAAAAACCCATGTTTTAAATTATGCACCACAATATTCTCACGGTTTTGTACATTCTCAGAAAGGCCCCATAAATATTCAAATTCTAATTTTGAAATGTAGTTGGAAAGGACGTTAGCATCCATTCTTTCCAACAACCTACCCAAGGAAATAAACACCCCTACAGCAGCCCTAGCAGATGGGCACCTGGGCCTTCCTAGGCCTCCTAGCTTGAGAATTACAAAAGGATTCAGCTATTATCTTCACAGCAACTCAAACTTTAAAATAAGTTACAATGAACTTTGTCTAAACAATATTTTGAAATTTTATTTTTATTTAGATCCATGAACATTCCCTGAAATTCAGACTTTTAGGAAAAATACACCCATAAAGTATTTAATGGCATGGATTATGTGCCTTGAATTGTGGTAGATATTGTGGTTATAAAACTCAAACACATGGAAAATGTAAGACAAATCCTTGTAATATCCTAAGATGAGAGCACTGAATGTCAAAAATCTGTGTTCACAAAATAAAAGGAAAGTAGCAAGTGTTGGCAAGGGCACGAAAAAATGGAAACCCTCATATGTTATTGGTAGAAATGTCAAATGGCGGTCATTGGGAAAAGGTTGGCAGTTCTTTGAGAAGTTAAACATAGAATTATATGATTCAACAATTCCACAACTGAGGATATATCCAAAGAATTAGAAACAGGGACTCAAACAAACACACCTACATGCATGTAAATAGCAGCACTACCCACAATAGCTAAAAGGTGGAAACAGCCCAGATGTCCATCAACAGATGAATGGATAAATTGTGTTATGTACACACTGTGAAATATTTCTCAGCCATAAGAAGGAATAAAGCATTGACACATGTTACACTGTGGATGAACGTCAGAAACATTATGCTAAGTGAAAGAAGCCAGACACAAAAGGTTATGTATTGTATGATTCCTTTTATGTGAAATATCTAGAATAGATAAATCCATGGAAACAGAAAGCAGACTGCTGGTTGCCGGGGGCTGGGGTGGAAAGAGAATGAACAGTGACTGCTTAATGGATACGGAGCTTCCTTTTGGGGTATTGAAAATGTTTGAGAGCTAGATAGAGGCGGTGTTTGTACAACATTGTGAATGAACTAAATGCCACTGAATTATTCACTAAAAAATGTTTAATTTTTTGTTTTGTGAACTTCACTTCAATAAAACATTTTTTTAAAGATCTGAACTCAAGTCTTATCTCTAAGACTAATCTTTCATGTGGCTGAGCAATTTGTTTCACTTCTCAGGGCTTAAGTCTTCCCATCACATGTAGCTCAAGTAAAGCTGATAGGCCACTGGCCAGTGAACACTGGTCATATCTAGAACCGCAAAACTTATATCCCGAACAAACTAAGAAGTACTTTAGTATTTCTGGGGTAAAATGATCATTAAAAACTGCATCTAAGAATTTCTCTCTTCTACTATCCAACAAAATAAATTTTTGAAAGAAAAATATTCTCCCCACACCAAAAGAACTACTAGCAGACACCAAACAAGGGAAAACACATAATTGGCCCGCCACCCATTTTTGTGAATAAAGTTTTATTGGAACAATTTGTTCATGTGTTCTCTGAGGCTGCCTTTGTGCTGCAAGGGTAGAGTTGAGTAGTAGTAGTTACAACTATGGCCCCCAAAGCCTAAAATATTTACTGTCTGGCTATTTACATTAAAAAATTATCACCCCTTGTTATAGGATACCCTAAGAAGAAATTGTCAGCAACACAAAACTTGTGGATAACAAAATAACAAAATGACATACATATAAAGTGAGATTGAAGCCATAAGGAAAAGACACAAACTAGGGGCCAAACCCTCCTTTGTAACCATTTGAAAAACAAGGAACACAAAAGACGTCTCTGGAAACCAAATTACTGCATAGAAAGTAGCCTAAACATTGTACTATAAAGGACCAAAAAAATTAAATTATATTTTCAAAAGAGACAGAGAGATTAAATGGGCAAATGTCACTTAAAGATCATAACTCTCACCTTTTAATATTTCAAAATCTCCCTTTTTAGACTTAAAGGGACTCTTTTAAGAGAAGCTCTCCCCTGTGGCGACAACAGAATTATTTGAAGTTCAGAGATTCTTACAACTGAACATCGGATTCTTTTTCTTCTCAGTTCAACTAAAATTAAATTAATTAATTTTAAAAATAGGATCTGTTGGGCAAGTCTGTTCTCCTAAAAGTATAACCCAACTTTTCCCCTTCTATCTGAATATTTGCAGAAAAAGATGTTCAGAATGATGTTCCTCTAGTTCACTGATGGTATGGTTCCTCTAGTTCTATTTCTGGGCAGTATACGTAGAGGTGATTTTTACTGTCATCTTTGTATTTTCCTATATTTGTTTGAAAACTTAAATTATTCATTCTTTTGTATTTTGCAAAAAAGTAATTTTTCTTTTAAAAAGGATGACTCAAAGCAAATAGCTAAAGCGTTATCTTTTAGGTGGTGGCACCTGGATGACTGTCACCTTCTTCCATGAAACTTTGTATATTTTTAAATGTCCCTCATTTATAACCAGTATTTTAAATACTATTTTGATTGATTTGTTCTTTGAAATTGCCATAGTACATAATGCATTCAGCCACAGGCAGAGGGCCATCATCATTTTCTCTCCCTCTACCCATCTCATGGCTGTTCTATCAGCCCCTCCCTCCCATCTTTTACTCCACCAGGGCAGGAAGAAGGGTGGACTGGCATGGGCAGGCTGGGCATGGCTGGTCAGAGTAAGGAGATACTGGAGAGCAGAAGTCAAAATCCAAATAGCAAAAGGAGAATAAATAAGAGGGTAGCAATCTGCTCTTTTCTTTCTCAACCTTCCCCCCACCTTGGAGCTTTCAGCTGCTGACAGAAGACACCAGCATCATTGAACAGAGCTTGTGGAGATGCAGCCATTCATCCTGAAGCTGGCTGCCCTCCTGGGGTGTCTAACCCACTGCTTACTGTGGTAGCTTCCCTTGGATGCTTCATAGGCGTGATGTCAAGCTCAACATGGCCAAAGTGGAGCCCATCTCCTTCCTCACCACTGGCTCCTACTCTGGGTAGATTTTCTCACCACGATCCTTTTAGTTATCCAAGTTGGATCCCTCTCTCTCCCTCAAGTCCCACGTCCAAGTGGCTGCCGGGTTAGTTATGGTAATTCCACCTCCAGAGCATCTCTTGATTTCATCCCATCTTTTCCACCTCCATTGTCATTACCCGTCTTGGTCCCTTGTTACCTCGGTGACAGCAGTCTTTCAAATGTACTCTCATAATCACCCTCACCCCTACTTCCTTTACCACTTCTTTGATGTCCTATCTAGGGCTGGCTTTCTAATGCTGGTTATCATGTCACCTCTTGGCCTAAAAAATGTCCATTACCTGCAGCGAACGCCTAGATTTATGGTGTGCTATATCAGGTCCTCTGAATCCTAACTCTTTGGCATCACCTCTCACTCCTCCCTCACATTTGCCCGGTATAACAACTAACTTATTTCTTCATTTATTTCCTTAGTCTTTGTTAGTGGCGTTTCTATAGCTACAATGTGTGCACTGTCATCCCTCTACATCTCCCCCTACAAAGATATTTTGTTTCCTTTTAGGGTCAATTCAAACATCTCATCCTTCTCAAGACGGTGCTGGATCTCCAGGCTAGAATGTGCTCAGAACACAGAGAACCACAGTGCTTCGGCCGAGGAAGTGGGCGACTCAACCAATCATCGAACAAGGCGATTAACAGAAGATGGAATTCTCACATTGCAAGTATTCTCCTGCATTCCAAGCCTTTTTTTCTTGGTCAGGCTGAGCTTCCCCAGAGACTCTCTATTCTGATTGATCCACAGCACCCGCTAAAGTATGAACAATCACCAGTTAAATCTAGGGTTGGACTGGTTTTGTCGTGGGCACTTCTGCTCCAGGTCTGTAAGAGCTGCTGCAGGTTAGGCCTCAGCACCATGCTCTGAGCCTTCAGTTTGAGTTTTTAGGTAAGAGGAAACTCTATCGAGTTCAAAGGCAGACCACACCTGAATGCAATATGCAGAGGGCTGCTCTTAGACTGTGCTCCTGGACCAAAATGCTGAATGCTCGTGGCAGCTCCCTTAGCTCTCCAGCATCAGCTCCAACACTGATGGGTTTGGGGATTCTTCACCTTTCTGCTCTCTCCCACCTAACCTGACCTGCACACTTCAAGGGCTTATGGAGCAATGACCTTAAGTCCCTTGTCCCAAATTCCTGCATTAGGGATCCATTCCTTCATACTATTTCATATTATAAAGCAGCGCACACCCCAAGGGTGACAATTAAGTCATTGCAGCCATAACCTGAAACAATTTTTACCTTGGATGGCTGAGGATACCACAGCCCCTAGGGAAATAAACATAATAAAAATGTTTGTATTTGGGCACAGAGGGTCTGAGCAGACATTAGAGAACTCCTCCACAAGGTGCTCTGGGAGCAACTGAGGCAAGTAGCAGGGCGGCTCTAGGAAGTGAACCCCAAAAGGACAGGGAGGATGAGGAAAGGAGGTAGGAGATCGTCACAGAGGCTGAGAGAGAAGATATAATTCTTCATTTCATAGATGGGGAAACCTAGACACAGTTAGGTCTGTTGACATACTCTGGGTTAACCAACCAGTCAGGGGCTAGTGCAGAATTTCAAACCAGTCTTCTGACCCCTAGTAGAGATATCTTACGACCACACCACCCTACCTCTAAATGTGTCTTTTCAGTAGCAAAGTAAATCTAGCATACATCCTATAAATCTACCACCTAACTAGCTTCTCACAAGCAATGCTGACCAAGTCTGGGGACCTCGGGGGACTCCTGGGGACTGAGAAATACTTCCTGACCCTTTCCCTGGCCTCTCAATTGACAAGATCTCAAACACACTCAAGAAGTGATTCCTTTTACTAACATTTGTGGACTTCTGACACCAAGGTCAAACTATTGTCTTCTGATGTGTGTATGCCAGCAAGTACCCCATGCAAACGGAACCACAGTGTATTAAACTGGCTGTCGCGAGCTCCCACCTGTTGCTCTAGCAGCCACGTCGAACTATTCAAAATGGTAACCTGGCATGTGGCAGTGCCTCAGAATGAACAGGCCCGTCACTCCCGGGGGGTGGCACAGTCCCCAGAGTTCCTGTGTTTTTTGCCAGACCAGCCTTTCTCCCCAATCTGCACAATCTATTTCTCCAGAATCCCCTCCACACACATCAGGGCTGCTCACTTTACCCAGAGAGTCAACCACCAGTTGCCAAGAGGAAGAAGAGAAGGTTCCTTGCAGGAGATTTAAAGGGCAGCTAAGGCTGAAGATGTGAGGTGGGGACTGGTGAGAGCAGGGAAAGGAGGGATGCCACTGGAATGAGAGGGAAGACAGAGGTTGGGCTCTGAGATGGAACACAGGTAGACACAGGTGAGGGGAGGGGATGAAGCTGAACACGGGGACAGAGGGAACAGAGAGCTGGGCCAGTTCAGCCACCTCCCCACTGCACCAAGCAGCTGCCTGCGCTTGGCCTTCAGTTTGTAGGGACCTTAACTCAAGTCCTGTTGCCCAGGAGTGGGGACTACCGAACACCATTCCCAGGGGTTCCGAAATCAAAAAAATTCTGGGCTAGCTTTTAATAGCAACAATAAAAAAATGACAAGTGTTGGGGTTGAGGGGACTCAGCTAATAACATCCCTCTCTTCCATCTGAATTCAGAACCAAATGAGAGAGAGTTTCGGGAATCAGGCAGATGAAGATATGTCAAAACAGTGACGTTATTGCCAATAAAGACCAGGTGGAGATGCATCTTAACCAGGTTAGGCCTGTTGGCTAGGTGCCACTCTACCCTCAGTGCTGATTATCTGCCCAGCCTCAGATAGCCCTGGACATCAGACCTCCTGTAAGAGGAGCCAGGAAAAGATGCTTTCTATAGGCAGGCTGGCTAGAGACAGAGGAAAGTGAAGATCCACACATGCTCTACTCTTTCTCCCAGACTCACCCATCAGAGCGATCAGAGTATAGGGACAGAGGCCCAACGGGCTCCTCTAACGGAAGAGCCTCCATCTGGAACAGGGCAAGTGGGCCATAAGCATCCTGCTCCCGAACACCTAACATTTGTGTCCTTTACAGGTTATAAAACACTGCAGTCCATTCGGAAGAGAGGTCTTTGTAACCCCCCACCACGTGATCCAGATTATGGTTTTCACATCTACTTCATCAATAAGAAAATTGAGGTTCGAAATGGTAGGTGGCTTGCCCCTTGTCATCCAGTCAGCACAGGGTAGAACTGGAATCCAAATCAGACTTCTGATAAGTTTTTGAAACCTGGTTTCAAAAACTATAACAAACAGGTCAGGCGAGAGATGCCTGGAGCCAGCGTTGTTAATAACTTCGCGGAAGTGAACAGGCAGACTGATTGAGTTTGTGCAGATAGCTGAAGACCAGGGAGCAGGTTTTCATTGAACAAACACTGACCTACTGCAGGCTGGGTGCTGGAGAGGAGGCTGCAAACAGGACAAGTGGGTATCAGCCTTGTCGGGCTCGGGTAGAACAAGTAGGTGTCTAAGACTCAAGGACACCTTAGGAAGGGAAGCAGCTCCTGGGGGCTCCTGGGAATGTCACTGGGCTCACATCCCAAGAGGTCCCTGAAGACTCAGGATTAGCCCCAAGCGAAACTGGCCGTGGGTGCGGGGTTTGAGAAGTCAGTCTGGCCTTGAGGTCCAATGCAACTGAATGAAGGTGTTGGACCACGGGTGCCCGTTAAAGTAGGATAGCCAGTATGGCCTCGCTACAAGAAGATAAAGCTCCCTGCTCTGTAATTTCATCATTTCTTTGTGTTTGCCTTTTTTTCCTGTTTATTATATTTTTTCTCTGTATCCCCTTAATGAAGTTCCATCTCAAACCCCCAACATTTTAGAGGATGAACCAGAATAAAAGAGAATCACCCATGTTAAAGCTTGGGACTGCTAGAGAGGAACTGAGAGGTGAGAGTGGTGACCAGAGCCAAACCTTGAAGACCCTGGAAGGACCAGTGAAGTGGGAAAATGCTATGATAAAAACCCACGAAGCAGGGACCAGGACAGGTCCCATGGTTTGATTTCCTGTTGCTTGGTCTGAAAACCCACTTAAACCCAGAGCACTGGAACATAGGCCCTTTCTTACTGGGCAGTCTTCCCATTTTCTGGTTTGCCGAAAACAGTGACCAATGACTGAAAATTACTTCAGGATGGCCACAAGTGGAGGACTGCAGAGTGGGCTCTGTCAGAATTTATCACCATGTGCCTTTTTAGGGCAGAGCCTCATCCCTTGGTCATGTTTTTCTAGAGGTACGAGGTGCCCCCAGAAGGCAGGGAGAGCCTGCATTCCCCATCCAGGTGTGATAATGCTCCTCCAGTGGAGCCGCAGAGCCCTCTCCTTACACATGCTTTCTTGAGTCTGCCCTGTGAGTAGCAGGCTGGCTAGAGAGAGCAAGGCAGGGTTGAGCCTGCACTCAGTGCAGAGGAATATTTGGAACAGGTATTTGATGTCCAGAACTCATCACTCTTTTCGAGTCTTCCCAACTCTCCAAATCTACCCTAGACTTAATAATCATCTGTGGCTCCTGTTACTCTGATATCTCACATTTAAGGTTATCTGGTTGTTGTTGTTTTCCCCATAAGATGTTTAAGTTATGAACAATAAATACATCCACTCTATAAGATCAATGAATTTTTTAGCATCAGGTTATTGTTACTTATTTAATAAGAATTAAACAAATATCATGTGAAGTGAATCAACAAGTATGGACTTCCCTGACTAGAGTGTCTCTAAATGCTCAGCATAATTAGCCTCCTGCCTTTGCTACTAATTCATCAAACCTATTAATTGTTTTATTTTTTTGTTTCTTTAATAGCTTTATTGAGGTAACACTGACAGACAATAAGCTGTACATATTTAAGTGACCCATTTCATAAGTTTTGACATGGTACACCCATGAAAGCATCACCATAATCAAGATAATGAACATAAATGCCACCCTTCCCAAATTTTCCTTATACCCCTTTTCCCCCTTCCTGCTCTCCTCACTCCACCACCACTAACCCTACTATTCCCAAGAACCCATGGTCTGTGATTATAGATTGTGCCATGTATTCTATAATTTTACATAGATGAAATCATACAGTATGTAATCTCTTTTGGTCTGTTTTTTTTTTTTCCCAGTCATCATAATTATTTTCAGACTCATCCATATTAATGTTTGGATCAATAATTTATTCTTTTTTATAGCTCAGTAGCATTCCACTGTATGAATGCACCACACTTCAATTGTCTTTTCAATCCCTTTACCTGTTGATGGGCATTTAAATAGGTGCTAGTTTGGGGGTATTAGAAGTAGAGCTGCTGTGAACACTTACATATAAATCTTTGTATGGACTTATGCCTTTCTTTCTGTTGGGAAAATACCTAGGAATGAAATGGCTAGATCATAAGGCATGTGTATGCTCATATTTTTTAAGCTGCTCAACTTCTTTCCAAAGTGCTACCATTTTACATTCCCAACAACAACCTATGAGAATTCCATTCTCTATCTTCTCTCCAATACTTGGTAAGATATTTTTAAAATTTTAGGCATTTTAATAAGTATATAGTGACTCTGTGTTTTTAATTTGTACTTCCCTAATGATTAATATTGCTCAGTAACTTTTTAGTTGCTTTTTTGCCATCTGTATATTTCTTTGGTAAGTTGTTCAAATCTCTTGCTCATTTTTAAAAATGTGGTTATTTTCTTACTATTGAATTTGAAGAGTACTTCATATTCTTAATACAAATCATCTATCAAATATATACTGTACAAATATTTTCTCCCAGTGTGTGGCTTCTCTGTTTATTATTTTAACAGAGTCTTGCAAATAACACAAGTTTTCATTTTGGTGAAGTTCAATTTATCAATTTGTTCTTTTATGAGATAAGCTTTTGGTGTCATACCTAAGAAGTTTTAGCTTAACCCTAAGTCACAAAGATTTTCCCTATATTTTCTTCTAGAAGTGTAACAAACTTAAGTTTTACATTTAGGTTTATGATTCATTTTGAGTTAATTTATTAATATAGTAAAAGGTGTGGCTCAAAATTTATTTTTTTGCATATGGATGGATGTTCAACTGTTCCAGCACTATTTATCAAAAAGACTATCATTTTTACACAGAATTTCCTTTGCACTCTTGTAAAAAAAAAAAAAAGGCCCATATTTGTGTGGATCTCTATCATATCGCATTGAACTGTTTGACTGTCTTTACATCCAAACCACACTGTGTTCATTATTGCAGCTTTATAGTAAATCTCGAAGTCAGATACTGTTAATTCTTCAACTTTTTCAAAGTTGTTTTGGCTATTCTAGATACTTTGCATTTCCATGCTAATTTTAGAATTGGCTTTCAATTTCTACCTAAAACTTTTTAAGATTTTTATTGGGATTGCCTTGAACTTATAAGTCAATTTAGGGAGAGCTGACAATATTGTTATTTTTAAGACAATAATAATTTATGAACATGGTATGTTTCTCATTTATTTGGGACATACTGAATTTTCCTCAGCAATATTTTTAGTTTTCAATGTATGGGAAATATTTTGTTAAGTGTTGTATATATTTGATGGTATTATAAGTGCTATTTTAAAATTTTCAATTTCTGTTTTTACTTGCTAATATATATAAATACAATTGACTTTTATATAGAGATCTTATATCAGGCAACTTGCTAAACTTTCTAGTTTTAATATATACATAATAACTTCTATACAGACATTCATGTTGATATTGACACTCACGTTGTCTGCATATAAAGACAGTTTTACCTCTTCCTTTTTTCTTTTCCAATTCTTTTTCTTGCCCTATTGCTCTGGCTAGCACCTCCAGTATAATGTTGAATAGAAGCAGTGAGAGTGAACATTCCTGATCTTAGGGGGAAAACATTAAATACAATGTTAGCTGTAGGATTTTGAAGATTACAATTATCAGGTCAAAGAAATTCCCTCATTCTTAGTTTGCTAAAAATTTCTTTCAAAATGTACAATGGATTTTGTCACATAAATCATTATCATAATTTCTCAAAATGACCGATAAAGATTAATACCTAAAAGTAGCCAGAGAAAAAGACACAGTATGTACAGAGGAACCAAGATAATAAGAACAGCAAGTTCCCCATCATTAAAAAAAGGTAAGAAAGAACATAGTAGAGTAGCATCTTTTAAGTACTGAAAGAATAAAACTGCCAACTTAGCAATCTATACCAAGTTAAAATAACTTTCAAAAATGAAGGCAAAATAAACATTTCTTCAGATACGCAAAATCTGAAAGGATTCAGCACCAGCAGAATGGCACTGCAAAAAAAACATAAAAGGGAAACTATGCTAAATAGAAATACATATCAATACCAAGAAGTAAAGACACAGAAAAATGGTAGCCATGTGGGTAAAAATATATGTATATAAGTTTTTCTTTTTATTTAAATAATTTCTAAAAATAGTTGATTATTTGAAGCAACAACATTGATAATATAATGTGGTTCATGTAATATGTGGAGAAGGAAAGTATCTGACAGCAGTGGAACAAAGGAGAAATGAATGCATGCTATTTTAAGTTCTTATACTGTACATGAAATGGTACAATATAACTTGAAGGTAGACTGTGATAAGTTAAAGATGTAACCTATAGACCCTAAAGCAACTATTAAAATAATACAACACAGAATCACAGGTAATCAGTCAACAAAAAAGATAAAATGGAATAATTTAGTCAATTCAAAAGAAGACATGAAAAGAACAGACGGGAGAAAAAGTGGATTGATAACAGACTTAAGCCCAATCATATTGGTAAGTGCATGAATTGTATGCTTACTGTGGTTGGGACTGTCACTTCTCATTTCCCCCCTTTGCATCTAGCACAGGCACATAGATGGGCTTGCTGAAAATATTACTAGCTCATCTGGACTTTGCAACAAAAATCACCATCCCCATGTTACTGAAAGATTGAGGCATGAAGTACGTTACTAACGCAAACTCACACAGAAAGCTATAGCTGTTTGGGGCTATGACTCTCTGTCTAGATTCCATGTCTGAGATGTTTTTAGGTACCAAAAACTCCCTGTTAGAAAAGCAGGAGGACTGGGGGAAATAAGATAGAGAGAAAAGTATTATAGCTCCAGTGTTGGTGGACCTAAGGTGAGAAGCAGTCTTTTGGACATTTCTTCATTTGGCCCACGTGCTCTCTGGATGAACAGTGCTTCACCCACATCACCCCTCTGGCCTTCTCTCAGTGCTAGGTTGCTACACCTGCTCAGGCAGGCTTACTATATAAGGTCAACTGAAATCCTCCCAGACCCACTTACTAAGCTATGCTTCTTGGTACAGGGCTGCGTGCACCTAGACAGTGGGGAGCATCCTCCCAATTTGCCCAGAAATGTCCTCTGGGTTAGCAATGGCTTTCCCTACTCCCCTGGCCCATCACTCAACTGGGAAATTCTTGAAAGGAGGAGCTGCTGGGCTCTCCTCTGTACTCTCACAGAGGATTCTCACTCAAGGCCTGCCTCATGGTCCATGATCCTTGCTGAATGGCCCGAGCCATTTCCCAGTGCTAATGAGGGTGCCTGGTGTTTCCCTTCTTCTCCACCTTGGTGTACATGCATGAGCTGCAGTCACTCACTCTGTCACTCGGAATCTGGCTGTTTTAATTATTTCCCTTTCCTTTCACCTCTCCCTCCCCCAGGGGTGGGGGTGCACCTGGTTTCATGATCTCCCATCTTGAATGGCAATCAGTGTTCTACCAGATGTGGCTTCTCGTATCCTTGACTTTATCTTAATAAATAATCCAACATATTTAGCAGAAATCATTACATCTTTGTTTAGGGATTAGGACTGGAGATATATTTAAACTGCACTGAGCACTGGTAATCCTGAAAGGGCTGAAGCAATCCTGATAGCACAATGGGGCCACAGCAGTTAGTGCGCTCGCTCAGCTGCAGCTGTTATTAAAGCAGCTGTCTGCTCAGCACAGAGCAGATAAGGGGAAAATCAGTATGCGTGTGCACATATGTACACAGGCTCACTCTGCTGTGCATGGGTGCATGCAAATACACCCGCCTGCATGCTCCAAATGCATGAACTCATGTACATAATTACGTTTGCAAGCCTAAGCAAATTCATATGAGCTGGCGCAGATACAGGCGTTTGTGGAATGTGCATGTTTATGTATATGTAAGCACGTATGCCCACTCATGAAATTTTGCACACGCACACATGACCACATCCCTACACTTCTGATGGTACAAATATGCAAACAAACAGCTGCTCCGTAGCCCTCTTGAACAAAGCACAGTGCTCAGAGAGCGAGTCTCTAGGTTGCACATGTATAGTTTGCAAACAGCTCTGGATCTGTTATAGCTGCTTCTTCCTATGTTTGTGCACAGCAGTCTCTATCTCCTGGGAGTTTTAGCAGAACCTTCCTTGGCTGCCTTATGATGCCAGGGATTACTTGGAAACCCTACTAGAGCTTGATTAATTCAGCATCCCTTTGCCCCAGGAGTTAGGACACCAGGAGCTGGATGCATTAAAGCAGCTCAGCTGTCTACCCACAGTCTGCCATGATGCCACTGTCCCAACCGTTGGTGGCCTTGATATTTCTTTTATTCATTCATTCTCTCAACAGGAATTTCTTGGGTTTCTGCTGGGTGTCCTTTGAGTGGGTTGCATGGTATAGAAGAAGTACTTATGAGGTATATTTCTGTCTTTCAGGATCTTGTGGGAAGGGATACAGGCCTACATACAAGGGTCAGTGATGTAACAATAAAAGGCAGTTACATAGGTACAATAATGCTAAGGTTGCAAATGAGGGTCCACAAAACCACATTCAGGAGATTGATCAGGAGATTGGCTAGAATGACTCACAGGGCCCAGCATCTAGCTGACCTCATGGCTGATATTTAGTACAATGATGTTGTAAGAATACAGAGCTGGGTCACAAGAGGGAAAAAATACAGGTAGAGTCTGGAGGAATCCATGCACAGGTTTTCCAAGCTCTCTCCTTTCCAAGATGGAGCACACAGAGCACACTCCTCCCCCAGCAATAAAAATGCAGCAACACATGTGCAATGTTTCTGCCCAGGGAAGCCCATTAGAAACTCAGTGCCCAAGGTTATTACTGGGGCTGGTCATATGGGCACATACCTATAGCATATACCCAGCGCCTGCCAAGACTCCAGCCTCCCAGAAGGAAAGCCCGTGTTCAGCATAGACACAGCCTAGGCACAGTGAGTCACTCTTACCATTTCGGGAAAGTATATGACTGTAGGGAACTGCTTATCGGCCATGTTCCCAGATGCAGGCGGGCTTTTGTAAAGATAGCAGCATCAGGCCTACTCTGTCAACCCTTTTCTGCACAGAGTGGTAGGAAGAAGTGAGCAGTTCTAGGGAGAGAAATCTGAGCATGAGCTGGAAGGTAATTGGAGCAGAGGGCTCTTGAACTGGGTCTGGAAGGCTGATTGGGATTTGAGCAGCAGCTGGGACTGGAGGTGGGTGAAGAAGACTGAACAGCTCCGCTGCAAGGGAGACCAGCAAGGCAGCTAGGAGGGTGGGCAATAGGGAGAGTGAGCTTCTTGACCTGTTCAACAAACCAGGGTGCTTGCCACGAGCTGAAATTCTAGTAGGCCGAGGGGATTTAGATCTGATCCTTAAGCGCTGTAAACTAAGAAGGGAAGTTAGCAGCCCAGCAATTCAGCAAGAGGATCAGAGGAGAGGAACCTAGTCTTGTCTTAGGAAGGCCTTGAACATTCTATTTAGCTGGTACCTGAAGGACCAGTAAGGAGTATGCCAGGTGACAATGGGCAAGTAGCAAACTAGTGTTCTAAGACTGCACGTGCAAAGGCCCAGGAGAGTCCAACAGTCTCACCAAATTACTGTCCCTTCCAGGCCAGGGCACTATGGGAATGTTTTTTGCTTGTTTCTTTTGTTGCCAAAATAGGATCCCAATCAATCATCAGGGCCAAGGTCACCCTCAGTTTTATAGTTCTTACATTGTTTAATGCTCCTTAAGTGTATAACCACTTTATAGGGAGGACACCAGAGTTTAAATGCTTAAGGGACATTCGCATGGTTACCCTGACGCTTCTTTTCTGTAACTCACATCTCACATATCTATGAGGACTGATGTCCCTACTTCAAACGTACGCACATGCAGACTGTCTCTTGTCATCTATAGCACTGTCACTGGAGTTCAAGTCACCAGCATCCTTTCCCTGATTTCTCTGAATAGCCAAAATGTTTCTTTAAAATGTAAATCAGCCCAGCCAGGCGTGGCTCAGCGGTTGAGCATCAACCTAGGATCCAGGCTATCAGGGTTCGATTCTCGGTCAGGGCACATGCCTGGGTTGCAGGCTCGATCAATGACTCTCTCATCATTGATGTTTCTATCTCTCTTTCCCTCTCCTTTCCTCTCTCTGAAATCAATAAAGATATATTTTTTTAAAAAGTAAATAAATTATATTTCTCTCCTGCCTAAACCCTTACATGCTTATCATTGAATCTGGTATCAAGTCCAGAGTGCTTACCGTGGCCTCGTGCCCCAGTGGTCTTGCCTTTGCCTATCCCTCCACCCTTGGGGCATTGTTCTTCACGCTGTTCATTGGAGTACACTCACTATGGCCTTCTTTCTCTCCCTGGAACACACCAAGCTCATTCTTGTCCCAAGACCTTTGTACTTGCTGTTTCCTCTGCTGTAACTCCCTTTTTTCAGATCACTAGGTGCCTGGCTCCTTCTCATGACATAGATCTCTGCTGAGAAGTGCCTCCTCGGAGACAACTCACTCAGCTCCTCTATTTCAAGTTCCCCTTTAACATTACCCCCAAATAACTTACTATTTGATTATCCATTGTTATTTTCTTCACATAGATATAACAATTTGGAATTTTTTTCTTATTTGGATTTGTTGTCTATCTCTCCTTAATTTCAGTGTAGATCCTTTGATGGCAGGGCCCTGCTTAGCTAGGTTATTCAGCACTTAAAAATATGCCTTGCATAAAAAATATTTGTGAAATGAATAAAGTGTCACTTTGCTAGTTAAGTGGTTAGACTGGGGCAACTACAGAGAGTCCTCAGCTCCATTTTCTATCTGTGTTGGGACATAGAACATTCCAATCACTCCAGCAGGGGGCTGAGGGAAAAATGCCTGGGGATGTGCCACAGAGAGAAAACCAAGGCAGCAATGGACAGCAGGACAGGGGGCAGAAGGGGCATCTGTGGCCAGTCGCCCTATAGACAGTGCACAGGAGCCCATATGGTCAAGCTGAGCAAAGAACTTTAAGCAGAAAGAGGCAGAGGTTAGGTGGAGTCCAGACAGGTGGTCTGAAAGGTCATCCAGGCCAATGGGGCATTCTTATTGACAGGGGAGGAATGCAGCCAAAAGGGAAACCGAGGCAGGTTGGCAATGTCAGGTGAGGTAGCTAGGCATGGTAGCCAGGCACTAGCTGCTAGTCTGAACCTAGCTGTCAGAACTTTCCTCCATGGGAGGACTGGCAAAAGTTAGGCAGCCAAATCCTAGAGGAAATAGGGCACCCCCCAGAGTGGCAATTCAGCAGTCTCCATCTGCATGGTGAGATCATAGGGCTGGTTGAAGTTGGGGTGTTTGAGCTGGGGCATAAATGCAGGGGATCAAGAGCAAAGGCGGAATGGCATGGAGCTGCTCCTTTCTTCCTGAGGGTGAAGCCTGGCTTGGTCTCAGGGACCAGGGCAGCAGGAGCCTACAGCTGGTAGTCACATGGCCACAGGGTAGCTGCTGGGAGACAGCACAGCAGGAACAGGACACCAGGAGGCGCATCACACCAGGGCCCACGCCCAGACTTCTCTGGAACCAGCAAGAACAGAGGCTAGAGTAGGGCTTTGGAAGACATCTCTTCCACAGGAGAAAGCTATGCCAGTGGCCCTTCCCACCCACCACCATGAACCAAGCCAGTCCCATCGAGGCTGGGAGCTCAGGACAGCAGCACCTTGAAGGTGAGCTCTGCCCAATCTCTGCTCAGAGTCTGCGCAAGCTAAGGTGACGTTCTACATTTTATGGCAAACCGTAGGCTTTTTTCAGCCCCAGAGGATTAAATAGGGGGAGAGGACAAGAAGAGAGGGGGAGAGGTTCCAGAGCCTCTGATCAAAGACACTTCCCCACGTGCAGTATAATATGATGGGAGATCCATGCCCGTGGGCACCTCTGGGACCCTGGTGGGCCAGTGTCCACTCCAAGCCCTGACAGGGGACAGCAGCACTCTGCTTTCATGGAGGCAGCTCCCAGCAGATGGTGGAGCAAACCTTGATGGCTCTGTGTGTACTTTGCACGTTTTACTTGTTGATTATGAATTTACAAATCCTTTAATACAGAAAACAGAGCCTTCCCGCGAGCTGAACAGATGGGAAAGAAGGCTTTCTAAAGGCTTTTCAAAGTGGCCTTTTCTCCCCTTTCTGTCTGAATATCTCTCTCTACATCGACACATTCTGTACTAATGAGGAAGTGAGGGAGAATCTGCCCTGCCTTTGTTCCTCTGGCCTCCTGAGGAACACCAGGCAGGCCTGCCCCAGCCAGGGCCCCATGAGCAAGAGAGCATGGGGTCCTGGCCAGGAACCTTCCATCCTTCATCTGAAGTCACTACCCAAGGAAGGAAGAAGGGGAGGGAAACATCTTGCTAAGCTGACACTGATTTCTCGGGCAGGGCAAGAGATCCAGGGCTCCCCAGCAGCAGGAGTGGCATTGATTGAATGGGTTATAGTTGCAAACCAGTGGTGGATTGATTAATGGCCCCAGTGTCTTACCTTTCCCTGATCCATCCCCTTGGCCATACATCACTCTGCATTGGGCTCCCACTTCAGTGGTGGCACCAGCCCCACGCCCCTGACTTGGTCATGTGACTTGCTTCGGCCAATGGGATGCTAGCAGACTTGAGGCGAGCGAAGGCTTGGAATGAACTTGCCCACTGAAGCTTGTTCTCTTGCTCCATGAGAAGGTCATGCCCATGTAAGCTCGCTGGCCCTAGGAGGAGAGTATGGAGCTGAACCAGTCCCTTGCCCACTAGAAAGGAAACTGGGGCCCATATAGACCAACCAGGTGCCCCTGGCCAGGAGTCTGAAGAACAGCCTCCCTTCCACCCCCAGTTTCTTCACCACAAAGACCCCATCTGGAAGAAACAATGATTAGGGAAATGGCCACAGTTTACCAAATGTAAATGAAATGAAAGGGCAATCCCTGCTCTCACCTTACAGAGTTGCTTAGAAGGGTGAGAGATGACATACCTAAAGCATTTAGCACAGTCCTCCACCCACAGCAAACACTAAATAAATGTCAATTGGTACATGATTTATGTGCATTGGCTTTAATCATTAAAATGATCCTCAAGGTAAATACTATTATCTCATTTTACAGATATGGATGTTGACGCAGAGTACAGTTGGGTGACTTGGCCAAAATTACACAGCCAGATAAGTGGAAAAGCTGGGATCGAAACTCACATCCACTCAAACACGGAAGCAATCAGAGAACATTGCAGAACCAGATGCAGGAGAAGCACACGTCCAGAACTAGCACGCACAGAAAATGCTGGAAATGTCACAGGGCAGGAAATTTAGATTGGTCTTCAGCAGAGTTTTTTTAACTTAGCACTGCAGACATCTTGGGCTGATTAATTTTGGGGGTGGGGTGGACGGAGTCTGTCCTGTACATTGTAGAACATTTAGCAGCATCCCTGACCTCTACACACCAGATGCCAGTAGCGCCCTCTAACCTAAGTGGTTACAACATAGCCAAGTGTTCCCTGAGAGGGGCAGTCACCCTAGGCTGAGAACCACTGGTTTGGGGATATCAGGGAAGGTTTCAAGTGGTGGGTAGAGCTTACACAGCAGTTCCCAGGCTGTGAATTTCAAGGACTAATAAAAATGTAAAGATTTAAAATAAATTAGGAGAGGCCATTTCAGAGTGAAAGATAGCCCTTTCTAGCAAAGCATTACTGGCAATTTTAAACTAATATTCTAAAAATATATTTATATTTTTAAAGCTTAGAACAGGAAATTTATGGAATACAATTTGGTTGTAGATTATATTACATGTGTTTACTTTCTCGACAAAGTTTATCAGTTATATACCTATATTTATCAGTACAAGAGGAAATGTGGTCCCAAAGTCAAACTTATTCTGGTACTTTCATGTAGCTTTACAAAAAGCCTCCTACATGGTTATTGTTACAATTTTTAATTTTACCAAGGACACTGGCATGTCCTTATGAACTGGAACCAGAATGAGAATCGGCATTTGGTTAACAGTTGCCTTGTTTGGCTCCAGTCTTCAGTGTCTCATTCATTACCTCATATTTCTGGCTTCCCTTAATGTGGGAAAAAAGACCCGTGCCGATTTACAAGGTCAGATTTCCCTTTGAGAACTGCATTAGTAGGTCTGCCACAAAAAGTACCACAAACCGGATGCCTGAAAGCAACAGAAACCTATTCCCTCACAGTTAAGAAGCTAGAAGCCCAAAGCCAAGATGTGGGCAGAGCTGGTTCTTTCTGGAGGCTGTGGGGGAGAATTTGCCCCACGCCTCTCTCCTGGCTTCCTGTGGTTGGCTGGCGATCCTCGGCATCCCTGGGCTTCTAGATGCCTCACTCCAATCTCTGTCTCATCTGCACATGGCCTTTTCACTGTCGCTCTCTTCTTATAGGACACCAGTCATGTTGGATTAAAGTCCCATCCTATGCTGTTAAGACCTCATCTTAACTAATTATATCTGCAATGAACCTATTTTCTAATAAGGTCACAAGAGGCTTTTTGAGGCACAAGAGGTTAGGATTTTAATGTTTCTTTTGGGGGAACACAATTCAACCCATATTAGTAACTTATCCTGCGAGAAACCACTTTGGGATGGTCTTTATTCCACCCAATCTACCCTCTTTGTGAACACTGCTGCCTTCTTACCCCTGGCAGAGATCACTCCTCTGTAACCCCAGAACCCCATGTGTTCTTCCACCCCTTCCACCAGACCCTACTGCCCTGCCCTGTGCACGGGAGTTGTTTTCCCGCAGCAGCAGGAGTGTTCTCCACTGCTCTGTCCACCCCTCCTCCCCAGGCTCCCTTGTAAGCACCCATGACCTGCATTTGGAGAATGATGACCAGAGAAGTAGGTTCAATCTGGGGCCATGGAGGAGGTTTTGCTTGGTTGGATGACAATCTCCTAAAAGAAAATGCAACCTTTGTTCTGGCAGCACAGTGTATGTTTTAACCAGGTCCTCGGCCTTCCAGGAACCTCATGCCCACTTAAATTAGAAGGTTGCCCCGGTTACCACGCATGTGAAAGTTAGGATAGTATGTAAAATGTCTAATTGCCCAGAAGTGGGCAATAGGTAAAGGGTGAGGGAAAAAGAAGAAAGGGGAAGAATTGGAGGAGGCCCCAGGAAGGCAGGTTGGAGCAAGGGGAAGGATCTACCCTCCAAAGAAAGCAATAGCGTTTCTAGGTTAAATCAGACTCAGGGATGGTGCCCACAAAGAAGGGGGGTCACCAGCTTGTGCATCTGGAGCCTTGCTGGCTGGGACACAACTTGGGTCCCATCATCCTGGCTGAATGTTGAAAGGAAAGAACCTGACAAGTATCCCTCATTTCTCACTTCTTAAAATTGTTTATTCTAGCATTTCCAAATAGCCTTGTACCCAGGCAGATCCCTGCCAAGGAAATGTTAGTAATATTAACCAAGAGACCACCCAGAAAGGGTCAATGTCAGCGTGTATTGAGAAAAGAGCACTGGCTGGGTCAAGCACTGCTCCCTTGAGCCTCCCTGGCCTCAACATGCAAAGACCTCTGAAGTCTCCACCCAAACACAGAGACCCTGCATTCAGCCCCAGGGATAAAAATAGAGGGGCATTCCATTCTAGTGCTTTCTCTAACCTGCTCCCTCTTCTGCTTCCTCCCAGATGACCCCCATCTTGCTGAACCAGCTGTGGGTTTCTTGCTAGAATCCCAGCCTAATAAATGCCTTCATGGCCTGCAGTTGAATTTCTAAAATGCAATTTGCACACAAACTCAACATGTAGAACCCCACAACAACTGAATTCTTCTCTGCCCAAAATCAATTGTAAAAGTGTAGGTGAAACTACAATAGCGCTAAACTCCCCGTAATGAGGTGATGCACTAAGTGAGCATCTGATTTAAGAAGTGGCCGGCGGTGCAGGACTGACTGCATCAGGCCATCTAATCAGAAACGTGCTGGCTCCCAGGGGAGCAGATGGCGCTGGAGGCACAGGGAAGGTGCAGAGCCACTCTGGAAGTCCGGGGGAGAAGCTGGGCTTATGAGTGAGGGGACGCCCCTTATGCAGGCTCCCTTCCTTCTTCAACTTCTTCCCCACCCCCAAGAAAAATAGGAATTAAAGCTTAGAAGCCTGGGAGAGAGCAAGAGCATTGAGAAATCATAAATAAAAAGGAGGCAGGCAGGCAGGCAGGCTGGAAGGATAGACGAAGGATGCAGACAGGAGCTGGGGCAGGTGAGAATGGGTTCCAAGGGATGGAGCGTGGCTGGAGGAAAACGATTCCAAGCCTGAGCGTTGTCTCTGGGACTGACCCTGGCTAGCTGCACAGCACATCCCTGGGAGGTCAGAGCCTGCAGGTACAGGCGATAGAGGTGGGATGGTGGTGCTGGAAGAGAGCAGGCATCTTCAGAAATGGACTCAGCATCTAGCAAGCCCCAGACACTGAGTAACCCCCCTGAAGGTGGCTGCTGACTTGCTAGAGGCCTGAGGGCCTATGGGAGGAAGATGCTGGAGGCAGCGGTAGAGGTGATGGGACCCCTGGTCCTGCCTGGAAGGGTGTCCCAGGAGTTCAAGCTGTATCAACTTAATCATCTGCTGCAGTGAGCTGTGGAGTCACACAGACGGCTCCAGCTCTGTGTTCCCCAGCCAAGCACTTTGACCTCTGTGCCTCAACTTCCTCATCTGTGGAAAGGAGATTCTAACAACCTGGCCATGAGTGTTGTGGTGAAGATTAAATGAGATGAGACATGTAGGCTTTAGCCCACTTCCTGGCACAGAGTAAATGCTCAAATAGCTAAAATGATAAGACCTCCTGTAAAACCAAATCAGATACAGATCTCTCCTAAGAAGGGCCTTCAATCTACATGGTGACGCAAACAACTATCACACACACACAAATCCACCATGCCGATAGATGGGGGCCCAGTTGGGGCTGACCCAGAGACAGGTGCCACTGAGTCACTCACATTGGAAGGATGGGGAAGAATTGACAGGTAGGTGGGGGAGGAAGGGCTCACAGAGCAGTAATGACCCCCATGGCAGCTCTGTCTTACACTACATAATTCCCAGGCTTAGCGCTGAACGTACGCCCTGGGAACAGTGTCTGAAACTCCCATTTCTTTGTATTCTGGGTACCCTACACATGAGGTGCTCAGGGAAAATTTTCCCCTGATGATGAGACACAGGGTTTGAGAGGGCAGCAAGCTCATGGGAGAAGCGGGAAGGAAGTCCCCTGCTCCAGGAATGCCCTATGATGCTATCTTGCCTTAATGTCAGGCCTGGTTGTTGAGCAGATGACCTGGGTTGGAACCTTGACTTTTCCACTCATCAGGGGTGTGACCCTCATCTGTAAGTCAGGGCTACTAACCAAGCACCTGTCTGATGGACTAGCAGAGGGTGAAATGAGGTCATCTGTCTGGCACATAGACACGCATGATAAATATTAGCCTAAAACATAAAACGAACAAATAAAAGCATATGAAGTCACTTAAAATGTTGCTGTTGTTCAGGTCTGCTTTGAGGCTGGTACTAGAAGTTTGGGCCTCGGGCTTTTATTGATCTGCTGGCATGGGGCCTGACTTCTAAGGAGAGGAGCGCCCCTGCCCCTTGGGGGATTTTCCTTCCTGCTCAGTGGGGGCCACTGAGAGAAGAGCTTTCCCCTAGAGCAGATCTGAGCAGGGAGGGAGGTGACTCTGAACCAGCCTAGGGCCAGGACAGGATTTGCCAAGCTTCCTAGTAGAAACCCAGCAACAAGAAGCTCATACCCCCGAAAGGCATTTGACTGCTGAAAAAAAATTCACAAACATTAAAAACGATTGTGAAAAGGTAGCCTGGGCTGGTTGGTAGCATGATCTCATTTTATTTATAATGGGGAAGCTGAGGTCCTTAGGAAGCAAGTGACTTTCCTTAGAAACAAGTGGCCAGTGAGGGAAGGGAAGCCGGGTCATCTAAATGTGGGCTAGTCTCACTTTGCCTTCCAGCTGGTTCCTGATATATCCTAGCAGGACATGCAGGAGAACTCTGGCGTTTGTCATTGCTGCATTTGGGGAGAGGTGAGGACACCTGGCAGGCTGTCCTTGGCTTGGTCAGAGCCCACTGGTGAGAGGTGTTGGCACATCACACGCCCAATGTGTTCTCCAGTCAGAGCACACCCAGAGCTCTCCAGACTCACGGCAGCCACCTCTGGGGCCAGTGCCATTGGCCCAGGGACAGGATGACATCCCACTTGCCTTTATAAGGAAGTTGTTGCTAACTCTTCAGCCCCAGGTGATATTGCCCATCACTGCTGACTTCTTTCCCAGGAGGGTTTCTGTCAAAGGCCTATGTCACCACCTCCTCTTCCTTTCCTTTCTGCTGTCAGTGTGTGTGTATGTTGGGGGGAGCATATCATCTATTATCTAAATGGGGGCACCATCCAGGCAAGCCAGACATACGGTCCCCCAACTAAGGACCCCTCATCTTTAACCCTGTTTCTTCCTGACCCTGCAGTTGCGACCCTGTCTGGATGGAGGAGGCCCTCTCTGTGCCCCAGTGTGATCACAGAGCAGCTGCCTACATATGAGGAGCACTTGGAAGGGGCAAGCTCTCAAGGGGACCAGCTCCCTGTCTGCATAATGTCCTTTCTCTGGGAAGAAAGAACCAAGGCAGCCCATCTCAGAGAGAGACGCTCTAGAAGGGAAGGGGGGAAGAACCATGCTGCTCAACAGAGTAAGAGTCTCTAAAAGAAAAAACGCTCCATAGAATGCCTCTCCCTGCCCTCCGATAGACAGACCTGCTCATACTTCCAAGTCTAATCCACATCCCTCCTCCTCTGTGGTGCCCAACAGAATCACTCAGGCACCAGGGGCCCTCCCTCCTTAGGTCTTTACAGTTCTCACTCCTGGAACCAAAGGGCCTAACAATTTCCCTTGTAAGATGCCTTATCCTGAGTATGGCTTTTAGCATACTAGGAGGGCAGAGCAGGCTTATAGTTGCATTTTTGTAATATATATACATATATGTGTATATAATATATATTCTATAATATATTCATAAAAAATGTTTGGATTGTATATAGTGCACTAAATGTATATATACACATATAAACATGTATGTGTACATATATACATTTACATATAAATGAAAAATGGATGTTTAGAGAAATACACCAACTGAATATAAATTTATCTCAAAATAATCAAGGAACTAGCCCCAGAGGACAAGCAGCCACCCGCCGCCTCATAGTGAATACAGAATTTTTACTGCGGGGAATGTAGGTTTGGGAGGAGTCGATGTCTGTGATTTCCACATTTGCACCTTTGGTTTGTGACGTGGCGTGGCATGGCGTGGTGGGATTTACCCCCGTGGCTTCCTGGAGGCAATCTGACCTTGAGAGGCAGGCTAGCACAGAGAGGAAGTGAGACTGGCGATGACCCTGACTACCACGTGGGGGTTTCCTGGAGCGGGCCACTCTCTCCTTTACCAGTACGAGTAATGTCCTGGCATTAGGACCTACTCCTGAAGCTGTTCTTACTGATTTTTGTTGGGCTTCAGCCCCTTTGCCAATCAACAGCTTGGAGACTGACGACTGGACCCAGAGACCTATTAATATTTCTTTTCTGGTTTCTATAATTGTGGGGTACTTTCCTAGGCACCTACTGTTCCCGTAGGCAGAGATGGGTCTTTGTCAAGCTTACTGCCTCCTCCCTACCTCCAGACATAAGTAAATCCTATTCTTACCTTCACATCTTGGAAGCTCTCTTCCAAAGTTAAGTTACTAATTAGAAATTATTTATACCCCAAACACGTATGTGCACTGCTACTCAGCATGTTGCTTTCCTGAGCACCCTGATACGCCCACCGCACTTGGAATGTCCCCATCACTCTATCTCCCGGCACCGATGTCGGCAGGCACCCTGCCCCTCGCATCTCCTGTCTGAACAGCTCTCTCATAATCAATGTGTGCAGAGCCCGGTTACCTGGGCACCATCCATCTTCCCCGTGGTTGTTTGTCAGTGGTCGGTGGTGTGCTGGAGAAAGCCATGATTGAGATGCCTTCCTCCACTCCTGGGGGGGGCACCTGAAGGCCAGAGCTCTCTGTGATCCCTGTGAGGAGCCTCAGGAAGCCACAGAAACTCCGGGATGACATCCCTACACACATATAATAATCCAATAATCATCATAATAATCCAACAGAATTTTAAAAACTCTACTCCGTGATCTCCATGAGTTCAGTGGCTGGTAGGGGGGTTAGAAATTCTGAGCCTTTTTGATGTCTCCTTTAAAAGAATGGCTTTAATCAGCTATTTTTGAAAAAGCCAAATAGGTGTGTTCAGAACTTGCAGAAAAGAGAAAAGCCTGACAGAGAATGTTGGAACAATTAAACCCGCTGCTGCTCATCTAATTTACAAATTGGAATCACCTGCTCGGGGTGTGCCCGGCTCCCTCCAGCCCTCTCCTTCCAGCCTGATTGAGGATTCCAGGCACCTCGTTAGTGCTCCCGGACATGCATAAAGTAAACTCCCTGATCTGCAAGCTGATTCACATAACAACTTCCCTAATAAAGCATGAGGGGAGGCTGCCCTGGTCCATCTGTTTGTATCACCAGCATATCCTCAGAGAGGCAGAGGCAAGGCTAGTCCCAAATGGCACTAATCATGCTTCCGTGAATGGACTCAGTGTTTAAGACGTGGTCCCAACCACTCAGGTAGTGCTAGGGTATAGCTGGGTTCAGGTGTAGAATTAATTATGAAATTGTTTAATTCATTTCTTGGGCAAACATTTGCTGAGTGTCTACTCCATGCCAAGCATTGAGCTGGGCACCTGATGGTGGAAGAGAAAGTCAGGTAGTAAGATAATTACTACACTATGATAGAATTATAATAGAAAAATGTGTTAATTACTGTAGGAATACAGGAAGGATTTGACCATCTCAATCTAAGAAGCAGAAAAATGGAGGAGTCAAAGAAGGCTCATAGTGGAACAGTTGGGAAGGATAGAATTTGGGAGCCACTGTGAAATCTGAGAGGAACACCTGGCCTAAGACAGATCCTCATATTACACTTTCCCCTGTATAGTTTCAGTGCATAGTCATATGTTGGGTGTGGTGACACCTCACCTGTATTCTTCCCAGCAACCCACTGAGGGCAGAGCAGTCTCACACCCCCGTGTCCTCACAATGACATTTGCCTGCTGCTCAAACTGTACTCCAGGCTCTGCAAGTGCTTTGGAAACACTACTTTGTTCCAGTCAGTGAGGATGGGGCAACCTGAGGGCCCTTAGTGGGTGCAGAGCTTAGCCTTGGGGATGGCGCCTTTCAGCCAACCATACCCTTCTCCAGGGTGCTTCTTCTGGAAACCACCACCTGTGTCCTGAAAATCTTGATTTCTAATTGTCACCTTTCCCTAAAACAATGGTCTCTTAATAGTCTTTGCACCTTCTCAAGTCAACAACACTTAACACCTAGTATAATGTCTGGCATGTCATAGGGACTCAATTGCTATTTGTTAAAATCACTTATTATAATCATGTTCTCACAACATATAGGTAAGAGAGGGATTTTTTTCCCTGGAAACTGTCACCTTTTGTCTTCAGCAAGTACTCTGCACACACATACACACACATAGTTATAATATTTATAGACAGGACTGTTCAGACATTAGAACCTATATAATTACAATATATATAATTCAACTTGTGGTGCCAAGATCCAGAGACCAAAAAAAAAAATTTTTTTTTAATCTGGCCCTGTCTCTTTCTGGGAGCTCACTGGCAAAATGTTACTTGAACTCAGAACAACACTCTGTGCATTTTCCCCGATGGAGTGAGAAGTAGAATTTGCCATGGAGAGAGATGCCTCCCTACTCAGCAAATCAAGAGCAAGATCCAGCTGTGCTTTCCTGAAGGTCCCAGCATTCATATTCTAAGAACAAGAGAATTCTCTGACATTTTACATTTATCTTCCCTGGGAGGATGCAGAATGGAAGTTCTTTGATACAGATATATTTAGTCATCTCGGATCTACTGGGCAGCAACAGGGAGAGAAAGAGGAATATAAATAGGATCTCCCATACTCATGCCTGGGGTTGGTAGAAGTGCCAGACAAAACCAGCCCAAGAGCACAGAGGACTGAGCACAGAGCACAGACTGTAGACTGGGCAATGGAGAGAACAGCTCTCAAAGAAGGAGTCTGAGTGGGAGAATTTTGCCAAGATTCCCTTAGCCTGTTCCCTGACCATCTTGAATGTAATGAGGAAACCTCCAGTTAGGTGAGGATTTTCCTGAATTGGGAAAACAAACCACTCCCCACCTGTGACCCTTAATTCTCAACCTGATGGGGATCCTGAAAAACCTGCCCCAGATAGTATTACTTACTGATCAACCCTGTGTCCTTCACTTTATACTCATAGAGTTTGCCATTCCCAAATATTTCAGCACATTCTAGTATTTTCCTTTTGCACAAAATATTTCCTAATTAATCATATTAAAATATTTTATGAGGTTACTTGATGATAAACTGGTATGGACTAAATGAAAAGAATCATATATAATTTTGCTCAGTTATATGTATCTTTAAAAACTTGGGAAAAAAAGACTAGTTTTCTAAGAAAATGTAAATTAGCAAAATGATTGACCACAAAACAGATAAATTACCAAAGGAGGAATCTGATATATATATATGTATATATGCTCAATATTAGCATAAAAAGCCAGGCAAAAGATAAAAAGAATAATTAACCATGACTAAGTGGTGTTTATCCAAGAATACAGGGATAGATTGACTGTTATTATAATTGGTCATATTATGAGATCAAAGGATAATCTCTATAAATGCTGAGAAGGCTGCAAATAAAATTTAACATAGTTTCTTGACTTAAAAAAAAAAAGTTTTATACAGATACACTTACTTATTATAATAAAATTTTAGCTCAAGCCAAAAACTTTATGTTTAATAGAAAACCATATTAGAAGCATTCCTATTAATATCAGGAACTAAATAGTGGCATTTGATATTGCTACCATCACTTAATATTTAGGAATTATTCACTGCAACATAGAGTAAGAGTATAAATAGAAAATGAAGAGATAAATCTTTCATTATTTGCCAATTATATGATTAAATAAATGAAAGTTTTAGAAAATCAACTAAAAGTCTGTTAGAAAACAAAAGAAATAAGGTGTTTTATTTACAGTAATTAACACAATATGGTAGGAAAAAAAAATCTATAGTCTTCTCATATAACTGGAAGCTATAGTGGATAAAGATATCTTATTTACAATAGCTACCACAAACATAATGTACCTAGTAATAAATGTAACAAATGTATAAGATCTATCTGAAGAAGAAAAAAACTTCAAACACTAGGTACAAACCAAAAGGAGACAAGAACACATGGAAAGACATACCTGTTCTCTCTTAGGAAGACTCAGTCTGATGAAGATACCAATTCTCCCTAAATTATTCTGTAACCATAAATTTTCTACACCAAATACCACAAGTGTACAACTAAAGTTTACAAACAAGATAAAGTTAAGTTAGCAAGAAAAAGTAGAAAAACTTAAAACACACACATACAAGAATATGAGGAGACTAACCCTGTCAGATATTAAAACATATTACAAAGCTACAGTAATTAACACAATATGGTACTGAGATAAGAATAAATACACCAATGAAAAAGAATGGAAAATTCAGAAATACAACCAAATACTACATAAAAATATAGTACATAAAAATGTATTACATACAAAAACTATGACACAAAAATGTAGGTGATAAATGTAGTTTTGCCTATGACTGGGAAAAATTTGGATCACTCAGTAAATTATAATGATAAGGGCAGCTTTTTGACAGAAAAAAAATTAAAGCTAGAATGCCTAGTCAGGTCACATACACCCTACATATTAATCAACTCCTAAGGTATAAAACATGGAAGCATCAATGCACAGGAAGATAACTTTTTTTTTTTTCAAATAACTTCAATTTTGAAAATCTATTTGTAAAAGATTTTACTACAATTTTAATTTTTCAAGATAAATGTTGCTACATAAATTTCTATTTTCTTCAGTAACAAATGTGCCATAAAATATTCCCCAAAAATTACAAATGTGAAACGTTTTCAATATTTATCCAAACAAATATATAAAGAACTTTTACAAACCAGTAAGAGACCAGAAACTCAATTTAAAAATAGGGAAAGGTCACGAACAACCAATTTACAGAAAAAAATTACAAACAGCTTCTAGACATTTGAAAAAGATATTCAGCCTCACTTCTGAAAGGGCAGTACAATGGAATCTCAATGGCATGCCCAGTTTTACATATTGTATTGCCAACAAAGAAAGTATTTAATAACACTGTTTGCCAAGATTTTTAAAAACCAGCTATTTTTGCCCTGGCCGAGTAGCATAGTTGGTTAGAGCATAGTCCTGATACACCAAGGTTGCAAGTTTGATCCTAGTCAGGTCACATAAAAGAGTCAACCACTGAACACATAGATGGGTGGACCAGCAAATCAATGTTTCTCTATCTCAAAATCAATCAATCTATCAGTCAACCAATCAACCAGCTATTTTCACTCATTGCTTGGTACATTTTCAAGAGCAATTTTATAATAGCTATTAAAGTTGAAATGTGTATCTTTTAAATCAGTGATTTCATCATTGACCTTTCTGCAGATTAACTTGCTCATGTAAAATCCGTGTGTATATAATATTATTTATTACAGAATCTTTGCAATGGAAAAATACTGGAAAATTTGAGATGAAAAAATAAAAATGTCCATCAGAAGGGCACTGGTTAAATAAATGATGATATATGCATGCAATGGGATAGTATACAGCCATTAAAAATGGGTAACTTTAGAGATTCCAAGATGGGGGCAGATTGAGCAGAAACAACACTGATATTCTCTCAGGACCACACTGGAATTGCAACTAAAATGTTGAAGACCCATCCTGAATAATCAACTGAAGACTAGCTGGAGAGCACCCTCATAACCAAGGATGTAAAGCAGAGACAGCATAGAGACTGGTAGGAAGTGCAGAGGTGCAAGAGGACTGGTTTGGCTTCCACGGTCAGAAGCTGAAGGTCCGGAGGGATATCTCAGCTGTGGGGATTTCCCATTGAGGACTCTGGGGATTTCCCATTGAGGACTCTGGGGCCTAAACCTGAAGCAGGGCTCCCCAGCCCAGAGCAACAGAACTGAGAAAGGTGCCCACATAACATCTGGCTGTGAAAAGCAGCCAGGTTTCTGTCTTCCAGCAAGAGACAGCTGCAAATGCAGGCACCCTCTTAAAGGGCCCTAATGCACAAAGTTTCATGTGCAGCCACTCACCTTGGGCTCCGGTGGAGGGAGGGCAGAGCAGACTAGAGCTGTGTGAGGAGAATCCACAGAAACTGGCCTGGGGGATAGAGCTCAGAGGACAGATATCTGGATTCCTGTGCTGAGTCATTCCCCCATACTGCAGAGGACATTTTTCTCAGGCAAACATTTACCTTTCAAGCAGATTTGCCTGGTGGGGACCAATTGCCCCACCCATTGAAAACCTCTCACCCTGCCTTCTGGAGTTTCTACAGCCTGAGGCTCTTTAAGAGACTGAATAACCATCAGCCCCTCCACCCCATGGAGTTTCTACAGCTTCAGCTCATTAAGAGACAGAATAACAGCCTCTGGGTGCTTCGAGTCTTTGCCTGATTTGCTGCTGGACTCAGGACTTCGAAAAGCAGACCTTGATTTGTATCTTGGTCCTTTTCAAATGCTCCCAGCCCCAATAGAGGGAATCACAAGCTGTGAAGTTCGGAAAGCTTCAAATAGAGTACTCAAGGCCAGTCACAAACAGTGTCTGATATTGGCCTGCACCAGAGATGGTCCAAAGACTGGGAGTCGTAGCAGACCTATCTAATACATAGCAACAAATACAAACAGGCAGCCAAAATGGAGAGACAAAAAAAGAAGCCCCAAGTGAAAGAACAAAAGAATTCTCCAGAAGAAGAGCTAAAGGAAATGGAGATAAGCAATCTATCAGATATGGAGTTTAGAATACTGGTTATAAATATGCTCAACAGCATGAGAAAGGATATGGAAACTATGAAGGCAATTAAGAATGACATAGTAGAAATAAAAAATACATTGGAAGGAAAAAACAGGAGATTAGGGGAGCTGAGGATCAGATCAGCCAATTAGAAGACAGGGTAGAAAAAAAATCACTCAATCAGAGATCCAAAAAGAAAAAACAATTTAAAAAACAGGAGGACAGTTTAAGGGAGCTGTGGAACAACATGAAACGTGACAATATTCCCATCAGAGTACGAGAAGATGTAGGAAGTAAACAAGGGTTAGAGAATCTGTTTGAAGAAATAATGGCAGAAAACTTCCCTAACCTGCTGAAGAGAAAAGTCACACAAATCCAGGAGGCACAAAGAGTCTCAAGCAAGAATCCAAAGAGGCCCATGTCCAGACACATCATAATTAAAATGCCAAAAATTCAAATCAAAGAGAGAATCTTAATAGACTTTTCTTTAATGCCTTTATTGATTTCAGAGATAGGTAGGGAGAGGGAGAGAGAGAGATAGAAACATCAATGATGAGAGAGTCATTGATCAGCTGCCACCTGCACACCTCCTACTGAGGGTCGAGCCCACAACCCGGGCATGTGCCCTGACTGGGAATCAAAGCATGATCTCCTGGACCATAAGTTGATGCTCAACTGCTGAGCCACGCCAGCAGGACCAAAGGCAGCAAGAGAAAAGTAATCTGTTACCTACAAAGGAGCTTCCATAAGGCTGTCAGTTGATTTCTCATCAGAAACTCTACAGACCAGAAGGGAATGGCATGAAGTATTCAAGGAAATGAAAAGCAAGTATCTGAAATCAAGAATACTCTATCCAGCAAGGCTATCATTCAAAATAGATGGTGAAATAAAGAGCTTCCCAGACAAAAAAAGGCTGAAGGAGTTTATCACCACCAAACCAGCATTGCAAGAAATGTTAATGAGACTGCTGTAATAAGAAGTTGAAATAGAGAGAACGAGAAACATAGGCATAAAGAAATAAAATGGCAATAGATAACTATCTATCAATAATAACCTTAAACATAAATGGATTAAATGCTCCAATCAAAATATAGGGTAGCTGAATGGATAAGAAAACATGACTCAAATATACGTTGTCTACAAGAGACCCACCTCAAAACAAAAGACTCACACAGGCTGACAAAACAAACAACTTCTGGAGGACTTTAAGGGAGAGTCACAGCAATACAGTCATAGTAGGTGACTTTAACATCCCACTGACTTTACTGGATAGATCTTCCAGACAAAAAAATCAACAAGGAAACGGTGACCCTAAATGACACTAGATCAGATGGATTTAATTGACATTTACAAAACATTTCACCCCAAAGCTGCAGAATATATATTCTCCTAAAGTACACATGGGGCATTCTCAAAGATAGACCATGTGTTAGGACACAAAACAAGTCTCTACAAATTTAAGAAGACTGAAATCATATCAAGCATCTTCTCAAACATTTACACCATGGAATACTGTGCAGCTATAAAAAAGAAGGATTCCTTACCCTTTGAGACAGCATGCTGAGACCTGGAGAGTATTATGCTAAGAGAAATAAGTCAGTCAGAGAAAGACATGTGTCACATGATCTTACTCATATGTGGAATCTAATGAATAAAATAAACCAATGAACAAAATAGATCCAGAGACATAGAAGCATGGAACAGACTGAGGAATCTCAGAGGGAAAGCGGGGGTGGGTGGGTGGGCAGGGAGAGATTAACCTAAGAATTTATATGTATATACGGATAGCCCATGGACACAGACAATAATGCCGCGAAGTTCTGGAGGGGTGATGCATGGTGGTGGGCATCAATGGGAGGAAAAGAGGGACATTTGTAATACTTTCAACAATAAAGATAATAAAAAAAACAAAATCCCAACACCTGGAAAATGCAATAAAGGGAAGCACAATAAAACAAAACAAGTCAATTAAAAATCGGCAACTTTATATGTACTTACATGAAGAAAAAATCCTCAAAATGCAGTTTTAATTTTTAAAAGTGAGTACAGAACAAGATGTTTGATGTGTGCCATTTATTTACCAAAAAATAAAGAATAAATGTTTATAAGTTTTTGTATATGCACAGAATTGCTCTAAGACATACAGAAATATAAGAAGTGATCATAGGAGAGGGGAACAGGGCAGCTGGGAAATAGAGTGCACGTGAGACTCACTATTTCCCGCATACTGGTTTCTACTTTTTTAATATCATGCTAACTATGGATGTGTATCCTGTATTCAAAGCACTACATGTCCATAGATTCCCCATGCCCAGAGGGACACCGGTTTGTGTGACACTGTGTCATCTCTGCCACAATCAACCTTAGGTTCCATGGGTCCTCTTCATGGGCTTCCCTCCAGCAGAGCTCTCTTCTCACTGCTTCTTACCACACCTTGACTTTTCCCCATCTTCTGCCTGTTCTGGTGTTTTCTACCAACTTTGAACATCTCCCGGCCCACCCACAGACCTTCAAATCTTGCCAAGTCCTCAACACCAGATGCAGTCACTCTGCCTCCGTAAGGCTCTCCCTGCTCCCATCCCCAGGATCCCTCCTCCTCTGGGTTCATAGCCCTTCCCGGCTTGTTTCCTACTGCTGGTCACCCTGCCTGGCTGGAACAGAAATGCCCTGAGAGCACAGGCCTGTGTGCCATCTCGGTAACTCCCCAGTGCCCTAGGGGTAGGAAGTGCTCAACACAAGAGAAGACGGAGGGTTTGCTCCTGCCGCCCTCACTGGTCATCACACTCTTCCAGCAGCTTCTGGGGAATCTGGTGTGGATCCTACAGGAATGAAAGACCCCCTCCAGCACACTCGACGGGAGGGCTGGCTGGTAGGACTCAAATGCCTTCAAACCTGCCCCCTGCTATGATCCCAAAGACCCATTCCCAGGACCCATCTCACCTGCATGCCCTGAGCCAGGAACGCCAGGAGCCCTGGAGTCCTCAGCTCTACAGCCAACGAGAGTTGGAAGTCAGTCTTTCTGCTGACTTGGCTGTGTATCACGGACACACAACCTTCAGCCTTCAGGAAGTCAGGGGATTCAGAAGGGAGACAGGAGAGGGTAAACACCCGGCGATATAACCAGATCTGACAGGTTAGTTTAAAAAGCAAAACGCAATTCTGACTGTATCAGAGAGTGAAGCTGGCAGGGTTTGGACGGTGAGGACCCAGGCCTGGCAGTCTGGTTGGGTGGGACGCTTTCTCCTTCCTTAATCACTACTCCTGCCCCCAAACAGACCTACAGAGAAAGCCCAGGCAAGAATGAGGCATCAGAATGAGTACAGAAATGTCAGGAAAGCAACAGTGGGACGTTGTGGGGCTTCATGATGGCGAGAGGTGCCATCATGGCTCATCAGCCCGGGTGTGGAGACTCACGGGGTCTCAGGAGGGGCTCCATGCCCTCTCCTCTTTACCAGACCCCCTTTCCTAAACTGGGGGTTCCATTATTCATTTGGGGGTGGGTTCTTTTTCCTTTACTTCCTGCCCTTCTTTTGATCTTTTTTAACAAAAATAATACAGCATGTTTGAGACGAAGTGTGTGCAGTTCTCCTCTCAGAAAGAAGGTCTTTGAAGGAAAGGCAAGTGATCGGAATGGAGAGAGGAAGCCGGGAGGGAGGGGCCGGCGGGAAGCAGGCGAGGAAGGGGGGTCTGGGCTCCGAGGGCAGCTTTGATCTCCCTGCACAAGATTTGCCTTTTGTGTTTCTTTATTTTACTGTTGGGGCGACGGGAGTCTTCTGCAAGGCTGCGGACTGAGCGGCTAAGGAAAGGGAGATGAAGCTGTAAGTCATTAAAATGATAGAACCTGATGCCTGTGACCGCTCCCTCCCTCCCACTCCAGAGGTCAGCAGGAGTCCGCAGGTGAGGGGTGGGTAGGGAGAGGGGCCTCTTCTCATCCACCTTTCCCCAAGCACACGCACACCCATCCACACACACTCGCTCACACATTCACCCCACGCTCACTGGCACTATCTTATGTGTGTGCACAGGCACTGATATGTGACTACAGTCACACACACACACGTACACACACACACACTCACAGGGGCTCAGTCCTGACAAGACTGCAAACGTGACAGCAGCAGCTTCTGGACTCCCTTCCCTGGAGCCTGTGGCACGTTCTTCCTCCTAACCTCCGAGGACCCCAGCCCCCAGCCAGCCCACCCTTGTCTCCTGCAAGCCCTAAGCCTCTGATTTAGGTCACGTTTTTCCCCATTGTCCCTGCTCTGGAACTTCTCCACTCATCTCCTCCCAGTGCCTGCCCTCTGCCGCCTAAACTAACCCCCTGAGCCGAGGCAATGTTGGCTAAAACAGCTTATTATGCAGTGGATCTCAGTGAGAGCAGAACCTTAGTGTGTGACAGGCCTTACACCTTGGGTGTCGCTGTGATGGGACTTCCCGCCTCAGCAATAGGCTGTGTAAAGACTGCTGCCAGAAGTGGACGTGGGCGAATCATACCTCATGTCCCACGGAACAGGGCCTGAACCACGTGTAACTGACTCCACTGGACACCCCTTTAGAGTTTTGAGACACCTGGAAGAGGGGACCCCAACAGCTTCCCTTGTGGCCAGCCCTGCCCTGGTCATGAGAAGGCTGGCAGCTGTGGCTGGCAGGAGGAGGAAGATCCCAGGAGCACAGGGCCTCTCAGGAGGTGAGAACCACAGCCCACTTGGCTTCAGGCACCCCAAGAGGCTGCTCTGTATCACACTGGGTGAGGGTCTAGGTGAAAGCCTCCATGCGAGGGCAAAGCCATTAGCCTGGGCACACTGGGTGGGAGGAGGTCACTTTTATATGTGAAAACAGAGTGGGAGGGTTGGGTTTCAGCTGTGTGCATGGCCCACCTGTCTCCCCCAGCCCTCCAACCGTTCATCCTGGCCCTCCTTGGGTGACTCAGAGGACAAGCATGTCCCCTCCACTTGCCTGTGGTTCCTCATTTGGAAACTCTGTATAGAAGAGATGGCACTGCAGTGTTCCAGCATTTCCCTCCAGCTCCCAAACGCTCTTTCTGCTTCAGATATGCCAGAATATGTGAAATGCCCCAAGTGGCTGCCTGCATGGTGGGCAGGATTAGAGAATGCCAAGGCTGCCACCGTTTACCCCCTGGGCCTCTGCTGGCCGCCAGGGGTGAGCTGGTGCCTCCCAGGAGGCTGCCCACAGGCCCGCAGACCAGTTCAGACCTGGAATTCCCCCAAGGGCTGACTCCTGGGAGCCCATCCTGCTCATTCTCTATGCCTTGAACTTCAAACGCTGCAGAGGCACTCGGGCAATAAGACAGCGGGGAGTAGCCATTGTACTCTCTGTCTCGCTCCCGTTTCCTTCCATCTCCCCCTAGACAGGATTACGGGCTGCACCTATCAATTCTTGTCTGGAAGCAACAAACCAACTATTTTCCTTGTGGAGTTTTTTTAACCTGCTCTCTCTCTCCTCTGCTGCAGTGAGGAGAGCAGAAGCCGTCCCTCTACCCAAGCCCAAGCAGAGTCTAGGTGCAGGTGTGTGCTCTGAGTTAGCGGGCAGTGGGGTCGGCTGTGTGATCCCCCAGCCTCCTCCCCAAGGGCGGTACACAGAGGCGAGGGAAAGGGGTAGGTGCCTGGTACTCAGGACTCTCCTGTGGAGAGGGACACCTGGAAATCTTCCTCCCTAATCTGCTCCCCAAGGACAAGCAAAGCAATGAGATTAAAATTGTGCCCAGTGAACTCTTGCCTAAGTGCCTCCCAGTTCCAAGTGCTATGCAAGGCCCAGGCGCGGGGACAGATGGTGACCCAGCCGGGTGAGGAAGCCGATACATGGGCAAGAACAGTGATATCCGTGCTATAAGTGCATCGGTAACAGAGAGCACAGGGGAGTCAGACTCTGCTGGGAGGGTCAAGGAAGGCTCACCACCAGAAGTTTGACTTCTGAAAGTGAAGTAGGAATTATGGGAGGTAGAGGAAAGAGAGGGAACCAAATATGCACAGGTTAGGAGACTTAGAACCACAAAGTAAATTTCTCAAATTACATGGACTGCCACGTGGCTGAAAAGAATGGTATGTATGGGGGGAAAGCAGGAGATGATTAGGGAGAAGGGAGCCTAGTACATCATGATGAAGAGTTTAGATGTTCCCCTGGACTAGAGCAATGGGAAGCCCCTCAAGGATGTGGCGTCAGGGCCTGACCTGACTGGCCTCTCTGGAGTGAGCTTGCCATGTTCCCCTGCAAATCGACTCCTCGGGCTGGATATTTTTATTCAGCCAATGTCACTATCATCTGCCCAGTCACCAAAATGAGTCATCTAGAATTTCCTCCCTCCCTTCCTGTTCCTTTCTGTTCCCTCCTTCCTTCTTTCCTCTTTCCCCCACCAATGAATCTGTTTCCAAGGCCTGTCAGCTCCACCTTGTAAAGGTGGCTCAGGTCTGGTTCCTCCTCACTGCCTTGCTCAGCTTCTGGTCATTCCCTGGGATGACTACCAGTGCGCCCTCCTCGTGGCTCTTCCTCTAGTCTTCAACCTCCCACAACTTCTTTGCCACAATCCCACCTCTCCTTCCCACCCCATCACAGCAGAACTGAGCACCTACTGTGCAGTAGGCTTTTCACTCGCATTCTATGTGCAGGAGAATTAATTGCATTCTCTGAGTTCATTCTCACCACAGCCCTTTGAGACATTATTGCCCCATTTCACAGGCCAGGAAACTGAGACGTGTTTAATTCAAATAGAATGCATTTCATTTCTGTTCTAGGGCACACTTTTTTTTCACCTTTTAATGTTTTTCCTCCCCACTCTGCCATCAAGTGAAGAAACCAGGTGTTATTCCATATTGGTCTACGTTACCAGTGATGATGGTAGCATTGTGATCTTTGGGAGCCAGCCAATATTTCACAAGAGGAACTTGAACTGTGTCTGCCTGACTTCGAAAGCTATGCTATGTCCTTCCACCATATTGCTGTGCCAATGCCTCTGGCTTATACAAGGTGAAGGTAAGTGTGGCTCTCTTGGCCTCAGGGCCCCTCCCTGGTCCAGACTTGGCTAATCTCAGCTAACCTGGGCTGACATTCAGCCAGTGGCCACTAGAATGTCTCCATCTGTTGTTCAGACAAGTGTTTGTTCTGATTGGTTGGAATCCGTGCTGTACCAATTATTTAATATTTGCAATATAACTCCTGGCCCACCATTCTGCACCACCAAGGTCTTCCAAGCAGGTTCATGGATACAGTGAGCCTTCTTGTACACGAGACCTGGGGAATAAGAATCTGGCCCGGCTCTCAGGAAGCCCGTCTAGGTGGGGAGGCCTGGCGTATATTCACAAGGCAATCTGAAAGCAACATGCTGTTGAATAAAGCTCTCGCCTCGAGGGTTTGGGTGGGAAGCTGATCTGAGACCAAGAGACTCAATGTGAGATGAAGTCCCCCAAGCTCATTTCCATTTCTTTAAACAAAATAATAAACTAAAACCAATTTTTTTCTGACAGCCTACATTATAGTGGGTGCTTTTATATATTCCATCTTGTTTAATCAGCAATATTAACTCAGAGCATATTAAGTATCAAATAATGTGAAAGAATGAATGGATCAGAAAATGTCCAAGGCTAAGTTTCGCTGTCAACATTCAACCAGGTGTGTCTTGCAGAAGTGGGAAAACACCTGGTTTGAAGATCATACAGACCTGAGCTATAATCCTGGCTTTTGAACACACAATATTAGCCTGGGCAAGATCCAGCTTCTCTGAGCCTCAGTTGATCCAAATATTAAAATAGAAAAGAAAAGAAATCTTGATATCTGCCTTGGAGGATGTTTCATAATTCAGCAAAATAAAGCCTGTTAAATTGCCTGCCACAGTACCTCACACACCATGGATGATCTACAATTATTAGAAAGGCATTTCTTATTTCCCACAGGCATTTATTTTATTTTATGGGACCTTTATTTTGTCCATATTGACAAATATGTTCTTCCTTAATAGACCTTTACGGTGTTTTCCTTTAAATAAACTTCTTAATTTAGAACAGCTTCAGATTTACAGAAAAGTTCAGAATTCCCATTTACCCCAGTTTCCCTGTTGTTAAAATCTCACATTTGTCATAGCTAAGGAACCGACATTGATACGAGTATTAACAAAAGTCCACACTTTATTCAGATGCCCTTGGTTTTTACCAGGTGACCTTTTTCTGTCCCGGGATCTTGTCTGGGACACCACGTGACATTTCATCCTTATGTCTCTTTAGGCTCCTCTTGAATGGACTGACAGTTTCTCATATTTTCCTTGTTGTTGAGGCTCTTGACAGCTTTGAGGCACACCAGCCAGTATTTTGTAGAATGTCTTCAGTTGGGATTTGGCTGATGTTGTCTTATGACTAGACTATAGTTATAGGGTTTTGGCAGCAAGGGCACAGAGGGAAAGTGCCCTTGTCATCAAGTCACATGAAGGATGCATGTGATCAACTTGACTTATTACTGATCATGTTGACCTCAGTAGCATGCTTAAGATAGGTGAAACATGTTGGTCAGCTTGCTCCATTACACACTTACTCTTTTTTCCTGTGAACCCTGAGAAAAAAGGACACCTACAAAGAAGGGCTCCTGGTGGCCAGCTTGGCTCAAATTTTAAGTCTGGCAGCCATTTCTGAACAGAGGCCTCTTGTGCAAACTGCACTTCCCAGAGAGCCTTCTGTGCAGGTTAGGCTGCCTGCCTGCGCTGGGTTTCTGCCACCTGAGCCAGCCCTTATAAAGCAGTTCCTGGAGTCCTATTTCAACCATAGGACTGAGGCTTTCCCCATCCAACCAGAGCTGCACAGCTCTGATCAATCAAAGCGGCTCTATTCTCACTAATCAGGGGTGAAGGGGGTCTTCTGTCTACAGAAGCCAGCTCCTCTCTGGCTCTGGGAGCGCACTTTCCACTGAAGACTGCATTTTCCTGTCTGGAGCTGAAACACTGAAGACATCTTGCCAGAGCAGAGCCGACCATCGAGGAGCAGAGCTGTCTAGCTGAAGAGGGGCCTGGCCCCAGGGCCCTGCTGTTTTCACAGCTGCACTGTAGTGCCACTGTGCCCTGTTGTATTCCCATTGAGCTGTTGGCACTAAATAAGTTTTCCTTCTTTGCCGCATCTCAAATTGGGGACTCCTGTTGGCATTGAATTGGCACCAATGACCATCGGTTGACACCTCCTTTCTCCTTAGCTATTTTTAAAACTGTCTTCTCTAAAATAATCCCCATTTGCAATAGACTCACATTGGAAGTCAGAAGTAAACAGCAGGGGAAACTCAAGGAGAAAAAGATCGCAGAGCCAGCAGGTTCACACCATGCTCTTTGGAGAGGACAGCCTCAAGCTGGGGCCTCCTAGCCGAGGTGACCAGGTTTGGACTGGCGGTGAAGATGGAAAGTGTCCCATATGTGGCAATGGCAGAGCAATGTAGGGATCACAGCCAGGCCCATTGCAATGGAGGGTTAGGGAAGGGCGGGGCTCAGGAAACACTGCATGCTCCCCAAGAATGGTAGGGGCATCCTCCTGAATATTCATTAAGCCTCATGATCCGCAAGGGAGTAGAGTTGAAACAAATAAGCAGAATGAAGAGAGATCCAGAGCTGAGTGCCTCTACCCCCAGCTCCCCCAGATCTTTAGCCCTAATTCCAGCCTCCGCCACAAGGCAGCAGGAAGCTCAGTGTGGAGCAAAGCCAGGCAAAGAGGTCAAGTCCACTCGCCCCCTATTTGCATCTTTGCAATTACACAGATCTAGGCCTATGCCCAATATGCCCAGGGGGTTTGCAGCCACATTTACATGGCAAAGCAAACTGATCTCCATCATCAGTCCATAGAGGCACAGGGACCTATGCACATGCATACATGCTTGGTGCACAAGCTGGAATCTATGAGGCTGATGACCCAATCCTGAAGACTCAGCAAGCTGCAGGGGGGCACATGACACCCACCTCTCCCTGCTGCTCCCCCCCGCCCCCACTCTCTGCTGGGAGCAGGAGAACCTGTGCATCTTGGTTTCCTACATCTGCACCTCCGTCAGGAACCCGATGTACCTCGCCTGGGAACTGGACCACAGTGCAGGTTTCCTCCAGGGAAGTTGCAGAAGAGAAAGCCAGTGAACATTCAATTCTGACTGGCAGAAAATGGGAGCAACCAGTTTATGGGGAGAAAATGCTCAGCTTTAGCCTCTGGGAACTGAGTTACCAGTTCATTACCATCTACGTGGGAGGGGGACACATGGGCTGCCAGAGGTTGGGAGCTGTTGGTTTTAAAAATTGAAACCTGGTTCTCTTTCTTTTGCCTGTTGTCTTGAAGTCTCTGAGGAGAGGGGGTGGTGCCTGGGCAGACCCCAGGGTGCACACGGGGCAGGCAGAAGTCACAGGACTGAGTCTGCAAGCTGCTCTGGGCTCTTTCTAGCTGTCGCAGGCTGCTGCTCACATGGTCCGAGTCGCTCACTTAGGCCTTCTGACTATCATGCCTCTCACTTGACGGCAGTACCACTCTGCATAGCATACTGGCAGGAGGTGACGCCTTTAGGCTGTCATGATTAACCATCCAAATGAGTGGTACAAAGAGTAAGTGCTGGATGCTTTTTAAATAGCCCAGAAAGCCCTGGGCATGCATGGAAAGGGCAGAATGACATTCTGAGTATCTCAGAGAGAGAGATGCAGGAAAGACAAACGCCTGGGCCAGGGTGACCCTTCCCTACATGCTGAGCTCAGGGCTATAGGAGTACCCAAGGCCACAGGGTGGGGCGCCAGGCCACAGAGGGGTCCTCTGCCAGCATTTGTCTGACAAGGGCCACTGAACGGAAGGTACTGCCCATAAAAGGTCCTCCCTGGATGCTTATTCAGTGAAAGGCTTAGCATGCTGGCAGCTGAGGCACATGCAGGCAGTCCCACTGACTTGAGAGTGTGGAGCGTGTGGAGTGGTGGAGACAACGGACAGAGCGAAGGCAGTCCACTGAGGAGACGAAGCCAAGGCACGAATAAGTAAAGAGATGAGCCCATCTTCCCAGGCCCTCCCCAGGCAGGGTCCCACTGTGGGTCCCGCTGTGGCTGACAGTGGGGCTCTCCCTCAGAGCTGCAGGTGCCCAGGAACCCAGGCGCTCAGTCAAGGCCCTGGGACTGAGAGCAGGGGCCAAGCGTGACAGTGATCAGAGTCTCGGAATCACAGAGGTAAATCTGAGGCAGATTTGGAAGCTGGGCTAAGGCTAGGCAAGAAAAGAATGAAGAGCCACAGGCGGTGTGACAAGAGGGAGGGGCATTCTGGGGAATCTGAGACAGACAGATGTGCACTGTGCAGTGTCTCAGCCACTGCAGCCTTGGGCTCCACGTTGTGATAACCACCCCCCTACGCACATACACAAGTTCTCCTAGGGGAGCGGAGGGCCTTCATTGAGGATCCACAGCGTAAGGCATGGGTGCTCTAGCAACACAATTACTACCCCCACCACCGAGAGATCAACACCCCCACCAAGAGCCCTGGGTGGCCCTCTTCCCGCAAACACCCGCGGGGACAGGGAATCTGCTGGCACCCGCTAGCTGAGCTTTGCTGCTTGCGCTGCCAGCTGTTCCTGACTTTCCAGCTCTCCCCCTTCTTCCTCGCCTCCAACCACAGGCTCTTGCAGAGAGAAGCCCCCTCTCGCCTTTCACGTGGACAGAGGGCCCCTGCCGCAGAAATGCTCAGCATGGTGGGGCACCTCCCGCTCTTAGAGAAAAGGAACTTGAGGTCCTTTTCCTCCCATTCCTGCCTCTTGATCCGAGTGATTTCACAGGTGAGAAATTCTCTCTGAGTCTGTGTAAACAGACTTCTGATTAAAGTGGAGAAGTCAGAAGATAAACACCAATACAAAGATTTTCATATTTTTTATTATAAATAGCCCAAATATTTGGTCCCATTTCCAGTTTAAATGGGCAAACCATAATATTGATGGCTTGCAACAGATACAAGATGAATGGAGCCTCTCTCCCAGCTAGCTGAACCACTTTTAATGGGGAATATATCGAAGCTATAAATTCCTGCCGACAGGATTGCTATGCAGGAGCATGATATATCTTCTCTTCAATCTTTTATGCACTATGTTTTGTCCCGCATTCCAGTGGATATATTTATGGATCAGAAGCTTTTCTGTGAAGAGGGCCCAAGTACCACCTCTTGCCTTCTCTCAGTGTTTCCATGGCCTCTGGAAATGTCACCACTTGTTCTTGGTTTTTGTATAAGAGCTGAAATGTGATCCCTTCATCCTCATGGGTGACTTTCCTCTCTGAGGATGAGGCTCTGTGGCCCCAAACATTTCTGGGATCTTATTACCCAGTGGGAGGAGAGGCCCCAGAGTAAATGAATGGATGCTTTTTCTCAATAAGAGAGGCAGCCAATTGCCCTCTCTGCTGGTATGACAGCGGGTGACTCTGGCTCTGGGCACCTTTTTGATAGCATCAGGTACAGCAGGTAGATGTTCTGCCATCAAATACCCTTTCAATGCTGTCTTGGTTTTTCCAACAAACTAAGTCTGTCAGTTTTCCCCATTGCCCCCACCCAAACCCATGAGCTGTATGGGGCCAAAATGTAGCCCCCTTTTTAAGAAAAAGCAGCCCGTTTGGGCCAGCATCTTTGAGATAGCTCTACCTGAGTCTGCCTCCTGGCGTCTTCTTCAAGGACAGCTTCCAGCGCTGTGCTTGTAAGTATTGGACCACGTTATTGTGTTTATTGCTTTTGTTTTTAACGTAGTTTGTTCCATTGTAACTTTATAATTTTGTGTGTGTTTTTCAATATCACTAATCATCAGAGAAATGTAAATTAAAACCACAATGAGATATCATCTTACAACTATCAGAAAGGCTATCATTGATAAATCAACAAACAACAAAAGCTGGCGAGGGTGTGGAGAAGAGGGAGTCCTTATGCACTGCTGGTGGGGATGCAGACTGGTGCAGCCACTGTGGAAAGCAGTATGGAGTCACCTCAAAAAATTAAAAATGGAGCTGCCTTTTGACCCAGCAATTCTACTTCTGGGGAATTTATCTGAAGGAGCCCAAAACACTAATTAGAAAGAATATATGCAGCCCTATGTCTATAGCAGCATTATTTACAATAGCCAAGATTTGAAAATAGCCCAAGTGTTCATTGGTAGATGAGTGGATAAAAAAGCTGTGGTACATTTATACCATGGAATACTACGCAGCCATAAAAAAAATGAGATCTTACCTTTTGTGACAACATGGATGGGCTATTTTCAAATGCAAGGCCAAGCACTGTCTTCCAAAGCCAAGTGGGAGTAACTTTTGCATTCCTCCCCATTCCCTAATTTCCATCCGTCCCTCCCAGCACACAATGGAACACGCTCACTCTCAGCAGAGGTGCAAACCAGCTTTATGTTTACCAAGGTAGACCCTGAGCTATTCGAGGATGGGAGACAGGATAAATAAGTGGAGTTTTTCTCCTCTGGTAAAGCTGGCTGATATGGACACTGGCCTCAGAGGGGTGGCGTGAGGATCAATTGAGAAAATCCATGTCAAGCGATTAGCCCAGGGAATGTTTGTGTTGTTCTCGGTTTTGTTGGACCAGAGGAAGCCCAACAGTGCAGGTGTCTGGCAGCTGTTTGGAAACAGTGATTAAGTGCCTAACAAGCTTTTGCCTTCCCTGTGCTAAGAACCTAAGAGATCCCGCCCTCCTTCTTTCTCAGCCTCCCATGTTTTTCTCACTGTATGAATTATTAGGAATAAAAGTTCCCTGATCTAGAGATCCAAGGTGCCGTGAGTTTCCCACATGGCATTCTCAAAGGAAGCACTCCGAGGCTGGGTTGCACACCCCATCCTAGCAGTCCACCGATTCCAGAAGCTTCCAGCTCACCACAAAATCAGGATGATCATTACCTGCTCTCACTGTGCCCCCTCCTCCTCCAGGAACCAAAGAGAAGGAGCACAGCATCTGGAGTTTGCAGCCCTGGGTCTGACAACAGCGGCGCCGCTTGCTGATCCCGTGAGCCCAAGAGGCTCCTTCCCTTCCATCGACAGTAAAATCAGAGCAGCGATTCCTAATTCAGGGAGATGCTGTGAGGAGTAATTCAGAATCACTTTTCGGCAGCGTGGATGGACCTGGAGAGTATTATACTAAGTGAAATAAGCCAGGCAGAGAAAGGCAAATACCCTATGATCTCACTTATGTGCAATCTAATAAACCAAATAACTTAACAGACAAAATAGAAACAGAAGCAGAATACATAGAACAGGCTGACAACTGTCAGAGGGAAGGGGGTCTGGGGGACTGGGTGAAAAAAAAGGTGAAGGGATTAAGATATATGTGTGTGTGTGTGTGTGTGTGTATACACATATATATACACACACATATTATATATATAATATATAGACACAAACAGCAGTATGGGGATAGCCAGAGAGAAAGTGGAGTAGGGGAGTGGGGTAGGTAGAGGAGGGCAAAGGAGGGGAAATGGGGACAGAAAAAGACTTTACTTTGGGTGATGGGTGCACGTTACAGTGTGCAAATGATGTTTTCTTGAGTCGTACATGTAAGACCTGTATGGTTTTGTTAACCAATGTCACCCCAATAAACTCAATAAAAAAACTTCCTTACCATGCTCTCCCCGGGTCAGTGGTTTTGCAGCCAGCGTGGCAAGGTGCGCCTTACAAAGCATTTCGCACCCGCCGTCTCGCTTGAAGCTTACAGCCCTAAAGTAGAGACAGAAGGGGCCGAGCTGAGAGCTTCTCTCTGGGCAGAGGCAGGAGGCGCCTGCTCGGGGAACCTGGGTGAGCCAGGGTAAGAGCCTGGGCTTCATAGTGCAGGTAAAGGGACATTTAAGATCTCTGAGCGGAGGAGTGACATGTAATTGAATTTGCTGGATCCTGTGGAGATGACTTGCTCTTCTATTTCCATTATCTCAAGTAGAGAGAGCCAGTTCTTGGAGCGTAACTCCACGCTTTGCTCTCCTCCCCAGTGCAGATGGAACAGACTGGAAGGTACTTTTCCTGGTGCTCCATAATTAACAACCAGACCCCAAGCTGGCAGCAAAAAGACACCAAGAATGCCAATTTCTAAAAGAGCTTCCAATAGTTGGAGCCAGACCCCGCCCCTACCCGGATCCAATGCCGCAGCAGGCTCTGAATTACCAGTTCAGCGAGGTGTGTGCAGTGGTTTTATCCCCTCCAACAGGCCACCATTGCTGGGCATCTGAGTTACTCACAATTATTCTTTAACATGTGCAGTGATAGAATAAATAACAACACGTGCACGTGTGTGAAAGCAGTTGCAGGTTAAGTTCCTAGAGAAGGAACTGAAGAGTCAAAAGGTGTGTGCACGTGGGATTTTCGTAGAGATTTACGAATTATGTTCCCATCGGTAGTCATTAAGAATTCCCTGTACTCAAAACCTGCCCAATACTTTGTGCCGTCAAACTTTTTTATTTTTGTCAATTTGATAGGTATCTTATTAAAATTTTAATTTGGTTTTCTCTCCTTATATGTCAGGCTTGACATTTTTGCCTATTAAGAATTATGAACTCTTCATGTCCCATTCCCATGTTTGACTTGGACAATTAGGCTATTTTAGTGATGTTTAGGCACACTTATATTTCACATATGTTACAAATATTTTCTTCTCTGCCATTTTTATTGTATTGTATTTTTTCCACAAAGAACATTATTATATTTTTGTAATTTAATTTTTCAGTGCTTTCAAAGATATTGAGTTTTAGGTCAAACTCTAAAAGACTTTTCCCACCCCAAGATTATTAGCAGCAAAAATGGAAAATTCCCAGGGGTTCTTCTGGTACTTTCTTTGTTACAACCTTGGTTCACTGGAATTTATTTTGGAGTAAAGAGTGATTTGGAAAACATACTTTATGGTTTTCTGGATATAATGACATAGTTATTCCAACATTATTTTTTGAAGAATTTACTTGATGTCATTTATTTTAAATGCACCTAGAGCAAAAAGGAGAGGCAGTAAAGTCCAGTGGTTAAGAGCAGGAACTCCAGACCCTGCTTCCAGGGGCTCAAATGTCAGGTTAGAAGGGGTAGTAAACTCTCCATGTGTCAGGCAACTGTTATTATTGCCACTGCACATTATTTCCCCCCATGCATTTGGTGCCAGTCCTGGACTTTCTACTCTAGTCCATTGACCTTCCTAGTCACACGTCAGTAACCCATGCTTCAAATTATTATAGCTTTACAATATTTTATATGTGTGTGTTATCATTTTGATTACTATCACGACCAGCGTCTTCCAAAAGCTATTTGTATATATGAAGTCTTCTAAGCATTGTGTTCTACCAACCTCCTTACCAAATTCTCCCGTGGTTCTTATGGTTTATAACTGCTTTAAGCTGATCCACTCTGCCCTTCCAGGTGTACATTTACACGATCTGCAATTATGAATAATTTTACCTCCCTCTCTCCAGTATCTATACCACTTATTTCTTTCCCTTATTTCATTACATTGACGAGTTCTTCCAGTACTGGACATTCTTATCTTGCTTCTGAGTTCAATGTGACTGTTTTAAAGTGTTACTATGATGCATACTCCTGGCTTGAGCATAGAGAATAGATATCCAATTAAGGAAGTATCTGTCTCTTTTACTCTATTTGTTAGTTTATTAACACTTTTATCATGAATGAAGTTTGACTTCTACCCCAAATGTCTTTTTCATAGTATTTTTATTTTTATCTGTAAATATTGTGTTATATTCATTACTCCATTCAACAATTAGGTACCGAGCACCTAATATATGTGAGGCACTCTTCTGAGCCCTACAAATTCAAGACTGAACATATAAAATAGATTTCTGCCCTCACAGAGTTCACATTTGAGTCGAAGAATTCGTCAATGAGCAAACAAAGGGCTGTGAAATATGATGTCAGGTACTATGTCAATGTTATTACAGTAATAGATTGCTTAATATTGCACTATCCTTGCATTCCTGTGTGGACTAAGTTTTTATTATTGCAAATGGTTGGGAAACTTTTGGCTTTTTTCAACATATTATTATCAGACAAGAAAGAGAATGTCACCAAACATCCTTAAAGGCAAGGATTGGAAAAAAATTCATTTGTGTGCCCTGATAAGATCAGACAATTCAATGAACTGATCACACAGATTATTCATAGCATTGCATTAGAAATGCTGAAAATGTAAAAATTAGAGAGTGGGTAACTGGTTGTTTATAAACGCACAATTTCTATGAAAACAAGGAGAGTATGGAGTCATTTTGTGGGAAATGGCTAATAAAGACAAGTGAAAAATTTGTCTACAGGGCATCATACTCACTGTCACCTCTGAGATATATTGTCAGCATGCTCAACGCCCTCTGCCTCCCTCTGCTAAACTTTTTCATCCACCAGATAGAAAGATGCCTCTGTTTGGAAGCCTCTCTGATTTCCCCTGTGTTAGTTGCTCCCACCTCTTTGATATCAATGGGCTCTGTTTATTTCTCCTTTTACACTTATCACAATACAGTAATGCTTTGTCCTATGTTTGTGGGAGATTACAGACCTACCCTTGTGTGGTCCATATGCTTTCTGACTCCGGGCTTGGCCATGGCACTTAATTTGGCAAATGTGTCAATCACAGATGCTATGTAAGCAGAGGCTTAAAAAGTGCTTTTGCGTTGAGGTGTGCAGTGCATCCTGTTCTTCGGAACCTTGAGACTACTGTGTGAAGAGTCCAGACTATGGGGCAAAGAGAAGACCATAGTGATCAGAGATAGGCCACCCGGCTGAGGTCTCCTAGACAAGCCAGTCTGCCTGATATGTTAGTGAGCCCATCCAGTCCCAGCCAAGCTGCCAGCTGACCACAGACAAGAGCCAAGCCAACCAGACCAGAAGAATCACCTGGCTGACCTGCAGACTTGTGAGAAGTAACAAATGTTTATTGTTTGAAGCCACAAAGTTTGGGGGTAGTTGTTACACAGCACAAGTTAACTGCTTCTCTTACTCAATTATGAGCACTTTGAAGGTCAGGACAATGGTGCCTTGTCACTGAACGCAGCACCTAGCAGTATGCTGGGCCCATAGTGTCTGTCTGATTAATATTTTTAAATGGAAACCCTGAATGTTAGGAGTGCTTCTGACTGCATCCTACTCCACACTGTGTCAGCTAGCATGCACCCTACCTACCCCACGCTGTGTCAGCTAGCCTGCACCCTACCTACCCCACGCTGTCAGCTAGCATGCACCCTACCTACCCCACGCTGTGTCAGCTAGCCTGCACCCTACCTACCCCACGCTGTGTCAGCTAGCATGCACCCTACCTACCCCACGCTGTGTCAGCTAGCATGCACCCTACCTACCCCACGCTGTGTCAGCTAGCATGCACCCTACCTACCCCACGCTGTGTCAGCTAGCCTGCACCCTACCTACCCCACGCTGTGTCAGCTAGCATGCATGCCCTAGGCACTTTATTCTCCTGTCAGGACGCACTAGTATTACATTTTTTGTGTGGCTGTTTCTTTAAGTGTCTTCCCCATCAGACTAAACACCGTGAAAGCAGGGACCTACTTTGCATTTGCTCACTTTTGTGTCGTTGGCACCTAACACAGTAATGGAAGAGAACCTTGGAAAATCTGTGTTGAATAAACGAAACAACACAACTTGGCATCCAGTACTTGGCCTGGTGTCAGGGAGGTATCATCACCTGTCTCCACCCCACACAGCTCCGCAGCCCCCAGGGCTCCTCGTGGCATCGGTCATGCTCCCCACAAAGGGGAAACGTGGGTGGAACAGAAAAGTGGATGGCGGGGACCTGCAAGGACATTCTTAGAAGTCAAACATAGCTGGTCACTTTCTACTAAACCTAAGGAGTCACTTGCATGCACAAAGTACAGTTCTCTCCAGTGGGTGCTAATCTAGAAAGCCCGCTGGTCAAGAAGGAACAGTGGCTTAAAAGTCAAGAGCCTGGAGACCCAGGTCCTGCTCTGCTGTGTGGCCTATTTCAACTGACCTAACTTCTCTGGGCTACAGGGTCCTGCTCTGCCGGCCTAATATACCAGCTCAAAGGAACAAAATAATATGAAATTTCTTTAGGAAAATAAAAGCCAGAGAGACTGTCTTCAGCTCATAAGCAGGCTGTGTTCCCTCGTTCATGATTCAGAGCGTTGTTGGAAGTGGGTATTACGTTCCCCACAGAAACCATATTGAAAATGATGGTTAGGTTCCCTGGCTCCCGCTCACAAACCTACTTAAACCATAATGTAACTGAAATAACATATATTTGTGAAGAAAAGGAGCAGGAAAAATACTGCTGCAACACTGGTAATTAAAACAGAAAAAAAATACCGTGCAATAAGGAGCAGTGTTTCTGTTTCATCGTGAGAGCCGGCGCTGGAAGAAGAGTGGATTTAATTAGAAAAGGAGACGGTGCAGGAAGGCACCCCCAGTCACACCCTCGGCCGCTCCAGCACTGCGTGGGTGACACTGCTTCCCCCCAAAATGCCGATGTGTCCCGTTCTCAATGCCGCGCCCTGGGCGTGTGCCTTTTGCTCTGATTTGGTCCATATACTGAGTCACAAGTGAACCGAGGAAAAGGGGCTGCTCAGCCTGGGGGCAGACGATTCCGATACCTGCGAGAAGGCAGTTCCCGGGGTGGCGAGGGAGAGGCCGAGTGGCACAGGGACTTGGCCAAACGGTGCCCTGACAGCGCCGGAGATGGGTCTGGGGGCTGCCTGACGCTGAAGCCATTGCCTTGGCTCTCTCTGCCACTGGGGGTGGGACGCGCAGAAGGCCAGGGAAGCACTGTGTCTACGGAGGTGGCCAGGAGGCATCTGAGGCCCGCTGCCAGGTGTCAGGGAGCATCGTCCCGCAGACATCCGGTTGTCACCCAGAGCAAGGTGGCGAAGAGGCTGCAGGCTCGGGGCAGGGAAAGAAAGTGCGCAGGCAACTGTCTAAAACATATGACGTGTTTAGAGTCAGGGCCGGTGACCCCAGCAAGAGCCAGGAGAAACGCAAGACCCTGGTAGCCGGGTGGGTGCAGTCCCTCTGCTTAAGAAACTGGCCTAAAGTCAACGCTCCGCAGTGAGATCGAGTCCATAGAGAAACAAGGAAGAGAACCGTGTCCCAACAAGGCACCAAGCCGACAGGAGAGAGGTTAATAAATAAATAAAGCGAAATTAATAACAGGAGTATTGCTGAGTGGCGTATGCACCTTGCGACAAAGACACTTTCTCCTCGGGTAAACAACCGGGACGAGAGCACAGGGAGGAAGAGAAACTTTGCAAATTATCATTTTCTCTCATGTTGATCAACCCAGGGGTTCTAGCTCATAAAATTAAAAGACATAAAACTCAACTGTAAGCAGCTCCCTCAGGCTCCTCAGAAGTGCTCACGTGGCAGGGAGGGGACGGCTGGGAAGGGAAAGCGTTGCTTCATTTCTGTCTATACCTTGTGACAACCGAGTTACATGATCAGTAAGGAGAGCAACATCTCCCAGACACAGGGCTCTGGTGCCCATTTCCCCAGGACCACCCACCTGGACTCCAGGCACAGACCTCAAGCCCAGGCGGCGCTCACTCCCTTCTGCGGCCGCCTCCTTCCCGCTCAGCCCAGCATGTATGTCTGTGGCCGTTTGCTCTGTACTGTGGCAGAAAAGTGCCACTGGGCATGCAGATGTCCCCAGCACGGCACCTGCCCTCAAGGAACCTCTGACCCAGTTGCAGAGAAAAGGGCAACACCAGAATCAGGGAACAAATTCTAGACACATTCTGTGCACTTTCCACCGAACTCTATAATCTGCCTCCTTCCTCTCTCTCCCTCCCTATTTCCTTAGATTCCACTGAGATTCCCACATTTGCAAGGCATCCTGGCAGCCTCTGAGCTGGAAAATAGGATTGATGTATAAAGTGAAAATGACAGTTGAACGCAGCTCTTTATTTTGCAAGTTAACTTTGTAAATGAATCATTCATTTGTTTTAAAAATAGTGACTTAGAAAATGCAAATATTAGCTGTTACTATTGAGGGGTCAACGGTAATATCAAAAAAAATAAGCAGAAATTGGACTATTGGGCCATTCCTGGTATTGTGCTTAACAAGAAATGAAGAGTACTATTTCCCTGGCTGGTGTGGCTCAGTTGGTTGAGTGTCGCACCAGGAGGTCGCCAGCTTGATTCCCAGTCAGGGCACATGTCAGGGGTTTTGGGCTCAATCCCCAGTAGGGGGCGTGCAGGAGGCAGCCAAGCCATGTTTCTCTCTCTCCATCTCCCTTCCTCTCTCTGAAACCAATAAAGATATTTTTTTTAAAAACAGAGTACTGTTGGCAGGAGAAATCTTTGGTAACAACCAGAAAATGAGCGTGTGGCCCTGAGCAGATCTGTGCCTTCCCTCCCTCCCCAACAGTCTGGGTCTTACAGGGTGATGGCAGCGCTGTAGTGTGTGCTTTTCTCTCTCGGGTGCTCCTCGCCTTCCTCTGTATTCTTTCTTCAGCCTCCCTTTCCCTCTCTCCCACCCTGACTGTCTCTTTCTCTGTTTAAGTGTGCAGTAAACAGGGAAATATAAACTAGTCGAAGAGCAGGAACCTGGTTTTAAAAGAGCCAATAGTGATGGGTTATTCAGGGTCCACTGTCAGGCACTGAAGGAAGCATTTTATGAGCATGATCTCGTTGAGTTCTCATAAACACCCTGCTCTTCCAACATTGTTTTCTCTAATGTGTTAAGGAGAAACCAAATCTCTGAAACACTAAGTGACCCACCCTGCATCACCCAGTGGGTAAGTGCCAGAACATGAAATCTGAACTCGATTGCTTTGACTGAAGCGCCCAGATTCTTTTTATCCTCCAAGTCCTTGCTCTGGTCAACAAGTTTAAACTCTCTGAATAAGAATCTCTGGCTATTCCACCCTGATGTCTCTCCTCACCCTTTCTGGGATCCCTTGTTTTAGTCTCAAGCTCAGAATTTCATACCACAGTGATACTCAGGGACATTAGCTACTCCACGTTGAAAGAAATCAAATTTAGGCTGCAGTGATCCTGGGGGTGACTGGCAGAGAAGGTGGCCTTGTTTTCCACCTGACAAGCTACCACCCCTGCCTCAGTTTCTCTTTACATAAAAAGGCAGTTGGGAGCCCTTTGGGGCACCCCTGGACATCCTCCTTCCCAACCTGTGCCCTCACCCTTCTCCAAGACAGCTGCCAGATAAGAACGCCTTCCCTTCTGGTTGCCTGATTCTTAAGTACAAAGAGCATTCAAGATGAAGGGCCCTTGGAGGGCTTCTGCTGCAGGCAGACTTACACATGGTCAAGCTTATCACCTGGGGAATTATTAAAATCGGTAAATCCCTGAGCTCCATTTCCCTTGATTCTTATAGAGAAGGTTTTGGGTTCAGAAACTTGTTTTTTGAAGCCTCTTGAGTAATTCTGCTGATCAACCAAATTTGGACACTATTATGTATGGGTTGTTTGTGTACCCCCAAACTTTGTATGTTCAAGTTCTAACCCCCCAGTCCCTCAGAATGTGACTATTTTGGAGAGGCAAATATTAACTTATATTGTAAGTTAATATGTTATATATTAAGTTAAAATGAAGTCATAGAAGTGGGCCCTAAACCAATATAACATGTTCTTCTAAGAAGAGGAGATTAGGACACAAACATACACAGAGGGAAAATCATGTGAAAACGCATGATTGGAAACATTTCTGTCCATAATTTTCATGACAACAGAAATGGTCATGACCCAGAAATGGTCATCCAGAAGGCAAGAAGAGAGCTCAGGAGAAACCAACCTGCCAAGCCTTGATCTTGGACATCCAGCCTCCAGAACTGTATGTAAATAAATGCCTCTTGTTTAAGCCACACAGGCTGTGGTACTCTGTTATGACAGCCTTAGCAAACTAATGCAAGCACTTCAAAGCCAGCCAACCTTCTCCTGGTAAAGATTTAGAAGTAGCAATCTGAGCAGGTCAACTGGCTTACCCAAGACCACCAAGCAAGTTAGTGGTGGGCTGAGATTGAAATCTATGTGTGGTGATCTACACTCTAGGGCTGATTCTGTGACCCTATATTAACTCTAGGGACTGGAGAGCCAGACGATTCCCAATCCTCCAGATGAAGCTGTCCCTGAGGACTGGTGGACTCATACTAACACCTCATTCCTCTCTAAATCTATAATATTAATTATCCAAAGCCTCTGTTCAGCATTGGAGAAGGCCAGCTTTGTACCGACAATCATCTGGCCTTCCCTACTGACTCAGGTCCCTGTATTACTTAGAGGAGTACTGGTGTTTCAATAGGTAACTGATTGACTGACCTGGAAATGGGGAGTGGGGAGAAAAAAGGAGATGGAGGATGTATCTTCTCTCGTAAGACTTCGAAAGAAGTATGAAAGCCACTTAATTACTTGTGTAGATTCTGACCCGGTGCTCATCACAGAACTGGGCCTCAGTGTCCATCCCTTGAAAACGCAGCTCCTCAATCAGAGGACACAGTCCCAATTCTGTCACTAATTTTTTCTGTGATCTTGAATCCATCACTTAGATTATTCAGGCACTCATTTCTTAATACAGAGAGTGAGGGAAAAAGAAGTGTCTGCCTTACCTACCTTACAGACTTACAGTGAATATCAAATAAGATATTGTACAAGAAAGCACTTGGAAAAGTATAAAAATGTTATTCAAATATGAAATGTGACAAATCCTTCATGCTCAAAAATATATGTGAATCAGAATGAATCTCTGTCTAGAGGAGGCAGCAGCCATCACAATAGAAATGTGAGGTGTGATTGATGGGCAGCCAACATGAGTGGCTTTCAAATTTTGGGAGGGAATTGTGGTACATAGTGAAAAAAAGTGGGAATAGGAATCTGGAGATGAATTTCTGGTCCCAGCCCCACCAGAAACTATGTATGTGATCTTATAAAAACCTTTAAGTCCTCTGAGGCGGAGTCTCCACATGTCTAACATGAGCATAATAATCTCTACCTCATTTTACAAATGAGGCTATTGTAAAGATTAAATGAAATTATAAAACGTAATATATAATGCTAATATGCCTAAATTAAAAGCATAATATGCTAAAGAGATTGAGTAGAGCAGGGCAAGGGTGTTAGGAAAGAAATTAAAAATGAGTAGGATTCTAGTTGGAATAACAATAAGCTTAGCTAAAAGGTGCTCTCACCAGAAAGTCACTTAGAACATGTTAGGAAGGACTTGGAAGTAGGGAATTACCCAAGTAAGCAAAAATAGACCAACCAACAGAGAAGATGTAAATTCAGAGAAATGTCAGCAAGTGAAGACTGTGTGTCCTAAGAATTATATTATTAGAGGGTTGATTGGAGCAAAGCTAAGGGTTTTTTTCAGGTGTAAATAAGGCAACTTTGAAAAAGACATATAGTCTATACTATTCGTAGCTAAAAACCTTGAAGTGAGATAGAAACTAAAACCCTGATTATTTTACTTTTGTCAAACTGAATTGAGCAATATAACTCTGCATTTGTAATTTGGCCACCTACCCATATAGTCTGTCCCTTGATTGCTCTAAATATGCTTGTTACATGGTTTTTATACCCAGCTACTTGAACATGTAGAACCCTGAAAATATTAAGGGGGAAAATGGCAAGAACCATGCTACGTGCTGCACATCTACTAGGCAACTAACAAATGTTCAATTCCCATAACAACTCAAAAAACAATAAAACTGGAAACCTATAAGTCTTATAATTAAGGGAAATGAAGCTCAGAGATCAGTATTTTGATAAAGACAATAACTGATCCCAGAATTAGGCCTGATTTAGACTAACAAAGACTTGAAAAATGGTGGTGTCTCATCCTAAAGGTTAATTTCTCTTTTAATTAGAATAAATCTAGAGGTAGCAGTCAAAGGGTGTCGCGGCAGATCCATAGTCATGGAGGGCCAGGCTCCTTCTGGCTCTCTGCTCCACTA